>NC_040908.2:147450422-148700422 GCF_004126475.2 Phyllostomus discolor | reverse complement strand
ATTTCATTCAGTGGCCGGCTGATGGTGGCCATCGGGGAAGCGTAGTTCAGGACAGTGACCTTGGACCGGACCCGGGAGTGGCGCCTGGCTGCAAGAGGAAAAACCAGCAAAGGCTGTAACTGAGAAGGAAATAGTGGGGGGTCAAAACCTCTTAATCAACGAGGAAGAAAGAATAGGCTACAAAATGCCAGGGAGCAACCAAGACAGAAGAATCTACGCCAGACTGTTGGCAGAGGTTTTGCCTGAAGCCACACATTCCTATAATGTCCCCACATTTTTACAATAACCATGTATTACTTTTATGACCACAAAATCGATACCTATAAAACAGAAGCACGAGAAGAGTTCAAAGAAGCAGAGACCCCATTAAAGAACCATCCTTTAAAAATGCCCTTGAAAACAAGTCATGTCTCTCCCGCTGCTGTTAAACGCAAGCACTTCAGACTGGCAATTGCAACACCCATATTGTGGCCCCCACTCTCCAGCCGGCCTAGCTGACAATGGAGTGAGAATGCTCGCTGAGCATTTCCTACGTGCAGGTGCTGCAGGTGGGGAAAGAGGAAAGGGCCAGAACGAAGTCGGAGCCTAGGGCACAGGTGTGTTGAGGGCATGGGAGACAGATGTGCACGGCAGACACAAGCGGCATCTCCAGGAGACATGGGAATGCACCTGATGGTATCCATGGACCTCGGTAGAATGAGACAGGAAGCCTGTCTCAGACGGGCACCGGGGTGTCATCCACCTCTCTGACGTCGTCAGTCCAGCCGCCCAAAGTCCCTGGAGGGTTTGGCAGGCAGCAAACTGACAAGAGGGGCCAGTGGGGCTGCTGCTGAGAGCTGGGCCCAGAGTAAGGATGGGCAACCTAAGGAGGGGGTCCCCATGACTCCTGTACACTCCCCCCGGCCCCCTCAATAAACACTTCTTGAGCTACAAAGTGCAAAATGCCGTGCTCACTGCAGGAGAAAGAGAAACGTGAATGTGATATGAGGCCCGTCAAAGAGCCAGGAGCCCAGTGCTCAGATGCGTGTGTGTGGGAGGGAGCTGTCTTAGGCGCAACCATTAACTGAGCATCTATTATGTGCTGGGTACTGAATCACAAAAGGATGGGCTTCACCCACAGAATCTCCTGGACACCATTCTGCAGAAAAGGCACGTGTGCTTGAGCTGCTACATGACTCTACAGTCACAGTTAGTGATGAAACCAGGACTCGAGCCCCGAGCCAACACCGGAGGCCCTGCCTGTGACCCCTGGGAGGCCCATAGAGACAACTACTCAAGCAAGTCAATAATTCAAACAGGCCCACATGGCCAATGTCAAGGCAGAGGTGCATACAAAAGCACTGTGGGGATTCAGAGGAGTCACGCAGAGGGGTCGTGTCAGACGGGCCCACTCCTCTGAGAGTGACTGACAGACGGAACCCAGACTGGCCATCCACTCACTCACTGAGAGGCCTGTGCTGGGGCCTGGGCTGCAAGGGGAACCACGTGCGCCCTGCCCTCGGTGAGCTCACAGTCTCAGGGGCAGATCGACAGATAATTAGGCCATGACTACACAGCATGGCTGGTGCCAGGATGTGGTCCAGGGTCCAGGAGAGGGAGGGGGAGGCTACACACGGTGCCTCATCTGGAATGGTTCCCCAGGGGCCAGGCCACCTCTAGCAGGGGTGCAGCTCTGCCTGGGCCCTGCCCTAAGGCAGGGCAACTCCTTTCTCCTCTGCGCTCAGCCCTTGGCAGCTCAGAGACATGAAGTAACTCACTCCAGGCCACACAGCTGAAGCGCAGCCCTTGTAGTTTGCAAGGCCCGGCTCCCTCCGCAGCTGGCCCCACCTCTGTCCTTACTGCTGCTCCCTGCCTTCCCTGCGATGACTCACCAGAGAGGCCTACGGCCCTTCCTTCTGCTTTCTGGACGAAATGTTTTGGTTCCCAAGACTGGGTGTGGGCAGAGCCCAGACCACAGGGGCCTCGGGGCTGTGTCGAGTCCCCTGGGCAGCCAGTGCTTCCTTGCTGAATTCCCACCAGACTCCAGATGCACCCCTCAGACAAGTGCATCAGCTGCGTCCCCAGTGGGGTCAGCCCCCACCGGGCACCCTTGGGAGGCCTTCCAACAGATGCTAGGCCTGATGGACAGCTCCCCACACCACTGCTGTTTGCTCTCTCCCCGCTTCTTCGCACCAGGGAGCCCTGGTCCTGCCACTCAGAGAAGGAAACCTCCCACCAAGGGACGGATGAAGCTGTCAGCATCCCCTGGGGCCTCAGGGAAAAAAAAAGGTCCCTCCCTTGCCACAGTGCCCTTTGCACAGAGAAGGGACCCACCCCTGGGCCTCCTCCTGCCTTTCACTCTGGATGGGGCGAGGGGAGCCTTTTTTCCTTCCTCAGGCACCAGGCTCCCCCACCACCCGCCCACCGCCCAGCTCTGGCATTCTTCCCCCTGCACGGAGCCCGCAATGGCAGCTCCTTTCACACCCCCTGAGAGAAGAAAGCCTGGGTGAGGCGGTCCCCCAGCCCTTTGTTGGGGACTCGGTTCCCAGGCCTTTGATCTCCACGGCTCACCGGCCAGGCCCCACCGGAGTGGCGGCCATAATGCGGGCACTGTGACCCCTGCACACCAAGTCCATTGTGGGCGTCCCTCTCCAGGCCGCTGCACCTGAAAGCCCATGAATGCCTACTTGTCAAGAGGAGACGTTACAGTATCTGGAGGCGAAGGGCCCTCCCCCTGGAGACACAATGGGGGCGGGGGCGTGTGGGAGGCCAGGGCTTTTGTGCAGGAGAAATGGAGCCTGCGGTGTTTGATCCGAGGGCCCTGTCGGCAGCTGGGGCAGCGGCTTGGAAAATTTGGGAACTTCTGGAGAAAGGTAGGATGGGGGCCTGGGTTCTGACAAATAGGCCTATTTAAGATGTCATTATCATCCCTCTCTTCCCCACTGCCCGAGGAAAACGACGGCTTTGGAGGGGAGAGACACACACACACCCCCACACACTCTCACTCCACACGGCCTCAGACTCATCTTTTCTCTCTGAAGCAAGCCTTGCGTGTCCAGGGAACGAGGCTTATCCCTCAAGCCCACGGGCCTGGCTGGCAGGGGGAGAGTCTTCCCACAAATCCCGGGATCAAACCCGGGAGCGTCTTAGAAAAACCAGGTCTGCGGTTCTGGTCACCTCCGCCCTTGCGTGACCCTGGGGATGTGTCTTAATGACGCGGAGATGGAGGTGGCCACAGCACCTGTCCCGGCCCCGCCTCCCGCAGGTTGTGCCAGGACGGAAGGAATGCAGGCCAGGCGCATGGCCCAGCACCTGGAACGGGACAGGCGTTTGCTACGGGGTGGCTTTTCAGGTGATCGCCAGCTGCCCTGGACCACTCGCGGCCCGGGTCAGGCCCCAGGGGATGGCGGCAGAGCCATCCTGAGGGTGCAGGGGTTTCTTGTGTCCAGCGCGTCTCCTCAGTCTTGACGCCAGCAGGCCATCTGGACATGGCTCTCCCTCGGGCAGGATAAAGGCCACTGTCCCCATGTTATGGAGGGGGAGACGGAGGCCCGGAGAGGCCTCTTGGTCTGCAAAGGACTGTCCTCGGTAAGGGAGGGCACCGTGTGGCCGTTTTAGAGTTCTAGTACCCAGAGGCTTGAGGGGAGGTGTCTGGTCTGATACCTCTTGGGCTGGGGATGAGAGGGAAGGCCCGTCTCCCAGGGTGAGGGGGTGAGAGGGGGCTTGTGGGGAAGTGCAGGCAGCTTGCGGGTCTGGAAGCCTGGCTCCGACAGCCAAGTGACCCCAATCTTCATTTCCCTCACCTGTGAAACGGGAACAGCGGTGCCCACTCGGTGGCACGGAGCCCAGCCCGCTCAGCACAGGGCCCAGCACGCTGCCTGTGCCCGGGGCTTCCCTGGCCGCCAGCCGCTGTGCAGCTCTGAAGCTCTTTCAGTTCCTCAAATGCTGCGACCGCTACCGCCGCCCCAGAGCCCTCCCGCAGATCCTGCCCTTGGCCTCAGGGACAGTCCGCCTTTCCCATTTATTCGGCTAACTCGTATTCATCCTATAGGTCCCATCGGAGATATCGTTTCCCCGTCACTTCCCCCGGGGAGCCTTCCCTGATTTCCCATCCAGGTAAGTTTCCCCTGCCGTGGGGCCCCTGGCCCCGTACTTCCCCACGCAGAGCACTTGTGCCCTGATGAGTCACCGCCTGTTGTTTGTGACTTTCCTCACTGGACCGAGCTCGCAGAGGGCAGGGCTGGGTCAGTTTTGTTCACGGGTGTACCCGCAGCACCCCACACGGTGCCCAGAACAGGGCCTTAGAGTGCGTTTTCTGAATTAATAATAAAATACAAATCAAAAGAGGGTTACTTCCTTCCCTCCCTACCCCTACTGAGACAACAGCTTAGAAGGCAAGGATTGGCCCTGGCATAAGAAAACCTCAGGCCTTGGCTTCATAATCTGACGAAGTATGTATTGCTCGTTTGGCTGGAAAACTGGAGGCGCCCCTCCTAGAATCCTCACTGCACACACTTCTGCATCCACCCTTGTGCCTGGCTCTAGGCCCGGCGACGATGGATGGAGTCCCTGCCACGGCCCCCCAACCCCTGCTGCTGGCGTCCTGACATCCGCCTGGGTCCTCCCGCCCCACTCAGGGAGCCTCGGCAAGGTGGCCGGTGGGCTGAGCCCAAGCGGGAAGCTGGTCTCTGGGGAGGGCACAGCAACACGGCAACCAGGGCAGTTTCTACTCAGGCTGGTTCCAGCTCCTGTGCGGAACGAGGGAGAGAGGGAGGGAGGGCAGGGAGCCGGCGGGGGACCTGGCAGGCGGCAGGCTGGGGCCGGCACCCTCCGATCTGTGGTGGCTGTGGTTAAGCTGATGTCTCCAGAGGAACATGACGGGGCTGTGAAGACTGCAGCCAGCCCTGCCTTTCTCTGCCGCAGGGAGGCCGAGGGAGGGGCGGGCGCCTCGCCGGGGCTGCTCCTCTCCTTTTCGGCTTTGAAGCTCAGCTCCAGCTCCATTCGGGCAAGGAGAAGGGGCCACCGGTTATAAATTTGGGGAATCTCTTTCCATCTCTGCACCTATGTGGGTGCTGGCCACCCTGGACTCATGGTACAGATGCTATCCATCTAACGTACATTTCTGAGTGCCTACTGTATACCACACCTCATGCCAGTTACTGGAGATAGAACAGCCGACAAAACATCCTGACATTTGGGGAGCTTTTGTTTCACAGGGTAACTGAGAAACGTCCTTTATGGTAAGCCTTATTATACAGCTATTTTCCCATCCAGACTGAGGTTTCACTTAGATAAAAAAACTAACTCGATTCATTTCTAGCTTCCCCGGGGTGGCTAGCACCAAGCCTGACACTCAGTAACACTAACTTTCCGGACCCCAAGACAGTCCCCAGTAGGACTGGTCTCCAGATGCGGGAGCCCCTTTCCTTGGGGCGAAGGCCCCGGCGGCACCTCCAGAAACAGAGTGGGGGGCAGCAGCTCCATCTCATCGGGCCACGTGTGCCAGAGCCGGCTTCCCGGTTCCAGCAGCTTTCCAAGGCAAACGACCACCGGCGGTGTTTTCACTCAAGTGGGAGTGGTGCAGTAACGCCCAGTTTCTGGTGTCAGATACAGGAAAAAATGAACGTGGCGGGCACGAGACAAAGGTCAAAGCCACTGAGCGAGACGCGGACCAGACAAGCACTGCCCCAGAGGCACAGTCCGAGCCCTGGGGGAGGGATCACGGCTCGGGGAGGAGGGTACCGAGATGCGGGCCAGCCGGAAAGCAGGAGAGGTCAACACGCACACATCTGCACGGGCCTGCCCCGGAAGCAAACATCTTGGCACGTGATCGGGGCCCAGTAAAACGTAGCCGGTGGTGCTGTGACCATCAAGGCTCCAGGCACCTGGAGCGTTGTGCCCCTTACCCAGCGTGTACACGGGGCCTGAGGCGCTGCGGTCCTCACTGATGCCCAGGAAAGGAGAAACCACTTGCTTCACCAGCTCCTCCAGCTGCAGGTAACCCTCACTTGGGCCGGTGGGCTCATGAACACTCTGGAAACAAACATCCAAGAGAGGCAAATGTCAGTCAAAGTCACCATAGCAGGCCCTCCTGCTACGTTCAAGGCAGTGGTGCCAGCAGGCAGCATCCTCGTGACCACAGTACAGGAGACCGAGGCCTGACGCCCAAGGTACTTGTCGTGGGTCCCTGCGATCAGAACTGTGTATGGCGGGTGCCATGGTGCCTCTCCCACAGGTCCCACCAACACAGTGGGGTCGGGACAGTCCCCACCCCAGCTCCAAGGTTGGGGCGTGGTCCCGCCCATGGTGCCCCAGCCTCGCTGTCACAGCGACTGCTCCCCATTCAGCAGGCAGGCACGGGACATGTGTCAAAGCACAGAGGCCTCCTGACAACTCAAGGACATTGACACTCTCCTCTCCAGGCCACAGACAAGGAAACTCAGGCCCAGAGGGTTTAAGCAAGTTGCCCAGGAAAACACAGCTGGTGACTGGCAAAAACCCGGCACTGGAACCCAGGCTGTCTGGCTCCATGCACATCGCATTGACACTTGTTAACAGGCTAGAAAAGAAAGGGAGACAGAGTATGAAAGAAGTCCAGAGCAGTAGAAGAAAGGGGGAGTCATTGTGGAACAAGATGTAGGTTTAGCCCTGAGACGAAGCCAGTTCAGAAGCCCAGCTTGACCAGAGGCCTCCGAGCCGAAGCCAGGGCAGACACCAGCCAGAACAATGGCACAGCAGTCAAACCCGGAGAGGAGCCGGGAAGTAACCATGGTTTCCTCAAAAACCAGCGGACTCCTGGGGGACTCCGCTGACCACTGGGAAGGACTCCAGGCCACGCTCTCGAGTGGAGGGCCTGCAGGGGAGCAGAGACAGGGATCCATGGGGGATCCATCCCTGGCCCAGCGAGCTGCCCATCAGATCCTCAAGGTGGAATGGGTTTTCGATCACCCTCCCTTTAAAGTGAGAACCTGCCAGGGCACTGAGGTTTTCAGGGATTGCAAGGGGAGACGGTCGGGCAATAAAACCAGAGGGGCCACTCCTGCAGGCTGGGGACCACCAGGTGCGGTGGGTGCTCCCAGAGAAGCAGGCTGACTCGGCCCCTTGTAGGCTCCAGGATGGTTGGGGTGGTGGGGGTGGGGGGGCAGCTTTAAAGGCACAGGGCACCGTCCTAGGGTGACCGCAGGACCAGCCTGCACCTGCCAGGAGAAACCAGAGTCCACAATGGTCTAAGTCTCCAGTTCAGCCCCTGCCTGGGACAGCCTGAGGGCGGGGCCACGCTGCACACAGCAGAAAAGTTGGAGCCCCGTGTGTGTTTTGGAAAGGGGGGGGCGGGTTGATCAGGGACACTTTGGAAGCGCACTGGAAAAGGGAGGGAGCAAGGCCTGACAAATGGCTCTTTGCCCCGCAAGAGAGTCAGGCAGGGAAAATCGGCCTGGACCTCAGGGCGCTGTGGAGGGTAGTGGGCTGGGGAGAGAGGGGGACCTACATTTCCTGTGGCGGGATTGCTTCCAGGGCAGTGCAACCTGCAAGTCCCATTCAGACCCAGAAGCTGCTGTCCTTCCTGCTCAGGAAGATGGACCTCGAGGGAGGAAAGACCCCCTGCGTGTGTCCCTGTCACACTCCCAGCCCCAGGCTCTGTAGGTCCAAGGGAGGGAGGGCAAACATGGGCTCTTAGCGCTAGTCCCAGGAGGGCTCCGGAGTAATGATGCCAAACGCTCTGTGTTAGAGAGGGACCATCTTAAAAGCTCGTGGGCATTTCCAAGTACCGCGGGAGACTGCAAGGGGCGGGGGAGGCGGGCGTAGCCCAGAAAGGCTGAGTGGAAAGGTAGAAAAAGCAAGAGCTGAGGAATGACTGACACACTCATCTCTTAAAAATTAAGATGGGACCTTGGGCTCCTCGGCCACTCCTCTGAACCTCCCCACATCTGTGAAAAGGGAAAGTGGGGGCTGTTTCCTTGCCCGACTTCCCAGAAATTTGTCACAACCAGAGTTTCTCCAGATATACGTCCCCTGCCAAGGCTGGAATCCCCGTGTGAGGGTCACCACCAAGAGGGCTGAGGCCAGAGACCTGGGTTCAGTCCTACTGCGGCTCTTACTACCTGGTGCCCTTATTCACTGAACAAATGTTTAATTAACACCTACTATGTGCCAGAGACTGTGCTGGGTGCTGAAGGCAGAAGACATACAGATCTGCCTTGACCGGAGGGGCCTGGTGAGCTGCTGGAAACCCAGCGCTCTGGGTGGAGGGAACTGGGGCACACAGGTCCCTGCACGGCAGGGAAAGGCCAAGAAGGCCAGTGTGGCCGGAGAGCTGAACAGCTGGGAAGTCAGGTTCCAGCGAGGCTAGGGAGGTGGGAGGGGCCGGAGGCCAGGGTGCAGACTTGGGCTGTTTTCCTAAGATCCCCGTGGACCGCTGAAGAGTTGAAGCTGCCCTGCGGAGAGCAAAGTGGGGTGGGGACCAAGGTGGAAGGAGGAAGATTCCTCTGGGACAGCAGACTAACCATTTTTAGGGACTCCATGGGGGACAATGACAGCTGTCTCGTACAGTGGCTGGGTTGCTGGGCACAGGGCCTGAAACGTTGGGATTTATTAAGGTCCTCTTGGTCTACTGTTCACAGGTGACAGCCCTTCCCTCAAGTCTCCCCCCCCCCCCAAAAAAACACAAAACAACAAAAGAGGAATCACCTCTCATTCCTGAAATATTAGACACGGAAATGAGAGGGTGGAAACCCTACTTTCCTAATCTTCCTATCCGAAACCCCAGGCGCGCTTTTCTGGGTTCCTTATTCGGGCTCCAAGCTCTGTTTTCTGTTCCTCAGACAGGAGCTGCACACACACTTTTCCACCCTCTCCTTCTCCTTCCCCGCCACAACAATACCGCGCCCGGCATCCCAGCCAGTTACGCCCACTCTCATCCTGTGAGGCAACTCTGCCTGTGCTCTGGTCTCAGGAAAGGGGGCGAATGCCCAGAAGCTTGGTCCAACTAGGGAACAGGAAGAGAATGGCCAAAGGGGGAGATGTCAGGGCCCCAAGGCTGATGTCCCACCCCTGCTGAGAGGACCCCCTGGGGTCACCGGCTGCCTGACAAGGATGGAACTATCTTCCCCCGGACGGGCTCAGAGCTGATACTGCAGCATCTGAAATTGGTACAGAGGTGAAGGATGGTTAGTCATCTCCTTTTGGGGGTATCCCTAGCCCACAAGCCCTGTTCCTTGAGAAGTATGCACCCCCATCCATAGGACTGGGATCGCTGAGGTCATGCTTGTACTCCTTGATCCCACTCAAGGTCACAGCTGGCCGTGCTGAGGGGAGTTCTGTAGCCCAAGCTGGAGCAATCACCGTCTTTCCCCGAGTGTACATAGTTCTGAATCTTACCACCTTGCCAAGGGACCTCGGGCAAGCACATAAACTCCCTGAGTTTCACTATCCTCACCTGTAAAATGGGAACCACAACAGTGCCCACCTCACCATACGGTCATTTGGATTATTTGACTCAGAGAGCAACACATTTAATAAAGTCTTTGGCACGTGCCTGGCAGGAAGCAGCAAATGTGAGCTCGTCTTCCTATTGTTGATTTAGAATCGGGACAAAGAGATGCCAGACAACCATCTGGGGTTGTCTCTCGGGGGAAACACACGAGCTGTGAGACGTCACGTTTCATCAGGTGCGGACCAAAGCACAGAATGCAGTTCTGCAGAGAGAAAGGCCGGGTCCAAGAGAGGCCAGGCCAGGCCAGGAGAGGCAGCGTCAGAGAGAACCAAGGTGGACCAGATGGAAGCAGAGACCGGTAGGTGGAGAAAGATGGGCTTTGTGGCCCAACCGTGGTCTCCCTGTGGTTGCAGTCCCTTGGGACGCCCATCTGCCCCAGGAACCTTCCAGAGAGTCCTGGTCTGGCTTGAGCTAGCCTGCAGGAGGTTTTTGTTGTTATCTGTAACTTGTGACTCCCTGACAGAGGAGAGGAGAGAAGGGTGTCTGTCCACTGTGTGAGTAACAGGGCGTTGCTGCTCCCTCCCCACTGGGATCCCAGCATGGCACCAGGGACCTTGAAGATGCTCAGTGACAAAGGAACATAAGTGACTAAAGGACACTACACGAAGCTAAGGTGCTCTGGTTACTCAGTTCCTTCCCCCTAGTCCCTTCTTTTCTTCTCTCGGCCTTGGGGGTGTGTCTCCACCAGGGCCTCACCTGCAGGATGAGCAACATCTGGACAATGGACGAGGGCAGCTGGGACTGGGCCAGAAGCAGCAGGTCGCCCAGCTTCACCTTGAGCAGGACCAGGTCTCGGAAGCCCAGCAGGGAGATCTGGCGGATGGTCAGCTCCTGGCCCTGGAGGAGGGAAGAGGCAGTGTCAGGAGGGGAGAGCTCACGGGACCTGCCATCAACCACGTGGGGTGCAGAGCACCCAGGATGGGAGAGGACAGGGTGTCTGCAAGGCCTGGGGTGGGGGCGGCGCAGCCAGAGAGTCAGAGATTTGGCCCCCACCCTTCAGAATGAAAGCTCTGACTCAACCTGCCTCAATAATGCAAAGATGTTACACAGAAGTGGGGGCGGGGGCATGTCTGCCACAGACACCACGAGTGGCCAAGAAACAAGGCGAAGAGAGGACAATGGGGGAAGTAAAAGGAAAGGCCACCACCTCCTCCCCACACCCAAGGCTGCTTCTTCCGCTTTATCCATTAAATGTTTGAGCACCAGTCACATGCCAGGCAAAGCAGTCAAATGTGGGACCTGTTAGACTCTCATATATACTCAAGTTACTCAGGAAGAAAAGTGACAGGGAAAGTAGGAGAAAGGGGGCCTTTTTCAACCATGTGGGGTGGGCGCAGGGATAACCCTAAGAACTGACACTTCCTGAGCTCTGACTATGGGCTAGGCACGATTCTAAGTAGTCTTAAGGTAAATAATACATTCAATGCCCATGACCACCCTTTGAGAGAGGTGCTACCCTAAAACCCACTTCACAGGTGAAAAATCCTAGAGCCCTGAGTGACAGTCATTTGCCCCACGTAGAGCTAGATCGCAACCCTGAACTACTTGATTTCAGATCTCCCGAAGTCTACCCAGACAGAAAAGGGGGAAAAGGACCCGTTTCCAAGGCTCTCCTTTGCACATATAGACACAGAACATACAAAAAATCGATTGTTCGCCCTGGCTGGCGTAGCTCAGTGGATTGAGCGTGGGCTGCGACCCAGGCATCGCAGGTTCGATTCCCAGTCAGGGCGCATGGCTAGGTTGCAGGCCGCCCAGCAACCTCACATTTCTCTCTCTCTCTTTCCCTTCCCTCTCTAAAAATAAATAAATAAAAACCTTAAAAAAAAAATCAATTGTTCTTGGTAGAGACAAAAGCATCATTCGGGCCCACCCTACCAAATAGGACATAGGTTCCCATCCTTCAAGGCTCCCAAGGTTTGAGTTCTGCATCTCCTGTAACACCTCAGGAAGGCTTGCAGAAACACAGTGAGAGGGCTTGGCCATCTCTGCACCCCCGCCCTGCAGCCCCAAGAGACACACACAGCACCACCCACGCCGTACAGGCTCAGCTCAACCACCGCTTCCAGACCATCTGCCCTGACAGCGGTCCGCCCCCGCCCCCGTCTTTCCCAAGGTCCCACAGTTTCCATTTCTTTCTTGCACCATGTCCCAGCACTTGGCACTGACTACTCATCCCACAGGAATCTGTGCCCTCACTTTACCTCTAGGAGCCCTTTCATTTTACAAGGCAGAAAAAGGGGGGCAAAGGTCTGCAGCCTGGCACAGAGCAGGCTCGCAGAACCATACCTGTCTGACGAGGGACCTGTGAGAAGGACCTGGCTGGACTCGCAGATACCTCGGGGGGTGCTACCAAGAGTAGTGAGGACCCCTAAGTCAGGGGATCTGAAAGTGGGGTGTCTGGACCAGCTGCAGCATCACTAGGGAAATTACAGGGAGATGGACAGGGGCTACACCAATTGTGGCCAGATCTTACCATTTTTCCAGAGAAACAGAGCAGCAGCAGCCTCGGACCTGCACAGCTGGGGTCCCGCCTGGGTCGGAGCCTAAGAGGGCCCTTGGCCCTGTGATGACTGCCCCGGGACCATGCCCACCCAGATCCCACACTTCCCATTCTAAACCCACCTGGGAGCCTGCACCCGGGAATTCCACCCCCAACTGGTCCTACCAGAGACCCAGGACTACAAACTCCCTTGGGGGGGGGGGGGGGTTGCCAAATAAAACACAAGCTGTTCAGTTAAATTTGGATCGTTTTTTACCATATGTCTCAAACATTGCATTATTCGTGTTTGTCTGAAATCCAAATTTAACTCCGCATCCTGTGTTTTCATTTGCTAAATCTGTCTACCCTCCGTCCCAGCACTGTCTTCTTGAGACCCACTGCTGGCCGAGGAGTGACTACTGCAGGGAAGGGAGGAGCTGAGGGGTGGGGGGGGCCAGCCTGGCCACATACGTGCCATCCATCCTCTCCTGGGGGTGCAGGACGAGCTGAGGGTGAGGGGACGAGAGCAGTGGCTGCAGGCTTCCACTGCAACTGTGAGGGGCAGGTCCTGAACGGGAAATGGACTCTACAGGCACAGCCCCCCTGCCCGGCGTTTAAATATTTGAGAAATAGTTCAAAGAACCCCAAGTTCCTTTAAAGCAGCACTCAGAGCAAACAAAGCATGTGGGTCACCACCTCTGGCACGAGGTAGTTCCGGCCCCCATGCAGCCCGGTTAGATGCGCAGCCCTGACCCCGGGGGGCAGGAGTGGGCGGGGCAGTGAGCACGGGGCAGCGCGGGGGGTGTGGCGGAGACTTCTGTTTTGGAGAGGTGGTCTCTTGTTCAGCCTGCCATAGGGGATGTCCCTTCTGGCCTGGCACGGACCCGTCCTGCAGGACGGCAGCGGGGACTCAGAGGGCAGAATGAGCTGAGGTCACAGAACAAGAACACGAGAGAGATGCCTCTCATCTTCCAGTCTAAGTTCCTCCCTATGCAGGACAAGAAACGGAGCCATGCTCAGAGAAGGGAAAAGCGTTCTCCCAAACCCACCCAGATCCCGAGTCCAGTGTTCTTCCTGCTGCGCTGTCTTCAGGAATCCCTCATGGAGGGCAAGGAACACGACTCCTTTCCCACAGCCTGGGAGCAACGGGAAACTTGCTTAAAATCGTGCTTCCGAGAAAGGGAAGGAAAAGGAGATGTCTGCTTTCCCCACCTTTTCTACTTCTGGAAACTAAGAGAAGCAACCTCTGCAAGAATATATGGACAAGCTCCAGACCGAGAGGGCGTCGAGGGCAGGCAGACTGCTGCCTCTGCGGGGCCCCCTCTTTACGTGAGGTTGGACGCTAAATACAGAGCCAGAACGCCCTGCAGAGACCCCCCCCCCCCCCAGTCCTTAGCCGCCTCAGGCCCTGACCTCCTGGCTCTCCCCCACCCACCGGGAGGCTCCAGGCGGCAAAGGCCAAGCCGAGGCCGTTGCAGCGAGACTGACCTGGACTGGATAAAATATTGCCTGCAGGGTGGGGAGAGTCTCAGTGAAGAAGTGGTCCCAGACTTCAGCCAGAGCCTCAATGCGATTTTCACCTACACAAGGGCGAGAAGACGGGAGGGGAGAGAGAAAGAAAAGAACTTGTCATTACTGGTAGGGGAGGCCAGAAGACAGCTCCGTGTCAAATGGAGCAGGGGCGAGAGGGCGCAGGGGAAGAAAGCTCATTACCTACATTTGGTCTGTTAGGTGTGGCTACTACAGTCAACACAGGGATGGACAGAAAGGCTTGACTGAAAATATGCAAATGTACCTTCTCTCCCCAAACCAGAAAAGGGAGCTGAATTTTGAAAATCATATAACTGTTATTATCACACAAAATGGCTACAACATTATCAGTCATTGTGCTAAACTACTTATCTATGACATCTCATGAGTAGACTCTATTACCCCATGTACAGGCTCAGAGAGGCCAAGCGTGTGGTTCAAGGTCACACAGCAAGAAGGCAGAGCAGGGATTCCAGACCCCGTGCTCTTGACCAACGTGACCTGGGCAGACCACGTGCACAGTTTATATTGCTTGCTGTTGTTTTAATCACCGAGACACAGACTTCTGATTCTGGACTTGAGCTGTCAATTGAGGGAGGAGGAAAGAGGGCCTGGAAACTGTCACCTCCGCCCACTGCTCTGCGGTAACCGGGAGGGCGGCATTTCTGAAGTGGTCACCTGCAAGACACAGGACCCACACCCTGATGCGGTGCCTACTCCCACCCCAAGGACCAGGAAGCCTGAGCTGTGCATGGCCAACCATGCCCCCCAGGCTAGACGTGCAAGGGTCACCCACTGCCACCGGAAGGCTGTGCAAGGAACTCTGCACACGCAGGAAAGGTGGGTGCTGGCACAGAGGGGGCTGCGCTGTGGCTGCTGTTCGATGACCTAGATAACAGAGCTGATGGGGCACTGTCGTTGCTCATCTGAGGCAGAGAAACTGGGTCAGCCAAGATCAGACACCAAGAGTCACGTTTGGCAGAGCACTGCCAGTTCCACTGAAGTGATGTAGAAAGATTCATTCTAGCGTCTTCCATCTATTAATTTAATGGACAACAAAAGCAGCGGCTGGGAGAGAAGAGCAAGGGCATGACCAGCGGCTGGCAGGGCCAGGCACATGCAGATGCGGAAAGGTCGGAGTGAAATGTGTTCGGAGGAAATGCAAACCCATCACACCCTCTACTTGATCCTTGCAAAGTGCTAATCACACTGTGTTGGAATTGCTCATTTTACTTCCCTGTCTCCACGAGAACGGGAGTGAGTGTAGGGGCCCTTTTTGTCCTGCTCACCAGTATCTTTCTGATGCTTAGCATGGTGCCAGACACATCACTAAATCAACTTCAAGAAATCTCTGAAAGAATGAATAAATGAATGAATGGCAAGTGATACGTGTGTAGAGGGTTTTGGCAAATGCCAGGGCTGGTGAGTGGAAGGAGGTCAGCCTTCAACCCGAATATGGGACAGGACAGAACAAGACTTAATGGTTAGCTCCAACATTCTCCTCTGCTTCATGAAAACCTCCGTCATGTGAGCAACATGTCTGGGCAGAGTCTGTTTCCTTCTGTGTCTCCATCCTCCCCTGCATCCCCTCAGCCTTTGGGCCCCCACCATGTCAGTTTATCTCTGCCCCTCACACCCACCATGCTCCCTCCTGCCACAGGGCCTTTGCATGTGCTAGCCGCTTTGCCCAGACTGTTCTTTCCCTCCTCTGTGCCTGACGTACATCTGTTTATCTTTGTAGTTTCAGCTCCAACATCACTTCCACAGGAAAGCGGTCAAATCTCCCTAGCATGGGTGGGATGATCTGATTCTGATCTGTCTCTACTACCAGGCTGTGAGCCCCACAAGGGCCTGTCATCCTGTGATGGTTCTGTTCCCCACTGTGTCCCCAGCACCTAGGAAAGTACCTGGCATAGAGCAGACAATCAACAAATATTTGAATCAATCAGTCAAGCATCCTCTTTTCAAATATAGGCTGTGCTAGTTCTCTGCAGGGAGGAGTTAGGGAAGTCAAAAGGACCATCTGAAATGTCAGGTCATCCTAAAATCGAGGTGAACCCCGTCACCTGGAGTAATGGACCTCAAAGGAGAAAAGGCCATCCCAGGTCCTTAGTTGACAGCCCTTACCCTAAGCTTCCCATCACAAAGACAACAGGCAGAGGCCCTCCCGACCTGAAGGAAGGGAAGGAGAATCCCGTAGGCCGGTGCTGGTGCCTGATCACTCCCCTTCGCCCCAGCACGGAAAGCTCGCCGGCACATGAGGCGATCCTTCAGCCCAGCAGCAGGTGGGCCCCCGTCCTGAAACCTGGGTGTAATTGCTGGCTGCAGACCTCAGAGAGTAATGGAGGTTTTGGAACGTGTTCAGAGAAGAACTTCAGACAGATACGGGCTAACGAAACAGGGCAACTATGGGGTAGACAGAGCTCAAGGAAGGAGGTGGGGCCCCCCTGCAGAAACAACCCACAGGTCAAGGACTCAGCTCCCTGCAAAGGGGCGGGGGGGGGGGGGGGGTTGGGCAGAAGGTTCTAGATGACTTTCTTAGAGAACTCTCCCCTAAGGGAGAGTACTATGGGAGTTTAGATCACCAGAGGTATGAAGAACAGGAATGAGAAACTTCTTTAAAGTCAAGGTCTGCAAAGCCCTGAAGCAGACGACTGAGAGTCCTATGCCATACCCCACAAACGAGCCACACACGGGTGGGAGCTGCCTCCGCCCCTCCCGCAGCTGGAAGCCCGGGTGTGCAGATACAAGAAACCAGTGAAGTCCATTCAGTGACAGGATGGATCCTATCAGTCATTTCCAAACTATATCTTATAGCAAGAGAATCTTGTTATCCAAACAAAACCTTTCCTGGAGTCGTAATACATAGGATAAAGTAGAGATGTTCTGGCTGAAGACATGAAAAACCCTTCAGGGTTCCCCTCCCGCCCCTTCACTGTGCAGAAAGGACCCTGAAACCCGGGCCCCGGGACTGAGCGCCCCAGAGAGCACACCCCGGCCCGGTGCTCTCTGGCCACTCTGGCGCAGAGGCACAGAACCCTGGGTGACCTCTGTGTACCCATCCAGCTCCATTTTTGAGGTTTCACTCTGAATGTGTCTGCTGAGTGTCGCTGGGGCGAGAGACAGCCAACTTTCCTTTTGAAGGGTTCTCAGATCTCTGGTTTTGCTCAGTATCTTTGTCATAAAGCTGGTATTTTTTTGTATTTACACAAGCATGTAATAATAACTCCCCAAGTGACTTACAGACAAAGACTGTGGCCATGGCCATGCTTCTTGTCCCTCTTCCCAACGGCCACCTTCTACACATGTGAACTAGACCACCACCAAAGTGCGGAAGTCCACTAAGATCTTGTCAAAGCAAGTCACTTAGGAATAAGGCCTTGGGTTAGCGGGCATTTATAAGGGTGAAGAGTCTTAGCCTAGATAGATTCATACAGGTTCAGTCAACTCGCAAACAGAGAGGTACATTTCTAACCTCTATCCTTCCAAAGGTTTAGTGAGCACCTACCATTGCCAGACACTCACTGTCTAGTGTCGGCTCCTCATTTTCTTCCCGCTTTGTCTTTCTAGCAAACACTTCACTGCACACCAGTCTCTTTCCCAGAGAATGAGGGGAGAAAGGGGCTGATCTAATGCCTGAAATGTCTGGGTCTAGAAGTAAGGTAAAGGTCTTTAGGCTGTAGTGGGGGAAAAAAAAAAAGAAGGACGCAGTCTGTGTACCCACTCCGTGCTGGGTATGGTGCTACACCAGTCATACACTTTATCCTGCCTTCAATCTCTACCCAAATTTTATCATTTTAAAGAAAATCAAAACCAAAGCTCAGAGAAATGAGAAACTTGCCAGAAGTCACCAAAGAAGCAGGTGGCAGCAAAGATTGGGACCCACACAGGCGGGAGCTGACGGTGGTCCCTGGTGGCATCATGGAGTTGGTGGATTCTTGCCTTTGGACCCATCTTCCAATTCCATCTGCCCTGTCAGCTGGGCTCTAAAAACCTTTTAAAGCCAGAAAAATTTCCTTTGCCTATCAAATCGTACCCCCATAAGTGGGTGTCTGCTAATGTTTCCCAAACGGACAGGCGTCCGGTCACGTGTGACCACGAGGAATACGACAGAGGCCGACAGGAAAGAGCCTGGATCAGACGAGACAGAGCAGCACGACAGGGTCTACAGTGTAGGTCACCCCATCCACGGAGACCGCCGGCACACACTGTTACAAAACCCCCCTCCAACGATGTCTCCAAAGAGACTTCCCCCATTCCACTTCGTGTTTCAAAACACGGTTCGAGCTCACATCGCCCCGAGAGGCTGACTCAAATGGAAATGCTGCCGCCTAGCTGGGGAAGCGCCGGCTAGGGTGAGTCACGCGCTCGCAGCCTGTCACTTCTGAACAGAAGCACTTCAGCTGTCCAAACATCAAAGGCTGAGTCACGGGGACCCCGCTCTATGAGGGCAGCCTTGTACTTGCCTTCGCACAGCTTAATCTTCTCCTCCACAAACAACAGTCCTTTTGCAAGAAGCTGGTTCTGCCAAAAGAGAACAAAGAACACAAGAGTTTGAGCTACTGTGCAGCATGACAACCCTCTTCCCCTTCCAATGGGCGAGGGGAAACAGCGTTCTGGGCACTTGTGAGCTCATCACGCCTCCACGTTTCAAAAGCCGTTTGTCCCCTTGGAAGGCCAAGGCTTCAGGAGAAGACAGGGAGACATCCCATAGCAAAGGAGTGAGACAAGAGCCGAACCCAACCTCCACCCCCACCCCCCCAGCCACGGAAGAGGCATGCCGCAAGCTTGGCTGAATTCTACGGATGGACGTGGACACCCAATGCCCTTCAATTTCTTAATGTAAACTCAGAAAAAAGGACAGTGAGACAATTATGCAGAAACAATAGATTTTTAAAGGATAAATTTAGGGTATCTCATGCTGGCATGAAAGAGACCGTAGGCAAAATCGTAAGCAACAGAGTATGCATCCGCCACTGGGTGTGTGCACGGGAAAGCTGTAGAAAGAGAGTAAGATTTAATCCCGTTGCAATTGCAACTAACAACAGTTACACATCCTGTGTATACCTGAGGGTTCATATCCTTCATCTCATTTACATCCAACCCTCCCGATAATCCTATCAGGTTGTTGCCTTTACCCTTATTTGCTGGTGCTTGCAGTCAAGACTGGCCCACAGGAGCCAGAGCTGGTCTTCCTAGCTCCAGAAGCTGGGCTCTTTCCACTCTGCTTTGCTGCCTTTGGCAAGGCTCCCCACCCAGACCCCTTCCTTCCCTCCAAAGGCTCCAGCTGGTCCCGTGAGACACAGAACATCCTCTCCACAAGTCACAGAAGCTTGGGGAGTAACAGTGAGTTGGTGCCTCCCCTTCTGGGGTGGGGAGGCCCAAGGTGGCGTGTATCCAACAACAAAACTTAATGCATTTCTTAGTATCCTGTTTTATAAAACCCTAAAGCCCTGTTATAGTGAGGGCATGAAACAGGAGAGGGCAAAGAAATCTGCATCAGGCAGGGGTTCGAGTCCCAGCTCGGCCACATTCTAGCTGTGTGATCTTAGACTCAATTTCCCTGAGTCCTGAGTTCCTCATCGGTAAAATGGCATCATACCAGCAATATCACAAAGTTCTTATAAGAATCAATCACTACAAACAGACACACACAGAGTATTTTATGTCCTTAGTAACCGGTGGTGAAGAGTGATGATGATAGTTGTTCTCGTAGCCCAACTATCTTCCCAGGAGGAGTGAAAAGTAAAGAGACTGTGTATTATACAGAACTAGATAAAAAAATATCAAAATGTTCTACGACAGGCACTGTCACCTTTGTGACTAACACACATAAACAGAATGTCATAGGCCCTACTAAAATTCACACAAGACACGGCCTAATTTTAAAAATCGGTCACCAGTTAGTTTCAAGATGGCAGACAAAAGCCTAAATCAAAGTGATCTCCCGAAAGGACTACGGATCTGAGAGGTGATCGAGGTAAAACTCTGACCGTGTTCTCTGCCTTCCAGCCGAGCAAATGAATTCCCGCAGTTTCTGGGTCAGAAAGCCAGAAAACACCTCAGCACCGAGTTTAGATCCAGATCGAGACTGAGTGGTAGAGCATCCTTAAATCTGTTGACATTTACTTCATCTGATGAAAATCACATTGTACACCTTAAGGAATCACATTTTTAAAATAGCCAAAGTTCTCCTTCCTTTCTTTCTAGTTCTTCCCCCTTCAGGAAGACATTTGAGGAAAAAAGGGGTTTCTCCCCCCACATCCCCCGCAAGGAAAAGAAGGTATTTGTGTATATGGAAAACATTCTTTCAAAAATTCTCATGATACACAGCATGGTAATTCTGTAGCTTAGACCGAAATAAGAGTAACAAAAACTTGGGGTTCAAGAAGCCTTAAAGATCATCTAAGTCTTCCTTCCCTCTCCCCAGTGCTGTGGTCAAAAATCCAGCGGTCACGCATGATTTTGATGATATTTGAGGGGACCCATTTCCCAGCGAGCCAAAGCACCTTTCAAAAGCATCTTGCAAATGCTTAGACTCCTGGGACTTTGTAGTTGGTTTATTTCACAGTTCAGTAAATAGGGTCCCCATCTCTTGCGGATGGAGCACAAGCTGTTAGGGAAAGATGTTGTGGGTCAGCTTAGCCACAGCCCTGCAGGCTACCCCATCCCGCATGCTCCCTCCTGCCCACCTGGTCTCGCACTGAGCCAACAATCTCTCCTGGGAATCTGCAGTCACCAGGCCCCTATGCCCAATGAGCCCTGCATTCCTAAGGGCCCCGCACTTGGGATTTAATGTTCTGCAGTTCCATCTACACTCCTTAACATGTTTACCTTCGACTTCGTGTTTTGTAAGTGAACTCTGATGGGGCCATGGAGCATGCGCCGGGGTCTTGGGGCCTCAGCTCACTCATGGACCTGCCTCCTACTACCTCCCCAGTCGGGAATTTTAGGCACCTGCCCCCCACCTCCTAGGGCCTGGCCCAGCAGGGTCTCCCCATCACTGTCATCCTACCCCTGAGGCAGGGACAGGGTCGTGTGGTGGGGAACCAGACACTGGTGTGGAGAGAGTTAGGATCAATGCAGCCCTCCGCGACCTAGACAGGGAGCTCCCTGACGCATGTGCTGGTGACTCAGTGGGGGACTCTGGACCCCCTGATCTATGGACCCAGGCTGTTCAGGTGACAGTCTCTTGGGGGGTCACCCATTCACAGGCCCATGGAAAGCAGTCACATTTTCATTTTGCACAGGGCCCTGCAAGTGATGGAGTCTGTCTGCTGGTCACTTCGCCTAATGGCACACCAACTGGATATCTGGGGGGGCGGGGGGGGGGGTGCTTAAGGCTGCTGAGACCTAAAAAAAGAAAAAGAAAAAAGAGAAGAAAACCAGCCCTGACTCAGGCAGCCATCGTGCATTGTGTCTTTCTAAGCATCTGTTCTCCCAGGACCTCACCCCCAGTGTTCCCAGCCCCTGACAAATGCCTGGCTCTGGAAGGCTCTGGGCACTGTTGGCAGCAGGGCAGCGGCGATGGAGCTGGAGAAGAACCAGCTTTTCCCTCTAGGGAGTCCCTCTAGGGAGTCCCACTCCCTGCCTGACGGCGCCAAACCCACACCTCCCCAGTTCGAAGGCGTCAGGCCAAACCATGGGTACATTAAGTAGCAGCCACCTAGGAAACAATCTGGGACTTGGAACTGGGCCTGTCGTTACTTAATGCATCCCTCCGCTCCATAAATGAACTTAGACATGGGACACACAAGACTTTAATGAGGTGGCAGACAAGCCCGGAAATGAAAAACAGCTGACATATCTATTTTTTTCCTAAGGCATCGTAAAATGGGCTGCCAACACAAAAATGAGGTTCCGCTAGGAAGAATACACAAAACAAAACAAAGATGTCTGGGGAAACGCATTCAAAAGCGTGCAGTCTTCAGTGGGTGGGAAAGACCCGGCCCATCCTGGGTGATCACAGAGGGTGGGCAAGAGGACGCCGGGCAGCTGCAGTGCGGGAGCTTGTGAACAGTGCGCCTCTGCGCATGCAGACACCTCCGCCGACCAGCCACAGGGACCGAAGGAAATGGGGAACCAACAAGGCTGGGAGGCAGGGAGGCTGATGCTGCCCTTGTCTTCCCAGAAGAAAGAACTCGACACCCAGTAGAAATTCTGTGAATGATGCGGCTGCTAGCCCTCCATCGCTTCCTAATGCATTAGCGGTGATGATAATGATAATGGGTGGAATGATGGCATTATTTGCTGGCTTTTACTCTTTGCCAGCCATTGTAGTATACCCTATTCATGCATGTTTCACTGACCTTTGCCACAATCCTATCCCCTTTTAACAGATGAGGAAACTGAGGCTCAGGGAAGCAGCCAGCCTACGTGAGACCAGAATTTGCACACTGGTTGGTCCAGGTCCAAAGCCCATGTTTTTCCCCAATATATTCCTCTGATTTACTTTAGCAATGATAACATAAAAAATACTGAGGTACAAACAGTCATCATTTGTTGACTGCCAACTATGTACCAAGCACTTTGCATATGTCCTCTCATCTAGTAACCGTAGCAACCTTTTGAAGTCGGTACCAGGATTACACCCAGATTACTACTAAGAAAACTGAGGCTCAGAAAGGTTAAGTAACTTGCCTGCAGTCACACGGCCAATAAGTTTTCTAGCAAGCATTGAAACGATTGGAATCCAGCTGTACTTTGCCGTGTATAATGATTATATACCATGGGTATAATAATCCCACGTATAAAAATGTGGGTGCACATTATACACAGCAAGCTACGGCGCCTGGCAGAAGGGCTGGTGCTTTTAGCCACCACACTCTCCTGCCCCACTCATGGGAGAAGTTTCTTAGGTCCTCACCCACGGGGGAAAGTAGCAGAGATCAATTTCAGGTTCACAGATCCTGGAGGCAGCTGGCTCGACAATCCCCAGCCACGTGACTAGGTTCGCCCACACAGCTCCCATCCAGCTGGGCCACTTCTGCTGCTACCGGCTTCCCAGCTTCCACCTCTACGGGGCCTTCATCGCCCCCACACACAGGTGATGTCTAACAAAGTGAATACCTGGCTCCTGGGCGGGATTCAATTCCCAAATAAGATGTTCTTTTCTACCCCGGGGAGGCCTGGTAGTGTGCCACTCTGCCTACCGAGAACTCATGCTAACCAGCGATTCCACTCCAGGCATTTGTTTCCAGGAACACTGATGTCTACAAAAGTTCCTGTCGTCAGCCAGTGATGGAAATCACGGGCCGCCTCCATGTTTCCCCCCGTGACTTTGAAAGCACGGCCATCATCTCTAAGGATGCCTACATTTCCTGTGAACGCTCATGCTTTCCTGGGTAAGCCACAAAACGTCTTACAAGCACAACTCACCCCCAGGCCCGAGAGTCCCTAATAAATCAGTTCTGGTGCGTGCGTGGGTGTGATGAGACCAGACAGAAATCCCCAGATGGAGAATGAAGAAGATGAACAACTTGATACAAATACTAATTCTTCATTCAGCACCTCATCAGTGGTTATTAAAAGGTGAATGTGGGTTTCTTAAAAGTTGTTTTTACGAGGAAGCAGGAAAACAGCCAATGTCTGGATCACCCTCCCCACCCCCACCCCCTACCCGCCACCAACAAAAAAAAAAACAACAAAAAAAAACACACAACACTAAAATTTCTCTTCTATGGAGTTTTTCAGGGGATGCTTTAAGGGCATTTTCATAAAGTATAATCCAAATTCTTTTCATCTGTAGCCACGTGGCCTGGGTTTGAGCTTTGCTCTACAGTTTACTAGTTGTATGGTCTTGGATAACCTTCCTTCTCTGAGCTTGAGTTGCAGGATCTGCAAAGCAGTGATAACATCTTCCCCAGCGACTCTCAGGAGAAACAAATGACTTAGTACAGGACACGCTAGGAGCAGTTCTCACACTTGAGTGTGCATCGGAATCACGGTGGACCTGCTGAAACAGACTGCTGGGCCCCACCCCCACAGTCAGCAGTAGGGCCTGAGAACATGCTTTTCCAGCACCTTCCCAGGTGATACTGAAGATGCCGGTTCGGGGACCTCACTTTGAGAACTACCAGCTGAGAACAATGCCGGGCACATAAATCTTGAAGGTGTTAGCTGTCGTTACTAATATCATTATTTCCGTCTTTCCTGTAGCTATTCAACAGCCTCGGAGAAAGGCATCCTCTCTAGCCAATATTTCTCAGCCCTTCCAACAACTCTCGATCTTTACTTCTCATGGTCCCTAAGTTGCTGAACGTTCCCACTTGTTTAAACATCCCTTTCCCGGTGTTCATCCCTGCCTCCCACCCCGCCCCCTCACCTCCCCCATGGGCTCCTGGATTCCTGGCTCAGTCCGTAGGAAGTCACCCAATTTCACACGTAATGGGTTCCTGAAAACATGTACTCGCGTGGAACAAGACACTTACAGGATATAAGGAGGTGTTCTGTTCCCATCAAGCTAAAAAGGATGATAAAATCCCTAATTAACCGCATATTCGAAGCTCATCTCTGGTTGATGTATTTTCGGTACTTTGCACCTACATGTTCCTTCTTCAGCAATTGAATGTGCAATAACCTCAGTCCAATGAGGCCCAAGATTTGCCATTTCAGCATGCCTACTGATTTCCATCTTTATCTCAATTACAGGAAGCCCTACGGTTACCAACTTCAGGATTTATCTTTCCATTCATCTTCATAAAATTTGAGAAGAGTGTAATAAAAATGTTCAAATAATTGCACAAAATTCAAGTAATTGCCAGGGAGAGTAAATAGAAGGAAGCTGCTGAAAGGGAACCCCTGCCTGGCGGGCAAACCCTGCAACAGTACCCTGACTGACGCCATCCCATTCTCCCCCCACAATGCCTTTCTTCCAAGTACTGGCCAAATGCCAAATGCAACCTCTAGTGACTTTCTCACCTTCTTGTCTTCTCCCTGGACCTCAGCTCCTCTTGTTCAAAGCCCTTTTGTCTACTGGCCCCAACTGTACCTTCAAAGCAGAGTGCATGTGAATTGTCCCGTACGACCCTCTATCCACCTAAGTATCTCTTTTTCCACTTTGGGAGTTCCAATCACGTTAGGAGCCTTCCCATATTGATCAAAGAAGAGCTAAAGCTTTTCCTCCCTATTTAAGGTGGGTTTGAAAAGCACCAAAAAATTTTCCCCACTCTCCATCATCTCTCTACCCAACTTCCTATAGATTCCTCCAAGATCCATCTTCGTTCCTCCAAAATGTATTCACTCAGGGCCTGTTTCTGGGCTGTTACCATCCACTCAGGTCTTCAGTTAACACCACGCCGTGTGTCACCTGTGTGGATGCATCCTTATCTCTGCACTGTCTTCAGTTCCAAACTCCATGGCGACAGGGACACTGGGTCCTTTCCTCCAGCTTTCTGTCCTGTGCCACGAGCCCAGTGAATCTTCCCTGATAATAACGGGCTAAGGGGACATGGGCCTTCTGGATCCCTCACTGACATGGGCAGCAAATGGAAATATTTATATCAAACATTACCGGGCCCATGACCTACTGGCAACTGTGGTAACTAGTTTTCCCTTTTCCTAAGTGCTACCTTGTTCAGAGCCACTGACTGTAGAGTGAATTTCTCTATCAGGCAAAACTAGCTCCAACCAAAAGAAACTGAACTTTCTGGGCTTGGAGGAAAGCTTTTCGTGAACACAGTGCAGCCAGCACATGCAGAACGACAGAAGGGCAAACCCTCCCATCGCCATGGCCTGAACCACCGAGATGCCCAATGACACGACAGAAAAATGCAGAGCCCTTCCTTCACATCACCGGTTTCCAAAGCTATAAGGAACCGATTATCCCTCGGAGGTTTCGCCAGGATACAGAGTTCCTCTTTCAACTTTCCTTCCTCAACCTTCCTTCCGGGCGCAATTCAAAACAGAGGAAAAGAAAACTCCATGCTGGAAATGTCAAAGATTCTTCCGGCCAGCGTCTCATGGAGGTCTCTGCTGCTGCAGACGGAGCGGCCTGTGCTCTCTGCGGGCGGACAGGAGATGAGCGCTATTTCCCACGTGCTCTCCCCCTGCCTCACCTCGAGGCATTTTCATTGTTCTCCACTGGAGATGCTCCTTCTGTGAGTCTGTCTTTAAAGCTGCAGCACGAACTGTGTTCACCTTCCAAAGCAGAGTCACAGAGATGGCTTTAGAAGAGGTGGGTGGTATCAGGTTGGGATTCTGGGACAAGACGGACTTCAATGCCGAATGCGGACGGCATGGCTGGGAGGCCACCCTCTGATCCTGTCCCACACTGAGAAGCCCGGTGCCCCGCAGCCCATTCATCACGCCCCCTAACAGCCACACGCATGGCTTTGGGGTCTTACCTGTCCACCCCTGGGTTCTGTTCCTCACCTGTCGCAGAGCTTCATCCCACCTCCTTGCCAGAGGAACGAACTTTTGGGAGCCCAGCTGACTTTTTTCTTGAAACTACTTCTGCTAGTCAAACGTAAACACTGGCCTCGTAAGCCTTCCCTCCCGGATTTTCCTGCCCACAGGGATAGTTCCTCTTTGCTCTGCTTTGGAGCCAGCCCATTTTCAAGCAGTGCCCAGCGTGCGGCTTTCTAGACCCGAGTCTCTCCTGAACCGCCCTCACGATTTGGCCATAGCCAGGGCTGCCAACACTATTATTCTTTTTATTCTATATTAAAAATGGACCCACTTTTAAAGAGCATTAATGTTTAAAAAGGAACCAACAGCAACATCATTTACCATAAATAGAGTGCAACTCAACAATCAACTCAACAGAAACAGGATGGTTTGTAAAATCCTAGTTACAGTGTCCCCAGCTGAAGACGGTAAGTGGGAGGCCTGCTCTCTCCTGCTTACACACGGGAGGCCACCAGGCTTGCAGAAAAGTGTACGGGACAGCGGCACAAATCACGGCTCTCCCGGGCACCGCCAGAAGCACTCAAGGGGAACAAGGAAGGGGAACACTCCCTCCCCACACGGGCTCATGTTGTTTAATGCCACTGCCTGGACCACTTAGGATGCCTCACATACCAGTGGTGGGCAAGCTAAGCAGCACGGCTGATGCTACTATGTACCTGGTACTTTCTACATACCTAGGACCTAACACAGTTAAAAATAAAAAAGACTCCGCGCTTGCTCCCACGAGACTGAAAACCACGCTTAAACGAACAGTGTCTCGGGCAGCCTACCCTCCCGGCTAATACCGGACACCAAGGCAACCTCCCCCCACCCCATTCAAAACTCTGAAAACCAGAACACAGCCCCCCATCCCGGGGACTGAATATTCACCAAGCAGTCTCCCTGATTAAGCTCTCAATAGAAAAATGGCACGCTGGGTATTAGCTGTTAAGTGTCCCGGTACTTTGAAAGCAGCATTAACCGCCCAGCAAACCTCAGGGCTTCCTCCGATAAACAAGTCCCCACCCAGCCTCAGGGTAGCCCCTGGAGCCAAACGGCGACTTGACATTTCAAACCTGATCGAAACCACACCAGCCCCTGTCTATTTTAAATGTCAACAAGGAAGGCGGCTAGGGAGGCAGGCTGCTCCAGGACTGATCGAAAAACCACTTCTCTGTGGCTGGACTTAAAAATCAATCACTAGAGGCAGCAAGAGAAGGGAGTTGAGGACAATGCTGACCTTTGAGTCAAGGGCAGCTGAAATGATTCACATTTGTGACTAATTATCTCTTTCTTAATCTTTATGTTCATCTCTCCCAGGGCGGGAGCTCTCTTTCAAGCGGCTGAGGCAGCTGACCCAGCCGAATTCCAGGCTTCTGTGGGGTCTTGCTGTGTCCCTGTTTGGAGCAGCCGATTCCTTCTGTGTGTGCGTGTGTGTGTGTGAGACGACTGACATTTGTGATTCTCATACAGTCACGTAAAAGTTTGTTTCCTGCATCGTAAAAAGAAAAAAAAATAAACAGAAGCATGCCTATGTGGTTTTTAAACCCTTAAAACCTCTTTAAACTGTCTTAGAAGTATGTTCACCCTGGATACAGAATACCACCAACCTGAAACCACGATGTCACGGGTTTTTCTGTCACTTTCCCATTAAAAGAGGTGGATCACACTTCAGAATAAGAACTATGAACACAGAGAAATGTAATGAATACTCACCACTGTCTTACTCTGTGCTAGCCACCGTTCTCAGCACTTTACAAGTAATAATTTATTTAGTCCTCACCACAACTCTATAAGGTTAGGTCCAATGACCTCTGTTTTTACCAAACAGAAAACTAAAACACAGAGAGGTAAAGCAACTTGCTCCAGGTCACACAGCTAGCAAATGGCTATGGTGGGTGTGGAACCCAGGAAGCCTGAGTCTGAGGGCCATGCTCTTGACCACTCTCATAAGCTGCCCCCACAATACACTAAGGGCTGAGTGCTTTACACGTGTTATTTCATATAAACCATATAACGACCTATAAGGTGCTATGCAACACCTCTCTCCACGTACCTGTGGGCAGAGTCAGGAAGGCAGCTGTGTCAGTGCGTTAGAAACCGTCCTATACTTGAACCTGGAACCCTGACCTCATTCGCCCCGTAGCAACAGCGTTTGGGCAGAAGAAATGTCAGATCACCTGACACAATTTTGTCTTTAACAGACCAGACCAAGAGGCTTATCGACAAGAAATAACGTGGCTAAAGGGTACATATAATGCATCCATATAAGGGTACATATAATATATAGGTATGCGAAGGAATTTCACTAGAAAAACTGTTTTCAAAGTGTGGCTTACGGGTCCCCTGGGGGATCCCCTGACCTTCTCCACATGGTCAAAACTATTTCCTTAGAAACACCAGACTCTCATTCCCTCGCGTCCTCTGTGAGCATACTGCGGAGTCGTCCAGAAACAACAGGACGTCCAGAATCCCAACAGACCGAACGGGAAGGAGACAGGAGGATCCAGCTACCTTCCAAGAAGCCACACAGGGCAGAGATTTGCAAACATATAAAAAAATGCCACTCTTCTATTTTTTATTATGCAAGTTATTTTTCATAACATTGTTCAAGCTAAAATGTAATGGGTTTGTTGTTTAAGTGAATTAAGGCATATTGTCAAGTTCCTCAGGTTTAGTTTCTAATATGAAAATAGGTAGAGATAATCTAAATAGGTATCATTTTTAAGAGCATAAAGGGGTTCTGAGACCAAAAAGCCCAAGAACCACTGCCCAAAACTACAATCCCCGTAAAAGCAGAGACCACACCTGCCTCCCGGGCACAGTAAGAACCTGGGTATGTAATTTTGAATGTTGATCAAATGCCCAGGTGTACAGCACCGGCCATCCTGTTAGGCACACGTTCCCACATGCACAATAATGACAGGTGCTCAGACACCCCCTCCCCAGCTTACCTGGAAATAGTCTGTAATGAACGATCCAAGTTCACTCTTCAGCAGCCGCCTGGGGAAAGAGAAACACTGTCAAGCAGCCCTTGAAGGTGCAGCTTCTGCTGTCCAGGTCCCAGAGACGTGGCAATGATGAAGGGCTGTCCAGTGATAGGGACCAGGGCCAGGCCTCGGAAGGGTGCACTTTCCTTGGCCCTGGTAATACCACTGTGCCCACATTATCAGAGAATTGGAGTGATGAAAACCCTACAGGGGGTCCACTCCCTACTTCACAAAGACAGCCTTCTCAGAAAGACAGCCACCGGAGACCCCAACTAGCAGAGTTGGTGGAGGCAGGCCAGGGCCCCTCGCTTCGTGTGAAACAAGCCAACCGACAGACAAAAAACCAAGGAAGAGAAAGAGCACAATTTTGCAAGCCCCTACATTTGCAAGCTTTGTGGTTTAAAATGCATTTTTTATGCATTCTTCAACCGAAGATGACAAAGTATGTGTGTGTGGAGGGAGGGCCCATTATTACCCCTCCTATGTGGATAAAGAAATGGAGGTTCAGAGAAGCCCCCTCAATAAGTCAGTGGCACAGTTAAGATTCAAACCCAGACCTTGTGAAAATTCAACACCTTTTCCCATAATCCCCACCCCATCCTCCTCCGAATCCATTGGAGACAACTGACCCGGCACCATGGTTTGGGGGCACTCACTGCCCATCCCAGAGGGACTGAGGCAGTCCTACAAGGGGACCCCAGTGGGGAGGGCAGGGCTTAGTTACCCCAGCAGCAGTGATTGAGCTGCCCTTTATGGACCGGAGACGGTTCAAGCCCAGGCGCACAGACGCGCACGAGACAGATTCGGTCTCTGCTCTCACGGAGCTTCCATCCTGGGGTGAGGGGTGGGGGGGTAGGAGGGTGGATAGCACGTTAATAAATACAATCACAAGACAAATCTAAGGAGTCTTAAGTGCTAAAAAAAAAATTAAAAATAGGCCTATTGGCACTAGATTTCCTTCTCCCTGTGACAATTCATGGGACCCTCCCTCCTGCTCTCTCTTTAATTTGATCCAAACCAAGCGAAGGAGCAAAAAAAAAAAAAAACAAAAAACGAGAAAAACTAGATCCCAGGCCCAGTGAGGTCTCTGGGTGGACACTCTTCATGACTTCAAACGATTTCAGTTACTCATCCCGCCAGCCACGGTTATTAATGAGGAAAACGCTTCCGACAACACCTGCTGGGTATACCTCCCCCCTCGAAACGCATTCCCACGTGCAGGATAAACAGGAAGTTGCAAGCAAGACAGCGTTCTGTGCAGAACACAGACCCAGAGGGACTGAGACAGAAAAAAGAGACACCCACAATCTAAATTTCTATACCAGAAGGAGCCCTGGACAGCTGCGAGTATGTGTTGAGCAAGGAAAATACCTTCTTTTTCCCAGAACAGAAAATGTGTCTGTGGCAGCTACTACATTTTGAGATCCAATTTAATGGCAAGCTCCTGAAAGGCCACCCCATCAACAGAACCCAGGGGGCCCCCCCAGGTAAGGGCAGGTCTGACAGAGACAAAAGGCCGCATCGGTCACTGGACCAACAACAGGTAGGCCATCGGGGCTGTCTGAGGCTAAAGGAGAGTCTTAAGACAAGCAGCAAACCCAGTGGGCAGCCCCTGATGGAGCTTTGTTTGAAACAGGAGGGCAGGGAGGCTGCTTCTGAGGGAAGACATCTCCCCACTGAGTCTTCATGGCGATTTGAAGTCTCTAAACCAGAGGTGAAGAAGCTTCATCAAAATGGGGAAAACTAGTCCCATTAGTGGGCTACCCCAAACAGTTTCCCCGGCATATCTGAGTATTCACAATGCTGAGCAACTAACATGATGCTGAGACCAATGACATGGAACTGGTGTCCTTAGGAACCCATGCTGGGAAAACGGTGAGCTCACGAAGAGGCATCAGGTAAAATGGAGAGAGAAGAGATCAGAGGCAGCGTAGGCTTCAAGGTCAAGAACCATGGAACCCCTCCTGGAACAAGGTGGAAGAGGGATCTGCCCAAGCGCAACAATCGTTAACTGGGGCTGAAGGCCATGACTGCCCAGGGGCATTTCACAGTGGTGTTCCATCACAGAGTAGCCCACTGAGAAACCCAAGAGGTCTCCCCACTGCACCTCTTAGGGATGGCGGAATGCCTACAGGCTGCAGTGAGGGGGGACAGCATGGCCCCTTATAGTGCGGCCAGGGCTGCAGCAGGCTATGGCCAAGCTGGAATTCTGCAGAGTGTCACAGGAAGACAAAGCTTGAGGTAGGAATCAGCTGACAACGGAGCTGACGCTAAGGGGTGAACTTGATGCAACTGCCCAGACAAAGGCTGAGCAGAAAGGACTCTGCAGCTAGAAGTAGCCATACCAGGGGTGGCGAGATGGGGATGGGTAAGAATAAAGCAGCAGAACCCAGGGGGCTTCCACCACACTGATAAGGTTGATCCTCACCCTTTACTGAGAAGGGACCAGACACAGGTGTGGGAACCTGCCTTCTACACATTAGACGTAGTGGACTATAACCAGGTTTGGTAAGAGGACCACACATTCGTCCTTTTATCAAGTCCCAAGTTCAAAACCTTCGCCACTAGGTATTGTCACAGAGAATTATCTGAACAGAATTGACCTTATCTGATCGTTTCAGTCAACATTCTCTCATTCTTATCCTGGGAGGGCAAATCAGTGAGCTCCTCTGTCCCATACAAAGTCCCGTCTTATTTCTGTCTGAGCAGGTTATGGGTTAGACAAGGTCACTGCATCACAGTTCAGAGCTTTCACTGCAGCAAGACACAGGAATCAGCACAAACGTGCATCACTGAAGTGCTCACGGGAAAATTATGGTTCATTCAGACCATGGAATTCTGTGCAGCCGGGAGAAAACAAAGGAATGAAGACATGCTCTAAGTAATGCTATGAAGAGATCTAAGTTTCATGAAGCAAAAAGAAAAATGCAAGACACAGAACGAGAGAAAGATACCCATTTTTATTTACACAACACCAACACAGTCACTTGTCAAACGGCTCTCGCTTGCTGTTCTGTAACATCTATGGGATTCGCTTTCCGGGAGGCCCTTGGCACTGAAATAGATAGCACCTTGATTTTTAAACACACACAACACACACACATTTTAAAAATTACGTATAAATGCACCGGGTTTGGTCTCCTCCTCCTCACCTCCCCAAGAGGGTGGAGAAGCTTGGAGTTGTTGCTGGAAATTAGGGAGGGCAACAGAACCCCTTAGCAAACTGTACTCCCTGAAGTTAGGAGGCGCTGGCTGGCAGACACCATACCATGTTGTCCGTGGGACCTTGTATAAAGGGTCGAGTATCCCCACCTGCTTTCCAAAAATATTTCTTATATAGGCATAAAGAAGCTCTGGAAGACTAGACAAAAAGCAGTTGTTACAGTATCATCTTTGGGGTGGGGGGGCAGCAAAGGGAACTGAGTTTCTGGGGTACCAGAAAGGGAAATTCTTCACCGTGTAGGTCATTATATATATTTAAAATTGTGTACCCTAGGAACACAATCCTATTCAAAACCACTACATATTTCTTTTGAATTAACAATAACTGCCACCAAGGTTACCTGGATGGCTTAAAGCCAAGAAGAAACTGTGGGATGGAGTTCCCATGAAGGATACAATGTCAGGAAGCAGGCTGTCCTAGGGCTGTCAGAGAACCCCACAGGCCTGAGAACCTGGCAGCCCAAACCCCCCAAGGGCTGGTAACCCCAGAACTTAACTCAGAGAGAGAAGGGGTGAGGAGAGGGCAGAGCTGGCCCAGCCAACCTGGGAACAGACTGCGGCTGAATCATACTGCAAAATCCACTTTCTATTTCTATACCCCGTGTTTATTCTGCTTGCAGTTGGTTTACAAGGAAAAAGCACTTCTGAAAAACTACCCTGGTCTTAGCTGAACTGAGAGACAGAGGGATTTTCCAGCCCTCTGACTCGATGCACCACCTCCAGGGGGAACTCGGCAGTAGCTTCCCTCCAAAAAAGGGCAGAGCAACTGGTAGAGAATAGGGACCCTGCGAATGAACACACTGAATCATAACTCTCTACTGAAAACCCACGATGCCTTAGCCACGGTGCCGGGTGCTGGAGGGAAAGGATGGGTCCGATCTCAGACAGTGATTTCTTCCCATCGGGCCACTCTTCTCCAAAAAGAGCACCATCTTCTCCAAAAAGTGGGGGTCAAAGTGTCCACGCATTAGAGATGCACGGACCTACAATCACAGAGGGACAACTTGCCCTGCACGCTTCCTCGCTCAGCCAGCCAGTTCAGCTTGCAGAGCACGAGAAACAAGAGAGAAGCAGGAGAAAAACAACGGGGTTCAAGAGCCTGTGCTCTGTGGTCCCCCAGATGCACAGAGCTGAAAATCTCGATTCTAGGACCTATGTTCCTGCCAGGCACAGGGGCCTGGCATTTCGCAGCCTCCCTTCCACCCTCTCCTCAGTTTTCTTCCTTGGGAAACAGGAAAGTAAGGCATTCTTGGAGCAAAAATAGATGACAGACAGACAGAGAAATGAATAAGAAATAAAAGCCAAACTGCTCTTCAGACAAGGCCTGACTATCTTCTCCAGTTAACGTTTACTAAGCACTCACTAAGTAGTGGGCACCGTTGTCAACACGGTACCTGTGTTTCCTCATTTAAGCCTGAAACCAAACTAGACCTTAACAGTAGTACCTCCACTTTTTGTACACGAGGAAATGAGCCCTGGGAGGTTGCTGAGGAGGGCACGGCCTGCGCCCACAGCAGAGAGGGGCCTCATGGACTGCAAGGGTCTGGAGGCAGCTGCCTGGGCCTGAGCCCGACCGTTGTCGCTCAGTGGCGGCCTTGAGCGATAAGCTGTGCAGGTTCACTTCCCAGGTGAGTCCCTTGGGCCTGGTCCCTCAACTGGAATGCAGGGATAATGAGACACCCACTTCACAGGATTGTTGCAACAGCTAAAGGGATTTTGCCAAGTATTATGCGCATGTTTTTGCCCAAAATTTTGAGGGAAAAATAAGGATGAGCATTGTACATGGGTAGTAGTAATTCCATATCTATATAAATGTTTTTAATTATTTTTAAAATTTCTTTTACCTTGTATCTGTTCTTGTGTTTTGTAACTGTCACATAAAATTTCTTATATCATAATGTGTTCAAAAATAAATGCTTATTATACATACAAAAGGATATAAAGAATCCATATAAAGGATATTATTATAATACAAAAAAACAAGTATCTAAATATAAATAAATAAAAGGTTGAATTAAGAAAATTACAACAAGATTTTTTCCCCTCAAAGTTTGGGCCAAAAATGTGGGTGCGCATTGTACAAGGCAAAATACGGTAATCCTAGCCCAGTTAGTTCCTGGAACAGTGCCCAGCACACAGCCAGGCTGGCAAGTGTTGGCTACGATGGTGATCTGTCCAGTTCGTCTGCCCCCCAAGCCCACACTCCTCTAAGAAGTCCGTTCTACTGCTCACTGGCATCTCCTTAAAAATATCACCAGACTAGCAGCTTACCTGGTACCAAGGACCCAGGGAAAGCTCATGAAGGGTGCACAGAGCAGGGGCCAGGACACCCTGATAAAAGGTGGCATTAAGCCGATCGAGGCAGAGCTTGGGGGAAAGACTGCAGAGACCCGGGGGCTGTGGTGGAAGCAACATCCCAGCTTCAGCAGCTCCCAGTTCGTCTACTTCACACCTGGACTTCCATGCCAGGCTTCATTTGGAAACAGAGCTCGGTCACTAACCACCACCAGCAGCAGCAGCCACTGAGCTAGAAGGAGAAGGAAGTGGGGACCTGAGACGAATGGGAAAGGAACGCGCATGTGGGACCCAACCCTAAAGGGAAGCAAGCGGGTGTGAAGTTCAGTCAGAAGCCAAAAGGACCACAACAGAAAAAAATGGGGAACCACTCACTGGTCTGTATTATCTCATCCCCTGTCCCTCCCAGACTGACCGGGTGAGACAGCACCCCCGATGACAGGATTTCCTGTTTTTACACAGTCCCACCATCTTGCCCTCACAGGCTTGTCAACCCATGTTCCTGCTTCTATGGGCCTGAAGGTCAAGGCGGCATTGCTGGAGCTAGAGTCCAGCTGGGTGAGAGGTGCGGAGATGACAGGAGGGCTAGAGAGTGGGGATCGGCAGAAACGACAGAGAAATCACCTCGATAGGAGCTACAACCTCCCAGGCACCCAGGACAAAACCCAAGGCAGCAAAATCCCAGAGGATGAGGAAGCCGCTTGGAGACAAGGTGCCACAGGGCTCCTTCAGTCAGCGCAAGTGGGGACAGCCTACTGGTTGTTAAATCTTTCCGTGCCATTTGGCAATTAGGGGCTCCCCCCAAGTACCCAGACCCTCTGCCCTCACCCCTTGGTGGAATCCTGCTGGGCCTCCTGATCCACGAAAAGCAGGGGGCCTATGGGATCCCGTGCCCAATGCCACAGCTGGTCAGTACCTGTCCAACCTGACTGTTAAGTCCTCCAAAGATGACTCGCCTCGCTTCTGCAACAGGACATGTTTCAAGCAACAACACATGGAAACACCACTCTCCTCCTTGGGTCCATTCTATGGGAACCCATCAAAGGTGGTGTCCATGGTTCAGGTAAAAGGCTAGTATCCCACACCTCTCTGCTTCCTGCATCCCAGTGAGTGGCAGTGGGGACAGTGGAAAGATGGAGAAAACTAACAAAGCGCTTACTGAGCTCCTAATTATGGTGCACACAAGATGCTAGGCTGTTAGCACACAGTGTCAAGAGTTCTCCAACAGCCTCTTAAGTAGGGATTTATCCTCGTCTTGCAGATGAGAAGGGCAATGCTCAGAGTCTTGTCTGGACCATACACTGGAAGATCCCAACTCAAACTAAGGCACCTGGAGCACAGCCAGCAGTACCTCCCATGCCCACTGGGGTCCGTGGGCATGGGCCAGGGGGCTGCAGCAAACTCCTCCCAGCAGCCAGGCTCCAGTGCCCACTGACCAATACCAGGCCAGACTGGGGTCCAGTATGGGAATGCCCAATGTGAACTTCCCAGAGATCCCTGGATTTTTAGGGGAAACGTCTATATTTCTAAACATTGTGCAGGATGACCACCACATGGACCAGCCCCAGAGATGCTGGACTTACTACTTCCTTCTAACTATCCATCCTGCCCCTCAAAGTCAAGTCTGTTTCTTAACCACAGCAGACAACACATAGGCAGAGTCACCTGGACCAAAACAAGAGAAGATCTTACTTATGCTCTCCCAAACTAGGGTCCAAATTAGGGCACTCCCAAACTATGATCTATAATGCATCTATGTCCCAGATCACCAGGGCTTCACGTGGACAATGCCAGCTCTGTGTACCTCTTGCAGCCAACGTACTGCTTTTAAGAACACAGGAGGCTCAGGTTCAAATCCCAGCTCTACTACTAACAAGCTAACAGTTCTGGGCAAGTTAGTCCACCACGCTGTGCCTCGATTTCCCCCTCTGTAAGACAGGGGTAAAGCAGCTGTCTCATAAGGATGTGGTGAGTTTTACAAGAGGGACCACGTCTAAAGCATGGCTCCTGCTCAACACTACACAAATGCCTGCTAGTACCATTAATTACCTCACGGAATCTTACTGAGACTGGTCTGCTCCACCTTCTCATCTGCTCCCAGCCCTTCCCTCAGCTGTGGGTCCCTGAGACACCCTCACTGAGACGGAAAATTCGGAGGTGGATTTCCCTTCGAGGGCTCAGGCAGCCAGCTGACTGTGAAGGAGGACGCTTCAGTGCAGACCTGTCAACGATCAAACACAATTCTTGGAACCTCCTCTTTCCTTGAAAACCTCTGGGGTTTCCTTCGCGACACCTCCCTCCCAGCAAGAACAGAGAAGCAGGGTGGTTGGACAGAGAAGGAAAATGTCAGTTTCCTGCCTCAGGCCAGCTGCAGATAACTCATCTATGGTTTCCGGAAAACCTCATCTCTGAGTATTTTATTTCTGAAGAGAAACAAAATGCCACAAGGGAGAACAAGGGGGCGGGAAGGCATGGAGAGGTGGCACGTCAATTAGTTTCCACCAGCCTCCTACCTGCTCATCCTTCAGATTTCAACTGAGGCACCCCTCTCTCCCGAATCTAATCATGTGCCCATCCTCCTCACTTCCCCAGCACTCTGAATTCAGCCATCGCCCCACTTAAAACACCACATGGTAAGTGCCTGCTCAGTCTCCCTCTCTCACTCTGTGGTAAGCCCCCCAAGGACGAGAACCAGCTACCTCAATGGCTACTACCCCGGAACCTGGCTCAATACCTGGCAGAGCACTCCACAAATATCCATTGAACACACGAGTGAGACGCCCTGGCCAATGTGGCTCAGTAGGTTGGAGCATCATCCTGTAGACCAAGAGACCGTGGGTTCGATTCCCAGTTGGCACATACCCACGTTGCAGGTTTGATCCCTGGTCAGGGCACATATGAGAAGGCAACCAATCGATATTCTCTCACATCAATATTCCCCGCCCCCTTCAAAGCAATGAAAAAATGTTTTTGGGTGAAGATAAAAAAGTTGTTTTTAAAGACAGCAATAAGAAAATCAATGACCCCTCCCTTCCTACGTACACACTCCAGCCAATCAAAAAGTGAAAGCACTTTGAAGAACTTCCTTGCACAGGTTCTTATAAAAAACGGTATACATAAATTGTAGGTTCCTCATATTCTTCTAATTCTTCTCGGTCACATGCAATCAGTAGAACAGTTGGCTGAAAAGAACGTTTAGGAAGAGTGTGTTCCTGTGTCTCAGACTTCGGCCACTCTTGTTCTCGGAAGAGCTCATGGAACCCAAACCTCTAACCCAGACTTGTCCCCATGGCCAAAATGCAGCCACCTCAGGATGGGGACAGGAGGGGGGCATTAAAAACCACATTGATGTCTCATAGAGAACTTAAATCGAGAAGACACACGAGTCCAGCCCAGGCCAGGGCGGATGGTAACTCAGGGCAGGCGGATGGTGGGCTGTGATGACCAGACCACACGTACTCCGTTTCTCTAGGCTGTATCTACTCTGAAAAGTCCTTGTTTCCTCGCCTTTAGGGATATACCAGTGTGTACATCCTGCTCTCTAAGACAGTTTCAACAGAAGCTACTTGGATTTATGGTCTTCCTATTGACAGAGCCAGTGCCCAGACTTTTATCTGGGGAAATTAGCCACTTTATCAAGGTGTGACATTCCTGAGGAATCTGTTCTTAAAAGGCCTCCCCACCCTTCTCTTGATTTCATAACGTGTTTTAGAATTTGACCATCCTAAGTCCAAAGTTCTTCCTCATAGCTACTCCAAAGTCTACCTGCTACAATTTATACTGGAGTTCATTTTGGATGACATGTTGAAAAGAAAGGACTAATTGTAATGACTGCATTTAAGGACCCAGTTACATAAAACTTCTACCTTCCTGGTCATCCTTTGTATTGGATGATATAAGGTGGGGCAAAAGTAGGTTTACAGTGTGAGTATGTGAAACGCAGAGTTTGTTCTTGTATCATTATTTATTAACTATTGTATTATTTTCCATACCAACAATGGTAAATCTACTTTTGCCACACCCTGTATTTAAAGGAACTCACTTTTCCCAGGGAATATTACTAACGCCACAGTTAGAAAGAAGGTCAGGGCTGGCTGGGGTGACCCGGGGGAGCTGATTGACTGAGGCTTTGACAGTGGACTTGAACAATCCAACAATATTTATTACTGTTTGGCTTGAGTAAAATGGAGAACTGAGAGAGTCATTTCCTCTGTTCTTTTCTCTGCGGAAAGGAGACAGACACAGCTGGCTCTCCTTGGAAGAACCGAGCCTCACCCAAACGTTAAGTCCAGCACATTCTTGGAGGGGCCCATCCAGGACCTGCCTAGTTCAAAGTGAGCTCACCTCATTCAAACTGCTAGAGAACTTTTTATACTGTGCATGGGCAAGTTCATCACATTGCCTTGTGTGCCCACGGGTGGCACTCACCATCATTTATCACTTCAGTATTGCTAAGTTTTCACAATAACAGGATAATATTATACTCTGAGTGCTGTACTAACGGCATGCTTAGCATTAGCTCGGTCCACCCAACCACCATGAGGTAATGCTTTTATGACCCCATTATATGAAAGAAAAAAAAGAAACTTAGAAAAAGAAAATGCTTTGTCCAAGGTCCCACCGTTAGTCTGATTGTGATCCCCAGTCTCTCTGAACCCAAAAGCTACTCTCCTAACAAGTTAAAAACTTCTACCAAACCCAGCACAGACCTTCTTGCACAAAGAACCATCACAACTGATTGAAAAATGGGCTTGAGAATAATTTACCTTCTCCCCTTCCAGATCTTCATCCCCATACTCCCACTGTCCTCTGCTCCCCACCCTCATGTGCGAACACTGCACAAGGGTCATGCCTCAGCACTGTCGAGTTTCTGGATCTATTCTGCAAACAGGTTTTTCAAAAGGAAAAAGAAGAGAAAGGGAAAATCAAAACCCAACTGCCTATTTGTATGTAACTAGAGAACAGTATGTCTCCCTTGGCATTTTCATGACTGCAAAAAGGGCAGCTGTGTGTGTTTCCATGTGGGCACTTAGAGATGCGGGCACATGTGCAGCTCAGCGCACTTGATTCTGCTTGGACGGCCAGGTCACGTATAGGCCTGGGACACATTTCATGTTCCAGTCTAACCACCATCCTAGGGCCAGGGCATGGACAGTACGGACCATGGGTAAGAGAAGATCTGGTTTTGGACAGCTTGGACTTATTCTGGGTTCAATTCGCATTTGAGCAATCAGTTTCAAACTCCAACCATATGTATTTCCCATCAGCCTAAAAATCGCTCAAAACATAGAGCAGCCCCCAAAACCCAGCAACCGAGAGTTGTGTTAAGAATCATAGTACATGGGACTTCCGGTCAAGATGGCGGCATAGGTAGACATGGCTCACCTTTTCACTAAACCACTTCAAAATTACGACTGAAATATAGAACCACCAGCACCACCAGAAACCACCAGAACCACCAGAAATTGAGTTAAGTTCGACAACTACCGATTTAAAGAAACCACACCCATCCAGGCTGGTAGGAGGGGCACAGACGTGGAACAGGCTGGTCCCACATCCACATGTGGTGGATAAAATTTGGGAGGGCTATCTTGGGGGTGAGGAGTCCCAGCCCCACACCAGGCCCCCCAGCCTACGGTTCCTGTGCCAGGAAGTTAAGTCCACACAACTTCTGGCTGCAAAAACCAGCGGGGATTGAGTAGATAGAAGAAATTTCTAGAGCCTCAAGCAGTTCCTCTTAAAGAAGCCACACACAGACCCACCTGCTCAGACTCACTCCCTCTGGGCTCCGGCGCCAGGGAGGCAGCTTAAGGGACACCAGTGGTGTGCAGGGGGAGGCTGAGGGGTCTCGCATCAAGGTGAGCAGAGGTCATCATCCCTTTTCCGGGCCCTCCTCCCAGAGAGCCAGCAAACTGGTGTTCAATCTAAGATTCCAGCAACATGACTAACAGTGTTTGACCCACCTTGGAGATCCCCAGAGACTCCACTGCACCCAACCTCCTGGCCCACCCAAACTGCTTTTCCATATGAATAACTGGTATTGGCTCACACTTTACAACTTCCTAAATCCTCTCAAACAAGTTAACAGCTGGCCTCAGTGAGCCCCAGGCCCAGAACTAGCAGCCTATGTTCATAGCTTGGCTTCAAATGGGAATCTCCAAGCCCAGCACAAGTAACAGCCATCTCAGATTGCTTTATAACTCAGGACGCATTGCCCCAGGCAAAACACAGGTGGTGACTGATCTTGACCTGCACCACCTGGAAAACCCCTACCCCAGTGTACCCCACGGACAGCTACAGACCATGTCGGAGCACTACCACTCTGCCCCTACACAGCTGATCCTACATGGAGGGCAAAGATTGGTGGTAAGAGGGCACAGCCAATCCTTGTTGCTGACTGGCCTGGGTAAATCCCTCCCATTAATCTGCCAACAACAATCAAGGCTTAACTGCAAGAGGAGGGTGTATCAGACCACAAGAAGGGAGCACCTCAAGTACCCAGCTCGGATAATAGGGGAGACTGTGCCACTGGACCCTACAGGACACCTACTACATTAGGTCACACTACCAAGATGCAGAGTCAAAGCAGCTCTACCTAATACATAGAAACAAACACAGGGAGGCTGCCAAAACAAGAAGACAAAGAAACATGGTCCAAGTGAAAGGACAGATCAAAACTCCAGAAAAAGAGCTAAATGAAATGGAGATAAGCAATCCATCAGACGCAGAGTTGAAAACACTGGTCCAGGGCTCAAGGAACTCAGTGAGGACCTTTAACAGCAAAAAAAAGATTGTGTCAGAAATGAAGGATACACTAGCTGAAATAAGGAACAATTTATGGAAAAACAAAAGTAGAGCTGAAGCCAAGAATCAAGTCAATGATTTGAAACACAAGGAAGCAAAAAACAACCAATCAGAACAACAAGAAGAAAAGAGTCCAAAAAAAACGAGGATAGCATAAGCAGCCTGTGGGACAACTTTAAGCAAGCCAACATTCGCTTCCTCAGGGCGCCAGGAGAAGAGAAAGAGCAAGAAATTGGCAATCTATTTGAAAAAATAATAAAAGAAAACTTCCCCAATTTGGTGAAGGAAATAGACATGCAAGTCCAGGAGGCACAGAGAGTCCCAAACAAGATGGACAGAAAGAAGCCCACCCCAAGACACATCATAATGATTATGCCAAAGGTTAAAGATAAAGTGATGGGAGGAAGGGTGTGGGAGAATGGGTGAGAGGTGAGGCGATTAAGAAGTACAAATGGGTAGTTACAGAATAGCCATGGGGATGTAAAGTACAGTGTAAGAAAGAGTAGCCAAAGAACTTACACGCATGATCCATGGACATGAACAAGGATGGGGATACTGCCTGAGGGAGTGGAGGGTGCTGGGTGGAGGGGAGCAAAGGGGGAGAATCAGGGGGAGAAAACTGTAATAGAACAATCAATAATTAAAAAAAAAATCACAGCACATGAGAGACGGGCTCAGAGGCTCATGAAAGAGAGGGTGGCAGAAAGTTAAAGACCATCCCCTTAACCCTTCTCCCTAAAACCTCTCTCCGACACTACAGTATAGCGCAAAGACCACAGGTGTTGCCATAAACTGAAGTGTGTCTTCCCGCTTATTCACATATTGAAGCCCTGCACTCACCCCTGCCAATAGGATGGTATTTGGAAGTGGGCCTTTGGGAGGTAATTAGGTTTATACGAGGTCAGAAGGTGGGATCCCATGATGGGATTGGTGCCCTTCTAAGCAGGGACACCAGAGAGCTTGCTCTCCCCTGATATACATAAAAAGGAAGCCATGTGGACAAGCCAGATGACAGCCAGGAAGAGAGTGTGCTCCTCACACTTCCAGCTTCCAGACAGTGAGAAATGGCTACTGGTTAGCCACCCAGGCTATGGCATTTGTTACGGCAGCCTGAGCAAACTAATACAGGCATCTAAGTCAGACAGGAGTTCAAATCCTGACTCCACCCTTCATGGCTACATGATGTTAGACAAGTTATTCTGTTGTTTTTTAAATTGTCTTTTTATTTATTGATTTTTAGAGAGATGAGAGAGAAATATCAGTTTGTTGTTCCACATATTGATGCATTCACTGGTCAATTCTTTTATGTGCCAGACTAGGGACCGAACCCACAACCTTGGCATATTGAGACAATGCTCTAACCAACTGAGCTACCCCAGCCAGGGTCTATTTTGTTTTCCTTATCCACAATTTTGTGGATATACCACCAATGACAATGGTTGCCCCATTGGGGCTCTGAGAAGGGAAATATGATCATGCAGGCGAAAGGTGCCTAGAGCTTTTCCTAAGGAGTTCCTAGAGCTGCCTTCTCGCCCCTGGAGTGGCCTCAGTGCCAGACTCTGGGATTCGACACCCCCATCGGCCATGCCTCCCACATGCATGCCACAGCTGACCCTATAAATGGGTAACCTGATGGTCCAAATTCACCCCACAGATGTGTTTTGTTTGGCCTGGATCAATGTTTGAGGAGATGTGGATTATTTATCAACATGTAAAAGCTAGGAAATTTCATATAAAACTCACAGTTTCCTGTTCTTGAGAAATCAGTAAGATGTCACTGAACAGGCTCTCGGCCGGCCGGGGTAATCCCCTTTGGGCAGGGGGTGAACTCTCGCCTCCTGGCACCCAGGCCTCGCCCACTCGGAAGACCTGCCTGGCACCCGAAGGTTTCTGAGTTACCAGCCCCCGAGCTAACTAACAGGGCTGGTGAAATCTGGCAAGGCCTATATTTTTCCTAGCTGCCCACAAACAAGAATTTTAAATACAGTTTCAGGGTTGGTCTCCTGAAGTGAGGAACAATTAGCACATTTCTGAGTCACTGTTTTTTATTTATACTTCTATTGTGAGCTGAACAGCCTTCCGAGAGAGGAGAGGCCAGGGTCTTAGTTCTTAAGAGTCAAACGGAGCTCTTGTAACTCGGGGTTGGCTAACCCAGCTTTGCCTCTGTCACTCAGCTTAGCAGGACCTCAGTTTCCTCCCTCGTGAAAGGAGGTCTTGGGCTAGATGATATTTATCAACGCTTTCCACATTTGTGTAATGATTATGAGAAATTCAAGCACCTGGGTAGAAATTGAACACAACGCTGTTTACTTGTGAGCTCTAAAGGTTGTAATGAAAGCAGAGTTCTTAAAATACCTCACGGACCCTAGACACAGGTCTTGATTAAATGTAAACAGGACCTGAATAATGGCCTTGTTTGTTGTGCTGCCCACTCCAGGGTTGGGTCTTTTGCCTGGATGTGTTGTACTTAACGCACCAGACAGGAATGAACACCAGGGCATTAAAAGACCTGGTATTTAACCTCCTGTCCTGAGGAGACCCGCCTGCCTCTCTGCCCTTACTTCACACCATTACCCAACCTCTGGTGCTCTGTGCATGTGGGTCTTCTTTCAGTTCCTTGCTCGTTGCTACCGCAGGACCTTTGCACCTGCAGTTCCTGCCACCTGGAGCCCCGTTCGCCTAGTTCATTCCACAGATGCATCACATCACCATTCCTGGCCTCCTTGGCAGGACCAGGTCATTATGACAAGCACTTTCATCACTTAGCTGTGTGGCAGCACCTGTCACAGCTGCGCTTCTACACGTTGTAGGTGTGATTGGTTGACTAATGATGATCTCCCAGATGGAATATAAATTCCAGGGGAGCAAGGTCCATGTCTATTTTTGCTCATTGTTATCTCTCCAGTGCCTGGCCAATAGGGAGGCTCAAATATTTGATGACTGACTGAATGAATGAAAAGTTGACACTACTCTACTGAGAAGATTCTGAAAGACAGAACTCCTCAAGGACCTGCCCTGACTGGTGTAGCTCCATGGGTTGGGCATTGTCCTGCAAAGTAAAAAGTCAACAGTTTGATTCCCGGTCAAAGCACATGCCTAGGTTGCAGGTTCAGACCCCAGGTGGGGCACGTAGGAGAAGCAATGGATCGATGTTTCTCTGTCACATTGATGTTTCTGTCTTTCTTTCTCCCTCTTTTCCCCTCTCTCTAAAAATAAATAAAATCTTTTTAAAAAATCCTCCTCAGCGACCATATCTTATTGAAGGTTGTATTGCCAAAACCTAAAGGAATGACAGTAACTGAGACTGATGTGAAGAGCTACCAGGACCAAGTAGTTAGTGTGTTCAAACCCTGTTCTAACAGATTATTTATATAACAACTCAATTTAACCTATGCCAGAATCCTATGGAAGTAGACACCTTTTCTAGCCCTGTTTCACATAAAAGGAAACCGAGGCACCAAAAAGTTGGTAAGTCTCTTAGAAAAAAGAACAGCAATAAAATCCCAAGCAGTCTGGTTCCAACCACTAGACATCTTGCCTAACATGATGCCTAATGGTTGAGCAGGACACAGTCAATGTTCACAGGATAGAAGACATCTACCCTTGCCCTGGCTGCTGTAGTTCAGTGGATTGAGTTCCGGCCTGCAAACCAAAGGGTCACTGGTTCAACTCCTAGTCAGGGCGCATGCCCAGGTTGTGGGCCAGGTCCCCAGTGTGGGGTGCACAGGAGGCAACCACACACTGATGTTTCTCCCCCTCTCTTTTTCCTTCCCTTTCCCACTCTCTAAAAATAAATAAATAAAATCTTAAAAAAAAAAAAAAAAAGAAGACAGCTACCCTCTACTCCGGCCACACACACACACTACATGCTTGAACAAATGGATGACCCCCCTCTGGAATAGGAGTCTAGAAGAATAAGGGTCTCAGAACTTAACAGCCGTAAGAACCAGCGGAAGGAGCAACAAGAACCAGGCAGAAAACAAAACTTAAGCGAGGCTCTGGGTGGGGTAGCCCCCTCCGCCCCAGCTCAGGCCCACAGGAAGCGGCCTCTGGCCTGGGCTGCACATACCTGATATTTTCGTTCAGTGCATAGAGCTCGTTGCTTTGCAAGCCTCCGCCTTTGAAGACATTGATCACAGCTGTCTGGACGCTGCAGGGAATAGAAACAACCCCTGGTTAGGGGACCTGCCTCCCCAGGGCCATCTCAGCGAGCAGCCCAGAGCCGAAGGGGGCTGAAAGGGTCAAAACTCCGTGGCATCAACACGGCCACGTTTCCCACCCCTGGGACCCATCCTTTTCCTTCCAGGGTGCCTGGAGAGGAAGAAAGACTGAAGTCAAGAGGACCCAAAAGCGGCCCCTCCACCTCCACCTCCCCCCATCAGGCTGGCAGTCTTCCGCCCTCACCTAGCTCCCCGGAGCCCTGCTGGGGAGTGGCAATGATCAAGGTCAGGCAGTAGGAACGGCTCAGGAAACTGCGAGGCCAGCACCACTGGGCCTGGAAGGGTCTGCAAAGGTGTTTACTGCAAGCAGCAGCCGACCCACCCACACCTGGGGCTCCTTCACCTGGGAGGCACTGTCTTCAGAGGGCAGCCCTGGGCTAATAAGAAATGTTCATTCCCTGCCTTATTTTTTTTAATAGTACTTTCCTCATAAGACTCCCACCTGGTGCTGGCCTCACTTGCCCCTTCCATCCCAACCCGTGAGGTGTACAGACAGTACGGTTGACCCCTTGAGGGGCCACAATGAAGTCTTGACTCCGCCTTCTCTGGGATCCCAGCCCAATATTTCAGCAAGGAGCTGATTACAAGCTTGTCTTTACCAAGGGTTCCAGGCCTTTTTTTTTTTAAAGAACAAGGACCTGGTTAACATCAAAATATTTCAGAGTCCCTTTTCCCTCCCCATCGTAAGAGTTGTTCATTCACTGAGAAAATACATAATGATCCAAACTTCTGATCCAAAAGAAGTCAGTAATGCTTTCAAATAATGATGCATTTCATTTGTCCAAAGAGTAAGTGCATATCGATGTGAAAAGTGGCCTTCAGAAGCACAAGACAGAATATCGGTTCTTTTACTCAGTGCTGGGTGTGCAAAGGTCAGCTGGACACCCTACAGAACAAGCCTGGTGCCTCCTCTCCCAACCACCTGTGACTCGTCAGTGAGGTAATGATCTCTGGTCTATGCTGCTTGACTTTTCACAGACGCCTGTCTTATCTTCCCAAAGAGGCAGGAGGGACTTGAGGTTCCTTACATGGTCCCACCCTTGGGTCCTCTGAGTTGGGGATGTGACAAATGAGCAGAAAGAGTAACTGCAAGTTCCAACCCATCTGCCCCGGGCTAGTTAGTTGACTCTGCTAGCCCAGAGACCCCCCAGGGGTCCACTCTGCCTCTTCGAAAATGGATCTATTCTCTGCAGGAAAACATCTTCTCTTCACGAATTGCCTCTAGAACCATGGCCTTCTGAAGCAGAGATCTCCGAAGCAGCAGAAGCTCAGCCAGCCCCCCACTCCACACCCGGCTGCCTCCTTTACCTGTTCCAGGCCGAGTTGGAGCTCAGCTGCAGGGCCTGCCGCGTGGCTTGGAATCGGGGCAGGTCACTGAGCACCGGAGAGCTCATGAAGCGCGGTCTGGGCCTGCGGAAGGAGCCCATCTTGTGGAACTCAGTAGGCGGGCTGGGGACGAGGCCGCGGGTCATAAGTCCAGGTGAGGGACAGCCACTCCTCTGGACCGGAAGGTTCCTACTGCCCACAGAAAGGGCTGCTTATCCCAGGGCTGCCACCTTCAGGCTCTCAGGTTTTCTGAAAACCACACATTCAGCCAACATCTGAAAAGAGAAGGCAGCTCTTATTGAGAACTCCTAGGCTGAGCAGACCACCTCTGAGCGGAAGTTAGCTGGGACTTTCCAGCCAAACTATCCTAAAAACAACTCTGGGACCCCCCAGGAACCCCTGTACCCTGCAGGTTCCCAGTCCCAAGCTTTTGGGTTAAACAGTGTGGTCACCCCAAAGTAGGAAGGCAGTGCCAGTGGGGCCAGGTTGAGGCCAGCCCTACAGAAAAGTGATCTCTCAGTGTGCTTCTCCGTGGCTCCTGTGCACACCCACCAAAGTTCGGGCACTGGCTGCATTTCTGTGGACCCCACAATGCTGTGCCTTAAAAGACAGCCCCAGTGCATTGCTCAGTATTTCCTAAAGTGTCTGTGCCTCCTCACTCAGGCACGTGTGCCACCACCCCTTACCTGCCATTCATGCATCCATCCCATCAGAACTGATTTATTGAGTGCCTACTGTTGATTAACCACTGGTGCATCCCAATATTTCTAGGACCTAGTTCCTGCACTCGAGAGGCTCATGGTCTACAGAGAAGACAACCGTCTGTTTGTGTGTTCACTCACGCAAGAAATATTTAGTGAGCACCTACTACGCAGCAGGCCCTCCCTCGGGTCCTGGGGATATAATGGTGGCCCAGAACACCATGGTCCCTGCCCTGTGCAGCTCACAACCAGCAGGCCCCGTTCCACGTCGGCACTCTCACTCCCTTTCCCAGGCTTTCTGGTTGTCTCTACTGCTCCTCTCACCCAGAATTCCTTCCTTGTCCTCGCCACTCATCTAAATCTAACTCACCTTGCAGGGCTGGGTTCAAGGGTACTGTCCCCTGAGCAGTTCTGGGAAGACTTTATGGCTTCCTGGTTTATGGCAATGGCTTGGCAGTGAACCTTGGTTCGAGGCTCAACGAGGCCACTCCCACGTTGTGAGACTTTGGGCACAAGGAGTCTGAGAGTCCTCAGCTGCCAGCACTGTCAACTTCACAGGACTGACAAGGCACGAAATGAGGCCATGTGACATACTTTCCAGGGCTGTCTATTTCCATTCAGACCGATCGCTTTCATTTTTTTTTTTTTTACTTTCAATTTTATTTTGTACCGGTTTCAGGTGTACGGCTTAGTGGTTAGACTGTCGTATACTTGACACAGTGTTTCCCTCGACGTTTCCAGTACCCGCCTGGCCCCACCCAGGGCCATCACTGACTCCATTCCCTGTGCTGCACTTTGCATGCCCGTGACTATTGGTAATTCCCAACTTTGCAGACCAATCGCTTTCTTTCTCGGCACCTCTGGACCTGTCCTTTCAGTCCCAAAGTCCCAACTGATGACTTAAAGTGAGTTTGGGAGCTGATCAGAGTGAAGAACAAAAGGAAACACCACAGACGTTAGAGTCACTTTTTTCTCAGGGGCTTTACTGCTTAGCCCAGAAGTGTTCTCACTGCCACCTCTCTCACCAGCTAGCTCTGCTACGTCCCCAAAACCAACGCTGCAAGGTAAATGTCTACCTTCAGGTTGAGAGGGGGTGAAGGGTTTGCAGCCCCAGCGGTAGCATTTGAAGAAGGAGAAACCGGGCGTCATCTCCCAATCAAATGCTGCTCTGGTCAGAAGAGGAATGAGGCTGTGAGACAGGTGAGAAGGCCATCTAACCGGAGGGCATGGGAGGGGTCAGCAGCTGTCTATACTACGGGCAATGGTCACACTGACAATGAACTTGTAAGATCACAAGCCAAAGAAGGAATGGCTTGCCGTACACCTGTGAAGTTTACAGAGAAGCAGACTCGTGCACCATTTTCTTTTACAGTCTTCCGTCCCTCCACTCCATTCTCAGAATGAGTCCATAGTGACAAAATCTATCAGCGAACGTGGGGGAAGTCATAACATGCGTGCTCAAGTCGCAGAGGGTCTCAGGAACTCCACAAGGGCCACTGGAATCTGGAAAGCGCTATACAAATCGGTGAAGGCGGCACAGAAGTCATAAAACCACGGACGCCTCTTCAGAATCCTTCAACTGCCTGGTTTAGGGATTTGACTCGCCCAGCAGAGGCCACACTATAAAGAGAGAATCCACTCTGCTGCCTTCTTTAAACGGGCTTGCTAAGTGCAACTCATCTGTGTAATTACAGGATATTACTCCTTTTACGAGACTCTTAAACTTGAGGTGATGGAGCTGCCTCCCACTCCGTGGCAGTGGTACAGGAAAGGAGAAAGGCGAGCGGAATGAATCACTTCGGGTGTTTACCTTCCGGCTGCCTGCCAAGACAACCACTTCTCCAGGAGGCTGTGTGACACCGGGGATCACAGGGCTGGCTCCTGTCCCCTCCACTTCTCAGTTGGTGTCCCCCCGTCCCCAGGTCTCCCACTCCAAGCCACGTACGCATCCAGCAAGACACACAGGCAGCCTCATCCACACACAGACGACCCTTTTTAAAGATGGGTAATTTTCAGCCCAAAGGGACAAGGACTGCAGGTCCCACAGCCTCCCATCAGCTGCAGAGGATCACACAACCAGGAGCTTCCTCTGACTCATTTCTCACCGGAAATCTGCCACCCTCAGATCCTGACGGGCTGCATGCAGACAGCCCAAAGCCCACCACCCTGACTTCTGGACAGGCCTCTGCAGGGCACCACAGAGAAGAAGCCGCTGGCAGCACCACCAAGAGCGGCCAGAAGAGAAAAGCTGGCGCCCTACATCCCCCTCCTACAGCGCTGGCCCCACAGGCACAGGCATGTCAGAAAGTGACGAGACAGATGGGGCCTTGGAGCGCTGCCAACGCAGGACCCCATTCACAGGTGAAGCCCAGAGGAGCAGAGGAACCTGTCCAGTGTCACCAAGATAGGAGAGGCGAGTGGGCTGGAATTCAGGTTCCCTGACTCCTGATCTAGCCCCCAGCCCCCACCTAGGCTGTTCTGTAAACTCCTTGAAGACAGACATGGGGACTTACTGATCTCCGTATCCTCAAGCTTAAGCGTACTGCTCGAGGCAAGGATGAAGGAACGGACAGCCCCTGAGGCAGCAGCGCCTGCCTGCAGGACAGGATGACAAGGACAGGATGACAAGCACTGCCACGGAAGCTAAACACACTCCAGCCTCACAAAACCTCGCTGGAAAATCAGAGAAGTTAGTAACCTGCCAGAAGTCACACAGCTAATGAGAGAGAAGTCACGGAGAGGTGCCCAGACTGGCCTAATGCTACAGCCCATTCCCACTTAGTCGTGCCACCAAACTCCACCATGAAATCGGAATCGAACCGACCAAGTAAGTCAGGTAACACAGAGTCGCAAGATTTCCTATCAAAATTTAAATCTCATGCCCCTGAGGTCACTTGACATAAAGGCTCTATGACCACATCTGCTGGGGGCAAGAGGAGCAAGCAGGATGAAAGAAGAAAGCATGGCCTGCCCTAGTTATACATCCTCTCCTTATGAGCTGTGTGACCCGGGGCAAGTTACTTAAATTAACCTCTCTGAGCCTCCGCTTCCTCCTGCATGAAATGAGCGCCCTAACAGTGACGACCTCAGGATTGCATGAGCATAAAAGCACGTAGAACAGTGCAAGGCAAACAGCAAATGCTACATCGCAGTGTGTTAAATAAATAAAACAAGTTATTTCTCAATCTCCAAGCAAGGGCATTAGCAGGAGTACAACAACACTTCCGTCTGCTTAGGGTGGTGACCTCAGCCACACCTGGAAACTGCTGGGGCGGAGCAAGGTCTCTAGTCTCAGTGGTGGTCCCCGTGCATTGGGGCCTCGTCCCCTCGGGCCTTGGGTAGCTCGCGGCGGTATTTACTGACCCTGCACGTCTGTGTAGCACGTTCCTCAGTTTCAGAGTGTTTCCACACACAACCATCCTTCTAAATCTTACTCTGCCCCCGTAAGGCAGATGGAACAGGAACTCTGTCAAATTAGGAAACTGAGGTCCCAACAGGCTACGGGACGTGGCCAAGGCTGGGAAGCTTTGGGTCCGGGAAGCAGACCCAGCCGAGTGTCCCCCAGCCTCAGGCCCAGTTGGCCATGCGCACCCGGCCGGGCAATTCTTCTTTTCCCCGCCCTGTACATTTTTAAATATTTCCATGATGACACAAACTTAAAAAGGAATTTGTACATACACCAACACATACACCTTCACTGAGGATAAAATGACTACCGCCAACTTAAGAAATAGAATGTTACCTTACAAATCCCATTGCTGCTTCTACTTTTCTGACGCCAGCAAACCTGCTTATTTATCATAAAAAGGGTAAATGCTCACGGACGTCTACAACACGGAAAAGGAAAGGCCTCCCTCCGGCCCTGGACTCACGTAGGGCAGTGCTGCCCGGGCCTCTCTGAGACGACAGAAACGCTCTCCAGCTGTGCTGTCTGCTGTGACAGCCGCGGGCCACGTGTGCCTCGCTACTGAGCCCTTCAAATGTGGTTTCGTGGCTGAGGAACTGAATCTTAATGTCATTTAATTCTTAAGAACCACACATATGTGCACACGTATTTTAATAAAAATGGGTAAACTGTTCTTTTAACGATACATCATGGCCGTCTGCCCATGTCACTATGTATGTATCTTACTTCGCTATTTGTCATGGTTTCTTAACTAGTTCATGTAGGGGATACCGCACTTAGTTTAACCAGTCCCCTACAGGTGGGTATTTCAGGAGTTTCCAGCTCTGTGTCACGGCAGAGGAGGAGCACATCTGCCCTTCTTCGCAACCACGTGACCATCTGTGCGGAGTACATTCCCAGAAGTGGAACTGCTGGGTCAAAGGGCCCGGTGATCGTTAGCTAGCTCCACACTGTGACAAACGCCCGCCCCCACCACAGCCCAGAAAGTGCACCAGGCCTGGAGCGCCAAAGCGGGAGGCGTCTCCTGAGGCTTTGGAATGAGACAAACCCTGGCACTGATGCTCATTCTGCCACTCACTGGCTGGGGTGGGCAGGAAAACTGGTGCCCCAGAGACAGAGTCACCTCTTAGTCCCCAGGACCTCTGAACATTACCTTAGATGGCAAAAGATGGGATTAAGCTAAGGATCTCGAGAGAAGGAGTTTGTCCTGGAGGATCCATGTGGGCCCATAAATACAATCACCTATATCCTTGTAAGAGGGATGCAGAAGGAGACTGGAGACAGAAGAAAAACACACAGGTTGACAAAGAGGAGAAGGTGATGTGAAGACAGGAGGCAGAGACTGGAGGGATGCAGCCCCAAGCCAAGGAATGCCGGCAGCCACCAAAGCAGGAGAAGAAAAGAAACAGATCCCCCAAAGTCAGCTAGAAATTGGGATGTTGTGGGCGAAAAGAAAGGAAGGAAGGAAGGAAGGGATTGTCCCCTAGAGCCGCTAGAGGGGGTATATGGCCCTGTGACCCCTTGAATCTGGACATTTGACCTCCAGAACTGTGAGAGAATAAATTGCTATTGTTTTTAGCCACCAAAGTTGTGGAAATTTGTGATTGCAGCCACAAGAAATTAATGCACTCATTGTGTAGCCTGGGATCACTCTGAGCTGCAGTCCCTACATTGGAAAAATACGAATAGCCAGACTTACCTTGGAGAGTTGTGGTGATGAGAAAAGCTGCCTATGAAGTGCCTGGCATGATTCCTGGAACTATGCAGGCTCTAGGCGGAGGTTTAGGCAAAGATGGCAGAGTCAGGCTTACCCTGTGACCAGGGCAAGTGACTTAGGATGGGTATGGGGTTGGATGGAATGATTCAGCTAAGGTTTAAAACTGTCCTGGTATGCGGGAAGTACTTGATACATGGTACCCATTATTTATTTGTATTACCACCATCACCACTGTATTAGTCTTCTAGGGCTGCCGTAACCAAATACCACAGAGTGAAAGGCTTAAACGACAGACATTCATTTGCTCACAGTTCTAGAGGCTGGACGCCAACGTGTCAGCCGGTTTGGTTTCCGCTGAGGCCTCCCGCCTCAGCTTGCAGATGGCCACCATCTCACCGCGCCCTCCCGCGGCCTTTCCTCCGTGGGTGAGCTTCCCCGGTGTCTCTCTCGGTCTGTCCAAATTTCCTTGCCTCGTGATTGGGTCAGAGCCCACCCTGACCACCTCGTTTTAACTTCACTCCCTTCTTGAAAGGCTCTGTCTTTGAACACATTCACTTTCTGAGGGGCTGGAGGCTAGGTCTCCAACATACAGATTTTGGGAGGATACAGTTCAACCACCGCCACCATCATCATCATCATCATCATCATCACAGAAAGTTCTTTGCCTAATGTGTCGGTTAAAAAAAAAAAGGCAGTGTTTTGGTAGGTGTTCTCTTCTGGAGGGCCAATGCACTTAACATTTAGAAAATCATGCTTCAAAAATTATTTAAAGGCTAAGTATTTTGGCGCTTAAAGGGTTCACGTCCACTATCTGGAAGGCTGGGTCCCAGATTCGTGAAGCACAGTGGCAGTTACTGCATTATCCGGCCTCATCGCTGTGCACGCTCTCCCGGGCTCACCCAGCGGGGGTTTGTTTGAGAAGCTCCACACTCAGCAACTGGGACAAGTTTTCCGGAGAAAAAGACGGTGAGGTGGGGCTCTCTCATCCCTGCAGCCCCAGCTGGGGCGCAGGGAGGGGCACAGGGAAGGGCACCGGGAGGGGCACAGCCAGGGGGCGGGGCCGGCGGGCAGAAGGAGGCGGAACTCTCAGTGGAAAATGCAAATAAATTCCACTAAGGCACCAACCCTGACACTGAAAAGGGAAGTAGATGAATGGCACAACTTAAAATAAAGAAGTGGGCGGCTTCTAATGACTCTGAGGCTTCCAGGAAAAAGCCATTCTGCGAGTAAACAACAAAGTCAGAGAAAACTCAGCACAGTCTGATGTGACCGCCCAAAAATGAGGAAAAGCCAGTTCCCAGGGGAACCGGGCAGGCAGCCGGCTTACACGCTCCGCTCAGGACCTCCCACCCGCCAGGGTCCCCAGCGCAGAACTCTCGCCCGGGACAGGAACACCGAAACCAAGGGCCACATCCTTCAAGACTTAGATAATGTCACTTCACTCGGCGGGTCCACTCTCCAACTGCAGCCAGAATTCTCTTTGTGAGGACGAGGACGACAATGCTAGCGCCATTCAATCAATGAGTTCCAGTTGTGGATGGAGCAGGCACGGAGCATGAACCCTCTCAGTGGTTTTAAAATGACTGTCGGGGGTCTGCACCCAAAATCTCCAGTGAAATAGGTCAGCTCAGAAATCATCAGACTGCACCGATCGCATTTGGGGGAAACGTATGTATTACATGTGTACTCATGTGTACCGAGTCAACATGGACCACACATTTCACGTGTCTGTAGCACTCAAAATGTGTGAATGCCCTTGTCTGATCTTCACAACCTCCAGGATGCTGTTACTGGCCGCAGTTTACAGAGAAGGAAACGGAGTGCCCAAGTGTTTAACCTGTAGAAGGTCACACGGCTTGTGACAGGTGGTGCTGGGGCCAGAACCCAACAGTCCAGGACCGGCCATGCTCACATCACCCCAGAGCTTTGATGCCTTCAGAGGCTCTGCAGAGCTCTTAGAATAAATCCCCAAACCCCAGCCTCAGGCCTTCACCTCCCACCACTGCAGGCAGGCTCACTGGCCTTCCTTCCTTCCCTCCAACACCACCTGTTCTTGCCTACCCCAGGACCTTCGCACATGCTGTGGCCTCTGTGTGAGATACTTCCCACCCGCTTCTCCAGGTTCAGGCCCACACCTTTCATCGCCAGTCCTTCACCTGTTCACAGAGCCCCTCCTCCACGCCTGCCCCTGCTTCAGTCCCATCACCCCACAGGCCGCCCCCTCACCTCCTTTGTTGTCCTGTCACAATCTACCACAACGAATCCTATGAAACAACTTCTTATTGGTTTTGGGCGGTCCATAAGGACAGGGAATATGTCTATCCCATCCTCAGATGCATCCCCAGGGAGTATAGGGCGGGAATTCACAGATATGTGATGCACGAGCACATGAACCTGCCATGCAAGAGGTGCTATAGCTGGGAGGGACACAGGAACGGAAGGGTCACCTGAGAACACCAACACCTAAAACTACGTGTGGCTTTGCCATACGAACACATCCTTGTATTGAAGTCAGATCACCGTAGGTTTAAATCCAGCTTCTACAATGGATTAGCCGGGTGACCTGGGCAAGTGACTCGAACTCTCTGCATCTCAGCTTCCTCCTGTGTCCACTGAGGGTGACACTGCTCTCAACACTGTTAAGATTAAACAAGATGACCTAGCTCATGGCCTGGCCCTTAGTAGGGTACCACCCCTCCAAAAAAAACTGTAGCTAGCAGTAATATTTTTATATAACACCGTGTTCTTCACTAAACCGTCATAGGCTCCAAAAGGTGACAGAGGCCCAGGGGGTGGGGCCACGGGCCCTCTCACGCACTGCTGGAAGGAGAGCAGTGTGGGGCCGCTGTTCTGAAGGGAGATTTGACAAGACCGCACTGAAATGACGAAGGCTATAGCCTCTGACCCAGCAATTCTACTTCAGGAATTTTACTCCAGGCATGCCACGTGACTTACGTAACAAGGGATTTCACTGCAGCCTTCTTTACACCAGCAGCAGGTTGGAAAGAACCTAAGTGCTCAGCAGCAGAGGACCGGCTGTGTAACCTGTGGTATCCCACGTGCAAGAATCCTGCAGGCTCCCCCAAAAGGCGAGAGCTCTCCATGCACTGATCGGGGTGCTCTCTGGGGAACACTTGCAGGGGTGTCCAAACGTTTGGCATCTCTGGGCCACCTTGGGAGAAGAAGGGGTGTCTTGGGCCACACATTAAACACACAAACACTAATGAAAACCAAAAAAAAAAAAATCTCATAATGTTTTAAGTAAAAGTACAAATTGTGGTGGGCCACATTCACGGCCATCCTGGGCCACGTGCAGCCCACGAGCTGTGGGTTAGACACCCCTGCAAATGAAAGTGTGCTAAACAGCTAAATGCAGAATCCTGAGTATATGTATTATGCTTCCATCTATTAAAAAAAAAGAGCATTTACATATTTTGTTATGTGTGCACAAAATATCTTTGAAAGGACAAACCGGAAACTGTTAGCCCAGGTTTCCCACAGGGAAGGGAGCTAGCTGGGTGGGTGGTGGAAAAACCGTGGGGAAGAATTTTCTCGATAAACCTTCTTGTACTTTTGGATTTTAAAACATGAAAATGTACTGCTTATTCAAATAAGCAAGAATGAATCACAGCGAACCCCCTTTCCCTGCTCTCTAAAAAAAAACGAAACAAAACAAAAATACAGGTTGTAGGATTTGGTCAGAGTCACTCAGCTGTTTGCAGGAACTCGGGATCCACACTTGGTTTCTCACCCCAAGCTCAGTGCCCGATCAATTACAGTCCATTCACTCCTTCAACACAAACGTATTTATTCAGCGCTTATTCCACCAAGGAGCTGCCTTGAGTAAGGACACATGGGCCCGAAAACAAGCCCTGGTAAGAACAGAAGCTAGAAGGAAGGACCACTTTCTTTCCTTCTTGCACCGTGTAATACATATTCGCCCCCAGGTCCAGGCCTGGAACATCACAGAGAGGGGACGAGGCCGCCCAGGCTCCAGGAGGCGGCCACGCCATGACTCAGTCCAATCTGGCTTTTACCATCTCGGGACATAAGCCCAGTTTTGCCAGATGTGAATTTTCCAAGAAAAGCCAGAAATGCAGATGTTTAAAAATGGAAAATCACCTGATCTGTAAGTGTTGGCACCTCATTCACCGAGCCGACCAGCACTTCGGGAACCCAGTGTACAGGTCTGTGACCTTTATTTTCTCCCGTCGCAGCTACGGCCACCAGCCATGTCCCACCTCTGAGCCAGCGCCTAAGCCAGGTATAATGTAAGCCTGCAAGAACCAGCCACTGTGGGCTTGGGCAAGTCCCTTCCCTTCCCTAGATCTTCTGACTTATCAACTAATTAAGAGCCTAGTCGGTGGCCATGACGATCTCTCAGCATCGCCAGGTACGCATTCAGCCCCCACGTGAGAGCCTGGGCACCTCTGAGGGAGTAGGCAGCACAGCACACACCCAGCACCTTCCGCTGATGTCTCCACTCCCATCTACCACATCACCCAGCGGGCCAGCCTCTTAACCAGCCAGCTCTCACTCTTACCCCACCACCCACTGAGTGCTCAATTCCTCCTTGCGTTGTACACACACCCGGATCCACTCTTCACACCGTGCAGGCCAGCAGCACCTGGGGTATGGCTAAAAGAAACACACGGCAAACAGGACCCACTGAGCCAGCCTGGGAAACTGGATCTGAACTCCACACACCAGGCCTTGCCCACTGGATGGAAACCAAGTCAGAAGTAGGTTTGCAAGCGCAGTCAGGCCATTTTGCAAATCAATTGCCTAACGAGGCTGTTTTATGCATAGTGTCTACCATGAGAGGCTGCGTCTCTGCGATGGTCAGGGTGGCGACAAGGCTCTGTCAGCGCCTGTCCTCTCAGTTCATTTCCACCCTACACCACTGAAGGAGGTTTCATTATTCCCACTTTGCAGCTGACAAGACTGAAGATGGGAATTAACTTGCCCAAAGTCAGTCTGGTAAGAGGGACCCAGAGTCAGATCTTTTTTGATTCCAGGGCCTTGAGTTCCTCACCCCCTTGTTAGGCAACCCTCATGTCTGCACACACGTGGGCGAGAGCTAAATGCCACCCATGATTTCCCGTCTTGGCCATCACCGACAGCTTCTTACCGTGTCCAGGCAGCAAGCACAGGCAGCAAGTGCACTCTGGCCCTTACAGGAAGGAGGCTTTGTTTCGTTGTGGCCCTTACCAAGCCAGCTGAAGTCATCGTGTTTGTTTACATGTTCACTGTCTGACTATTCCTCATAGCGTGTAAGTTCCTCAAAGTCAACGACCTTGCCTGCCGGGTTCACTGCAGTGTCCTGCTGTGAGCACAGGGCTGGCTGGCCACATGCATGGGGCCCAGGAAATATTCTTGAATGATGGAACGAAATGTGGACTTTCAAGCCACTGGAAAGAAAGGCCTTCCCATGTCCAAGGGACCAGAAAAATCCCCTTCACAGCTGACTGAGCTTGGGTCCAGCTAAGCATTTCTGAACGTGAACCCTAGGTCCGTTTGCTGGTCAGTGGAGCCTATGAGCGAGGCAGAGGGGAGGCACCTTCTGCACAGCACAGCATGTTTGTTTTGACTGAGGACCAACTTCGCAACCCTTAGGAGACAAAAGCCGGCCAAGGGACGGACACTGCTACAAAGGAGAAAATGTTAAGGGTCAAGGGTGGACTGTGGAAAAGGCTCCACAGGGAGAATGAGACAACTTTCTCTGCACTCCACTGACATGCAGAAGACAGGAGGGTCTGGAAATCTGCAATTGCGCAGCGGTAACCACTGCGAGCTCCAGTGTTTGTCTCCAACAGCGGCAGCTCAACGTCCACGGGACTCGGAGCACTGACGATTTAGACTCGTCGAGCAGTAATTATTTCATCACGTCATCATCACCACCCTGGCCTGCAAACCACTGTGTAATCACCAAAAAATCCCCTGCTTTGGTACCAGTCAAGCAAAACTGTGGGGAATAACCACACATCTCATTTACTCAGCTATCCGGCCCACTTGTAAGTGTCGAGTTTCTTGGAGTGCAAATTATTTGGGTGTGGCCTACAATAACGCCCTCCAGGGCGATTCTGCCATGCCTCTATCAGAGGATAAACCGAAAAGTCCAGACACAAGCAAGTGGGAGCTTGACAGACCATGACGTGAGCAATTGCATTTCTGACCTGTAACATACTTAAAACCCCGGTGGGTGACAGAGCAGGCCAAAGCTACTGTCTGGCAGCCAGCTCGAGTTCAACTGCGGGGAAATGGGCTCTAGACGAACATGTGCTACTTATTAACAATTAGTTGCACTCTCTCAATTGCAGGAAGAGGATGAAATGCTTTTTCATAAGGAAAGGAGATGAAGGGAGAGGAAACTTCTGCCCGTGTCACGTAGTCAGGTAGAAGAGCCTTGAATAGGGGGTCAGAAAGCCATATGGGCTCTCAGATCTGATCATTTCCCGGAGGTCAGGAGTTCAACTCAAGTGCTTTCAACACCAGAGGAAAGAAGAATGGAGTATCTGCACCCCCCCCAACCCCCTGCAAGGGGCTCATGTTCTTGCAGGAAATACTCAAAAGAAATGTTATAAATGCAACTGGACACCAAGGGCTGTGGTTGAAGATGGGCAGTTGCAACAAGATTAAGGCAGAAAGGTTGGGTCACCTTCTCCAGTTACAAGGCAACACGAATGGAAGGCCAACTGAAAAAGGAGTTCCCCGTTTTCTTGCCCTGTTCTGCTCAAGAATATGGACATTAGAAACCGGGAAAGAAATTTTGGGAAGGCAAAACAAGCTGCCATAAGTAAAGCTCAATGGATATGCTTTTTTATCTGTGACGGGAAAGGGTAGAATGAACATACCACATTTCAACAAATATCTGCTGAGCACCTACTCCCCCAGGCACCAAGATGAGCCAGATACGGTTCTACCACTACTGCAGAAAAGGGAAGAATAACTGGTTGTGATTAAAGATAAAGAAAAGGACAGGAGGCCAAAGGCAAGGATGGCAAACTCAATGCCTTGGGGGGAGGGAGGAGGGTGTTGAGGCAGAGAGCAGACCATGGTTAAAAGGCCAAGGGGGGATAGCAACAAGCAGAAAAACACCATTCACACCAAACAAAACCCGTCTGATGACAGAGCTTGGCCCACAGGCTGTAATGCGAGCGTGAGGCCCTTGGGTTAGAGTGACTGCAGGACACCGAGCCCAGGGCTGGAGGAATGCGGAGGAGAGACAGGGCGAAGGTCACTGCGACAGGCCAGAGGGAAGACGAACCCAGTCCTGGGAAAAATAAACAAAGGAACTGGACCAATCAAACAAAACTCCAGAGGCCTGTGGTATAATATTCACTACTAACATCTACACAGTACTTTATAGTTTCCAAGTTCAATGTCAAGTCATCTCATTTGATCTCCCCAACAGCCCGATGAAGCAGGTACCATCATTACCCCTATTCTAGAACTGAAGAATTTCTGGTTCGGAGCCTGTGAACTCTGGTCCCACAGCTATGGAGGGTCACACTGGGACTCAAGTTCAGAACATCTACTTTTCCAGAATTTCAAAGAGAAGACCTCCAGGCTTTTGCACTTACTAGACATCTTCTAAGTGACCCTGATACACAACCAGGCTTGAAAACACTGGTCTAGACCAACATTCCTAAGTGGAGTGATGTTGCCGTCCCTCCCTTCCCCCAGGAGACGTTCAGCAATGTCTTTAAGCATGTTGGGTTGTCATAACTGTGGGGAATGGGGATGGATGATGCGACAGGCATCTCCTGGGCAGAGGCCAGGGATGCTGCTAAATATTCTGCAATGCACAGGACAGTTGCCTCACAACAAGTTGTCCGGCTGGAAATGTCAATACGGTCAAGGCTGGGAAACTGTGATTTAGACTCTAGCGCCTGGCTTCTTAACCTGTGATCTGAGAATCAGCAGAATTAACACCACCTCGGAGCTTGTTAGAAATTCCAGCCCCAATCTAGCATCACTGAGTCAGATTTTTGGTTTAATGAGACCCAAAGGTGGTTCCTATGCAGTCTGAGCCCTGCTCTAGGCCACCACACTCCCTTGGCCAACCCAGAATTTTGGAACAGAAAGGAACTTCCGAAGTAGGACAATCTCATGGTTTTGCAGACAGGAAAACTGGGACCCTGGACAACAGAGCAACTAGCCCCTGGTCCCATGGCTTGCCCATGGTAGAGCCTCGATCAGACTGTAATCTCAATTCCCTGACCTGTGTCGTCCCAAGATGCCACGTGGGACCAGCGCCCAAACTGTTTCAACAGCTCTCCTCTCTGCAGAGTGGATACCGACCTTTTAGGTGTTTAAGGGGCTTTCGTGAAGCCTAGAAGGAAATGACTGTCCTGTTGGTCAAGAATTTTTTTTATTAGGGAAGGGGAGGGTAATACAGGGGGGAAGAAAGGGAAGGGTCTAGTCAAGGAAATTGTATGAAGGACCCATGGGCATGGGCACCAGGGTGGGAACTGACTGTGGGAGTGGGGGTGGCAGGCAGGAGAGAGCAAAGGGGAAAAATTGGGACAGCTGTAATAGAATAACAATTCTTTTCAACAAAAGAATTTTTTGTTAACTTATCTCAGAACACCACAAAGGAGGACCGAGGTGGCCCACCAATTTTTCCTCCAGATACTTGACAATGAACGTGACCACGCGGCTGCCATAGTGGCGACCCCAGCGGCCAGCAAACCGGAGCAGAGTCCTCCCGACTGACGGCAGCAGTTGGCACGGTCTGCCCTGGAGGAGACAGCTGGGGAGTGATCCCGAGCCCGTTGCAAAGCAGTGTTTAGAATGAACCGCCAAGTGTAAAAGGGTTTACACGGAGGATTTACGCAGCTGAGGTCATGAACAGGTTGTGGCAGGGTCTGAGGCAGCTCAGTTCAGAAAAATGCAGACGCAGGTCACGGCCCCTGCTGGACTCGTGCCCCAGTCCTTGGGAAAAAGACAGAGACACATTCTCTCAGGTATTCTCCCAGGCTGGCTCAGCTTAAGCTGACATACAGTCTAGTTCCTGAACGGCTGAGGAAGCCCCAAGGGGTCCCTGAATCCTAGTATCTGCTAGAAACCTCACGGCTGGCACAGATGCCTTCCACAGAACACAGTACCCGGCCTGCGGCGAAAAGAACCAACAGAACAGCAGGCAGTTCTGGGACCAGCGAGGAGAGAAGCAAGAAACGGAAGGTGTTGCTGGTGATTGGCAAGCAGCCGGAGTGGAACCAGAACACCTACGGGTGCGTGACAGAAATGTCCACGCCTCAAAACTGAGGGGAGGAAAGAAAATGACAGCCTAGCGAGGCCAATACATGCTTTTCTGTACTGCACGATTCTATGCAAAACAAACCGCACAGGTAATTACAACAGGTTGACTGGGCAGTAGCGGGGGGAGATGTTGACACAGGCCCACGTTTTCCCATAGGCCACGATCAAAAGAGGGAGATCTTTTGGTGAGTTTCATTGCTCTCCCAAACCCTTCTGGGCACAGCTGACCCCTCGGCACCCTAGGGCCCAGAACAGGGTCAGGCCCATTAGGCACTCTCTTGGGGTGATGCCCCAAGTTCACCCCCGTGACGACTCAAGTCGCCACAGCCTAGTCCCATCCCCACAGTGCACACACCACACACTTTGATAAGGAACACTCACATGTTTTCTCAAAGTGCAAACACAGAGTAAAGGTGGCTGATGTTCATTCTAGGCCTATCCTTTTACTATAGGGGGAAAAAATGAACAAGCCACACTGTCCAGAAAGCTTCGAGCAGGTGTCCTTCAATTTCTGACAAAGAACCTGGTTGACTGCCTTGCTCCCCAGAGGCGGACGGGGCCAGCTGAACCCGGCTGTGAGCTTCTGCTTTTGAATGGCGCCAGTATATACAATATTTATTATCCTGCTACAGAAATGCACTATTTTTTTTAAAAAAGAGGGTAGTACAGAGGCTGAGAATGTCCTCTGCACTTTTCAGGAAGAGAAAAAAGCCTCCAAAATCCCAGGATATGTTGGAGCTGGAACAATCAAGGATATAAAAAAAAAAGAAGTCAAATTTAATAGACCATTTAAATTCCTGGTTGATGGTAATTAGAGAGCAAACAGTATTTCTTCAAACCCTGCTAGACAGAACTTAATCCAATTTAGGTAATCACTAACCTCTGCTTTCTTTCCTCTCTCTCACTTTCACTCCCTTGAGCTCACTCTCTCTCTCTCTCTCTCTCTCTCTCTCTCTCTCTCTCCCTCTCCTCTAAATATAATGCAAGAATTGATCTACAAAGGCCAAAAACTGGCAAAGCATAAGAAAAGAGTGTTTAAAGAGAGTGACTGGACAAATGCAACCTCAAAGGGCCAAGTCCAATTAAAATGAAAACAGGTCTCGCGGGTGCCCTAATTTACATGGACTCTAACCTGAGGATTCTCACTGGCATCTCCAGCGCAGAAGGCATGCCAAGGGAGGCTGAGGTACTTCCTTCCCAGCTCTTCTCCCCTGGGCACCTGGTCTGGCACACGGGGCTGGTTGCCAGGTCCTGCTCTGGAACGTGAAAGCCATCCCTTGCCAGGTCACACTACCTACAGCGCCTCTCTCCATCTTCCGTGGAAAAGCTACTGCCAGAATTCTGCAGACTGTCCCTTCAGTGTCTCCAGTGCTCACCCACCTCCCATCCTGTCCCCTCCTTTCAGAGTTCCTGCTCTGCTCTGGGATCGACTTCCCATCTGGAAACTTACATGTGAACACCTAGGATCTTCTTGACTACCTTGACCCTGGGTTCTTCCTGGAAGGCCTTCAAGGTTAGAGATCAAAATGTACTGGAAAGAACAAAGAGCTTAAGTTAATGGCTGTGTTACTTCAGGAAAGTCAAGAGCCTCTTGAAGCTCCGTTTTCACATCTTAAAGTGGAGAATAGAATATCTAACCACTCAGGTTGTTGGAAGGCTCAGATAACGTCACCATGGTTGTACCTGGCTCTCAGTATTTGCCCAATACATAAGTTGGCTCATTTAACTGTTCACGTTTCAAAGCAAACCTCAGATCCCCAGCCCTTAACAAAAATGTGAATTAACTCAAATTCACCTCTTATGTGTCAGCACCACTTTGCATCACCTACGCTCCCTTCCTCCCTCTTGGCTCCAGGTGGGATCTTGCCTTGTAAAGATGGTAACACTCAGCCCTGGCTGGTGCAGCTCAGTGGATTGAGCACGGAGTGTGAACCAAAGTATTGCAGGTTCGATTCCCAGTCAGGGTGCATGCCTGGGTTGCAGGCCATGACCCCCAGCAACCACACACTGATGTTTCTCTCTCTCTCTCTTTATCCCTCCCTTCCCTCTCTAAAAAAATAAATACAATCTTTTTTTAAATAAAGAGGGTAACTCTCTGTTCCCAAATTCTTAACCCCATCTCCCATAAAAAACTCACAAAATATTTGATTCCCGAATTTCAACAAACTGAGATATGAATTCACACTAAGTTGTTAACAAATGATAGTTTCTACAAGCATTGTCTTTACCAAGCATTTGCATTCTGTATATAGAGAGGCAACTCTAGGGAACAAACTTCAATGACAGGTTAAACACAGTAGGGAAATTTCAGAGGGGCTCGAACTCTATTTCTCAAATCAATTCTCCACTGACCTAGCTCTGCAAAAAAAGATTAAAAGGGAAAAGTTTGCAATTCTAGAAAGATTTTGATATATTTTATCTCGTACTAGGACAGCACAAAAGGAATGGCCACAGGAAAATATGCACATGCATGCCACAAAACCTTAGGCTAGAGAAATGATTAAGAAATCCACAGAGTCCTTACTAAATTCAATTTGCTATTGATAAATGGTTCAAGTATTCCACATCCATCATCAATGAACAAAAAAGATTATGATTTAGTTCCGGATGACCAGCATGAAATTCTCACATAGCAATTTAAAAGGGTTCTAAAGACAGGATTGGGGTTTTTATCCCAAATAATTGAGCCACTATTATGTGACAAAGGAAGGACAGAAGGAAGAGAGAGAAAGCAGAGAAGAGGGAAAGAGAGAGAAAGAAAAATAGACTAATTTATCTCTGATGCCTTTCTTTTTTACACTGCTAATGGTTCCGGCTATTAGAAGCGTCAATAAAATACTGAAAGGATGCCGTCGGAAAAACCTAGGACAACAGTTGTGAATTGACCAGGCAGGCATAGTTTCCCTTATCTGCCACATTCCATGCTCTGCACAGCACGCTAGGTCAGATTCCACAGCTCAGTCTTGCAACGAGAAGGCAGGCCAGCTAGGTTTGACAGAGGAGAGCCCCGCTGTTCTCAGTCGCACTAGGAACCTCACACCACAAGCTAAATTTAAAACGTGGCTACATTAATTTCTGCAAGCTCCATTTCCCCTCCTGACTCACATGCTGCTGCATGTTATCAACAGAGCCTCCCACCCTAGAACAACAATTTACCAGAGCGCAACCCTGTGACATTTTGCCACATTTAGGCCGATGAAATGTCAAGTCTGCAACGCAGGGTGGTCAGGACCACCGGAAGGAGGTCAAAAAGGGCAGTTTCCGAGGCTTGATCAGCAAGCACCTTTTGGTGGGGGTGGATGGCAGAAGACGGGGACAATCTGTACCCCTAGCTTTCGTGATTGCTTTGGTCCTTTGCATGGGTCATTTGAATTTGCATGTCTGGTGTGGTCCAGAACTGTACCTCCACTAGGAAACCCCCAGGCTAGAGCTTTTTCTGCACTGGCCTTCTGAGCAGATGCGCGGCTGAGCGGCGCGCGTGAGCCGTCGGTCTTATAGGGCGTATGGTATAATTGAAACCCTGCGTACCGCAGGATTGCAGTGGCATCTATAAATACTCGCCGCCTCACTGCTGACGAACAAAACGCGGGTTCCTGGCACCGAGGGGGTAGAGACGGCGGCATGTGACCGAGGGCAGGGGCCGGGTAGAACAGGGGAAAACCCTACTCCCAACCAGGGAGGCACGCAGGGCCGACTTCTGAAGCACTATTTCCAAGTAACACAACCAGTTCTGACCCGGAGCGGCCGCCCCTAGGAGGAGGGCTGGGAAGGCAAGATCGCCAGTTGCTGAGGCGGGGGCTCCAGAGCGCCCCCTGTGTGCAGTGAGCAGGCTGCGCGCCCATAGTAGGTGCGCAGGAGAAAGCCTGGCCAAATGGAGGGCGGGCGGGAAAGATGAAGTGAAAGGAGATACGGCAGGAGCTGAGAGCCACCCGCCCCAGCCCAGTCTCCGGTGTGCGGTGCACGTCCAGCCGCGCGCGCGGGACAAAGCTGCTCCTTTCCCCACACTCACCTCCCACGCCTCCCTCCGGAAAAAAGGGGAACAGCAGGAAAAGATGGGCTCTTTCGGGGCTATCCCGCAGGCCGATGGAGAATGAGAGAAACAAACAAGCAAACTTTCTTTTTCGATCTCTTGGTTCAGCGTGGGTCCCACGATTGGTGGCATCCTCCATCCCAGCCCACAATGGTGCCTCGCCCACAGTAAGTCGTGGACGCGGGGCTTGCCTTTCCCCTCCCCACTAGGGGCTCTCGAGTCCAGGACTCTACAGGCAGCGTCTAATCCAAAGATACTCAACCTCGCAGGGGTCCCTAGCCAGTAGCCCCAAATGCGACGCCCTGTTTCCCTGTGCCCCACCGGATTGTGCCCGGCGTGCCCGGCGATTTTGTTCTCAATCCTGTGCCACTGCTGAGCCAACAACTCTGCCCCTTCCGGAGACTTCCCCAGTCACCCCCTTGAGTCCCGGGAGTGAGTCACTTCGAGTCGTGCACACCCGCAGCTCACCTCCTCCCCAGACGCCGCGAGCCCAGGAAAAAGTTTCCGGTCTTCCCGAGAAAGTTTTCTCACCCGAGAGAAAGGAGCAACTTGGACGGCGCACCCCGCCACGCTCGGTCCAGCTCACCCACCTCGGTCCTCTCGTAGCTCTGCCCTCCGCAGGGTCCCATCCAGCCGCAAGTGCTCTCCAGCGCGAGTCAACAACCCCAGCCGCAGCAGAGCTCCCAGAGCCGGGATGGTGACACGTTTCCCTCCTCTCTCAGCTTACGGCCTCCTCCCCCTCCCACCCCCGCCTCCTCCTCCTCCCACTTTTCCTGTCCTGGGTTCATCGCTTCAGTTTCTCTCCAAGGGCTCCCACCGCCCTCCATCCCACTCCTCCCCAGCAGCAGCTCGCGCCCTGCTAGGGAGGGGGAGAAGGGGGAAGGGGGCGCCCGCACCGTCATCCAGTTCAACAATTTCAGGAAATCCAACTCTTTAACTTGAAAAGCCCGGGAGGATGCAACAGGTCAAGGGAGCTCGGTCCTGCATTTCCCTCACACAGGACAAGATCTCCCACCCCCCACGATGGTATCACCCCCCCCAGGCCCCCACGACAGGAAACACTACCAAGAAGCCCAAGGGCGATGCGATGCTGAGACTCACTGGGGAACTGGAGCCCGGACACTTTTGTTGTTTTGAGGAACGGACCCCAGGCCCATTCCAGAAGTTGTTTTAAGTGCATTCGTGAAAATACAAATTCAGTGAAGTCTCCCTCGGACTTGCAAACCTCTTTCTAAAGCTCCCAAATTCTCCACTGAAGGTTTCATAAATTGGGAGGTCCTTCAGCGTTTGAAAGAACAGAAAACCAACCAATCCCCAAATTAAAAACAATGTAAAATTATTTTGAAATCTTTTTTTTTTTGCAGGTGTTAAGAATTTGATGCAGCTGTTTTTCAGGACTCACTGGCTTGCATAATTTCACCCTATGGTTGAGCAGGAAATACTTTAAAAATGTTGCCCGCTTACACATCACACTTAGGCTTTGAAACCACAGTGACATTTGCTGAAGAAAAGATGTGTCTTTTTAAGTCGAAACAGAGAAAAAAATCGTGTTTATTTTGAGCACAGTGACCTTACAAAGCCTATGGAAGGGTTGTTGGTCAGGGTGGGCCCAAAGGGGAGGGGGAATTGGTGGAGCTCTGGGTGCCCCACTTGCCCAGTGACATTAGTGAAAGCCCCAGTTTTCTCAGTACAAACCCCAGGGTGAAGGAGAGACTTCAAATCTTATCCTAGGAATGGTATACAATGAATGAACTTGGCCCTAGGCACGTGCTGGGGAAAGAAAAGCTTGAGGAGGCAGCTACCTGGGAGGGGAGTTGAGCTAGGTCTTCAAGGCAGCTGAGGGCTTCTGAGCCAAAGCCTGGAGTCGGAAGGTCAAGGTGTGTGTACCACCTCCTCTTACTAGCTGCAAGGATAGGAACCAAGTCACTTAATTTTGCTATGCTTCAGTTTGCAAGCACGAAAGTGGGACAACGTAGTAGCTATCTCCTAGAGTTGTTGTGAGGCTTTAATGAATTCCTACTGAGAAAGCACTTAGAATCTCTGCTGGGATTTAACAGATATTAAGCTATTATTACTAGAATTATCCCACAGGTCTGGGAGGACCAGCTAGATGTATGTTAGATGTATATACTTTGATTGCCAATGTTGTGTCAACATTTTTAACAACAATCGCTCACACATAAAAAATCAGAAAACTTCACAAAAAACACAGATGTTCAGCTTGCTTTGAAAAGCTGGGAAAACCTGCCTTCTCTCGTGCCGCAGGCCCGCACAGCCACAATCAGCTAGAGCTGAAGCACTTCTCTCCCCTTGAGACAGGGCACGCAGTTTCCAGTTTGCCACAAGCCAGGGCACTCCCTCCTCTCTTGTTCCCAGCCTGCTCACCCACCTCCTCCGGCCCTGATGCAGCTACAGAAGGGAGGCTGGCACGTATCAGGAGGGGCCAGAGGTATGAGTAAGCAGAAATTATGCCATAAGATGGCAGGGGTTCATAGCATTTTTCTCCCCTGCTCCATGGCAACTGGGTTTTTTAACCAAGATTTGCTTGGACTCACATAATTTGACCAGCACGGAAGTAAAAGAAACTGAGGGGGAAAGGAGAGGTCAGTGGGCGACGAGACAGGGAGAAGGAGCAGAGAGCCTCCCTAGGGGGCTGCCTTGGCATCAAAACCACCATCCACTTCCTGCTCCTCCAGAGGCCTGCTCTTCCATCCCTCCTTTGTTCCCATAACAATGCCTGCCCATCCCATCCCCCTTCGCACATTTCTCCCCCCCCCCCCCCCATCTTATCAGACTGAGTTCAGGGAAGGGCTGGGTGCTTGTCCAGAGTTACGCAGACAAGAAAGGACAGGGCAGGGATCCCTGGTCCCAGTTCAGTGCTCTTGAACCACACTATACTCCCTCTTGGTCTGATTGACTACTTCCATCTCTGCATAATAGTGAAATGCACTTCAGTCTTACAGAGTCACAGCAGTTAATACCTTAGGATCTGATCTACGATAGGTAGGAAGTAAATGTCTGGTTAATTAAGGTGTTCAAGGTCTGACCTCCAGCCTGGGCCTCCATTCGTGATACTTCCATGTCTCACACCATGTCAGAAAATTATTCCAGGGAAGGAAACATCACACCCTTCCATAAGTTAGCTCCTCTATGTAGATGGAAAAATAGAGGCCCTGGAAAGAGCCTTTGCTGATGCCTGGTACGGAGGCTGTGAGGGGTACAGCAGGTCCCCCAGGCCTGTGCAGACTTAGAGTACACCGTTTTTCAGGTTTTCAGAGTTCCAGTCGTAAAATAAGTTAATGTAGTTACTCATGAGGAATACTCATCTAAATATAGAACTTGCATAAGCACTCCATATATATCAACAGTGTTGCACCGCCCATAAAAACAGGACCATGTGAGAAATCAGCTCAGCATCTGATCTAACACCAGGGTGTAAAATCGGTGACCTTTGGTACAGCAGGAAAACCTAATACACAAATGAAAACTAAGGGACCTTCCTTTTGCTCTCCTTTTAACTTCCACAGTAGAAACACTGAGAACCTTGAAGTTGGGTTTTTGGAAGATTTTTGGAAGATATGAACAAAACCTAGTTTTCACCCTTTTCTTAATAACAATGGGGTATTTCTGGTATGTTGGTTTTTACCCTCCTTTTTGTCTTTGGCTTTGGGAAGTATCTGTCACCCACTCTAATGAGGCTGGTATTCACTTTGATCTGACTGTATTTTGAGAATGACTTGAATGAGCAAAGCTTAAATGTGAAAAGAGCCCTGGCTGGTGTGGCTCAGTGGGTTGAGTGCTGGCCTGGGAACCAAAGGGTCACCTGTTTGATTCCCAGTCAGGGCACATGCCTGGGTTTCAGGCCAGATCCCCAGTAGGGGGGTGTGAGAAGCAACCATACATTGATGATTCTCTCCCTCTCTTTCTCTCTCCCTCCCCCTCTCTCTAAAAATAAATTAATTAAATCTTTTAAAAAATGTGAAAAGAATTTTAGCAACCTTATACAAATTTCCCCTGGATTCCCCAAATTTCAATTATTCCTTTCCACAATTCTAAATCAGTGAGTTGGTTGCCAAGTACTGACTGGTCACTTATTAGTATCAAGTACTGGGAGTGCCACAGTGAACAAGGAACACAAAGTCTCAAACGTCAACAGGCAGAAGGCAAACAATAAATATGGAAACAAACTCATAAAGGACGTCATTTGAAGTACCGTTCTGTGCCATGACCAGGACAAAGTGGAATTCTAGAGGGACTAGGGGGAAGGAGAAAAGGACTTCATTTAAAGTCATCAGGATAGTCTCTCAGAGAAGATAACTTTGGAGTTGAGATTTAAATAAAAGAAGAGCGGCATTCCTTTGGAACAAAAGTACATTCCAAACAGAATAAATGACCAGCACACAGGCCTTGAGTCAAGAAGAAGCTGGGGGATTTCTGGCCAAGATGAAGCCATAGGAAGATATACTGTGCCTCCTTGCTCAACCCAAAGAAGGACAACAACAAATTCAAAAACAAAACCACAACAGGCAGAAAATCGAACTGTATGGAAGTCCAACAACCAAGGAGTTAAAGAAGACACACTCACCCAGACCGGTAGGAGGGGCAGAGATGGGCAGCTGGGGTGGAAAGGACTCTAGGCAAGGTGGCAGCTGGAGGACCAGGGCAGGTGACGCTGAGGCTGTCAGACCGGGCGGCCCCACATCCGTGTGTGGATAAACTGGGAGGAACAACTGGGGAGCGAGAAAAGACCATGCAACCCAGTGTTCCAGCACAGGAAAATCAAGCCTCAAACCTCTGATTGGAAACACCTGTGGGGTTTGAGGCGGCAGTGGGAGAAACTCCCAGCCTCACAGGAGAGTTCATTGGAGAGACTCACAGGGTCCTAGAATATACACAAGTCCACCCACCTGGGAATCAGCACCAGAAGGGCCCAATTTGCTTGAAGGTAGTGGAACAAGTGACTGACAACCAGCAGAGAGCTGAGCTAGTGGCAATATTCCCTCTCGGACCCCTCCCCCACACACAGCACAACAACACAGTGAGTTACCCCAACCTGGAAAATACCTAAAGCTCTGCCCCTTATATGTGACAGGCATGCCAGACCAAAAAAAAAAAAAGGCCCAAATGAAAGAACAGATCAAAGCACCAGAAAAAATACAACTAAGTGATGAAGACAGCGCCAACCTATTGGATGCACAGTTCAAAACACTGGCAATCAGGATGCTCACAAAATTGGTTGAGTATGGTCGCAAAATAGAGGAAAAAGTGAAAGCTATGAAAAGTGAAATAAAGAAAAATGTGCAGGGAATTAACAGTGAAGGGAAGAAAACCAGGACTCAAATCAATGGTTTGGACCAGAAGGAAGAAATAAACATTCAACCAGTACGAAATGAGGAAATAAGAATTCAAAAAAGTGAGGAGAGGCTTAGGAACTACTGGGACAACTTTAAACATTCCAACATCCAAATCATGGGGATGCCAGAAGGATAAGAGGAAGAGCAAGAAATTGAAAACTTATTTGAAAAAATAATGAAGGAGATCTTCCCCAATCTACCAAAGGAAATAGACTTCCAGGAAGTCCAGAAGCTCAGAGAATCCGAAAAAAGTTGGACCCAAGGAAGCACACACCAAGGCACATCATAATTTCATTAGCCAAGATTAAAGATAAGCAGAGAATCTTAAAAGCAACAAGAAGAAAGGAGACAGTTACCTACAAAGGAGGGACCATAAGGCTATGAGCTGATTCCTGAGAAGAAACCTTATAAGCAAGAAGGAGCTGGAAAGAAGTATTCAAAGTCATAAAAGGCAAGGACCTACATCTAAGGTTATTCTATCCAGCAAAGCTTTCATTTAGAATCGAAGAGCAGGTAAAGTGCTCTCCGGATAAGGTAAAGTTAAAGGAGTTCATCATCACCAAGCCCTTACTCTATGAAATGTAAAGGGACTTATCTAAGAAAAAGAAGATAAAAAATATGATCAGTAAAATGACAACTCACAACCATCAACAACTGAACCTAAAAAAAAACAAAAACAAAAGCAAACAATTAGAACAGGAACAGAATCACAGAAATGGAGACCACATGGAGGGGTATCAGTGGGGAGGTGGAGAAGGGAGAATTGGGGAAAAGGTACAGGGAATAAGAAGCAGAAATGGTTGTGGTGGCGGGGGGGTTAAGAATAGTATAGGAAATTTAGAAGCCAAAGAACTTAAATGTATGACCATGACCCATGGACATGAACTAAGGCGGGGGGGATGTGGGTGGGAGGGGATGTGCAGGGTGGAGGGGAATAAAGGAGGGAAATGGGACAACTGTAATAGCATAATCAATAAAATACATTTTTTAAAAAAGAAGAAGCTAGCCCTGGCTGGCGTAGCTCAGTGGATCAAGCGCAGGCTGGGAACCAAAGTGTCCCAGGTTCGATTCCCAGCCAGGGTACATTCCTGGGTTGCAGACCATAACCCCCAGCAACTGCACATTGATGTTTCTCTCTCTCTCTCTCTCCCCCTTCCCTCTCTAAAAATAAGTAAATAAAATCTTTAAAAAACACTTAAAAAAAAAAAGAAAAAGAAGCTTAGTCAGTTAGGGGGAACAAAGAAGGCCAGGAGGATTGAAAATAACAGACAGATGGAGAAGGGAAGTCGAGATGAGATACAAGAAATAGGTTAGGGTTGGATCAAATAAGACCTGATAAGTTATGGTAAAAGTTTGGTCACAGTGGGAAATAACCAGAGGGCTTTAGGTATAAAGTGACATGACTGATTTCTGTATTAGAAAGATCCCTCTGGCTGATATGTGGTAGATAAACTAGAAAAGGGGCAAAAGTAGGGGTTTTCAGTTCTTTTAAGGAGGTGGCCACGGTAAACGAAGGAAGAGATGATGATGCTTAGAATAGGCTTGCAGTAATTATGTTTGTAGAACATTACGGAACTAGAAATGATAGGACTTTCTGATTAGTTGCGTGTGTGAGGAAAACATAGGGGTTATGTGTGATGCTTCTGTCTGTGCAATGGTGTGTACAGGTGTGTCATTTACTAGGATGAGAAAAACAGGGTGGAGGGTGAAGTTAGGAGAATCAATAGCTCTGCTTTAGCTATGTTAAGTCTGAAATGCCTGCTTGAGAGCCAAGGAGAGATGTCAAGTAGACATTTGAATGTATGAGATGACATTGAGGGTCAGAGAGATACACGTCAGACCTCTCAGCATATATACAGGGTCTGGCACAAATAACATCCCTTGTTTATTACATAAAAAATCTTTTATTACAAAATCATAAGCATATAATTCTGTAACATAACAATATCACACTCAAGCACACCATATGACATTTTAGGTGAAGTGTTCAAATTGCTGTCCATCCTGTGCGAGACATTCACATACCCTACCAGCCACACTCGCTGGCATTACTTTTGCAGGAAAACCAAGGCAGAAGGTGGGATGCTTTGGAGAGTAACTATGGATGGAGAAGAGACACCAGGAAAAATAGAGGATCTAGCAAAAGAAAGGGAACCAAATGAGGAAGAAAAAAGAAGCAAGTTGCTAACAAGACCAGGAAATCCAAGAGGGTGGAGTATAGAAGCTGACAGAGAGAAGGTGTTCGGAGAAGGAAGGATCGGTCAAGTATGCCCAGTGCTGTCGGAATTTCAAGCAAAATGCGAATTAACTTTTCTTTGGCAAATATGGGTCACTGGTGACATTGATGAAGGTCCTATCTGTGAAGTGGCATGGGAGGAAACACCAACAGAGTGGGTTGAGGAGAGAAAGAATGTTGAAATGGAGACAGAGAATACTAACAACTCTTTCAAGAGTTTTGCTATAAAGGAAAGCAGAGAAGCCCTGGCTGGCGTAGCTCAGTGGATCGAGCTCGGGCTGCGAACCAAAATGTCGCAGGTTCGATTCCCAGCCAGGGTACATGCCTGGGTTGCAGGCCAGAACCCCCAGCAACCGCACATTGATGTGTGTGTGTGTCTCTCTCTCTCTCTCTCTCTCTCTCTCTCTCTCTCTCTCTCCCTCCCTTCCCTCTCTAAAAATAAATAAATAAAAGCTTTTAAAAAAAGGAAAGCAGAGAAATGGGGCTATACCTGGAGGGGAGTGCAGGGTCAAGAGAAATCCTGTTGATTTGATTATTTGACTGATTCTCTTTAATTGGGTGATAAATAGCAAGGCATGTTTTGCAGGCTGGTGGGAATTATCCAGCAGAGAGGGAAATTGATTTATGTACTTTACTCAGTTTCTGAGATGAAGGTGGGGAAAGAGGCACTCTCTTGAATACGTTCTCCAAATGTGGCCCATTGAAACACATTTTTAAATGCAATATATTGGCCTGTTGATAAATAAATATAAATAAGTGAATTGTCCAGTTGAGACTATGGTGAAATGATGACAGAGGAAACAGTGTGGCCGTAAGATGTTGAAACACCCAGGGAAGGGTCTCGTACCAGGGCTGCTGCGTTACATAACTGCAAGACACATGGGTCCCTGGACCCACAGTGAATGGTGTCTCCTGGAGTTCTGCAATATGGCAGACTTAACCTAAAGATTCTCTGGGCCAGCTCCTTCACCAGCCAACCATTGGTGTAGATCCAGCTCCGTACTTTCTCCAGTGATGTAGGAATCTGGCCATACACATCCAAAGATGCTGGCATTGCACTGCCCAGTTCATCTCTCAGAAGGGCCTGCATCCAGATGATGGAAGATGTTCAGGGCAAACCACGTATCCCAGTTCTTATGCCACAGTGTAAGATCAGCACACAGTCAACCCATCTCCACACCTAAGGCAGGACTCAATGGGAAACATCCAAAGAGATACTCAAGGTTGTTCCAAAAAACTGTTATCACCCTCCTTCGTCACTGTAGCGGGCATTTGGGAATGCCCAACCATATTATACACCCTCTGTCAGGAGTCATCACACACTTCAGGGTCTGCAGGGTGGGGCAGCAGACCATCCTGTGGATTGTGGCCGGTGACTGATCCTGGCAGTAGGCAGGTGAGGAACGCCAATCAGACGGCCCTTTGTGAACTGAAACTAAGGGACTTGGTGACCGTGTTAGTTGGCCAGTCTCCTGGCTTCACGCCTCCCCCAGCAGGAGCTGGTTCAGTGTACTCCTGGCTTCCTAGCAACATAAGAAACCAAGGCTCAAGGTTACCTTCATCCCCCAGACTGTCATCACCACATGGCCTTCTTCATTCCCATTTCTTAACTGTCTCTCCTAGCCCTTCCCCATCCTCCTTCTATTGTATGTGGTCAGCCACTCATAGTCCATCATCCTATACCCACCACTCTATTCTCATGGACTATGGGTCCATCCACCCTATACCTTCACTTTGTTTTTTTTTTTGAATGTTTCATTAGACGTTATGCCTTAATTCAATGGTCCTCACATGTTTTGGTCTCAGGATACTCTTAAAAAGTATTGGGGACCCCAAAGAGCTTTTGTTTGTGTAGGTTATACCTGCCAATTCTTACTGGATTTGGAATTACCCATTAAAATTAGTTTATTTAAAATAACTATAATAAAACTATCACAACCTATTTTATGAAACAATAACTATGTATTCTTCTAACTCATGGGAAGAATGGCATTACTTTACATGTCTGCAAATCTCTTTAACTTCTGGCTTAATAGAAGACAGCTGGATCCTCCTATCCACTTCTGCATCCAATCTGTTGTGTTATCACACATCATATAGCCTCTGGAAAATTCCACTGTACATTTGTGAGCGACTAAGAGTGAAAGGCAAATAATAGCTTAGTATTACCACGAAAATAGTTTGGGATCTGCGAGTCTCTGGCAGGTTGCAGAGGCTCCCTGGGGTTCCCAAACCACACTTTGAGAATTGCTGTTCTAAGTGAACCCTGGTTTACCTCCCCACAAGTCTTCTCACATGGTAGTAGTTTCTGTCCAACCCTCCTATGTCACGGGACTGTGAGGCAGAGTGGTCGTTTTCCTTGCTCCCTGTGCCACTTTAAAACCACAGTTCCTCCCTAAAAAAATCCCCATCAAAACATCAGGCTATTCTTCTCATTTCCCCTCCTCGTTGTGGTCATGGCTGGCGCTTGGGTTATCCCCTTCTTCCCCTGAAGCTCTAATGCCTGGTTCACGGTCACGCTCTTAGCTACTGCCCCTGCCATAATGTGTGGTCATTTCAGTGTCCATAGAAAGAATCCTGTTCAATATCCTGGCACCTCAGATCCTTGACTTCTGCCCCGGTGACCTTGTCTTCCACACTCACCATGGATTTTCACTCTCATGGTCAGCCTTGACCTGGTCATTTCCTATTGCCACCCTACCCCACTCTCTAACTTTCCACTTCACTCCCTCCAGGACTCTGACTCCCATAATTCTTCAACTCCCTGAGATATACTGCCTTTTTATGTCCTCTCATTCCTCTCATGTCCCCACTTCTCTCTTCATCCAGAGTAGAACCCATTATTATGCTAACTTCCTTGCATGCATCTGCACTCCCTTGCCCCTTTCTCACTTCACTCTATTTGATTTGCTAAGTCAAAGTTGCCCAGTTCCTCTGTTCTCCTACTCAGTGCCTGTGTCAGTATAAATACGTCTGGAGAAATGCATACCTACCACCCCGTTGTTCTGCACCCATGTCAAATAAATGTCTCCGGTCCATTCACTCTCCCGCTGCTCCCACATTCCAAAATGTTCTCCCACATCCTCACTCTCATCTGAGAAGCTTCCTTCCTTCTCTGCATGAGAATACAGAAACAGGTAATAAAAAAAATGTCCATAATGATATTGACTGAATGTTAGTGGTCCCTCCCCCTGGTCATATGGTGAACCCTTTGTCCCCAGTGGATGGCATTTGGAGGGGGGAATTTTGGGAGGTAATTAGGGCCAGATGAGGTCATGAGAACAGGGCCTTCAGGTGGGATTAGTGCCCCTTTAAAAAGAGAAAGAGGCAGAAGATCTCTCTCTCTCCCCCTCCCTTTCTCTCTCAATCTCTCTCTCCTACCAAAGAAAGGTCATGTGAACACAGAGCAAAAAAGTGGCACCTACAAGCCATGAAGAGAGACCTCACAAAGAATTAAATCTGCCAGTACCTTGATCTTGGACTTTCCAGCCTCCACGACTGTGAGAAGATGGATGGCTGCTGTTTAGGCCTCCTATCTGTGGTATTTGTCACAGCGGCCTGAGCTAAGACATGAGTACTAGCACTGCAGTGCCCACCCACTTGCTAGAACCTGCAGCGACTTTCTGCCTCCCTCCTGTTGCTGGGGAGGAACCACCAGTGCCAAATCTGGGGCGACACTTTCCACTGGGCACCAGACCTGTCCCCCTATACTCCCCATCTCCTAGTGGAGCATGGAGCATGTCCCCCACCCCCACCCTTCCGGTTTAGGTCGTGCAAACAACTTGAAAGAATTTTCATTGTCCCAGGTATTTCTTTTCTTTTTCACCCTCACACCCTCTCCAATCAGGCTTTCATCCTCTCCACCCTGCTGAAACTACCTGTCAGCATCACCCAGGATCTCCATGTCACAGGGGCGCTCAACATATACTTGTTGAAGGAATGAATGAATGATCCTCAGATAGTGAGGATCTCACGACAGAAAAGTTACACCTGTGAGTGCACATGCACACACAGATGCACACACAGAGGGAGAAGGAGAGGGGGAGGGCAAGGGGGAGGAGAGACCTCTTCGTGGCCCCAGCTGTCATGAAGCCCTCTTGGCCTTGTTCCTGTGAGAGGCCCCGGGGCCCCTTTCATCTGAGACAGTGGGGTGCAGGGCACATGTCAGGCTGGCCTTCACATGCAGATATCTTGAGCAGAATGGTTATCCCTCCTCATAAAAGCCAAGCCATATTCCCTTCTGGGGAAGAAACCCAAACTTTGGTTTAGACTTAGTGGGCAGTTTCTTGATCTATCTGAATCTCAGTTGCAGACACAGCCTGGTGTTCAGGGACTTTCTAAGGTCTCAGTGAGGTTTAGGGGAATTATGTGAAATATTTGGCAGAGTGCTTGGCACTATAGAAACTTGTCAATAGAAAAGTAATGAGCACCAATTAAAAATAAGAGGTTTTTGTGTGTTTATTATCTGTAATGTTTGTTTTCCTAGATAATGAATCCCAATTACTTTATGGTAAAGCCTAGTATTGTGCTTAGTTCTCAGTTGGGTTCACATTGTTTTAGCTTTTTTAAAAATACTCTAATATTTATTGTATTACTGCAATACAAATATACAAAAGTATTTTTATATTCAAAAATACTGTTGAAAATAAAGGAGATTTCAATTAAGTGGTCTAAGAGTATAGAAATAAATGATAATTCTAAAATAAAGACATAGCCCTGGCTGGCATAGCTCAGTGGATTGAGCTCAGGCTGGGAACCAAAGTGTCCCAGGTTCGATTTCCAGCCAGGGTACATGCCTGGGTTGCAGGCCATAACCCCCAGCAACCTCACATTGATGTCTCTCTCTCTCTCTCTCTCTCTCTCCCTCTCTCTCTCTCTCCCTCCCTTCCCTCCCTAAAAATAAGTAAATAAAATCTTTAAAAAAAATAAAATAAAATAAAGATATGACATTTACACTTTCCCTACTTCAAAAACAGATAAAACAACAATAAGGAACATAATTATCTATGAATATGATGACATAAGATGATAGTCTGCATTGGATGTACACAAAGGCAAGTGGGATAAGCGAGAGTGAGTTGATGCTTATTTATCCCTGTTGGGCAAGAGGAGGGAGGAAGTGGGGAGGTGACCAAAGGGAAGAGGAGAAACAAGGAGAAAGAGACAGACGGACTGCAGCTGCACAAGGGTTCTGGTCCAGATAGTTCCTCTAGGCTATGGTCAAGCGGTCGGATGAAAAATCCCTTGCAGCAACCTGGCCCCTTTCCTCAGAGTCAGTGCCCACCAAACAACCCTCTCACCACCAACTCAGCCTCCTGGGTACCATGAGGCCCCCACAAGGTGCATCCCATGGAAAGTGAGCTTTTGGGCATTGACTCATACTAACTACATTTTCCAGAGATTGATGTGTAAACTAAGATATTAGTGTTTAATCAATAAGATTGGTCCCTGGGACTCTGCCTAGAATCACATTTATAAATCATCTTTTTAGGTGAAAGACTCAGCATTAGTAGGAAATTTATTCAGTTTCCATTTCCATCTAAATCTTCCTTTGCAAGACAGAATTCCCATTATACCCTAAGCGTTACGTATGCCTCACTCTTCCTTCCTCTCTCCCTTCTCTCTGCCCCTCTCTTTCTCTCTATCATCTCTCTTTCTCTATCATCTCTCTCTCTCTCTCTCTCACTGACACACACAAATGCAGATTCTATAATAACAATCACAAGTGACACTAGCATTAATTGCAGACATACAAAATGCTGACACCATGCCAGGCGCTTTGCAAGCACTATCTCACTCCTCGGACAGCACCACAACACGCATGCTATTATTATCCCCATTTCACAGATGAAGAAACTGAGGCTAAAATAAATGGTTCAGTCCTTTCCCAAGGTCACACCACTGTTCAGAGGTAGAAATAACCACAAATTACAAGGTTTTATTTCCCACTGTAAGTTCTTCCCAACTTTTAGTCATCTTGACCTCCCCGTTCAGGAAAAGGAAGTAGCAGAGCTATTTGAGGGAAGATAAATATTCTCACCCAAACCACCAACCATAGGGAAGCTTCCTGCTGGACGTGGGAAACGAGAAGAATTCTGCAGCAGTAGCAAGTGGGCAGAGCGAAGATGCTCTGTCCCACAGGACAACTGTGCCCGGCAGTGCCCGAGTGTCTTCCCCAGTCGAGAGGAGCCCAGCCAGCATGTCAGTGGCTGCCACTCACAAAGAACTCTCTGTGTGTTCTCCAGCGTTAACTGGGCCATTCTGGTCTGACAAGAACACAGACCAGCCCCTCACTCAACACCTGTTTCACTTCTTTTTTTTTAAAGATTTTATTTATTTATTTTTAGAGAGGGAAGGGAGGGAGAGAGAGAGAAACATGAATGTGCGGTTGCTGGGGGTCATGGCCAGCAACCCAGGCATGTACCCTGACTGGGAAGTGAACCTGTGACGCTTTGGTCCGCAGCCCGTGCTCAATCCACTGAGCTACGCCAGCTAGGGCTTTACTTCTTATAAATATGATACTCGTGTTACTCGAGTTTGGGTGTTTCGGCGTGACTTCCGTCAATGGAGTCTGGCTTAGATCTCCTAGATGGACACGTCTTAAACTGGCCTCTGAGGAAGGGTAATACCACAGGATGTGGTTAGTCTTCCTGGAGTAAGGTTCCTTCGTCAAATAATTTATGGGAAGACTGCATACGATAGCATAATGTGCATTCATATATTAAGAACTTGGAAGTGGTCTGCTGGAAAAAAAAATTCAATAATTTCATTTCTTTCCATGGAATTCTATTAACAGTTTAGGATCTAGAATTCCACGGATTACAAATGCGGAAATGCTGTCCTAGACAGAAGAAGAATTGCATGGTGGTCAAATTTGCTTTGAAAAAGGCCCGGGACTAAATAAGATCAAGGGGAAATCTTAACTGAGTCTATTCAGTAGACTGTGCTTTCTGCTTTTTAATCTACTAATAGTATCCTAAATTTACTGGGGAAAAAACATCCCTGCCTACTTTCCATTGCAAAAACAAAACGATGAACCTTGAACAATTATTTCCCCGGACCTGCCTAAGCGTCTCATCTGAGCTGGAGAAATGAATAAGAACCAGCCATGAGAAGGGATGAAGAAACCGACTGGAGATGTGATCTGGGGACACCTGATAGCAAACCGGCATGAGCAGGGCACACGGGGCCCAGGGCCCAGGTCCCTCTGCCCACTTGCTACTAGGCTCCCAGCAGACAGGGACTTCTTTAAGTCTTACTGACTGCCTGGGACGCATCTTGACTTGTCCCTCAGGGGAAGACGAGAGCCTGGCGCTGTGCCTCCACCGAGTAGACACTCAATAAATCTTTATTAAAGGAAGGAAGGGTGGGAGGAAGGAAACGAATTGAGGTTTGGAGATGTTAACTTGCCCAACATCACGCCTCTCGCCAGCAGGAGAGCCGGAACTCAAAAGGCAAAAGAACTGAGCTCTTCCACACCTCGCCATGCTGCCAAGATTGTGGTAACGCTAGGGGCTGGCTGGAGACTCAGGCCACATTTGCTCCATACGTTAGCTTTGGCATTATTTTAACTTGTGCAATCAAAATGGCTGTGTTTATACAGCACTTTTTTTTTCAGGATGCCTAAAAATAAGAACTGAAATTTAGTGTGTACTTCCTATGTTCCACGCACTACACTGAGAACTTGACCCAGCTCATTCCCCGAGACCATTCTGAGAAATAGCTACAATCACAACCCCATTTTACAGATGAAGAAACTGAGGACCAGAGAGATTAGCTGACAACCTCTAATTAAGTGGTGGAGTCAGTATTTGAACTGAGGCCATTTGGCCCCAAAATTCCTGCTCTGAAGCCTTTTTACAAAATCCATTCCTTCTGTCCAATGACAGATACCGAGAACAGGAAAAGACCCAAGCAAGACCCAACCTGCAGCTGGATAATATGTTTATTTTATAAGTTTAACCCTTAAAAATATGTATATTACTCTGGCTGGCATAGCTCAGAGGATTGAGAGTGGGCTGCAAACCAAAGAATCGCAGGTTCGATTCCCAGTCAGGGTACATGCTTGGGTTGCAGGCGACGGCCCCCAGCAACTGCACATTGATGTTTCTCTCTTTCTCCCTCCCTTCCCTCTCTAAAAATAAATTTTAAAAAATCTTTTTAAAAAGTGTTAAAAAATGTGTATATCATTCTAAGCACATCACGAATATCAACTAATATAGTGCTCACAATACCACAAAAAAAAAAAAACCCAGTGTGAGACTGGTTCTATTATTATTTCCATATTTTAGTCAAGGCCCAGAGAGCTGAGTAATCTGCCCAAAAATCACACAGAAAGCGGCAGAGCAGGATTCCAAACCGAGAGGTCTGGCTGAACCACCTCAGAGCACAGGGAGGCACCTCACATAAAAGTGAAGTCCGCTCCCAAGATCAGTGGCTAAATGGTCTCTCAGAGGAATGCGGAGCCATCTGCCCTCCTGGGAGTTAAGGGGGCCGGGGAGCTTGAATTACTTCATCACTCTTCAATTTAGATTTCCTGGCTGAATGGGTTCCTGTTCTTCCTACTGGAAATTAATAGCCAATTGTTAGTTTGCATTCTTGTGGGAGGGGCGGGCCGGGCTCCCCGGGCCTGCTGTTTCTAGAAGAGTGAGCTCTCAGCCGGCGTCAGGCAGGTGAACGGGGCCAAGTCCCTTTGTCAAGCGAGCTGAGCAGGCAGAGACACTTGCTCGTTCCGGTGGACCCCTTCCTTCCGCCTTCGCAGGAAACCTGCCGCGGGGTCAGTTCACAGCTCATCCGCACTGCAGATAGAGGGAGCGGGAGGAAGGAAAGGAGGGGGGGCGGGAAGATGTGAGTTGGGGGTTTTTTGTTAGGAGGAGGGGCAGAGGTCTTCTGAGGAAGCGGTGAGAAGCTGCAACCACAGCATCTACAGAAATGATGTTGAGCCATTAACAGTGAGTCCTGCTGAGCCCAGGAGCTGTCCCCAGCTGCTCTGGAGAGCCGTGAGCTCCATGAGTGAAGGGAATGGTGTCTGTCCCGGCACAGGGCAGGCGCCCAATGGCTGTGTGTCCAGTAACTTGGGGCACGAACATACGTTAACAGCACCTTGAAGAAACGGACTTTGTTTTCCTCTGGTCCATGCGTGTTTGCCTTCCTTTTGGTGGACCATCATAACTAAAGGGATGCTATGTGACGTCTTGACTCATTCCTGGTCACTCTTTCCTTTCTTATGCCAGGTGAGCTGCTTATGTTTAGGTCAAGAGTACAGTCTCTGAAACCAACTATCAGCTCTGGTCCAGCAACACGCCAGTGTGAACTTGGGGGCCTGACTTCACCCCCCTGGGCCTGGAGCTCCTTGTCCTCTTGTTCCCAGTATAAACACCCACTTCCTTTCCAGGAGCCGGGACAGGAGTGCCCATCCCCTCCCTCCCAGGCGGGCTGCCCTATAGCCTTGGCACACCTTCCCCTACAGTATTTGCCTCCATCTGTTACAGTGATCAGCTCACCTCTCCGTTTCTGCTCACCAATTAACAACGTCAATGATGCCACGTTATTGATCTCTGAATCCCCCATACCTAGGCAATGCCCGGGGTGAAACAGGAGACTCTTTAAAAGAGTTTATGGAAGAAAAGAGGAAGAATGGGAATGAAGAATAGACAGATGCAGAGAGGAAGGGAGGGCAGACAAAATTAAGCACCCCTTTAAAACCACAGGTGTGGTTGGAGAAATGCTGGGGAAACTCCTACCCACCCATCCAAATGCCTTATTCTGCCTACTCAGCATCTACAATTTCCTCCTTGGGAGCTGTGTTCCTTGCAGTAAGATACTGCCTGCAGGGTCTCCTTGCTTCCTTCCCAAGGGTGATTGTGTTCAACTGTCAGCAGCCAATAAATACCTCAGCATTCCTGTACAAGCTGGATTTCCAAAAGGCAGGTGGGGAGAAAGCACATCAACACTTTGATGCTAAAAGTAGAGGAAAGGAACCCCTAAAAGGGAAGAGAAAGATCTGTGACTTTAAGAAAATGTCAATGTCAGTGAGACAGAGTCGTGAGAAGGAGAACGTGACATTTCCATCGCCACTGCGTCCTGCCCCGCCCACACCCCATTCTTCCTCCCACGTCGGGAGGAGATGGTTCTCCTGACAGGCTCCCGCTGGGGCCCCGCCGTCCTGTGCAGGTGCGGGGTCCCTCGTGTCCACTCCACTGCTTTGGTGCTGACAGAGTATCTTTTCTCTCTCTTTCTCTCTTTCTTGTTTTCCTTTTAAGTTATGTACCCATTCACTACTACTTCAGCCCTGTGAGTTTGCATGGGGTAAGCAGAAATACTCCCCTGTTTACTAACATTCCAGACGGGGCCGGGGACCTCTCAGGTCACTTTGTCCAACTCACTGCCTTGTGCTGGAATCCTCTCCAGCGGCCCTCCCTCCTGCAGTGGGTGGCTGGCTTCCACCGGAGCCCTTGGAGGGAGGAGGTGTGTGCTCCCTCTCCAAGCAGCCACTCCACGTGGGAAAGCTCCCGTGGCCAGCGACAACCCCAAACCTGCCCCTCTGAAACATCTTCGAAGGAGAAAAACAAGTGAAAACAACGCAATTGTCTTAGATGACACTTTGGGCAATTGTGCAGAAGTTCAAGGAGAAGGGGAAGATTAGGTCTTTGCTTCCTTTTTTAAATAGATATATCTTCTTCTACATGAAAGAACAAGCCTCATGGGTAATTTTAAGTATCATCTCAACTAGGCTAAAGGATGCCCAGGTAGCTGATTATTTCTCACTGTGTCTGTGAGGATGTTTCTGGGAGAGATTAGCCTTTGAACTGGTACACTGAACAGGGAAGATCCCCTTCCTCCATGTGGGTGGGCATCATCCAGTCCATTGAGGGTATGAATAGAACAACAGCAACAACAAAAAAAAAAAAACAGAGGAAGGGTGAATTTGTGAGCTTGTTCTCTGCTTGAGCCAGGATGGCCCTCTGCCCCTGCCCTTGGACATGGTGCTCCAAGACCTCAGGCTGATCCCTATACTAAATCTCCATTTATACTCATACCCTCATGGTTCCGTTTCTCTGGTGAGCCCTGCCTAATACAACAGGTATAAACAAACACACTGTATCTTTTGATCACATTCCATAACAGCTCTTTTCTTCTAGTAGAAATAGTAAATACCTACCTAGGGAACCGTGGCTCTCAAACTTCGTGAACTCAGTACCCTTTGTACTCTTAAAATATATTGATGACCCCCCAAAACCTTTAGTTTTTGTGAACTGTATCTATCCTTATTTAATATATTAAAAACTGAAACTGAGAAAAAATTAAAAGTATTTAATTCATTTAATAACGAAGAGCATAACTAACATATTTTTTGGTAAAAACTGACAATATTTTCCAAAAGCAAAGTATATGCAATGAGAGGAGTGGCATTGTTTTTTGTTTGGTTGGGTTTTTTTTTTTTCTGGGGGCGGCGCGAAATCTCTCTAATGCCCAGCTGAAGAGAAAACAGCTGGATTCTCACATCCACTTCTGCATTCGACCTGTTGCAATACCAACGTCACATAGCCTCTGGAAACTCCACCGTGCACTGGTGTGAGAATGAAAGTGGAAAAGGCAAACTATGTGTTATTACTGCGTATGAGTATTATTATTATTAAAATAGTTTTGAGCTCACAGACCCCATGAAAGGGTATCAAGCAACAAAGACCAGCTACAAAATTTGCAGAGCAAACTGAAAATGTGGGATGCCTTGCTCAAGAGCTCCTCAGAATTGCAAGACAACCGCAGCAGAGCATCGAACTGATCATGGGACCCTGTGTGTGACTGCCCAGGCCCCCAGGGCAACTTCAAAGGCCCCTGCCCCACACTTTGGGAAGTGCTACTGTGGTTACTACGTGCATTTTGAATCAAATGCCGGGCTGAGAGCTGTGAATGCACACCAAGGCACTAGAGAGGTAGGAGAGTGTGTGGGTGGAGGGGGGTGGTATTGGAGCTGCTGGAACATCAGGTGTCAGGGGTCTTGAGCAACAGTGTAGCTGTAACACGGTACAAACATAACTTGTGCAGGTTTTCTCCGTGGGTACCTACTGCAAAACCTGCCTTATCCAGCCTGTCAGTCCACGCTGACTACACATCCCTCCAGCTGACAGGTGGCACCCCTGTGTTCCTAATGGTCGCACACCAGATAGTCAGATACTCGTCATGGTTTCCTGTTTTGTGTTTTTATTGTGGTTACAGGCTTTGATCAGCAAAACTGATCTCTATAGTCCGCATTTTCCTGTTGGGTGTCTGACACAAAGTAGCCACTCTCTGCATTTGCTGGGTTGAATTTTATCGTTCTGGTAGCCAGAGGGATACTTATTAGATGTTGTTAATGACCGGATGGTTGGCAACACGAATATGCCGTTTGGTTCTCCTTCCTGAGAACTAGGCTCTTAGGGAGGTCAGTAATCCCACCACCGATGGGTGGACTTGTGTGCTGACTGGGGTGGCAGTGCATCGTTCTCCAGCAACAAGCTACCCGTATTTCATCGTGTGCCCGAACCTCAGATATGTGCACGGCCACTAAAGGTCCTAAGTTTTCATAGTATTTAGAATGATGCCTTTAGAATCTTGGTAACAAAGTAGACAATTTCGGTGAACATAATACATGTTTGTAAATATAGAGCAGATCTGTTTACGATTCTGGTCAAATAATGTCTCGAGCATTAAAGGAAGTGACGGTGGCCTCTCTCCCACTCTACAATAAAAACCACACGATACTATGGGTGTTAATTCTTCATCTAACATGGCAGGACATTCTTCTACTCCTATTGAAAGTTACTACTTTGCAAGTGCAAAGGACCCAAGATCTTTCCTTTAAATCTGCCATTTCACGGATGGAGAAATTGAGGCTCAGAGATAAAAAAGAAACTTATTTGTGCAGATCACAGAGCTATGTAATAAAGCAACTCGGCGGGCCACACCCAGTTCTTCTAATAGTTAGATAGATAGTGAACCACCCACACTGGGGGAATATGGGCTTTCAGTTCAGGGTGGGCCCAGATCACTAAAAATGTAACCACTGATTCATTGGTGGATTGTTAACAAGCTAAGCTCCAAACAGCTCCAAACCCAGATGATGTCAACCCCCCACTAGTGAACACCTGAACACCACCCCCACTAGGTGTTCCTGTGAAACATCTCCCCTTCCTTTTCAGCATCTCATCCTCCTCCCCTCTCCCAGCCCCCTCTCCCCCCTTCCAATGTGCATTCATCGCCTGGGGGAGAAGCAGCAGCGTTCATAGGGCTGGCTGCTCGGGTTGGCCAAAAAGTCTGTTTTGTTTTCTTCCATCGTATAAAAGAGATGTTTTTCATTTTCACCAATAACTTTATTGATCTGGACATTTTGAGTATGTTGGCTACCTCCTGTGTGTTATAATGTTGATTGTTCTCAACTAATGTCTCGATTTGATCGCTCTCAACTTCAACTGCTCTACCCGACCACAGAGCATTGTCGAGCGAGAAATCCCCAGCACAAAACTTCGCCAACCACTTTTGACACATTCGATCAGTTACGGTACCTTCTCCAATACACCACACAAATCTTTTTTTTGCATTTCAGTCATGTTTTTACTTTTCTTGAAATAATAACACATGATATGCTGCAAATGTTGTATATTTTCTTCCATCTTCAATATTAAACTGGCTACACAAAAATTCACTGATTTTTTGATGTTTTTTTTTTAAATACACGCTGCTATGACAACTGTCACAATACAATCTAACAAAATCGTTTCAAATGATCTTAAAGACAACTAAGAGCTACTAAGAGCTATCTTACGGAAAAAAACAAAGAAACTTTTGGCCAGCCCAGTAGTCATAATTCTATTTCTGTATGGCCTGTTCCTACCAAACTCCTGGAAGTGACGTATACACTGGGGCCTCCCTTTTCTCACCCCCTTGACTTCCACGAGCCACCCCAGAGCTCTCCGAAATCACCCTCTCGAGGGTCAATGATGTGCTTGTTTCGAAATCAAATGGCTTTGACTTGGTTGTCATTCTTCTTGACGTCAGTAACCATGCTTCCCTGATAGCAATATGATGATATGACGCAGAAGCTTTTATACTTAAAAACAGGTCAGGTGTTACAAGGCCGTGTGTAAGTGCAGCTGTTAGTAGCAAGGGCTTCGGAGCCGGACCACTTGGATCACCTCTTACTTGCACAATTGACTGGATGGATCTCTTGAGCAAGTGGTACCTCAGCTTCCACATATACCGGATGGGAACATACCAGTACCCAGCTCACAGGGTTTTGGTGAAAGTCCATACATATGTGAAGAACACTATCTAGCACATATTACACGGTCCATAAATTTGAGTTGTTGTAAAGCTAAGTGCACCAAGAAGAGTTAAGTTGGCAGTACCCTTTCGCACATCCATCCACGGAATAGAAGGTGTTAGTTGATGCTCTGAAGTCAATGTTTCTCCTCTCTGTGTTCATACATCCCTCTCTCGGGCATATTTCCTTAAAATAGATCAATGTGGAAATCTGTTGAGGCAAATGATGACACTCCCTTCCCAGATGGTTTCCATAAGGGCCTCAGAGATCCATGTTAATGAGGAACAGATTAAAACGAACCCTAAATTCGTGGAACACCCATGGCTGGCGACAAACATCTCCCAAGGCAGTCTCCACTTTCTGCAAGCTGAACCCTCCTGGCATCTCCACTCCCCAGCCGGCTCCTACATTTGCATGAGGCTTCTGAGGCTGAGGTTCAGCTCTTGCCACATATTTGAAATGTTTTCCAATTTGCTTGTCGCTTTTCCTTGCCTCCGGCTGGTAACCGTAGAATGCAGAAGCTCAGTGTTTTTCACATACCTAGCATTCCCTCTTTGTGCTGCACGGTGATGATGATGAAGAAGATGATGTTGGAAGATACTTCTTGAGTGCCTACTAGGTGCCAAGCTTGTCTCTAATAACTTTACAGATATCATTGTCCCCAATGTCCAATGCTTTGCCTCAGACCCATGCAAAATTCTGCATGTTCTGACTTTCGATTTCAAAAAGTGACCTCTACTTTCATTTCCATTATGAGCAAACATTTCTCATAAGTAACACGTTCAAACTCTCATCGCTGTTGTGCACATAGGAAAGGATTTAGTAATACTCACAAGACACCTCAAAACCAAGCACTCATACAACCAACAAGCCACAAATAAGGGCCAATCAGTTGGCTGAAACTAAGATAAATACCCCGTGACTTACTCTTCTCTTCGGTGGCGGTGGGTGTGCTTTTGCTGAGAGCACGACTTTGCTCTTTTTTTTTAAGATTTTATTTATTTATTTATATTTTTTAGAGAGGGAAGGGAGGGAGAAAGAGAGAGAACGAGAGAGAGAGAAACATTAATGTGCAGTTGCTGGGGGCCGTGGCCTGCAACCCAGGCATATGCCCTGACTGGGAATCGAACCTGCGACGCTTTGGTTCGCAGCCCGCGCTCAATCCACTGAGCCATACCAGGCAGGGCACAACTTTGTTCTTAACTATAAAACAGTAGAAAAAGCTGAGAGATGATTAGAGAAGCTTCTGTAGGACTGTTGGGTGTTTACCACGTCCCAGGCTCTGTGCAAAGAGCTCTACATGCATTATCTTACTGAATCTGCAAGACAGCCATGAGCTGAGTATTGCTATTATCTTTATTCTACAGATAAGGAAACTGAGGTTATGCAAACCATTTGCCCAAGTCCTATTAAGCCAAGACTCAGACCCAGGTGCACCTGACTTTGAGGTCCATGCTCTGAGCAGCTCAATCCTAGGTGGACTCCTGTGGCCATACGTTCTCTGGTTTTCTATCTACATCATCGAACTGTTGAATTCTTCTCTGGCTTCTTCCATCCCCTGTGAGACTCTGTAAATCTCAGGGATGATTATTCACTGTCCTATCTCTTGCTTTATAAACCCTTGAAAGCCTTCTCATCCATCCGCCGCTCTGAAGATGTCCATAGTTCCTGGCACCTAGTTCTTAAACAATATATGGTTTTTTTAAAGACTTTATTTATATATTTATAGAGGGCAGGGAGGGAGAGAGAGGGAGCAACCTTGATGCGAGGCTGCCACTCACATGCCCCCTACTGGGGACCTGGCGGACAACCCAGGCATGTGCCCTGACTGGGGATCAAACCAGTGACCCTTTGGTTTGCAGGCCTGCATTTACTCCACTGAGCCACACCAGCCAGGGCAATACACGTTTGTTGAAGGAATGAACAAATCACCTTTCTAAAGATTATTTGGGAAATACTAGTTATTTAATTCTTGATGGATGATCTAAGGCCTTTAACCTCTAAGACTGTATGGGCTTGGGCCCATGCAATGGTGGAACTCCTAATAAGCACATTGATATAAGATATTGGTTCTCATCCGGGGGTGATTTGGTACACCCACCTCCACCCCATCGGGGATGTTTAGCACTGTCTAGGAACATTTTTAATTCTTATAACTGGGGGCAGGGGGATGCTAATGACACTATACATCTAGTAGCAAAGATGCCACTAAACATCCTGCAACACGCAGGACAGTGACCCACAACAAAGAACCACCTGGCCCAACTCATCAACAGCACTGAGGTTGAGAAACCTGATGTAAGGGTTTGTTCTCCTTAAAACCGGCGTCTTAGTGGCTGAAACAGGCCAGCGATGATCTGCTTTACCGTGAGCACTGCCCTGTTGTTCGCATGGAAGGAAGAGGGAAAAACTGTGGATGCAGCTGGGGGATCCAGAGATCTAACTTCTGACGCCGAGACCTGGAACCCATGTGCTTTACTGCTGTAGGCAAGTGACTGGGCTCAACTTTTCATCTGTAAAAGGGGTGTGTTCGTCAGGGGGAGGGGTGAGCTGCTCTTGTGGCTCTACAATTCTCTAGTTTTAACGAAGTCTGAAAGTTCAACTCCCTCTCCCTCCCTCCCTCCCTCCCTCCCTGCCTTTCTTATCCTTCTGGTTCACGTCCAATCCCAAGTCAAGCTTTATGTTTACTTACAAAAAGCTCTTGCAATTGCCTCTTTCTACTTTTACTCTGCGGTCTCTTCCACATCACACCACACACACACACACACACACACACACGCTCACACACACTCTTTCTCCACCTCGGCCCTCTTTATTGCCACCTGAATTAAAGATGAAGTCCCAGCTCCTTTTCTCCAGGGCTAAACCCTTGAGAGATTCTGGAGCATCTCTCAAGGGCTTCCCAGCAGCCTCTAACACATGACCCGAGGCACGTTTCTCTCCTCTCCATGCTCTCCCCACCTTCTCCGGGGACCACATGGTGCTCCAGAATCCTTCTTCATGGTGGTTCCCTCACAGTCAGCAGAACTGCCTCTCTCTGGCTCACACCCTACTCCCCCTTTCTGCCTAAAGACGGGGCATAAATTTCCCATGAGCTAGGTGCCCTCCTGGCACCAGGAAGAGATGAGCATTCTTATTACCCAACAGAGAGTTGACAACGACATGAGCCTGCGCAAATAGCCCTTAATGAACTCACCCTTGCCTTCCCTTCAGCCCCCGCCCCCTACACTTCCTAGTCACTTTCTCACTGTGTACTACCTAGAAACCTGTACCCCTTCCCTTTGTCTAGCCTCTTCGCCACAATTTCTTTTTTTTTTTTAAGATTTTATTTATTTGCTTTTAGGGAGGGAAGGGAGGGAACGAGAGAGAGAGAGAGAGAGAGAGAGAGAGAGAGAGAGAGAGAGAGAGAGAAACATCAATGTGTGGTTGCTGGGGATTATGGCCTGCAACCCAGGCATGTACCCTGGCTGGGAATCGAACCTGGGACACTTTGGTTCCCAGCCCATGCTCAATCCACTGAGCTACGCCAGCCAGGGCTTCAATTTCTTTGTTAAAACGGTGTATCAACCCCTGAATCTGTTTCTTTGAGATTATCACTTCTTTTCTATAAAGCCCCTGCTGTGTAAAAATACCAATATCAAATAAAACTTGTACACTTTTCTCTTGTGAGTCTGTCATTTGTCAGCTGAATTTACAGTCAGTTCTGAGTGTCAAGACCTAAGAGGGTAGAGAAGTTTTTCCTACCCGACAGAGGCAAAAGTATTATTAAAATACGACTGGCCACAGCTCTGTCTGCGTTCTGAGCACAGTTGGGGGCATTGTCCATTGTTCCAACGATGGGGAGCAGGGAGGAGTGGTAGGATCTTTTGTTTAGGAAAACACGGAGATAAGCCTTTAGGTGTAAAATGTTGTCTGCCTCACAGGGGAATGAGGAAGCAGAAATAAAAGAAGCTTCAAGTGTTTTCCATAATTACGTAAGGAACAAGAATTCATTGTTCCTTTGCATCCTGAGCCATATGCATTCTGGAGAAGCCCGGTGATCACACCAGGGAGGGAAGTGAAAGTGGTTGCCCTTCAAGGGAAGGCCAGGCCCAGGCTCCCGCAGCACGGAAGCTGACCCGGTCAAAGGCAGAGATGTCCTAGGGTCTGTGGTAGTTACTTACTAGCTGATCATCTAGTGCTTACTGTGTGCCAGGCACGGCTCTGAGCGCTTTCCACCTAGGTCAGTTCCTCCCTACAACAATCCCATTGCTGTTATTTATTATTTCCATTTCACAGATGAGCACGCTGAGGCACAGAGAAGTTAAGGGACTGACTGAACACCACGCAGCTAGTAGGAGGCACGCCCAGGATTTGTACCTCAGCAGTCTGACTTGAAAATGTATGCTTTAAACCACTTTACTATATTGCAGGTGAGTGAGTGTGCTTGCTCTGTGATGAAATGAATTCTGCTAGCCCGCCCCCCCAAATATGGGAAATAACACTGAGAGAGCTACATATAACCTCATCATCCTGGGGGCTACAGGGTACAGAGAGCTGAGGGTAGCCTCCACCATCAGTCAGGATGGGCTAGTGGTGAGGGCAAGAAAGCAGATGGCAGGAGGTCAGAGCCAGAAATAGTTTTGTCTTTCTCTCTCTTGCTGGAACCTCTGTGGCGATGGGCAGGTCTTACTGTATTTTATCCTTGTTCTTAAATAAAAGAGTGAGCTCATTTCATCTGGACTACCCCAAGATGCCTTGTGTAGAGGAGGGTTCAAAAATGATGAGTTTTTAAAAAAGATTTTATTTATTTATTTTTAGACAGAGCAGAGGGGAAGGAGAAAGAGAAGGAGAGAAACATCAAGGTGCAGTTAATTTTTGTACGCCCCCTACTGGGGACCTGGCCTGCAGCCCAGGCATGTGCCCTGACTGGGAATTGAACCGGTGACCCTTTGGTTCACAGGCTGGTGCTCAGTTCACAGAGCCACACCAGCTGGGGGAAATGATGAGTTGTTTTTTTTTTTTAAGTGATAAACTAAAACTGCATATACTTGTCATCAAGGAGGAAATAAAGGAAACTGCACCCCACCACCGCCCCACACGCCCCTTCAGGAGCCCCCAGGGAGGCGGAAGACACGGAGAGCTTCCTGGAGGGTGGGGCAGGAATCAGTATTCCTGCTTGTTTGAGTGGGCATCACAGGGTTCTGGAGAAAGAGCAGAAGGCCCCTTTCCTTCCTTCCTAGGAACAATAGACAGAAGGAAGTGGATGCTCAGGCCCCAGATTCCCCTGCAGGAAACCCGAGCCAACCAGGGCCTCCCGCTTCCCCTCCCTCGCTGCCCCGGGTTCAGTTCCAGGTGGGTTTTCTGCCTGTTTGGTAACCAGATGCCAAAAAGGACCAAGTACAAGTTCATACGGTTTGGGGGTGGGGGGGCTTTTGTTTTCCTTTGTTTTTAATTTTAACTTAGTTGCTTTTAGATATAAGAATTTTTAAAACCTTAAATTCAAATTCATCAGACAGGGACGCCAAGGTACTTTACTTCATATTTACTCTGAACTTACTGTGTCTTTGGCACTGACTAAAAAAAGAATCAGCCCTTTAATATATTCGGGTGGTACTGAATTATTTAATTACTAGAGCTACTGAATTACCTTCCTGAACCCCATTTTTCACCAGTGAACTAGGAACACTGATACCTACCTTATAAGGATGTTGTGATATTATTAAATTGTAATTCCATGTGAAGGCATCTAGCACCATATCCGACACCCAGCAACCTCTTTGAACTTGGCATCTATTATTAGTTTTCCACGAATTTCTCATTAGCAATTATTCACTTGAAAATACAGACAACAAAGTCCCAGTTCTCTGAGATCTCTCTCGCTTTCTGCCGTGGCCGTAACATGCACATGGGGAATGATTCCTTTACGATGCAAGGCCGTCTGGCATAGCACCACCGGCCCAAGTGGGCACCAATGACAGACACACCCGGAAGTCCCGAGAAGGGAGAGATCCGAGAGGTCAGCAGGGGCAGGACTTGAGTGGCTTGAGGGAGGAGCAGGGTGTGGGCACAAAGAAAGGTGAGGTGGGGAGCTCCAGGCTTTGTGGACCATGCCGCCCTCCAGGGGTGTCCTGCATGGAACTCTCGTAGTGCCCAGCCTGGGGTCTGTCATGGATCATCTGCCTGGTAAGATAGGGACAACACGCCCTGGCTGGCGTAGCTCAGTGGATTGAGTGCGGGCTGGGAACCAAAGTGTCCCAGGTTCGATTCCCAGCCAGGGTACATTCCTGGGTTGCAGGCCATAACCCCCAGCAACCGCACATTGATATTTCTCTCTCTCTCTCTCCCTCCCTCCCTTCCCTCTCTAAAAATAAATAAATAAATAAATTCTTAAAAAAAAAAAGATAGGGACAACAGGTAAGATGAAGTCTATCTTCTAGATGTAAAATCTGAGACCCATGATTTTGTCAAAAAAGACCATGGAGCGAAAAGTTGTAAGGTTAAGGGAGCAGGACTATCAAACACAACTTCAGGAACATCCAAAAGAGGAACCTGGCAGTTATTGTAGTAACAACCACTATAATAACAACCACGATCACCCTGGCTGGTATAGCTCAGTGGATTGAGAGCCAGCCTGTGAACCAAAGGGTCGCCAGTTTGATTCCCACTCAGGGCACACACCTGGGTTGTGGGCCAGGTCCCCAGTGGGGGCCACGTGAGAGGCAACCACACACTGATGTTTCTCTCCCTCTCTTTCTCCCCCGCTTCCCCTCTTCCTAAAAATAAATAAATAAAATTAAAAAAAAAAAAAACATGATGACAGACTATTAACATTATTAAGCACTTATTTATTGTGCCAGGCATCATGGAAAGTGGTAAATGTGTATTGGTTCTCACAATTACCTTATGAAATAGATATTATTATTATTATTATATTTTTCCTTTACAGGGGAAATAATAGGGGCTTGGGCTGGTTCAGAAACTTTCCCCAAGGCTGGCAGGGCCAGCTGCAAACCCGAATCTGTCCACCCCAAAGCGCAGGCCCTGAACCACCACAGGTGGGCCCCCAGGCAGCTTCAGGGTGGGGGTTGGCTCCCCAGGGAACTGACTATGTGATTAGAGGGTCAGAACATTCACCCCACCCCTGACCTCCAGGGAGGGGGCGAGGGGGCTGGGAACTGAGTTAATCACCAATGGCCAGTGCTTTGATCAGTCAATGCCTACGTAATGGAACCTTCGTAAAAACCCAAAATGAAGGGGTTTGGAGAGCATCGGGTTGGTAACTGTACCCACATTCTGGGAGGGTGGCACACCCCAAACTCCACAGGGACAGGACCCTTCCAGACCCTGCATACCTCTTCATCTGGCTGCTCCTCAGCAATAAGCCGGCTGTAGCAAGTACAGATGTGCTTCCTTGGGTTCTGCGATCCTTTGTAGTGAAGTATGGCACCTCAGGAGGGGGTTGTGAGGACACCCAATTTTGTAGCCAGCTCAGACAGAAGTGTGGGGAACCCGGGAACCTGGTAGGTACCTGTGACTGGTAATCTGAAGCGAGGGGGGAGTCTGGTGGGACTGAACCCTTAACCTGAGGTCTGCAGGTAATTAGCTCCAGGCAATTAGTGTCAGGATTGCATTGATTTGTAGGCCGCCCAGGTGTTGTCTGCAGAGAGAACCGGAAAATAGCTTGCTTGGTGTGGTTGCTGTCAGAAGTGGAGTGCGGGTGAAACAACAACCCTCAGATTGTTTTCGAGTTTGTGCCGCTATGCTCAACGCAGTAATAAATGCCTACTTTTTAAATCCTTCAGAAAAAACTAGAAATAATGACGAGATCCTCAGGGCTCAAACATGAAGCCCCCACTTTGCCAACAGGCCTCATCAAGGTGCAGTGGTAGCCAGCCTGGCCCGGCCACGCCCCCGGGGGAGGAATTAAACTTTTAGGAAAGAGAGTGTGTCTCCAGGTGGAAATCTTCCCCTGAAAGATGCACCTGGGTGCTTCCCAGCTTTCCGCTGGGCCCCAGAGTGTTTGCCTGAGCAGCCAGTCTCTGCCCCTGGCCCACCTGCTCCTCTTGCTAAGCCCCCCATGCCCCAGGCATTAGGCTGGTGCACCCACCACTCTAGCGAGGCAGGGTGTTCTGCCACTTGTGGAGAAAGAGGGCAGAAGGGATTTGGCTTTTTTAAATAATTTTACCTATTTATTTTTAGAGAGAGGGGAAGGGAGGGAGAGAGAGAGGGGAAGAAACATTGATGTGCCAGGGAAACATCAATTGGTTGCCTCTTGCATGCCCCAGCCGAGGACCTGGCCCACAACCCAGGCATGGGCCCTGACCAGAAGTCAAACTGGCAAACTTTGGGTTTGCAGGACAATGCCCAACCCACTGAGCCACGCCAATCAGGGCAGGGCAGAGAGTGCTTTTGATCCTGGAGGTGGAGGGAACATACACCGATCACTCGTCCTAATCTTTTGGGGGCCATAGACTCCTGAAAGCAGTAGATCTCTCCCCCAGAAAGCCAGGTCTGTGAATTCAGCATGACGTCAGGGTATGCACAGCCTCCCTGCAGATGCGGCCAGTGGCACACAGTTCTCAGGTCGGTGACCCGGCTCCAGGCACTTCGCAGTCATGTTTCTCACTGAGGTTTGCCAGCTCTTTGTCATTAGTTTAGACACAGCATGCTTCTCGGTGATTCATTAATGCTTCCCTTCCTTGCATCATTGACCTTGTGCCTGCCATTCCAAAGGTCTCCCTCAGGCTGGCTGTCATGTGACTCCTTCCTCTGGCTGCCCTGTTTGGGATGATAAACTCACTTCCCAGCCCTCAGACACCCCTCACTGGGCACAGAACGCCACCTTCTATCACACTGACCAGCCGCGTTCTCCCCCCCTCCCCAGCTGCTCACACCCGGACCTGCCTACCTAGCCCCTGGTGTGAGCCTGCATTGGAAGGACCCTTTTCTCTTTAGCCCTTTGTCCTCTGGATCTCTTTTCCAGAACATTCCTAAAAAGTGTAAATCTTTCAGATCAACTAGATTTTCCTCTTTGCCCTTGCCTGTAAATTTGATGACTTAGTTGTTACTAAATTTTAACAAAGGAAGTTTGGCCAAAAACAACAAGAAAAAAAACTACAAAAATGCCAAGTTCCATGGCCAAGGAGGATCTCTGATGGTATTTGTTTGTGCTGCCCCCTACTGGTTAGAAAAGTAGCACTAAATAAACCACTAAGTAAACAGCTGGTCAGCCTATTCTTAGTCAAAATGCTCCGTTTTAATTTATCTTGATTTTAAATGTCTTAGAAAGTAATGTTGGTCTTTGTTATTTACAAAGGCAGAGTACACTGTGGTCTAGTTTAATGTTTCATTATGTCCACTAAACATTCTTGCCTTTTAACCCAGAAATTTCCTTTCCAGGAATCTGTCCTGAAGAAATTGTAAGAAGTGGAAACAAGAGCCACCTTCAGAGATGGCCATCTTGTTACTGACGGTAGTGAAAAATCGGGACAAAGGTAAATGTCTCACAACGAGTGGTATGACACAGCTGTAGGACGGAATATTATGTTCACCTTAAAATGGTGTTAAGGAAGGCCCTTGGCCGGGTTGCTCACTTGTTAGGGCATTGTTCCAGGATGCTGGTTCGATCCCCAGTCAGGGCACATACAAGAATCAACCAATGAATGCATTAATAAGTGGAACAACAAATTGATGTCTCTCTCTGTCTCTCTTCCCCTCTCTCCCTTTCTCTCTTTCTCTAAAAATCAACACATTTAAAATAAAAATTCTTTTTTTTTAAACTTTCCTCAGGTGAGGATTTTTTTTTAAGATTTTATTTATTTATTTATTTTAGAGAGGGAAGGGAGAGAGAGAGAGAGAGAGAGAAACATCAATGTGCAGTTGCTGGGGGTTATGGCCTGCAACCCAGGCATGTACCCTGGCTGGGAATCGAACCTGGGACACTTTGGTTCCCAGCCCGCGCTCCATCCACTGAGCTACACCAGCCAGGGCTAAAATAAAAATTCTTAAAACTAAAAAAGAGATGTTAATGAAGAATTGTTAAAGACATGAAGAAATATCTGTAATTAACATTATAAGCAAGACAAAACCATAAGCCCTGTACAATCTCAACTATAAAATATGCATTGAAAAAGTCTGGAAGCTAATACACCAAAGTTTAATATGGTTTTCTCTAAGTGGTAGAAATAGGCTATTTTATATATTCATGCTTTCCAATTTTCCTATGACCATATGATATTTTTCAAAATAAGGAAAAAATCATAAAACTCATTTCCACGTAGTGAAAAAGCACAGGCTTTATCATCAAATGATTTATATTCGGACCCTGTCCCCTCGGACAAGAGTCTCAACCTCCCCAGACCTGCTTCCTCGGCAGCGAGTGCAGGTAAGAATAGTGCCTGCATCACAGAATTACACTAAGGCTTTCGTCTGCCTAACACCCCCGCTCTCCCATTAGTTCCCCGTATGTTCACCTTCCAACAGTTCACAACCCGGAGAAGCCCAAACCCGCTTCCCTTTGCCTTGTCACTGCCCCACAGCCTATCAGCCTTTGTTCAAATGGTGCGTAAGCTCTCAGGCCCGAGCACTCTGGGGGAGTTTTCAGGTCTTTTCTGTGGAACCTCCTATGTACACACAAAATAACCCTCTTTTTCCAGTTAATTTGTCTTTGCTCACTTTAGTGCACACACCCCAGCTACTGAAGCTAGTATAATAGAGGAGGGGGTTTTCCCTCCCCTGCACTGTCAGCATCTGCTGCACCCTCGTGAGTGAACAGGGAAGTATCACTTCGACAACTTGTGCTATATGCTCAGTTGAAGTCTCTTCTCATCGTCTTTTTAGCTGCTCAGACCGTCCACCTTGCATGTGTTAAAAGATAAACTGATATTAAGAATTTTAAGAGTTTATTGGAGCAAAACTCGACTCAGACCAGAGAGAATCCCATTTGGCAGAGATGAAGGAGCAGTGAGAATCTGTACGAAGTGAAAAACTTGCACAGGCAGAAGGAAGGGTGCAGGTACAAGGAAGAGACGGCAGGCAAAGAAGTCGGTTGGTTATTTCAAGGTCATTGTCCCTCAGGGGCTGGAAGGGGTCTGCCGGCACAGCTCCTCACTAGTGCTGATCAAGCGACTCCTGACCGACTGATTGATTGAAGGTTCCATTTCTGGGAGAGCAGGAGCTGTAATTCAGGTTTGGTTTGGTTTGGTGACATGGTTTGATGACAATTCAATCTGGGGTCTGTTGTCTTGTTTTTAACATGTGAGAGGGCCCCCAGTAGTGCAGCGGTAGGGCTGTGGAACCCTTATATTCGGGCTCAGACAACCAAGGCATTCCCCACATAGTGAGATGAAGGGCCGATCAAGACTTGAATTTTTACAGACTTTTTAAAATTTTGATTTATTTATTTTTAGGGAGGGAAGGGGGAGAGAGAGAGAAAGAGAGATAAACATCCATGTGCGGTTGCTGAGGGTTATGGCCTGCAACCCAGGAATGTACCCTGGCTGGGAATCGAACCTGGAACACTTTGGTTCCCAGCATGCGCTCAATCCACTGAGCTACGCCAGCCAGGGCGAATTTTTACATACTTTTTACACGAGGGTGGGGAGAGCAATACTAAAACATTTTAGCCTATCTATAGATCCTGAATACCGCTTACCAACTGAGAACCCTTTTCTAATATCCACTATACCTATCAACATGCTACTAGTGTCACCGATGCAAACCCATTCCTCACACTGAGTTTGCCAACTGGCTAAACACGTGGTGTTTCTCGGAGGCTAAGGGAGCCGAAGCACTGCCTTCTGGACTGAGGCTTTCCTGCTATGAGTCCCACCGACCACCCCTGAGAACAGAGAGTCACCCGATTGGCTGTCACTTCCAATAATGCACCTAAACAAGTGCTCCAGAGTAAATCACAGATACAGTACCTGTAAAGCAATAAAGATAGCACCTGGTGCATGTAGGCATACAACAATTACATGATTATTAAATCTGGTGCAAAAATTCTACTTAACTCCATATCCTGAATTTTGAATTTTTTACATGTACCACCTTACAGATTTGAGTTTCTTTCTTTCTTTCTCTTTCTTTCTTTCTTTCTTTCTTTCTTTCTTTCTTTCTTTCTTTCTTTCTTTCTTTCTTTCTTTCTTTCTCTTTCTTTCTTTCTTTCTTTCTTTCTTTCTTTCTTTCTTTTTCTTTCTTTCCTCTCTTCTTTCGAATTTATAACTTCCCATTCCTTTCTGAAATATAGCCGTGTTTAATGGGGCAAGAAGACTGGATGGTAAAGGGTCTGCAGTCAGAATACTGAGAAGAGTTAGTGTTGAATCCAAGGTTTCCTGGGCCAGAGAGGTTACCCTCCCCCCCCCCACCCCCCACCCCCTTTCTAGGTCTCATTGCACCTCAGGAATTCCAAAGAAAAGCCTCCTTTGGTATTCTGAGAACTCTCCCTTCAGGGTGGTTTTATCAGAGAAATTTAACCAGAAAGCAGTCAGCTCAGGTAACAGGATTCATTAACATTCCTCTCATTCTGCAAACAACCCTTCGGTGGGGGAGCGCCACCCTTGTCTTACTGAGGTTGGCCCCGCCAGTTCCAGAGCTGCCCGAGGCTGGCCTGGGATTTCCTGAGGTCGGTTCTGCCGAATCCTAGGCTGCTCTAGGAATGGAGCATTCTAACGCTCCCCCTTGTCCTCAGGGGGGCATTTTTTCTGTCCTGTCTGCCCACTGGTTTGCAGCTTTGTATTTCCAGGTCGACGCTGATAGAGAGAGCCCGGCCTACATTAGAACAATGGGACGTAAGAGCAGGAACTAACATTGGTGGAGTCTTCCCTTCGGACAGCAGGAAGCTAAGCACTTGGCATTCAGGAACTCCACGGAGCGAGCCCTTCTCACCAGGGGTGCTCGGCTCTCACTGCCCACCCACCTTGAGTGCATTGCACCTCCAGGACCCCTAGAAGGCTTCCGTGAGCAGTGGCTCTTCCACTGAAGGCTCTTCCACTGAAGGCCTGTGCAGACATGGGCGTGTAGACTTGAGTCCCAGTGTACACTGCTCAGCGGTAACTCAAAATTTTCTATTCATTGTCTCCTTCCATCACTACTACAAAATTTCTTTCCTCCTCCAGTTGTCTTTTCATTTCTCCTTTCCCACCCTAAGCCTGTACAACTCCCTGGACTTCCCAGAGCCATTGGCACCACCACTCACCTTGCAAAGCCCACCAGGCATCTCAGCTTATACAGCAGGTTAGTCCCTGTGGGCAGGGGGTTCTCAGCTCCTTCCAGCCACTACATTATCTGACACAATTCTCACATTTTTTTAAAAAGACTTTATCTATTTATTTTTAGAGAAAGGGGAAGGGAAGGAGAAAGAGAGGGAGAGAAACATCAGTGTATGGTTGCCTCTCATGCGCCCCCTACTGGGGATCTGGCCTGCAACCCAGGCATATACCCTGACTGGGAATCGAACTAGCAACCCTTTGGTTTGCAGCCTGGTGCTCAATCCATTGAGCCACACCAGCCAGAGAAGTTCTCATACCATTTTTGAGAGGTAAGAACTCCGGACTGTTAGCATCTCCATTTGACAAGCAAGATACAGGCTCATAGATGAATCTTCTTATGGTCACTCCGCCCGATTCAGAATCAGGAGTTCCAGAGTTGTGAGTGGTCTTAGGGTGACCAAATGTCCCTGTTAGGCCCAGATAGTCCCAGTTTTAAGCCTGTGTTCCTCACTCTTCAAAGCGCCCTGGTCTGGAATCGTATGACCACCCTGATTATGTCATAGGCTTGTTCATCTTCGCATCCACAGCACTGAGCACACAGAAGTGCTCAGTGAACAGCTTCAGAGACCCTTACTTCTCCCCACTGGGTCTTGGGACAGGCGTCACCCACCTGAACTGGCTTTACTGCCCCTGCCTCTTCCTTGGGGCCTGTGGAAGGGCTCAGCTCCCTGAGGCACAGGCAGGTCGCCCCACCCAGTGAATCTCTCTCTGTGCTTCAGGCTTCATTCATCTCCCCATGGACTCATGCCACAGCGCAGGGAGGTGGTCAGGCAGGCTGGGTGACTGACCATCTTGGGCACCCGGGTGAAGATGCTTGCTCAGCTTGGCATCATATTTCATCCCCACCCCCCACCCTGGGAGAGAACCAGGATTGAGATGGATCACACTTGTTTATGGGCCAGTGTTTCAAGGGAGAGTCGGACGCAGACTCAGTAGAACTAATTCCCTCTGTTCCCAGAGGGAAGAGAGATAAGGGGAAATGCCCCACCACAACTGGGTCTGAGATGGCCCCAAAGTCACCCCTAGGTAGTCACCCAGGTTCCTTTCACTGCCCTGATTTCCTCTGGTGCAGGTTCAACTGTGATCAGAGCAAAGAGAAAAATCAGCCGTTCCCTGCTTGCGTGCCATCTGTGTAGGAAATCAGCTCTGAAAGTTTGTGCTTCCAGTGAGTCTGCTTTAGGCAGCACAAGGGACAGGGACGCGTCCCCTCCCTGCTTCCTTCTCCCTTTTGAGCACGAACACAAATTCCAATGCTATACTGAGAGGTAGCAGAATAGTATTTAAAAGCAAAGATTGAGGAGCCACAGCACCTGAGACCGAGTCCCAGCCCTTCCACTACTATTAGCGCTGGCCTTAATTTTCTACCTGTAAAGTGGGTAGCAACAGCACCTCTTCCGAAGGCCGACCATGGCAATGAAAGGCAATGGAAGCACTTAGGGTGGTGTCTGCCACACAGTCCTGTGTTCACATGTATCGTGTATGGTCATTATCGTTTTTTGCTGAAGGTGGCCGTGGGTGGCTGGGTAACGGCCAGGAGGGCCCTGTGTCAGTGCAGCCAGAACATGTTCCCTCTGAATTTGGCAGCCCATGGACACACAGACCCCGTGTTTCCAAAATCTTCCAGTTTTCCCTAAGATGCCCAAAATCCAGATTTTTACATGACATCTGCTAATTTGTAAGTGCTGACACACAAATTAAAAAAAAAAATTATTTAACACCGGGCAAAACAGCGTAAGTGGGGTTCCTGATCTGCTCGTTACCCACTCCTGTCCCTGCAGTGTGGTGAGCTCAGAGCCAGGCAGCCACGAGATACAAGGGTGGGTGAGATGTTTTTTAAGGTCTGTGAAGTACGATTTGATCATCAAAAGGGAAGAGGGGGACACAGGGGGGCAGCTGAGACTCAGGTGGGGAGCCGCAGGTTGGCAATGCCCAGCCTCGGGGTGCTCCGCAGGAAAAGGGCAGCCCCGCCTAGGAAAGCTTCCTGCTGGGACAGGCTGCAGGCGACGTCCACATTTTAGATGGCTGTTTTCAATGATGCCTGTCTGGCGAGTGAGGAGGACCATAAGTAAATGGTGGAGTGAGACCATTTCTGCAGTGACAATTGCTCCATGGCCTGGAAATGTGTGGTGCATGGTACATGAGGCCGGTGGTGTGCAAGGGGACTTTATGTGGGAAGCAGATGACCATTTTAAAATTATTTTGAATAGCTGTATATTGACAACGTGTCTTAGAGAAACAGTTGCTTCTCTCTTGGGGATGATGACATTTCTTCCTTCATTCAACATGCATTCTTTGAGTCCCTACGAGGCACTGTATCAGGCACTAAGGAAATACAGCAGAGAGTAGGGCAGAGAAATCCCTGATGCACTGGAGCTGACATTATATGTTTTCTTTCACAGTTAAGTTAGTTTGCCTTTCTAAGTAAATTTTAGAGTCCATCGTATTGAGTAGGCAACACCTGTTTGGTTGGCCGACATTGCCAGAACGGCAATGGTGGTACAAAATGAGCCACGTCTGAGATGTCCTGGGTCAGAGGCCGCTCAGTTAGAGCCCTCAGCAAGGCGCTTCCAGACCGGTGCTCTCACCGAGAACTGCTCATGTGCACCCCCAACCCCACCCTCAGCCTCGTCCTCTGCTTCTATCTCATGGCTGCTATTCATTTCTTGGACTATGTCGTGAGATGTTCGTAAGCTAGAGGCAGAGTATTTGAACTCTGAAATTACAGGAAAATCCACCGACTGGATTTACCTTAACTCTGGTAAAGCTTTATAAATCAAGGAGACTTTGAATGAGAAAATATTTATAAAGAAAAGTGGTTTTCCCTTTTGCGTATTTGGCTAACCACGAGTTGCACCATAGAGAGCCCATTTTTCTGAATCTGCTAATATCCTGTAATGGTCCTGTTAAAGCTCCCCCTTAGGCAGACCATGCTGCACCTGCCTCTGAAGAAACGCCACGGACTTGAGAATAACCTGCCCCTCGAGTAGATCAGCAGAGCCTCGCCTCCAAGGTAAATGAGCAACCCAAGCACACGCCAGCACGTTGCTGCCCTCCTCTGAGCCTTGTGCACACCATGCCTGTTCCCGCCCTAACTAACTCAGACTTCCCCCGGAGGGAAACAGGTGTTAATGGACTGTATAGGAAGTTTCATTTCTGCAAACTTCACTCATTTTATACCACCCCCCCTCAACCCTGCCATCCGAGCAGACAATATTTATAAAACAATCTCAAGGTATAAATGAAAATAAAATAAAAATTTAGGTGGAGAGACAGAGCAAATGATCTAATGAAATGCTATTGAGTCTTTCCAAACTGACACCTAACAAAGGTAATTAGTGAGTGAGCTGTTTCGCAGTAGAACTACAAAACTGCTCCTTAGCACCTCTCTTCAATCAGCAGTACTAGATAAAGCACATGCATTCATTCATTCACTCACCCTGTAAAGGTGTATTTAGCTCCTGCTCGTTGCATAGTGGGTCAGATACTGGGATACAAAGATGAACAACGAGGAGCTTACAGTTTACTGTGTGAGAAAGTTAATGATCACAAAATCATACGAAAACAAAATTCCAAACTGTAAGAAGTGTTATGTGGGGAAGGTAAATGTAAAACACATGAGGGATCTGACCTAAGCTGAGGAGTCAGGATGAATGGACAGCTGAAGGGTAAAGAGTGATTAACTGGGCAAAGAGGGAGGGAAAAGTGTTCTACGCAGAAGGAAACAATGAATGCACCCTGCCGATGGACCACAGGGAATAAAGGCTGCAGCTCCAAAACAGAAGAGAGTAAGGTATAAACACGAGCTGGGGCCAGATTAGGCAGGACTTTGGAGGCCGTGTCAGGGAGTTAGTTTGGACTTTATTCTCAGAGCAATGAAAGCCACTGAAGAGCTTAAAGTCAACTAACTGTCCCTCAATATCTATTTTCCCCTCGGTCTATGGACACTGACCATCTGGGACAAAGACTGCATTTCCCAGACTTCTTTGCATCTAGGTCTATCCATGTGACTAAATTATGGCCAATGGTATACAAGCAGAATTGTCAGGTGGGAGGGGCTTTTAAGAGGCAAACTACCTGTGTTCTCAGCTCTTTTCTTAGTCCCTTCCTCCATCCTACAGCCTAGAAGCCAGATGCTGCCATCTTAGACCAGGAGGATGAAGTATGATGGAGTAATGAGAAAAAGGGATCCAGCCCTGGACTACCCTTCAACTTGTTAATTAACTGAAGTATAATTTATACACAGTTTATCTGTACACCCTTCCCCCTGCAGCATTCATTTCAAGTACACAGTTTGGTGTGTTTAGACAGTTGTGATACATCCATGGAACTACCAACACAGTGAAGATTCAGATCGTTTCTATACCTCCCCAAAGATTTCCCTGCCCCTTTGCAGTTCATCCCCCGCTGTACTCCCAGCATGAGACATCCCCTCACCTGCTTTCTGTCCCTACAGACTAGTTTTAATCTTCTAGGACTTTATGTAAATGGAACATACAGTATATACTCTTTTTGTCTAGCTTCTTTCATTCAGCATAACTATATGGAGATTCATCCATGTTGTTGTACCAATAGTTCTTTCCTTTTTATTGCTGAGTAGTGTTCTATCCTGTAGATACACCACCAGTTGTTTAATGCATTCACCAGTTGATGGATGTTTGGGTTGTTCATTGTTTGGGCTATTAGGAACAAAGACGCTATGGAAATTCATGTACACATATTTTTGTAGACATATGATTCATTTCTCCGGGTAGATACCTAGGAGTGGAATGGCTGAGTCATATGGCAGGTGTCTGTTTAACAACATAAGAAACAGCCGAGTTTTCAGAGTGGGTTCAGTGTTTTGCACTCCCATGAGCAGTGAATGCGCGTGCCAGTTGTTCCGCATCCTTGCCAGTGCTTAGTCTTTAAACTTTTAAGTATTCTAGTGGGTATGCAGTGGGTTACTTGGGTTTTTATAGGAGAAAAAAATTACCTTTTTAGTTGTGTTTAGGCCACGTTATTTTGGATTTTCTGTAACTCTCGGGCAAAGCAAATACCATTGAAAACAGAGAACAAGAATGGAAGGAGGAAGACCAATCAGAAGACTCCCGTGGTTTAGATAAGAGCTGGTGGATCGAAGTAAGGGAGGGCCGGGGAGATGGAGAGAAACGGATGGATTGGCAAGATGCTCAGGAGGTAATGGATTTAGAGTCAGTAATGAATTAAGTACGGAAGGTCAAGAAAATCGCTCAGATTCCACAGCCGAGAGGCTGGGTCTCAGGCCCAGGCTCAGTTAATGCCAGAGCACATTCCCAGCCACCCACTCCGCTCTTTGCCCTTAGCTGTCCAAGTCACACGAGAGTCAACTGGCAAGTACTCCAGCTTCAGCTGCAGCCACTCTGTCAGCTTCTCCATTAGTTCTGGAAGTCCTTACTCAGTCCAGTGGAATGAGCTTACGGTTACTTAGGTGATGTCATCAGAAGCTCATACTCGGGAGTGTCCGTCACGGTTCTTTCTGTGGCTCCCTGAGACCACGTGGGCCACTTGGAAAGTCCATCACATGGGCGATGCCCAACCTCTGTAGGCACAACTTCTTTCAGGAATGAGTTCATGGCCTAATCTGGGCCAGTTAGTCTTGGAAAGACATCTGTGAGAGGCCTATGGGGAAGAAACTTTCTTGCTTTTCTGAGAGAGCTGTGGGAAAGACCTCTTCCCCTTCTGCAGAATGTGGAAGAGAAACAGTTAGCCCTGAATCGGTCGGCAACCATCTGTGTCCATGACCGGGGACGGTTTTACCAAGAACTGGTCCCCACAGAAGGCGGAGTGTAGGGAGAGGGAGAAAATAACCTTCCGTGACACTCTTGAGTGCTGTGTTAAATTTTAGACGACTTGGCGATTCATGGGCCAATAAATGCCCTTTCTACTATAAATGTGTTACTGTAACTGAAAGTATCTGACTATAATGGTTGGAAAATAAAATATTTTAACTATAGGCATGTATTACTTTAACAGTTTTAGAGAAATAACTAAAAGGGAACAATAGCATCAAAATCCAAACGAATTTCTTTTGAAAAATTCCATAATGAAAATAGTAAAAAAACAAAACAGGAGGATCTTTCTACCAGAAACCTATTTCTAAAAGCCAAATAAAATCATTGCAAGCAATTATAATAAACAACCCTTACCGATTATCTACCTTGTGCCAAGCCTATTATATGTGGTATCTCAATTAATCTATACAACAATCCCATGGAGAGGGTTCTATAAATATCCCCATTTTGTATATGAAGAAACAGAGTTTCCAAGAGTTTAAATAATCTGCTCAATGGTCCAGTGAGAAACAGGCTAAACAAGGATCAAGTCCTGCTAATCTAACTCGGGAACCCCCTGTCGGAACCGGTACACAACCGCCTTTCTAAGTACACAGGGTACACACTTCTAACTCTCACACCACTTTCCAGGGTAGGACCCACAACAGATGTGGAAATTCATACCCACAGAAATTAAGTAACGGCAGGGAGCTCCCACAGCTAGTGATGACACAAAAAGGCGAATCTCACACAGGGCGCAAAGCATTACATCTTAGATATTAATAGGCAAGGTAATTACACATGGAAAGAACCTTCAACACTAGACACTCTACGGTGCCTTAAAGATCCCTCATTCATCACTGTCTTTCTGAGATGGAAGAACTAGGGCCCAGAGAAGTGTCTTCTCTTGCCCAGGGCAACACAGCGTGTTAGAGGCAGGGGTACAACTAGGATGCAGGTCTTCTGTCAAAGAGAGCTTTTCTCTAACACACAAAACAGCCTTTGATGAGTTTCCTATACGGGACGCCTGTTGCATATGCCTGATTTGGGAACTCTTCCCTGTCTTGATGGGGTAGATCCAGGCCCCAGGGTCCCCTAGTTTTTCCTATAGAAACAGCCCCTTCCCCGGTGCATGGCCTTGGAAGGACTGGTAAATGGCCCTCCCTCCACACGTGAACTGAGAATCCCTCTCCTGGGATTCTAAATTTGGGTTACCCTTTGTTTTGGTAATAGATCCGCATTTCTTTAACGAATTCAGAGTCAGCTGTTCACAAATCAAGAACCTGGATGAGTCAAGCCTTCTTCAGTTACAAGTGTTAGAAAACCGAAGCTAAATATGCTTAAGAAAACAAAAGGGTGGGGGGCATTTAGGAATTTAGTGCCTTAGATGGGGGATCCATAAACTGTTCCTCTTCGGCCAAATCCTGCCCGCCGTCTGCCTTTGTGAGTAGTTGTACTGGAGCATAGCCTGTTGGTTTACGTATCCCATCCCCCCTCCCGGCTTTGTGCTGCGATAGTAGAGGTGAGTGCCGTGGCAGACAATATGACCTACAAAGCCTGAAACCTCTACTCCTGTCTGGCCCTTTTCAGGAAAAGTTTGCCAATTCCTAGCTTAGGTGGAACGTACGGATTGGTTTCAGTACACCAGGCCCTTCCCTCCTTGAGCTGGGAGAGGTCTACACCAGGATTCCGGGAGACAAAGCCCTGACCTGCTACATTTCCTCAGTTCTCCAGTGTCAATACCCTTGCCGTGGCTGAGTCCCAGCCACGCACACGTCACTGAACACAAAGTTACCCAGTAGCACGCCTTCTGTAGTGTTTCTGCCAGAGAAAATAGACATACATATTCTCAAGGGCATAGACAATAACGGAATGTAGCAAAATGATTAGGACGTGATGAACTTTGAGCATTTATTTTTCTCTTAGTCTGTTACTGAATTGCACATTTATGTAATTTTTAATAGTGGCCGTATTTGACAATAGCCTTGCACTTATGAGTCAAATCTCATTCACCACCTCAGAGGAATGGGTTATACTCACCCAAACCATTACAGAAACCTTCTTTTACTGTGACAAAAATAAGTAGATATTAGGTGGCAGTGAAGCAAAGGAAGCAGACAACCCCCGCCCCCAGACAAACACCCACCATGGAACACTAACTGATACGCCAGGTGGTTTTAAAGGAGTAAAATATTTATACCCGTGGGTGAGAACCTAGAGGTGTGTGGGCTCAGACAGGCTGCCCTCACCCTCAAGGACCTCCAGGAAACAGCGGTTTATGCTCACTTCAGGTGGACCCCCAAGCAGGGGAGGGGACCTATTACCTCACGCTGACAGCTGGACCAGACATCTCCACGGATGGAAATCAGGCCACTGAGGAGGGCCAGACCCCCAGGAAATCTAAAAGCACAATTCCTTGGACACAGAAAATATTAGAAGTTCTTCCTTATGGATCATAATTCACTGATAACACAAATGGTTTCTGGGAGCATTATTAATAAGAAAGTAAGGGTCTTAGACCTATATAATGCTTGACAGCTCTCCAAGGGCAGCCCTGCCTGCCATCTGATTTTGGCCCCACGCTCATCCTGGAGTTGACACCATCTCTGTCTCACAGACCGGACAACAGAAACATGAAACGGTTACAGCTGCTCATTGGGCTGGGTCTCTAGTTCTCATCTTTTGATTCCAAACTCTTTCTCTTCTACAAGCTGTGATCCCACAAGGATGCTTTTGACTCGGGCTGTGCCCACACACCCATGGACCAAAGCTGAAGAACCCAGTCACCACAAGAAAAAAATGCCAACATGAATAAATGCTTTTATTTATGTATTTATTTTCACAGGCTAATGAATTTATTAACATATTTTGCATGAACTGATTCATTAGTGCACAAAAAGGTGGAGGTGAACTTGGCTCTGTCATTGGACTTGCAAAGCGGCAGATTTCCGCCCGCTCAGCTGTGGACCACAGAGTGGTTCGGAGCCCGGGTTCCAGGAATGGGCTGCCTGGATTCGAACCTCAGCTCTCCCACTGCTCCCTGAGGGATGTTGGGCAAGTTGTTTAACCTCTCTGTCGCTTAGTTCCCTCGTCTATAAAGTTGGTATAATTATGGTGCTTACCTCATGAAGTTATTTGAAGATTAAATGAAATTACATGTGAAAAACGCTTAGAACAGCGCCTGGCGTGTAATAAGCCCTTGGTAGACAGCAGCGGCTAGTGCTTTTATTATACTCAACACTATGATCCTGACCATTATTGCTGACGGCCCCACCAGGATGTTACTTTGCACGAATGCTAGCTTCAGAAGTCAAACTTTAAAGGGAAGTGCTGCATTTGGGATTTGTTTAGTCCTGCTGTGGTCTTTACTAGTCAAAACAATATACATGCATGTCCATATTTTTTATATTGCCCAAAGCCTTTCTGAACATATTCCCTCATTTACTCCTCCAGTAACAAGAGGACTGGAATCATTTCCGCACTAGACGGAAGAAGTCTGAGACTCAGAAAGTTCGGCTAACTTGATAAAGCTTTGGAGCCACAGCCCAGCCAGGCTTTCTGACGCCGGCAGTTGCCTCCGGAACGGCCCTGTGCTAGCCTTTTGGCTCCTAAATCACAGGCCATTCTTTGTTCGTGGAAGCTGCCCTGATGCCCCAGCTTCCAAGGTCTCCTGGCGTTTGATGCCTCCCCAGCACTAGCACCTTTCCTTGAGTTGGAGAATTCACCCCTCCCCCACTCTCAGCCGTGCAGATTGGGCAAGACCAATCCCACACCCAGGTCCCTGCTGGACCCTGACTCTCCCTGAGCCACGTGACTGAGTGAGGCACAAGCAGTTGACCCAGTATGGGCCAAGGGGAGGTTGTGAATCCCAGGTTTTCAGCAGGAGACAGGAGAAGGGATTCCCTATATTCCTGTGCCCAGTGTGGCTGAGGACAACAACTGCTTTAGCTGTGTCATTCCCACGACGGGGGAATGAGAAACAGCTGCAAGACAGAGGTGTCCCATGCATGTAAACCAAGGATGAAGTACATGGTAATGAAGGCAGAGGGAAGAGATGGAAAAAAATCCCAGTCCTTGGTGACATCATCTGAGCTGCTGGAAAAAGCCTAACCCGAGGCCAATGTTCTTTCTGGATTTTTCAATTATGAGTCAAAAGTTTCCTTTTATCATTGAGGCCTCCAAGTTGGGTTTTCAGTCATTTAGAAATGAGGTTTCTACCTGATAAAATGAGCCTTCCAATATGACCTACAGAGAACCCTGAGAGAAAAGGAGGAATTTAGGCTGGACTAATTCCATAATCTTGACATGGGATATGTACTCTTCACAGTGCTTGCTTCCAGTTCTAAATTTTCTTCATTCTCTTTATTTCATCTAATACTTATTCAAAAGTTAATAGTCCATTTTATTTCCCATCAGGAGAAAAAATCTGGTGGGTATTATGTGCCTCTAGTATAAAGAAAAATGTTGGTACGTGATTTGGCCTATGAGTAGAAAAAATAGGGGAAAGTCAAGGAAACTAGTTGTCATCAGGTTCAAGTCCCACAAACACCTTCTTTGGTTACATTTGAGTCTTTGATGTTTGCTGGCCGATTTAAACCTTCTTTTCTGCCTTCCCCCCGTCTCTCTTGCCCTCCTACCGAACCTGTGACCCCATCTTCATTCATGTTCACTACTCCAACCATCCAGGACCCTTCCCTGGTGATACTACATGGTTTTCTCACTCCTCTGTGTCGCCACACCACTTAGCCTTGACCCTGAAATGTTGTCCTAGTGCAGGCTATGCACTCCAAACTTCCACCTTCAGTGCCACATAAAGAGTTGTAGGTGTCGGTAGCTCCACACATCTGTATCCATCCTCTTGAGGTGTGCTGAAAATGAACCCAGAAGAACTCCCACTGGCCAGGTTTTGTGGATTTGCCAAGTCTCAGGACCAGAAGGAAACTAGCTATCTTATGCAATGATCTAACTGGTGTGTATTGACTAGCTATGTTACAAGCGGTGTGGTATAAATAGCATCAAATAATTTACTAAATCATTGAACTTAAAAAAGCAGAACTAAGATTGATAACTAGAACTGGATTAAAATCAGGGACTTGTGTTTATCAGAAAACGCCTGTAACTGCTACAAATCAATAACAAAGCCTGTTGCTCCAACAGGCACTTCCCAGAAGAGGGTATTCCCGTGGCTAAGAAGCACATGAAGATGTGCTCGAGGTCATTACTCCCTTGTAAGATGCAAGTGAAAAGCACCAGAAACCAGAATCAGCACGGAACGGAACGCTCGTAGCACAACTCATGTGAATGCAAACGGTATAACCATTTTTTTTGAAAACCAGTTACTGTTACTAAGCAGTTTAGTATCTACTAAAGCTGAACGTGTAAAACCTGTGACTCAACCATTCCACTCCTGGGTACATCGTGGAACGAGTCAAATAACATAGACCCAATTGACTGGGAGTTGCCTTCTAAAGTAGAAGAGGTAAAAAAAAAATCCCCCCCAAAATTACTCTTGAACATTCCTTCAATTGCCCATAACACACCGTGTCTACCATTTAATGTGTGCTACACAGTTTAAATAACAAAGTTCACTCAGTCCTCACACCTCTGAGACAGGTTCTATCATCCCAATGGCGCAGATGGTGTCAGAGGGTAGAAAAGCTTGCCCAAGGCTTTTACACAGCTAAATCCAGAGAGCCCTAGGACTTAAACTTGATCCACAAGCCCCCTCACTCCTACCCATTTTGGACCGCCTTCCCGGCTGGGTGCCTTCATGAAGCGAGGCTACCCCATACGTAATGGAGGGGAAGAGAAAAGGGGGTTTGAAGCTTCCCTTCATCCCAACTTCCCTCGCCCCTATTTCACCCACCAAGCCAGCTGCCCACCTGCCTCAGGAAAGTCTTGCTGCGGGTTCTCCTCTTCTCCAGTTTCCCATTCAGAGCCTCAGCCTAGACCTGGGGTCTGTACGTTACAGCCCACGGGCCAAACCCCACGCATCGCCTGTTTTTGAAATAAAGTTTTACTAGAACCTAGCCAGACCCCCTAGTCTACATATAGTCTATGGCTGCTGCTCCGGCCCTACAGTGGCAGGGCTGAGGAGCTGCAACTCTGGCCCTCGGTGCCTAAAATAGTTACTATTTGGCTCTTTCAACCCCCTGCCCAGACTAATAAACTTGCCCTGCCGTCAGACCCCTAAAACAATCAGGATGCAGTGGATTTCATCAGGTCCTCGTCCTAAAACAAGTTTCCTGGTCACTTGGGCTCCATCCCCAAAGGAGACATCTGGAGGCTTTCTGTCCCTAGTGGACCCGCCCTTCCTCTCGCAGCTAAGCCGGGAGGGACTTGTTTGGTCAACGTGACTACGGTCCTCTGTGTGAGCGGCATTTATGTTGAATCATCTCACGGCACTGCAGTGATTTTGCACGTCCTTTATAATGTCATATTAAATGGCTCACAAGCCTTATTTGGTCCCAACACTAAACTCTGCTCATGCATATTCTGTCTTCATAAATAGTTGCCCATGGAATGCAGTCAATTGCTCACAATTTACACAATATCAGGGGGAACACCGGTCAGGAGTGCCAGCCTAGTAGCTCGCACCCCAAATCAGTTCTCACTGCATCGCTGATGGAAGGGAACCTCTGCAAAGCGAACAGCCCCCAAGGCGGTTAAGATTCCCTAAACTGAGCATCCAGAGAGAACCATTAGTATGCTTATGAATTGTGTAGTGATTTAAAATTTCTAAAGCCAAAACTATCAGTTTAAATTAAATAACTTCTGTCCTGACTAACATTGTCAGTAAAGCAGCATTGAGGTTTCCTAACTTCATCTGAACTTTGCAGATTTGAATTTTATACCAGGAAAGGAGGCAAGCATGCTTTCCTATCCTGATAGTGCAATTCGAGGCACAAGATTTTACCAATAATAGCTACAGTTTTCTAAACTTTTAAACTGGACAAGCCTCTGTTTTTCCAAGCATCATCTCATTTAATCTCCCCAACATCCGTCTAAGTGAGCACTATTGTTATCCCCGTTCTACCATGGAGGACACTAAGGTGAAGAATGATGAGTTAACCTGCATAAGTGCCCATTGCCATCCAGGCAGACCTGGCTGTTCGTGCCTTTGCACCACGTGGCACCTGATACACATCTCATCAGACGTTACCAGCTGGGAGAAATCCCAGGTTATGTTTGTGAGAGATCCAGCTATCATTCACTTGAAAAGCATAGGCGGCATTCCTGTTGGACACCGGGCGCTGTTCTGTGTTCCGCAGGCACAAGCTCACTTCCCCACAGCCCCGCTTGTCCCATCATTCTTTGCATTTTTCAGATGAGTAACCTGGGAGTGGGAGAGATTGAGTAACTTGCCCACCGTCACAGAGTAAACAACAGAGCAGTAGGGACACAGTAGAGGCAGGGGCACCGCAAAGTGCTTGGATGACCTCAGGAAAGCAGCACCTTGGTACATCAAGTGCCTCGAGCCGGAGACGCCGGGTGATGGATGATGCATTTGATTGGGCAAGGTTGTGCAGTGGAGCTGGGGCAGGGCCAGGTGGCTGTGCTCCATGGGAGTATGGAATTTAAAGTTCCCAAGGGGCAGAGAGAAGAGAACAACGGTGGAGGCTGATGTGGGGGAAAGGGCACCAAGGGACTCAAAGCATAGCCCTGCAGGGACTTTGGAGGGGAGAAATCCTGAAAGAGATGTTGAAGTTGGCAGTGCTGGGCACGCACGTATGTGTGCGTGTGTACACACTGCAGTATACACCTGCATCCCTTCCTCAGACTTCACCAGGAGATTGTCAGTACAGTCCACCATGCTCACTGACATGTGAGGGGATTCTTTGAGGCTAACTCAACGAGGCGCCAAGACCAGGATTGTTACAAGGCGAAAACAGAGCCTTTTTGTGTGGACACAGGAGCCTGACCCAAGGGGCCACTGACACCCACCCAAGTTCCATAAATCATCGACAGGGAGCTTCTTTCAGTTCCTTCCTGCCAACCACATGACCCAACAGAATTAAGTATTCCTTAGTACCAGGTACCAAACAAGAAAACCAAAAGACTCATTATAGGGTATTTGAGACTAAACGTCACTATCACGCACTATGCAATAGTCACTGTACCCACATTGATGCATGTACCCCTCACAGCAACCCTATAAAGTAGGCGCTATTACAATCATTTTGCAGAAGAGAAACTGAGGCACAGAGAAGTCAGGTGACTGGGTGAAAACCACACAGCGCTGGTGAGGAGCACGGCTGGGGCTTCAGTGCAGACAGGCCGCCTCAGGGGCTGTGACCGGAACCTCTGCAGGTGCACCTCCTTTTACTGAGCTCCACAGGTTTCTTCTACAAACTGAAGGTAAGACCCTCCACCAGCACAAACATGACAACACAGTTTATCGCAGTGGCCCGGACCGGAGCCTGCACCGTCTCCGAGGTGTGCCTGTACACTACACCACCTGGTGCAGGCAGCCTGGAGAACAGCGCCCTAGGAGAATTTGGTGATGGTAGTCATGTCAGGACCCTCTAACCTCCGACTTGCAGCCCCTGCATTCCCAATGTCCATTCTCCATCTCGTAGTCCCCTTCAAGGCCAGATTTAATTGGCAATGCAGGAAAGGGCAGCGATGCTTGGCAGCTGCTGGGCCCCTATTTTGAAGTGTTTGGTGTTTTCATACAGAAAAAGACACTGGGGATGGGATGGGACTCGAGCCAGATGTCTGGTCCTCAGACTCCTCCCAGCTCCGAGCACAGCCTTCTCTGTCCGATTACATCTGAAGGCAAGGCCTGCCTGTCCTTGGCTCACCTGCTCCTTTGCAGAGACAGCGCTTGGCAACACTACAAGGCAAAGCTCGCTTCTGACCAGAAAACATGGCGACCAGGACAAAACTACCTTTGATGTATTCAACGTTTTTTAAAACCTGAAACATGCTTAATTCTTTGAAGCTTGGACATTGGTGTGGCTTAAACCTTCTTTCACAAGAGGGCAGGGTGGGGGCAGGTTAAAAACATAACGATATTAGAGCTGGAAATCCCCAACACAACGAGGCTAACACCTGCTTTATTTTTTCTCACCCCCGTCGAAATGAGTGCATCACAAATGGAACTCCAGGTAAATTTCTCACCCAGGGCATAGTCCAGGCCATCGCTTCCTTCCCTGAGCCGGAAAGAAGACGGAGAATGAACAACCTGGTGTGGCTGGGAGGTGGGAGGAGGACTCTCCTACTGGAGGAACCATTGACTTTTAGAGTCATCTTCACAATAACATTAAGACATTGATTGACTTTGCAATTATGCAGGGAATCCACACGGATGCTCTGTGCGCACAGCTGCACACCACCATCTGGCGTCGCCTCTGGAATCCTAGAGGACACGACACATCTGGCCGCAGAGCTGCTCCTCCAGAGAGCCCCACACAGGGCTTCGCAGCTGGAATGAAAAGGCAGCCGCTGTGTCGGCGGGCAAAGTCAGGAAGGTGCGGGGTGCCCTGCCCTAGCAAGAAACTGTAGATCCCACTGTCTTCAGTACAAAGAGTCGAGGTCTATGTTCTTGGCCACAAAAATTAACGACTAAACCAGTGAAAATAAACACCCAAAGCTACTGAGCATCTATAATAGGCCAGGTGATATCCGGGGCACTCTACTGACATTTTATAGTAGTGAGGTGGACGCTCGTATTATTCCTGTTTCACAAGTAAAGAAATGGAGGCTCAGAGTGGGGGAGTTAGATACTCAAGCCCATGTATCCAGTTAGTGGCAAAGCCAGGACTTGAATGTAGATTTTTTTCGGACGCTGGATTCCATGCTTTTAACCATCACCCTAACTGGCTCCCAAGTGGGCGACAATGCAGAGCTGTGCCCACAGATTGCACAGCACACTGGCTGCCTCAGACCTTAGCAGCCGTATTTCCAGGCACCTGCTCAGTGCCACCTGGTGATCTGAGATGTGGGGAGCACAGCAGTGGCATGAGCAGCAGATGGAGGTGGTCTTTCCCACCTTCATGCAGAGTGCACCCCCCACCCTCTAGTCTTCACTCGTACTGTACATTTCCTCTTGCATTTTCTTACCTACCCTTTTCCCTCTCCCATTCCCAAAGTCATGAAAACAGGCAGCTGGGTGACTCACAATGAGGGACAAAGCAACTATATTAATCCATCACCTCTGAGTCATTCTCTAGATCGCTAGATACACACAGGCACTATAGTTACACTTTTACCAAAAACTGTATTCAGTGCAAAGTCTCCCGCCCACCCTGTTCCCATCCCCAGGCCCCACCTGTTAGTGTTTTCTTGAGATTCCTTCCAAACGTTCTTTGTGTGTATGCAAGACTCCACAAACCTGCAGTACCCTCCCATCACTCCTGCCCATTTTCTCAGAGCTCTTTCCATGTGATGCACTTGGAGAGAGCAGCTTTATTCTTTTTTTATAGCTGCATAGTATTCCATGTTTGGGAAGTACTACATTTACTTAACAAACATTTAGATGTTCTTCAACCTTTATCTGCTCATAAGCTGAAACTTTTACCCCTCGTGTCTACATCTCGGTTGGTTAGGAGGGAGTTTGTTGGGCATCCGACAGTCCAACGCTACCCTCCACTGCAGCCTATCAGCGTAAAGAAGCTACACACACTTAGCAGAAGCCCCAGTGTATGAAGATCTTGCCATGCCAGGAGAGACAGCCATATCTGCCTTTTTCTAAAGTTTCCATTTCTCCTCAACCTAGGGGAAAAAAGTGGCACCTTGAGCTAGGTAATCTATACATAGAGTATGTTTTAAATTCTAATTTCATAGGCTCTCGAGATAAACTATACGTAAACCAGCCAGCCTACCAGCTCAAGGGAGGCCAGGCAGGCAGGCCTCTGCCTCTTGGGCTGGGCCATCAGGGGCCGAGCAACACTCATCTCCACTAGGACGTTACGTCCCCAGCCTCCCCCCTCCAAGCCAGAGATGCAGCCCTGCAGGTGTGACCATGTCACCTCGGTGTTAGATTTGTCACCAGGAGATAATATGTGTTTCTTCTCTTACCACACCTTTAACGTTTCTGACTGAAAATAGCTATGCCAGGCAGCCATCCCCTCTGAGTAAGACAAGCACAGAAAAATGTGAGTGAGGACAATTTGGATTCCTCTTGATTTGTCTCGACATTCTTGCCTTCCCTCAACTCAGTCACTGCTTTCTCAAGCCGTCTTCTCCCTCCTCCCACCTCCTTCCCTGTCACTGATGCTGTTGATGCCCTGCTCACATTTTCTCGGGTGGCACCATGTCAGGACACACAGGCCTAGCTTTCAATGACTGGCATCTGCTGCTCTTTGCCTTATGCTTTTTCTGGCTGCCAGTACTCACGTCCACACACAAGGCAGGCTCGAAGGGCTCAGCAATTGAAACCACCATCACAGCCCTGGCTAGTGTAGCTCAGTGGATGAGTGTAGGCTGCGAACCAAAGTGTTGCAGGTTCGATTCCCAGTCAGGGTACATGCCTGGGTTGCAGGCCACAGCCCCCAGCAACCACACATTGATGTTTCTCTCTTTCTTTCTCCCTCCCTTCCCTCTCTAAAATAAATAAATAAATAAAATCTTAAAAAAAAAAAAACCCACCATCACCACCCCAGCAACCTTCAGCTGATAACTGACCCAAGTAAATAAGTAAATACATAAATCAGTACATAACCCAACTCCCTAGCCCCTTAGGTGGGAGAACCCTAAGGATGCATCCTCTGTTCCCGTGTGTCCAGCGTTCCCCTGTAGAGTCAAGCCCATTGCGGTCACTTGCTTGAAAATGTACCATGTGCTGGCCTTCTCTTGCCCATCTCGCTTCTTCCAACAGGACAATTTGAAAACCATAGATGCACATGATTGTTTTATTCTTAGAACCACCCCCAACTTGCAGGCGAGGAAAGTGAGGCTCGCCTTTGGGTGACCTTCCCAAAGTCACAGACGAGAGCCGAACTGCGGTACACAAGCACACCACCACATCCAGTGCCCTTTCCTCTACATCCGACTGTGTCTGAGTGGTGATGAGGAAACACGGTGTTTAGAAATGTCTTGGCTATGAAGCTGATGTTGGTGAAAATGGGTCAGAGGAGAGACTATAGAAAGTTCTTAGAATTGGGGCTGTTCTAAGAAACTCAGCAGAACGCCTCCAGTTCCTCCCTGCCCTGAGCTATACTCAACACTCGCTGTTCCAGAGGCGGCTTGGATGGGACATGTTCTCACATCTTGTCCTACACATTCTGCCACGCCACCCATACCCACTGGGCCACTCTCAGAAACACCACCTGTAGCAGTAAGCTATTGCTGTAAAATAACCACTTGTGACTTACAAAAACAAGCGTATTTCATTTATTTGTTTGTTTATATTATTAGAGAGAGGGGAAAGGAAGGAGAAGGAGAGGGAGAGAAATATCGATGTGAGAGAGAAACATCAATCAGTTTCCTCGGGTACCTGCCCTGACAGGGACTGAACCTGCAGCCCAGGCATGTGCCCTGACTGGAAATCAAACCCACGATCTTTCGGTCTGTGGGACAAGGCCCAGCCAACTGAAGCCGCACCAGCTGGGGCCACAAGCATGCCTTTTTCTCGCTCACAGGTCTGCAGTGAGGTAGGACAACTCTGATTCAGTGTGGGTTCAGGTCTATTCCAGGTGACAGACACCTCTGGGGCCCAGAGAGAAGGGGCAGTCGCTCCCCAAGGTGTGCTCTTCTCATGATGGTTTCGGGAGCACAAGAGGAGCCACGTGGTGCAAGCACTACGGAAAGTCTTTGCTAGAGTCACACCCACTCCCACACCAGGGGCCAAAGCAAGCCAATGACCAGGCCCAGAGCCAGTGGGGCAAGCAGTGTACTGTGTCCTGAGGTGCGGGGGTGGTAAGCAACGATTTGCTGAATGCTACTCCACATCCATCATGTCAGCTAAAAACATAATTCCCAGGAAGGGAAGTCAAGCACATCTTTTCAAAGTCCTCTAAAGCTAAAAACGAATGCTGTTCCATTCATCAAGGTAGCCCTGTAAGCTGCCCAAAGGGCCCCAGGGGAAAGTGAAGTGGCAATCACCCAGACTAGAGATCCCCAAGGTGGAAATTGGCTAGTGGAGACTGGGCTACTTAAAATATCGATGACTTCACTCTTCCTATCTCCCCTGTATCAAGCGTTCATGTCCTCCTCATAAAGGACTGGCCTGCAGATACAGACAAGGGACAGATGTGAGTGACTCATAAGCTCCATCCTAAACAACTCATTTCTAGCAATGGAAGGGAAGTCCTGGTCAAGATGCAGAACAATGGAGTAACTAGAAATAGAGATGCCTGAGTTTGAGTCTCTCCATATGCTGAATGCGATCAGTTTCTCCACCCGTCTCCTCAACGTTTATTTCTCCTTCTCCCTTTCAAATAGAAGCCTACCTTTTTCCACCTGTTTCCTTTTATTTCTTTATTTTTTATTATATTTTATTGATTATGCTATTACAGTTGTCCTGATTTTTCCCCCTTTGTCCCTCTCCACCCACAGCTCCCCCCGACCATATTCATGTCCATGGGTCATGTATATAAGTTCTTTGGCTACTCCAATTCCTATACTGTACTTTACATCCTCATGACCACTCTGTAACTACCTATTTGTACTTCTTAGTCCCTTCACTTCTTCATTCATTCCCCACACCCCCCTCTCATCTGCAATGATAAAAACATCCTCTGTATCCATGATTCTGTCTTTGTTTTTCTTGTTTGTTTAGTTTGGCTTTTTAGATTCAATTGTTGATAGATATGTATTTATTGTCATTTTATTGTTCATAGTTTTGATTTTCTTTTGCTTAAATAAGTCCCTTCATAAAATAATGGTTTGGTGATGATGAACTCCTTTAGTTTTTTTTTTTTTCCTCTGGGAAGTTCTTTACCTGCCCTTCAGTTCTAAATGGTAGTTCTGTTGGGTAGAGCAATCTTGGCTATAGGTCTCTGCTTTTCATGACTTTGAATATTTCTTGCCAATTCCTTTTAGCCTGCAAAATTTCTTTTGAGAAATTATTTAACACTCTTATGGGAACTCACCTGTAAGTAACTAACTGCTTTTCTCTTGCTGCTTTTAAGGTTCTCTCTTTATCTTTAACCTTTGGCATTTTAATTATGATGTGTCTTGGAGTGGGCCTCTTTCCATGCATCTTGTTTGGGACTCTCTGTGCTTCCTGGACTTGCATGTCTATTTCCTTCCTCAGATTATGGAAGTTTTCTTTCACTGTTTTTTTCCAGATAGATTTCCAATTTCTTGCTATTTCTCTTCTCCTTCCGGCACCCCTATGATGTGAATGTTGGACCTCTTGAAGTTGTCCCAGAGGCTACATATACTATCCTCATTTTCTTGGATTCCTTTTTCTTCTTCTTGTTCTGGTTGGGTTTTTTGCTTCTTTATGTTCTATAGTATTGACTTAATTCTCAGCATTACTCACTCTACTGTTTCTCTGTAAATCATTCTTTATTTCAATTATTATATCCTTTGTTTCTGACTGGATCTTTTTTATGCCATTGAGGTTCTCATTAAGTTCCTTGAGCATCCTTATAACCAGTATTTTGAACTCTGAGTCTGATAGATTGTTTATCTCCATTTTTTTAGCTCTTTTTCTGGGGTTTTGATTTGTTTTTTTTTTCATTTGGGCCATGTTTCTTTGTGTCCTCATTTTGGCAGCCTCCCTGTGGTTGTTTCTATGAATTAGGTAGAGCTGCTTTGACTCCGTGTCTTGGTAGTGTGGCCTAACATAGTAGGAGTCCTGTAGGGTCCAGTGGCACAACCTTCCCTATTACCCAAGTTGGGTACTCAACATGTGGCCTTCATGTAGGCTGAGTATACTGTTCTCTTGTAGTTGAGACTTAGTTGCTGTAGACAAATCAATGGAAGGGATTAACCCAGGCTAGTCAGTTGTAAGAACTGGCTGTGACCACTGACCATCAACCTCCACCCTCCATGGAGGTCAGCTGTGCAGAGGCAGGGTGGTGGTATTCCAACGTGGTCTATAGGTGTCCACTGGGTGCACTGACTCTGGAGTTTCTCGGGTGGTGCAGACTGAGGTCAGCCCCCACCTGTGTTTTGTCCAGAGCCACCCTGCCTGAGTTATAAAGCAATCTGAGATGGCTGCTATGTGTGCAAGGCTTGGAGATTCCTAGGCAAAACCAAGCTGTGAATCTAAGCTGACTGCTGCTAGTTCTGGGCCTGGGGCTCACTGAGTCCAGCTGTTACTTGTTTGCTAGGATTTAGGGAGTTGTGAAGCATGAGCCAAGAACTGCCATTCATATGGAAAAGCAGCTTATGTGGGCCTGTAAATGGGTGGGGCAGTCTCTGGGGATCTCCAAGGCAGGTCAAACAGTGTTAGCCAGGTTGATGGAGTCTCAGATATGGTACCAGCTTGCCAGCTCTGTGGGAGTTGGGTTTAGAAAAGGGACAATGGCCTCTGCTCATCTTGATGCCAGATACCCCAGTTTCTCTCCATTTGCCAATGGTGCTTTTCAAGCTGCTATTCTGATGCTGGAGCTCAGAGGGAGTGAGTCTGAGTAGGTGAGTCTGTGTGTGGGTTCTTTAAGAGAAACTGCTTGGGGCTCCAGAAGTTTTTTTCACTGACTCAGTCCCCTTTGGTTTTTGCAGCCAGAAGTTGTAGGGACTTATCTTCTTGTTACTGGAACCTTGAGCTAGGGAGTCTGGTGCTGGACTGGGGTTCATTGCTCCTGAGATATCCTTCCTGCATTGCTACCCACCACATGAGTAAAGGACCAGCCTGTTCCACATCTGTGCCCCTCCTCCTACCAGTCTGGATAGATGTGGTTTATTTAATTCCATAGTTGTCAAACTTCCAGTCAACTCAATTTCTGATGTTTCTGAGCAATGTTAGTTCTATGTTTTAGTTGTAATTTTGATTTTGTTGTGTGAAGAGGCAAGCCATGTCTGCCTACACCACCAGAATCCTAATTTTGCTCACAGAAAAATGACCCACCTCCCACACAAATCCCAGGAGTAGGACTAATTGGCCCAAGGTAATTCCATTCTCTTTGCCAGGTATTAATTCAGGAATGGGTAAGTGACCTAGAACAGGCCAATGAGACAAAGAGTGCCTCCATGGGGAAAGACTGCTGGGAGGAATGTGGAGAGACTCCTGGGAAAAGTTTCTTCACTCCAAGGAGAACGCTCTAGAAAGACACTGACACTCTCTTCTTTCGCCAACCCTTGCTATGTCTAGAGGTCACTGCCAGGGTCCTATTTCTTCCCAAAGATGACAACAACAGGAAGATGGCAGGCAGATCAGAGAAATGGGAAAAGAACCAGAGTGTCAAGGACATCGCTGAACTGCTGAATGAACCTCCCCTTGTGCTTGCCTAACGACATCCTTACTTGTAAATGAGATAATAAAATACACTGGATCAAGACTCTTGACTCATAGTATCTACCTCAACTACTTACTAGCAGTGTACCTTTGGGCATGTCACTTAATATCTCGAACTCCATTTTTGCACCAATATGCATGTCTCAAGGTTGTTGTGGGGATTAAATGACCGTGCATATGAAACACTTGAAACCTTGTAGTGTTTGTTCCTGGGATGGGCACAGATGACTCACGAGTATGACTTTTGTTATGGGACTTTTGGTACCATCCAGCAAAGAAAAGCAGTCCCGGCCAATAACAGAAATTCTGTGCTTTCCTCTGTTCACAGTCATTGCCCTCTGGCTATTTCTTCTAGAAAATGAATCCTCCATAGTGGGAAGGCCCTGTGTTTTTTTAGGGTAAACCTAGAAGGTCTCCCACCCTAACCACTAAAGCTGGAGAAGGGTAAAAGTCCCATGGCAAGGAGTAGATGGGGGATACATTTACTTTTTCCTTTAAAACATATCATTAGCCCTGGCTGGTGTGACTCAGTGGTTGTGTGCCAGCCTGCAAATCAAAGTGTTGCCAGTTTGATTCCCAGACTAGGGCACAGGCCTGAGCTGCGGGCCAGACCCTCAGTAGAGGGTGGTTGAGAGGCAACCACACATTGATGTTTCTCTCCATCTCTCCCTTCCTCTCTCTAAAAAATAAATAAATAAAATCTTTAAAAACATATCATTATTACATGTTCTATTTATGAAAAAAGGCAGACAAGCAATATGGGAAAAGAAAATTCCCACATCACTGGACACGTGTGTGTATTCTTCCAGATGGTTTTGTGTGTGTGTGTGTGTGTGCGTGTGTGTGTGTGTGTGTGTGTGTGTGTGGCTTCTTTGAAAAGAAGAAGAAAAGAAGAACAGACATCCTTGTACACTACTTCTGAGGGTAAACTGGTGAAGACTTTTTTTGAGTCTTTTAAATTAAAAACTTTAAAAAACTGCACCAACCCTTTGGCTCAAAAATTCCACTTCTAGGAACCCTTCCTCTAATAACAAGAGTGGTGGATTCTTAGCTAAAGCTTACAGAATGCCAGGTACTGTTCTATGAATTTTTATGTTAACTCAGTGAATCCCCCAAATGCATGAGAGAAGTACTATTAATTTTTCTATGACAGTTCTATTGAATTACAATTCATGTACCATACAATTTGCCCATTTACAGTGTACAATTCAGTGGTTTTTAGTATATTCAGAGTTGTGTGACCATCACCACAAGTTTAGAAGGTTTTCATCACCCCAAAATGAAACCCTATACCCATTAGCAGTCATTTGCCATTACCTCAGCCCCTTGGGAACCACCAATCTGTCTGTTTCTATGGATTTGCTTATTCTGACATTTCATGTAAATGAAATCATACAAGATGTGGTCTTTTGTGACTGGCTTCTTTTGGTTAGCATAATGCTTTCAATTAATTTATGTTGTAGCTTATATCAGCACTTCATGTGTTTTTAAAGCTGAATAATACTGCATTGTATAGATACACCATTTTGTTGACATGTTCATCAGCTGATGGACATTTGGGTTTTCCTACTTTGGGCTATTATGATTAATCCTGTTATGAATATCTGTATACAAGTTTTGTGTAAACATGTTTTCATTTATCATGGGTATATATGTATATGGAAGTAGAATCGTTGGGTCATATGGTAATTCTACATGTAACCTTTTCAGGAGCTATCAAACTTTCTTTTAAAGTGGCAACACTGAACTTCTGGCCAAGACGGAAGCATAGGTACATATACTGTGCCTCCTTGCACAGCCAAAAGAAGGACAACAACAAATTTAAAAACAAAAAACAACTACAACTGACGGAAAATTGACTGTGTGGAAGTCTCACACCAAGGAGTTAAAGAAGAAATATTCACTCAGACCAGTAGGGAGGGCAGAGACAGGCAGCTGGGGTGGGGAGGACTCACGGCATGGCAGTGGCTAGAGGACTGGGGCAGACGAGGCTGAGGCTGGCAGAGCAGGCTGTCCCATATTTGCATGTGGATAAACCAGGAGGAACAACTGGGGAGCAAGACAGACCATGCAATCTAGGATTCCAGTGTGGGGAAATAAAGCCTCAAAACCTCTGACTGAAAACACCTGTGGGAGTTGAGCTGGCAGCAGGAGAGATTCCCAGCCTAACAAGAGACTTCACTGGAGAAACCACGGGGTCCTAGAATGTACACAAGTCCACCTACCAGGGAATCAGCACCAGAAGGGCCCAATTTGCTTGTGGGTAGCAGGGGAAGTGACTCAAAGCCAAGAGAGATCTGAGCAAGTGGTACTGTTTCCTCTCACACCCCACCCCCACACACAGCACAACAATGCAGTGATGTGGGTTGTCCCACCCTGGCAAATACCTTAGGTTCTGCACCTTACTACATAACAGGCAAGCCGAGACAAAAAAATATGGCCCAGATGAAAGAACAGATTAAAGCACCAGAAGAAATACAACTAAGCGATGAAGATGTAGCCAACCTATCGAATGCACAGTTCAAAACACTGGTAATCAGGATGCTCACAGAATTGGTTGAGTATGGTCACAACATAGAGGAAAAAGTGAAGGCTATGAAAAGTGAAATAAAGGAAAATGTGCAGGGAATCAACAGTGATGGGAAGAAAACTGGGACTCAAATCAATGGTTTGGACCAGAGGAAAAAAATAAATATTCAACCAAAACAAAATGAGGAAACAAGAATTCAAAAAAATGAGGAGAGGCTTAAGAACCTCCAGGACAACTTTAAACAGTCTAATATCTGGATCATAGGGGTGCCAAAAAGAGAAGAGGAAGAGCAAGAAATTGAAAACTTATTTGAAAAAATAAATAAGGAGAACTTCCCCAACCTGGCAAAGGAAATAGACTTCCAGGAAGTCCAGGAAGCTCAGAGAACCCCAAAGAAGTTGCACCCAAGGAAGCACACACCAAGGCACATCATAATTACATTACCTAAGATTAAAGATAAGCAGAGAGTCTTAAAGCAACATGACAAAAGGAGATAGTTACCTACAAAGGAGTGCCCATAAGACTGTCAGCCAATTTCTCAAAAGAAACCTTGCAGGCAAGAAGGGCTGGAAAGAAGTATTCCAAGTCATGAAGGGCAAGGACCTACATCCAAGATTGCTCTATCCAGCCAAGCTATCATTTAGAATGGAAGGGCAGATAAAGTGCTTTCCAGATAAGGTCAAGTTCAAGGAGTTCATCATCACTAAGCCCTTATTTATGAAATGTTTAAGGGACTTATCTAAGAAAAAGAAGATGATCAAAAATATGACCAATAAAATGTCAACAAACTCACAACTATCAACAGCTGAACCTAAAAAAAAAAACCCCAAAACGAACTAAGCAAACAACTAGAACAGGAACAGAACCAATCACAGAAATGGAGATCACATGGAGAGTTTCTGGCAGTGGGGTGGGGGCGGGGGAGAATGGGGGAAAAGCTACAGGGAATAAGCATAAATGGTAGGTACAAAATAGACAAGAGGATGTTAAGAACAGTATAGGAAATGGAGAAGCCAAAAAACTTATTTGTACGATCCATCGACATGAACTAAGGTGGGGAGGGGAATGCAGGTGGGAGGAGTTGCAGGGTGGAGAGGAATAAAGGGAGGGAAATGGAACAACTGTAGTAGCATAATCAATAAAATATATTTTAGAAATAAAAATAAAATAAAGAAAAAAATAAAGTGGCAGCACCATTTTACATCTCCACCAGGAGTGTATAGGCATCCACTTTCTTCACATCCTTGTCAACTGGTACTGGGGAAAGGTGGGGAGACAGGCCACTCCCGCAGGGCACCCCTACTCCAGTTGACAAGCTGCTCTTCCTGGTAATGGGAATCCAATGTCAAGGGCCAGCAGTACATCTTGTTTTCATGCCCGAGATGATCTTAAAAATCAATAAGCATGGAAGGACACAGCCAAGTATTTTTCTCTCTATCATTTTTCAATATTTGTTTAATTTGTCATCCCCAAGGATCAAGGGCTTCTGGTGAAACATCTCAGCTGGAAAGGCTGGGTGGGTTGGAAGACAATCAGAAAAGGGGCCAGGGGCTGGCTGTGGCCTACCTGTGCCAGTACACTTCAGGGGCAGGAATGACATAGATTACCACAGCTGCAGGTGACAAAACTCGAATCATGAGAATAGCAAGCTGCACCTACAATGATGTTTAGCAGAGGACAGGACAAGAGAAACGTGAGTGGAATGTACAGCAGTCTGCTCCTCTCAAATAGGGGGAATGTTAGGGCTCTCCTCATACCCTTCCCGTGCTTGGGAAGAGGTTATCTCCACATTCTCTCTGTCCATTTCTCACCCTGAGATAAGTAAGCTCTCTGTTGGGTGTGGCCCAGGCATCGTCTTTGACTCCGCCTTCCCACAACTGGCCAATCACTGAGTCCTGTCGATTTCACTCCAGAAGAACTCTTCTGTCCTTTTCGTTCACCTCCACTGCTTCCACTTCAGTTCAAGTCCCCATCGCACTTGCCTGGGACTCTGCAACTGCTTCCAAAGCAGTCTCACTGCCTTGAGTTCTGCATTCCCCCAGTTCCTTCTCCACAGAGACCAGACTGGACTTGAGCGGCAGTGTGGCTTGCGGGGAAGAGCTGGGCACGGGCCCAGCAGCCTGGGTTCCATCCTGGCTCCTCCAAATTTGTGAACTTGCATGGGTAACTTAACTCTTCTGTGCCTCAGTTTGCCTCATCTCTGTAATCAACATGCTAACTTTTAGGTGCCTGGAAAAGGCACAGAGGTAGTGAATTAACACAGATGAAGTGTCTGGAATAGCGGCTGCCAGCTCCATGCCCGTGAGCTACACCTTCTGGAGTGTAACCGCCCTGCTTACACTCGTGGTCAGGACAATCTCTCCAACGCAGCTTGCAGCTTGAAGCTCCGCAGGACCTGCTTGCTTGTCCTTTCTCACCTCTTGGTAGCTCCCTGCTTCACACTCCACACTCACATGAAATGCCTTTTTGTTCCTCTAGCCAAACAGGCTAGTGGGGATCTTTGCATGTGCTGTTCCCTCTGCCTGGAACATTCTCCCTGATGTTCTTACCATCCCACTGGTCTCTCATCTCTCAGGTCTGGATGGTCTTTTCTTTGTGAAGTGTCTCTCACTCATCAAAATCCAATTAGGAGCTTTCCTTTGTGTTCCCACAGAACCCTTGCTTCCCATCAATGCACTTGCTACCTTGTATTTTTAATTTTTTTATTATGAAAGATTTCAGACAGAAAAGAATACAATAGCCCCTGCTGGTGTGGCTCAGTGGATTGAGTGCCAGCCTGCAAACCAAAGAGTCACGAGTTCAATCCCCAGTCAGGGTACATGCCTGGGTTACGAGCCAGGTCCCCAGTTGAGGGGCACACAAGAGGCAACAGCACATTGATGTTTCTCTCCCTCTCTTTCCCCCTCCCTTTGCCTCTCTCTGGAAATAAATAATTTTTAAAAACGAGAATACCACAAGAGTAGAATTAGCTCTTGTGTTGTCCCAAAATTGGTAAAGTTTTGCCACATTTGCTCTCTCTTTCTCTATCATTCTCTCTGTATTTAGTCTGTTTCCAAGTAAAGGACAGATAGCAGGACCTTTCACCCCTAAATGTTCTAACTTTCATATCCAAAAACTAAAAAAACCAAGGGGTATTCTCTCACCTACAACACAACACCATGATCACACCTAAAAAAACGAACCCTTCTCTAACATCACTAAAGACTGGATCCACACCCAGCTTCCCCGGCCCTTCTGCTACATTGCATTTGAATTGCTCCTTCGCTGGCCTGTTTTCTTCCAATGGGCTGTAAGCTCTCAGAGGAATGGAATGTGTCCCCTTTCTTCCCTCTCCCAAGCACTCAGCTCCTGGCAGAACAACCCTGATGCCCCAATTCCTCCTGCTGAGAAGAGCTTCCAGCCTCCTGCAATCCCAGCCCAGCTGTCCCCCTGTGCGTGCACACACACACCCTTTGGTAATGCTTGGCCTCTCTCCAGTGTCCCAGGTCAGAAACCAGTGGGGCATTCTAGACACCTCCCTCTGCTGAGCTGACGTGGGTCCCCTACCCTCTCTGGCCTGACCCCTTCCCGTTCTCCTCCCCATTCCGGAGGCCAGGCTTTGGTCTAGCCCTTCATCCTCCCTGGCCCAGCTCCCTGAGTCTTAACACCACCGATGCTGCATCATGTCCCTGTCCTGCCTCAGAGCTTGCTCTCTAAAGGCAAACCCACTCCATTTGCTCCCCTTCCTCAAGCCCTGCTGTGGACCCTCTGGGCCCAGCCTCCCCATCCAGCCTCAAGTACTAACCTGGCAGCTACCACCCCCTTCCTTCTCCCTGTTCTGGCCCCTGCCTTCCCAACTCCCTTGGCCTCTAGCCATTCAAAACTATCTACCCCATGCCTCTCCCTGCCTCCAGTCTCTCCACCTGGCACGCCCACCTTCCAGTGCCTCACCTGCCTCTGAGAGCCCAGAGGGAAAGCCAGATGTCGCTTGTCTCCAGGGCCATTCACCTACCTGTCCCTCCTGGCAAGAGTGCCCAGAGTGCTTGAGCATAATCGGTGTTAAGTACTTGCTAAGTGGGCAGACAGAAACACCATCCTCTCCTTCCTCCCTGGTCTAGGTCAGCTGCAGCCCTAGTCCATCTCAGTCCTTTCCCTGGGCCCCGACGCCAGCCCAGCCCAGTGCTGCTCCCAGATGGACAGGCCACAGCCTGGGCATACTGCCTCCCCATAGCTGCCAGGCCCATTTGTTGTCCTCCCTTTCCTAGCAAACTGTGCAAGGAGGGCAACAGCACCCTGGACTGTTTCTATTTAAAAAATAATAATAATTAGCCCTGGCTGGTGTGGCTCAATGGATTGAGTCCTGGCCTGGGAACCAAAGGGTCACTGGTTCAATTCCCAGTCAGGACACATGCCTGGGTTGCAGACCGGGTGCTTGGTTGGGGGTGTGTGAGAGTCAACCACATACTATTTCTCTGCCTCTCTTTCTCCCTCCCTCTCCCTCTCTCTAAAAATAAATAAATAAGTAAAATCTTTTTAAAAATCATCAAAAATCTAAACAAAAAGTTTTCTTGGAAAACTTTTGAAGTCATCTTAAAGCGAAGTACTTCCTAGGAAACAGAAAGTGAGATGGGATGGCCCCTTTTGCCTGGAAGAGGATTTTCAGAACACAGTGCAGTTTATGCATGCCTGCAAGAAAAGGTATTCCACGTCCATATTGGTATGCCATTGATTCGGTTATGCAGGGGGAGGGGCAGGGGCTTCAAGCAGGGATGCCCTTGGTCCACGCGGTTCACCTCCTACTGTACCTGAGAAGGTTCCTGACACCCTTGTCACTGCTGGTACCAGCCCCTGCATCACACCTGAAGCACAAGCAGGAATTTTACCTTTTCACCTTTATAACATTCTGCTCAAAGGGATGTTTTTAGCAGCACAGAACAAGACCCGGCACGCAACCTCTGGGAACCCTGGTGGTGAAGGCCCAGGAAGTGATGGTGAAGGGGGTCTAAGCCAGAATCTCCACGCCTGTCCCCCCGAGAGCTGAACAGTCTGTCCTGAATGAGGCCTTGACCGATCTGAGCACCTACCCCTTCGGCTGCGTGAGGCTCCTCCCTCCCTCACAGGGTCCTTCATGAAAATTAAATGAGGGGTTGCATGCACAGCAGGAGGGAAAAGCAATTTTCATCTCAGGTTGTGCTGAAGCCATGAAACATTGATGACACATTCCAAGGTGAGCTGTGACAGCATCATGCGGGGCTCCTGGCTTCCCTTTATCTGACCACCTCCGGCCCACAGGGAGGGTTGGGTGAGGAAGTCAATGGGAGAGCAGAGAAGGAGTTCTAGAATGAGCGAGGGGTGCTTGCCACGTTTCAACTGCCCACTCCTGACTCCCCAAGAGCTATCTCAAAGGCCCTGTGGCCTGGGATCTGGGACTCACTGAGGACTGTGTCTGAATCAGGCCCAAGAAACCTCACATGCAAGGCAGCCAGCTGCAGGGACAGGGAGTGGTAGCTTTGGATTCACCAGGGTAAAGGCGCGTTGGGTGTTTTCCCGAAGCCAGAGGGGTACAACAGGTGACCTTGTGGGCTGTGCAGGTCATTCTGAAGAGGGCCACAAGGAGGAGTGGAAACTTCCAACTGCACCTGGTACGGCTGACCTGTGTCATCCCCAAATTCATGTGTTAAAGCCTACTGCCCAGGACCTCAACATGTGACTGCGTTCAGAGATGGCTTTAAAGACAATCTGTTAAAATAAGTCCCTAAACTTGAGCACCAACTGACACCATACACAAAAATAAAATCAAGGTGGATAAAAGATTTAAATATAAGCCGTGACACCATTAAAGTCCTAGAGGGGAACATAGGCAGGAAAATCTCAGATATTTCATGCAGCAACATTTTTACTGATACATCCCCCAGAACAAGGGACATAAAGGAAAGAATAAACAAATGGGATCTCATCAAAATAAAAAGCTTCTGCAAGGCTAAAGAAAACAGTATTAAAATAAAAAGAGAACCAACCGTATAGGAAAACATATTTGCCAATGATACCTCAGACAAGGGTTTAATCTCCAAAATATATAAAGAATTTACACGACTCCACTCTAAGAAGACAAGTAACCCAATTAAAAAATGGGCAAAGGACTTGAACAGACACTTCTCCAAGGAGGACATACAGAGGATCCAGAGACACATGAAAAGATGCTCAATATCGCTAGCCATCAGAGAGATGCAAATTGAAACCACAATGAGATACCACTTCACACCAGTCAGAATGGCCATCATAAACAAAGCAACAAACAACAAGTGTTGGAGAGGTTGTGGAGAAAAGGGATCCCTAGTTCACTGTTAGTGGGACTTCAGACTGGTACAATCACTATGGAAAACAGTATGGAATTTTCTCAGAAAACTAAAAATGGATCTGACTTTTCACTCAGCAATTCCACTGTTAGGATTATATCCTAAGAACCCTGAAACACCAATCCAAAAGGACCTATGCACCCCAATGTTCACAGCAGCACAATTTACAATAGCCAAGTGTTGGAAGTAACCTAGGTTCCCATCAGTTAATGAATGGATCAAAAAACTATGGTACGTTTACACAGTGGAATCCTATGCAGCAGAAAGAAAGAAGGAACTCCTGCCCTTTGCAACAGCATGGATGGAGCTGGAAAGCATTATGCTAAGTGAAATAAGCCAGGCAGTGAAAGACAAATACCATATGATCTCATCTTTAACAGGAACCTAAATGACAAAACAAACAAACAAGCAAAATATAAACAAAGACACTGAAATAGAGAATGGGCTGACAGTGACCAGAGGGGAGAGGGGAGGGAATTTCAGGGGAAAGGGGGAAGGGTTTACAGGAACAAGTATAAAGGACACATGGACAAAAACTAGAGGGGGGTGGAAATGGGAGGGAGGTGGGGAAGGCTGAGGGGTGGGATGGGATGGGAGTAAAAAACAGAAAACTGTACTTGAACAACAATTAAAATTAGAAAAGAAGAAAAAAGAAATAAATAAAATAAAATAAGGCCCTAATGCCATTGGACTGGTGTCCTTATAAGAAGAAGAGATTTGGACCCACAGAAATACACCAGCCATTCGCGTGCAGAGCAAAACCGTGTGTGGACACGGGCAAGAAGTGGCCAGCTGCAAGCCAAGGAGAGGAGCCTCAGAAGAAAGCAACCCTGCCCTCCCCTTAATCTCAGATGCCTAGCCTCTGCAACTGTGAGGAAGCTAGTTCTGCTGCTTCCGACCCCGAGTCTGTGGCATTTGCTGTGGCAGCTCCAGCAAACTCACACAGCGCCACTCAGAGGCTGGGGACTGAGGAGAGGGTCCAGGGCAGTCAGCGTCCAGGGTCTAGCAGTTCAGAGATTGTTCTCTGAAATATTCACAAAATCATGCAGGAGATGAAGAAATCAGGTCTAAGCACCCACTAGGCCCAGCCAGTGGGGTGCCAGCCTACCTGAGTATTATTAACCACTTAAGAACTTCCGGCCCCTCGCCTTCCTCTCCTGTCCCTGTCCCCCACACCCTCTCGCCACCTGGGTTCAGAATCCTCAGTGAGCCAGATGGAAACATAAGGTGGGGGGTGAGGGGCTGACCACAGACCCCCTCCCCCAACTCCAGGCACCAGATGGAGGAGGAACAGGGGCGTCCACCTGGAGCAGAGTTTTAGGTCTGGGTTAGTCCACAGACTCAGACACATCAGTGGCTGAACTGAGACAGTGAGGGAACCAGCAAGGCCACCGGACAGTCCTGGACTGGCCCTAACTTTCCTCCCCAGGCAAGGCAAGAGTGGGGCTCTGCTGAAAAAAGTCAGGGGTAGTGATAGGGGAGTTGGCTTCCCGAAAACACCCTGTGAGTCCTGTGTATTCAACATGCAACCTCCTACCCACGGGGCGCCTCAGCCCAGTCTCCGGCCAAGTAAGACATGGCGTTCTAAATTCCTTCCCTGTCACCATGAAGCAATTCTATCTTTTCCAAGCAAGACAAAAGCTAACAACAACTGACAAACCATTTAAGAGCATTTGTGTTCATCGAACTGACAACTCAGGCTCTACCAAGCCTGGACAGGATGCCACCCGCCACACCTGCTGACCCAGGAGAGGACACTAACTCCAAACCAGCCACGGGGCTGGGCAGGCTTTAGAGGCACACAGCTCCCCGGGGAGAACAGAGTTCAAATCCTGGCTCTGCCACTTAGAACCCTGGGTGAGTCACTTTTCTGTACTTCAATGTCCTGATCCGCAAAATGGATATGATAGAAGTACCTATGCAACAGGGTCACCACGCAGGATAAATAAGGAAATCGGGGCCAAAGCATTGCCTGGCACAGGGCAGAAGACTCAATACGCACAGTTATCACTGCCTCTCAGAGTGAAACCTTGGGATGGCCTTGGTTTATCGTCAAGAACAGTATATAAGAGGTGTGGTGATGAAAAGCATCGATCCAGCCCTGGCTGGCGTAGCTCAGTGGATTGAGTGCAGGCTGTGAACCAAAGTGTCACAGGTTCGATTCCCAGTCAGGGTACATGCCTGGGTTGCAGGCCATGACCCCCAGCAGCCGCACATTCATGTTTCTCTCTCTCTCTCTATCTTCCTTCCTTCCCTCTCTAAAAATAAATCAATAAAATCTTAAAAAAAAAAAAAGAAAAGCATCGATTCTAGGACCAGACTGCCTAGGTTTGACTCAAGCAAGAATGGGAAGTACATTGTATAAATGTTTGCTATAATAGATACCCATTTATTTATTTATCAATAGCTAAGCCAATAAATAAAGATACATACAGTAACATGCATGCAGATACAATACAGATAATAAGAGCATAGTAATGGCAGCTATTACTAAGGGAACGACCATCTCAATAAACTCACATGGGTCCTGAAGTTTCTGGTCACCAAGAGACATCAGAGGCATTGAATGGGGCTCAGACAGGCAGAGTGACCTCAGCTGCTCTTGCCTGTTTGTTGGCAGAATGTCTTGAACCCAGAAACCCATCCTCCTGGGGCTGGGCTTTCAGCACCGCCTCCCACCCTGGCGCCCGCCAGCAGCTCTCAGCGTCTCTCCTGTGTTACCTGGTCTGGTTCCCTCCTCCAGGGCAGGTCCCTTCTTGCAGGGGAGGCATGAGGTCCCCCGGCCTTCCAGCCTCCTGAGAAGGTGACATTTCAACAGGCCCAGCTCCCTCTGATCCTGGCTCTGCATGCATTCCCGCTGACTCGGGGCCTGAGGACTGATGGAGGAAAGGGGCAGTCAAGATGAAAAGCTGGTACACCCCGCAGGAAATAATTGTTTAGCCAATTCCAGAACTGAGAAAACAAGTGTAACATTGGAGAAAGGAGAGTGAAGTGCCATTCAAGGCCATTGTCACAGCCTCCTCCCTGTGTATTGGGGAAACAATAGGGCCTGTGTGTGTGAGGACAATGCTGGGTGTTATCAGCCACGTCTGTGTTACTCCTGGGGACAGGAGGGCGAGAAACGAGGCCACGATGCCCTCCTGGGTCTGCTGTCTCTGGAACTCACGAATCACAGCCACCAGGCCCGTCGGAGCTGGGAGAGGAGCCTTGCCCTCCAGCCCGGAGTGCTCTGTAATGGGGGAGGGGACACCTGCTCGGGAGGGTCCTCACCCTTTCCCCTTCCCTGACCAGCTTTCAGAGACTCCCCACAAGTTAGAGCCAAAAGGAATCACAGGCATCACCCCTGCAAGCACACATACCGTCTCCTCCAAGTCTTGACTTCAATGACGGGCACCTGGCAGGGACTGTGGCCCAGCCACAAGCCTATTAGCAGCAGTGGGTCAGGCCAGAGGGACGCTTCCACTGTGTCCTCCACCGAAACCCCATGGTGGACCAGGGCGCAACAAGACCTCGTTTGCTCCTGCCTCTAAGACCTGGCTCTGTCGCTAATTACCTGTGGCCCATGAGCCAGTTTCTTCTCTGACTGCTAGGTTTGCCACCTGAAAACTGGGGTTATTTGGAGCCACTGTCAGGATTAAACGTACGAATCCATGCAAAAGTCCTAGAACAGTGCTTCGGCCATAGGCGTCCCTCAAGAAGCATGAGTGACAACTTAGATGACCACATCACACCTGCCACTGGCTTAGATTCATGAGGAGATGGTGCAGAGATGGCTGGAAACCTGGGATCCCAAATACCCAAATTCTATGTTTCCCCCGCTGGGTCCCTGAGGGAAGTTGGCACTGACCAGTACTCCCAGGGATAAGGCAGGTGACAAATGTATGGAGAGGGTTAACTGTGGCCCACAGAGAGCAGCGGGGATGGTAGGGGTTCCGAGAGCCCACACCGGGCATCGGGGGCAGCCAGGACTCAGGCCCAGCCAACCGCTGCAGCGTAGACAGGTGGGAGCAGCGTGGCTAGGCCTGTAAAATGTTTTTAAAGAGCCAGAAATTTGAATGTTCATATCACATCTCCCCATTTTTAAACACCGTGTCAACTAAGACGTTGTTTGTGCAGAGTCAGCCCCTAATCACACAGCCTGTGATCCGGACACAGAGGGCGTTTCCAAGCCAGGGCGTGCCTGTCATTATCGGTCCTTCTGGCCCCAGGCTGCCTGTGGTCTCCTGGTGAGCGACCAGCTCACTTCAAAGCCACCCCTTAGCTTGGAGCCTCAGACCAGAAAGACAGAGCAGCGCCTTCTGCCCGGACACTACCCTCCTCTCAGTCCATGAAATGGGGGTGAGGAAAAGGGAAACCGGGGAAGCGAGGGGGCCCACCCTGCAGGACCACCCCACGCAGATGTTCCTGGATAAAGAAGGCAGTTGGAACCTGGTGGTGGGACCAGAGGGCAGACTGGGGGACTTAAGGCCCCAAATCTTCACCCAACAAACTGAAGCCGTCTACAGGATGAAACGTGCTTGCTGTGCCAATGCAATTTCAAAGCAACACTGCTCACAATGAGGTGCCACGCCACAGCCGCGGGGGTGGCTGCGGACAAAAAGGCTTAAGGATAAGTGCCGGCCAGGAGGCGGGAACTCGGGGCCCTCCCACACTGCAGACGGGAATGGGAAATGGTGCAACCGCTTTGGGAGACAGTCTGGCACTTCCTCAAAAAGTGAAACACAGAATTACCACATGACCCAGTAACTTCACTCCTGGATACATATACCCCAAGAGGAATGAACACATGAATCCAAAGAAACTTGTTCAAGCGTGCTCACAGCAGCATTACTCATGACAGCCAGAAGGTGGAAACCACCCAACTATCTATCAGCGAGCGGGTGAATGGATAAACAGCATGTGGTGCAGCCACACAGTGGAAATTATTTAGTAATCGCAAGGAATGAAGTATTGATACATGCTACAATGTGAGGAACTTCAAAATATTGGGATAAGTGGAGGGAAAAAAAAATAAAAAAGACCACGTAGCAGATTATTCCATTTTTATGGAATGGCCAGAATACACAAATCTGCGGAGACAGAAAGGAGGTGAGAGGTGGCCCAGGGCTGGGGTGTGATGGAGAGGGTTCAGGGCTGGATAGCTGAAGGGCACGGTGACCTTCAGGGGTGGTGATCATGCTCTAAAACGGACTGTGGTGATGCTTCTACCGCTCTGTAAATATGCTAAAATCCACTAAGTTGTAGCCTTTAAATGGGTAAATTGCATATGTGAGTTACATCACAATAACACTGTCACCACAAAAAAAGAACCCCCAACTAAGACCGCTACCCTTGACTCCCTTTGGTTAAAACACTTCTGCATCCATACTGTTCTCTTCGCGTCAGCCCCCCTGGGGAAGACAGCGCAAGCGCTCTGCAAAGATGATTTTCCTCAGGGAATCAGAGCTCAAATGAGGGTGACCAACTGGCCTGGTTTCCCCAGGGCTGTCCCAGCATTAGTACAAAAAGTCCTGTGTTCCCAGAAATCCCTCATTCCTGGGAAAACTGAGTTGGCTGGTCACCCTGGGGCAAACCCCTTCCGGCGGCACAGGGAAGCGCTGCCAGGGGCAGGCACAGTCCCTAGATCCTTCCAGAGTTGGGGTATAAGTCACCCTGAAGCTCCTCCTAATAGTCAAAAGGTATTTTAATGACTGGTGTTCCCATTCTACAGATGAGGAAACTGAGGTCCAGAGAGATGAAGTAACTTGCCAAAAGTACACAGGAGCCAGGAAATGAACCCGGGGCTTTTCCCAAAGCCCGAGGTACCCCCTTCTACTCATCACACTGTCTCTCACCACACCACTGGGTCACCTGTCCAGGAACACCCTTAGACCGCTTTTGCCCCCCGGGGAAGGTAGTCTGACATCCAGACCGAAGCAGCATGAGTTTTCAGCTATGGGAAGACGAGAAGACAGGTCCAATTTGGTGGGTAACAGCTCAGACCGTGGAGTCAGATTGCTCAAGTCTGAATGTGGGCTCTGCCACTACTGTGCTGTGTGACCTTGGACAAGCTACCAAACTTCTCTGTAACTTAGTTTCCCCCTATGTAGAATGGGAAAACTGATACCACCCTCTGCGTGTGTGTATTGCATAGGATTGTTATGGGAAGTAAAAAATCAATAAGGGTGTCAGAGGCTTAGATGGAGGCTGGGAAGTTCATTAAATAAATATAAGAAAGCACAGTTTGCTATACCCAGTATTGGAGAGAAATCAGATTAATCTTAAGAAAAACCAGGCAGTGGGACCAAATCATGGAAATGTTGAACTCTAATATTCCGTTCTGTTTCTTCCCGTGAAAATGTTTATGGTTTAGGAATTGCTGGGAGATCCCCAGCCCACAGGCAAACCTGTCAAAGCAACATGGTAGGGGCATCTGGGCAGCCTGCCCCAGTGGGATGCCACGGGGCAGGCATGAGGCCCTGCCTGGCCACCCGGAGCCCAGGGGATCCCTTCGTACCTGACCTGCCCACGAGGACAAGGGGAGCTGGAATTCTCCAGCTGGGGTAGCACCTCTTACTCAGCGGTGCTCTCTGAGAAGGCATGAGCAACATCATTTTACAGATTTGGAAACAGACTCAGAGAAGTTCGAGAACTGGTTCAAAGTCCAGTTAATAACACGCAGAGTCGGGATTCAAACTGAGATTGAATTCTAGAGTCCCTCTGCCTTATTGTTTCCGTGTGCGTTTTGACTGTCACGTAACAAGGTACCTCAACACTTAGTAGTTTAAAACAACAGACATTTACAATCATACAGATTTGAAGGTCAGATATCCAGGAGTGGCTTGGCTGGGTGTTTCTGGCTCAGAATCCCTCATGAGGTTAGAGTGAGGATGTTGGTCAAGGCTACCGTCAATTTCAGAGCTGTACTGAGTTTGCGGCTGGAGAACCAGCTTCTAAACTCGGCAATGAGGCTGTTGGCAGGCTGGCTACTGGCTGGAGGCTTCAGTTTTTCATCACATGGACCCCTCCAGAGGACTACTCGCAACGTGACAGCTTGCTTTCCCTAGAGCAAGAGATTCAAGAAAAAGAGAGCAGCCAAATGAAAGAGCATCAGGAGGTGCAGCCTTTCATATCTCAGTAGCAACACACCATCACTTCTGCCATCGGCTGTCAGTCACACGGACCAATCCCGGTAAAGTGTGGGAGGGGACTACGCAGGGGTGTGAATACCAGCAGGCAAGGATCTTTGTGGGCCGTCTTGAAGGCTGGTGACCACACTGCTCACTTCTCTAAAATCAGACAAGAAGGCACATCCTGCAAATAGTAAGGCAGTGCCCCCCACAAACAAATCACAGGAATTAATCTTAGTCTAACCACTTTTGGGATGTTGTTTATTGAACACACATTCAATTCATTCAAGGCGTAGGCTGGCCCCTCTGGATACAGGCAGGTGTTAAACCTACAGCTTACAGTGGCTCATGGGAGAAGAATAAGAATCAAGCCATGTGGACCCCCGGAGAAGAGAAGAGGGAGAGGCCAAGAAATAGAGGTGGACTCAGGACTCCGTTTCAATGTGGCTCTAAAATCTTCTAGTCCAGGTATGGGTTCATCCTGACACAACCTGGGTTTATTTTCCTGGGCCTGGACAACACCCCGACAGAGAACAGGAGAGAGAGAAGGAAAAGGGAGAGAAGTAGGAAGCCTTGGAAAAAATGTCCTAGTTTACCAATGTCTGGAATTTCACAATTAGGCATTCTTTTTTTTAGCATGAACTTATCAAGCTAAAATTTTGAGCCAAATTTTGCTAAGGAAATGGGGGTGGAAAAAACAGTGAGTCAACCAGATACTAAAGGTGGATAAGGGAAATGACAGAGAGACTGGGTTTGGGGTGCAAAGGAGACAGGTGTTTCCTTAAAAAATCAGTCCTGTACTGTCTACCAAAAACCACCTGCCACATTCACTGTAACTATCTCGTTGAACAAAGGAATAAAATCATTTCCGTGAATGCCCCCACAAGTGTGATAGGAACCTAGTAGGTAATATCTATTTTAATTTATTTTTTACTTTTCGATTACAGTTTATATTCAAAATTAGTCTGTATTAGTTTCAGGTACAAAACAGTGGTTAAAAACTCATACTACTTTACATGGTCCACCGATGTTTCAAGTACCCACCTGGTCCATACTTAGTTATCTCAATATCATTGACTACATTCCCGCTGCTGTAGCCTACATCTCTGACTATTCTCTAACTACCCATGTGCACTGCTTAATCCCTTCACTTTTTTTCACTTGATTCCAGCCCTACCCCCACTCTTCTAAATGCTTCTTCACCTGCTCTTCAGAACGGATCTCCCCTAGGACTATAGCAAAGTTACTAAAAACTTTGATTCAGTTTCCCCGTCTGGGTAAGGCAAATAGTACCAGCACCTACCTATCGCACACATAAAGAAACTACACGTGAAAGCAATGTTACATTCTCCGAAATGGGGGGAGGGATAAATTCCAAGAATTCCGACACGCACAGCCACATTTTAATTCCAAGCAGCTAGGTAGCTACGTTCCCAAGGCTTCTGCTAATGAAGGCGCATTCCTCAAATCAGCCAGCCCATCCACTCGGGTCAGGGAAAAAATCAGGGTTTTTCCTGATCTGGTAAGTAAACAAGCTAAGTCATTTCCTTCCCTGGAAACCAAACGGTGCCCACGTCCTCCGATCCCACAGCCTTAAAGTCGCCCAACAGCACTTCCAGACATCGCGCCCTGCTTGGCTGGCTCCGCCCCATTTCGCAGGGGCACCAGCCCCGGGCGGTTTCCGCCACCCTAAAGGACTACAGACCCCGGCCTGCCCCGCGCGGCCGCAGGGACGGCGCTTCCCCAATGAAGTGGTCACATGACCTGGGGAAAATGGCTGCGTTGACTGCGGAAAATTTTGCAGCACTCCAGAGCCTGTTGAAGGTAAACTAGAGCGTGGGGACAGCGTGAGGCGGCCCTTTGTCACCGGGATTTTAGATGGAATCGGAACTTGGGATAAACGGACCTTGATTTGGAGCCACGACTCTGCCATTGCTTCTCTGTGGCCCCGGGCAAGTCGCTGCCCCTTTCTGAGCTGTTTACAAGAAAAAATAAAATTAATGCTGGCCTGACAGTGGTGGGGGGACAAATAAGATAATGATTGTGAAAGCGCTGCTGGTTTTCCTGAGCGGTGCATTAGGGTGGCAATTGCTGGGTCCACGAGGCAGTTCAGATTGCATCCAGCAGCCCCTGTGCAATGCTAGGCAGTAGAGAAATTCTCTCTGCACGCGCCCTGCCCTGAGTGAAGTGCACATTCTTTGTTCTCCACAGTCCTGGGTTTTCTGTCCTTGCTTTTGAAACCGGAAAAGACGGTGTTCATGCAGCCTGTCACCTACCAGTGATTGAATCTTTATGGGCTCTTTATTCAGATGGTGGGCAATCTGAGAAGACAGCGGGATTGTACCCTAACAGACTGTCTAAACTTCTACTTTAAACCTTCCCTTTTTTTAAGGGGAAGGAAGACAAGCCTAGGTAAGGGGTTTGGAATTCAGGGAAAAAGTTAATCAGATAAAAGCTGCAACATTCTTTCATCCGTGCCCTGGGTGGTGGACTGCTCTCCCTGGAGCACAGTGACTCAGATACCATCTTGAATTGTTTGTAGTCCTCCCGAGGCACAAAGGTGGAACTGCTTAAGGTCTCCTGGAGTCAGGGTGGGTTGTATCTTCAGTTCCTGAAACAATGGCTTTTTACATACATTGATTACTAAGCTTATTAACTGTTACCTGAGATTAAAAATTTTCCAACATTTGAGTTTCCCATCACTTTAACCTCTATAAGGGCCCGAAGTTCTGATCATCATTTGAAAGATTATAAGGTCAGAAGGGACGTACTTCACAGGTCTTGGTAAGGATCGAATGAAATGACGGATTGGATTTATTTGCTTAACTTCAGGCTTCTCCTGTAGGAAGGAGTGGCTTTATCTTCCTCTGCAGTTTACAGTTCTTGTCACTAGCGGACATTATGCATCGATTTGTCTATCTTTCTCACAAGATTGCAAGATCCATGAGTGACTTTTTTTCAAACACACCAGACGAAGAGGGTAGAGTTAATTACACTCAGCAGTCATGTGGGGCACAAGTTCATCATTCACGGCACAACATTCCTCATTGGTCCATGCCGTGGTCCCTATGTTGTTTTAACCACCTCCCCCGTGTTCTTCTGTATCTTCATCCCTAAAGGCATCTAATGTTATTCACAAATGTATCGCCGACAAGTGTACCCCCAACACCTGAGATACAGCATATGCTTAATAAGCAGCTGTTGGACGTATTCATGAGGGAAGTGAGGCCACCGGGTGAGGGCAGGGTCATGGTCCTTTCTGCGGTGTCTGACGGGAGTAGAGAGCCGTTGCTGTCTAAGGTTTTCTGTGTTGCTGGGCTGCCCTTTTCTTGGTCCCTTGGCTAGGGAGCAGGTGTTTGTTGGAACTTTCTTCTTTCTGCACCCATTGGTGTTCTCGGTTGCCCTTGTCTTCGGCTCAGAGTCTGAGATATGTGAACAAAAAGAAAGCCCAGGGGACTCACCTCCATGCCATTCCCTGGCCGTGAGGTCCACAGCAGGGCGGTCTCCTCCTCTCCCCCTTTCAGAGTCACCTTGGGTTTGTTCACCTGGTGCCCAGGGACATTTATTGTGCTTCACAGGAAGAATAAGGAAAAGTACTCCGAATCCATCGTCCCAGACATGAGAGTGTCCTACTCACTGTTAAATCTGGAGTGTCAACACGGTGTCACACCATCACATCATAGAGGGACAAAACTGTTCTAAAACATCTGTTTTCATCAACTGTTTATTTGCTTTTCCATCTGTGAATTAATTTCTAGGCCTCTTCAAAAGACGTCGTCAGACAGCTATGCCAAGAGAGCTTTTCCAGGTCAGCCCTCGGCTCGAAAACACTCTTGGACACCACGTGTTCCAGCTTGTCTGTGACCCAGGAGGAGGCGGAGCAGGTCAGTGTGGTCAGAAACAACCTTCGGCCACTGGGCTCTTGACTCCTTAGTCTCTTTCTTGACTTCCCAGCCATTGCTGTGTCCAAGGAAGTTTTTTCCCCTTAAATGTCTATTGATATTAAAACCACTTAAAATAGATTTTTTTAAATGTTAGTGAACTTAAAAACCTTGGTTTTGAACCTTTATTGTTCATTGAACCTTGTTGTCAATGAGGCGTGAGTGGGAGAACTTACCCAGAATCAGGGTTCCTGACCATTTCCATTTCAGACATGTTACCCACCAGTGTGGCCGAAGCCAGCCATTTCGTCTTTTCTTTCCCAGCCCGTCACTCACTGCTGCTCACTAATCGTTGGTTGGATAGCTCAGGCAGACTCTTCTGGGGTCAGTGGCAGGAGCTCCACGGCCTGAGTGCTGTGAGGGAGGATGTGCGGGCTGGGAGGGCGATCTCAGCTGGTGGCCAAGAGGAAGAGTAGAGAGACTCACGGGATGTCGCACTCCAACACGGGAGTGCGTCCAGACCGGCCTCTGTTACTGCTGCTGCTGCTGCTGCTGCTGCCATTTCTAAACCCGGAGCTTTGTTCGTTGAAGTTAGCTGTGGGAGGGTAAAAGGCAGAAGTACGATTATCAAACTGAGTTGGAGACTGACTTTGGGTTCCACATCTATAACCCTGAAGCAAAGACTTGGGTGCAGGTACCACCTGAGAGGTGGTTCTGGGAACCACAAAGGAGAAGGTGGGGGAAATCAAACTGGGAAGAGAGGCAGACCAATAACAGGGTGTGTGTTAGTGAGCGGTCACTTCTGTGGGCAGCTAGGGCCCAATCATAGGGGCCTGTTAGAAGCCGTGGGGAACACACCCCAGAATGTTGGTGGCCTGGAGGGCAGAGAGGCTGGGGAGGTCTCCACTAACGCCCACTCCTCCTCAGTGGCGGGGTCACTGTCCCCTGTCCTCTGGTCGTGCCCGCCTGTTGCTGAACAGCCTCCCGAGGCGTCAGGGAATGCCCTAAAGCAGCAGGTGACCTCTGGAGAGTCCCCTCAGGTTCAGCTATGCGTCATTATGTCCACAGAGCGACCACAGCCACGCCTGGAAGGTGGAAGGGTGGAACACAGCGTCCTAGCCCTCCTCTTCCGCAGGGCGGGCCACACAGCCAGCCTGGAGCCGATGGTTCTCTGTCCTCCCAGGTGACAGCCCAGGGACAGGGCCACAACGCTCCCACCACTCGGGATTCAGCGCCCAAACCCGCAGGGGCCAGTACCTCTGGGAGCAGACAGTTCGGTCGGCACAGCCTCAGGCTCTGGCCAGGTGCGCGCGGAAACTGATTACTAGAATTCTGTAGCACACTAAACATATGTTTTTTGCAGATTTGACCAAAAAAAAAGGTATAATTTTGATTTATGCACACCAGATGGCTATGGTTGTGTTGTCATTCTTTTTATTTGACAGTCTAAGGGGAAGAGAGGTCAGCCCCCCTGACTAAATAGTCAGGTACTGCATGTTTTAAAACTTCTTGCGGCGCACTGGTTGAAAATCACTGGGCTAGAAAGTTAACTGACGGTCAGAGTCTGTGCAGTGGGAAAGGGTACTCAGTAACTCTGTGCTCGAAAGCAGGGTGTGTGGCAGGGTGACAGCTTCCCATGCCAGGTGGCCACGTCTGTCTTCTAAAGCAGCAGGTGAGCTTAGGGACAGACTGAGGCACGTGGGCATCGGCACCTGAGACAGAGGCCTCAGGACTCACGAGGCCACGCTGAATGGCTGTCGCAGTGTGTGGCCGGCGGTGGTGGGGGGAGCCTGGCCCCGGCCCCTGCCCGCTTTCCCTCAGCGCGCAGGGCGCCCATCTCTCTCCTGCAGCTGCTCCAGGCTCTGCACCGCCTCACCAGGCTGGCGGTGTTCCGTGACCTGGGCTCCGCCGAGGCGGTTCTGGCTCTCTTCCCGGAAAACTTCCACCAGAACCTCAAAAACCTCCTGACGAGAATCATCCTGGAACACATGTGAGTGCTCGTTTCGTGGGAGTTCCTTGTAAGGCTTGTGCTGTTTGTTCCTGTTCTAGAAGTAGTAGGTTCACTCTTTTTTAAAAAAAAATTTACTTTTTTTATTTTTAATGAGAGGGAGGGGAGGGAGAAAGAGAGCGAAGGGAGGGAGAAAGAGAGGGAGAGAAACATGAAATCAGTTGCCTCTTGTACGTTCCCCAGCTGGGAACCAAGCCTGCAACCCGGGCATGTGCCCTGACCCGGAATCGAACTGGGGACCTTTCGCTTTGCGGGGTGATGTCCAACCCCCTGAGCCACACCGGTCAGGGCAGCAGGTCCGTCCTTGAAAAGCAAACACGAGTAAGCAAGAAGAAAACCCGAGCCCTGCCACCCAGGGGCTGAGCAGCATCGCCTGCTGAATGGAGAGCCTTTTCGGACCTGTTTGGTTTTTTCACTTACACGTGCAGAGAGAGGTTGGCGTGGTTTTTAACACAATGGGACGATGCCATTTGATAACATGCGTGTTTGCAGTTAACAGTCTTAATGTTCATGGCACTTCAGGTCAATAAACACTCACCTTCAGTAACATTTTTAATGGCTAACTGTATCCCATTACGTAAAGAAACTATGTGTAGTGTAATTAAGGAATTCCCAGGTGCTAGGCATTTGTGCTGTCGGCCGTTTTCACTTCAGTGGAGATTTGTCGCAGGCGGTGGGCGGTGGAGGCTTCGGCTTTATGCCGTCAAGTTGGCCACAGAGAGGTCGCCCGGCTGCTGTTACACCAGTAAGACACAATGTGCCTTTCTCCCCAGACCTCCACCAGTGCTGAGGGAGTGTGTTTTCTCTTTTTAAAGACTTTATTTTTGAGAGAAGAGAAGGGAGAAAGAGAGACAGCGGGGTAGAGAAACCTCAATGTGCTAGGGATACATTGACCAGCTGCCTCTCAAATGCCCCATGCTGGGGACCTGGCCTGCCACGCAGGCAGGTGCCCTGACTGGGAATCAAACCTGCGACGTTTCGGTTCACAGGCCGGCACTCAATCCACTGAGCTACACCAGCCAGGGTGGAATTTTTACTTTTCTTACAGTTTTTTCTGTTTCACACATGGCAAATAGCACCTCATGTCAAGTTGTCTGTCTTTGCTACTGGTGATGTTGAACATCCTTTTTGGCCATGTTTTTTGGTCAGTTTTATTTTTTGGTGAATTATCTGCATATTTCCTTGGCTGGGGAAATCCTTTTACACACACACACAATTAAATCAGATTCCACGAACTGGCCAGCAGCAGGTTTGAACAGACCTCCCGAATAGGAATAACAGAGAATGCCTGTTGACACAGGGTTTCGTTGTCTATTGAGAAACTTCCTCCTACGTGACCACATTGTAGTCTGACTGTGCTTGGCACCCGTCTCACAGCCGCACTGTTCACTGTAGCGTTAGGCCTGTGTGGGCATGCTTGGCATACGCTGTAGTGCACTGGTCTCTCCCTGTGTGGCTCAGTTGGTTGGGCGTCGTGTGCGGCCAAGTGAAAGGTTACAGGTTGTTTGATTCCTAGTTGGGGCACAGGCCTGGGTTGCAGGGTCCGGCCTGGTTGGGGTGCGTACAACAGATAACCGATTGATGTTTCTCTCCCTCTCTTCCTCCCTCCCTCCCCCTCTCTCTAAAAATACAGTTTAAAAAGTAAAATAAGATGCAGTGCATTGTGTAGTAGATGCTCAGTAAAAAGAGACTCAGTTGCCCTTTGTTTTGTCTCTGAGAGTGACAGGCACAACAAGATCACAGTGCATTAAGCCTTTTCCTCTTTTTTTTATGTTGTGAAAATAGCACTTATGTCCTTAAAGTCTCTGAGCTTTACAAAACAGACAACAAACAAGTGTTTGTTGGAATGCGGCTACCTCTGTGGTCCTTGCCTGTCGGAGGCTTGAAGCTCACAGGGTCGGGGAGCAGGGCCGGGGCCCACGGCCCCTCTCATTGTCAGAAGACGCCGTCTGCATCCCCTTCCCATCATTTTTACCTCCTCTTTCTCTCGGAAACAGATCCACATGGAGGACTGAAGCCCAAGCAAGTCTGAGTGAGTATCAAGAAGTCGGCCTTTTCCTCCTCACCTCTCCTTCCCAGCCCCAGCTCCGAGTCTGCCAGGTGGCTGAGCTTTTAACCCAAAATCAGAGTGAGCCTGATCCCCGCTGAACAGTGTGTGTTGTTTGCCTCTCGATTCCACTTTTTAAATAATTAACTTTTTCTCTGATTATAAACTTAATACAACATAAGCACGTTGTTAAAAAACAAACAAACAGAAATCTCCAAAGCAGTAAGTGAAATACTTAAAATAATGACATTTCCATTAGGAAAAAACCATAATTGAAATCAGGTTGAAAGTTTGGATGGAAGCGGGTGTTTAATAAATGATCACTCTGCTCACGCAGAGGCAGTCATTGTGCTGAAGAACTCTCCCTGCGTTAACTCAGTGAGTCCTCCCAGCAACCCTGGGAGCTCGGCCGAGAGCATCCCCACTTTACAGGTGAGGAAGTGGAGGCCCAGAGGTCAGACAGGTGGTAGAACCCACCTGCAAGCCTAGTCCATTTGTTCCTCGAACAAAAGCTCCTTCCACTGCCGTGGAAGCTGCACATTTCCGAAGGCTCCAGCCACAACCTCACCCTCTCTGCCCTGTGTCATTTCTCTGCCCTGACATCGGGGGCCTTGGGTGTCTGGGCACAGGCCTGAAGACGCTGCCGCTGGGAGTCGGTGCTACGTGCAGGTGGCACGGAGCAGTGGGCCCCGCCGGCCCGTCCCCCTCAGGGACTCACTGTGTGGCTCGCATGCGTCGCCCACAGACAGCCCTCAGAGCCGCCGGTCACAGAGCAAAGGCTCGGGAAACACGGGCGGCGTGAGCTCTGAGCCGAGCTATCCCCTCCACAGTCTCGCTGCCGCGCCTGGTTGATCTGGACTGGAGGGTGGACATCAAAACCGCCTCCGACAGCATCAGCCGCATGGCTGTCCCCACCTGCCTGCTGCAGATGAAGGTGCGTGCACTGCCACCCTCGCTGGGAGGGAGGGAGGGAGGGAGGGGCCGCAGCGACTCGGTGCCCCTGCGTGCCATCGAAGACACCGGTCTCTGAAGTGTGGGCATCTCTGACCCCATAAATTAAAAAAGCGAGCCCCCTCCCCCCGAGTACAGTATTTATTTACAAAGTGTGTGTTGCTGTATTAACCTAGATACGATAAAGCATACACTGAGAGTAGAAATTTTAAAATAATAAGACAAACACAAAACATAAATTTTAAAGACATTTGCCAATACCTAGAGGTTACCTTATGTCCTGTGGGAAAGGTGAGCTTTAATAAGAAGAGCGCGCTTTCAGATTCCGAACGGCCTCTGGAGGGTTTGCTGCACGTCAGCCAGCTTCTCCTGCAGCGTGATGCGGTCGTCACTGGGGGTGACGTGGCTGGTCCCCGTTAGCAGTTGGAGACGTGTCAGTTCTTCATTTTCTTGTCCCCAGGCTCCTGCCTCTTGGGTGTCACCTTCACTTTACAGTTCTTCCTTTTTTTTTTTTTTAAATAAGATTTTATTTATTTTTAGAGAGAGGAGAAGGGAGGGAGAAATAGAAGGAAAGAAACATTGATGTGAGAGAGAAACATCAATCCGTTGCCTCTCGTGTGCTCTGACTGGGGAGCTAAACCCACAACCCCGGCATGTGCCCTGACCAGGAATCGAACCAGTGACCTTTCGCTTTGTGGGATGACACCCAACCATCTGAGTCTCAGCGGCCAGGGCTTCACTTTACAGTACTCTCCAGGAATCGGTTTAAGCCACGTTTTCCATTCCGAGGGTTTGTTTAGTTAACACTCCATAATGGGAAGCTGGCTGTGTAGACCAACCAGACACTCAGGAACTCAAAACTTGTAAGGAAATGAAAATGTAAGGTTGCCTCTAAGTTATTAAATATTAGTAAAGCTCACTTTTTAATAAGTGGAAGTCATAATACAGGGGTGGGCAAAGGTAGGTTCACAGTGGCTCGCGTGGTTATGATTATTGCCAAGCTTCATTAACGCAAGAGGACATCACAGTGCACTCAGGCAGAATCTAGTAAGCAGTGCTCGAATTGCCGGCCCCGTTATTTACGCATTTCACAGTCTACTTGCTGTACTCCAGCACAGGCGGCACAGAGTGCTTTATAAACCTGCTTTAGCCCACCCCTGTGTTTTGCCTGCATCCCACTGGCTGCTTCTGCACCCCGAGGGCCCCTGTGTCAACTGCCAATATGAACACGTGGTGTTTCCTCCCTTGACTGCCGCTCGGGATGGGAGCGAGCCCGGCTTCTCGGGTACCCGCCCTGAGTGCTTGTTGTGAGTGGAAGCTGACCCCCAGCCTCTGAGGCATCTCCCTCCTTCTCTGGTGGCTGAGTGACGCCAGGGCTAGGACTGTCTGTAGCTCTGAGCAAAGAGCCTCTCTTCAGAGGTTCCCCAAACGGGGTGGGGGCCCGGGTCCAGGGCGTTTGGAAGTGAGGTGACTTTGACTTGGGGACCATGTTCTCTTTTCAGGTCCAGGAAGACCCCAGCCTGTGTGGGGACAAACCCTTCGTCTCAGCCGTCACAATGGAGCTGAGTAAGGAAACGCTGGACACTATGTTGGACGGGCTGGGCCGCATTCGAGACCAGCTTTCTGCCATGGCCAACAAATGACCCCGGCCAGCTGCTGGCCCCAGCTGCTGTCTGCGGTGGAGCACCTCGAGACGCTGGGTGGGCGGCCCAGGCTGTGGTGGCCGCAGCTACGGGACCTTGGGGGTGCAGGGGGGCTGCCGTCCAGAAGGCGCGCCTGCACCCAGAAGCAGCAGCCACGCCCCCACGCCGTTCTCACGCACCTTCTCCGTCCTCTTTCTGACGCCGGTGCGCAGGAGCCTCCGTCTGTGGAACGCTCCTGCTCTGCGTGCAGTGATGACCGTGGTGGCAGGTGAGGGAGCCTCTGCTGCGACTGCCGCCTCAGCACGTCTGCTGAGAGAGCTGGTCTGATCAGTTCCTTTCCAGCATTACTCGGAGAAGTTCGTTCCCAGCCCTGGAGCTCGTGGGGGGAGCAGGTGGGCGGCGCCAGCGGCTCGTGCTTCTCTGTCTGAGAAACCGGGCAGACCCCACGGAGCAGCGTCACCGCAGTGGGCCCCCCGCCCTGAGTCCAGAGCCTTCCCAGCTCCCTCGGCCCTGCTGGACCTGTCAGCACAGGAAGTCTGCAGGGGGGGCCACTGATCAATGTAGCCACGCCTGGGTGAAGACGTGGGAGGGACTGGGAATAAACAGCAGTTCTGAAAACGTCTGGTCATGCCCCTCACAGCTTCACCCTCCGCCTGAGACTGTTGCCTCAGGCCGGTGCCGCCCATCCTTATTCCCAGCTGAGCTCGTGACCACAGTGTGACCTGAAACCAGGCGCGCGGCCCTTGCCACCTTCTGTGGGTCTCGTGGAGAGCAAAAGCAAGGCTGACAGTGTGTGCTTGTCACAAGAGCTGGGACATGCGAAAGCACTCCTTGGAGTCTAGTCAAACAAGAGCATCTCTGTCACGTGCCTGACATGTCACAGGGACACAGGGTGTAGGGCTCCCCCACCCCCATCCAGGCCTGCAGCCTGCTCTCAGGGGTTGGGGACGGCGGGGATGGGTGGAGGGGAAGCCTGGGTTAAGGGGAAGGATGTGAGGCAGGCAGCCAGGGGTGGGAGCCAGCTCTGCTGCCCAGGGGTGAGGGCTCTGTCTCTGAGCCTCAGTCCTCCCACCTCCCCACTCCTCAGTTAAATGGGGATAATAATACTGCCTACTCTAGAGGCCTTTGGTGAGGATTAAATGACATCACACACCTAAAAGCACTTAACACTCTTTTGGCCAATAGGAAGGGCTCGGTGATGTTCACTTTTGTTATTAATGGGAAGGAAAGTAGAAAGCGCTGGGCATCCATTGGTCCAGCTACCATGACGGGGCTGGTGTGACAGTGTAGTTCCTCCCCCTGCTGGTGAGGGCGTCCGCTCTCTGAGGTTAGGTCACCTGCTGGTGAACAGCCTCACTGGGACTTGGGCCCAGGTTTCTCTTCCACACAGGACTCTGCAAGGGGCGTGGAGTTCTCTGACTTGAGGTCCATTTGGAAAATACGGGAACTGAGGTAGAGATGAGAACTCTGCCCTCCCGGTGAGACGCCAGGAGAGTCCAGGGGGACATCCCAGGCTGCTCTTCGTCCGCCAGCACCCGGCAGCTGAGCCGCCCCCTGCTGAGGTGGCCGAGGTGGCTGTGCTCAGCCCACTGGGGGTCACGGAGGCTGGCGAGAGCCGTGGGTCCTTTCTGCAGGAAACGAACGTTCATTCTTGACGTTCAGTGACAAGTCTGTGGACCAGGGAAGGCGGCCCACTATTCCAGGTTGAGGGCCTTGTCTTGAATTCATTCCCTCTGTTTTTCTTCTATTCCCAATGACCCACGAAGATCAGATCTCACCCGTGGGCCCCTGTAAAAGACCAGCATGAAGCAGGGAGCCCAGCATGGGTGCCTGGAGGTCTAAGCGTTCCCTCTGGGCAGATCCAGCGAACGGACTGTCTGGGAGCACGGGGTGGGGAAGGCATCAGTGACTGGAGACCTCGATAAACGACTGCTACCCTCTTCCTCACGTGCTCATGTAAGGTGCTTGTTTCCCGCTGTCAGGGAAGCTGGGTTTTGGACACCCTATTTCTGGCTGGCCTGACCCTATTTCCACTTATTGATTTCAGAGGATGTTCTTTCATTCAATACTCGCCTGGTTTCCCAGCAGAACTGTCTGCATGCCATCCTTTCCTTACAGAGCAGCACGGTCTGGGTATCCAGATGCCACCCACAAATGGGCAATGACAGGCCTCAGTGGCGACTGTGCTCCTGGCTGCCCAGGGCTTTCCACCGCCCGGCCACAGGGCTGAGCGTTCGGCTGCATCCTGATCAGTGTGCGTGTCCCGTGGAGGTCGTCCCACGGTTGTACAGGACTCAAGCCGGGCCTGTCTGAGTCTTCCTCTACAACTTTTTTCTCTGCTGGAGTCGGCAGCGAAGACTACTTCCTGCCTCTGGGCTCTGGCAGTGAGGCCAGGATGCTTAGGACCATCCGCCTTCCCACTCAGAGACAGCGCATCTGCGAAGGGGCCAGCCCAGAGAAAAGCAGGGCTCGGAGGTTGCAAAGGGGAGAAACCCAGTGTGCCTGATGCCAGCCTCATCTCCCTCCTAGTGTTTCTATCAGGATGGAAAACGTGCCCAGGATTTGCTTGAATCAAGAATGGAAAGACAGACACAAATAATTGTCATGAAGAAAGATTCTATTCATGGATTCCTGGACCCAGGAGGCACGCACAGTACAACGGGCCACATCAGGGAGGGACTGGGGTGGTTCAGGGAGCAGCAGGACTTCATTGAGGTTTCCCTGGGAAGGAAGGGGCGAGGCAGGGTAGGTACGCTGAGTAGACTCAGGTTTGGCTGGTTTGGAGGATGTCAGGCCCCAGGCTACACCTGGTTGTCCAGTGCCTGCTCCTGGGTGGCTCAGGGCCGGGGCAGCCTTGGCTTGCTGTGTGCCAGTTTGATGCAAGATGTGTCTGCAGGTGTGACTACGCAGTGGTTGGTTTGTGTGTCCCAGATGCGCTCTCAGGGGTGGTTTGCAGTCTCTAGGAATTAGCTCACCCTAGGAGGAACAGTCCAGGATCAAGACCCCACATGCCAGAGCATCAAGAATACAGAAAATGAAATCCAGTCAATGCAGGCTTGTGGTGCAGCAGCGGACAGTCCCGTGGTACGGTGGCGTTGAATACAACCCAACTTTATCTTGGCCACACAGCCAGTGGAGTTGGGGGGCGGGAGGTGGTGGTTGACTTGCTGCAGTCACCGAGGGGTCCCAGACCTCGCGAACTGCATCTCAGCGTGTGCCTTCACGATCCCCGAGACGGGACAAGGGAATACAGCAGACTGTGCCCTTGTTCTTAAAGCTTTTGCCCAGAAGCGACAGGCAGGTGACATGCTCATATCTAACTTTAAAGAGGGCAGAGAATGCCAACCCCATCATGTGCCAGGAAGGAAGGAAAATGGGATATCTGCTTTTAGCTCTGATGACTGCTGTCCCCCATTGTCTGAACCGAGTTTCCCGTCGTTGCCCAAGCTAGTTTGCACGCACAGACAAAAGAACTGCGAGTAACTGCCACCTCAGCATGCTCTCTCGTGACAAACACCGTCACCAGTGTGGCAGACATCTGAAGTATTTTTGGGACATCCTACGGCGCTCCAACCCCCTGGGATCAGTGTAGCATCCGCTGATTTACTGTTTGCATTCTATTGCAAAGGCAGCTCAGCCAAGTCCGGGGTCTGCGTTGGGACCCAGATCTGAGTCTTGACACTCAAAGGCTGTTGATTTCTCCACTCTGGCCTCAGTGTAGGGAGAAGAAAACCTGCAGTTCCTCCCAGACAACCGAAGCTCTCCCTTCATGTGGTGGCCTTCAGCCCTTCCTCATCCACCCCGCCTTCCCACTTCTATCTGGGCCACCTTAACCCCCCTTCCCTCCCCTTTCTGGCGATTCTCAGGGCCAGAGACGTTGACGTAAGGATCAGGCACTTGGGTCTTTCCCACGGCAGCCAGTTCTCCAAACACACACGGTGGGCACCGCGTCCAAAGTCGTTAGTCAAGCTCTGTGGTCTGGTGTTTAGGAGTTTCCAGGAAACGAGTCCAGTGTGGTGGCCACGGGCTCTCCGTTGCTTTGCTCAGTAAGCTGAGACATCAGGAATGAGAGAGGGTTTTTGTTACTCTCTGTATGTCTAGGGTAACGATGTATATATTTGAATCTGGGAACCACTGGCTGCCTGGCATTCTGAAAGTTTCCCAGTGGTCGAACATTCACAAGAACCGTTTGAACGAGTGACCGCTGACCTCCAAGTACTGATCGTTCCTGAACATTCTTTTACCCGCATGATGTTGACTTCCGTACTTCCCCCTTCAGTGCTCGCATTTCTGCAGTTTAATTGTCCTTTTTACAACTCCTTTAAGAAAGGATCAAAGACCTCCTGGCAGTATCCCCTGGTTGGTGCCGGCGGACCCTCATCTCCCAGGAGAGAACCGTTCTTCCTTTGGGGAAACATCAAGAGCTCACGACGGGGACTCAGAGAGGCTGAGCTTCTGTCGGCCCTGGGCTCCAGGGAAAGACTGGTGGGTTTCTGATGCCTTATTGGCCAGTGGAGCTAAGATGCCCACTTAGGTAAGGCACACGGTGGGCTGTGGAAAAGTGGGAAGCGGGCTCCCAGCGGAAGACAGGGATGCTCTCGGCTGTGGAGTCAGTGTTGCTCCAGCCTCAGGGCCTTGGGCTCCTCCCACACAGTGGGGCCTAACACAGTGAAGGAAGAACGAACCGAGAGATACCTTGGCACATCAGAGGGAACTGGGGACCTGGTTATAAACACCAGATCTGCCGTTCGGCAGTGGCCTCTGGATCGGGCTGCAGGAACTCGGATAGAGCGCCCACACTATTCCTTCGGTGTCTTCGCCTTGTGGGAGTGAGCATGTTGTATTCGTGTTGGGGTGCTGGCTCGACTGCTTTAGCCACAGCCAGTTCCCGTGGACTGAAGGATGTAGTGTGTCTCTCACATCAACGTCTGGGCTGGTGGAGGGTGTGAGGAGGATGGACGGCTCTGCCCCGGGAGACAGTCCATAGAGCCAGGTTCCCTCCATGTGGTTGCTTCATCAGCCACCAGTGAGCAGGGTCTGCTCATCCCTGCACTCTGAGTCCGTGCCCCAGCCCGTGGGGGAGAAGGAAGAGGAAGGGAAGCATGGGCTCCAGAAGATGCCATGTTCTTCCACTTACATCCTGTTGGTCACGGTCGCATGGCCAGTACGTAGCTGGGAGGTAGGTTGGGAAATGCATTCCCCAGCTGGGCCGTCAGGGGTCTAGCCACAAACCAGAGGGCAGGCAAGTGAGTGAGGCTCGTTACTAATGTAAGGAACAGAATGGACAGAGCAGATTGGCATGGCTTTGTGATCAGTTGCTTTCCTGAGATCAGGTTTCCCAGAGGAAGAGAACAGAAAGGCCGCCTAGGTATGGGTGTGTGTGCGTGGGGGGGAGGCGGCGGTGCAGTGGAGTGCTTCTTGAGGCTGGAGACCACGTCTCCTCGGCTGGGTGTGCACAGCGCCTCAGCACGCGGCAGACTGCTCATAGATGCCCATTTGTGTCCCACCGCCCACAAACTCACTCAGGATCTGACCTGCGTTAGTAAATGATGGTTGAATTATAGTGAATTGATAGAATGGCAGACTAACGTTGACTTGACTTGCTCGTCCTAAATCCACCTCAGCAGTGCCTCCTTTCACCCTAAAAAAATGTATTTAAACCCCCGAAATGGGGTCTGTGGCTGCTGGGCCCCCGAAGTCACCAGGTAGGACCACGCCCCCACCTGGCTAGGACCACGCCCCCACCTCACCACTAAGCTTTCGGGCCTTCGCTTGACTTCAGGTCTGTGCCCTGCAGCCACCCTAGTGCCCCCGGGACACGAGGAGGAAGGGGGTGGCATCCCGGGTGAGGGATCCGCCTCTGGCAGGTTGATGGTGCCGGGCGACATCAGCGGGCTGAGCTCCTGCCACAATTACAGGGTCCGGGACCGGCGTTTCCAAGGGGCGAGCAGACGGAAGACGCCTCCTGGGGAGAGCAGGCGAGGAGGGACGCCCTGGGCCCCGGAAGGGAGGGCAGCGCACCCTTCCAGGTGCCCCCTCTCCGAATGTCTCCCCTTCATCCCGGCTCCACTGCCGGTCCTCCTGCTGGGTCCCGGAGCAGCACCTGAAGGGATGGAGGAAGTCGACAGTAATCGCCTATCTTCTCTGCCTGTGTCGTCTGCGTCATTGCTCTCACCACACCGCCCTGTGCGCGGCTGGGCGTTTGCCTTCTCCCCTTGCTGTTCACCTGCGGGCACCGGTAATGGGCAACCCTGTGGGCACTTCCTCCTGCCACCAGCTGAGATGGGGTTCTGTTCCTAGGGTTGCTCCCAGAGAAGAGGTCACTAGTCACATCCTCTTGGTGGGTCAAGATTCTTCCTGTGCCCAAAAGCCACACCAGAAGGGAAATGCGTCTGCCTACACCTCACCTGAGCGCAGCTGGAGCTTGCCCAGCATGCCCAGCAGATGGCGCAGTTGCTCTCCTTATCGTCCCACCCTGACCTCATGCGGAAAACAAAGGCCAGGAGAGCAGGGAAGGTAGGGTAGGCCACTCTCAGGACACAGGCGAGGGGAGAAGCCCCCTGCAAAGGCAGGCCCCAGGCCCAGGCCCTTCAGAGCTACAGAGCTCCCAGGCCCTACAGAGCTCTTCCCCATGGGCGCAGAGCAACAAAAAGAGACGGGAGACGGAGGCAGGCAGCCCCCTACCCCTTGACCCTGGGGGGCCCATTCAAGCCTGCTCCCAAAGCTCAGCTCCAGGGCACCCACTTGTCTTCTCTTGCTTCTATCCCTGGGTGGTGGGCGCCAGAAATCCCACCACTGAGGCCTGGTAGATCGACGCATCCAAGTAAGGTTTTGTTAGGAGCAACCGCACAAGTCCAAGTCTCAGCCCACGAGGCCTGTACTGCATAAGTTTCTACCCATACTATTAAATAAAGATTCAACCGAGTACATTTTAAAGATGTAGTTGGCTTTATTGAAAGATTCATGAATTGGGCAGTACCCAATCTAGCAAGTGGGAGTGTTTTAAAAGGGAAATGTTTTAAAAGGCAGGACAAGGAAGTCATAAACAAACAAACAAACAAACAAACAATAATAAAGGATGATTTCAGGCAAGGTCACCTCTCTTTGGGGACAAAAACAGGCCTATTAAAAGGATTACCTCATCTTCCTTTGGGGATCGGGGGCCCCATGTGGTAGATGATCTCATTGGTGCCTAGCAGAAAATTCCAGACTGACCGGTTAAGACTGCAATACATTCCTGGGAGAAGTTGTAACTGTAATCAGTTCAGGGGTTAAGTTCTGGTTTGGTGGTGCCGGCTTAGCCCAAGTGACTCCATTTTGGACTGTTGCTTCTTTTTAACAATACCTTGGGCAGGTGGTAAGAGCGAAGGTTCACATTTCAGGGGGGCTTGGAGCCAAGTCTCCGTTTTTCCACCCATAAGAGAGAGAGGTCAAGTGTAATTTTTCCTGACAATGCAGCTTAGAGGGAATTAATTATACATGAAGGTGTCGGAGACATGGAAGCTTCCCAATCAATGCTGGTTAAACTTCAAACACACACCAATGCCCCCTGCTGGGGTAGACCTTTCCATGGGTCAGAAGACTTGTCAGTTCCCTTCCGAGAGTAGCGTGGGTGTGACAGGCAGGGGCAGGGGTGGGAGCAAGAGAAATTAGCTCGAGTCTGGATTCTTCCCAAGCCTCCGAGATGGTTTCTCCACTCCAGTCTTGCCCTCCTTCTCGCCTCGCCTGCCACCCTTCCTCCTCAGAGCTGTGGGTCTTTTCTAAATGGAAATTAATGCTATTCCCTCGCCAAAAATACTTAAATGGCTTCTTAATGCTCTCAGAATAAAGGCCGAACTCGGCAAAATGTCACGCGGTGTTCTTCACAACCTGACTTCTCCCTACACTTTTGTCTCATGAGACAAGATGAAAGGAATGGGCTTAAATTGGAATGAACAGTGTGAGGGGCCCGAAGACAGAGGCAGTGGGATGTGGGGACAGACGTGGGGACAGAGTGAGGGAGAAAGGAGTCCGCATCACCCGGCTGTTGACCTGCCTTTTCTCAAAGACAGAGACTGGGTCGTGCTCACTGTCCTGTCCCCAGCACCTGGGACATGCCTGCCCCTGGCAGAGGCTCAGTCAGTACTTGTGGGAAGCGTGCAGGCGGGAACCAGGGAGTGAGCAAAGAGTCTGACAGGGACCGGAGGTGACAGAGTGGCACCTCCTCCTCCCCCACCGCTGCCAGGCCAGCCCCTCTCCCTGCCGCCTGGGCTCATCGCTGGGCTGGAGTGGGCGCTGCCGCACAACCAGGAGGCCACAGACAGGACAGCTGGCCGTGCCGTGCGGCCTGGGCCCCAGATCTAGAGGGGAGGTCATGGAGGCACTGAGGGCAGAAATCCCAGAGTGTGTGATTCCCCGGCCGCTCCGCATGCCCCGTCCTAAGCCACTCAGGAAAGTCACCCTGGATGCAGAAGGTCGGCCGCCCTGCCTTTCCCCTGTGAACCCGTGGCTGCCAGGCCACCTGTTCCCCAGGATGGCCTTCTCCCTGCCCAGGTGGCGCTCCCTCTCCCCTGTCAACTGCGGCTGCAGCCACTGCTGGTCTCTCTTGGGACCCCCACGTCCCACATCACTGGCCTCCACTCCTCTCTGCACACGGCGGTTTCCCTTCAGTGTTCTCCAAACAGCCCTGCTCCCTACCTTCCCCCCACCACTGGCCAGCTCCGCCTCCTCACAGATAGCAACCCCTAGCCTCTGGGGAGGCAGAGGCTCTCCTCTGTGCTGGAGTAGCAGGGATATGGGTTCTCTCACCACCTCCTACCATCCCCCATGGGCACCACCCTAGGTGGCCCTCACCTGAACCTGTCCCCTGGGAGACTGGGTCAGCCCTGCACTGGCTCCCCGCCCTGGGCGTGTCTTTCCCTAGTCTAGCTTCACCGTGCTTTCCAAAAGGGAAACTGAATCTTGTTTAACCTCCACACCTGATCCCCCTTTTCCAGGCGAAGAACAGCTGCAGCCAGAAATGTGGGCCACGGCCTCGCCGCCTCCGCCTCCTCCTCCCCAGTGCCACCCCACCCTCAGCCCGCTCAGTCCACTGGCGAGGCCACGGGTTCCACCTCCCAAACAGACTCACAGGGGTTTGTTCCTCTTCGTCTCTGCGCCAGGCTGGTTCACGGTGCTGTCGTTTCTCAGTGGCCTCTAAGTGCGATGGCCTCTGCTGACCTCCGCCCCCTGACCTCCTGCCGCTCTCCTCAGTACACCCACCTCCCGTTGGTGCTTAAGGGCTTCTGAGCTCTTCCGGGGCAGGGCCTCTGCACCTGCTGCCCCTGCAGCCCCACCCTCCTCCTCCTGGTTTACACCAGACCAGCTTCTTCTCACTGTTTAGGGCTGGGCTAGAAAGTCACGTCCCTAGAGAGACTTCCTTGGGCTCCTCTCTCCAAAGAGGATGCCTTCTTTTATTCTCAATCCCAGAAGCCTGTGTATTTCCTTCCCGCCCCCAGTATCAAGTCTTATCAGTTTAGTGAATGGACGAGCACGTTACTCATCTAACCGTGCACCCTCTGCCTCCCCCCTGGAAGGCACCGCGAGGCTGAGACTCCGGTCGGCCTTGGTCAACACTCTGCACCCCCCCACCTCCCGCGGCACAGAGCCTGCACCGTGTGTGCTCGGTGGGTGTGTCAGACGAACAAAATCAGCAAGCAGAAGAACCACGTGTCCCCGCCCTGCTTTTAGTCTGTCTCCTCACTACACACTCCAGACTCCACAGCGCCCACTGCTGGCCCTTCCCACCCTCGTGGGAGCTTGCCCTTTCCGGCTTCCTCACACGCCAAGTGAGGGTCCCAATCGAGACAGAAAGGATGGAGCCAGACTGGATGCCTCAGTACAGACACGACCGCAGGCCTGGGAGGCGGGAGAAAGGGACAGGTGACAAATGACCTTCCTGATGCTCTGCAGAGCTTTGATTCTGTGAGGCCTAATTTTTCACATTTAGTTTCAGTTAGCATTGACACACAGTGCTGTATGAGTTGCAGGTGCGCAGCACAGGGAGGTTACATGCTGACACCTACGCAGCGATCCCCCCCCGCAAGAAGTCCAGCAGCTGTCGGACGCCATCGAAGGATTAAACTTCGGACCAGGAAGCGGAGGGGGCAGCTCAGTGTCAGACGGGCCAGGTGGCTGGCAGGATCCATACAGACGTCAAACTCCCTCCGAGTGCTGACCCAGGCCGGGAGGGTGGGGGGCATGGAATTCTCGAGAGAACAAGCCCCCAAAATAAGCAGACCTGGGAGCTGGGCAAGGCCCCTGCAGCTCATGCTGAGCCCAGGTCTCGGCATGTGTTAGGTCCTCAGTGCGGAGCTGAGTTGAGAGCTGTCTCGGGGGCCAGAAAGCTGCCCCCACTCATGTCATAACTAAGATGCAACCAGAAGCCCTGGCCGGGTGCTCAGTTGGTTGGAGTCTCGCCCCATGTACCAGGAGGTTGCAGGTTTGATCCCCGGTCCGGATGCACACTGGAGATAACCGATCCATGCTTCTCTCCCATCTCTCCCCACCTACCGCCATCTTCCTCCCCCCCCCCCGTCTCAAATCAATAAAGCATATCTTTTTAAAAAGATTTTATTTATTTATTTTTAGAGAGGGAAGGGAGGGAGAAAGAGAGAGAGAGAGAAACATCAATGTGCAGTTGCTGGGGGTCATGCCCTGCAACCCAGGCATGTACCCTGGCTGGGAATCGAACCTGTGACCCTTTGGTTCCCAGCCCACGCTCAATCCACTGAGCTACGGCAGCCAGGGCTTGTAAAACATATCTTTAGTGAGGATTTTTTTTAAAAAGATGCAACCACAGCCCCCCTCCCCCCCCACACCCCTTAGGGGTGAGAAGCCTCTCTGCACGGCAGAGGCAGAGGAGGGAGCTGTCTGCCCCACCCCCACTCCCCTCCCTGGGAAAGGCCATGACGGAGTCATCAGCCGGTCCAGGGAGTGAGGGTGTCTGCTGGCCCAGCCTCCGCTCCCCACGCTGCTACACGCATCTGGAAGATCAAACCCATCTCTGCTGCATCCTCCCAAGCGACTCTGCGCTGAGCTCACCACTCCTCCCAGCCCACCACCCAGCGGCTGCCAGGGCTGAAGAGGCCTTTCTGAGTCTCTGGGTCAGCAGCCCCCTCAGACAGCCCTTCCTAGGCGCCCAGGCGCATGCCACTGTGGGTGCCGGCCTCCGGCCCAGCCCTGACCCTGGCATAAATCCAGCCTCTGCTGTGGGAGTGGGTGGGGGCAGGAGTGGGGTTTCGAGAAGGAGCTGAAGACATCTAGGCACCTTTCCACCGACCACGGTCCTTCTGAGCAGCGTGAGTGTCCCCACGGCAAACTCGGAAGCCTGTTTGTATTTCTGAGCCACCCGCTGAGACCTTCCAGATGGGTCTGCTGAGAGGGCGGAGCAGCTTCTGTTTAGTGCCCAGCACTGGCGCCGGGAGTGGCACGGAAAGCCTGCCTCTGGTGGGAGGCGCACTCCGTCCGCTCGGGTCAGGGAGCAGAGGCCCAGAGAGGCCAAGTAACTTGCTGGGGGTCACACAGCTGAAGGCCTTCTGGCCTCAAGTCAAGTGCTTTTCCAGGGAAAAGTTCAAGCTCAGAAAAGTACAATGTAAAGACGGATCCTCTCCCAAAGAACGGAAGTCAAAATCAAAGAGAAGACGTCCTGACGTGTGCGGGAGACCTGAAGGGCCTGCTGGGCAGGGAGCTGCCCCAGACGGACCCGCCAGGCAGAGGGACCTTGAGGTGTAAGGGGTGGCTGGGAATACAGGGGGAGTGGAGGGGGCACCGCCTTGCCGCAGCGCCTCATTAGGCTTGGGGGAGCAGGCAGAGGCTGCACCCCGTCCTCCCCCCACGACGAGGAGGGGGCCGGATGAGACCCTCCGCCTGCCGACAACTCCAAATAAATCTCCACTTTCCTACTTCCTGCACACATGCCTTTTAACTTTTTTATGCGTTTGAAGTGGGTTTTGATCTTTAAAGTCCTCAGAACATTTTCAGCACCTCCTTTGCAGATCCTGCCTCAGCGTGGAGTACAGGGGGTGCGTGACATTTACCGCTTTGTGCTTGGCCTCTGGGGATCTCAGTGAAGAGGAAAAGGTTCCACTTCAATGTCAAGGTTCATTTTACTTTATTTTTTTAATTGGTGATACATTTACGTGATCAAAAAATATCCAAAAGTACAAAAGTGCACACGAGGAAAGCTCTCCGTCACGCCCAGTCCCAGGGTCCCCGCCGCAGGGGCGCTGATGGTATCGGTGGCCTGGTTATTCTTTCAAAGAGATTTAATCCCACGGTCAGCCAACCGGCAGCTCCGATCGCCCAAGGCCAAGGCCAGCTCACAGCCTGTTTTTGTATAGTCTGAGAGCAAACAATGGATTTTACATTCTAAAGGGTTATAAGAAAACAAAACAAAGAAAAATATGCAACAGAGGTCATCCGACGCTTGCAACGGCTAAGGTCTTTACTATCTAGCCCTTTGCAGAAAAAGTCTGGTCAGAGTTTACCCAGAAGATGGTGTACTCTCCACATCTTGCCTTTTTTTCGCTCGATCATCTGTCCTGAAGGCCTCTCTCTATCAGCACAGAAGCTCCTCTTCATCCCTTTCCACAGAATTCCGTTGTCTGGGTGGGCTATAATTTAACCCGTTTCTAGTGGACAGTGAGGCTGTTACCGACTTTGGCTGTTTGGGGGCTGCTGGATCCACACCACGAACCGGATGGCTCATAACTACGAGAATTTACTGCTCGTAGTTCTGGAGGCCTGAAGTCCAAGACCGAGATGCAGGCAGACTCGGTATCTGGTGAGGGCCTGCGTCCTGGTTCCCAGACAAGTGTCTTCTTCTTGTTTCCCCAACCTGGCTGTCTGGGTCTCTTTTATAAGGACACTGATCCCACTTATGGGGGCTCCACCCTCATGAGCTGAGCGCCTCCCAAAGGCCCCGCCTCCTAGAACCATCACACTGGGGCTTAGGTTCCAACATAGGAATTCTGGGGGAGGCGTAACATTATCTATGTATGGCAGGGCCCATGCCCATTTCCTCCCTCCCTCCCTCCCTCCCTCCCTCCCTTCCTCTCTCCCTTCCTCCCTCCCTCCCTCCCTCCCTCCTTCCTTTCCTCCTTCCCTCCCTCCCCTCCCTCCCTTCCTCTCTTCCTTCCTCCCTCCCTCCCTCCCTCCTTCCTTTCCTCCTTCCCTCCCTCCCTCCTTCCTTTCCTCCTTCCCTCCCTCCTTCCTTCCTTCCCTCCTTCCCTCCCTCTTCCCCTCATACCCTCCAGTCCTTCCCTCCCCATCGTCTTTTCTTTCTCCTGACTCATTTTTTTTCTCTTGGCTGTATGGCTGGCATCTCAAAAACTGTTGGGTGAAGTGTGTGAGCGCGTGAGTGAATGGACTTGCCAACAATTTTTTCCAAACAAATATCTGTTTTCCAAAGTCCTGCACACATTCCTTTCAATTCTTTTATACTTCTGAAGTGACTTTTGATCTTTAAGTCCTCAAAACATTTTCAGCGCCTCCTTTGCAAACCCCTTCTCAGCATGAACTGGGGAGGGTTCAGTGTGGGGCCAGGGGGCCCAGGGAGAACCAATCTCAGGTGTTGTGGCGCCGGGTGTCTTCCTCCCTTTCTCACCCCTGCTGCCAGCACTGTGGCCCCAGGAATGGGCCCACAGTACCTTCCTGTGGTCCTCAGAGGCCGTCCTGCAGCGCCCCCTGCAGGAGATGGGGGTGATGAGGAGGACAAGTTGGCGAAGGAGGTGGTCCCCAGGTGACCTGCACTTCCTTCAGGCCTCCTCCAGCTCCTCGTCCCTTGGAACTTTGTGCAGACGATGAGGCCCTGCACTCCATCCAGACTAGGAACTCGAGGACCACAGATAACCCACCCGAGGGCTGCCAGGGCCCAGCAGCCCCCACAGCACATAACTCAGGGTCCCACGACACAAACATCCCTTTTCCAATCCTCCCAAGGCCCCTCGCTTTCCAAGCTCTGTCCTAATGGCTTGGTGTAGGGGGAGCAGTTGTCCGAGAAGACCAGCCACTGGTGGCTGAATCCTCTCATCCGCTGAGCCCGAGGCTGGACAGACAGGCTCATGTTGGGACTGGGCTGTCCCCAGGGCCTCTCCACTAACCCTTCTATTTTCTGGACAGTGCTGGGCTGGCTTTGACCAGTCCCCTGTTCCTCAGAGCCCACCCACCCTGTGGCATCGTCAAGCAGGGTTCCTTTGAGGGTGGTCCCTCAGGAGTTGTAAGGAGAGGTTCTCTTCTCTGTAGTTCTGGTGTTCCAACTGCTGGCTCAGCTCACCCGGTGAAGGGCCTTGAGACAGACCCTGTGCAGGTGGACAGCCCACTGAGCTCAAGCCCCGGACCCCCAAACCTGCCTGCCTTGTCCTTTTCCTCATGCCCCACATCTAGGGTACAACAAGTTCACTTGGGCCCCTAGTCACAGTAAAGTTCCAGCTTGCCCATTCCCTTCAATGTCACTGTTTGAGTTTGGGGTAACAGTGGACTCCTAAAGACCCCCTAAGGGGCCACCCCACTGTCCTGTTGTCCCTGGAATCCATTCTTCACCTGGGAGCCACGTGATTGGGGCTGTCCGTCCTGTGCTAACAACCTGCACAGGGCTCATCATGACAAGGGCATGCCTGTCCCAGCCTTGAGGTCCCTGTCCCCCGGCTCAGGGGCCCTTGTCTTTTGTGCACTGTGCTCTGACTTAAAGCCCCTTGCATGGGCTCACCCCTCTCTCCAGAAAGCTCTCTCCCAGACCCTGGGCTGGGTTGGGGGGCAGCTCAGGGCTGGCCCAAACATGCCCTTCCAACAGAGGCTTCCTTGACAGCCCCACACAAAGTAGTCCTCCAACCACCATCATAGCACGGGGTCCTCTGTATCAGCCTGCATCACACTTGCTGAACTGGTCCTGCTTGGTGTTGCCTGTCCCCTCCCCTGGAAGCTGGTTTGCTGCCATGTCCACACCTTGAACTCCCTTCTCTGTAGAGCTCCAGGGGAACTGTGTCCTGGTCCCTGCCCTGAACCCTTTCAACAACCACCTTCATTAGTCAAAGGCCCAGCGGCCCCTTCATTTTGGTTTATGAAACTGAACTAGGGGTCACAAATTAGAGCACAGGCCCGTCGCAGAGGATGGGAAACCCTCCAGCCCATGGCCCCTCTCTCCTCTGATGTGGAGTCCCTTCATCTCCCCCCGCCCCACCTCCTCAGCCCCAGCCTGCCTCCTGGCCCTCCCCAGTCAAAAGAAAGGAGGTTGCTCAGGAACTCCTGAGACCATTTGAAACAAGCAGAAGGAGCTAGGAAAGGGAGGCAAACACAGAAAACATGGAGGGAGGGGGAAGAAGGCTACCAGAAGTACAGTCACAGCCAAGGACTCACGGCATCAAGGATGCGCTTTCGGGCAAGCTCAGCTGAACTGGAGTCCAGGGACAAGACCAGGAAGGAAGGAAACCTCGGAACATCAGCTTTGTGTTGGGCTGTTGAGCAGTTGGGGGGTAGGGGTCTGAGGAAGTCACATGTCTCTTGATTGCTTTGTCTCTTTATCTGGTCCTTGACCTCTACCCCTGGTTGACTGGAGAAAGAAGAATAAAAGCTCAAATTCTGAGCATTTATTATGAGCCAGACTTTGTTCAGGGACTTTAGATGTTTAGAATATTGAATTTACACATTACATATTCAAATGACTTTATGAAGTAAGAACTAGCGTTAGTGTTTGTAATGGACGAGGACATTGGGACCCAGGAAAGTTCAGTCACTTGCCCAAGGTCACATAGCGACTATTCATGAGAACTGGAGTTTTCTCCAGGCTGTGTCATTCCAGGCTGTGCTTTCCACCACTACCCCCGGGCCCCGCACGCCTCTCCAGCAAGGTAATCCATGTGAACGAACCTTGTTAAATGGGACATCCTACGTAGGAACTCACTGGCAATCAGTTTTTTCTCCCCTGCATCCCCCCACATCTCCATGATGGCACTTCTACCCCAGGGACCTCAAGGGTTCCACGAGAAAGGGAGGGAGGGAGGGAAAGAAAGACCCCCAGGGCCCATCCCTAAATATTTTGGCTCACTAGGGCTAGAATGGGACCTTTAGCTGATTTAATACCTAAATATTTCAGGACCCACTCATATCCCAGGAACTCCTCACTTTACAACCATGGCTCCCCCACTCGGCTAGTCGGGAGAGACTTCATTATGCTGCAGTAACCAGAAATACCAGTGGCGTCCCCCACAGAGGTTCAATTCTCCCTCCTATCTCAGTCTGAGAGCAGTTGGGCGGTCCTCCTCCACCCTGAACTAAGCCACCTGGAACCCATGGCTTCCCAAATCACTGCTGGGGAGCAAGAGAAAGAAAGGAGTCATCATGGAACATGTGTATAAGGGTCAAGCCTGGAAGTAACTTATGTGATGCCCACCCACAGTCACTGGCCGCACCCAGTCTCTCAGCCCTAATAGACATGCAAGGGATGCTGGGAAATGTGAAGAACAAATGAACGCCTGGGGGACCACAGCAACTCTCTGCCCTGCCCATTAGTTGGCCGGTAGTTATGTACTCTTTTGCAAATATTATGTTCTTCCTGATTCCTCAATTCAATATCATCTTTGAGGTCAAGGGCAACCTTCATCTCTCCCCCTAGGACTGAGCACTTAAATGTTGCTAAAGGTGTTCTTCCAGATAAACTGGTGATGCTGTAGCTCCAAGGAAGCAAACAGCAGCCATGTGACGGAGGGTGGGACGGGTCTGTGTGCGAATCCCGACTCCAGGACTCCCTCGGCAGGTGTCTGAGCCTCAATGATTTTGTCCGTAAAATAGGAATGATCATGAAGAACACCTCGCACAGTGATTATGGGGACTGAGTGAAGTCTTTAGAACAGAAATTACCTGCCACCCTTCATGCGACGTAGTGGAGGACACACAATGGTAGTAGCTGCTGTCATCTGCCAAGCCGGGGCCTGAAGACGGATGAGTTCACCTAGAGTTGTGAACCCCCTGAAATCACATGAAAACATTTTGGATGTGCCTGAGTACACAGGGACTTTTTTGTTTTACTCATCTTTTGTTTATTCGCAAGAGCATGCATGTAATAATTCCAATTGTGGAGTGTTTAAACATTCCAGATCATAATCACTAAGGCATGTTAAGGGCTTCCCTACAAGCCGGGCTCTGCCCTGAGTGCTTTAACTCACTTAGCTCTCAAAAGCCATGAGGCAGGGACTACCAGTGTCACTCCTGATTTACAGGTGAGGAACCTGATTCACAGAGAGACTGAGTTGTCAAAGACCCCACGGCCAATGATAGCCGAGTTGGTTTCCAGTCAAACCCAGCAGCCTGAGCCCGGAGCCCATAACCACTAGTGTCGGTGCTTCTCAGAGGGTGGCACCATCACCCGTGACACCAGCACCACCGGGGAACCTGTGAGAAATGCCAACCCTCGGGCCTCACCCCAGACTGAGTGTTTTCACAAGCCCTCCCTCTGGGTGACGGAGACACGGTCAAGTTTGAGAACCCTGCCCTCTGCTGGAGCGCTGCCTCTCCTCTCCTGCAGGCTGCCCTTCTGCTCAGGGGAGCGCCTGCAGCTTACAAAACGAACAGATAAACGTTGTCACTGCTCATCACTCCTGTTCAAGGCCCTTCTCCCGGCATCGGATGTCAGAAGCTTCAGAATTAAACGTTCACCCCAAATGGCCAATGCCCTCCTTTGTCCTGCTGGAGTCACCTGAGCTGTTCTCACACTGGACAACTCAGCCATCGCTGCTGCTCACTGGTTAAAACTGGCCCAATCCCCATGCTTCCTGCATGCCAAGAAGGAAGGCCCATAGTGCCTGGCTGCGTCCTGGAGAGGATGGTTTGTTCCTTGCCAAAAACCATGCATCTCATATGAGTGTGCAACAAGCAGATTGCAGCCCAGAACTCTCCCGGGCCTCCGCCCCAGCTGTTCCTGCCTCAGAGACCGGCCCTCCCTCTGTGCTCCCTCTGAGGCCCAGATGGCAGCAGACACAGCGGGAAAGGCCGCCCCAGCCTGGAGGCTCCCGGGCCAGCTGTGTATTTGATGAACTAGAGAGCTGGCAGGCACATCTTATGTGGACAGCTCATGCAGGCGGTGTGCAGGCCGCGGCAAAAAGCCAGCCTGTTTTACCCTCAGCCCAGCCCAGGGAGTTTTCCCCATTGATTCCAACGTTTGTTAAATGGCACGGTGATGACTGAGCACTCACTCTGGGTCGGGCAACCGCACGGCAATAACCCTTGGTGGAGAGAGTGTATTATATTATCCCCCTCTCACATGGAGGAAACGGAGGCTGAGAGTGGTCTCAGAACTGGTGAGTGTGAGGGTGGGTTGCAGGAGGCTCTGTGGGACCCCCATGCCTGGATGTCTAACCATTGTGCTAGATATGACGCACTTGAACTTAGGCCTGAGCTGGCCAGCAGGGACTCTGGCCCACCTCCCCAGGCCCCCGGAGCAGCCTATCATAAAGGCTGCTAGTGTTCGCAACCATTTACTGATGAGACCCGGTCTTTGCTTAGAATTGTGACATTTTGTTCACCATTAACTCTTTTTCTCACCTGAGGACATGCTTAGAGAGAGGAAGGGAGAGAAAGAGAAAGAGAGAGGAAGCGCTTTGACCAGGGGTTGAACCCATGACCTCAGTATGTGCCCTGACTGGGGATTGCACCCTCAACATTTTGGTGTATGGGATGATGATCCAACCAAACTGAGCCAATCAGCCAGGGCTGTTCACCATTGACTGTTTTTTTTGTTTGTTTGTTTTTGGTGGTTTTTTTTGCATTAACTTTGATTTTTAAAAAATTTTCTATAAAAAATATTCTTTCTGCCCTGGCTAGTGTGGCTCAGTGGATTGAACACTGGCCTGCAAACCAAAAGGTTGCAAGTTTGATTCTCAGTCAGGGCGCATGCCTGGATTGTGGGCCAGGTCCCCAGTAGGGGGCGCGTGAGAGACGATCACACATTGATGTTTCTCTTCCTCTCTTTCTCCCTCCCTTCTCCCTCTCTAAAAATAAATAAAATATTTTTAAACATATTCTTTCTGTTGGTGATTGAGCTTTGTGGCACCTTACATTTTGTGCCCAAGGCAAATGTCTTGCTCCTCTCACCCGAGTCCAGCCCTATCAAGCCTTTCCAGGTAGGCGCTGACCCAGAGTGAAGAAATTACTGCATGTTTCCAAATGGGGACACTGAGGCTGGGAGGGAGTGGCTTCCGACACCCAGTGGCCTCCTGAGGCCAAAACACAGACCACTCTCCGAGAGTGAAGGAGGCTCCAGCCCCAAGCCATCCTTTCACGGTCACTGTCACCTGCTAGCCCCAAGCCTCTCTTCAGAGGGTTTGTCACCCACTCCCTGGTCAACGAAGCCGCAGTGCTCAGCTCTGGTGCCACAGGGCACTTGAGGCCAGGGATATGGGAGCCACAGTCTCGTCCATGGCAGAAACAGCCGGGGCTGGGGTGTCTCCTACAGACATTTAGTCTCCTGCCCCTGCCTCTGAGGAGGAGCTGGCCCTGTTGCCCAGATGCCCAGCCCAGGAGGACCTGCATTAAGAAAGAGCTAGCAAGCCCTGGCTGGTGGCTCAGTGTGTTGGAATGTTGTCCCAAACACCCAAAGGTTACAGGTTTGATTCTTGGTCAGTGCGTATTACCTAAGTTTTCGATTTCTCTCTCTCTCTCTCTCTCTCTTCCATCCCCCACCCCCACTGATAAATCAGTAGAAATATCCCCAGGTGAGGATTAAAAAAAAAAGAGGTAGCAATTAAGAAATAATGGTAGAAATGACACTGAGATGAGACATGACCCAGCTTGTGTATACTGACCCATTGTTGCATAATAAAATGTCCCCAAACTTAGTGACTACAAACAATCATCACCTCATAACTGGTGTAGATGAGAAAGCAGGCACAGCTGAGCTGGGCCCTCTGCTTCCGGGTCTCTCACAGGTTGACGTCAAGGTGTGGACCGGCGTGGGTTCGGCCCAAGTGTTTGCGGGGACAGGGCCATTTACCAACTCATGTGACTCTTCGTAGGATTTCTGTTTCCAGCTGTCGTTTGGAGGTCACCCACAGTTCCTCTCCATCAGGGCAGGCATATGAGAAGACCCAGAGCGAGAATACCAGCAAGACAGAGGTCACCTTGGGCGACGGAATCACAGAAGTGACACCTCATCACTTTGGCTGTGTGCTCTGGGTTAGCAGCAGGTCACTGGGTCCAGCCCCCACTCAGGGGGAGGGAATGACACAGAGCAGGACCACCCGGAGGCAGGCGTCATCTGGGGGTCGTGTCAGAATCTGCCCATCATAGCTTATTTTTGCAGAACCGCATCTGTGCCCAAAAGTCACTACTTCCATCTTTCTGGAAGCTTTAGATTACCTGCAAGGAGTTCTTCACAAACACGTGGGCCTGCTAGATATCGGCCAGAATGAATTGGACCCAGGTGGGCTGCCTGACCAAATACAGACCTGCTGGAGCTCAACTTACCAGCTCCCAGTTTTTGGCACGTGTGAATGGAAAACTCAGAGAAAGACGAAAATCATTTGCTTATGTGGAAGTATCCAAGGCCCTGGGTGCACAATGGCACAGAAAGGAGGAGGCGTGGTCTCTGCTCTCCAGGGTAGGCTAGGAGGAAGTGGAGGGATGCGTGAAGCAAAGGCAACGGGCAGGGACTAGGAAGCATCAGTGGCCAGGAAAGGGAGCCGTTAGGAGGCGGCAAGAAAAAAGAGGAGGGGAAAGTAATGCAGGAGGAACGGAAGCAGAGGCAAAAACAAAGGGGAGACCCGCCCACAGGAGGCAAGCCCAGGTGTAAGGACAAATGCATACCTAGCAACCAGTTCAGCTCCACTGAAGAGATGCCATCTTTCCTGAAAATTGTGGACAAGGAGGACACTCATTGGCCTAGGCTGGGACAATTGCCCACCATTGAACCAAAGAGCGAGAGTTTCTCACTGGCCACCTCTGAATTACCAGTTGGCCTGTGGCGGGGTGTGGGGGGAACTAGGATCAATGTACATAAACCACGAGAAAAATGGGTTCTGACTCTAGAGCTAGGGCTCCTGGGTAGGCAAAAACAACATGTGGAGTTTAGAGGAGGGAAGGGCAGGGACTGGCTACTAATGTCCGTCTGAGAGACCTCCCTGGACGGATTTTGGATAGTTGTTCTTCACTTCTGACACAGCCATGAAATACTGGGTCTTCCAATGGTCCTCCTGCTTGTAACCTCTGTGGGTGATTTTTTTCCACAAGCTCTGCGTTCTGAGCAAACAGGGCACCTTTTCTTCGCTGGGCCAGTTGTTGAATCCAAAAAGCCAGATGTGTGTTTCCATTTCTTGTTTATTTCTATAAAATTGCACATTGAAAATTTTCCAAGTTGGCAACTTTTTATTTCAATTTATTTTCCCCAACTCCCCTATTTGAGGTCAGAGGTCATTTGAAAAAAATGAGGACATGATTCCCTTGCCTTTGGCCTGCCCAGTCCAGTGTTTGACAGGTTCCTGGAGTCCCGCTGACTTGTTCTTATTTAGTTTGCACACCCAGGTCTGCCCAAGCTGCCCTGCCCAGTGCTGTGCTGTGTTGGGCCGGCTGGCAGTGGCTGCCTCAGCTGTGCTCCCAGATGGCCCATGGTTCACTTGAAGGCAGCCATGGTGACTCACTGCCCGGAAATCTGTGAACAGGACAATTCACAGCTCCCCCGCCTGCCAGCCCCCGCAAGACAGCTGGAGGTTAAGCATTTACTAGCATACCATTGCCTTCAAAAGGAAAAGGCTTTTGAAGTTGCCTTATTTTAGTAACTTTCCTATTTTTCTTGTTCTTTCAAGGACATTTGAAGAATTGCGGCACAGCTGGGTTATTTAGTTTTCTCTTCCTCCTACACTGCTGCTTTTAACACCACCCCTCACCTATTGTTAGTTAAAGGGATTAATAATGAGGTAAACTCGTTGGTATACACTTGATATAGCCCAGGAAAATCACTATAACACAATCCTGAATTCTGCAGCCAATTTCTGTCTTTCTTCCTGAGGTTTACAAAAATACTATAATCATAGCTCTCGATTTAGCTCTAGACCATGGTTAAAATTCAACTTCTATAGATATGCCTTCAAGTTTAGCAGTTTTAAGGGGATCTTTTGTGATGTGATGGTTCCTTGCCTGAGACAAACTCATTTAGGATGTCAAGAGAAAGAGCAGAAGGCAGAGGGGGACTTAGTGGGTGGGGACAAAGGAGAGACAGATAGCAGAGGGCGGAAGTCTGGAAGTCTGAGCAGAGGCAAGCTACAGACTCAACCAGACAGACTGTCTTGCAGTCAGTGTTTTCTTTTGAGTTGTCAACATCAAATCAATCAAAGAAGTCAACTATTGCCTTTGAGGTCTGTCCAGAAAAAGTCCAGCCATCTTTAATCTAACAAGAACAGTTTGTGCAACATTGATGTAACCTGGCAGCCACGGAGAGTGGACTGGAATGCACATGCATGAACAATGACGACTTCACTGTACTAGTCAGTGGGGTGGTAGACGCTGTTGAGGGAGTACGTCTATGGTGCGGCCATCACATTTAAAATGACAGCCAGTAGAGCAACGAATCTGCATCCAACTTTGTGTTAAGCTTGAGCATTCCTCCATAGAAACTATTCAGATGATTCAGAAAGCCGAAGCTATGGGCAACTGGTGATTGGCAGCTTCATCATGACAATGTGCCTGCTCATCCATCGCATCTCATGCAGAGATTTCTGGCAAAACATCAAGTCACCCAGGTGACTCAGCTCCCCCACAGCCCAGATTTCGCACCCTGTGACTTCTGGCTTTTTCCAAAACTAAAATCACCTTTGAAAGGCAAGAGATTTCAGACCATCAATGAGATTCAGGGAAATATGATGGGGCAGCTGATGATGATTGGGAGAAATGTGTGAGGTCCCAAGGTGCCTACTTTGAAGGGGACTGAGGGATCATTGTCTTATATACAATGTTTCCTGTGTCTTCTTCAATAAACGTCTCTATTTTTCATATCACATGGCTGGATACTTTCTGGACAGAACTCATTGTATAATTTTCTAAAGATATTGTTAAATGTCTTAATTTCTTAACATTGACATGTCAAAATTCCCCCCAAAGTTCAGTCGTTCCAAGTGTTATAGGCTGAATTGTGTCCCCCTCAAATTCACCTGCCGAAGTCCTAGCCCCAGCACCTCAGAACATGCTGTATTTGGAGACAGGGTCTTTATGAAGGTCATTAAGTCAAAATGAGGTCATCCAAGAGAGAAATGGTGTCCTTCTAAAGCAAGCAGGAAAAAAAACCTGAGCAGATTAATGGTAAAAAAATAACAACAAAAAATAGGTCTAATTATCCAATGACTGAGGTCAAATTTCCTTGTACAAAGATTTGGTTGCAAATCTTAGGGTTACAAAATTCTGCAAAGACATTTTAATGAAACACATCAGGAAAATCCATAAAGTAAGTGGAATTTGGGCACCAAGGGCCCAGTGAGGGCAGCTGTGGGGCTGGAAGTCTTCAGAGCAATCTCCTTGGGGCCTCCCGGTTTACCAGCGGAGGCGTCCCCCATCCCAAACCCAAAAATCGTTCTGCGGTCAACGTCAGGAAGAGCCATGCTGGTCAGACCATCCTCAGAGCAGAGCAGACTGCCGGGTTTTAATGTCATTGCTGGGAACTGTGCGTTTGGGGCTGCATTGGCTTCAGAGCAGGAGTGGGTTGGTGTCAGCCTCAGAGCCGTGCTCACAGAAGCGAGTCCGCCAGCAGTGGGCCGACTTCCACACATGAGGCTGTCACCGACGGCCTGGCTTTCAGAGCTGTAGTCATTGGAGTTGGTTGTCACTCATCACTTGGTCCGGTTTAAAACCAGCTCTTGGTTTATTTGATGCCAAGATGATGGAACCGTCATTGATGGATGAGACAGACTTAAAACCAGTTGTGACGGAAGCTTGTAGTCAGGACCACAGAACAGTCAGTCCTTTGCTAGGAGTGTGGGGACAACATATACCAATCTCTGTATTTCACCTATTTATTTTGACTAGGGCCTGTCTCTCCATTGGAAGAGAGAGAGGGGTTCGCTCCATGAGGGCAGGGATTGCTATCTGTTTTGATCCCTACTAGATTTCCAGCACCGAGCCAAGTGTCCGGCACCCAGGAGGCACACAGTAAGTATTCATTGAATGCACAAAGGAGCCTGGCCTCCAGATGTTGGCCTGCGGAAGGCACAGGCAAGATGTGGTTTTCTATTTGCATTATTTTAAAAATAATTCATCTGCACCAGGGCTGAGCTGAATCTAATGATCAATGCCCTTGAATTGAGGATGATTAATGAACTGTGAGACACGGCTAAGTGGGGGGTGTGCCTGTTGCCTCTTCAGGCCACGTTCCATCCCTGTGGATGATACCGTCCTGCAGTATCCATCTCGGCGGCGGATGCTCGTCAAAACACGAGACAAACATACACAGAGACAACCAGGTCCTGTGGGGGAATAGGAACAGAAGGGCCACTCCTCATGTGGGGAGCACCTTGGCCACCCTCTCTCCTGGAGGGCGCCCCCTGTCCATACCCAAGCAGATTTGTATTGAGAAAACAGACTTAGTTTGTGGATTCACAGTCTGGCAGAAAAGATCAAAAGATGTAGGCAACTTACAAAGGTGGGGACAGCACTTCTGCTGAGATTCTGGGCAAGGTTTGTGGTCTTTAACATATGGCTCAAAGGGCTAGTTTTGGTTTCCTGCCTGTGCTTTTAAATTCCAAGTTAATAACATCCTCCAGCAAACAGATCTCACAGGATCTTGCATATTCTATGTCCCAGGCCTGATCACCCTGGGGTTCTGCCATTTCTGATCTGGGCCGCCCCTGCTATCCTGAGTTAAGAGAAGACAAAGGCAGCCAGGAGACCTGGATTTCTCACATCTAAAAACAAAGACTCAGGCTTTGACAAAGCCAAGGGGGCAGGGGTTGATGTCCATCATCCCTTCATTTCCACAGCCCCGAGTCTCTTCCCAGAAGCCTTGACGTGATCATGCCTGTCTTAGACGTTTCCCTCCTTGGGAAATCTTACCCGTCATTGGCTAACTGATCAAGCTAGGAGGTTTTGGCACAGAACAGGCAGCATTCATGTCAGGGAAATAAGTTTTGTCTTCTTCAGTGGCTCCTGGTCTGGAGGCCTTTCACTCAGCCTAAGTCACGGGGGGTTACAGCTTCCTGAGACCAGGCAGGGCGGCCCCCAACACATTCCCACTGATGCTGTAAGTGCAACAGATTTTGGATCCTGGTGGCATCACTAGGGTCATTAACCTTGGAACATTCCTCCTCTGGTTTTGTACTCTTTTGGTCTTCGAAAGTGAAATCGAGAAGGTGGTATGGTATAGTGACCAAAAAGGTAGGCTCTCATCTTTTCTAAGCCTCAGTCTCCTCTTCTGTGTAATGGGCATAATAACAGAACAGACCTCCTATAGCTCTTTTCATCAGCACTAGCAACATCACCCATGCCCTGGGTCTCCAGTGGGCTCTTCGGCCAGGCCCTGGGCTTCACCAGCTTGGACAGAGGGGTCATGGGCCTTTCTAAAGAGCTGACTTTGCCATGGGAGCCAGAAGAGGAAAGGTGACATTAAAAGTTGCTGCTGAGCATGATCAGCCCAAACCAAGTGTAGTTCATGCTCACGTTCAAGGGGAAGAACCGGCGGAATCCAGCAAAGGTAGTGGCGACAGACTCTTTTATTTGACTAGTCAATATTTTCTTTCTCCCTTGCTCCACTAGAGGGACTAGAAATGATGCCATTTGCTTTCCCAGCCTCCCTTGCTTCCAGGGAGGGCCACGTGACTGTCTCAGGCCAGTGGAACGTAGGTGGAAGTCTGCTGGGAAAGGTCTGGAAAAACTTGCTTTCTGGATAACAAGCACCAGAGTTCTTGACACAGTCTCTTCCGGTTTCCTTGCCTTGAATGTGGGCATGAGGCCTGGAGCCGGGGCACACACCTAGTGATTAGGGACTGGGCACACCACCTCTTGGAATTCACGTTCCAAGAATAGAAGACCAAAGGGCAGCAAATCTCCAGGGACCACAAAAGCTGGAGCTGACATGTTCCGTGATCAGGGACCCAAGGGATGCTACCAGTGGCCAGTCACTGAGCATTAGGGAATTCTCACGAGACTCCTGAAGGTGATATCACTGAACCCTGAGCCAATGCCAGCAGCCATCGACAGACTTTGGTTACTGAGAAAGAATACATGTTCTTGAAGTCAGATTTTCAGTAGCTTGCCGTCAAAATCATTCCTAACTGACCCAATGCCACCCTCCCCAGCAGTGGAGCCACTGCCGGATGAACTTCTGCAAAGAGGCACCATGTGCTGGTCTCCAGAGGGTGGCCACGGCCCACCCGACCTGGGGAAGACTGGCCAGGGGTAGTTTGCTTCTCTGACTTTTGAATGCAGACTTAGTCTTTGGGGTCCTAGATTCGGATCTGGGACAAAAATGAAACGAGTATTAGAGCAGGCAGAATAATGCCCCCCACTTCCCCATCAAAGATGCCCACATCTTAATCCCTAGAACCTGTGAAGATATTTTACATGGTAAAAGGGAGTTTGCAAATGTGATTAATTTAAGAATCTGAGATGGAGAGACCACTCTGGGTTATCTGGGTGGGTGCAATCCGATCCCCAGTATCCTTATCAGAGGGGAGGAGGGGGGTGAGGGGTGTGACCTTGGAAGCAGAGGCCAGTCATGTGGCCAGGAGACAAGGAACCTGGTGACTTCCAAAAGCTGGAAATGGCGAGGAATGGATTCTCCTCTGGACCCTCAAGAAGGAACTCAGTCCTGCCAACGCCTTGATGTTGGCCCAGATGAGAATGTTGGGTACTTCTGATCTCCAAAACTGTAAAATAATAAATCAGTCTTGTTTTAAGCCACTAACTTTATGGTAATTTGTTATAAGAGCAACAGGAGACTAATCCAATGTTTTGTTCTTTGCGGAAATCAGAACTCCAGCTTCCACATTTTTCCATGAGAAATCAAATCCCACTGCGTTATATTAATTCATTCTAGCATGGAGAAAACACAGTTTTCTAATAATACACTCCAAGCCAGTCCCATGGAGTCTCTGGCTCCGTGCTAGTCTGTGCGAGCCTGTTTGTGCTCAGGCCTGCCCACCGCCCTCCTCTCGTTCAGCTCTGCACCACGGAGAGCTACCTTTTCAAGAATCTCCTTCTTATTGGCCCTGGGTCCATTTTGGCCAGTGGGTGGCACTCCCAGAAGAAGGTGAGAGGAGAGGAAAAGCCAGAGCACGTCTTTATCTCGCTCTGCCCCTGGTGGCATCTCTAGCTGTAGCCACACCTCCTCTTGGCCTCAGTTCCTTCTGTGGTCCCAGGTCCCACCGGGCATCACCCACCACGGCTTTGGCTCTGCCCGTCGGTCCCTGACTCAGGGCTCCTCCTTTGTTCTCTCCAGCCTGGGCATGAAATGACTTCCTGTGCCTGCTCATCTCTGCGTTGTTTGACTTCTCGGCTGGGCCAGCACCTGCATACCCAGTTCCCTGTACTTGCTGCCCTCTGTGTGACATCCCTGGAGTGGCTACTTCTCACAGAGGCACTGAGGACAGTGCGAGGTTCTCTGGCTGCCAGCCCTTCCGCAGGCTCTGGGAGTGCGGGCTCTGTCTGCCGGAACTGTGACAGCACTTGACCTCCCGCTGAGCTCAGCAGCTCTGTTTGGTTTTGGTCACGGTTTAAAAGGGGGGAAAAGCAATTACAGCAGTAACGGCTTGTTGTTTCCTATTCCTCATAGTAATAGTATTCCAGATCTTAGCTGGGCACTTCACACGGCTGTGTGAAAAAAGTCCACTCTTCCCAACCTGCTTTCCAGCTAGGTATGGCCGTAGGACGAAGCTCCGGTGGGTAGAACTTGAATCGAAGTGACGAAGTGACAGGTGCAACTTTGGGAGCACGCCCTCCTCCCCTCCCCTCCCCTCTTCCTGCTGGCTGGCACGTGGACAGGGTGGTGAGCCCCCTTCGGCCACGTGGATGAAGGCAACACGCAGGCATGGCAGGGCCACAAGTTGGAAGGATCACAACCCCTGATGCCCTAGAGCTGTCGTGACAGTCTCGGACACCTCCTGTCTGGACTGTCCTGTGAGGGAGAAGTGAACAGTCACCTTGTGTGAGCAAGTGCTATTTTGTTCCCAGGCAAGCCAGCAAGCCTAGACCCCATCACTGCAGGGAGGTCAGGAGAGGCAAAGGTGCACATGCAGTTGGCTGAGTGTGCTCGGCTCCGGTGGCCTTCCCTGACTCGTGCGGCATTAGGTGGTTCTCTGAAATAAGCCTACCTGCCACCACCACTTAGGAACTGCATGCCTGTGGCATTGACTCTCTCCGAGTCACAGGTGTCTCGTCTGTCAGATGGAGATGATAGATAAAGGTGTCCATCTGATGAAGTCGGTAAGTGGATGAAATGAGTAAAGGCCTCTAGACCGAGGTCCCCAACCTTTTGGCAACCAGGGACCAGTTTCATGGACAACAATTTTTTTACAGACCTGGGGGTGGGGGAGGGTATCGGGATGATTGAAGAGCATTATATTCAAGCTCACCTCCTGCTGTGCAGCCCGGTTCCTAACAGGCCTTGGACCCGTACTGGTCTGTGCCTCAAAAGGTTGGGGACCCCTGCTGTAGAGCGTTTATCTCAGTGTGTTGCACATGGCAAGTGCTTAATAAAGGGCCCTTTCCTTGCACACTGAGATGGGGAAGGGGGAGATTCTGAGAGCAGAGTCATGAGCAGCATCAGCGATACCCAGTGTTAGCAGGGAGCTGCACGGGGCCATGGGATGCAAGCCAAGATGAAGCCCTCTCCTCTACTTGTCCTGTGAGCAGAGGTGACAGTAGACAGCCCCTGTCCCCTGAGATGCCCACATGGGTCCCCAGCCACCTGCCGGCGGCTCACCCCTCCCTCCTTGCTCAGACAGATTGCCCCTGTCAGGAGCCACGGTGGACTGCTTCATCACTGTAATTGCCGTGTGGTTTGCATTCATCAAGGAAACAGCAGGGATTCCAAATTAAATTCCAATATGCAATTCATTCAAGATAGAGGCCTATTGAGAGATTATCTGCAGAGCCCCGCCTCCTGTTTTGGAGGCAGAGATTTGCTGCTGCCAGTGGTGCTGTGCCCCACGTTTATCTGGGGGACCGAGGCCTCCGGGGACAGGAGGCTCCCTGGGCTGATGGCCAGCTGCACCCCCATTTTACGGAAGGTGTTGCTGAGGCAGACAGAAGGGTCTTACATGTGGGAAGAGTCCTGGGGACCCCGAGGCCAGGATGGGCATGGGCTTGTCTGTGTGTGGGAACTATGCACGACAGGGTATCTCCCTGGCACGCCCCGAGGTGACAGAGGAGCCCACCAGAGCCAGGTGGCTCCTAGGAAGGGCTGGGGGAATCTCATTTTGAAACCAGAACCATTCTACTGGCATCCATAGGCCTGAAAGAGGTCACTCAGAGCCCAGGCATGAACCCTCTGTCTCGGGCCTCACACCAGGGGCTAACCCCTTCCTGCCAGAGCCAGCTGCCAGGCCTTCCAGACTGGCTCCTGCCACCTGTTTCCCCCAGTGCTGACATGCTGCGTGTGTCAGTCACACAGATGTCAGGACCAAGATGACAAAGTCGTTGACAACCACAGAGCTGAGGAAGCAACAGAACTGGGAAGGCAGCGTAGTGGGGACTGTCCATCCTCTGGCCCCTTCCGTCTTAGCTCTGCCCTGACCGGGTATGTGGGGGCCCAGCCCGAGGGCTCCTCTCTGCAGGAGCGTGGGTGGTGGCCAGCGGGTCTGTTGTTACTCACTGTCAGAGACGGATCCTCCCCAGTAAGCTTTGGGCACAGATGAGCAGTACAGCAAAATACCAAGACTCCCTCTGGGGCCCGGGGCTCCCTACAGTGGGAGGTGTGGTGCAGGGACATCAAAGTGACATGAGCTGAAGCCCTGGGAACGTTTGTTCCGGAGGGAAGAGTTTCAACATAGCCAGCCATGCCTGGCAAATTGCATTTCCCCTGGGTCCTGGCTTCAGTCCCCAAACCTGCTCAGATTTCCTGTCAGTGTGCAGAGCGACAGCACCGTGGCTTCGGGAACTGATTGATTTTGAGAAGAGCAAGGCAGCACATAACCGCTAGGGAAGAAACATCCAGTTCTGAGCGAGAGCCGGCAGCAGGAAGTGGGTGTTTCGATCCAGGTGCGATGCCGTCATTTGAAGGTGGAGGTGGGGGCAGCTGTGCACCTGTTTTCTCCGAGGGAACGGGAACAGGAAGGAAGAGGGAGACATCACTGTGGTCAACAGATGGAAGGTCTGAAACTCGGGGGTTGGTGCTCCAATCTGACACTTGAGGACTTGCCAGGTTTAGGTCTTAGATCAAGCTGTTTTCCCCTCTGCCCCTCAGTTTCCCAATCTGGAAAGTGGGTAGAACAATGGCATCCAACTGGCAGGCTTCATTCGAGCAAGGGCCAGCAACTTCTTCCTGAAGGGACAGATAGCAAGCATCTCAGGCTCCCTGGGCCCCGTGAATGCTGCTGCCGGTGACTCGCCTCTGCCGGTGTGGAAGGGAAGCTGTCGCAGAACCGGCCAGAGAATGAGCACCGCCGTGTCCCCAGAGAACGTTATCTACGAAACAGGTGGTGGGCCTGATTCGGCCTGCGTGTCAGCACTCGCCAGCTCCTGATTCAGGGGATTATGTGATGATGCAGACGAGGGTCCAAGTGCGCGGCAACAAATAACTGACCAGTAAATGCCACATCACCATCATCCTCACTGCTCTGCATTGGGCCATTCGGATCGTCAGGTTGCCTAAGACAACCCTCCATTCCCCCTCTCCCCGCCTTTACCGACTTCAGGAAATTTCTAAAAAGGGACTTGAATAAATGAATTCGACCCCTGGGCACCAGTGCATCTAAGAGTTTGCCCTGAAGTGGTCTGCTTGATGCAGACACCCCGATCGCTTCGCATTTAAAAGTCAGGGCAGGCCGCAGGGCTCAGTGGTTAGAGCGCCGGTCCCACAAAGGCACAGGCAGCTGGGTCCCCGGCGAAGACACGGCAGCACGACGTCCCCATCGGACAGCTCTGGGGCCCTTCGCGCGGGTTTCCCACGGCTGCGAGAGGAAGCAAAGATGGTGGCCGAGTTTCACCTACTGGACACAGCTTTGCTGAGGCAGGCCGGCTGGCGTGAAGTCACGCTGGGAGTCGGGAACTGAGCGGACCCTCGATCTCGGCTCTGTGAACTCGGGGTCCAGAGCGGTTCCCACACATTCCAGCTGTGCTGAGCGTTGGCTTAGTCAGATCCTTGCTGCGGATGACACATTTGCTGGTTTACACAGAAAAGGAGTTCATTAAGTAAGCGGCTTGGAGGATTTGGGGGAGGACCAGGGACGCAGGCTAGAGGCTGCGTGGGGGAAGGGCACCCCAGGGAAAACGCCGGTGCTCAGCGGCAGACGCTCCTGGCACAGGGGCCACGGCTGGTGCCACCGACGCTGGGCGCCTTCCAGACGCCGGCCCCTGTAAGCAAGCCATGCATTTACACAACGGAATATTACTCGGCCGTGAGAGAGAAGGAACTCTTACCATCTGGGCCAACATGGATGGGCTTAGAGGGTATGACGCTAAGTGACGTAAGTCAGACAGACAAAGGCAGATCGCGTATGATTTCACTCACATGTGCAATCTAAAGAACAACGTCAAGGGGCAGAGAAAACAGAAGCAGGCTCACAGACGCAGAGAAGAGCCTGACGGCTGCCCGAGGGGAGGGGCTGGGGGGCCGGTGAAACAGGCGGAGGGATTAAGAAGTGCGAGTTGGTGGCTGGGAAACAGTCACCGGGTGTGGAGCACAGTGCAGGGGACGAAGTCGGTAACACGGCGATAATGCCACGTGGGGCGGGGCGGGCACCGGACTGGTCCAGGGAGCTCTCTGGGAAGTGCAGGGCTGCCTGACCACCATGCAGCACACCTGAAACTGATACAAAATAGTATCAGATGTAAACTGTAGTGGAGAAACTCTAAAAAACGTCCCAAGGAAATAAAAGATCCCTGTCCCTGCTGCAGCCTGGAGCTCCGCATCCCCCTGCCGCCCTCAGAGGGAACGCTGCGTGGCGTCCCTTTTTCCCCGCACTCTTGAGCTCGGGCGTTCACTCAAGGGTCCTATCAGCTGAGCCCCTGTCAGGGGCCCGGGCCCCAGTTCCCAGGGAGTTCTTGGGGAGGCAGGACTCGCAGGAATCCCCCAGACCTATAGGAAGGATGAGCAAAAGGTGCTGGGTCAAGTCCACTTTTGGGTATCTCCCCGAAAGAAACAGAAACAAGAACTCCAAGAAATACTCGCACACCCCCATGCGTAGCAGCATCAGTCACTATCGCCAGAGTGTGGAGACCAGGCACATGTCCGCCTCTGGAAGAGTGGATAAACCAAGTGTGGTGTTCACAACATGGAATGTTATTCCGCCCTTAAAAGGAAGGAAATTGTGGCACATACTACATCATGAACGAGCCTCGAAAACATTATTCTAAATAAAGTAAGCCAGACACAAAAAGACAAGGGCTGAATGATCCCACTTAAGCGAGGTACCTAGAGGAGTCAAGTTCATAGCCACAGAAAGCAGGATGCTGTTTCCCAGGGGCTGGGAAAAGGGGAGATGGGGAAGTCCCATTGGATGGGCACAGGAGTTTCAGTTCAGGAAGATGAACAAGTTCTACACGTGGCTGGGGGTGATGGTTGCAGAACACTGTGCTTGTACTTAATGCCACGGACCCTGCAAAGTGGTTAAAATGGTGAGATGTGTCATGTGTATTTTAGCATAAAAAGGCACGGGGCATAACAAATGTCCACTATGAGAGCTGTTAGTGAAGGGAGACCCAGAAAGTGGTGAGACTCATGGACAGCTACATCGGCAGTTGTCCATCTTCTTGCTCCTTCCAGAAAGAATCTGCCCGTGACGGTGAGAAGTTTGGATAGCAGCTCCTCAGCCTCACAGCCTCCAGGTTCTAATTAGCGGATGGGGCCCAGCACGCAAGTCAAGGCGTGAAGCGGGTGGGAGGGGCCGAGACCCAGAAGCAACTGCGGTAGGCTACTGAGCAACGTTCCCTCCGAGCAGTGCAGCCGCTCCTCCGCTCTGCAAAGTTTGGCATGTGGGAAGGTGGCCCCAAAGCCCTGCACCCACTGGCTCTTCAAAGAAGTTGTGTACCCAGGTGTTTGTGTGACCTATCCTGAATTTCCAGCATTGGCAACAGTTTCCAATGAAAAAAGAGAAGAGTCTACAAGCCCATTGAAATATTCAACCTGTGGGTTGAATACTATCCGTGGGCTGCTGGTTGCAAACTCAGTGTTTGGGTGCAGAGGCGAGGACCAAAGATAAAATCCATATATCTGTTTTAGGAGTAGACGTGAGGGTCCGGTAATGTGTCAAAGTAGATGGCCTCTCCAGTAAAGGCCAATAAGAAAATTATGGCTCTGCAGCTAATGTTAAATAATATTGAATGACAAGTGTAATTGAAGAATTAAAAAAAACTATAGCTATATCAAAACCAAAATGAGAGCCTCCTATGACATCCTATTTCTCAGATCTAAACACTGAGATGTTCCAGGGAGGAGAACGGAGCCTTAGCCGCCTGGCTTGCTCCACAAGCTCAGGGAGGTCAGCCTTACAAAGGCACTGACCAGGAGCACAGTGAGAGAACAGGCAGGGGGGAGGAGAGGAGAGGGGAGGAGAGGAGGGGGGAGACAGAGGACGGAGAGGAGGTGAGGGAGAGGGAAGGAAGGAAACTGGGTCTCCAGGCCTTTCCAGGGCTGACTCCTCCTCCTCCTAGAATCTCACACTTCTGGTCCCAGTTCGAGCCATCTGGTTTCTGGTGGAGGTGGACCAACGGATGTTTTCACTTGACTGACTCTCGCCTAGTAAATTTGCTCCCACGAGAAAGTGTCAGTAAACAAGAGAAAGGAAAACCAGAAACCTTACACTTTTCAACACTCCCCCGCCCCCGCCCCCCAACTCACGGCTTTGTGGCCAAACCCACAGCCATCCTGTGGCCTGTATCTCGGGGAGAGAGCTGCCTCTTACTTCCCCCTTCCTGAGGCCGCCCACCCAGCGCCCACTGCCGCCCCTCTACAAGTCTCTCTGGGACCCACAGTGGGCAGCAGAAAGTTCTGTTCAGGGCGAAAACAGATCGTTAATAAAAATAACTCCAAAGTTATTATTCCTATTTCCTGACATCAATCATCCAGTGTACCAGAGATTATACCAAATCATATCACGGAATCATTGTCCTTTTGAAAATTGTGAACTCCAATGATTGGGTACGCCTACAAGAATTCAAAGTCGAAAGTGAAATTCCCTCTTCTCCCTAGATACAAAGAAACGGAGGTCCCATACTTGTTGAGTCCAGTTCGCTACACAGTAAGAATCCTTTCCCCTGGAGGATGGTGGGTCTGGGCTGGAAGCCGCTGAGTGGCCCAAGATTTCGGTCCTCAGGGGCTGATGCCTGCTGTCTCCGCCCTCTCCTGGGAACCATGCTTCCTGAGTCCCCTTCCCTGTGTGGTTCCCAGGGCAAGTGTGCCAATGGCAGATGCGCCTGTCTTGAGATTTGAAGGCAAATGTGCGGGCAGAGTCCTTATGCTCAGGGGCCGGGTTCATGAGACACCCGGCTTCAGAGTCCTCTCCGGGAGCTCCCTCGCTGCAGTGCCACCTTGGAAGTCCACGCAGTGGCCTCTTGGCCTTCCGTGCAAGCTCTGGTTTCTCCACCCGCCCCAGGCCCAGGCTGGTGTCCTTGGTAACCGTGTCTCGGATCCTCCACCTGATCCTTCTGGGCCTTCCTTCACTCCACCAGCTCTTCATCAGTGTCGGCCCAAATTTCCAGATTCAATCCCTCGTTTCCATAACGCTTGTTGTGGCTCTGACTGATCCCTGCTGACACACTGCGCAAACACACACACTGTTTTCACGAAAGAGCCACTTATTTGATTTGAGCCAAACCAGCGAGTAGGGTCGAGACACCCATATTCAATTATTTCCTGACAAGTGATTCCAACTCGAGAGCTGAGTTGTTTACTTTTCACGTACAAGGAGGCCAACCCCTTCTTTTCTAGAATATCTACGTCACTCTTTTACCCGTTTGAGCTGGGGGCCAGTTCCCCACCTCTGAACTGGGGACGCCACCGTCTGCACGCACAGTTTGTGGTGCTGGGAGTTCCCACGCACGTGCGTGCGCCCTGAGCGGACGCACAGGCCGGCACACCAGGAACACACTCCGGGACGAAGGTCTGGCCGGGGCTCCTGTGCAGAAGCGCTGCACTTCCTGCGGAGTCACTGCAGGAGCAAACTCCCCGACGGGGCCTGTTCAGCTCATTCCAGCGCATCACTTCCATTATCAAGGCATTTCTTCAGTTGACTCACTTCCTAACCCGAGAACGTTGATCCAAATCAAATTAAATTAAATTTCCATGCCACGCTCCGAACATATTCCCCAGTGCTCCTTCCCAAGCGCCCATGCCCTGCTCTGCTCTAGGGCAGCAGGCCCAAATCCCTTGGGTGGGAGCCAGACGTTGGTCGAGAGAGCACCCTGGGGCTCCTCTCCTCTGGGAGTCCCCACGTGGCCACTGCTGAGGTCCCAAAGATGGCGGTAGCAAGCCTCTCCGTGGACGTGGCCCCTGGCGGTCCCCCGAGGGGGAAGTTCCACAGGTACCTGCAGAGGGGCGTCCCAGGCCGAGGGAACTCGGAGCCCAGGTGCTGTGCGGGGAGTGGGGCTGGTGAGTTCCAGAGCCGGCCAGGTGGCGAAGGCAGCTAGAGCAGGTGGAAGAGCGGGGAGAGCAGAAGATGAAGTGAGATAGGTCACGGGGAGCTGATGGTATAAGGCCCAGGAGACCATGATTTGGACTTTTATCCTGATTGATTTTTAGATTATTCAAGCATTTTGAGAACAGGCCACAGGGAGGCAATCCAGGAGAGAGAGAATGAGAGCCGCGGGGCTGGGCACCGTCTTACCGGAGGAGCCGCATCTGGACCTGACGTATAGATTTTCACCAGTTCCTGGACTTGGAATCGGATTACATGGGGCGGTTGGGTTTCTTCTTTCCGGGGTGGGGCGGAAGGTGAGTGTATTCCACGTGTGAACAGAACACACAGGTGTTTGGGGGCCAGCGCCTAGCCCCACTCCTGGTTCTTCCTGGACACACAGCCAATCTCCCTTCCCAGCCTAGCCTCCCTTGCGGGCAGGTGTGGCTGTAAGACTGACCAGATGACGGGCAATGGAATACGAACGGAGGTGATGGCTACCTCCAAGCCTGGCCCATAAATACCTCCCATGTGGGCTCCTTTGTGTACCTTTCCCTCTGCTGCCTCCCTGGGGTGATTCGCCAGGGTGAACTGGAGAGCCACGGGAAGCCAAATACTGTCTAGCACTGAAATCTAGTGAGAACCAGCCTTGCTCAGACCATAGGCCTAAACCCAGCCCAGTCGAAGCATCGGTCACATTAAAATACACAAACCCCCCCAACACTGCATCCCCGTCCCCCATGGCCATGCCTTCACACCCCAAACATGATGGACATTCAGTCCCTCAGCTCCTGTGGCACCAGCTGTCCCAGAATTTCCAGAGGGTGGTTACCTAGGTACTGATGTACCTTAGCTCTTAGGGCGTAAATGAAAGGTTAATCCTGGAAAGCTTAGTTAACAACGTGCATAACTGAGTCTGACTCTTTGGGTAACCTGACAAGGATAATCAATGGGAACATGTCTTTGATCCACTCACTTAAAAATCCGGCGCAGGCTAGGTGTGACCCTACGTAGGATAATAGCTCGTTTCAGTGCTCTCAGTGGTTTGGGGAGAGTTCTGGGGCCTACAAGGTGGTTCAGATTTCTTTAGTGTGGAACTCTTCCTGCGTGGCTTCATCCATGCTCTTGTGACCTACCCCAGAAGTCCACCTCACATAAACACACCTAACCCAGGTCCCAAGTGTCTGCAGCCTGCCCTTGCCTCTTAGCTTTAGGGAAAGGCTGTTGAGTCTCCTGTAATTTTCATTGTCACATTGCCTCTGCGCCCTGCAGACCTGGCTTTGTTACCTGAAGCTTTTTATTGGGATGCTTTTTTCTTATATGAACTAGAAATTGTGCCAGCCAGCTGTGGGTCCCCTTCTTTGGTGAGGTTTTACAGTAGATGCCTTGGTATTTTGCCTTCCACGTGTCCCTTTTGGGTTCCAATGTAATTCATGTGGGGCTGTCAATCAAGAGACGGATTGTCACACATAGTAGCAGACATAGGACCAAGCAAGTCCATTTGAGGGAACTTCTATAGACTCTTGGGAAGATGGTATCTCTTTTCCTGAGTGGTAAGCCTGGACCCCTGGGACCCTCGCTTCTACCTGATGGAAAGCCATCAAGCTAACACTGAGCAAGGCCGGGCTGAGAAGCTAGGGAGAGAGAAATAGATTCCTAATGACAGTCGTTGAGCGACTGGGTCCAGCCAGTCCTGTCCCAGACCGACAGCCCCATACCCTTGGACCTGGATGCATTAGCCAACGTGTCTTCTAAAATTAGACACAATTGAGCTTGCACGAGTTGAATTTCTATCATTTACAACCGGAGGTTCTATGGACATTCCCAAGAACGTGACTCATCATAAGACGTCAAGGGGTGATCTGCCTGTTTTCCCGCCGACGCTTCTCCCGAGGCCCTCACTGCAGCACTTCCTTTCCTGTGTCCAGTCCGGGCCCCTGTGCTGTGGCCAGCTGAAGGTCTCCTTACACAGTTCACCCTCTGGATCTGCCTTCCCGGGGGTGGCAAGCTAAATGGAGAACACAGGTACTACCTTTCTGACCACTCATCCCCATCCTTTTTCTAAAAGACAGACTGTTGTGTCAATTCATCATCTTACAGAATCCTTAGTGAGAGGTTTTTGGTTTTTTTTTTTTTGACCAGGACCTCTGCATTCGATCTGCCTGTTGAGGATGTTACTGGGAAAACCTCTATGCATCTCACTCCTTTGTTTCCTTATTCACTGCAAACAGCTAATAGGGTCAATGAAAGTGAATTTTACAGCTCCTCGAATTGCCCCCTTCTGAAGTTATTCTACTTTTAATTTTGTGAAGGTCAGTGCCATTTCAAGGGTCCTACTATTCCAGGCCATGGACACACTTTTCTAAAGTGTCCCCAGCTCTGGGCCCCCGAACACAGTGTGGGAATGCTCCTTCAGACCAGGGGTCGGCAGATGACAGCCCAGGGGACAAAAGCCAACCAGTCACCTATTTTTGCACGTAGTTGTTGGAACATGGCGCACTCACTCGCTCGCGCATTACATGATGACGGCTGCTTTTGTAGTTGCCACAGAGACCATTGGCCACAAAGCCAAAAATGTTTTTTATTTGGCCCTTTACACAGAATGTTTACTGATCATCTGCTCTGGATTAGCACTTCTCGATCACTTCTTCATGGTGGCACCTGTTAAAACATGACACCCCAGGAGATGGAGACATCAGCAACTCGACAAACCTCTGGGGCACTCTGCCGGGGAAGGTCTACCCTAGACCACGTGCGGGAGAACATGAGCTGGCCTGCACTTGTGGATTTCACCTGTGGCCAAGACCAAGACCACTTGTCCTGTTCATGGGTGGTGGCAGTAGTGACCCCCTGGGCATCCTGATGTCCTCTGCAACTGTCCTTGTGGCATCAGTCGGGACACGGTTCTAAAGTGAGACTTAAAAGAGCACAAAGATGTTCTCATCGCTGACGGGGCCAACCTGCCCCATTTGTGGCTCAACACCAATTACTGGCACACTTGTGCTGGCACCGCTGTGCAGCCCTGATGACATGGTCACAGCCTGTCACGGTCATCACAGTCATTCCCCTTCCCCTACAGGCAGCACTGGGTAAACACAGCTAATGCCCGTCTTCTGAGGGGCCTCCCAGGGCCCATGATACTAACCAGACCTACTGATTTCACCTCTGGATTCCCATCGCACTGGCTGCAGAACCCTTAATTGCCTGCCCCTCATATTCCGGGGTCCCGTCAATACACTCTTCCCTTTTCTCCCTTTATGATGGCATAAATTCATTGCAGAAGCTGTGACAGGAGTGACCGTTCATTTTTTATGTTGCTGTAGAGGAGAAAGGAATGTTAAGAACCAGCCACACCGATAAAGAATGAAACTGCAAGTTTATTTGAAAGTATAAAATTAAAAAAAAAAAAAACCTAACAAAAAAAAAAGCCCTGCACACAATCTTTCCAGTTTAGATCAACTTTGAACATCACACACCGATAACCACTTAGTTGCATTTTTTAGAAGTGTCAATTTCAAATTAGAGGGAGCTGGGTCAGATGATGACCTATCTATCACAGTAGAAGTATTTTAAGGCTAAAATAAAAAGGACTCGTTGACCTCATTTGAGAAAAGAGAGCAGAGACGGTTTTCCAGTTGGCATAGATTTAGGCAATGTATAAAAAAATATCCTGACTGGAATGAGTTAAAAAATATCGCTGGGCACTTAATTTGCTATCTTGAGTAGAGGGGGGGAAACCCCCCCCAAACCCCCACAGCTTTGGCGTCTTATTAACATATTTTAGAAACATTCATTAAAAAAGTCAAATCTGGAACAAAAGTGTCCCTGTGTTTTAAAAAACATTAAAGAGGCTCCCCTCACCTACTAACACCATTTGTTCTCCCAAGACGCCCGGAAGCAGAAACGCACGAGAGCGTCACGCACTCACTGCCCTGCTCACGGTTCACTAAAACCAGAGCCCTGGCCCCGAACAACGTCCGGGGCACCAGACGGAGGCGGGGCCCGTCCCAGGGAGGAGTAAAGCCATTCCGACTCACAGGAGGTGCAATGTGCAGCCCGAGTTTCTGACGTACTCTGGCTGCCATCAAAAGTTCTCTCTTCATTGGACTTCTCAGAAAATAACTACAGTGTTATTTTAAAAATGAAGGATGCAAGCAACTAGGTTCCTTTCCTTAAAAAAAAAAATCACAAGTGGTTATAGCTTTCCTGGAACACCCTCTGGGTCCGGTTCGAAAGAAGGGGTCTGCAGAACGGGGTCACTGACCGCCACTTCATTCCCCCTCTGCAGGCTCCACGGGGGTTAGCGTCCGAGAGGCTACTGCGGGTTTGCTGGGCCGTGGGGGGGAGCCCTGAATGGGTAACAGCTGCCCAGGGTGGCCCCCTGGTTCCAGTTGTGTCCCCTGCCCGTTTCTTGCCGAATAACACCCAGGTTTTTCTACCCAGTGTGTCCCCGGGGGGCGGGCCCTGCGGCTGGCGGGGCGGGGAGGAGAGGAGAGCTAGCAGGCACGGAGACTGGGACCGAGGGAGAAGGGCGCCCCTCACTCGGGTCCTTTGAGAACTAGATAAATAACAGCTTGAAGTGCAACAACGCACAAACACCGGGCACGCAGGTTGGTCTGTGGTGACTTGTTGTCAGGGATCATTAGCGGGACACAGGCGTGACCTCCCTTAGCATCGCTCTTTGGACCTCACTCGAGAAGCAACGGCGACGACGACGACAGCTGTCCTGTACACATATAAATAGTCCCTTAACTGGAAGGGAAAAAACAAACACACCGTTTCAAATGCATTTCTAAAAGTTAAAAAAAAAAAAGTCCAAATGGCAAATCCTGACTCCAAATTGTCCATGTCCATGTCTCTCGGGGGAGAAGCTACGGGATGTTCGAAGAGGCTTAACCTGCTCTAACCCTAACCCTCCACTGGGGCCTTGCGGCGGGGAGTGTGCGCAGTGCAGGGAGCTGGCAGCTCTGCTGGGAGGTGCTGAACATGGTTCCTCATGTGTGAGCAACAGTGTCAAGCCCAAACACACAGGTGAAACAACTTCTGGGTGTTAAGGGGACTTAGGAGGCTAGTGTTGAAACTGCATGAACGGGCCAGGCAGGCTGGGTATGCTTCATAGGGACGGAGGGCCAGATCAGACATGAGGCCAGCTTTGGCTGGGTGTTCATCCCTTGGCCACGATCAGGCCACAGCTGGGAGGCCGACGAGCCAGAAACCAAGGAAGGGGCCGTGGACAATAGCAGGGCTTGGCTCCTGGCAGCCTGCCCTTCAGGAGCCGTGAACTTGGACAGACCGCTGGTGGGGATGTCCTGCCTATTCTGGCAATATGTTGCCAGAGAAAGCTCTCAAAACGAGGATTCTTGGGCAAAATGTTAGAGCCAGAATCTAGCCAGAGAAGGCAGTTTCAGGGTCATTTGCAAGCCCAAAATGACATGGCTGATTACAGAAAGGCTCTACTCATGCCAAAGGTTTTCTCTGGCCACCGCCTCCCCTGAACTGAGAGTTAAGCACAGGACAATGCAAGGTTTCCACACTCACCTGGCTTCGACCCCAAACCCCCAACACAGCTGCCAGGTGGCAGCCCACAGAGCACATGGCCCCGTGTCTCCTGCCCTTCTGAACGCCCAACACGGCACAGAAACGATGCTTCTCGGGGCTACTCACACCCTGCTTCGTGCAGCCGCCTACTCAGCCCGATTACAGTGGCAACAGAAGCACAGTGCGAGGAGTGAAGCTGTGATCCCAGGCCCCAGCGGAAGGGTGACCTCCCAGAAAAGATGCGCAATATACGTCATGTCAACTGAGAGGCCGGGGAACACCCTCCCAAGAACATCCCTGAAATCTGCGGGAGGAAGGGAACGGAGAGACAGCTGACGCCCCTGATCACTCCTGGAGGCACCCCGAAGAGCTTCCCACAAGTGCAAGTTGTTAGGATGGAACAAGTCAGAGCAGATGAACCCACATGGACTTTGGAATAACTGGATTTTACACTTCTTCGGTGCCCTGGCTGGGCCCGGAGTCCCTGGGCTGGGTGGCGCTCTCCTGAGGGCCAGGCTGCCCTGCGCTGTGGCCGGCGTCTTCCACGCTCAGGAGGCTGCTGGCGGCCTGGGAGCTGGTGCTGTCGGCGCTGCCGGACCGGGAGCGGTAAGGGGGCAGGTCAGCTTGGTTCAGGGACTCAGTGTCGGAAGAGTAGGGCGGCGGAGGAAGGTCGTACCATGCGGGTCTGCAGTGGAGAAGGCAGGTGGGGCGGGAGAGGAGGAGGAGAATGCATTACGAGGAGGCAAGGCAGGCAGGCAGTGCTAGCCTCTGCCCGTTTCTGAGCAGACGCTGACCTGAGGATGATCTCCCCTTCAAGCACAGGGGCAGCTCAAGGTGGTGCGCAGCAAGACGGGGCTGGGACTGGGACCGGGCACAGGTCGGTGGGCTCCGGCGGGCTCGTGCCTGCTGGGCAGTGCCCCAGCCACATCCTCTGGGTGGAGCCGGAGCGAGGATGCCAAGTGTACCCTCGGCTCGTCCTGGGTGATCTGGCGGAGTGGCCTTGCTCCATCAGCTGGGGTCCCCGTGGCCAAGCCGCTGGCCTGGTGTTTGATGGAACCTCTGAACTTCTTACTGAGAGCTAAGTCTACCTGGCTGTGTGGACTTGGGTAACAGAGAGGATGCCCTCTCAACACCTCAGTCTCCTTGTCTGTGGAAGGGGATACTAATGACGCTTTGCTTGCAAGGAAGTGACAGCTCCCTTTCTGGCGCTCACTCACTGGGAGCTCATGGAGCCGGGCCAGACCCCGTGCCTCACACTCACGCCTCATGTCAGGGCCACAAGAACGAAGAGGCAGTGGTTGCTTTGTGCCCTTGCACTGACTGGGGGGGAAGCTGAGGAGGCGGGGGCACAGGATCACCAGTGACATGGAAGCAGCAGGGTGGGATCTGTACCCAGGCGTTGTCTCGGTTTCAGTGATTTTAACCTCACTCTGCAGTGAAATCAGAGGTTGTGAGTGGGGAGTGAGGTCCTGTATATTTATGCTAATTTGCAAAGAGATCCTAAAGCACCGCTCCCTGAAGCTACCTTTTATGAGGGGGGAAAGCAAAGATTAAATAATACAAGAGCTGCCACTGAGGAGGGTGCAAGAGGAACCCAGTCACCCCAGAAACATGGGCTCACACCCAGTCAGTCCCGAGCTCAGAGGAAGAGGGACACTGAGCAGAGCCCTGCAGGGAGAGCACGGCAATCTCAGAGCCCGAGGGGACTCGGACAGCTCTGGTCCAGGTCCTCTGGGACACCCTGGAGGTCAGCAAGGGGGAGAGGGAGGCTGAGCAGGCAGGATGCAGGCCCACTACCCACTTCAACCTCAGAACTCTGAGTTCTGACTTCATACACGGACTCCATTTGTAGGGAGGGCTCTACTGTGTAACAAAGCTTGAGAGTGCTCTGCTCCGCCCCCTTTATTTTATAGATGAAGCCAAGCAAAGGTAAGGAACTAATTAATTGGCTCACTCATTCATTCACTTGGTCCCTCATTCATTCATTCGTTCCACAAACATTAACCAAACCTCTAATATGTAGGGGACACTGGTCTGCGGTAGCAGCCGAGGCCTCCGAGTGTGAAAGCCAGTGGGCTGCGCATGTGCCAGTGCGGCAGTCACAAGGAGGAGCAGGGCTCTCAGCTGGCCAGGACCCTAACTGTATGCCCTTAACAAGTAACTAAAGTCCAATGGCCTCAGTTTCCTCATTTGTAAACTGGAGGCAGAAACAGAGCCATCCTCAGTGAGTCATGGAGAGGATGCAGCGAGAGGATGCACGCAAATGGTTCTGCAAGAACTCAGCGAATGCCAGGTGCTGCTGCGCCTACAGCACCTGAACGCAGACTCTTGGCAAGACCCAGGAATCCAGGTGTGCACACATTCTGCTCCCCCCACTGGATGAGCTCCCTCCCCACATCTCCTCCACTCGGCACGCACCTTTGGTCCAGCAAGGCCTCTGAGTAGGAGGGCGGGGAGCCCACTTCTGAGGAGTTCTGCTCGGCCTGGCTGGCCACGTACTGGATGCCATTGTTGACGTTGTAGGTGACGTTGCAGTGGTGGGGGTGGTCTAGGACCACCAGGCGCGACAGCAGCACAGGGTGCTGCAGCCGGTGCACCGGCAGCGTCATGAGGTTGTTCCGCTTCCGCTGGTGGTGCAGGACCAGCGCCAACAGGGCCACCACCAGCACGAAGATGACGGAGCTGCCGATGATGGCGTAGGTGATGCTGGGGTAGTACACGAGCTGGTTCTCCGAAGTCACAAACACCTGCCCGCTGCCAGGTTCTGAGAAACCCCAAAGGGGAAAGAAGAGGAGAAAGTCATCATTTAACTCACCCCAGGGTGTGCATTGCAGATGTTTGCAGCAGCACGATTCACAACAGCCAAAAATGAGAAACCACCCAAATGTCTACTGACTGGTGAATGGATTAATAAAATGGGGTATGGCTGTACAATGGAATTTTACTCAGCCATAAAAAGGAACAAATCACTGGTATATGCCACAACATGGATGAACCTCAAAAATGTCATGCTAAGCAAAATAAGTCAGACACAAGACCATATTGTATAATTCTGTGTGTATCAAATGTCTAGAAAAGACAAATTTATAGACAAAAAGTAGGTTAATGGTGGTCATGGGAGGGAGGGTGGAAATGGGGATTAACTGGTAACGGGTCCCAGGGATCTTGTTGGGGTGAGGGAAACGTTGGAGGTGGTGAAGACTATGTATAAATTGGTAAATCAACGACAATACATTGAATGACACTCAAAATGGGGAAATTTTATGTTATGTAAATTATACCTCGATAAAGTTGTTTAAGGGTATCAGCCCCGGGAACTACAGTATCCAGGAGGGGCAGCTCCTGTGGCAGAAATCAGTTTTCCCCGGAAGCTTTACTGTAACAGACACGAGGAACACTGGTCCATGTGTCTAAGTGCTTATGTGTGCAGAGCACTTATTTTACGCCAGGCCCATGCCCAGCTTTCAAGACAGAGAGCCAGCACAGCATGGGCTAAAATCGTGGACTCTGGAGCCAGACTAGGTTCAAATCCCAGCTGCTCGGTTTACTGGCTGTGTGCCCTTTGGAAAGTAGTCCACCTCTCTGTGCAGTACTTTCCCAACTGCACAATGGGGGTAGTAAGTGCCCACCTCACTGGGCTGCCGTGAGCATGAAATAAATGCAGAACCACCAAAAGGCCCCACATAGCAACAGTGATCCTGAGAAAGAAAAATGAAGTTGGAGGAATCATGCTACCTAACACCAAACTATACTATAAGGCCACAGTAATCAAAACAGCATGGCACTGGCATAAAAACAGACACAAGGTCAATGGAACAACACAGAGAGCCCAGAAGTAAACCCACCCCTTTACAGTCAATTAATATTTGGCAGAGGAAGGAAGCACATACGACGGGCTAAAGGTAGTTTGTTTATTCAGTAAATGGTGTTGGGAAAATTGGACAGGTACGTGCAGAAAAACGAAACTAGACCACCTTCTTACACCACACACAAAAATAAAATCAAGATGGAATAGAGACTTAAAAGTTAGGCCCCAGATCATAAAAATCATAGAAGAAAACATAGGCAGCAAAATCTCAAACATTGCTCATAGCAATATTTTATCTGACATATCTCCCCAGGCAAGGGAAACAAACAAAAATAAATAAATAAATAGGACTATATCAAACTAAAAAGTTTTTGCACAGCAAAGAAAATCATCGACAACATAAAAAGACAACCCACAGAAAGGGAGGACGTATTTGCAGACACATGTGATAAGGGGTCAATATCTAAAATTTATAAAGAACTTACAAAATCCAACACCAAGAAAAAAAAAACAATCCAATTAAAAAATGGGCAGAAGACCTGAATAAACACTTCTCCAAAGGGGACATACAGATGGACAATAAACATATGACAAGATGCTCAACATCACTAATTATCAGAGAAATGAGATGTCAGAATGACTACCATCAATAAATCAACAAACAACAAGTGCTGTCGAGGCTGTGGAGAAAGGGGATCCCCTTTACACTGTTGGTGGGAATGCAGACTGGTACAGCCACTGTGGAAAACAGTACGGAGATACCTCAAAAAATTAAAAATGAATATGACTTTTGACCCAGTGATCCCACTTCTGAGACTATATCCAGAGGAATCTCAAACACTAATTTGGAAAAACATAAGCATCCCTGTGTTCACTGCAGCATTATTTACAATCACTAAAACATGGAAACAGCCCAAGTGTCCATCAATAGATGAGTGGATAAAACTATGGGACATTTACACAATGGAACACTTCTCAACTGTAAAAAAGAAGAAAAATTTACCCTTTGTGACGTAGGGATGGACCTGGAGAACACTACACTAAGTGAAATAAGCCAGTCAGAGAAAGAAATACCATATGATTTCACTCGTATGTCCAATCTAGTGAACAAACTGAACTAATAAGGAAAACAAAGATAGACTCATAGAGAACAGGATGACAGCTGAGTGGGTAGGGAAGGTTAGGGGGTGGAGGGATTGAGCAAAAAGGAAAAAGGACTCGTGGACATGGACAACAGTGTGGTGACTGCCAGGTGTAAGAGGACTAAATGATAATGGAAAAAATGCATTAAAAATAATGAAGAATCACAACTACCCACATCTGCGGCCCAGCTGGAAGAGTAATCTAAATTCAGTGCAAGTGAGCAAACCTGGTGACCACACCCTGTGCCTTTCCACCTGGGAAGCAGTGAGGAGGGTTAGTGTGATGTAATGCAGCAGTAGCAACGACCCCTGCTCCTTGGGCCAGTGCCCTGGCGCCAGGCTAAGCTTCACTCCACTCCTCATCACTTGATGATGCTTGTTCCGTTCATCACTGTATCTCCACTAGTGTGCCTGGCACATAGTAGGCATTCATTCAGTAAGTGCGCACAATTCAGTGGAAAAAAGTCTGTATGCACATACCTGGTAAGGTAGGTGCTTTTATTGTTTTATTATTCCTAGTTTTCAGATGAGCAAATTGACTCAGAGAGGTGAATTAACTTGTCTAATGTCACGTACGTAAGGAGTCAGCATTAGAACCCAGATAGTTCTCCTTCAAAATATTCCACACGTGCTGAAACATACTATCTTCCTTCCTAACATCGGTATTCCCCGATTCTCCCCAAAAATGCTCATCTGAGACAGATCTTCCCCTTCGGGCTCCAGGCTTTGTGCTAATTTTCTTCCCATCTACGCTCAAATGTGAATGAAAGCTACAACACTCCTGTGGGTCATTCAGTGATTAACTGTACAGAAAGGAGCAAAGAAAACCCCAGACAAAAGGCAGAAGCGTGCTCCAGAGAGTTAGGGCAGGGGGATAGCGTTGAAATTTTCCGGAGATAGCTGTCACTCAGGGGTTCTGCTGGAGTTCTGTCTGTTCTCAGTTCAGATCATTAAAAAACTGGGTGGGGGCTTGAGTTTCAGAATTCAGACTGAAACTATCCTCTTTATTTTGTTGTCTGCAGCCAGCACAGAGCAAGGGGTTGAATCCTGGGACCATCACGTCTGGCTGCTGCTCAAGGAAGTGACTGAACTTTTATGGGCCTCTGATGCCTCATCTTTAAAACAGTGGTGGTTCTGTGTAAATAACAGTGGCCATCTCCTTGGTTACTGAGAGGGTAAACTACAGTGTCCCCAGAGTTCTGAGCAAAGAGCCTGGCAAGGTCGTGTGTGTATGTGTACGACACAAAATCGATCATTTTAACCATTTTTAGGTGTAGAGTTCAGTGACATTAAGTACATTCACACTACGGTGCAAACCATCACCATCCACCTGCAGAACTTTTCATCACCCCAAACTAGTTAATGCTAATTCTTGGTGTTCACAGTCTTTCCACTGAACTTCTCTGGACCAGAGAGAGAGGCTGGAAGGTCTGCTTTTGGGGGGTAAGGCCGGGGACAGGATAAGGACTGAGGAATTTCCTTTCCAGTGAGATATGTTTCTTTTCTTTTTAAAGAAGAGTTTTGTTGCTTTGGGGAGTCTTTAAAAATTTTATTTATTTACTTTTAGAGAGAGGGGAAGGGAGTGAGAGAGGGAGAGAAACATGCGAGAGATACATAGATAGATTGTCTCTTACATGCCCCCAGTGGGGGGCCTGGTCCACAACCCAGGCATGTGCCCTGACTGGGCATCAACCCAGCGAGCGACCTTTTGATTCACAGGCTGGTGCTCAATCCACTGAGCCACACCAGCCAGGGCGAGATATGTTTCTTAAAAGAGGAAAGTGGCTGGGTTTTCACATGGAAAACCAATGGGTCCAGTTTTAAGACCTTGACTTCTGTGGAACCACTCGCGGTTTTAGGAACACAAGAGAGAGCTCCCTCAGTGAATGGAATGTCAGATGCTCGTGATGCTTGACAGTCTCGGTAACGTCTCCAAGGGCAGGCCCTCTGCTGATGGGCCCGCGTTGGCAGGCGAGAAGCGGCCATCACATTCACTTAAGAAATTATGTTACATAAGTCAGCGGTGCCTGGTCTCATTTTCGCTCTGTGTGTAAAATGTCATCTTGTATTAATTCATTAACTAGACTCACTTTTCTTAAGAGCTTAATGAGCTCACTGGCCAAATTACTAATATCAGAGTTGCCTGGGACCCAGGCTCCAAGTGCATAACCATGGATAATAAAGTTCCCATTCATTCTGTCTATCCTCAGGCCGATGCCCTCCTGCTCCATTGTCCAGCAGCATGGACCCCTGTCCTGTGCCTGCTCCTCCTGCCGCATGAACTCCAGGCGACCTGGTTACTAGCCAGAGGCCATCGTGCTGGCTCCCTCTGATGGGGTGTGCACCACTCCAGGGACGCTTTGCCCCTCAACATCCCCCTGGGTTTGTGTAGGTGTCACAGCAGTTTTCAAGGGTCTCAAAGCAGAGTGCCTTCTTCTCATTCACACAGAGGTGCTGTCTGGACCGACGGCGGGATGAAGGCAGCTGACACGTGTGACTTGGGTGTTCCTTTGCTTCTCAAAAATTCCTTCCTGCAGGTACAAAAGAATTTCCTACAAGAAATCCTTTTTTTTTTTTTTGCTTATCAGATTGGTGAAGGCAAAGATGGACTTCACAATTTGCTGGCCAGGACTCAGGAAAACAGGCGTGATCCTGAATGCATGGTCAGCGGGGGGTGGGACGCTGGTATGAGTCAGTGTGGTGACAGGGTTAAAATATACATTAAAAAAAGTACATTTCCTTTGACCTAGCCATTCCACTCTGAGAAACCTATCTGGGTGTGTGTGTGTGTGTGAGAGAGAGAGAGAGAGAGACAGAGAGAGAGAGAGACAGAGAGAGAGACAGACAGACATGAACTTGTTGCTCCACCCGTCCCCACACTTGTGGTTCTCCTGTATGTGCCCTGGCTGCGGGATCGAAGCCACAATCTTCATGCATGGGGATGACACTCAAAACACCTGAACTACCTGGCAGGGGAGAGAGATAACTTCTTAATTTAAGTATCTGCTGTTCATCATAGTGCACATATCCAAAAGCATCTATCAATTGCAGCCTGGCTAAATTACAGTGTATTCACACATCTTTAAAAAATTAGAGCAGCTCTACATACGCTGACGGAACAACCTGAAAGATACTATATAAATGAAGAAAGGCAGAGTTCAATGGAAGATGCACAGAATGCTTCTACAGGGACCCACAGCACTGGCATCACTGGCAGTGTCTAGGGAGAGACAGAGGCAAGAGAGGGACTTTGGTTTCCCCTTCTACTCTGCGAGGCCTGTGGTCCTGTGCTACCTGCTGGACGCGTGCACGCTGGTGCGTCTTGCTTCCTTCTTTCTGTGTGATGTGAGGGCTCCCCGGGGTCCATGTCCCCGTCACTCACTGAGACCCCTCGCTGACGGACGCACCACTCCCTGAGGATGCTCCACAGCCTCCAGCCTGACTTTGGGGACCCCAAAAACATGTTCTGGAATGTTCACTGCCCTGTTCAAACGGACTGTTTACCCTCCCTCTGAGAAACTGACTCCTGTGTGCCTTTTTTAAAATTATTTTTTTGAAGTTTATTTTTCTCCAGATGAACTATTTTAAAAAGCGAGGTTTCTTCAGGTATAACTTACGACCAATAAAACTGTAAAGCTGTAGTTACCCTTTAAAAATGTACAGTTAGGTGAATTTTAACAAAACAGTTGCATAACCACCACCATAAACGCAATATGGAACCTTCACCCCCGCCCCCCGCTAATTTGTTCCTGGGCTCCCAGGCAGTCACCAGAAACCACGGAGTCACATGTGTGGAATCACATTGTGTGTAGCCAATTGTGTCTGGCTTCTTTCACGTGGCAAAATGCCTCTGACATTCATCCGTGTGTCTGTGAGCATTCCCATTTCATTCCTGTCCATGGCTGAGCAGTAACTACTGAAGGGATAGGTGTGCCGCCATTCGTTTATCCATTCACCAGTTGAGGGAGTGAATAGGGGTGCTGCCAGTTTCTGGAAAGCAGGTCGTTATGCTGACATACATTTTTCATGTCTATTAATATATATTTAGGGGTAAGGTTGCTGAGTCATATGGAAAGTATATGTTTAACTTGGTAAGAAACTGTTATACTATTCCCCAAAGTGACTACAGCATTTGGTGTCCCCTGCCCTGCCAGTTGCGCTGCAGGCTCATCTGCACTTAATATGCTCAGTCTTGTAAATTTTGGCCATTATGCTAGGTGTGCAGTGGTACAAACTGAGGCTTTAACTTGCATTTTCCAATGGCCAATGATGTTGAATATCTGTTCTGTGCTGATCTGCCATCCCCTGATCTCTGGTGAAGTGTCTATTTAAATCTCTTGCCCATTTTTAAATGGGTTTGTCTGACTGCTTATTACTAAGTAGTTAAGTGGCTTTTATAGGAGTATGTTCTGGGATACAAATCCTTTTCCAGAAATGTCATTTGCAAATTGTTCTCTCCCAGGCTGTGGCTTGTCATTTCATCTACTTTACGGTGTCTTTTGTAAGATAAGTGTTTTAAAAAATTTTTCATGAAGTACATTGTATTAATTATTACTTTTCCTTTCTGTACCTTTTGTATCCCATCCAAGAAATTGTTGCCTAAAAGAAGTTTTATAGCCTTAGATATTACATTTACTTCTATGATCCATAGCAAGTTAATTTTTGTTTATGGGACAAGTTGAAGTTCAATGTTCTTTTCCCCCTCCCTTTGGATACCCAACTGCTCCAGCACCATTTGTTAAAAGCCCTATTCTTTCCTATTAATTACCTTGGCACCTATGTTGAAAATCAATTGACCAGACAGGCCTGGGTCTATTTCTAGGTTCGCTATTCTGATTGAGCCACATGCCAACTCTTATGCCAATAAGTGTGTTGATAACTACGGCTTTAGAGTAAGTCTCAAAATCAGGTGGCAAGAGTCTTTCATAAATAGAACTTCGTTTCTGATTATAAAAACCTATGTTGATTATTCAAATTAAAGTAAGATATTAATATCCAAGACACACATAATCCCCCCTGTAAACCAACTTAGAAAGCCACCAGAGAAAAATAATGGTCTGGTATAGACTAGGTGTCGGTTCACTTTATCTGTTTGGAGCCAGATTGTAAATATTGCTCTGTGGGATGTGCAACTTAGGGATGTGATTTTTGTAGGGCAAAAATCGGTGACAAACAATATGTCAATGATCGAGGATTTCTGTGTCCCAATCAAGCTTTATTTACAAAAGCAGGAGGCAGGCTGGGTGTGGCCCACTGGCCTTGGTTCACTGACCCTCGGTACAGACCCTTGAGAAGGATTATTCACAGACACAGACACACACGCACCTTTCTTCATGCCATGCAAAAACTTCTACAGCAAACGTCTTTCCTCACCCACCCACATCTTTGTTAAGGAGCGGCTGTGTAGTGTTCCATTATAGACTATATCACAATTTACTTATCCACTGAGAGAGGGAACTGGGAACGACTAACCCCTATGGGTGTACATTTAAGTTGCCCTATTGCACTATTAAAGACAAAGCTACAACAACATTCAGGCAGACCCACCAGACCGTGAAAGCCTAAGGAGAGGAACAGGCTTGCTTTCTGTCCACCAGTCTACCCCCGGTGCTCAACACAGATGCCGAGTACATTAGTGACCTGTGTGGTCCCTGGTGCAGAGATTTCTTAGGATGGGCTCCTGGATGGTAGCCATTTCTCTGGCCACACGGTCTCCTGGGTCTGAACACTGCAGGTTGTCTTGAATTCTCTCCTTTTCTCTGTCCACACCAAGCCACCATTCTGCTTCTGGTTTCCATTCCCACGACCACACCCAGGCTCAGAAAGAGAAACCTCCTTGTGGGTCCTCTAACCCTTCTGCAAAACTCCCATCAGTTTGAACATCACCCAGCTCTGTGACGCTGTGGAATTCTTGTGAAAATCTTCAGACCAGGGACCCTCAATGGCTCCTATCCCTCTCCTCAGCCAGGCATTCAGTGTCTGCCATCTTCCCTGCCTGGGCTTTGCAGCACAAGCCCCGGAGGCCATGGGGAAGGAAGGCCAGAGCTGGAGTGTGGAACACCCTTTGCCCTGTGGCCTGTCCTCACTTCTGATCTGAACTACACAATACAAGTAACACTAACCACCACCACCACCACAAAGAGTAATAACAATGCCATCCTAACAACCACCATTAGCAGCACTGGCCCTGTATCTATGTGTTTACATATATAAACTCTGGTTTTATAATCCTTATACCATCTGGAGTGAGTGGATTGGTGTCCCTGCAAAAGGTAGGTCCATTGGGAATCTCAGATGTGACCTCATTTGGAATAAGGGTCTCTGCAGACGTAACTGAGGTGAAGATCTCAAGAAGAGATTATCCTGAACCCAGCTAACAGAGAGGAGAGGAGAGGACACGGAACCAGACAAGGGAGAGGCCCCGTGAAGGTGGAGGCCGGAGTCACGCAGTCCCCGAGCCCGGGGCCGCCGAGCAGCGCAGGGAGCTGGCAGAAGCCGAGACAGACGTGGAACAGACTCTCCCTCGGAGCCTCCCGGGAGAGTGGACCCTGCCAGCGCTTTGACCTTGGACTTCTGGTCTCCAGAACTGTGAGGGAACAAGTTTCTGTTGTTTTAGGCCACTAAGCTGGTGGCAATTTTTTACGGCAGCCCTAGAAGACTCACGCGCCACCCTGGAAAGCAGGCCGTGAGGAAATGGGGGCTCGGAGGAGTGACAGAAACCCGCCCGCGTCCTCCACGCCCCGCAGTCATTGTCCGCAGCTGTGATTCCAGGACTGGGCAGAGCCTCCACCAGGCAGACATACACTGTGACACTTTGTGAGAGGATGCGGCTGTTTTACCAACCTCGCTGCCATGCTGAGATGAACAGAAAGCGCAGCGTTCCACGAAAGCACATTCCCAACACTCTGGAGAGCGTCTTTTCACAGATCAGATGGGGCCTGGCCCTCGGCACGCTGCTAGGGGAAGCTTCTGGCTGTGGGTACCAACCCAAAAGGCAGAAGCTGAGAAGGGACCGCCTCAGCCCCTCCCCTCTCTGTGCAGCAGCAGCTCCACCTTCCAGGCCACACCCACTTAGGGTTCAGCATCGCCACCTCTGGCTGATGCCTGCCCAGCTCCTGAGTGTGAAATGAGAGACCCCATCCTCGGGAAGTGCTGTGTGACACCCTGCCATCGTGACACCTGACAAGAAAGGAGCTGATCCTGTCAAATGCACCAGGAGCCCGAGGCAGCCGTGGGTCTGTTCTTCACATCTGCACGTCTGTGACGGCCCCTGCATAATCGGTTCATCGGTGCTGCGTCTGCCTGTTAAACCGTATTACCCGGGGAAACGCTGAGTGCGCACACTTGGACCTAGTGAATGCAGAAAACCTTCTGAATAATTTAGGGAAAAGGGCTGATAACAGAGGCATTACAGGCAGGGCTCCCAGGGGGGAGCTTTACAGACCATGAACAATTTCCCGGCTTCTGGAGATTTCAGAGAATCTTAACACAACTGGGGCAGACACCCCACAGCGAAAGGCTATTCATCTGGCACACAGTGGGGCCTTGCGCTCTGGTCCGAGGGCTGGCAGATGAGGATCCTCACAGGGGGACACAAGCACATCTGACCCCAGTCAGACTGCACACCAGCCCTGGGGTGGGCCGGTCCTAGTGCCCACGTCTCCTTCCCTCTGCTGCTGCCGCCCTTGTCCCAGCCATGGTCTCCTCCGTCCACCCTGCCCCACCTGCTCCCTACAGTCTCTTTCCCCTTGGCTGCAGAGTGCTCCTTCTAAACCCTATATTCCTCCATCATGTCACTCTCTGCTCAAAACCCTCCAGTGCCTTCCCACAGATGCAGTATAAAGTCCAGAGTCTTCACCATGGCCTCCCAGGCCCTAAAGAACTGTGCCTGTTACCACTCCAACCTCCACTCCTGCCCGCTCATTCTGCTGCAGACTCCCTGGCCCCCCTGCTGTGGTTCCAGAACACACAAAACCCCTGCCCCAGGGCCTCTGCCCACGCTGTGCCCTCTGCCTGGGCATTTGCATCACTCACCCTATGCCACTCAAGTCTCTGCTCCTAGGTCAATGTTAGCAGGAAGACATCCCGGGCCACCGCCATCCTCTCCATCTCCTACCCTGGCCTTGTCTGTCTTCGTGGCACTTGTCACTGCCTGCCACTGTTCACTGCGTTTGTATGCAATCACCTGCTTCCTACTGAAGGGCAACCCTGCGTGGGCACAGCCAGGCTCTGCTCACGTGTCGCTGCATCTCCAATGCCCAAAATGGTGCTCAGTGACCATGTGCTGGGGGATGTGCACAAAGGGCCTCTAGCTCCGTGGCTCTGTGCGTCTCGGTTTCGGCGTGCTGGGCTCCTGCAGCAGCTCTCGCCTCCTTCACCGGAGACTAAGCACTGCCTATGCCAAGTGCTTCCTGGCCGGGACTCACTCAGCCTCGCAGGTGAGGAAAATAAGTCTCAGAGAAGTAAGGTCACACACCCCAGGTCACACCGTCTAGAAGTGACAGAGTACAGCTGTGAGCCCAGGTCTGTCAATACAACACCCAGAGATCCTACGGTATAAGTGCAGGTCTGTGGAGGCGACTTGCTCTGAGGAACGGGAAACCACCCCTGTGGCGGACATAGCCAAGGTGTTACTGATGGGCAGCCGCCGAGCTCAGCGGCTGTAGAGGAGATACATGTTCACTGCTTAAAATATACAAGGCCTGTCTGGAAAAAGTCCAGCCAGTGTTAATATAACAAGAATGATGTGCATGGCATTGATGTAACCTGGCAGCTGAGAAGAGTGGGCTGGAATGCGCATGTGTGAACAATGATGCTTTCACTGTACTAGTCACTGGGAGAGGTAGATGCCATTGAATGAGTATGTGTACTGTGTGTCTGTCGCATTCAAAATGACTGAGCGAGTAGAACAACACATCTGCATCAAAGTATGTGTTAAAGCTTGAACATTCCTCCATGGAAACCATTTGGATGATTCAGAAGGCCGCAGCTATGGGCAACTGGTGATTGGCAGCTTCATTAAGACAACGTGCCCACTCAAGCATCATGTCTCATGCAGAGATTTTTGGAGAAAAATTATTATTGATTACTGATTTTTGGCTATATCCACTCCACTGTTGATTCCCTGTAAATTTTTCTTTATTTCACTTAGGGTAAACTTCATTTCTGCCTGGGTCTTTTTTATGCAGTTGAAATACCCAATGAGTTCTTTGAGCATCCTAATAACCAGTGTTTTGAACTCTGTATCTGATAGATTATTGCTTATCTCCATTTTGTCTAGTTCTTTTTCTGGAGTTTTGTTCTGTTCTTTCATTGGGCAGTATTTCTTTGTCTCCTTATTTTGGCAACCTCCCTGTGTTTGTTTCTGTATACTGGATACAGCTGCTTTGACTCCCTGACTTAGTAGTGTGGCCTATTGTAGAAAAACACAGGGGTAAGTTGAATGGGGTGGAGCCTCAGGTACTGTATTTTGCTGTGTATAATGCGTGCTTTTTTGCCCAAATTTTTGAGGGAAAAGTAAGGATGCACATTATACATAGGTAAAATAATCCCGTGTAAAATGCACACAAAAACATGGGTGCACATTAGACACAGCAAAACACAGTAATCACCAGGGAGGGGAAACCCACAGGGCCACTCTAAGCCTCCATGTGGGGGAGGGCCCAGAAAGGAGACAATGCTGCTGCCTGGCCTCCGGAGTTTTGTCTGGGAGGAAGCTTTGCTGGGAGGTCTCCCAGCCTCACCCTGATGCCAGTCACTTCAATTTCCCCCCGTATGCCAGCTGCTGCCCTGGTGCTGGAGCCCAGAGGGAGCGAGTCTGAGGAAGTCCTAAGTCTGTTGCGGGCCCTTTAAAAGGAGACTGCTGGGAATCTGCAGTTTCTTCTGCTGCCCCAACCCCCACTGGTTTTTACAGCCAGAAGTTATAGGGACTTATCTTCCTGGCACTGGAACCCTAGGCTGGGTGGTCTGACGTGGGGCCGGGTTCCCTTGCTCCCCAGGTGTCCTTCCCACTTTTTATCCACCACACGTGGGCGTGGGACTGTTCCGTGTCTCTGCACCTCTCTGCTCGTCTCTGTGTCTCTTCCGCATCTCTGCGCCTCCGCCCCTCCTGCCTGCCTGGATAAGTGTGGCTTAGTTCTTTGGTGGTCCGACTTCTACACTGCTCAATTTTCTGATGATTCTGGGTGGTATCTGTTTTATAGTCTGGCTGTAATGTTTGCTGTGGTTGTGTGAGGAGGTGAGCCGTGTTTACCCACACCTCCATCTTGACCAGAAGTCTGGGAGACTGAGAGAATTTAATGAACACCCGTGGGAAGCTGTTCCCGACCTCAGGCCTGAGGGTGAGGATGTGGCTTCCAGAAGCAGGTGAGACCTGACAGGAGCTGAAGCCTTCCGCAGATGAAGACGCCACCGCTGATCTGTGGCCTCACCGACAGGGAGCTGGGGGAACAAATGTTCTGATCTTTTCCTTCTTCCACCCTCTACCTCGTGCTGGTGCTGCCTATTGACCGAACCCACCAAAGCCAGATGGTAAGAGGCCCAGCAGACAAAGCCCGTGAAAAGCAGCTGTCGCTGCAGAGAAGGGGCTGGCTGCAAACGGTGATCAGAGTTTCCAGGGTGCTCCCTGTTCTCCTGCCCCCACCTCCAGGGAGCCCCTTCCCTCAGCCCTGCAAGTCCCACCCCCTCTCCACCTTCACTCAACTGCTAGCACTTTCACAAAGCCTTCCACTGTCCCCTCCACGGGAAGGAAAAGGTTCCTTCCTGCGCTCCCCTCACTGCCATTCCTTCTGCTACGCCCCTGTGACATCTTGCTTTATGCCACGTCTGACAGCATGCTGGAGGCAAGGCGGCTTAAGCGAGACGGGGACGACCCGAGGTCCCTCTGGCCCAGTGCTGACCAGCCCTGCTCGGCTGGGCTCGGGGCCCCACGCAGGGAAGCACCTTCCTTCAGAGCTGGCACTCAGGCCCACCGCACCCCAACTGGAAAAACACAAAAACCACCCAAAAGAGCAAAGCGGAGATTATTTATTCTGAGCCTGCCGCAGCAAGGGAGTCATGCTTCACTTGTGTGTTGGTCGAGACCGGAAAGCAGGAAGAGGAGCGGGACAGCGCCTCAGTGGGGAAAGGGGCGGCTTCAGGTAAGTCCAGACTGGGGACTGTCGGCAGGGGAAGTTGAAGGGGGGGCTACGTAAGTGGCTAGGGGTGCATACTCAGCTTTCTCCGCTGGGCCCTAAGCTAGAAATGGGGATTAACATCAGGGAGGCTGTCAGTCATTAATCAAGCCTTGGATGTTTGGGGCCCATGGTTAAGGGGTCGCTGTTTGGCTTCGTTGGGTCAGTTGCTGTAGGTTGCGGGTCAGCGTTCCGGTCTTACACACCATCTGCCCGTGCCCGTCTGTATACTGCGTCTCTCACTGACTATGTGACCCACGTCTCCAGGTCTGGCCCCCGTCCCACGGCTGCCCGAGTCCCTGTGACACCCTGGGCAGGTCTAATGCTCGGTTCCCTCATCTTCAAAGTCGGGGCCACAAACAGCCCCTGTGCAGAGTCGCCGAGAGGCCGAGAGCGAGGGTAGGGGAGTCCCTGTCGTGGAGCAGCAGGTCTGTGGAAGGAGACGCCGGTGCTGCTGTGTGCCCGCCTGTGCGTACGGGGAAGACACGGGCTAGAGGAGGGTGAGCCCACCTAGTGAAAAAGGCGGTGTGCGTGGCGGCAAGTCCGTGTGGAAGTCCAACTGGCTTAGCTTCTGGTTTTGTCACAGACCACACGAGTGACTCTGACCAGTTTACAGCCCCTTTCTCAGCCTCGCCTGTAAAACTGGGACTAAAAACCTGCACCTAAGTCAGACCTGATACGAACACTAAAGACTATTCTTTTAAGCCTGAACCGAGAGGGCTGACCGTGAGCCTGTTTCTGGGACTCCCTTTAATCTGTGCGAAGACTCTGATCTCTTCACGTCCTGTTAAAAAGGGCCCCGAGCCCTGGCCGGTGTGGCTCGGCAGGTTAGAATGTTGTCGTCCCATAAACCAAAAGTAATGGGATGGATTCACAGTCAGGGCGCACACCTAGGTTTCAGGTCTGATCCCCAGTCAGGGCGCACATGGGAGGCAACCAATCGATGTTTCTCTCTGACATCAATAGTTCTCTGTCTCCCTTCTTCTCTCTAAAAGCCATGAAAAAAAAAAGTCCTCATGTGAAGATTAAAACAAGCAACAAAAAAAGCCCTGTGAGTGGTAACCGGCCAAGAAGAGGAAATGCTGTCCAGAGGAGACAGGAAGAACAGCCGGGACCTTAGGGACGTGGAAGGAGTGGCCTTCAACGGGCTGGGCTGAGAACTGAGGAGGGAGGTCTTGCTGGGTGCACGTTTATTCATCCACTTAATGCAGTCCCGACACAGCAGCTGGGCCCTGTGCTCAGTGTGGAGGATTCTGGAACCTAAATGGCAGGACCTGGCCCTGGAGGAGCTCCCGTGTGGGCGAGGCCCTGGGGCCGTTTCTCTCCAGCATGGCCCTGGGGTGACCTCTGCCCTCCTGCAGCCAGACCCCGGAGCCACGGCCACTGTAAACCAAGGGCGTCCCACAGCCACCCAGGCTTCCCTGTTTAAAGAAAACACCCTGTGGACTGCAGTGCCTTTGGGGATCCCATTCCAAGCTCATCCTCTGTCCCAATTTAGATACAAATTGAAGAAGTTTTATTTAAAGGGCAGACCAACAAATAACTGAATCAAGAGAGAACCATGAAAAACTCCACTGAACCATTACCATGGCAACTCAAGTTTCTAAAATTAACCAAAGGGAGGGTGACGGGAAATCCACGCTGCCAGGCTGCCCAGCGGCAGTCGGGCCACAGCAGGAGCCATCCTGTCGGAAGCAGCAGGAAATCAGACAGAGAGGGGATCCATCTGCTGGGGGGGAACCAGGGTTGCTAAGACCATCCAGAACCAGGAGACAAGCGCTATATGATTAAACTCAAAATGAGAGAGGTGAGTACAAGCTGAAAAGCTTCTAAGGCTAAAGACGGAATAAGGCAGACACCCTGGGAATTCTCGGATGTTCTTATTCCAAAGGACCAAAGGGGTTCTGGTCCAGCCTGCCCGTGGGCAAAGGGGGCAAGGAAGCGTCCCTGGAAGGCCCTGTAGTTTTAACAAGTGCTGTGGGGACAGCAGCTGTCACCAGCGGCCTCTAACGCACAATGAGGAGAGCACATTGGAACGGAGGAAGTGCCCGGTGATCCCAGGCTCTCAAGGCTCCTCAGCTCGGCCTCTCACCAGGAAAGGCCCAGTGATAAGCTGGGGAGTGGGTGGGGAGAGGCCTCTTTGCTAAGAAACAGGCCCAGGGTAGTTATAGTGTTGGCTGGAGGGTAAGAAGCTTAAATATTTAAGGTATAAAAGGGCATTCTTAAAATATGAATTCAGATTGCCTGCAGAACTCTGTGATGAGGGTAACTGCGAGCTAGGGCTCAGGGGTCTTATTTTAGAACTCTGCTCAACTGTGCAATGGCCTAAAAAATGTCAGCAGAAGAGCACAGTGAGGGGGAGCAGCCGTTCTTCGGGGCCGCTGCTTCTGCAGATCACAGAAAGCAAAAACCAGAGCAAGCATCCGTGGGGGTCTGCAACCTGGTAATGAGCTCACGTGTTGGAATGAATGTTCTATTCACTCTGACTGCTAAAGTTCTGATTCTTTGAGCAGACACTGTAGTGAGCCATGAGCTAGGAGGGACATGACCTGCTTTCACCCAGCGTACAGTCTCTTTGGGAAACTACCTGACTACAAAAAACCTGTCAATCATGGCCATAGCTGAATGGTGAACTGAAAGTCAGGCCCCGGCCAGGCTTCCACTGGCTTCTGCTTCCTGTTGTCTGTAGAAGCGAGTGACTGAAATACTCCTGCAGGAAATGGCAAGCTTGCTCATGCGCTCGGATATGAAACACCCGAGTGGCCAGAAGTCCCTCTGCCAGCACCACCTCCGTGGGTGGTGGTGGTGCTGCCTGACGGTGCATCCACCCGTGAGAAGTGCCTGGATGTCTCCTATTTACGTCCTGACATGATGACCGGCCAGGGGAGGTGTCATGCTCTCCAAGACAAGGTGCTGGGGCTCCACTCCCACACCACAGGGCCCTCTGGGCAGCTGACTCTGGCTGTTCTATCACGGATGAGTAACGACAGGGTCCCGGCCAGGGGAGGACTCGAGGTTACCTGCTCGATTCTTTAAAGAGGAAATAACTACCGACAATCCCCTGGGTGTTTTAGAACCCGTGTATCCCTGTCAAAAACTCTCCAGACACCGAGGAGAGGCCAGAGAGCTCGGGTGAGCATTTGTAAACATCAGCGGGGCTGTGTTTATACAAGTACGTGAAGAACTGTAAGTCCTCCGTCACTGACGGGGAGCCCAAGCTGGCCTCCTAAGAGGGAGAATCAGAGGACCCGCCTGGATTGATGTGATGTGAAGATGAGTCCTGTGAAGGGCCAGGAGCAGAGAGCACCTGCTTAGTCGCTACCATTTACTGAGCATCCACTGAGGGCCGGCCAGGGTGCCCGGAGATGCTGGGTTGCCGCTTTGGCGCAGGAGTCACTGGGGAGTGGACAGGGAGCCCTGGGAACTGCAGAGCTGCCACGGCCACATAGGCCTTTTTAAAACTTTTTGAATAGGCAACATACACGTGGTTCAAAACTCAGGAGGTGAGAAAGGATATGCAGAAAAATAAGTCTGTCTCCCACATCTGCCTTCTGGCCGCCACATTCCTCTCCTGGGAGGCAACCGCCGGTGCCAGTTTCCGTCTGCGCAGGCTTCCGGAGACGGGCCAGGCACGCGTCAGCAAAGATCCAGTATTTCTAACACACACGGCAATTAAATTTGTTCCGCTTAACCACACGAATACATACGTTTTTTCTAAACCAAGTGCCATATTGCCTATTTTAATAAACGCCTGTACAGTCCTCACTTTATGCTAACTCTCCTTTTTAAAATAAATTGAGCTTTTAATTTTTGAAACAAGATTAGATTACAGGAGGGTTGCAAACATGGTGCACGAGTTCCCATGTGCCCCACAACAAGTATTCCCTCATGCTAACACCTTACCTGGCCACAGGGTGACCGTCAAAACTAAGAGCTAACCAGAAGCCATTACATGAACTGATTATGGAATTTACTAAGATTTTGCCGGCTTTCCTCACTGATGTCCTGTTTTCTGGTCTAGTACCCAGTCCCGGACCCCACCCAAACTGCAGGCGTCTCCTCCCGTCTGTGACAGACTCTCAGCCTTCCCTGGTCTTTCATGGCCTTAACACTGCTGAAGAGGACTGGGTAGTTGCTTTGGAGAGTGCCCCTCCACCTGGGTTTTTCTAATGTGGTTTCACCATTAAAGAGAGGACCTAGCCCTGGCTGGTATGGCTCAGTGGATTGAGCGCTGGCCTGCAAACCAAAGGGTTGCCGGTTCGATTCCCAGTCAGGGCACATGCCTGGGTTGCAGGTCAGGTCCCCAGTGGGGGGGTGTGTGAGAGGCAAGCACACATGGATGTTTCTCTCCCTTCCTCCCTCCCTTCCCTTCTCTCTAAAAAAAAAAAAGTAAATAAAATATTTTTAAAGAGAGAGGACCTAGATTATTGAGAACATCACAGAGGTGAGGTGCCCTTCTCAGTGCGCTGTCAGGAGACACCTAATGTGCGTTTACTCACGATGCTGACTGTGATCACCGCATTAATTTAAGGTGGCGCCTGCCTCAATCTTACACTGCCGAGTTCCTAGCTGTCCCTTTGTAATTAATTAGTGAGTGTCTCGGAGATCCTGTGAAACTATACAAACACGCTGTTTCAGCTTAAACTTTCCCCTACTAATTTTAGACTTCATCACGGATCTTGCCTGCAGTAATTATTACTGTGCTGTTCTCATGATTTTCTCTCTCTCTCTCTCCTTCCTTCCATGTTCATGTACTGAAGTTTTCCTGTAGGGGAGATGTTCCCCCTCCTCCCACCTCGTTATTCTGTTATTTATGTAAAGAAACAGTGACATCAGATGGGCTCATGAATATACTATTTGACTCTCTGAGCCATAACCCAATGCCATTACTATCTAATCTGTCACTGCGGTTGCCCCAACTTGGGCCACGGGAGCTCCTTCCGGGAGGCCCCTGAGACAACCTTTGACCCGCCCCCCTTATTCTATCTGTTGGTTTTTTGGACTTGTTTACTTTCTGGCAGAGGATGCTTCGGGCTCCTCTTGTGTTTCCGGCCCGAGGCCTGGCACCGACTCTTTAATAAACAGCTGCACAGTGTGCTCTTTGTAGAGACGCGCCATCCCTTATTTAGCCAGAATCCATCAGCTGGGCGCTTGGGATCCACTTCCAATCTTTCCCTATTATAATCTTTTACAATAAAAAAACCTGGTAGGTGGATTCCACACTGTAGCAGCTGCTAGAGTAAAGCCCGAGTCTTCACGAAGACTTACAAGGCCTCCCTGAGTGGCCCCTGGGTTCGCTCTGACCCCAGGTCCTGCTGCCCCTTCTTCCCTCCTGCCCAGCATGGTGGGCCATCCCTGGGGCGGCCTCCTCCTGCTCTCGGGACCTGGAAGGACTCCGGAAATTCACCCTCTGGAGTGATCGCTTTCCTGTGAGTTGGGGATGGACTTATTTTCTCACTTCTAGGGAACAGACAATGGCAGAAACAAGGAACGAATGAATGGTCATTTCCTACATGAGGTTATAAAAAGACTGGCTTTTATTCTGCTTTAGGTGCTTGCTGTGGTCTCCGCCAATCAATCAACCAATCAATCTCTCTCTCTCTCTCTCTCTCTGTCTCGCTCTGCAGGCCATGACGGGAGCTGCCCTGTGGAGAAGTCCCTGTGGCAAGGAGTGGAGGGAAGCCACCAGGCAGCTGCTGAGGGGCTGAGGTGCTCCTTCCAGCAGCCCACAGGGAGCTGCGTGGTGCCACCGTCTACCTCAGTGAGTCTCGCAGCAGAACCCCCCCACCCCCCCAGCCTTCGGATGAGACCACAGCCCCGGCCAACGACGAGCCTGCAACCTCACGGGACCCAGAGCCAGAGCCTCTTGCGTACGAAGGGCGACATCAACTCCCGTCACAGAAGAGCTGACGCGGCGAGCAGTGTTCTCAGCCACAGGGCTCCACAGGCCGACCTTTCCAGAAGCCCTGCCTTCCCAGCACTGCCGCTGGCCTGCAGGGCTCTTCCCCACTTGACCTCCCTCTCGTCCATGTCCTGGCCAGCCTTCGAGACTGGAATGGCCATGGAGCCACGTTCTCCCTGGCTTCTCCCCACAGCTTTCTGACCAGAAGGAACTTCTCTTTGCCACAGCTTTCCCTGGCGCCTCACCTGGTCCACGTCATGGCCCTTCTCACTCCCTCCTTTGCTGAATGAACAATTATGGACACAGCCAGTTTCCTGCCAACAAAACCCTGCCTTTCTTAAGGACTGACTTCCTGTTTCAGTCACTGTTACACCCTGTCCCTCTTACCTCCAAGCGTGAAGTTCAGCCACACTCACACCCATTAGGTGCTGATACCTGCAGAACCAGGAAGAGACGATGAGCCTGGAATCACGGGCTTAGGGTCTCCCGGCAGACAAGGTGCTCACCACACACAGTATGAGCTATTGTAAGCGTGATTACCACCACTTAATACTCCATGAATGAATGGATGTACCCTTCTCTAATGAGGATTTAATTTTTTGGACTCCCCCATGAGCTTCCTCCCTGATGTTACACTCTCCAAAATTACAAGAAGTAAGAAATAACTCCTGACCAGAAGCTGAGCGCCTTTGGCTCAATTCTGTTGTTTTTATCTATCAAATGTTTTTACATATCCGGTGACGCCTCCACCCAGAGCAACAAGGAGACACTGGTGTTCACACCGGCCCCGGATTTCCACGGGGTACTCGGGGCGCAGGAGCCGCCAGGCAGGAGCACCGACAAGACAGGTGCGTGTCAATTACTACTCTCCTCCTCACTTCTGAGAATTTGCAGCCACCCCGTCATTCCCGGCAAAACTCCCCTTGCAACAGTGTGCATGTCCACTGGCACTAATTGAACACACAAATGAGGGAGATAGAGGGCGACCGGGCTAATTGTATTTCTTTAATTGGCTTCAGAGGAGGAAAGCTCATCATCAGTCATGATCATAAACTCCCCTTGCGGTCTCAACAACACAGACCCCAGCGGGAGCCAGCCTGAAGCGTCTCGCCTGAGGGCAGATAAACCGGTGCTTGGCCCTTGTTGGTCTATAAAGACTTCGAGGGAATAGGGGTGTTGGAAGCCTTCCTGCTTCCTTTGGCTTAGAAGACCCTGCAACCCCGAGTCTTAAGCTAGAGATACTGTCATTTGTCCCATTTCTACCAGTATCGGTTGTCTTTCTGGACAAAAGATGCTGTGCCAATAGTCTCTTTGAAAAAATTTATTGATTTAGAGAGAGAGAGAGAAGGGGGGAGAGAGAGAGAGAAACACCAATTTATTGTTCTACTTATGCATTCATTGTTTCTTGTATGTGCCCTGACTGGGGGTCGAACCCACAATCTTGTTGTTTCAAGATGACACTTTAACCAATTGAGCTACCCAGCCAGGGCCTGAATAGCCTTTCAACGTGAGCATCATTGGGACAACACAACCCCAGGGCTAGGCTCGAGAATCCTGTGACTGTCCCACTTCTTGGAAGTCACTTTCGGGAGGCAGAGAGGAGAAGCAGAGGCACTGAGGGAAAGGCCCTGGGGTTCCGCTCTCTGCAGGGATGAGCCGTGCACCTCCTCTGGCCTTTCACGCTGGCAACAGTGGGCGGTGGGTGAGCCCCGTTGATGGCAGGAACCTCCATGCCCGTGCGGACCACAGGAGGGACCGGGGTGTCGTTGCCTGAACTTACCCTAAATGCACAGGTTTTGTGAGAAGAATAAGGCAAATCCAAACTGAACATACATCTTAGTTCCAGAGAATTCTGGTCGCTTGTTAATGAAGAGGAGGAAGGGGCTGGGAGCCTGGGGTGGGGGAAGAGGGGGTGGTGTGCCAGGGCTGGGGGCACACAGGGACAGGCGGCCTGAGTCTGGCCACCGGCTCTCTGCACACTTGAGCAGGGCAAGTGCAGGCGAGATGGCCTGAAGGGCTGCCGGCAGCAGACGGGGATGTCTAATGGTGGAAGGGTACTTAGGGCAAACGTCATGTGTGTAAGAACTAGATAGAGGGGAGCTGAAACCATTAAGCAAGAAACTCCAATGGTAACAAGAAGACAGAAAATAGCTGGAAGAGATCCCAGGGCCCAGGAGCTCAGCCCCCCCCCCCCCCCCGCCCACGGGACGGCCTGCGAGGGACACAGGAGCAGGAGGGAGTGGATTGGGTCTGGCCCACTCTGGCCACTGGCCGGCTCGTTCTCCACCTTTGGGTGAACTGCCTCACCGTGCCTCAGTTTCCTCTTCTCAGGATGCGCCGGACACAGCATCCAGACTGGCTCAGACCTCACACACCTGTAGCGCCATTATTTCTGATGGACACCCAGGGTCTACCAGACAGACACGCCTGCCCAGAGCCTCTGACTCCCTCTGACCGCACGCCATAAACCGATGCGTCTCACACATCAGCAAGTCTGCCCATAAATACATTCAGCCCCAAATTGCTTTAATTACAGGAGGAGGAAATTGCTTCACTTGGTGAAAGGTTCTTCCCAGTTTTGTTAATGGCAGTCTGGTATGCATGTCTGTGATGGAATTTTTTTTTTTCAACTAAAGCCATCGAGCTTAATGAGAACTGGAAAGGGGCCGTGGGATCAGCATTCACAGGAGGCCTGCGTTGGCCCTGCTGGTGAGCTGTGACTGCTGAGAAATCACACACTATTCCAGACGGTAACCACTGACCTCAAAGACAGTGCTTCAAGAACCAAATGAAGCCACTGGCTAGGAGAGCAGGACCTGACAGGCAGGGGCAGCGGGGCAGAGGCCTTGGGCGGTCATGTATTTGCAGTGCAGCCCCAGGGAAAGCGCTCTGGGTTCCACGAAGACAAGACCCTGCAAAGACTGCAGTGAGACGCACTCTCCTCTCCTCTAAGTCTTTGCTCTGGAGAGTCTACAAAGTCCCTTATAGGCATCCAAGTATCACCCCATCTGCGGACGGGAAATCTTCCAAGATTTCCACATGCTCAGACTCTGGCTCTTACCACCAAGGAATGATGTGGAAGTCTGTCTTTGTGGGGACATGTTTTCCTGCCTGGTGGGAGGCTGCCCAGGGACACTGAAAAGGGTTTAGAGGGATGCTGGACGGGTGATGCAGTGACGTCTAGTATAGACCCCAGGCTCTTCAGGCGGAGAGACCTGCACCTGGGTCCTGGCTCCACCATGTGCTGGCTTTGCCATCCCAGCAAGCTGCTGAAGCTCCAGAGGCTCCATCTTTCTGATCTGTGGAATGGGGATAACAGCAGCCATCGCACGGGGTGTTTGTGAAGATCAGACTTGGCCATCATAAAGCGCACAGCGCAATGGTTGGTGAACAGCCTGAGGGCGTAATACGTACTTGTTGCCGCTACTGTACCAGAGCCACCAGCACCTCTGCTGTCCGGTCCCTCGTGGCTTCTTGTTGGGGCCTCTACTGCTTAGATGCCCTGGAATGTCGATGTGTCAGGAAGGCGACCTCAGAGACACCAGGGAGTTGAATAAACTCCACTTGCAGCTTAATGTGGGAACTAAAAAGATTTCCTTCTGTGTTTCCAATGTGGAGAAATGTGAGAGTGAATGAGTGGCAAAGAGCCCAGGTCTAAGGATTGGAAAGAGCTGGGTTCAAATCTACCTCTGCCACTTCCTCGGCAGGTGACCCCGGGGAAGTTTCTTTAAGTTTCAGACCACAGTGGCCAGAAGGATGAGGGAATCGTGCCATGCCAAGTGCTCAGCACACTGAGTAGCCTGCAGGAACAGTCCAATCCAGGAACTGGGTTATAACATGCTGTTACCATCATATTCTTGTTATAAGCCAATTCCTGTACCCAGCGCCCTGGACAAGGGTGCCCGAGGGATGCTCAACGAAAGGTTTTTGACCCGGGCTGATGTGACACACGGTGGCCTGTGCTTGTCATAAAAATGTTAATTCAAGGTACTATTGTGGCCACACCCTGAGCAAGGACGATCCAATGATCATCCAATGATCACCCCAGGACCTCAAGATCCAAGGAAGTTAGAAGTCTGCAAAATTAAGAGTGAGAAAAAAGGCACGTGTGCCTGTCTTCTTCATATTTCTGGGAGCTATCTGTTTGGAGAGACTTTGCTGTTTATTAAATAGTTTGAGGAGACGAAAACACAATGCAGGCTCCCCGAGCGAAGCCAGCGGAAAGTTTAATTAAATACAATTGCTTGCTGCGAGTCCCTTTCCCAACCGGCCTCATACATATTCATCACTGTAATTGCGGTAGTGAAAAATCCACAACTAATTACTCCATGTTCCCCATCTTTCACATGCCTTGAGTTTTTGCATAATTATTGTTGAAATTAATTGCAAGTTAGTTAATTTTATACTTTGTCCGCTCAAAGCTTAATTGAAAATTAATTTAAAAGATAAAAAAAAAAAACCCAAAACTCAACAACCACACAACAAAAACCCCACCGCCAGCCATCACGGCAAACCTGGTTCCTCCCACTTACTATATCATGGGCAGTCAAAATGCGATATGGTCACCTCTAACCCAAGTGCAGGGCTGTACTCGTCAAGCTGAACCATGAAAAGGCCGATCCCATAAATGGCCTCACGGTCACGTCCCTATTTTTCTGCCTCACAGCAACAAAGGGAAGGCTGGTGGTGCCTGGAGCCGCCTGTCAATTCCGGCTGTGGGCTCATCATTTTATTCTTCGTTAATGGCATCTCCCGGGAAGGCCAGCATGTGCTTCTGTTATCACCCCATTCCACTTCCACCATCCAAAGCCTCTACCGGCACCCACTTTCAGGACCCGACTGCAGCATGGCACCCAGGATACTTTTCTCGCACGCTGAACTGAAGAAGACAGCTCTTCTCCCCGTTCCGTCACTGCACTCGGGTATCACCAGTCCCTGAGAGACTCCCAGTGACTCTGTTTCTGTGATCCGTTCTGTGTGGGGCCAGGAAGGAAACACTCACTGAGGCCCCACCCTGTTTTGCACTTGGTTTTACGCATGCACATGAGTTTCATTTAATTTCAGCCCCTAACACAGTGCCTGACGCATAACAGCTAACCAATTGACCCATAGTTATTTCTTGACTGACTCATGGAGTGAAGAATGCCCCTTGCAAGCCCCTGAGTGAGCATCACCTGCCCTGCTTTTACAGAAGGGGAGCAGGCAGGTTCAGAGGGGTTAAGTGCACCTCTCAAGTTCACACAGCCAGTCAGTGGCAAAGCTGGCACCTGCCTCCCTTCTCGGCCCACATCCTCTTCCTCCTGAAGTCCTCCCACTAACAGTCTGGATTTTATCTTCTGCCCGCCACGGTCTCTCGGTAACATGCTTTTCTTATTCCCAAGTCCTAAAATCTGGTGGTGATGGACTGAACATTTTGTCCCCTCCCCACATTCATCTGTTGAATTCTCTAACCAATACCTGTTGGTATTTGACGGGGGGCCTTTGGTAGATAATTAGGGTTAGACGAGATCGTCAGATGAGGGTTAACTCTCATCATAGGATTTAATGCCCTTACAGGAGGGGATGGCCGGAGAACTTGGGCTCTTTCTCCCTGCCACGTGAGGACGCGGCAAGAAGGCGGCCATCGACAAGGCAGGGAAATAGCTCGCACCAGGAAATGAACTGGCTGCACCTTCATCAGGTGACTTCCCAGCCTTCAACACCACGAGAAATAAATGCCTAAGGCTCCCAGCCTATGGAATTTTGTTATGGCAACCTGAATAGACCAAAACACTGTTCCAGTCTTACTGAGTGACCTTGGTTACTCGCCTTATGTACTGTGGACTGATTCGAGGTGAAGCTGTGCGAGTATAAAGGAAGAGGAAGTGAAAACCAAGTTGAGAGGGAAGACCAGTCTTTGTGACACAAAGGAGGCAGGTCGAGGGGCTGTTAACAGGCTAAGGCTTAGCACGTGCTAAGCAGTGGATGCCACCCCACCTGGAGGAGACGGTGCATCTGTATCCGCTAACTGGGGCCCTCATCCGCACAGCAGGTGTGTCTTCGATCCCACCACAGAGGAAATGAGTGAATCAGCCTGTCACTGAGTAGACGGGGAGGAGAAGGGGTGGGAAGCCAATGCACAGAGCACAAGGCCATTGATTTTTTTTTTTGAGTCCATAAACTATCTCCTTTAAAGGTGACCTTTAGTGATCTGAGCCTTCAGCCATTTCAGGACAAGCAATTCATCCCCCAAGAGACTTGTAAGATTTGGTGATCTCTTAGGACCCTAGGAGCCAATTCCTTAACAGGAAATCTTTATTAGAGTTCCAGCTCCCAAACTGTGAGAGGTGGTTTAGAAACAAGGCGATGCATATGTGCACAAATTTTTCCTGCAAATGTTAAACTGAGCCCCCCATTCCAGCCCATAAACGCTGGTGGCAAACCCCAGTTAGGTGTCCTCCTGGATACCATCTGCACAGTGGGAGAAGAGCCCTCGGGCGTCCAGAGGCCCTGCGTGGTGCTGGAAGCAGCCTGCAGACAGGGGGAAGCCCAGTCCGTCACTGGGTGTGCGACCGGAGTGGAAGGGCTGGCTCTTGAGCAGAACCTTCCTGCCTCCTGGGGGGGGGGGGGGGGGGGAGGGGCAGGGCGGTGAGCGGGTACTTGAGGAGCTGGAAGGTCCAGGGTGGATCTCGGGGATAAGAAAGTCAGTCCTGATGGCTGACACGGCAAGGTGAAAAACAGTGCTTTAGTGAAGACTATGTATTTCATAAGAGCAGAATGCCGTTTTTGTGGATCAGAAAACATGTACATGTGTGCATGGATTTCTATTCATTTAAAAAATGTGGATAATGGTTATTACTGGATGGATAAATCATGGGTGATGTTGGGGACTGCTCTACTGTATTCTGTGACTTAATTATTCTGTCACGAATTAATGCTTCCCTCTCCTTTGATCTCAAGTCAGTCACGCCTCCCGGAGGAAGCCTTTGCAGAGTGCCCTGACAAGGACACCTCTCGGGTCCCCCTGGAGCCAGCGACCTCCCCTGCATCTCCTGCAGCGCATGCTGCTGTTCCAGCCCCACTGCCACCTCCCACTAGTGTCTGCTGCCCCCGGGAACCTCTGCGTCTCGTAAGCACAAGGTTTGGATTTGTGTTTGTGGACAAGTCGGTTCCCGGCACCTAATAATAGTGATGCTCATGATATCGACAGCAGCAGCAGCAGCGGTGGCGGCTAGCCCTTGCACGGTACTCACTCAGAGCCAGGAACGAGGACTTGAGAAGGAGGTGCAGCTGACATCCCCCTTTACCAAAGCGGAAACCACGACCCAGGAAGGCTGTGTGCCGAGTGCCGCCTCCCGCAGCCACCAACGGCTGAGTCCATGCTCACAGGGACTAAATTTACACTGCCCTCTTTTAAAAAAAATTTTTTTTAAAAGTCCTCACCTGAGGACATTTTTTCATTGCTTTTAGAGAGGGACAGAGGAGGGGAGAGAGAGAAACATGGATGTGAGAGAGAAACGCCGATCGGCTGCCTCCTGTTCGAGCTTGGACTGGGGATCAAACCCATGACTTAGGTGTGTGCCCCAACTGGGAATCGAGTCCACGGCCTTTCAGTTACAGTTACGGATGACGCTCCAACCAGCCGAGCTGCCCCAGCCACGGTGTGCTGCCCTTTCACCCAGCACTTAACACACAGGGTGCCCCATGAATAGTTGTTAAGGAAAGATCTATCATGCAGTCCCTTTTAGAATCCTAAAAATATTACCTTCTTTTTTTGGATAAAGGGAAATGGAAAAAAAAATCGCTCCCCTAGGAATGAGCCAGCAGAATAAAAGCTGTAGTTATGAAAAACCAGAGTTTCCTGGAAAGCAGTTTCCTGTTAGGCAGCGGTGCTTGACTCTGAAGAAAACACTCCACGCAGCCCCATTCACGGGAACAAGTCCCCGTGTCTTCGGTTTCCTGAGTCCAGAAGGGCCTGGGGACACACAGGGCTCAACGCCGTTCTCTTCACACACAATACAGCGGGACGCCAGACTCAAGCTCCCGAGCCTTGAGGAAGTCAGAGGTCCTCGTCCCCGTAAGTGGCTAATCAAAGGGAAGGCCAACCCTCGATGTGACACCTTCCCAGGGCGCACGCAGTGAGAGGAGCTGACCCTACAGAACGGGCTGTGCACCACCGCTAAGGTTAACACAGGCCAAGTGCCCCCTCATGTGAGGGATTCGAGTACAACCATGGCAGCACGGGGCATTATTGACTCCCTCCTAAAAAAGCAGGCAGGAGCAGTTGTACGTGCACGGTCTTCGCAGAACAAGACTGACTGTGGAGCGGAAGGGCCCCGTGGGCATTGTTAGTTTGAAATATTTAACAGATTAGGACCGCGCGTCCTGGCAGACAGACCTGATTTAAAGTTTTCGCGTGGTGTGAATTCCCCAGGGTGCGAGCCAGCAGGCTGGCGTCTCTCCAGGTTCCAGCAGGGGATCAAACTGGGAGACTCCGGGCTGCTCCATTCATTCGGAACCGAGAGAGAAAACACTCCTCGGAGCTCATTGTTTCGGGATTAGGGTGTGTAATGTCAGTGCCAGAGTGAATGCCGAGGAGACGGGCCTCACTTCATTAAGCACTTGATACGGTTAAACGGCCTCCCTGTTTCAAAGTCTACAGGAATTTCCACGCCGACAACCCGTCCTGCGGATGGAATGCAAAGTACACCCCACACCCCGCTTCCCCTCTGGATCGTTTTAAAATCCAGTGGGAAGGAAGGAAGAAAAAAGGACGAACTTTGCCCCCACTCCCTGTATTTTTGAGTAAGATAAGAACACGTTTTCTACTATTTCTACCATCATCCTCTGGCTCACGTGGAAGATACTGAATAACTCAGCAAAGCCAGCTGCTTCCCACTCCCGCCAGAGCTCGCAAACCGACCCAGCACCTGGCGGCTGTGAAGGGCAGCAGCCGTCTGTCATGATTTCATTACGCCAGCTTTTTGGATGGGGTATACTTTAAAAAAAACTTTTTTTGGACAGACATTTTGGCAAAAAGGCTGGGACGGGCTGATTTTGGCATAGGTGTGTCCTTGATTCAGGTGAGGTCTGACTGATTAAGAGTGGCAAGAATGACTTCCCCTTCTTTACCTGCCCACCCTAAACACAAACAGATACAGACCCAGAAGTGTCTGAATTTCACCCACAGGCCGGGAATTAACAGTGGCATTTCTGTGGCTTTCCTGCCAAACTCACACTGTCATGGCCTGGTTCGGTGTCGGGAGATGGAGGGGGCAGCCCCAGAGGAACTCAGGATGCACTCAGCCCCAGGACCAGTGACTAAGATCTGGCCACAGAGAAGCACACGCAGGCACTGGTTTCATGCATCATGAGGCTGCTTTGCAGCCCTTTAGGTCTGGCTTACAGAGTTATTAGCCATTTTCTCCCTGCTTTAAAATGTTTAATTCATATTCAGCTGTTCTACGTTCTGAGCCTTAGTAGTGAAAAGCCACTGGAATGTTCAAAAGGCATTAGACGGTGGGGCTTCACGGGACAGCAACAGCAGATCGACGGGCGTCACCCAGGTGGCCAGCGTCAGGGGATTAGCTGTGGTAACTGTACCAGATGCTTAAGGGAGGGGTCGTGCAAGGGCTTGGGGGGAGTCTCATGCGGCTACTCCCCGGCTCCCCTCATTCTTCCTCTGAGCGGGTCTGCACGGAGTGATTAGTGATATGAAAGGTCAGGGGGTCTGATCTGCAGCAGCAGCAGCAGCGACAGGCTCCGGGTGGAAAGGTCACCCTTGGGGTCAGGTCCTGGCCTACCATACTTGTTTCCCAGTTCTGCCTGTTGCTGGGCACCAGGACTTGCTGCCCTGGTGACATGGCACACCTGGCCGATGGCTCCTGCTCCCCATGTCTGCCCAACTGCCCTAACAGGCGGGCGCAGCGCCGTGCTGTCAACCGGGGCGAGGCGCGACTGCATGGTGGCATTCACGGGACATTTCCGATGAACCCGAAATGGCTTCCAGGGGCTCATGTGCAACATGGACAACCCTTTGCAATGTTGTTCTCACAGGAAATGCAAAACCTTCCCTGTTCGTGCAACATCTTGTCATTCCCACCACATCTGTTACTGGTACCACTGTTACTGGTACTGATGGTGAGGATGATGATGATGGTGATGGTAATGCTTAGCAAGGGCTTGCCATATGCCAATGTCTTTATAAAATGTTTTATTTGGACTATCTCACTTGCTCTTTATAATAACCCTGTCATGTAAGTATGGCTATCATTCCCACTTTACAGAAGGTAAGACTGAGGAACAGAGAGGGTTAGGGACTTGCCCACAGTGGCTAGGAAGGGATGCACAAGCCCACGTGGGTGGTCTTGCTCCAGAGCCCGTTCTTAACCACCACAGTCCACTGCCTTCTCTGCCCAATCGTCCAAACAAATCTGAGTTGGCAGGGACCATGCCGGTCTCGGTTATCACCACATCGTTGTAAACAAAACAGTGCCTGACACATAGAAGGTCTCAGTAGATACGGTATTTGTCAAGGAAACAAATACACGGATGAATGAGCCAAGATGACAGAACGTTAGAGAGCTGGCGTCCCTGAACACTGGTCAGGGTTTCGGGCAGGATGGAGCTTCCCTCCCTGAGTGTCCTCGGTGCTTACAGAGTGGTCGAGTCTCTAGACAACTGGACTCGCTCCGGGTTTCTGGGAGAGGCTGTGGATCGCAGTGAGAGAACCATGGACCCTCAGCAAACTGGACTGTTTCTAACTATTGAGGCTCCCAGTGCTTGGACGAGGCCCGGATGCCCAGCGGTGACACCAGGCTTTCAAACAGGCATCACCATGGGCGAGGCCTGACACGGGCCCCTGGAGGATATGGCGGTCCTCAGGAGGCTGGCCAGTGTTCCTGAATTTCTCTCCTTCCAGATACACAGTAAGACTTGACTTCCCTGTCCCCTTAGGAGTTAGTTAGACTTGGCCTTGTGACTTGCTCCGGCTGATGAAACGTGAGCATACTTAAAATGAGAAGAGCAGGCCCTATGGGTCCATAACAGACATGCAGGTGAACAAGAACTAAACCTCCATAGTTTTGAACTGTGGAAATGTGGGTGTCTCTGTTACCACGGCATCAGCCGGCATATAGCGACTGACACAGGAGGACAAGTGACTCAAAGAAAATGACCAGGCCCCGCACCCACGGAGCTGATGTTGCAGCAAAGCAACAAAGCTCTCGCATGTGAAGAAACAACGGAGGGAAGGGAATTCACATGCAAGCAGCGCCACGCCAGATGTGAAACCAAGGGGTGCACATGGCTGTTTTATGAGGATTTCACACATCCCTTTATCTCTCACTGACTCACCATGACACTACCCTGTTTTACAAACTCCCCGTTTACGAGTGAGGACACGGAAAGGAGACACTCTGCTCCCAAGGTCTCTCAGGTAGCCAGTGGCAGAGCTGAGATGGGATTCCACCTCCCTCAGACTCCAAAACCTCACCCTCTTTCCCGCCACAGTGAGGTGGTCCCCGCCAGGGAAACGCACCCGAAACTGCACACGCCCAGTGCTGGCTGCAGCGTGGAGAAGTGATCAGAGAATGCTTTCTGATGGAAGTGAGTTTCCACTCAACTCTTAACATATCTGATGCTCTTAGGAAGCAGTAGACGTAAGAGCAGATGAAGAAGAAGATGGTCACTTGGACAGAAAAGAGGCAGAGCAGCAGAGTGGGAAGGAGACAGTGTGAAAAGCTTTACACAGCCAGCCAGGGCGTTTTGATTTTACAAGCACTGCGGGCTGTTCAATGAGGGTGGGAGGTGATAAAAGCAATGTTTGTGAAACGTTGTTCTGGCTACTGCGTGGAGGGTGCATTCCAGAGGAGAGAGGGGAGACTCGGGGTGGCCAGAGAAGGTATTTTGGTGGCCAGGCATGAGGCAGGTAGGCTTGAATAAGGACAGAGGCTGTGGAAGTGGAAAGAAGGGAAGTGGTTACTGCCTTTGTGAGCCAAGCTCTCACTAAGTGCCATGCATCGGGCTAAGCGGTGTGCAGACATCGGCTCCCAGAACGTGCACAAGTACCTCAGGAGATGCGGTATCACCCCGTTGTGCAAATGAGGAAACTGGAGCTCCAGAGTCTCCCAACAGGACATAAGTAGATTAATGCTGAGTTAATAGCTAATACGTGACAGGCACCCTTCTACAAGCCCATCTTATGTATTATTTCATTCTATGCTATGGGTGCTGGTGTTACACCCCTTTTAGAGATGAGGAAGTGGGAGCTCAGGGAAGTGAGGCCACTTACTCTGAGTCAGCAGTCAGCAGCCAGATCAAGACCTGAGCCCTGCCTGGCCTGTCTCCAAAAGCTCATGGGCTGAACCACTGCACCCATGAGAACGTGCCTTTGGCCTTTGTGGCCCTGGCTGGATGGGCTACGTGCCTGGGTGCACGCGGCAGGACCCCATCTCAGAAAAGGAGCCTCTGCCATTCACCCCGGGGGGTTGCCGGGAGAGGAATCGGTAACACGATCTGCCTTGGGAGCTCGAGAGGAAGACCTCAATCAGTGTCCCTAATCCAGGCTGCCTAGGAGCGTGGGGGGAAAGAGAATAAATCCTCACCCCACTTCCCCAGGTACCTGCCATGTGGTTTCGCTTTAAAAACCAGGGCAGAATTATAACTTGCTCCCCAAAGGGGTGTGTGATGCTTTGTGTGGGATCCAAACCCACTCAGAGGCCACCTCGGCCACCTCTTCTGGTTTGTGGTAAACCAAAATGCTCAAAATTGGATTTTTTTCAATAAACCACTCACCCTGCAGAGAAAAGAGTCAGCTCACAGGCTTCTGAAAAGTCATCTCTGCTTCCACCATTAAGGCGGACCCGGGGCTGGCAGGCCAGGCGGACAGAGGCGTCTGTGCCGGGGGGCCATCTGTGGCCAGGCTGAGAACACTTGAAAGGGCTTTTCCGCCGACAGCTCCCTTTGAAAGTACAAGCGCTCTTACCGACCAACTGTTCCTCCCAGTGCATTCTTTACATTCATTTTTATTTCTATCAAGTGAACATGTGCACACAATGTAAAGAGTCAGATGGTTGTAGAGGCCTCGATAAAAGGAACAGCGTTCTTTGACCCTCCTCTGCCAGAAGCGATCACTTCCTACTAATTTTGGTTGGGTCTTTCCTCAGTTTCCCTCCGTATCTCTCAGCCACACGCTTACAGAACTACTTCTTCATTTCAGTTTTAGGAATCAGCTGCGGACTGCCCACTGGAAGACGAGGACGCAGCTCTCTTGTGTTACCATCTCAGCAGCCGGCACACGAACGCCCACGTTCAAGTCCATTCCAAGCCTCCTGGTTAGACAGTAGTTTTAGATAACCGGTGCTTTTCTGATCTTGATCATAAAAAGGTTATTCACTGCTGCATCGTAATGTATATTATGGTTTGCACACTTTTCTTCCTGGCAAAACTTTCTGTTTTCCCTGGAGTTCCTACAGCCTCCCCCCCCCCTCATTTGTTTAGAGTTATATATGTATTTGTCTAGTACTACATATAACTCTCACTAATCCAAACACAGAGCCTTCCCCAGCTTCGTAAATACCTTCTCAATACACTCAAGCCCGTGAAGGGTTTCGTCCATGCCTGGAGGCTGCCTTTCGCTCTCACTGGTTACGTTGGATTTCCCGCGACCTGTCTTCTCATTTCTCGGTTTACTCCTTGAGTTTGGGTACAGCATCCTCCTTCCCAGTTTCCTGGAAGGGCTGTGTGAAAGTCACTTTTTAAAAATCATTTCTGAAAATGTGTTTATGGGGCAGAATTTGACAATGTCCACTTTAGAACTGTTGACTCATGCACAATGTTAGTAAGAAGTCTGATGCCACTCTGGTTCTTGAGCCTTTGGAGAAAGCCTGCTTCCCTCTGCACATCTGTCCTCCCAGGCCCTCCAGGGAAGCCCGCAGGGTCAGGCCCTCCGGGGAAGCCCACAGGGCCCATCTCCTCTGTGCCTGGGGTTCCGACATCCCACACCCATGTGCCTGGACCAGAGCACTAGACAGACCTGTTCCTGTTTGAAAACTCCATCCTTGGTTCGGGGGAATTTCCTTTAATTTCTCCATTTTCTCCCTTCTCTCTAGAATTTCCTATCATCCGGGTGTAAATAACCACACCCTTGATTTACTTTTCTTATCTTTTTTCGACTTTACTCTGCATTTCTCTGTGTTTTTGTACTGTCTGGGACGTGTCCCCCTACTCATGTCTCAGCTTTGTCATATTGTAAGTTTCTGAGTGCTTCCCCGTTTGCTCTCTTAAAAGGACATCCATCCTGTTTTTGCTTCCAGAATGCAGTATCTTCGGTTAGCTCTCAGGCTTTAAAAATCACTTTCCTCCTCTTTGTATAGCCTGTTTCCTTTAGGTGCTTTTCACTTCTGTCGCTGTCTCTTCATAGGCATGTGCCTGTGCACACATGTGTGTGCACGTGCGTGTGAGTGCATGTGTGAATGCTCTGTCCCTCACATTCCAGTGCCTGGCGATCCCGGCTGGACACTCACTTATAGGATGGGGCACTAACAAGCTCTCGGATATGGTTTATTGACTGCTGGCTTCCTCATAAGATGACTTAGTTGGCCCATGTCATTGGGGACCTCTAATCCCTGAAACTGGTGAGATCCCCCCCAAAACTCTGTTTAATTCTTGAATGGAAGGAGCCTGAGCCTGGCTGTGTCCTGGGAGATGACTGGGGGGTGGAGAGTGGGGGGGATATGTCGGCAGGGGCAGAGATTAGTGGTTTCAACACTCATTATATCAATGTGCACTAAGTCCATTTCCAGAAAGGTACCCTCATCCTCATCCTCAACTGCACTTGACATACGGTATCCAGAGACCCTCTGTTTCCCCTCACCAGAGAATCAACCTGCATCTTCTGCCTCAGTGACAGGGGCAGTCGCCTGGCCGAGTCAGGTGTGGAGAGAGTCTGGAGGTGTGACAGCTTCCCAACGAAACTCCAAACAGCAGTCCTGGTCACCTCTGCTTCCAGAGTTCTCTCCTGCTGCCAACCCCCAGACCTTCTGGGAGTCAAGCTGGTTGGTTCTTGGTTCTCCCGAGTGCTGTCAGCCAGAACCCTGCTTTCTCAGCTAAGTCAGGCACTACTCATCCGACTGTTCTCCTGCCTCCCCATTTTTATTGTTGCTTTTTCTTTCCTCCTTACATTGTCCTTGGGGGTTTACTCTTTAAAATACCATTAGGGTGGATTTTTAGGAGGAAACAGAAATACACGTGTGTGTCCAAGTTGCCATTTTAAACAAAGAGGCTTGTGGGCAGGCAGTCCTCTCATGTACTCCCCTGAACCCCAACGGTCTCGGGCACCTGTGTTTTCAGGTGACTAGTGCTAATGGCACCCTGGGCGGCTGCTCTGTGATCACCGATCCCCCCACCCCCGTGGAACCTCAATGATCTCAGGCACCTGGGTTTTCAGGTGACTAGTCCTAATGGCACCGTGGGTGGCTGCTCTGTAATCACTGTCCCCCCCACCCCCCCCCCCCGGCCCCTGGTGTGGTTCACTTTTCAGTGTGGCCAGAACACTGGGCCGGGAGTAGGGAAAAAGGTACTAATCCTAGCTCTGATTCCCACTTACTGTTTTCCCTGGTCTCACCTGCAGTTTTAGGATAATCACCACCAACCTATGCACTTTCAGGGTTCAAAGAGGGATCAAGTAGGATGATGACTATGAAAGCATTTCGAAAAGCGTAACGGACTACAGGAACACAAGGCTTTGCCATTGCTTAAACCCTCACTTTCATCTCCTGAAATCCAATCTAGCATCACCTTGGCCTGTCTTCAGGGGAGAGAGGCTTGTCGGGAGTAATCTTATAACCACCCTTTGACGTTCAAAAGAATGTCCTCTAGTCACAGACATACGACAGAGGATAGTGTTACCCCTCTACCGAGACCTTTCTATCAGTTGCCAAAGCCAGCCTGACTCCTCAGCACCCCAAACAAACACACCCCAGAATCCGAGACAGTGTTACTGAAAAGCAGTGAGAGAGATGGAATTCTTTTGGGGGTCCATTCCACAATGGGTCTGTCTCTCAGCTGAGCTACATATGCCCACCTTGAGTGATGCGAGAAATATAGCAGTAAGAGTGGTTAAATATATCTCAACAACACATTCTATATCATAGCCATTGAAAAAGAGTGGGGAGGAGGCTCCATACGTGATGTCGTAAGAAGACGCCCACGGTCTGTTAGTGATAAAAACAAGGTGCAGAACCACGAGAACGATTCCATCTCTATAATAAAACAAGACCATATATATATATGTGTATGTATATATCTACTTACCTGCATATTTGCATTATACATGTTAAACTACAAATACATTTAAAAAGTGGTTGCTTCTGGGAAACAGGGTCGGGGGTGGGGAAGGGGAATGACTTTCACTTTTTACTTAAACCCTTCTGAGTGGTTCAATTTTTTTTCATAGTATGCACATATTACTTCTGATCATAAAAAGAAAAAAAAAGTAAGTTAAAAGAGTAGGAAAGAAGATCAAATTCAGGGGGAAGATAAAGGTGATGAGAAGGCAGAGAAGGCACGGGACAGGCTAAGGAAGGGCCAGCGCTGGCAGGAGCCAGGGACAGGCCCCGCACTCCTGCGAGAGACATGGCAGGCGCGCCCCTCCCCGGGAGCCCCACAAGAACCCCTTTCCGGCCACGACAGCCACCGATGCGTCTACACAAGCCCCACTACCAACTCATTTGGAAAAGGAAAACTCATTTTTTAATTTTACCTTGGTTTTTATTTATTTTTAGTTTTAATAGATTTTTAAAGTTTATTTAGTTTTACTTATTCTTTAAATTTTTACTGTATTTTTCCATTACCATTTATCCCCCTCAACCCCTCTCTCCTCCCCCTCGATCACCACACTGTTGTCCACGTCCACGAGTCTTTTTTCCTTTTTGCTCAGTCCCTCCACCCCCAAAGCTGCCCCCTACCCCAGAGGTGTCCGCCTGCTCTCTATCTGTAAGTCCGTCTCTACTTCGCTTGTTAGTTGCGTTTGTTCCCATACAGCTATGGGACATTTACACAGCGGAGTTCTACCTGGCCATAAAAGAGAAAAACATTTTACCTTTTGTGACAGTAGGGATGGACCTGGAGAACACTATGCTAAGTGAAATAAGCCAGTCAGAGAAGGACAAATACCATATGATTTCACGCATATGTAGAATCGAATGAAAACTCGTTTTTAAAAAATTGTGTCATTTCAGTCCAGTGACTTCTGACAAGTGCACACAGCCGGGTAACCTACACAGAGCATTCGCTTCAAACACAGTCCCCTCTCTGTATGCCCACGTGTGGCTCTGCAGGGAACGAGCTCATTCGGTGAGGGTGAGACACAGGAGAGGGCCGTCTCAATTCTGGCAGCCAGTGACCGGCGGGGCTTGGTCCAGTGTGGGGTTCACGCCCGATCCCTCTCACCAATCCCCAGCCGGCGCCTGCCTGCTGGTGCCATCTCATCTTCTCTCTGCATTTCCCAGAGACCTCCTGATCCTGCACTCCTCATCTGAGTGTCTCCTGGCCAAGCAACTCATGTCTCTTGGCAACGAACGTGAGAACCCTAGACCACATGTGCAATCAGCCTGGCAAGGAGGCACTGAGCTGCAAAGACCCTCGGAAGTGAACCAGCCCTCTCCAACAGGCCAGCACTACCGCCGATTTCCCCTTTCAGAATGGGAGCTCCTAGCTCCCTGACTCACTGGAAGAGTGGACTGTTTTCCAGGCACTGGCGGCACCTGCGTGCGGTCCCTCTTGGCCAGCATAATAATCATGATAGCTCGCATTTACTGAGTGCTTGCCATTGCCAAGCATTATATTCTGAGCAATTTGCATGATTTATCTGCACAACCACACCATGCCCTAGGTACTATCATTATCTCCTCTTTATGGATGGGGAACTCGGGCAGAGATGTGAGTCGCTTGCCCAAGGTCACTGAATTAGTAAGTGATAGTGTCCAGCCTGGAACCCTGCAGGCCGAGCTGTCTCTCACCGGGGAGAGACTGGCAGGACTGAGGTGGGAAGTGTCATCTCCTGACTTCCTGGCCAGAGCGTTCTCTGCCAGACTCCGTGGCCTCTGTCCAACACATAAAGCCGTCAAGTCCATCTTTCTTCTACAAAGAGGCAAACGGACAGCAATCTCGAGGTATTGATTGCTTGGGCCACAAAGGAGCCTCGTAGCTCTGTCTAGACACAAAACCCACAGGGCATCATGCCTAATGGTGTTTTATAGCTACAGGTTTTTATCTCGTTTCCTCTCTGAGGAGCTGCCTTGATAAATCAGGCTTCACGGGTGGAGAGGAAAGTGTGTTTCGGAGAGTGGTTTTCAGAAATGGAGTGAAGGGCAAGCAATAACTCGGCCAACAGAGGCACCTTTGGAACCAGTGGCAACCTCGCCTGGAGAGGCCGATCCACCCACCCGAGGGAGTGACAAGAGTGGCAGAGCCCCGGCGCAGACTGTCTACCCAATCTTCAGCGACGGAGCTGGATCACTCTTCCCGCCTCCAATCTGTCAGTCTCTGCGGTGAGCATGAGCCACCCTGTGCCACCACACTGATCGAAGTGCACTTACCGTCTAGTGGCCCCCGGTGACTGCGAGAGAGAAGACCAGCCTGGGCTGATCTGAACGGCTGTGGCTCCTGCTCCCTGCATTCCTGGCACCTAAGGATTCCCAACTCAACACTAGCCCCCTGGCCTCCTCCTAAAAGCACCGCTTGACCTTTTTATTCCCCAAAGTAACTGCTGCTTTGAGACTTGTGTCATCTCATTGGAAGCACCTCGATACACATGAGGGAGAACAAAGTGAAAGATCTGGGCAAAGAAAGGCAAGTCAAGCGTTCTATCCAACAACAGGCCCGAAGCACAGCTCTCGCTCTCTCCCTCCACGAGTGTGGGCTGGAGTGGACAGAGGCGCAGCTCTCCAGCTCCAGCAGAGGGGCCTCCGGTTCTGGCAACGTGGGGGGTTGACTGTTCACACCAACGTTCCCATGGCGGGGGGAAGCTTATAATGGTGGAGTGAGGTATTTATTAAAAACATCTTGATGTCATTAAAGAGGTGATAAAAAGTAAAGGGCAAGCATCTGGGCAACAGAGATAACTCTGTCCCGAGAGCAATGGTGATCCGGACCCACTCGGGTTTCAGGCTTGCCCAAAGTGGGGAGTGCAAAGGAGACCCCTCCTTTATGACAGGGCTCCAAGAGCAACTCACAGGGTAAGGGTGGACCAGAGGCAGCTCCGCTCCCCGCCGCCCAGGGGCTGCAGGAAGGGTTATCCTTGCAACACGTGCACCAGGACAACGCAGAGGCATGTGTCAGTGTGGGTGGCCCTCTCATGGGCTGTGTGCCGTGGGTCTGCATTATCTAGATGGCCTATGACGTTCATGAACTTGGTTTCAAATGACAGTTAACTGTGGTGCTCCCAGGAACCCAGCAGAAGCCAAGTGAAACCTCTCTGGAGAAAGGCAGCTTTATCGTACCCCTGGATAAATCCCTGCAAACAATTTTTCAAAGACAATAAGTGGAACGCAGCCCCGAATACCAAATGCTTGAAGATCAAAGGCACCGTGAACAGACCCGTGGAAACAACAGACATCAGACACACAAACACTGCAGATACTAAATTATCCGACCGAATCATAAACATGTTTACTGTGTCTAAAGAAATAAAAGAAAAGGTCAACTACATCCCTCTGCAGGGAACAGTAAACTATTAAAAAAGGACCAAATAAAAATTTGAAGAAAGAACCAAACAGACTATCTAGAAGTGGATATTATTACTAAAATTAAAAACTCAATGGACCCATTTAATAGTATATTAAAAACATACGAAAAAATATATGTGTATTTCACTTTATTGTGCTTTACTTTGCTGTGCTTCATAGATAATGCATTCTTACAAAGTGAAGGCAAGACCCTTTACCAGAAAAAAGATTGTGACTCGCTTCATTGTGGTTGTCTGGAACCACACCCCCACCATCTCTGGAGTACGCCTACAATGAACTGAAAGGTGCCTCAGGAGGAATCACTCAGAATGCAGCAGAGAGGGACACAAAAAGATGGGAAATACAGACAAGATGCCAACAGACCCGGGATGGGGTGGTTTAAGGAAATTCAAACTGTGGTGTGCAACAGAATCACCTTTGGGGCTTGTTAAAACATGGATTCTGGGCCCTGGCTGGTATAGCTCAGGGGATTGAGTGCGGGCTATGAACCAAAGGGTCACTGGTTCGATTCTCAGTCAGGGCACATGCCTGGGTTGCAGGCCAGGTCCCAGTAGGGGGGCCAGCTGGGAGGAAACCACACATTGATGTTTCTCTCCCTTTCTTTCTCCCTCCCTTCCCCTCTCTCTAAAAATAAATAAAACCTTTAAAAAATATGGATTTGGAGGGCTATAATCCTATAATTCTCTGGGATTACGTTGGGTTCCAGGAATATGCAACATTAACAGGTATGTGACTCATACCTTAAGAAGTACTGAAATAGTGACTTCTGGTGGCAGACTTCAGAAGTGAGTGCTTCCCTCTTGTCTAACTGGATTAAACTTGCACTGCGCACTGACCGTACCCTTCTCACCTGGAAGAGCTGGGTGGGGTGTACAGTGTTCCTCCTCGTCTCACGGTCAGTGGGCTCTACTCCAACTCAATAGGGTTCAGACAAGAGAATCAAAATTTGTTTTAAAACCCTGTATTTCTATATTTGCACAGCAAATGGTATTTAAAATTTGCTTTGAGTGTATGTAAATTTATTACCTTTGCTTAAACTGGGGTTTGGTTAAAAAGTTCATGCTGCTTATCCTCCACTCGCTCCAGCCTGTGAAAAGTGCCTCTCAGAAGTTAGCTCACTGCCCCCGTGTGCCTGTGGCTGGCTCACTTAACCTTTCTGTTTCTCGCCTTCCCCGCCTGCGACAGGGACATCCCACCGTCTACATCCCCAGAGACATGCATGAAGCGCTCAGCACAGTGCCTGGGATGTTGCAAGCGCTCAAAATCTAGAAACCATTATTAATAAATGATGAATCCATTTCTTGAATTGTAGCCCCAACCTTGGAGACCTCCTTCCTTCTTGTTTTCTTTCCAAATGTCTTGTGCTTCTTCAAAGATAGCAACTTCTTGGCCACACTGTCTTAGCCTGGCTCCCTTGCTTAATGCTTAATACCAGGTTCTGTGTGTAACTAATAAGAACTAAAAGTACGCATCATTAAACTGAGACACACAGCTCCTGGGGATCCCAGGAACGGCTTCCCAAAGAAACAGAAGGTGACAGATGAAGGGGGAAAGCTGTTGTGACTTGTCACCACGCTCTTCCCCATGCAATGGTGGTATGCACTGTCAAGTCTGCAAAAGCTTCCACAGGTAACTAAAGGGGACTGGCAATTTCCCCTTGTCCCCCACTCCAGAAGCTGGGAGCAAGGGGCTTGTGGACTCTCTGAAGTCAAGTAGGATGAGACTTTCAAGAGGGCAAGTGCACCAATGAGTAGCAGATGCTGCCAAGATGGAAACGCCTTAGAAGGCCAGGCTGGGGTAGAGGTGAATAGGAGCAAAAAACAAACAAACAAACAAACAAACAAACAAACAAACTTGCACATCCTTTTATAATTTTTCCAGTCTGCCTAGAATATAAACCCCTTGAGGACAGGAGTTTCTGTCCACTCTGCTCACTGCTGCATTTCCCAAATCTATAACAGTGGCTGGCACACAGCATACCCTCAAGCATATGCTGCAGAAACAACACCAACAGAAAGGGATTCTAAGAGAAGCAGCATTGATGTGTGTCCTCTAGCTCACGTCCACGGGGCCTCAGCAGCAGAAGGGGTGGAGAAGAGACAAATCCCAGCTGGAGAATAGTTGGCGGCTCAGATGGAGAAGACCTTAAATAATGTTTGGGGAGGGAAATGATGGTGCACCTAGGCAGGTAAACGTACCTGGAACCAGCACTGAGAATCAGATGTGTCTTCTTTGATCTAAGGCTTGGCCTGGCCATGTTACATGTGCTCTTCTATTTGACCCACCAGTAGCCCAAAAAGGCAAGTAGGACCACGCCCATTTCACAGACAGGGAGGCTGCCCAGGTCGGCACAAGCAGGAAACTGCAGAACTGGACTCAACTTAGATCCACGTGATCTGAGCGGTTCCCGAGAGCAGTCTGAGCAGCAATCACCTTCTGAGGTGTCTGTTCATAACACAGGTGCTTGGGATCCACCCTTTGACTCAGCATCTCCAAGGGCTCAATCCAGGAATCAGTGCTCAATGGATGCCCTGAAGTCCCTTATCAGCCAGGCCCTTCTGCCTCTCTGACTGACTCCTCATTCAGGTCAGAGAAAAAGTTAAGCTACAAATAGAGACTCACTATCCAGTTGAGAGTTCAACCCAACTCACAATAGAGGGCTTACGATTGCTAAGGCAGATGGCTATTCCTTTGGGCAACATGGCACTGTCTTACTCTTGTGACCTTAAGAAGTTTACAACCAAGTAGGTGGAACAGTAAAGGGAAACAAATAGTAGGAATAGAAGCGCCCCAACAGAGGCGTGGGAAAAGCAGCACTAATTAAACGCTATGGATGCTCCAGGTCAGGAGCGACGGTCTCTGGTCTGGCGGCGCAGTCGGGAGAGTCAGTGCAGGTGGCGTTAGAGAGGAGTCTTGAAGGATGGAAACAATTCCAGCAAGTGGAGATGGAGTGGGGACATTCTCTGTGAAGGGAAATGACAAGATCCACTTGGGGAATGATGAACAATCCAGTTTTGCTGGGCCACAGAGGGAGGGTGTGAAGTTCACTGGAATCAAAATGCCAGGGTGAGGAGCCTACTCTTAATCTAAAATGTCAACCCTCTTTTAAAAGCACCTTTCTCAAGCTCAGAGAACGATGTGGGTTGTATTCTGAATGAAGACCACCTCACAGCAGTCCTAAGAGTCATTTAATTTACTGAGTGAGACGGTCGGGAAATCACAGCATCAAGGAGCTCGGTTTCTCCAAGCTCTCGCTGCTAAGAGGAGGGTCCACTTTCTCAGGGTCCTGCTGTTTCCTCACCACGGACTTGGGGTGCTAACTCCTGGCTACGGTTGAATTCCCTGGTTTCATACTTCAGCTGTGACACACACACTCACACACACACACACCTGTTGCTGTGAAGCGAAACAAGTGACATTTACAGCTTTGCTTTCTTTGCGGAGGCTACCCTACTGATCACAGCTGACATTTACTTAAACATTCCCCAGTGGAAATGCACCTCCTTGTTCTGTGTCCTTCTGAAAAGGCCAACAAATGTGCAGGAGGCAGGAAAAAACGCACCCAGAATAAAACCATCTATCCACTCCCCTACACCCATGTTGTTTTAATATTGTAACTTTAATTATTTCTTCGGTTCTTGACAGCTCGTTGTTAGTCTAACCCTCACCCGGTATTGATTCCCTTCCTGTTAAAAATAAGCATCAGCCAAGCACCCAAAACTGCCTGCTCGAGCGCATTGCTATGCCAGGAGGTTATGACGTGCATATGAAATCCGGACAGCATGTAAGCTGAAGCAGTCTTAACTCTGTGACCTTGTTGGTTTTTAAAGCAAATGTTAATGAAATAACACATTACTTATGGTGAAATGGCAGTCCCAGCGGGGGCACATTTTAATTAGTAGAGTTTGTTCAAAGAAAAGCAAATTGAACTCCTCGTCTGTCAGCAGGCTGCCCTGTACCCTGAAGACAGGGCGAGAGGAGAAAGGAGAGGAGGGCACATGAGAGCATTTCCGGGTCACTCTCGAGTCGGGAAGAAGAGGGGAGCCCTGACCTGGTCATTCCACCACAGTGGCTCTGAACTTCTGGTCTGCAGTAAAACACATTTGTGTGTGCACTTTGAGACTCTGGGTCCATCTTTCGAGAGAGCAGATTACCAGAAAAGTCCAGCACTGGTGGTGATGTCCTCAGGCTTGCCACTGCCTATGACTTTGGACGTTGTGACAGGCTCCTAGGCAGCTTTCTCTTGCTGTAACAAAGCACCACAATGGGGTGGCTTACACCAACACAAGCTAAGGCCCTAGGGAAGAGTCCTCCCTTGACTCTGCTTAGCTTCTGGTTGTTGCTGGCAGTCCTTGGCAGTCCTCGGCTTGCAGATGCACCGCTCCACTCCCTGCCCCTGTCCTCTGCACATGGTCCTGTGTGTCTGTATGCAGATTTCCTTGTTCTTCCAGGGACACCAGTTATACTGGATTTAGGGCCCACCCTAATCTGATGTGGCCTCATTGCAATGGTTAAACTTGTGCCAACCTGGCTAGGCTGTGGTACCTGGCTTTGGTCAAACGCCAGGCTAGATGTTACTGTGAAGGTATTTCTTTAGATGCAATTGGCACTTAAATCAGCGGACTTTGGGTAAAGCAGAAGAGCCTCCGTAATGTGGGCGGGCCTCGCCCAAGCAGTTGAAGGCCTTAGAAAAGACTGGCGTCCTCTGGGGAAGAAGGAACTCTGCCTCCAGAGAGGGCATCGGATTCAAGACTGCAGTGTCAGCACTTCCCGGGGTCTCCAGCCTGGGGGCCTGCCCTGAGGACGGTGGGTCCTGCCAGCTCTCAAAACCCCAGGAGCCCATTCCTTAAAGCCAGCTAATCTCTTTTTCTCTTGACAGATGGATAGATAGATCCCTGACTAATATCTTACCTTGATTACATCTGTAAAGCCTCTATTTCCAGATAAGGTCACATTCATAGGTTCTGAGTAGACATGAATTTGAAGGAATGCTATTCAGCCCAGTGCAGCTACGCAGACCAGAGCCTTACTGTTCAAAGTGGGTGCCTGGGCCAGTGGCAATGACATCTCCTAGTAGCGCAGTAGAAATGCAGTCTTTCTGAGACCGGGTCCTGGACCTGGTGAGTCCGCATCTTCATTTTAACAGATCTCCAGATGAGACGTACGTGCATTACAGTTCGAGAAGCCCTGGGCTGGAAGATCATGTTTCCACCCATTATGGTATTTATAATACAAGACATTGTAAAAGTCAGACAACTCTAAAGCAAGGGGTCAGGGACCAGGGAGAAAGAAAGCAGGGAGCTTCAAAGTAAATCCTGTCTCATCCATATGCCCCTGACCAAGAGTTGAGACTCTATAAATTATTTATCAACCGAGTGGACAAAGCAATAAAAGAGTGACATGGGCTCTTTAAGCTTTCAGATAAAGAGGTTTCCTAATAAACTGACTTCTATTTACAAGGAAGGCCCTTAGGCAAAAGAGAGAGAAATCTCATTTCCACCCCCCGGAGCCCAGCTCACCTTTCCCCTCTGTCACGCGGGAAGGCCCCGCTACGGCTGTGTGATCGCTCAGGGAGAGTGCCACACTCCGACACTGACGTCTCGCTCGAGGCTTCCGCCGTAACTCATGTTGACACCAAGAAATGTTTCATTTTCAGATCCATATGTATGAATTCTTAATGAACTGTGTCAAAGAAATCAAATATTCCCCCTCCACCCCCACTGTGAGGAGTCGGATTCTGACCTTCTGCCAGACGACTATAAATCACGTTCGGCAGGAAGAGGAACAGGGCCCGGGGCTGCGGCATGGGGATCGGCCTGTCCACTTCCCACCGCCACCAGGCCTCCGTTTGAGCTGTCGCAGGGTGCAGAGAGGGCTGTTGCAGGGTGCAGAGAGGACGGCAGGGCGGGGAGGGGGTGGGGGAGGGAAATAAGGGAGGAAGGGACAATTGTGACCAGGAGGCAGGCACTCGATAGTTGCTGGCTAAACAGCACACGTCAGAAAAATTAAAACCCAGGTCGGTCATTGCCTGGAAACAGTGTGGCTATCTCAGCCACCAGATCTCCGGAGTGTGAATCCTCTCTAGTTTGGTCCTGTAGTGCTTCCTGTGAGGTGACTTTGAGGTGGGAGGGGGAAAAAGATGAGAGCTTAGGCAAAATAGAATGAAAATAAACAATTTCCTGCCCTGACCAGCGTGGCTCAGTGGAGTGAGCTCCGGCCTGTGGACCGAAAGGTTGCTGGTTTGATTCCCAGTCAGGGCACATTCCTGGGTTGCGGGCGAGGTGGTCCCCAGATGGGGGCGTGAGAGAGGCAACCAGTGGGTTCTCTCACACACCAATGTCTCTCTCCCTCTTTCTCTCTTCCCCTAAATATAAATACATTAAATTAAAAAAATAAACAAACAATTTTCTTTTTCAAGAGCACTTTCCTTGAAATTTCCATACACTATGCAAAACACAGTAGGATCTTCCTAAATAAAGCCTCAGTCAACACAACACAGGAATGTGCAATATTAAAGAAAATTAGATGTCATTTCTTGCCTAGCAATGCAGGAATGATTTTAAAAATGCTAATACCCTAGGTGGGCCAGGATGCAGTGGAGTGGTTCCATACAAATGCTTCTGAGGATGTAAAAAAGATACAACCCATTTGGAAAACGATTTAGTAATTTAAGTACAATGAGCCCTAAACGTGTTCACACCTGATATAAATCTTATGAAAATCTATTGTGAGGAAGTAATCCAAAGTATGAAACAGGGCTTTAAAGACCTTTTACCACTTTGTCTATAAAAATTCAATGGCAAAACCTAAGTGTTCACCACAGGTGTGTGGCTAAGTAAAACCCAGTGCGTCCCCTTGATAGAATATCATGCAGCCATTGAGAATGCTTATTAAGAGCTTACAACAACACGGGGAAATACTAATGCAAGTAGAGAGAAAGGAGAATGCAAAACTGAATAAATAATATCATGGCTGCAAGAACAGAATGCCTCCATCATATATGCACAGAAAAGAATATGGAAGGAAATACACTGATAGCTAGTGAGTATTATTATTAGCTTTAATCCTCACCCAAGGGCATGTGTATTGATTTGAGAGGGGGGAAGGGAAAGACGGAATGAGAGAAACACTGATGTGGGAGAGAAACATCGATTGGTTGCCTCTCACACACCCCCCTATTGGGGACTGAACCCACAGCCTATGCCTGTGCACTGACTGGAAATCGAACCCGTGACCTTTTGGTTTACGGGATGACGCTCCAACCAAGTGAGCCACACCCGCCAGGGAGCTAAAAATGATTATTATGGATGGAGGAAATATGGATGGATTTTTCCCTCTTCTATATTTTACAAATGTCCTATAATGAGTGCCTGTATTTTTATAATGAAAACATGATTTCATTGTGCTTTTGAAAAGTAAATCAATTGTATAAGATTTTAAAAGACTCTCCCCACCCCCCCAGTCAACAAACAGTAACAACTGAACCCCGGCTAATGCAAGGTGAAACATGTTGGTGAATACCACGTTTTACACAATGTAACATCCAGATCTGGGGCAGGGAAGGACTTGGCCTGCTGCCTGTTCCCAAAGCATCAAAACACCGCACTCAAGTTGAATGAGGAGTCCAAGCTGTCAGCTTTAAACTACCAGGCTCTGGAGTGAGTCAAACAGCTGTCACGGGCACTCCATTTGCTGGAGCTCCCTTGCTGGAGGGAGATCTGCCGTGCAGTGCCAAAGACCCGTCCCAGGGACCAACGGGCGCAGATTGGAGTGGACAGTCCTTGCCAGAGATCATCGCCAGTCACCGTACTCTCCCTTCTCTGCAAGTCTGTGTGCTTGGAAGCTATCATCGCCAGCTTTCTGACCCAGCTCAAGCATGGTTTTTTTGAAGCGAGCCATCTGCTTCTGGGAATGAAAAGAGATCTAAGGCCACTGGCAGGGCGCAGGGGTAGGGGACATCTGAGCAATGAGCATACTAATGTATTTTCTAAGTGGCTGAATCTTGTCCAGTTTTAAATAAAGCCACACTCGGGCGACCTGCACTGCTTAAGCTGCGGCAACAGCAGCATGGCAAAGCAGGACAGAGGACTGGGCCTCTTGTGATGGGCAAACCCCATGCCCGAGCGCTTCGCATACAGTATCTTCGCAGCGGTAACTGCCTCGGAAGCCCGCACGAGACAGGCGGGCGTGGGCAGCAGATGGCTGAGATCTGCATGCAGGGCTCCATCGCCAGGGCAGCTCTGGGAAACCTGGAGGTCACTAAGGCCGAGGAGAGAGCAGGAAAGGCCCCTCATGGAGGAGGGACACCTTAATTCAGGCGGTCACTGACTTTTTTCCTTCCTCCCCAGATGCTCTAGGTCTGTTTTCAGCAGGCAGCAGGGAAGCTGTGGAAAGTGGGGCCACTCAGCACTCACGACAAAGGGGGGAAATCTACGGGCCTTGTTCTGTGCTCTGAACTGTGGGCCCCAAACGTTTTTATTAATGACTTTAAAAAACATACCTGTGTTCCCCTAATACAGACATGCTGATTTATATTCTATAGATGCTTGTCCGTCAATCCATATATCAAATAGAAAGCTTTTTTTCCCTTCAAGGTAGAAAGAAAGCCGACGAGAACCCTAAAGAAAACGTCTAAATAACTTCCGTGGGTTATCCATTGGCCATGGCGGTGATGGGGTGGGCACTCGCAGAAGGAAATAACAGTTTCCTGCCCTGGAGTCTTATTGAGCGAAGGAACACTTGAAAGAACCCCCACATCTGGCTGCTAGGTATCTTACACCAGCTCTCTCCAAAACCTCCACACCGGGCACTATACTCTACCTGGGCACAAGAAAGGCCAAACTTCATTAATGGAGCCCAAGAACGAACTCAAGGCAGACCGGGCTATGACACCCTCCTGTGCTGCAGATTAAGGGGAACAGGTCTGCTGAACGGAGTGAAGCAAGTGGAGGTGGGGGGTGTGTGTTTAACCCTGGAAGGGAATACAGATAGAGTCTTTTCAGGCTCCATTTACAGCCAAGCAATCCATCTATCAACTACAAGTCAGTTCTTATCCAGACATTAAAGCAGGCAACTAACTGCTCACGCTGGAAACCAAGCAGAAGTGCTGCTCTTCAACCTTCCCTAATTCCAGACTTTCTCCTGACCTGCCCTGGCTTCCTGCCTAATGCATCTGGCATTGCTTTTTCGGCCCCCGGTTCTAGCCCCTGGCTTCCCGTGATGTCAGACATCCGTGCAGACACACGCCGACAGGGCAGGGCGGCGTGTGAGCGGATCTTCGTTTGAACTACCTGGGGAGGCAGACGCCGTCCTCAGAACTGACTGCGGAGCCCCCCGGGGAGGACCTGGCTCGGGGACAACCCCGGTTCATCCCTCCCCTCTGAAATATTCCAGAGAAGAAGACTGTCGTGACGGGGAAGGGGGAAGCTGTGAGGTTAGCCAGGGCTTTTTAAAAATGGAGACTCCACACCGGACTGTGGATTTGCATTCCAAGTCAACTATTCACTGTGTCCACCAGTGGCCACGCTCAGGACCCTGGCTGACTGAGTGGTCTCGGCTGGGAAGTTTCAAACTTAAGGATCCTCGCTTGGCTCCCGGGTGCGGGGCTCACGGTGGAGGCTCCAATTCATTCTCCACACAGTGTCTGGCAAGGAGCTCATGCGAGGAGCAGAGGCAGAGCGGGCAGGGCCTCCCCTCCCTCCCGTGCACGCACAGCCCAGGGCGTCACCGGCTCGGGTGTCATTTCTCTGCATTAACATTCTGACCGTGCTCTGCCTTTGCACTCAACAAGTCTACTGCAGGCTGTAAATAAGGCAGTGAAGGACGAGGGGGTAGGCCGAGGAGGGGTTTCTCCTCACCCATGGTGCACCGCAGCGAGGACCATTTTAACAATGCGATCATCGGAAGAGACTCAAGGAAGATCGGATGTGCTGTAATTTCTCTCCTGATGAGGAATCCTGCCAGTGGGAGGTGATTGATATGCCAATTCTACAAAAACACATCTTTCTAAAAATGTAGATTAAACTTGCAAATATAGCTTTGAAATGCTCCTTCAACTCCCTTTTCCCCCCAGTACCCCCCTTTCCCTCTCCCTGACTTAAAAATACCACGCCAGAAGTGTATATTTGGTTCAGATTTGCTTAGCGCACCAAAGCTAAATGCAGCGTATACACCAATCTTGTTTCCAAAAACCACTTACTTGTAAATGTATGGAAATGTAATGGTATGATTTATCGCTTTCAGTTAGCTCGTTCATTGCCGATTTTCGGAGATTTCTCTAGGGGTGATTATTTTTGGATATATCCAAGTCTGCGGACCGCATGACTCTCAGATGCTCATTCATTCTCAGAGAGCCTCCCGGTAACTGGCCGACACGTGCCGTTCACTTGAACATTCAGTAAGCACCCAGGAAGCCTTAGGATACGCACGGCAGGGCATACAAAACTGATTAAGGCCCTGTCTTCAGAAACTTATTACACTTATTCTCAGGCATCTTACGAATCAGATGTGTTGCCTCAGTAACTAAATTTATTGGCAAATCAAACTTGCGTGGTCTGAAGCCCAGGCCATGTATGCCTGCGAATGCGTCTGTTCTAGCCCTTTAGCAAGAGGGCTAATTATTATTCCTGGAACGGGAATGGAGTCGGCTCTGAGGACTGTTAACCATCCATCCATCCATCTCAAAATAAAGCACTTAGAAGGTAGACTCCACAGGGCCGGGATTTTTTTCCTGCTTTTTTGGTTTGTTTTCCTACGTATACACATATCTACGTATTGGTGGCCTCTCCGTCGTTTGAAAAGGTTCATGTCTCACTCTGCTTGCAGAGACTCGGAGGCTAAAGCCCGGTCTACATGTGCAATAAAGATGAATTTCCATTTTGTCAATTAGAAAATGGGGGTAATAAGACCTGCTTCACAGGATTCCTGGGAGGAGCCAGCGGGGTGGTGCACGAAGGCACTTTTGTGCGGTGCCTAACTCCCAGAGAGCCCTTCCCCTCTTTCCCGAAGGACAGAGACACCAGCGAGGCTGAAGCTTTGCTGGGCTGGTGTGGAGACACAGGAGCCCCTCCGGGTGAGGGCTCCGGCTCCGGCTCCCCACCAAGCCACCACACGCCTTTGGGGACGTCACGAGTGCATTTTCAGCCCTGATTGCTTCCACGGGAAGTGCTTTTTAAAACTGAAAACCAATTAAAAGGGAAAACTATGACTATCAAGGGAATCAGGCAGCATTATTATTTTATGCAAAGATCGTCTCCTTTCACAAGCAGAGTTCCTGGCTTAACAGTGGGATTAAAAAAATTTTTTTTAATAACTTCTGAGAGCCTAATCGAAGGAAACAAGCTCCCAGGAACAGAGTTTTTTTTTTTTTCATTTTTGTTTTGTTTTTGGCTGCAAGGCTAAATATGGGTTAAAAGGGGGAAAAAGACTGTTGGGATATGCATTCCTGTGCCTCCTAATAAATATTTCATGTAGGATTTGGCCCGACTGCCATGGCTTAGAGGAATGTGCTCCCTGCCCGCCTTGTCCCCTCTGGCGGGAGCGCCCGGCTGGATCCCTGTGGGTGCTCGCCCCCTCCCATGTTTCGGTGGGCACAGGCCCACGTGGCTGGCCTGCAGGAAGAGCAGAGCAGAGGGTCTGGGAACAAAGATGGGGCAGCTTGCTACATTTCCCACAGAGGGGAAGGCCAAAATGTTTTCATTTTCCCTTTCCCGGGATGTCAATTCACCACACAGATTCAGGTTTACTTCCTGTCTCGGGCAAGAAAAGGGAAGCGGGGAAAGATGCTTTTATTTTTGTCAGACCAGGGCTGATCTGCCTCAGCCACGGCCACGAAGGCAATGGATTTACAAATTCTCCCGCCACGGTCTTACCCACCACCGGCCACGTGCAGCTCTGTGTGGCCGGGCATGTTGAAGGGCCTCCCAACAGAAGCCCTGCAGCCGGGCACGGCTGCCGAGATGCTGCGGGATCCACCACTGGGCACCCATGAGTGACGGCTCAGGCTGGGGACAGACTGAGAGGAAGCCAGCCGGCCCCCTAATCATGTCCTGGCCCCTGGGGAAGGGGTGGGTTCTCCCGTGGGCGGAGGTCACAGAGCTTGTCGCCTCGATGCTGGTTCCCCGTCTCCTCTTTTTCTGGGGATTTTCGCTCTCTACCATCATCTCCTTGCCCCACTGTTCCTGCTCATTTCCATTCTAGTCCAAGTGGGGGCTCAACCTTTCCTTTTAGCTCCTCAACTCGAGAAGGTGGCAGGGAAAGGCTGTAATTTACAAACAGTCATTCATTCATTCTCTAGTCTTCAGTGGGAATCCATCATGTAGCAGTTCCTTCTCCAGCTGTCTGGAATGTTATCAATCAACAAAACACAAATCCTGCCCGCAGGGAACTTACAAGCTCGCAGAGGGAGACAGGCAGCAAACATAACATAACAAATAAATTATAGGGTATGTTGTTTGTCGAAAGATTATTAGGTGCTACGGCAGCAACCAAACCACAAGCCCCAAACCCAGACTGTGAGAAGTGGAGCGAAGAGTGAGGAGGGTGGGCGGGGGGTGGGCTGCGGTTTTAAACAGGGCTGCTGGGTATCTCACTGAGAAGGTCACCCCTGGTCAAGAAGTGCGGACAGAGCCTTGGCTAGCTGGAAGGAGGAACAAGTGCGAAGGTCCTGGGGTGAGCAAGTCCCTGATGTGTTAGAGGACTGGCAAGGGGGCCTGTTCCTGAAAACGCAGGGGAATGAACGCAGGGGACAGGACGGCCGGGGACAGAGCACTGCTGGGGGGGCTCTCTTGAGGCGCCTCTCGGGACGCCGGTGCCCAGGCACTCGGGAATCAACACCCTGCTGCGGTGTTTCTAAAACGCTGGGTCTCGACCGCACAGCAAGCAGAGACACTAACACGCTGGGTCAGGGCCCACAGAACGTTAGAAGAAGGGAACAAAATCTGTGAAAGGTATCAGTGCACTGAACACAGAATGCATCCCTATCTGGAGAGTGGACTGCGGTGTAAAAGGAGTTTCTTATTGTGGGTTGAGGTCAAAATAGCTGGAAACCTAGCGACCCCCCGGGCCACCTTTTACTGCCTGCTGCCGCAGGCACCTGAGAGCGCCTGCCCTTGAGAGCCCAGATTTCTTGGAACACAGGCCCGAAAGGCGACCCAGAGGGATGGAGATGTTTCTTCACCCTTGAGACACTGCTTGTGTCGGAATGACGGAAAAAAAGATTCTACATCCTCCAAAGATCGACGCCATGCTCCCCGACCTCGGGGCAGGCCCTTGTGGGCCTTGCTCCACTAGAATGGAAGGCATTCAAACAGAGGCTCACACGGTGGGAAGGGACTCCCTTCCCCGAGGACTCCACACCACAGAGAGGAGTCAAATTCACGGGCAGTTTGCTGGAAAATAACTCCCTGACCTAACCCACGTTCATCTGTTCTCCTGGCCCAGAATCCATGGCTGGCCTGGGACTTTAAAAAAATGACGACTAAATAAAAAGAAATTTTTTAAAAATCAGCAGCAGCACTATAAAACCGCTCACACGCTGCAATGTGGGAATCTCTTCAGTCAGCTCCCCCCAGTTTTTTCTTTCCCGACAAAACCAAGCCTGTCTGGCAGCCCCCAGAGGGCTTGCTTTATCTGGACAACTCATTTCCAGCTTTTGTAATCTATACTCCACTAAGCAGAATATTATTAATATTCCTGTTTAAAGACACGAAGGGGCAGAAATGGGGGGCCCTCTAGGATGGCTTCGGGGGTTCAGGAAACTCCGTAAAAACCTGGAGACCCCATCAGCCCCTGGCAGCGTTACTAACAGCATGCTGAACGAGGTCCTCTCTTTCCAGCAGGAGACCAAAAGATTGCCCTTAACAGAATTTTTTAAATTGCCTAAAATTGCTGCTTCTATTTCGGGCTGAAAATTATAGCCCTGGCTGCATTCTCCCACCCCCTCCCGGAGCTGCCCGGAGCCCCCAAGGAGATCCGCACTAACAGCGACATTGTCAACAAGACCTGAACGCACCGTGTGTGCAGAGAGGTATTTACGGCTTTTGCACCTGATCCAAGGAGGCTGTGACTGACACACATGCTCTCCCAAGTGGATTCAGGCTTTCCTTTTTTTCTGTTTAAACACGATTTAAAAAAAAATTACCCACATGATTTATGCTCCCTTCCCAAAACATTACAAATCCAATGTGGAAAACCTCGGAGAGCCTATCGTGCTGAGGATGAGGGACGCTGACCTTCCTCTTTTGGGATCCTCCATCCGTCAAGTGAGTGGCAGGAGGGAGGGGCGAATCCTTGTTTGCGAATAATGCCACATTACTGTGTGTGTGTGTGTGTGTGTGTGTGTGTGTGTTGAGACAGCAGCACTGCTCACTCTCCCTTCCCGTGAGGGAAAGCTTTGTGTGGGTAAACAAACAACACTCAGGCACGAGCCGTAAGTGAGGACTTCAGAATGCTGCTGCACGCTGCAGTGAGGCTCGGAACTGCCTCGGGAAAACCCAGCCCTCCCAGGCTCGTGCTAATGACGACGAAAGGGTGGCGTTGTTCCAAGCGGCCCTTGACTGCCTGGTTCTTGCTCTGCCGAGGCACCTGGACCTACCTAGGGCCCCGCTGGGTAGAGCTGTCTGCGTGAGCCAACGTGGGCTTTGAGTCTGCAGTGACAATGTGCATGTACAAACTGCTCTTAATTTGGGGATGGTGTCACCCCATAGAGAAAACTGACTGATTCTGGTTCACTCTTGAAGTCCCAATGAAGAAGCTAACTACTGGAGTTCATTTTTTTTAAGATGTTATTTTTACTTAATTTTTAGGAAGAGGAGAGGGAGGGAGAAAGAGAGGGAGAGAAACATCAACATGCGAGAGAAACATTGATCAGTTTCCTCTCGCACACCCCCGACTAGGGACCTGGTCTGCAACCCAGGTGTGTGCCCTGACTGGGAATCAAATCTGTGACCTTTTGATTTGCAGGCCTGCACTCAATCCACTGAGCCACACCAGCCAGGGCTGGAGTTGGTTTTTATCGCTTTGAGTGCAACGAGGTTATACAGTCTCCACTCAGTCAGTTCTTGATTAACACGAAGGCTTTCTGACCCTGGCTGTGCATCAGAAGTGCAAGGCCCCCATCCCAGCGCAGCAGAGTCTGGCCTCAGTATTGCTAAATCAGCTCCTTGGGTGACTCACACGTGCATCTAAGACCGAGAACGGCTAGAGAGGTGGAGGACCAGAAAACGGCCTACGCAGGAATGCGTTTTCCCAGCCCTTCAGAGATCCTGTGGGCAGCCGCTGGCTCCTGCCCCAGGTTCATGGCCTTGCATCCAGGAGGAAAGCAAACTCAGGGCTTTTGAGGGCCTCTACCAGACTCTAGCAGAAGATTTTCCCATTAGGGATGCCCTGCTCTATTTTCCACTGTAAATGTTTTCCTGGGCATCTACCGTGAGCCAGACACCCCTGGGAACACAGGAAAGAAGAAGAGGTCCCTTCCTTCTCCTAAAGTGGTGCATATGACGGGGGTCAGAATACACCACCCCCAAAACATGCCACTTCGGCACGAGGACTACTTTGAGCTGAAGGCAACTGAGAAATGGCAGACATGAGGGTGGGGGCACGCAGCCTGTCCCCCCATCTGCTAAAAGCAGAGCATGAATTTCATCAGTAATGGTGACAGAAGCTCCCCCAGTGACGGTGTCCCTCCCACTTTTTTTTTCAATGCGTGGTTGCTGGGGGTCATGGCCTGCAACCCAGGTATGTACCCTGACTGGGAATCGAACCTGCAACACTTTGGTTCACAGCCCACGCTCAATCCACTGAGCTATACCAGCCAGGGCTTGTCCCCCCTTTTAACCAGGAGAACAACTCATCCCCAAAGACAGAGATGGCACTGAGATGACTCTGCACACACACCTCACTCCGCAACCCCCACCCGCCATTAGTTCCCCGTATGTCTACCTTCCCACAACTCACCACTCCTAGATGCTGCGACCTCTTTTCCTTTTCTGATCACTTCCGCAATGTAGTGCTCTTTGTTAGAATGGTATCCGACCACCAAATAAGTGATTAATCAGTTCTTCGCATTTTCAGTTCTTTTCCATGAAGCCCCCATGTCCACAAAATTAAAAATATTAACATCAATAATTTTTCCCTGTTGACCTGTCTTTTGTCAGTTTTATTTGCAGGCCCCCAAGAACTGCCAAAGAAGATCAAATTTTTCTTCCCTGACGGATAACTACACTGTTGAACTGTGCCGAGTACTGTGCATTCTCCACTTCTCTCATTTAATCCTTACCCCTGGTCTGTGAAGTAGATATTATTATGCCCACTTTGCAGAGGAAGACACTGAGGCTCAGGGACATTAAGCACTCGCTCAAGGTCAGAACGCTAGGAAGTGACACCGGTCTGACCTGTTCACGGCCAGACCGGGGAGAACACAGGCAGTAACAGGGAACTGGGCAGCAAAGGCGTAAGTCAATGTAGCTACTCAAACAAAGCTTTTAATTACAATCCTTTACACAAAAGAGTAAGAAATCAAACAGTTTAGAGTTCTTAATGGCATTTTGAGGCATGGCTTCAGAGTCCGCCAGTACAGAAATGAACGTCACCAGAAGGACACGAGTGGAATGGGAGAATCCCACGCAGGCAGTGCGAGGAGCGGGCTGCACAGGAAAATGCCCCATGGCATGCCTGCTCCCTGGGCTGTTAACAATACCTGAAAATCCTTCCAGGTCAGCAGATTTCCTAGACAAGCGCAGCCCACTTTGAGGAGCCTGTTGGCCACCGATTCATTCCTGACCAATGAGAAACCAAACCGTGGCAAACAAAACAGTTCGAACCCAGAAGAGTTGTGGGTCTGAGGTCAAAGGTCATCATCCCCTTCCCAGTAAAGTTCAAACTAAGGCAGTGAGAGAGGGATGAAGAAGAGGGGTCCCTTCTCTGAGGAAGGAGAATGGGAGAGAGAGAAAGCAGCACACAGACAGAGAGACTGAGCCTGAGAACAGGGAGGGCCTCGAGGAGAGGGCCCCGTGGTGGGAGGGCAGGCGGCAGCTGCTTGGGGCCGGCGGGTGTGTCCATGGCAGAAACTTCTGTCCCGAATGAGAGAGCACCATGAGGATGCACATGGACAGCCCTCCGTGTCTTGCGTTTGGGTTGTTACAATAAAGCACCATGGACAAGGAGGCTTACAAACAACAGGATTTGTCAGCTGCTTTCAGAGGCTGGAAGTCTCGAGCTCAGGGCGCCAGCAGACTGGTGGCTTCTCCTTGGGTCCTCGCGTGGTGGGAAAAACAGTGAGCAAGCTCTCTGGCCTCTTCCTACAAGGCCACTAATCCCATTCGGGAGGGCCCCACCCTCATGGCCTAAAGGCCCCACCTCCTAATGCGGGTTTCTCTTTGGGTTTCGGTGTGTGAATTTGGAGGGAACACAAACAACACTGTCTTTAATACTCTGCCACAGGACAGATTCCCAACCAAGTCACCTGGCTGGCTGCAGCCACAGCGTCCGGGATGGCTTTGCACAGGAAGGTAAGATGGGACAAAAAGGGGTGGGAAGGAACAGGCTCTTTGGTCAATTACATTCACAAAACACTGGCTGCACGACGCTGAACAGGCTTCTTTTCAGTAGTATGTCTCTGTATCCTGTGATTTCTCAGTGGGACAGTGTCCCTGAAGTCTGGTGACCACAAGTGGAGCTGCTCGCAGGTCTGGGGTGCCAAGGGCATTGCCACGTGGGGTCTTGTGCTCTCTTGGACACTAAGGGTGAGTCCCCACTGTCCACTCTGCCTCGCCTTCAGCTCGGGGACGCTGGAGGTGGCGGCAGAATGAGTACCTTCTTTGCATTGAATTCTGCCTATTGTATAGACTGTGACTTGCACTGGGTGTGACATTCTCAGAAATTAAACTGGGGCTCTGTGTGCTGACTGACACTCTGAAAGAATGCCAGAGATGTCAGGGAGCCCTCTGGATCAATTTACAGAAAGGGAATGTTTCAGCGACAACTCGGTGGTACAGATGAAACCAGCACCTGGGGCCTCGCGGTCTGAGCTCTCCTCCTGCCCTGTGTCCTGCAGGAAATGAAACTCCAATCAACGTTTAAAAATTCAGGAGGAACCATGTCCTTGTGCTGTGGGGGAGGCAGTACTTCCTCCCTCCCCCACTGGCCACCGCTGGTTGGTCTGTAATGACACTCGTGCCTTATTTACCCTGGGAAAGAAACAGCAAGGAGAAAGCAGCCAGAGAAACTCCCCGAGGCAGGGAGAGTGAGGGGCTGGGCTGACCACCGCTGGAGCAAACAAGTATGCCAATAACGGTTTCTTTCGCCTCTGCTTTGCTCACGAAGCAGAAGGAAAAGAGCATAAAGGGAGCACTTGGGAAATGGGTCACAGGGATTGTGATGAGGGGACGTTCCACTTAGCCATTCAAAACGAGCCTTGCTTAATGAGATCACGTACTTGGTAACTAGGTCTGCACACACAACAGCTTTCCAGACTGATCCAGAAATAGATGAACCGAGGAGATCCGGAGAGAAGCCCCAGGGCCCTTGGGGGCACTTGGCTTGCTCCAGGTCTGGCCAGATGAGCCCGCAGACCTGGCAGGTCTGGGGAAGTGGAGATCACCCTGTCCTCACCCCGCGGCGTTCAGTTAAAGACTCTCCCGCCACAGCCACATGTGTCAGCCAGTGGTCAGCCAGACGCTTCCATGCTATTTACTCACTTCGACTGACAATAACCTCTGGTTCCTCCCAGACCCACGTGCTTCCCGCAGCAATGGAAGGTGACATTTATCCAGCCTCGCAGTATAAACCCGACACATGTTTACTGAGGGCCAGCTACTTGCCGGGAGGCCCTGTTCTCAGAATCAGGGGCACAGCGCTGACAACGCAGAGCTTCCACTAGCCAAGCATCTCCCCCATGCCAGGCCTCTCACCGAATCCTCACCTATTAACACCCGCTTTGTTGGGGACCCTAGGCTCAGAACAGGGAGATGACTTGCCCCAAATAGACAGTAAATGGCAGTCAGGACTAGAACCGGGGTGAGCAGGACCCCGAAGTCTTCATTCGTAAGCCCTGACCACTCCTGCCTCCCTTAAGAGAAGAAAAAAGACTGGCTGACCACGCCCTGGACTAAGAGCTCATCTCTCCCTGGGTTGGGGGGCTGGGGAGGCCCCCCAGGACGGCCCCCAGATATGGTGATTCACTAGGAGGACTTGAAGGACTCAGTATGTGGTTGTACTCACAGCTAGCATTTATTACAGCAAAAGGACACAGAGCAAAATCAGCAGTGGGCAAAGGCACATGGATTCAGGTCTGGGGGAAGCAGGTGCCAGCTTCCAAGAGTGCCCCACAGGCGCAGTCACAGAGCGCAGGCTGCATTCCCCCAGCAGTGAGCTGTAACGGCACGTGTTAAACTTTCATCAGGAAGCTCACTAGAGACCAAGGCTTGTAACCCGGGCTGGTCACATGGGCATGCTCTGCCTGGCAGGTGCCGTGTTCCGGTGTCCCGGGCAGCACGCAGGTGTCCAGCACAAAGCACACTGTCTGTGCAAACAGGTCAGGCACAGGAAGCCCTCTCCACAGTCAGGGTGGTGGGAACCCTTCCAAAATCCACGTCCCGGGTGCCAGCCAAGGGCCAACCTTGCAAGCAGGGTTTTGTGAAGATAAGCAGTCCCAAGCTTGCTCTCGTAATTGCTTTATGCACACGCTCCTTCTGTTAGAAGAGCTGGTCAGCACAAAATGGCCAGGGGAAGTTGGTAGGAAGCAGGTAGAACCTGAAGTCTAGATGAAACCCTCTCTGATATAAGAACTGCTGCATTTTTAAAGCAGATTATGTTGAGGGTTTTTGTGGGGGGAGAGCGAACACAGCCATGGGGGCCTGGTGACTTTAAGGGGGCAGAGTGACTTTAAAAAAGAGCTTTACAGAGGGAAAAGCACTGGTGCAAGCCTCACGGGACTTAAGGTTCTGTTTGGCTTTACGTCAATCCCCATCTCAAACGAGCTGTGTGACCTTGGCCCAGGCCCTTAACCTCTCTGGTTTTCTCATCTGTGAAATGAGGAGGCTAAGCCATGTAATCTGTAAGGCTCCCATCTCTGACAGAGTTTGGTTTTATGACTGACGAGCAGCTTCCTTTAAACAGGAGATTCCCCTGGTGAATACAGAGGATGATACGAATTCCACCCAGCTTTCAGGAGCACATGTATCAAGAAGGGAGGCCCTTGTGGATGCCTGAGCTGAGGGAAAGGGGAATGGGGCGTGCATTTCTCAGGCAAGTGGTGGTTTTAGTTCCCTCAGGGGGTGTGTGGAAATTCAGCATTCCTTGGTTCTACCAGTTTTTATTTACTGGCAGGAATGGGGACCTGGATGGGCTGGTTTGAAGAGAGAGGGGGTGGCTGCAGAAGGCATTGTAGCTACCCTGGGGTCAGTTCGTCAGAGTCACCCAGTTGCAGGTGTTGGGGTCAAGTCCAGGAAGCTCCCAGGCACACCCAGTCCGTCAGTTTGCAGTTCAGACTTCCCTTGTGGTGTTACCAAGAGAGAAAATAACAGGCTCTGTGTATTCAGTATATTTTGTATTTGATATATTTTCCTCCCTTCAACTCCAGTTATTGACTCTAAAACCCGTCCATTTGGTTGAATCCATACTAATGCCAATCTCTGCTACAGCGGGTGTGACTGGCACTACACAGGACGAACAGATTTGGCAATAAACACTGATTAAGCTCCATGGAGGGGGGGGGGAAGATTACAAAGGAATGGGATGTGGGACCCTGGCTTCACAGAGTCTAGCGTCCATTGGGGCTGAAGCAGAATGTCATGGAAAGAACAGGGGCTTTGGAAACAGGCCTGAGTTAACTACTGCCCAGCCCCGTTGCTTGCTGGCTATGTTTAACACCTGCAGCCTCAGTTTCCTCATCTGCAGAATGGACGCAAGAGCATAGCCTTTCAGGGCTGAGGTCGTCTGTACGGAGGGCGCGGCACCCCTGTCCAGTGACAGCAGCCCTGTGTTTGATGTGAACCACACCCCCTGCAGCTGTGCGGCGTGGCAGCCCCCCCCGCCGTCGGCGCTCAGTAAGTGCTCAATAACGGTGCGCTGGCTAATTGTCAGTGGTGCTACTGTGTAAGTCAGAACTCGGTGGGAGTTAGCACTAGTCTGAGCCACGATGAAATTCAGAAGTCGTTCCCAGATGTAATTATGGTTCACCGAAACGAGCCATCTGAATTAGAATTTGAACAACTAGAGATCTTGCTGGGTGAGACCAGGGAGGGCATGCCAGGAAGAGGGAAAAGCATGAGTGAAAAGCAGAAAACCAAGAGGCGTGTCTAGAACAGACTTGGAGAACCTTGGATGTTATAAGCAAGACACTGGGCTTTATGCAGGTAGCACAGAGACAAGACAAGGAGGACGGGGCTTTGAGTACAATGGACTGGAGGTTGCGGGGACAAGGGGCAGGGAGCCTCGTTAGCACGCTGTGTGGAGGGAGGGGGAAGAAGCCCAGGATTAGGGCACAGGCATTCAGCTCCAACAATTTTTAGGTTGTGTTGTTGCTGTTGTTGTTGTTTTTTGGTTTGTTCATTTTTTTAAGGACCAAATAACGTTCTCAGTCCTGGGATGGGAGGTGACACGGCCACTGGGAGGTGATGCCGTTCTTCCCTAGAGGATGCGACAGCACACACAGTCCCCAGGTAAATGCCACCCACCTGCAGCCTGCCAGTAATTTCAAGAAAGCTATTTTGGAGGTTATAACAGGATCCCCCGCTCTTTCTGCCTCACCCTACTACACTCCCCACTCCAGCGCCCCACCCCCCTACCCGGGGGAGTAAGTACGGAAAGGAGCAGGGAGCAGGGCTTCACCTACTCTCTCAGCACCATGGGGATCACCTGAAGTGGGTGTGGAGCCGCCACCCGCCTCAGCACTCCCAGCCCCAGGAAGCCCCGGCTCTGTGCTCCACGGTTGCTGGGTCCCAGGCACGGGTTTTCTTCCCAGTTACTGTCTGGGATGAGAGAGGCCAGACAGTGGCGCTGCAGGCAGGGACCCCTGGCCACCTGCACCGGCACAGACACTCGTCGATGACACTTTCAACAAGGAGTCAACAGGAGCAGGGTCAGATCCCAACTCCCTCACTTCCTCTCACCTGCGGTGGTGACTGCTGCGTGAGGTCAGCCGCTCAGCCAGACATGGTGTCTCTCGAGTCGCCGGGGTTTTTCTAGGGCCTTCCAAGTGGGGCTATTGTGTCCTTTCCTTTGTATTTACTACATGCCAATACCTCGTCTCCTTTTTTCTGTCAACTTAACTTTATTCAGGGAGGTCTTTGCATTTACTTCTCCCGCACCCCCTCCATTCTTTTCTCAACAGGAGAAAATCCAATGTGTGATACAACTCCTTTGTTCTTTTATTGATTCAATTGACCAGATTTCATCTCCTCACCTTCTACACGGAGTCCCCAGATATTTTGTCTGCTCCCCGCCCAGTCCTGAATGTCTTGTTCATCCCCAAGAGCCCTGCAGAAAGGCCAGTATCCCTGTCCCCACCCCCAATGAGTGAAACGCCCCTTTTACCTGCTGTGTGGGTACTCCACAGAGCTCACCCATAGGCCTGGTGCCTGCTCCTCTTTCTAGACTCCGAGTGTCTGCAAGCCCAGAGCTTGCCTCTCCCTAAATCCCAGTAAACTCGGGGGCCAGTTCACAGGAGGTACGAACAATGCTGGCGAACTGGACAGACGAATGAACGAAGGACTAAGTGAGGGTCCGTTCCACTAGCGGCATTTGCCCTTCTGGAGCGTCCACCACCACCATCCATCACAGAAGCTTGGAGACAGAATGCTATTTCAATTCACTACCAAAGCTTTCAGCCAACCCAAGCCCTGGGAGCCCATCCCTCACAGGACAGGTGATCTGTGGGTGGCAGAAGACAACTGAATTCTCAATGTCACTCAGAACTTGGAAGACATCCAGGGTTTGGGAGCCCTGCAGGCACGGAGCAGCCCTGGCTCCGTTCCCCGGCTGCTGCATGAGCCTGAGGGTCCCCGAGACCCAGAGCACAAGACGGCCGGAAACCCTACGATAGCCCCATCTTCTTCCGCGTCTCGGCCATCACTCAGACCCCCGCCCAGACCTCCAACAGCTTGGTTCTACATAGTTAGTTCTTGTTGCAAGTGCTATAAGCTTTCCCCTTCTGGTCCTGATGGTAAATCTGACTGTCAGAAGAATTTCCCGAAAGCAGGTGGCAAGAGAAAAATAGTAAAAGCAGCAACGTCCCAGCTAGAGAACAGAAAATCTGGATCCACCACTAAAAGAACCGAGATGACCCCGGAGTCACCACAGAACTTCAGACAGAAAATGCAGCACCAGAGGTCATCCACACGGAGACCCGGGCACCCACAGGCACCCCCGTCCTGCTTGTAAACCCCTGAAAGGACAGGGGAGGCGCTAAAACACAAACACAGGGGTGAAAAACTAGAACGTCCTCACCGACCCCTCAATTTATAGTTTTCTTTTTCATCTTGTGTTTTCTAAAGCCCCTATGCTAAAGTGTACCACTTGTAGAATAAGAAAACGAAAAACATAACGGAGGAAAAAGTAAAGGAACAGGCACTGAAGACTCCAACTGATGGCTCACCCTTGGGACATCACAGGGCGAGTGAAAAGCCAGGGGCTGAATCTGAGGTCGGAATCACAATGGTGGGATGCGGTGAAACACTGATTGTTGAAGGAGCTTTTCTCGATTCTAAAAAAGGTACATGGCACTATGTTTAATGGGTTGAATTGTGTCCCCTCAAAAGGTATGTCCAAGTCCTCCCCCACCCCGCCCCCTGGTCCTGTGAATATGACCTTATTTGGAAAGAGCATCTCAGCGGATGTGACTGAATGAAGGACCTTGAGAGGGGATCATCCTGGACTCAGGGTTGGCCCTAAGCCCAGTGACTGGTGTCCCTGTGAGTAAGGAGACGGAGGTCTGAGACACAGAGACACACAGGGGAGAAGGTCAGATGAAGGCGGAAGCCAGCAGGAGCTCGAAGAGAGGCACGGGGCACACGGTCCTTCGGAGCCTCCAGAAGGAACCAACCGCGCCGACACTGACTTCGCACTTCTGGCCGCCGGACTGGGAGCGAACCCATTTCTGCTGCCATCCCCCGAGTGCGTGGTCATGTATGTCAGTCCCGGGAAACTACATGCTACGGTAAGTGGAAGGGGCTTATATAACTATTGACAAGATGGTTTCAATTATGTAAGAAAGATGGACAGTGGATGCGTGTAACTTCATAAAGTGAGGGAAGTTATTAAGAACACAAGCAATTTGCCATCTTCCTACTAATGATCCGCTAACAGCAAAACCTTGCTGCTGTGCTGTGGTCCTTATGCTCTTTGGACGCTGCAGGTTCCCAGTGGCGTGGGGAGGTGGGGGCACAGGGAACGCAGTTCCAGTTTTACAGACGAGCCACTGAAGCCAGAATGCAGGCACCAGGCTGGGCTGCGGGGTGGCTGAGTCTGAACAGGAATTCTGGTCTCTTGCTGCTTCTCACCAGCTCCAGTCTGTTTGGCTATTTACTCAGGGCTAAGGGGGTCTGTGCCACCCACCCTCTCCCCATTCATATGCTGAAGTCCTGACCCCCAGCACCTCAGAAGGTACCCACATTCGGAGGTTAAGGTCTTTGAGAGGTGATTAAGCTAAAATGAGGCCGTGAGGGTGGGCCCTAATCCATCCTAACTGCTGTCCCCACAAGAAATGGAAATTCAGCCTCCCAGAAGAAGAGCGAGATCAGACGCCAGCAGGCACAGAGGAAAGACCACATGAGGACACAGGCGGAATGGAGAGAACCCTCAGAAGAAACCAGCCCTGCTGACACCTTGAGCTCCAGAACTGGGAAAATATAAATTCCTATTGTTGAGCCACGTGGTCTGGGACAGCAAGCTCTGAGCTGTGGTTTGGGACAGCTCGAGTGGACTGTGACACTTAGGAAAGCTGGAACGCAATCTTTATGCCCGTTTTTCCTTCTTCTGTGGCATCCTCTCTGGGCTCAGACAGGAAGCAGGAAAATGCATAATTCCCAGCTACAGGTCCCCACCTGGTGAGGTTATTCCTGGGCTAACAGCAGCTAGCACTTCTGGAAAATCGATCCTCTGGAGCACATGCGCCGAGTCTGGTGGGCGGGCAGAGTGGTCAGGGCTATGTTCACCAGCAGCGCCAGCCTTCTTGGGTTTCTCACTTAGAGCCACAGGCCACCGCTGCTGGGGCATGGCGGGGGGTGGAGGGGGCTGGGGGGCAGGTGTACCTCCCAGGCCTGGGTTTCAGGCCAGAGGATTCTTCTTAAAAAAAAAATCCTCACCTGAGAATATGTTTATTGATTTAAGAGAGAGAGAGCGAAAGACGTCGATGTGAGGGAGAAACAAGGATCGGCTGCCTCCTAATCGCACCCTGACCAGGGATCCAAGGGCTCGAACCTGCAACCTTCTAATGTATTGGACAGCACTCCAGCCAACTGGGCCACCCGGCCAGGGCAGGCCAGAGGACTCTCTGTGGTTGTTAGGCAGCGAAGCGTGGCTGCAGGAGGCAGGGCATGGCAGCTAGGGCCCTGGAAGGGAATTAAGTTCAGATACTGGTTCCTGTCGCTCCTCTGCGACCCTACACAACCTGCTTCCCCAAGCGAGACTCAGCTTTCCCTCACCTGCATAGGGAAGCTGGCCCCACCCCCGGGTACGAATGTGCAGTGTCACGCGCCCACTCAGCACAGTGCCCGCCACACACAGTGGTGCTCAATGCCTGTTTCTCCTGCGCACCAAGGAAAAGGGTGCACCAATTTGGCTCCTTTCTGAGCTGCACTGAAATCCCAGTGGAGTGGTCTCATTTATTTCCCCATGGGGCTACCTGAGCCCCGGGGCTGAGTTTTTGTACGACTGCACAGTATTTTAAAAGATTTTGAATTTTTTTTTACCCCAGTGTTTTTAAAACTCAGGAACTTCCAAACAAAAATTCCAACCTGAGTCCTTTTGATAAACCAGAAGACGCAGTGATACAGGAAGTGTCCCCCTCCGCGACAGTCCCTGGCTGGGCTGGGCTGGGCTGGGCTGGGCTGGGGCTCCCCTTCACAGAGCGAGAGCCTCCTACAGGCGTGGGCCCCACCTGGTGAGCTATGCCACGCCCACCTGCCTGGCCTCCTGGAGACACCTGGACATGGACTCCAGGTGCAGAGAGAAGGGGGTGGGGCCCACAGAGCAGGTTCAGCGTGCACACAGGTCAGGTAACTGAATCCTCATCAGCTCTGACTAACAGCTTCGGAGCAGACACCCAGAGTTCATGATGAGCCACAGTTAACGTGGGCAGGTGAACAGGCTGTACTACAAGGAATTCTGCCTCAAGGTTTTCCAGGAGCTACTAAACCAAACGTGATCACAATTATAGGCAGGTGGGAGCATGATGGAGCAAGCGCGAAGCGTGGGTTTGCTCGTGTCTGGCTCTCCTGCCGCGCCCTTCACAAGTCCGGTGGGGGCTCTGGCGGAGGTCCAGACTGCGGTCCACCCTTCCGTCAGAGTAACGCCGCCGGAGAGGCCACAGACAAGGCGTGAAGCTCAGGGTGTTACTGCGCTCAGAGCAGCCCCGGCAGAAGGCCCCAGGGACCCCAAACGCTGCGATGTGACAGGGCTCCCCCACTCCAGAGTGAAGTAGGGGCGGGGGCTGGGAGTGAGCAACAGAGGTTTATTTTTCTCAGAAAATGGAACAAATTAGCCCCTGCACATCCTATCTGAGACTCAGGGAGAGATATGGCTTAAAAAAAAATCACTGATGCGGCATTTTCACAGAGCAGATCGATACTGCAGCTTAAATGAGAATTTACCGCCTTCAGAAATGCAGATGAGACCCTGCTCCCGGGCTCAGGCTCAGCCCGGTCTCGGGCCCAGCAACCCAACAGCTCTGCCCACTTCCCATGGCCTTGAAGGGCCCGGCTGGCTGCCTTTCCGGGTCATGGACAGGGCTCTGCACAGTGCCCGCCTGACTCCTCTGGCTGGGGACACCAGGCTCAGTCCCAGTGTTGTCATAGAAACCACCATTTGAACACCTGGCCCTGCATCCATACTGGTTAACTGACATCCTTCCTCCCTCCCGACAACCATCCCCCACGGACTGCCCACCCCTCACCCCACCGAGCTGCCCTGTGGGTTGGACTCTGGGCACTGGCTCCCAGCAGCCCGGCAGGTGTGAGCTGCAGCCCCTCGGACCCGCTCCGAAGATGTGACGGGTGCAGAACCCAGACGCGGGCCTCAGGACAGCCGTCTCCGACTCCCTGGAAGGATGCATCTGCTCCCGCACCCTCCCCAGCCATCCGAGATGCACATAAAAACCTGACCCCCGCTTTCTCTGTACTTTTATCTCTGCTGTGTGCTCTGGGGAGTTCTGACAAAACAAACGAACATGAACTTCAAGGTACCGGGAGTGTAAATCACTGCAAATCCTCCCAGGCCTCCAAAACCTACAAATGCTGCTTGCTTGGCCCAAACCAAAGAAGAGCTGGGAAGGCGAGTACTCTTATTAAACAGGCACTGCCAGCCTTCGCCTTGCACCCTGGTGGAGAGAGCGTTCTCGCATCTGTTACCACCGTCACACCCTTTCATGGACCCGCACAGGGGGCAGGGCTAGTAACACATCGCTCCATTTAGGGGTAAACTACACAGAAAAACACGTAGAGTGTGTGGCTGTGCACTCACCAGCACCCAGATGTAAAACTAGCTAGGATTTTGTCATATTTCCATTAATTTAAAAAAAAAATCCTTCAGTGAAAGTGAAGGTCTTCTAATACAGCCCCCCTGCCTCACCCCACTGACTCCAGGGGATCACTTTCTTCAGTTTGTTTTGCAACCTTAACGCCATTTTTAAACAACTTTCATACACGTGTTTATACCCCTGATCAATATATGGTATCGGTTGGTTTGCATGTGTTTGTAAAGTTTATAAACATTGTGATACTCTGTACTACGGGTGAACAGCTTGCTTTCTTGAACTACTCAGGTCCTGCCTGGAACTGCACCATGATGCGTCTGACCCCCTACTAATGGGCAGGTGCCTCGTTTGCAGTATTTTCATCGCTAGGAGCAATGAGGACCAGATACCCTAAACACGTCCCTGTGCGCACAGGGCAAGATTTCCTCTAACGTGAGGGGGGCCCTGCTGTCCTGACGGGCCCTGCCCTGCCCTGCCCGCCGCAGAGGGGCGCATCCTCTCGCAGGCTCATGGGTCACTGCACTTCCTCTTCCGGGAACTGCCCCTGTCGCAATTTGTTCAGATCAAACAAGTCACAGCCAGCGGTAATGAGCACAGCTTTCCGAGGCAAAACAGATCGCTTCCCTGTCACTTCCCAGGCCCCCCCCCCCCAAGGATGTCAGGCTGACCCCACTCCTGACAGCCTTCAGGGCGACGGCATCAATGCCCGCCCAGGCCCAACGCGACAGTTACAGAGCACACTGCTGCTGCCGTTGGCTTCCTGCTGCCAAGGCTTCCTGGAGGAAGAGGGGCTGCTGGCATTCTTTCCACACGAGTTCTTCCCCAAATCCATTCACAGAGGCCACCCCCAGTTCCCCTTGAACCCTGGCCTCCTAAAGACAGCCTAAACACTGGCCACGAGGACCTCTCAACCCCAGTCAGGCAGAGACAGCAGCCGCCTCTGTGCTGCCCTCCTTGACCTGGCAGCGTTGCACGGGTTAGTGGAGAGGGCACAGGCTCGTATTCATCAGCTGTGCGACTCCGGGTATGTTACCTACCCTCTCTGAGCCACAGACACTGTCCCTGTGCTGATGTGAGTTGTAAGAATTAAGAGAACGTACGCATGAAGTAATTGGAAAGTATCAGGCATTCAATTTATGGTAAGTGACAGCAAGCCAAGAGGCCCTTGCTAGAAATCAATACATCAAACGAGGATGAGCTCTGTGGAGACACAGAGAAAGCAAGATGTGGCCCAGACTGTGGTTGGTGGCTGGGGAGACAAAATGAGGACACACGCATCACAGTCGGGGTCATCGAGAATTAACTGACGGATCCTGAGGGCTGGAAATGAAGTCTCCAAGGGGAGGGGTGGATGTTAAGCTGAATCTGGTCCCCTGGGGACACCTGGCAATGTCTCGGAGATGTTTTTGGTTGTCACAGCTTGAGGGTGAGGATGCTACTGGCGTCTGGTGGTAGAGGTCTGGGACGCTACTGAACAGCCTGCCGTGCACAGGACGGCCCTCCACGGCGAAGAGTTGGCCGGCCCTGGATGCCAACAGTGCCGAGGTCGAGAAGCCCGCATTAGGCCACGGGACAGGGACGGGCATTCTGGGGCAGGGAGCAGGGGTGAGTGCAACATTTCCCTGAGACCATAAGGGAACTTACCTGGCTCAAGCCAAGACCACAAGCTGGAAGGGGCAGGCAAGGGATGTGAATAGGTGAAAATGGTCCTGATTCCGAGGTCACAGGACAGCTGCCGGGAGAGCCTGCTGGCTCCAGAGGCCAAGCTCTCTAGACAGGCTGGACTCACGGAGTCAGAGCAGGGCCACACCGAGGCTCCCAGCCTTTCACCGCCTCGAATCCTCCTCCTGGTCCAGCCACCCCCCGACCAAGGATGACATGTCTGGCAGTGGCCACCTTCTGGACCACAGGCCTCGTTCACATGAAATGATGAAACGCACGAGGGAAGTCTGGCGGCAACATCTGCCACCATGACGCAATTATTAAGGGTGATTTCAGCAGATTCTCATTTTTTATTCGTAACAAACAAATGCAACCGCCAGGCCGGGCCTCTGATCAGCCCGAGAGAACAGCGGGTGTCGCTGTGGAGCTGGAATGAGTCTGGCAAGAGCACAGAAGCGGGCACTTCTAAGTGGGCTGGACGAAAATGCCACGTGGGCTGCCGGCCCCCGGATGTTCTCGGAACCTGAGGAATCCGAGCACCCGCTGTGGGAGCTGACAACGGGCTCCGACCACTCTCTCCCGCGGAGACGAACCCGAGGTCTAGGAACGCAGCAGCGAGAGCTGACGCTGGTCTAGTCCTCCGTCACCCGCCAGGCACCACGCCAAACACTGGACACATTGTCTCACGGACCCTCCCAGCCACCTGAGAAAGTAAGTACCATTACTTCTCCTCTTCACTTATCTGCCTTTCAGAAAGGGAAGAGGCAGGGTTTGAACCCAGGTCCCTGTGGTTTCAGAGCCCAGGTTCCTGCCCACAGGCGAGGGTCCTCCTGCAGTGGACAGGTGGCTGGTGTCCCTGCTGGCCTCAGGCCCAAGGCCATGGTCTTCAGTCAAGTACTCAGGCTGATGCTGCTCAAGTTCGTCACGTGAAAGGATGCAGCGCCCCCCTGCACCGCACCCTCAGTTATGTGGAGCCCAGTAAATCCCACCTCTGAGAGGCAGTCTGGCTTTATATATATATGAACACAGACGAAACAGCCACCCCTCCCCGAGCAGGCAGACACCCAAACGGCAGCTCCGCTCCACGTGCCCCCGTCAGTGCCTCGACGAGCACGGCAGGAGCAGCACTTTTCAAGCAGCGGTTTAGGACACTGTGGCTGAATTATTATTTATCCATTAAAAATAGGAGTCTTGCTAATTAGGCCATAATGGTACTCATTTATCATCCGGTTTTGGAGCATATATTGTATTGATCTACAGTGCTGTCCGTGCGCACGAGGCACTCACTAAATAACAGCAGCTCAGCGCTGCGACCTGGTCTCGTGAACCCCGAGCCCTCCTGGAAACCAGCGTCGGAGATCGGGCTGACTGCTGACGGGGGGCTCGCTGTGACGGCGCCGGTTCCTTTGGCACTGGATGCTTCAAATGCTTTCCCCCCGATTTTTGACCGGGGTCCCCAAATTGTGGAGGGTCTGCTAATTCTGGCAAGAGAAGTTATAGGTACAAGGAACTCATGTGGTTATGTCCTTGGAAGTTGGGTGGATAAAAACTGCACTTGTCGGTACCTGAACTGAGCGTTCTAAAAGGTGTTCGATAGTCAGAGGACACAAGAGTCCTGGCTGCAGCCACAGGGACACACCCCTTGCCTCACACACTAACAGTGCGAGAATGACCCCAGCCCAAACCTCTGCTCCCCGGTCAGGCTCAGTTCAGGTCATCCGCCAGTGACAACCGATGCTTTGTGCGGTTTAGTTATGTCCCATGGATGCTTCCTAACATTTACGCTGAATCCTGCCTCTGCTGTTTACTAGCTGCAGGGCTGTGGGGAACTCAGTGTACCCCCTGCCCACCAGTGGGCACATCTGTGAAATAGGGACAATGAGGCCCACCTGTGCTACAGAGCCGTTACAAAGTCTACATAAGGCAGTGTATGCAGTGCATGTGAAATACCTGGGGAACAGCAAGTTCTCACGGTTTCATGCCTCAGTTTAATCCGTCTGCAAATGGTCAGCTCACTTACTGCAGCACAGCCCCTGACGAAGAGCGTGAGACCACGTGCGAGGGTGCACGTGCACGGATGATGGGCTGGAGCACACGGAGGGGTATCTTACCCGGAAGGACAATACCAGAAAGACTTCAGGGGTCAGACATTTGGCAGTGTCGATCCATGAGGTGTAACTCAAAACAAAATTCTGTGGTTGAGTACTTTCAGGAAATACCTCCCCCACTGAGTGATTCCTAATGTACCCAACTGTATCTGAGGTGCGAGAGTCCTAACACTAAGAAAGTGGTTTAATGTGGTGTTCACCCAGTGCTTCCCATACTTCTTATCACAGAACTTTTCCAGGAGGTGGGTGAGAGAGGGCATGAGAAAGTTATCATTTCAGACACTCGAGGTAATGAAAAGACTCAGAACGCGAATAGAAGGTGGGAAGAGGAACGGAAAATCAGAACTGTTACCCCCACCCCCACCCCCAAGAATTGTGAGTCAAAAGTGACCACTGTCCCTGACCTTCCCAGGCTCCGGCTGGATAAAGGGTAAAGGTCGACTGCGTGTTTCACAGACCGGATGGCAGGGAACTGGAATGTCTGGGCACAATTCTTCTCAGACACTGCCTTTGTCCTGAGTAAGCTGAATGCAGAAACAAAGCGCAGCAAAACCTTGTGGTCATTAAACCTCACGGTTAAATGATTAACTGACAGGGGAGAGGCGGCATCTCCAGGCTGAGTCAAAAGGCTTCCTGAGTGGAAGCCTCAGGCATCCCAGCTGTCTGCCAAACATCACGCTTACTTCACTGCATCTACAACAGGAAGGGAGAGAAGCGTGTGGGGCAGGGGTATCAAGAGGAGAAGGACACTGAGAGAGTAGAGGGCTGGGAAGTGAGAGGGAGGAGGCAAGAGAGAGGAGGGGACCAGAGGCAGAGAGAAGTGAAGGAAGTAATTAGCATTTCACCCCTTTCAAAAGCCTCATGGCGTTGGAGAGCTGATGCTCCCCGGGGTCTGATGCTCCCCAGGGTCTGATGCTCCCCGGGGTTACCCAGAGTGCCCCAGGTTTCCACCACCAACTTGCTGACTCCAAGCTATTCTTCCTGCTTGAGTCAAGTGACAGGTTTTCCAGCCAGATGGGAGGTTCCAACTATCACTGACTGAGCCCAAGGGGACCGGAGGGACGACTCCATTCCTCCATGCCGGTCAGCAGCAGACGCCCTGGGCTACTGCTCCCGCTGCCACTCTTACCGTTCAGCTCAGAGCCTGGGCTCACACTCGCAAATCCACCCGCTGCCTCCCCGGTCTGAGGAGAGGCAGCTCCCTGAACAAGAGCATCTCATTTCCCACACTGTCATGGAGACAAGGGGTAAAATTCCCTCTCAAAGCTTCATACCCCTGGATTAAGAAATCACTTCCTTCAGATATGCAAATGTCACAGGCCCCATGGAGTGAGAGTCTGGGACAGAGCAGCCTGAGGCCTGAAGGGACCAGCGGGGTGAGGAGAGCTCAGGTTTGCACAGGGACCTAACGGAGTGCGTGCTGATGGTGTCAGTTCACGTGACCACAACACACGCTGCACGGTAGGGAGACTGGCAGTGGTACTTCACACACCTTCAACTGCAACACCCGGGGCTGTGTAGAGCGTCGAGATTTACCATCTCCTGCTGGCAGGAGAGTTCTCCAGATTTCCCTCCTCACAGTTTCCATAAGACGCTGATATCCTAGTTTTGTACTGCAGGAGGTAACTTGCATATGGATGCGCACGTGCAAATACAGATATACACGTGTGTATGTGTGTGTATCGTGTGTGTGAAAATACAGGCACATGTGCATCTGTGTATGCATGTGCATAGTGCATAAATGTGTGAACAGGCACACACATATGTGTGTGCATCCATGTCACCTGTGTGTATGCATGCAGGCGTATGGAATGCCGAAAGAGGGGAAGAGGGGATAAAGCCAACTTTTTCAGCTTCCAGGTCTTTTGGTTGGAAGCGACATCTAAGAAGCCACAGGCACTCAGAGCTGGACTACCCCGCCCTCCAAAGAAGGAAACAGACACAGCCCTCTGAGGGGACGGGGCAGACACGCCTTCGCCGCAGATGCCAGAGCTCGTGGCTTGGACCTAAGGCGCCTTTACCTTCCAGATCAGAAGTATACAGAGGCAAAATTTAATGAGGACGTAGACTACATGGATGTGAGAGACAAGAGCCACCGCCAGAGACCACCTGAGTCACAAAGGGCAACACCTGGAACCCTCACTAAAATCCAGGTGTTTCTAAGTCCTTCGAAGTTTCTCTGGCACAACACACTGTGACTTTGTGGCCTTTGTCATATTATGTGCCTCGGTTTCCTCATCTGTGAAATGGGAAAATACTAGCACCTGCTCCTTTTGGTGATAAAGCCAACTTTCTCAGCTGCCAGCTCTTCCAGCTGGAAGAGACCTTTAAGAAGAGACACCTGGGTCATTGTGAGACTGCAGTCATTTACAATACAAAGTGCTCAGAGCAGCGCTGGGCGCACAGCGTCACGCAGGCTGAGCATTATCCCCTCTCATTACTCCATCAAAGCATGTAACGTGCACACCCCCACACACCTCTTCTCTCTTCTCTGACATAAAAACCGCCAAGTGCATCACAGTCGCCAGTGAGAAGACAGGACGTGGTGAAGAACCCTGCAGTGTGGTCTTCTTTACTTTCTATCTGCAGCTCTGCTTTATAAATCGTTTCGCCAAATTGACGCTTAATAGCTTAATATTGGGTTCATACTAATCTCACCCTGTCTGAGCTTCAAAGGAACAAACTGTTTTGACTGTTAATGAAACGGATTCAGTTGCTAGTTTACAAGAGATCAGAGCCGGAAAAAAAAAAAAAAACCCAGCTGATCTAACAAGACAAGTATTCCACAGTGCTCTTTTAAAGCCATTTGGGTTTACAGAGCCGTTGCCCTAAAGCGGGGGAAATTCAGCAGCCTCACCTGGCTGGCACAAGGCCCCACGGACACTAGATGGCACTAGAACACGCTCGAAACACGCGTGCCAGACAACTGGGCTTGGTCCGCCCTCCAACCACACTGCCCCGCTCACTCCTTCATCATCGACGACTCATAACCGATCCTCTTTCAAACTCCCATTCAGCCAATCCCCGACTCCAGTGCAAGCCTGCAGTTTTTCCCTTAGTATAGGGAAATAATAAAATAAACACAGTCTTTAAAGCCTGTGTGTTTAGCTTCTAATAGTCATTCTCCCAGCCTTCTTTATTCAGAACACAAGATCAAGTTTCCAGAAGTACAGGTGTTGTTTATTTTTTAATGTGGATATTGCTCTTTCAAAACATGAAAGAAATGTGCTCGATGGGAAATGTCTAACACTGGACACGAAAGTCCCCAGTGAGCCGCCAGCACAGATGACTGCTGCTCGCGGTTGGAGACCCCACCTCCAGGCTGAGCCGGGCACACAGGAGCCACTAACTCAACAGTGGGTTCTCCACTCCGGGTGCTTCCTCACGTGCAAATCACTGAGCCATTCAAGACACCCCGTGGTCTTACAACATAGGTCTTCCACAGCTCATAACTCAATGGAGTTCTCGCTTCCTTCCAACAGAAATTAAAATGGACACACACCAGGGATGCTGGAGTTTCCAGAGATTAAAAACCGAAGGATAACTCGGACCACCCAGCACCCCAGTACTGGATATGTTAATCAGCCTTCACTGGCAAGCCCAAAGGAGGCTGACAGCCCCAGTGGCTGATGGCGGGCACCAGACCTCCTTGCCCCAAAGCTCCGGCCAACAGCCAGCCGGCTTCTTCTGGGGCCAGCCTCCTGCTCCCCAGCGCTCCAAGGGCCAGGCTTCCCTCACTTCCCTGACAGCTGGGAGTGGCTGATGCGGGGCTGGCAGGGGTCTCTGCAACAACCTGCCCTCCTGAAAAAGACAGCTGAGCATCTGGGGTAGGACGAGCCATTATACTGAGAGAAAGGAAACCTGCTCTCAGTGGGTGGAAGTCTTGACTCAGGAACCGGGCCCAGGACTAGAGACGGTAAAGATGCCAAGAAGAGCAGGCCCACGTGTGGGAACTGAAGGGGTCTGCCGTGCAGCTGAGAAGCAGGCGGAGCTGGTAGAAGGAGCAGGGGGCAGAGGTCAACAGAAGGGAGAAGAGCGGGAGGGAGCGCAGTGGGGGAATGCTGGAGCGTCCTGCTGGGAGCCTGCTGGAGCCTCAGAGACCTGAAGGCAAAGATGAAGCTCAACACAGGACATGACCCTCCAACAGACTCTGTGAATGAGGGCGTGGAGAGGCATCGCACGCACAGGTCGCTGTGCACCATCTACCGCGTCCCACGGCCTTGTTCATCCCTGGCTGGGCCCCAGAGCAATCCTACAGCTTCTTCCATCAGGTGCCCCTACAGGGTAGCCTTGCATAACGGACAGTCGGATTGGGGGGAGCTGTTGGAGGGGAGGAACAGGACCATCTTGCCTGCTGCCTGAGTAAGTTCTTCTTCACCAACAAAATCACCTGCCCAACTCCACCAAAAGCACTTACAGAACTCTGCACGAAGGGTAGTCTCCCAAACCTATTTACTTTCAACCGCGGGCCTGGGTGTGGACCGCTGGGTGCCGGGAAGTGGCGAGCGGCACTGGCCACGAGGGTAACCCTGCCACCGCTGTGCTGAGTCATCTCACTGGGAGGCTCACACTGAGCCAAGAGGTACAAGGAGACTGCTGGATCGGGGACCTGCTGAGGCCCCTGCAGAGGCCTCTCTGTCACCTTCTACAAAGGGAAATCCATTCATTCTTCCATCAACAACCAGTGATGACCTAATATGTGCTGATAACGGTAATATTAATAGTGATGACAGAAATAGCAGTGAACATTTACTGAGTGCTTGCTGTGTATCAGGCACTGAACCTGAGCATTTTAATGTATTAGTTAATTCACTCCACACAACAATCCTACCATCCTCATTTCACAGACGGAGAAGCAGCAGAGGAGAGAAAGAGTCATCAGCCTAAGGTCACACAGTCTATAATAAGTGGCAGAGCTGGGATTTGAACCCAGGCAGTTGCTACCATAGCCTAGGGTCTGAGGCTCCACTGCCTCCATGTTCCAGGGTACACAGAGGTGAATAAACCAATATGATTCCTGTACGGTCCAGAGAGGAGACCTGCAACAACTAATACATCTAAACAATGTCCCGGAAGAGACACACACACAGGACACTGTGATCGAGAATAGCAAGGGTAAGGGAAGGACAGCCTGCTTAGAGAGTGGCCAGGGAGGCTGTGGTCTTTGTAGCAGTGAGTGAACAGCGCCTGCAAAGACCCTTGGACAGGAAAGAGCTTGGCAGAGGCCCAGGTGGACAAGGAGAGAGAGCATCAGGAGGTGTGCACGGAGACCAGCTGGGAGCTGGAACACACGCGGCAGTGTCATCTTTGGTAAAGAGTTTGGATTTCACTCCGGGCACAAAGAACTCCTAATACGCCACCTTACAGAGGCCAATCAAAGGCGCCAAGGTTGAGTGAGTGAATCTCGAGGCCACCCCAAGCTGTTTGACTTGTTTCAAATTACTTAAGCTCTCTGGTCACAAGTGTCCTCATCTTATGCAAAACAGGAATAAGAATGATACCCACCTTACATGGTCACTGTGGGTGTTAGGAGAGTCACTTAGAGATGTAAAAATCACCCAGGCTAGTGAAGGGCACGTGTTGAGAGCCATTTCCGTGTAATCTGGTGGCCTCTGCCTCCTCTAACCCCAAGTTTTCACCGTGTATTAATAAGCAGGTCTCCCAGTTTAGTGTGGGACTAAGTAGTAGTAATAAAGCAGAGCCAAGGAAGGGAAGGAACGAGGCAAAATTAATCTGGAGTCAGCACTGCTTGTAGCCATTACGGTGACAGGCACCAGATCAACACACAAATGGAAGTGAACACGGGCTTCCTGTGCCAGCTGCTGCCATCCGCCACTTTAGACAATTAAGCAGGCAGACGCGTAACCTTTACATAATTAAGCATTCCCTGACATTTTATTTGCAGCTCTTCATTGTATTCCCTCCCTCTTTTATTTAGGCTGCTTTCAACTGTGAAGGTCCAGCTGCCTGCCGGCTTCACTGGGGTACAGTGACTTACAGTAATTCTGAGTTAAGCTTTATTTTACAGTCTAGGTAAATAATGAGTCAGAGGCAGACTCAATAAAAGCCAGCGCTGGCTGGAACCCGAGTTCAGCTCTACAACCACAGCAGGCTGTAGAGGTTTGGGTGGCTGGCACAGAAGGGGCAGGAGGAGGCGCTGTGCCACAGCAGGGAAGTCTCCCAAAACACAAGGCATTTGCAAGGCCAAGGGCAGCCATCTGTGGCTAGAACCTACTTCCCCTACAGACTAAGTGTGAAATGCATCGCCGTTCCCGGTTCTTCGCCTTTCCTGCATCCATGTTCTAGAAGCAGACGGTACTTCCCACCCCAATGACCTTGGGTTTGGCCATGTGACTTGCCCTGGCCAATGGGAACCTTAGCATGTGCAGGCTTAAAATATGCTTGTGCAGCTGGGTTTTTACACTTCTGGCACTGCCATGAGAAAAAGAAGCCCATTTCTCCAAGAAAAAGAGAGAGGGAGGAGGGAAACAGGTAGAACCAACCTGAATGCAATTTGCAGAACGGAGCCAAGCCTGACTTAGACCAGTGGGACCCTACCAAACTAGACTGGATATTCTTCTCATGTTGCATGTTTCGCATTACATTAAAAATATTCACCAGTGGCTTACGCATCAACAACGTCTGCTGGAGTCCTTACTGTCAGGGAGCGGAGGGTGTACAGAAGAGTAAGTGAGTGATGTGGGAATGGTCTGTTCTCCTGTTTACCTCCTTCACTAGTCTCTGAGCTCCTCAAGGGCTAGGGCAGCGTCTTATTCTTCTTGGTCCCCGAAAGCCAGTGTCTGCTTAACAACAACAAGAGCAACACCGCAGTGTCAGCGAATAATGGCAGCTGCTAGCACTGAGTGCTTCCTCCGTGTCAGCCCTGCCCTAAGCTCTTCCCCAGCACCATTTCATTTGCTAATCCCAAGAAATGATAGGGGTCTTGTCCCCACTCTTCAGGGGGGAAACTGAGTCTTAGAGAGGTTGCTTCATCAGTTCTTGACCCTCAAGTGTACAGAGCGAGCCTCTTCTCCCACACCAAGCCCCCACGTCCTTGACCACACAGCTCCGTCCTGGGCAGCGTCTGCAGGCTGTTCACCCAGACCCCTCGCTTGCTCTTAGGCACACAGCACAGCTCATACTCATCGTTTAGTTTGTCCACTCGGTTGCCCAAACCAAACATGAGATCCTAGGGAGTGTGTCTTAAGAATGTAGTATTTAAGATCTTCACCTGTGAGGTCACAAGACTGTGGATTCAAATCCTGGCTCTGCCATTTGCTGGAGACTGTACAGTCAGTGTTCTCTAGGGAAAGAGAATCAACAGGAGATTGGGTGGGTGGGTGGGTGGGTGGATGGATGGAGACAGACAGATACAGACTATGAGGGACCGGCTCAGGTGATTACGGAGGCAGACAACTCCCCTGATCTGCCGCCGCAGGCTGGAGGCCCAGGGAGGCTGGTGGTGTGGTTCTAGTCCAAACCCAAATGCCTGAGAACCAGGGGAGCCGATGGAAGGCTCCCCTATGTAGGGCTCAGTCCAAGTTCAAAGGCCCAAGCGCCAGGAGCAACAATGTCTCCATGCCCAAGGGCAGGAGAAGAAGGATGCTCCAGCTCAAGCAGAGCAAGTGAATGTGACCCCTGTCCTCCACCTCTCTGTCCTCAATGGGCTGCGGAAGGCCATCTGCTTTACATAGTCTACTGACTGTGATAATCTCTTCCAGAAACACGTGCACAGACACACCCGGGAATGTTTTACCAGCTCCCTGGTCATTCATTAGCCCAGCCAAGGGCACCCAAAATCAACCATCACGATGACCTCATGCAACCAACAACTAACCCCCCGACCCTCATTTTCCTCCCCTGTAAAACAGAGATCGCACTAAACAGAGGAACTCCCTGAACTGATTCTGACATGTGAGGAAAATCAATGACCGGTGCCTGGCATGCAGCGAGGGTACAATAATATTCATGACCGTTGCAGGTGGTATGCACTACACTTTTGGGGAAGACGGTCTCATGACTTTGCCCATGCTCTCATACTGGCCCAGTGCCCCTAGCATGGAGGTGACCTTTTGGCTGAAACACTGTGTGAAAAGCAGAAGGGATGAAAATGCCCAGCGCCAGGCACCGCAGATAGACCACTGAGCTATCACTGCTCACAAAGCCCTGCTCTGCCTGCCTGAACACTTCTGCGAATGCCCCTCTTTTGAGATACAGCTTCCCCAGACTTCCATGACAAGCAGTATTTGCTAGAACGATGACAATTGGACACACACATGTTGCACCACCTTCTCACAGCCATTGACATCTCGCTGGATCCAAGGCGATGCTCGCTGGTCTGCCCTGGGGCCCAGCCCTCTCTAAATGAGGGGTCAGACGCTCTGGGCGTCTGTGCTTACAGACGGTGTGTCCACACTTTCCCAGACCGCTCCACGAGCTGCACTGCAGGCTTGTGATTCCTCATGTACACTGCAGCCTGGACTCTGCACTCCAGCACCCCATCACTCCCCCCCTCCCCTCTGGCTACCCTGTTAACACAGCTCCTCTCCCCCAGGGCGCCTTCTGGCGTCAGTCATTGCTCTCACTTAGGCAAACTCTATCCGTGGGTTCATTCCTCTAATTTTTTCCCATAAATCAATCCTCCCTCCTTGGCCACTGCTGTTATGTCTGGATTATTCCTGTAGTCATTTATTCATTTCATCCAGTTGTGTCTTCAGTAAATGGTTATTGAGTGCCAACGATGTACTGGGTACTGAGGACAGAACAGTGGATGAGAAAGGCTGTTCAGCCTCATTGTTGAAAATGTTGACAGGTGTCTGGTGCTGGGTTGCTGGGTTCAAACCTTGCCCTTTCACCCCTCAGTGGAGTGACCCAGAGCAAATGAACTAACTTCTCTGGACGTTTCCTTCATGGCCAAAAATGTGGGTAACAGTTACTGCCTCAAGGGGTTCTTGCAAGGTTTGAATGAATAATGCGTGTGAAGTGCTCAGACAAGTCTTTGGCACACAGAAAACACTCAAATGACAGTTCCCACTTAACACAACTCCAGTAGCAATGACCTCCCACCACCTGTGGAGTAAAATATATTGTTATTCTGGGGAAGGAAACTGCCACTGGATTTATGAGGAGAGGTACATGGTATTATGAAATCATCCAATGATGAAGGGAACTGGCCACTTTTTAAAAAATGTTCCCTATATCATCACACAGCTCTGTCTTCTTCCACGTCAGCTTCTCAGCTCTCCCTAAAGGAATATAAATCCTCAGAAGGCAAGGACTGTCACACACTACTTGTGAATTTGTCCCCAGGCTAGAAATATAGCTGAAGGAGTCTAGATAGTGTATTTATTAAAAACAAAAGCAGACAAAGGTACCAAGACTACTCGGTGGGGGAAAGAATGACCTTTTCAACAAAACAGGCTGGAATAGCTGGATATCCACATGCAAGGGAATGAAGCTGGACTACTGACTCACACCGTCCATAAAAATGAGCTCAAAATGCATCACAGATGGATGGAAGAGACAAAACTATAAAACCTAGGGGAAAAAAAAAGAAGCAAACTTTGGCACTTTGGATTAGGCAACGATTAGATATGATACCAAAAGCACACACAACAAAAGGAAAACAAGATGAATGGAACTTCATCAAAATTTAAAACTTCTGTGCTACAGATGAAAGGCAAGACAGTAAATGGACTACTCAAAGAGCAGGAGAGAACCTTTGCAAATCAAAGGACTTGTTTGAAGAATATATTAAAAACCCTTACAATTCCACAATAAAAAAGACAAATCAAACAACTTTAAAAAAGGCAAAGGACTTGAACAGATATTTCTCTAAATAAGATATGCAAATAGCCAATAAGCACATGAAAAGTTGCTCATCATCATTAGTCATCAGGAAATCACAAGTAACAACCACAATGTGGATTTCACACCACAAGGATGGCAAAAGTGACAACAGTAACAGAATGACAAGTGTTAGCGAGGATGTACAGAGACCAGAGTCCTGCTGGTGGGCATGTGAGCTGGTGCAGCCACTTTGGGAAACTGTCTGGAAACTCTTTCGAGAATTAAACACAGAGTTCCTGCACGACCCGGCGATTCTGCTCCTAGGTATACACACCCAAAGAAATGAAGAGATAGGTCCGTACAAAACTTGTCCCCAAGTGTTCACAGCGACATTATTTATAATAGCCCGAATGTTAAAATAACCCTAACGCCCGTTAACTAATGCAGAGTTAAATAAAACGTGGTACATTTTATTGTACCATGAGATACAAGACCTCATTCAGCAATAAAATGAAGTGAATGACTGATACGTGCCACGATACAGGTGAGCTTCAGTGACGTTGTGCCAATGCGACACGCCAGTCACGGGAGAGCACACACTGCAGGGTTCCCTTCCCACGACACATCCAGAGGAGACAGACCGGTCTGCAGAGACGGCAGGTTGGGTGGAGGGAGGAGTGAAAATGTTCTAAAATTAGACGGTGGTCCAACTGCGTGACCAGATTAAAAAACATTGAACTAGCTCTGGCTGGTGTAGCTCAGTGGATTGAGTGTGGGCTGCGAACCAAAGCATCGCAGGTTTGATTCCCAGTCAGGGCACATGCCTGGGTTGCAGGCCACAGCCCCCAGCAACCACACATTGACGTTTCTCTCTCTCTTTTTCTCCCTCCCGTCCCTCTCTAAAAATAAATAAATAAAAACTAAAAAAAAAAAGACCACTGAACTGTACACTTTAAATGGGTGACTTGTATGGTATATAAGTTAGATGCAATAAAGCTGTTCTTTGAAAACCCAAACCAACCAATACATTCAGCACTTGGTGACTAACGCCTCCAGTGGTGTTCAGGGCTCCCGAACTGAATGGAGTTCAGTTTGGAGTCTCCAACTGGCAGGACTGGGGTATTCTGGACATACACTCTTGTTTATTTATTTATTTACTTTACTTTGTTGCTTCTGTTGCTTAGAGATCCATGTCAGCCACACGGCAGAGTATATAATGTGTCAATTCTGTTCACAATAACATGCAGATTATTCCCCCTCTAATTACTATCTCTAGTTTTTTTTCCTCCTTAACAAGGAGCATAATGGGAAAGGACCTGAGTTTCGGGGTGTAAAGAAATGGGTTCCTACCCGGTCTTGCTGTGCGACCTTGGACCAAGCACATCACTTCTGCAGGCGCCCACTTCTACTTCCTCTTTATAAAATGAAAGAGTTGGTCTAACGTTTCTCAAGCAGAGAGCTATTGGTATTTTGGTGGGGGGGCGTGCAGGGGGTGGGACAAATTCTTTGCTTTGTGAGACTGTACCCCTCATTGAAGGGCATTAAGTTTCCCTAACCCCTCTTATTAAACACTAACCACATCTCCACCCCCCCACCACACCCCAGCATTCTGAAACTCCCCATCAACATTCCCAAAGCCCCGATCTCCCCCACTTTTCTCAGCCACTGCTGGTTAGGGCTCACTGTCAGTGGACACTCTCCAAGGCAACACCAAACACTCCTTGACGCTGGCCTCTGATGACGTCTGTCTCTACAGAACCCCGATTGCACTCATTTCCACGTTCCAGATCTGTTTGCAGAGGCTATAAACATCCCACAGAGGCATCTCTGATTTTCCCACCAGATTGAGAGCTGAAGGGTCTACCCAGCAGAGAACTGCCGTCGTCTAAGGTGAGGCCACTAACACCGACACGGCCCCTGGAGTGACACAGTGCCCTTGGGGCCCCCATCCTGCGGACGCTGCCTCCTTGTCACACTGTCAGACTGAGCGGGGAGCCAAGGGACTCAGGCCACTGAGGGGTCAGCCCCCCCGAGCTGGGAGCCGCGAGCTTCGGACTGACTCTAGCTGACTGATCTTGAAAATCCACGGCAGGGCTCTGATTCAAAACACTTTTCATGGCAACAATAAGGAACAATGATGGAAACAAGGAAAGACAACGACAGAACCAAGAGTAGTTCAGAAGCCAGAAAATTAGTACAGTTCCTTCTAGTTTCTGCTTCATGTGTCAGCTCATACCCCGTTTTAAATATAGCATGGATTAAATATAATGTGAAGCCATATTTTAACACCCTGTTTTGCAATTCTAATAGAAAACACGCCATAAATTAGTCTGAAGCGACTCATCGCCTGCAAACGTCTCCAAACACGACCGTCTAGAACGGATGCGCAGTGCCACCATGGGCGCTTTTCCTCCTTTCCCTCCAGAGTCCACCGCACAACTTCTGCTCTCAAAGTCCTACAATCAAAAGTCAAGGCTCTGTTCTCCTTGATAAATAATCATAGTATTTTCTTCCAAACTAACCAAGACTTACCTGTGGCTTTTAAACTGGTGCCATTCCTCAGGATTGGACAGAACCACACAATGCAGGGACCTCGAGTATTCAGGGATGCACCCCGAGTGTCTGACACACACCACTTGCCAAAGGAACAAGGGCGAGTTGCTGCTGTTACTTACCCATGAGGCCGTTTCTCTACGTTCACTCCCGAGACGCCAGCAGCCCCTCCTGGTCACCCCCCACCCCCGCCTTGCTGGTGGAGGCTCTCTGCTCCACCCCCACCCATATCTGGACATCCACAGTCTGCAACATTCCCCTGCTATTTCCATTTTTTTTTTCAGACCAGGAAGCAAGATGCCGTATGGAACCAAGCCTGGGGCCTGGCTCCTTGCGTGTAGGCAGGAAGGAGAAAAAACCTGTCAGTTCTCTGAGACTGAGAACCCTGGGGAGCTCACCTGATTCGTTTACATTTGGGGTTTCTCCAAAGACAAAAAGCTCAGGCCGGTACCCACAGTGGTTGTTGGTTGTATGGAGGGACTGTTGATGCATGGGGAATGGAACCCACACTCAGGGGTACCTGCTCTGAGCTAAGGGCTCTGCAGCTTTCTCTCCCTTTTCCTTCCAGCAGGTCTTGGTGCTGAAGAGGCTCAGAGTGGTTAAGCAACTTGCCCAAAGTCACAGAGCGAAGACTGGGCTCTTCATGTGTGAGATCATGAACACGGCTGATACAGTTGCTAAGGTGATGGAGTGTCTTGGAAATCAGCTTGCTCCTAAAATTTATACCCGAAGCCTGATGGATTGTTTAACCCCCGCACGTCTAACGTTTTCCTCTGTGTGTTCGTGCTCAGCACAGGGCTGGCGAGAAACAAACCTCCCAGCTTTCTGTCCCATGCTAAGGAAGGGGTGGGCTGGGGTCTCTGGCTCAGCTCTGCCAGAAGCTCTTTGTGAAGTCTCAGTGGATCATGCCTGAGGGCAGGAGGGCCTGGGGTATCATCTTGGGGTGACCAGGAAAGGCACTGTGTGACTGAGACATGAACAAAGGGAACTGTGGGGGTCGGCAGCCTTTCTGGCCTACGTGTGCAACTCCGTCTTTGGGAGAGCCCAGGAATACGGAGGCAAATGAAAGCCCTACTGGGAAATGAGAGGCCGGCAAAGGGTTTGAGACAATCAGCTTCTCTGCCTCAGGGGGCAGACTGATGGTGCAGAGAGACACCTTTCACTGACGGAGGATCCCATTAGCTACTGCTGCCGAACAAATCACCTCCCGATGCAACGGCTCAAAGCGACATTTCATTATTTCTCATAGTTCCTGCGGTTCAGGAATTCGGGGAAGGAGCCACAGTTCGGGCTTGGGGTCTCACATGCCGCTGCGACCGACCGTGGCTAAGGCACCCCGGGGCTGCCCAGCCACCCCCTGTCTCTCTTCACGGGCCTCTCTGTGCAGACGATTTCGCCCTTCCTCACAGCATGGTGCCCTGAGGGGAGCTGGCCTGCTCCTGGGGTGGCTGACGCTTTCAAGAGGGAGTTTTCTGAGAGGGACAACGCCTTTAACTTCCTAGCCACAGAAGCCCATTGCGTCACCCCTGCCACAAATCACCACCGTCTCCAAGGGAAGGGGCACGGGCTCCATTTCCTGATGAAAGGAAAGCCAGAGGATGTGGCCCCACTTCCGAACTGCCACACTGCGGTGGAGAGACAGACCAAGGAGAGCAGTTGGGCTGTGGATGACATAGGGGTGGGGACAGGGAGGAGGGAGGCCCCATGCAGTCACTCCCCTGCGAAGGGTTGGAGGGAAAACCTGTACGGTTCTGAGCCGCGTAGGAAAGACCACCTAACACATCAGCCAACGAGGGCAAAGCATCAGTCCTTGGGTATCTCCTCCAGATGCACTCCCATCCGAGGCCCAGGAAAGTCAGATTCCTGACGTCGAAAGAGTAGCTATCACCCTGATCAGACTCCAAAATGAAAGTAAAGGCTTGGCTCCCAAAGGGTCTCCACAGGTTTACAATAAATGGGTCCGTGGAGGAAGAAACAAATACACGAAGAGCCTCTTCAACTGGACACTTGAGGACAGGGAGGGCCGCCCCTCCTGAATGTGTGCCTCGGTTTCCCCTGTCAGCGCAGCACAGTGTTCCAGCTCAGCCTGGTTTGTCTGAGAGGCAAAGCACCCACTGTGTGTTCTCCCTCAAGCTGCGTGCATTAATGCCGCTCAGGTAAAAGTCCGGTGGTCAGTGCCCAAAACCTGCATGCTATCTGCCTAAACCAACCTCCGAACCACTGTCTCCGTTTCACAGAGTCTGTGGCACCGCACACCGTCATTACAGCATTACTGGCGGTACTCTCTGGGCTGTACTTGACATCCCCGAGACAAGTCTGTACCTACCAATCTGCACTTCTTAACCCCCGCCCCTTTTTCACCCAGTCCCCCAACCCCCTTCCCCTCTGGCAACCACCAGTCTGTTCTCCGCATCCATGAGTCTCTTTCTGTTCTGTTGCTTTGTTTATTGTGCTCTTTAGGTTCCACATATAAGTGAAATCATATGGTGTAAGTACTAGAAAGATGGGGGGGGACACTCTGTAAAAGTGTCCATTGTCTGTCTAACCACTATGCTGTACATCTGAAACTAATATAAAATAATATTGGATGTAAACTATAATTGAAAAATAAATTTTAAATTTAAAAAAGTTTCACATACGTGTACTGAGGACACACACACACATCTGTGACACAGACTGTGGCGAATTATTCCCCAGGATCCATCCACTCCTCCTCTCTGCCTTTTCAGAGCAGATATCCCTGAGTTTTGGCTAAGCACATAAGGACCCACCACGATAAAGAATCCATTTCCCAGCCTCTCTTACAGCTAGGTGTGGTCATGTGACTAAGTTCAAGGCATTGGATTATGAATAAAAGTGACGTGTGCAACTTTGGGTTGTGTTCTTCAAGATGAAAAGGCCTGGTCTTCCTTCTTTCTCCTTCCTGGTGTCTGGGCAGCAGTGACCACGGGGTGGCCCTGGGAGCCCCAAGGAAGGCAGAGCCCCCTGCTGGCCCGGGCTGCTCACCTCGGGATGTTATATGTGGGTGACTTCATCTTACTTAAGGCACTTATTCAAGCTATAACCTCAACTGTATTTTAGACACTGTACGATGGTGTCTCTTTGTTACAGCAGCTCAGCCTATTTCCTGACTAACACGGCATCTCTGGACCACTTCGAGTTGTCCAAACTGAGAACCTAATGTTGGGAAGAATCAGAGAAGGAACACTAGAAACGAGACCCTCAAGGCCCCGAAAGGAGTTCCATGTACCCTCCTTTTCTGTAATTGTTCCATCTTCCCGTTCTCTTCTATTTGTCTGAAGTGCGTAACCTAAGTCTCCCCTGACTCCACGAATGACGGGCGCTGACCAGTCCCCACAGAGTATCACTTCCCGCCCACTCAAGTCAGTGCAAATGAAAGCAAAGGTTTTCTCCAGGACACAGAGGCCTCACTGGAAGGTGCAGACCTTGGGCCTCATGGGAGCTAGAGCCAGGCCTCTGGGAGCCATCCGGGATAAAGCAAGCATGCCCCCCATCTCTCTGAGTGGGGAGAGAGGCCACCTGTACCCTCTGGGATGTCTTCTCCAGGCAGACCAGCACCCTCCATTGAGAATGCTGCCCTTCCCGGCTGCGGCTTCCACTTGGCTGTGTCTTATCCCGACACCGCGTTTGCTCAGCCTCCTAAGGCTGATTCAGCCCTGAGCATCTGAGTTGAAGAGAGACATTTTGATTCACCGCTGGCCACCCCACAGAAGGACAGGCCTTGGGCCAGGTGTCCCTGCCTAGATGGGTCATTAGTGGCTGAGGTGGTTGGGAACTGTCTTGGAGGGTGGAGGGTGGCCCTTCCAAAGGTTGTGAGTGGAGTATACGGTCTAGAAGGAGCTGAGGATGGGGCAGCTAACAGAACACAGCTAGCACACCCGGGCACTTGGAATACAGGGCACTTTAACGTGTATTTTGAAATGCAAGGCTTGACACAACATCTTCCAAGTACACCGTGCTAGTCCAAGGGTGACAGTATATTCCTGGTCTTCCCCTCCAACTGAGAGGTTGGGTAGGTACCAGAGAATGGAGCGCCCCCTAGGAGTCCTCTTGCGGCCACATAGCGCCCAGCAGTGTGCTCTGCAGAAGCACACCTTCAGGAAAGGCTGACCTACCGAGGGAAACTGGAGCTGCGCACACATCTCAGAGGGCACGAGAGCTCGAGGAAGAGAGCTCTCTCTCCTCCTTGGAGAACGTGGGTAAGAGCCACTGTGTGGCTCTCCAGGACCAAAGGTTGATCAGACTGATAACCCACTGAGTTTCCAGAGAGAAACAAGAGGGGAATGAGAAACAGGTGCCTAGAGCATTTGGCGGGTGTAGCAAGATATCTGCAATGTTAGGAGAACATTTCCACTTTGCACAGGCCCCAGAGCTCTCAGGGAGCCAGACTGGGTCCAAAAACAGAAAGCCCATTCCTGGACCACATAACCCAGGGCAGATTTTCAAGCCACTAGTCAAACTTCTACCCTCCCTGATGATTCTCATCCTGGAGAAGCCTCAGAATCTATTGCTCCCAGCCTCCTGTACAGTACCCCCAAGTCCCAATTAGATTTTCCCTGTCCGTGGGGGAACAGAGCTCGGGGTAAGACCCGCGGAGAATCTGACTGTTCACTGTGTGCAGTGATAATCAGCCCTCCTGTGAATTCCTTTCCCAGGACTGAGCATCTCATTTCTTCTCCGGCTCCACCTTCCAACGGAAGCGTGCAGCCTCAACCCGCCTCGACAGCTTCACGTCCCCGCCACCCCCACCAAGCCCCGCCAGAATATACATATGCACTTTGCTTCAGCCGTAAGGAATCTCTGCTGTTGAATATGCTACTTCCTCTGGCTAGATGCCCAGCCTCATGCTTGTTTATGGGTCCATTTTTGTTTATCATTAAAGACTGGGCAGAGATTTCGTGGCTCTGAAGCCTTTGCCATGTTCCCCGAGGAACAGCGGTCATTCCTCGCCGCCCCCGTCACGTCCTCCTTCTCCACGGCATGCTGCTCACTCCTCCATTACAGCATTTATCACACTTCAGGGTCATTATCTGTGGGGCACTACGTTTCTCCCTTGCTGACTGTGAGCGGCTTTGATCTGAGCTGGCCTCGTATTTCTCCCAGCACCCGGGTGGCGCTAGGCACTAGCACTCACCCTGCAAATAACCTGAGTTTGAATGAACATGAGGAAGTGTCCGGAGAACGGATATGTTATGGAACTCGGTGGGGAGCTGAGGGCCACAGGCTATCCCGGGGCTGGCCAGATGAAGGGCCCCTACGTAACCACGTGGCGCGGCACAGCAGCCACGGCTCAGAAAGCCCACAGAGCAGACTTGCAGACCGACAGCAAGGTCCACACTCCGCCCCACTGTCCCGAAACACGTTCTGCCGGGTGTCCGGGCGGCACTCTGCCACGTGCCAAGGAGAGGGAGGGACAGACGAAGCCAGGAGCCAGGCGAGGGAGGAGAAGGGGCGGCTACAGAAAGAGCTCCGAGGATGACTGCGATGGCTCCGAGACCAAGAAGCAATTCCTGTCCTCAGAAGAGACCCCTCCTGCCTTTCTTCTGAGTGAGGGACATTCCTAAAATCCTGAAATTCCTGCTGCAGTGGCCAAAGGCGAGGAAGCTTTCACGACAGAAACACTCAATTACTAGGAAACAGAAAGGCAGCGGTCTGCCTCCCGGTCGGCCTCCCCGGTCTCTCCCAACGCAGCGGCACTTCGGCCTTTCCCAGCCCGGCTGGGCTTTCCCACTCCAGCTCGAAGCAGAAAAAGGGCTTCCGTGCAGCTTCAGCGGTCTTCTTTTAACTGAAGCCACATGCACTCTCTCGGGCCGATGATAATAAGCTCTTGACGTCACTTGGTGGCCATGAGTTTGCGGGTAAATGTGGACCGCCCAGTAAATTCTAGGTTGTGACATTTTTGGTTGGATCCCCTAAACCCAGACTACTATTTTAAAAAATTAAAAAATAAATATATATACATCTTTCTAATTCATAGTTGAAAAATTAAAAACTAGCACTTTTTCCATCTCATTGCTCTCCATGATTTCTTGAGAAATGGTCCATGGCTGCTCAGTCACTCGGTTTTATCCTGCGGCAGAGAGCAAAGGCCTCTTCCGAAGCATAAACTCCTTTCACTCCCGAGAGGCTGGCCAGGTGGGGAGCCTAGAGCAGCAGGGCAAAAGGCACGCACACCTGGACAGTAAGAGAGCGGACTCTGCAGTTCTGCAGAATCGACATCTCCATGGTGACTCACTCAGGAAGGCTACTTTGATCCCCGGCAACCCTGATGCAGTTTGTCATCAAACCTTAGTGGCGCTAGCCTGAAATACTTCCTGAAGCCACTGTCCTGTCCACCACACTATTACCACATCTACAGTTTCCTCTGGGACTTCTCACTGCCCATAGGAGAAAGTCCAAAACCCGTAATGTGGCTTTCCGGGCCACCAGTCCATTGGCCAAAACTGACCACTCCGTGTCCTGCCAGGTTATCCTCACTGTCCGTGGCAGCGGAGCCCCACGCTTTTGCTCTCCAGCGCACCGTGCTCTCTCTCAGCTCCGGATCTTCTGACCCACGCTTCCCTCTCCTGGCACCCTCCTCCTCTTGGCCAGTGAGTTCCCCCTTCTTCTGGTGTCCACCTCAGCAACCCCTTTCTCAGGGAGGCCTCCATCACCCTACAGGTCCGGGCTGTGGACCTCCAGAGCATCCCAAGGTTGCCTTTTCCACACGTTCCTCACGCCAGTTCTTCCAGCCAGAAGGACGTTCCACCCGAGCAGAGACCACCCTGCCCTTCTTCCCTGTGACCATTCTTCATTCTGAAGTGCACACCGCTTTTCACATTTTAACACTCTGACACTGGGAAGCATCTTAAAGTCAACAGGCCATCATTATTTAATTGTCGGCATTTTTCGTTTCTCAGCAAAATGTAAAATCGTGGTGGTTCTTACACTTCAGAGCATCTTAAGAGCTGGCGAAATTGGGTGTGTCCTGTGTCTGCGGAACACAGCACCCAGCCTGTGGCAGCAACCAACAGTCCCCTGGTCAATACAAAAGACGTGCGTATATTTCTTGAGGATCTGGTGCTAGTCAGTTTTTGCTGTGTAACAAACTCACTTAAACTCTCAGGGGCTGACAACGGCAGAGACTCACTATCTTGATCACAGGTCTGCAGGTCGGCTGTACCTTTGCTGGCCTCGGCCGGCACTGACCCCAGGGTGCAGGTAGGGTTCAGGTCTGTTCTATGTGACACACGTTTTCCTTAGGCCAGAAGCTCCCCTGGACAGGCCCCCCCAGGACCAGCAGCTCTCCCTATAGCTCCCCATCTTCTCCTTAGGGCAGATCACTGGAATGCAGGGTAACAAGCACAAGTACACAGCAATTTCAAACCTTTCTTCTCATCACGTCCGCCAGCATTCACGGCCAAAGGAAGCCCAGCACCCACAAGGCAGGGACACCTCCTCTGGCCACTCTGCCAGTCACGGGGCGGACGGAGGGAGTGAAAGACTGAGACTAAAAAGCCAACCTGCCACAGGCCCCGTGGGAGGAGGGGGAGTAGGGGTGGACGGACATGTCAAGGGGCACCATACTTCGCATTTCAGCGGCACTACAGGACAGTCCCCCTAATGGACTTTGCAAAACATGCACTTGGCCACAGTGGGTGAAAGGCCCAGCAGTCAGCAGAGGTGGCCTGAACTGGTGACCGTCTGCCCAGCAGCCTCAGGACCCTCGTCCCGCTTGCTGCAGCTATGAGGTTTTATTTGAGGTATTTATTTGAGAAGGGAACATATGAAGCAGCCACTGTCCCCAATTCTCACTTCCGGTGGCTGAGCACTTGCTCACTGGGAGCCCAGGCCCCAGCTCTCAGCTGGGGCTGGCCGCCGACTCCCTCGGGTCGGCTGGGGCCGTAGAGCGGAGAAAGACCCAGGTACAATGGTCCTAAGGTGCCAGGAAAACAGACTCAGTCCGGCCTCTCTAAACACACGCTGGGAGATGTCCTGTTAACCAGGCATGGCTCCGCCAACCCAAAGAGAATTCATTCTCAACTGTCATGGTTCCCTACAGACACCAAGCACTTGCATGTGTCCCTGAGGTCCTCATCTCACTTTGCTTTTACACACTGTCACACTCTTGCAGTTTCACCGTGCCTCAGTGTGGGACTGTGCCCTGCCTGGGACTTTCAGGGGGCAGTGTCTGTTGCTAGGGCCGCTGTAACTGAGTAACACCAACCAGAGAGCGTAAGCGGCAGAAACCGACTACCTCGCTGTTCTGGGGGCTGATGCTGACAGGGTTGGCTCCTTCAGGGGCCCGCGAGGGAGTGTCTGCTCCATCCCCTCCCCTCGTGTCCGGCGGTTGGCTGGCCATCTTCGGAGTGCCCTGGCCTGCAGATGCATCACCCCGACCTCTGCCTTTATGTTCATATGACATTCTCCCAGTGCCCGTGTCCATGTCCAAATGTACCGTTTTCATAAGGACAGCGGTCACCTAGGATTAGAGGCCCACCCGACTCCAGTGTGACCTCATCTTAACTGATTACACCTGTGATGGCCTTATTACCAAATCAGGCCATACCCTGAGGCACTAGGGTACCGGGTTCCAGCATACGGACTGAGGGGGGAGGCACAACTGAAGAGGGGCCAAGACCACTTCTGCATCCCTGCATTCGGCTCAGGGCCTGGCACGTGCAGGCACTCCATTACCTGCCCGCTGACAAAATGCCAGTAAGCATCTCAATCTCTCTCTCTCTCTCTCTCACACACACACACACACAATTCTACAGAAGAAACTGCACAAAGCTGTCACTGTTAGTTTTTGGTGAGGTGCCAAACCTCACGGCCAGCTTTCCAAATTCCCTTGAAGCATTATCACCAGAACGCAGCAAGCAAGATAAAGAAGCTGCAGCCCAGTTGCCAAAACACTTCTTGAACTACCCTGGCATCAGTGGCTTCTTCAGAAGAACTGAATTTCCCAGCATTCCTCACAAGCCAGGAAGGCGGACAGGCATCATTACGCTTTCCTGCAGAAAGGAAAACTTGAGCGCAAAAAGAGGGACGATATGCCAGCCCTCAACACAGCCTCCCCCGTGAGCTCACAGGACCAAGGGCTAGACCCGGTGCTCCTGGTCCCAGCACAGTGATAACCAGATGGCAGTACCACGGGGGACAGAGGACCACAGAGGACCTTGAAGAGTGTTATGTTTGAACGCTGGATGGTCTGAGCTCCCACCCTGGTTCCACCACTGACTCATGTGGACGTGGCACAACCTTGAACAACTTCTCTGTTCCTCAGGCTCTCCATCTAGAAAAGGGGGGCTCATTTTCTGTAAGAGGGTCCTTCTCATACACAAAATGCTTGGAATGGTGCCTGCCATTCGGTCAGTGATCAAAGTCACAGTAGCCCTTATAAGCACCCTACCTGACCTCCTTCCACCGGTGACCCCCTGTCATCGCCTGAGTCTTCATAAACCCTCTGTGACCAGAACAGCCAGAACTGGGGCCCACATGAGAGGCATTCATTACATTACTTATCTACTACCAAGTGTGTAACAAATTACCCCCAAACTCAGAGACTTAAGTAAACCAAACATTTTATCTCAGTTTCTATGATCCAGAAGGAGCAGCTTAGTTCTGGCTCAATGCTACGGTCACGGAATCTGCTAAGGTCTCAGATGGCTCGAGCTGGACCAGAGGAGGAGCCACCTCCAAGCTCACCCACGTGGCTACTGGCAGGCCTCCATTTCTTGCTGGCTATTGGTCAGAGCCCCTGCCAGGTCATTGCCCCATGGGCCTATCCCAGGGGCAGCTGGCTTCCATCAGCATGAACAAGAGAGGGAGCAGAAGAAACACCAGTCTTTTGACATCTAATCTTGGAACTGAAACCCATTGCTGTTGATGCTGTTTTCTTTGTTGAAAGCAAGTCACAATTTGTGCATCTATGTTCACAGGAGCATTATTCACAATAGCCAAAAGGTGGAAGCAACTCAAATGTTCATCAACAGATGAATGGATAAATGTGGTGCAGATGTACAATGGAGTACTATTCAGCCTTAATTAAAGACAAAGGAAATTCTGACACATGCTGCCACGTGGATGAACCTTGAAGGCATGATGCTAAGTAAAAAATAAGCCAGGCAGCAAAAGACAAATACTGTATGATTCCACTTACATGAGATGTCCAGAGCAGTCAAATGCAGAGAGACAGACAGTGGAAGGGTGGTGCCTGGGGCTGAGCAGAAAAGGAAGGAGTGTGGCATTTTTGTTAATGGGTAGAGTGTTTCGGTTTTGCAAGATGAAACAGTTACGGGGACTGGTGTGCAACAATGTGAATATACTTTAACACAACTGAACTATACACTCCAAGATAGTTAAGATGGTGAATTTTATGTTTCATGTATTCTGCCACAATTTTTTAAAAAAGCAAGTCACAAAGTCTAGATCAATTCAAAGGATTAGGATTCTACCAGGGTGTGAACCCCAGGAGGTGGGTATCATTAGAGGCTGCCTGCCATGCTCAGTCATTTATCCAAAGTTGAAAAGAATCTAAATGCGCAATTAGGGCTGAATTCAACTTTTTTGAGGCCACCTGAGTGCTGGCAGCACCCCGCATGTGCATGGCGGCACCTGCTGACTTCAGGTGCGTCATCCAGGGAGAATTCCTGAGCAGTAGAAAAGTCCGTATGCAAGCCTGCTCCAAGGACACGGCTTCGGGAATTATCTGGTAAACAGGTCATGGTTCCAATCAATGAGGCCCCAGTTAAAGTTTGATTCTGCCACGCTGTCCTCTGGTCTCTAATACATCCCGTACAGAATAGAAAGGCACGGCAATGGCTACACGTTCACGGTCCCATCCCGCTTCCAACTCCTGGCAGAGTTCGCCGCTGGTTTGATTGCCAAGGATCAGGCAGGGAACTCGCTGGGATGCACGGAGAAAGGGAGGAGGGGCAGGCCGAAGCTGGCGTCTCTGGCGTGGGGACAGCACTTTTCCATGCCCTCATCACATTAGAGGGGAAGCACTTTAAGAACCGTGTTTCCTGTCTGGGGCCAGCTTTCTCCACTCTGGCCAAATAAACATTATAAAATATAATTTTCTTTTCCCACAGCAATTGAAAGCAAAGATGCATCTGTGAAGGACTAGAAGCCCAGCAGAAGCAGACGGAATATATTTTGACTAAATGAGCTCATGAATGGAAGGTGCACATTAGCACAGTATCTAGCGCATGGGAAGGCTCGACGAATGCTTGCTATTATTAAGGTGACAAGGGGTCAAGTCTTCTGTGGCCGCAGATGGGATCCTGTCCAATCCAGATGCTCTCAAACTCTTCAGGAGGATGTGGGGCCCATTCTCTCAAGACCCCAGGGGCTAGGATCTCCCCCAACCCTGGTAGATGGGCATTCCTTGGTTCCAGCAACAAAATCAGCCGTTTGCCTACAGGACACCTGACAAGAGGAAAGCATACCCTTCAAGACTAGAGCCACACCCAGAGCAGGGGGACGGAGCAGGGGGACGTCACACCACAGGAGGGATGCCAAACCGAGCCCGGGCCCAGGCAACAGCAGGCCCAGGGGCCCATCCCACACTCACTGTGGGGCCAGCTTCCCCAGGGGAGGGACAGCAGCATCTTCTTTGTTTAAACAACAACAATAACCCTGAACGTGGTTACTTTCATAGACGGTGGATTTGGAAACTCTCAAAATTTAAAAACACAAATAATGTAACACTACACAGGGCACAAATTAAACGCAACTTAGTAACCTGACACCCAACAAGGACATCTTTTCTGGTCTCCAGTGCCTATTAAACCCGCCCTGTGAGGCCACTCTGCTGCTGGGCAGGATCTGCGGGCCTGGAGGGGCAAAGAAGGCACCATACCCGGTGCCGGGCCTTTCCGCCGTGGGCCCCCTTGCTCGGAGGCTGTCCCACAAGGGCCCTGGCAGCTGTGACCCACGCCCTGATGGGACGTGTCTTCCGAGAGCATGTGGGAACACCACTGACCATCCAGGGGGTGTCGCTGGAGTGTGGAAGGCACAAAGTGGAGACCGAAGGAAGGAGGCTCTGAGTCAGGTGTCCACCAGAAGTGGGCTCTGCGGGCACGCGCCCACCACTGCCTTTTCCGACACCTCACGTTTACGTGAGAGTACAACGTTACAGAGGAAAAGGAGCTGGGTTTAGAAATACCGACTTTAACCAGCCTGCAGAGGGACAGTTCTACGGTTAAGCAAAACTCTGCTTCACCACGATGCTGGAAGAGGCCTATGGGGGAGGGGGTGGGGCAGGATGTAGCTAAAACCATCAGGACAAATTCCCTGAAAACTCCTCCAAGTTTTCGACTTGGAGGTCCTTTTGCTGAACATCTCAGGGCACCGTTAGTGCGTGTAGTAAACACGTAAGAAAGTGATATACTAATACTCAACAAAAATCCTCCTCTCTCTTTCCTGTCTGTGTAAATATTTACTTGGCTTTGTGGCTGCTGCTCCCCACACCCAGCACCTATCACTGCTGATGGCGTATGCCACAGGAGGCACACTGGCATCACTTTCGGTGAGCAACAATTTGACTTTGTGTAAAGACTAGAAATGCCTTGCTGTTCCATCAGAAGTTCAGAAATTCCTCATCACGTGGCAAGATTAGAAACCTCTCTGAACTCGGTGTGGCACAGTGGCTTCAGACCTGAGTGCATATGGAAATCACTCGGAAGGCTTTGAAAACACAGAGTGCACCCCGGTCGGTTCAGCTGGTCTGGGGTGCAGCCCGAGCTCTGCGCCTCTGGGTTTCCCACGTGAGGCTGCCGCTTCCCTGAGGGTCACTCAGAGGAGAACCCTGGCGGAGCAAAGACCCAAGGACAACTGGAGGCTGATCCTACCCAAGGCGCAGCTCTCCGGGCTGCTCTCTGCACAAATTCTGCCAAAGTCTATCTTGAAGCACATTTTGTCTTTTCTTGTGTCTGAACCTCAGGTGTACAGAATTGGGCCGAACGTAATCCTTGGTTGGTGACCCGCTTTCACCAGTGGTCTGTGAATTACCTGTTTGTTCATTCATGTATTCACTTTCAATAACATAACCACCAACCAACATAAAAGCTTGGACCTTGAAAAGAACCCACATCTCACTTCATGGGGCTGACCCCACCCCTCCAACAACCATCCTTCACTTGCTTTCCTTTTTGCAGTGTTATTACATCTGTGACCCGTGGGACATCTGTAGAATGGAATACTGGCAGCAGTCAAGAAAATGAAACCTACCAACAAACAATGACGTGGGTGAAACACAGAGATGTGATATTGAGTAAAGAAAGTAAAGATTGCATACAGATGACACCGGCTTATAAAAGAAACACATACTTTCTTAGGGTGCCTTAAAGTGAACATATGTTCTTAAACCTCTGCATTTCTCCCTTGTCACTGAAGAAAATACATGTCTATAGTAAATGAGAAAAGTGAGGTACCAGGAGAGGATATTACCCTGCTGCATCCATCTGGTTCCCTAAAAAGCTCATCCTCCCATCCCGGGACTGTATCCATCAGTTTCCAGAAAATAGCTCTGAGCCTGAGAGCCCTGATACAAATAGGCAATTCACACAAGAGGAAACAAAGTAGTAAACAAACACATGAGGGAAGATGTTAACTTTGCTCATAATAAGAAAAAATGCAAATTAAAACATTTGGGGAGCTATCACTCTATGACTGCTAAATTAGCAAAAAATGGGAAAAAAAAACCAGAACAGCAGTGAACGCCTGGGGTATTACAGTGAAACTGACAAGGGCAGGCAATGCTAGTCACCATGTAAAGCAAAAAAAAGTAATTTCAAACAGCTGTGTGGCAAGGTGGAGCCATGAACCATGCAGATACTCCCCCCAGCCCCTGGTGGAACTTACCCCAAACAAGTAACTCAATGGAAAGAAACAACCCGATGGCCCCCAACAACACAATAGTGCAGAAAACCACAGCAGAGCACCATGACAGGCTGTAACAAAGCAGTGGCAAATTTCACTTTTGAGGAGAAAATGCACCAATGATGTTTAATACATGAGAAAAACAAAACAGATGGTGCGTTACAGATAAAGCCACATGCCCAAGGGCTGCAAGGTCAAGTGCAAACATTAACAAAGTATTGTACTTGAAGGGGGCACAGGTGTCGCTCCCTCCCTTCCCGAGTTACTGCACCGTGGTGCTGCGATTATTTTTTAGCACTGGGGCATCTCCTACCTTGAGAACTTTCACAGCTTTCCTCGTCGCTGTTGTCTTGGCAGTTATTTTGCCCGTCACAAATGAAGCTCTTGTCGATGCAGAGGCCGTTCTTACAGTGGTAGCGCCCCGTGGAGCAAAGCAGAGGGTTTGCTGCTGTGAAGGGAAAACAGAGCACATGACCAGTAAGGCCAGCAAGTCGCTGTGGAAACCCTGGGGACCTTCCCCAGACAGGAGCATGTCCTACTCGGGAAGCAGTGAGCTCACCTTCCAGGATGGCTGACTGGATCAAAGCCCGTCCTGGGACGCTGGCCAGCCAATGACCCAGACAGGACAAGACTCACTCTGTCCCATTCTAGAAGTTCTTTTGCCCAAGTCACCATACTGGTGCCTGAGAGCCGTACCCACATGGCCAGGGGCCCCACCCCAGTGGTCAACTTCTAGGCAGAAGAGCAGCCCCTGAGGGGCCAGGGCAAACCTGCATGTCCTGGGAGAGCTTTGAGTGGAATGCCTGGTGGCATGAGAGACACAGAGAAAAGCAAAGCCAGAAGGGGTAGCTGAGCTGGGGATCCAGGACCCTCCGCCACCGAGGCAGTGAAGGCATGATCTGGTCCAAGAGCTCCGGCAGACCCTTCTGGTTCCCCAACGACGGACCAGCATCTTAATTCCTCAAGGGTCTTTACAGATCCCTCAACTCTGGTCTCACTTCTCTGTGATCCAAGAAGCCCATTAACCCACCTGGTCAGCCTGTGTGGCTGCCCCGTGAGGTTCCCTGTTCCAGACACTTTCAGGGACCTCACAAGAAATGACAGGATGCCTCCCTGAAAGGCAAGGGGGACAACTGACCAGGGTGGGGTCAGCACAAAACTATTTACCACCATGCAAGCAAATCTCCACCACAAATCAGTATTTCTTCAGTACGATTTGCCTCATTCCCAGCTCCCTGCAGTGCAATTCAAACAAGGCTCTCCAGAGCTCTATTTTTAATAAGTGAAGTAGCAAAGTAGAAATCACTGCAATCACAGCTCTGCCAGTTATTAGCTGTGCAATCTTGGGCAAAAGAAGTCACCTCTTGAGCCTTGGTTTCTTATCTGTGAACAGGACTGGCTACACAATTATCAGGGCCTGGTGCAAATTGGAAAATGTGGGGCCAACTGCTCAAGAATTATTTAAAAGTTCAAGAAGGTAAGTGCAGGGCGTCAAAGCCAGCATGGTGCCCTCCTAAGGCAAGCATGGGCCCTGAGCGACTGCCGGCCACAGGCCCTGTGATTGGCACGGCACTACCTGGAGCCTCGCCCAAGACGACACAGGAGAGAAGGGGCAGAGTCTGGCACCTGGCGCAGGCTCAGGGAACGTTCCCCTCGTTATGTCTGAAGGAGCAACACTGGCCATGATGAAGAGGTGTCATCCTGGCCCCTGGGTGACAAACTGAGCCCGCAGCTCAGTTACACGTTGTGGGAAGAGCACCAGCATGGAACACCAGGCCCAGCACAGCAGGTTGCTGTGAGGCTGGGCAAGCTTGCGCCAGCACCTCTCGGTGGTCCTCGACTGCGAGATGCAGCTGCCATCTCTCTCCCCCGCAGCTCACTGAGCTGTTGTTAAGACACACAGGGAGCGTGGCTGCAAGGACTGTAAATTTCACAGGGATCCACAAACCCGAAGGACTGCAGAGTTATTTTTTAACTGCTCAACTCAGACAGTTTGAATGGGAAGGTCAGAGGAGGTGGAGGGAGAAGGGAAGCAGGTGCTCTCAGTTTTGAAGATGAGGGACCAGTGCAAAGTCAAACAAAAGCAGTCTGGCCTGAAAATGGGAGTTGGTTTTTTAAAAAGATTGTATTTATTTTTTTAGAGAGAGGGGAAGGGAGAAAGAAAGAGAGAGAAACATCAATGTATGGCTACCCCTCACATGCCCCCTACTGCAGTCCCGGCCTGCAACCCAGGGATGTGCCGGGACTGGGAATCAAACAGGTGACCCTTTGCTTCGCAGTCTGGCGCTCAATCCACTGAGTCACACCAGCCAGGGCTGGAAACGGGAGTTTTAGTGATTTAAGTCACTGTGAGCCAGAGAATGGTTTGACCTGATCAAGCTGAAACCAAAGTCTGTCTTCAGCCACAACTAAAACAGAGAAAACCCAAAACCACAAATCACATTTGGTTTCTGCCCAAGGCAGACCTCCAAGCCCTTCGTATCCCACCACAGTGGCTTTCAGCTTCTCTGGGACCTAGAGGGTCACATGTACACAGCCAAAGTGCCAGCGGCAACCAGCTTCTGGGACAATGCTACCAGGGCAGGCTGTTTTGGATCAGCCTTGCTGATAGTGTTGGCAAATCTTTGCTTTTCTCCACCCTTAGACTCTTAAAAGTAGACAGTGCCAACCTTCCCAAGGGAAAGAAGTCATTTATGGATGCATGTGTGTGCATATTTGCATTCATACATACCACATATATGGGCATATATACAGATCACACCTGTCTTCAAGATGAACTAAGGCTGACTAGCCCGTAAGACACAGCTCCGGTAGAGAATCCAGACTGCCTGAAAACCAAGACCCTGGCGGTCTGTAATGCACACAACCGAAAAGATTAGTAGCCAGAATACATAAAGAACTCTCATAACTCAAAAGGAAAAAGACGGCTCAACAGGAAGATGAGCCAAGGATATTATTAGCAGATAATTCCCATAATGGAAAATGGTCAATAACAACTTGAAGAGACGTTGACCTGTAATGAAGCACCACTTTAACTGCATCCACTTGCCAAACTTGTCTTAAATACCAGGCTGTTGGCAAAGAGGCGGCGGGACAGGAAGTCTCCCAGACTGCTGGTGGGAGTGCAGATTGGTAGGTCTGCCTCGGAGACCGATTTAGTCCTGTTTGGTCTCTCCTGCTCACGGCGCACAGGCCCTCCGGTCCCGTAATTGCACTTAGAGCTGCACACTCTGGAGAGAATCGTGCACACACAGAAATATTTACTGAAGCACTGTGACATCAGAATTCTAAGGCAGGGCTTGGGTAACCTTTTCTGTAAAAGGCCAGGTAGTAAATATTTTAGGCTTTGCTAACTATTTGGTCTTTGTCTCGGTCTTAACTGCTCAACTTTTCCATTGTAGTGCAAGCAGCTATAGAAAGTTAGGACACAGCAGGGTTCCTATAAAACTTTATTTACAGAAACAGGTAGTAGGCTAAATTTGGTCCATGGGCCATTGTGTGCCAACCCCTGCACAACAGCAGTGAAAAATGAATGAATCCGAGACAAGGTGAATACATTCTACAAATACAACGGTGAGGGAGAAAAGCAAGTTATGGAAGACTGTCACGGTGTTGTGCCACTTGCATGAAGTTGCCCATGCAAAAGAATGCTACCCATTGCTGGTGGGTAGGAAAACAGACACCAGAAGAACAAAAGCTTGCATCGGAAGAAACACGGCTAAGTTCAGAAGAGTGGATGCCCCTGGAGAGAAGGAAGGAGGACGGGATCCGAGAAGGAAAGACTGCAGACTTCTAATGATATTCGGTAGCATCTTATTATTTTAAACTCTGAAGCAAAACAGCAACACGATAATGTGATTTTTTAATTAAGATATAATAGACAAATAACATTATATTAGTTTCAGGTGTACAACATGATTTGCTATTTGTACATATTGCAAAAAGATCACCTCAGCAAGTCTAATTAATATCCATCACCACACATAATTATATTTTTTGTAATTGTTACAAAATTTTCTTGTGATGGAAATTTTTAAGATCTACACTCTGAGCAACTTTCAAACATACTGTACCGTGTAGTCAGTATGACTGACTACAGTTTAGTTATGATAATATAATAACTATAGGGCCCTGGACAGGTGGCTCAGTAGGTTGGAGCGTTATCTCATACACCAAAAGTTGCAGGTTCAATTCCTGGTCACGGCACATGCCTAGGTTGTGGGCCCAATCCCTGATTGGGGTGCATATGGGAGGCAACCAATTGATATTTCTCTCACACTGGTGTTTCTCTCCCTATTCCTCTCTCTCCAAAATCAATGGAAATACCCTTGGGTGAGAATTAAAGATTTTTAAAAAAATAACTACAGGTAATAGAATTTTTAAAACACACTATTGGGAACACAGACGTCTTTTCTTTTCTTCTCCAGTATGTTTGAAAGACTTCACTACGAATTCTTAAGAGTCTGGTCTGGCAGACAAGTTTCAGCATCCACTCACTTTCCTCCCCACCCCCCAACAAAATTCTCTCTAGCTCACAAACACCTGTTTTCGGTATCTTTCACACTCCGATGCCCAGCTGCTGAGAAGACACAGGTACACGCTTGTAAACCATCACACCTGGGATTCCTCCTTGTCGATGGCTCCTCATAAAATGCTGCACCCCCTACCCTGGCAATGCCAGGCAGAGACACAGGCCTAGGATGCAGGGACCCCCAACCCAGCAGCCAGCTAGAACAAAAGGCCTTGGAGCCACCAAAACACACTGGGGTGTCCTAGCCCTTCAGGTCCCAGGAGCTCCTCAGGGAGGGGCCCTCAAGCCTGCCCTCCTTCAGGGCCCGCTGATTCTCTGGCTGTGTAGACTCCAGCGAGGCTGGTGTTCGGCTCCCAGGGGCACGGCAGGTCAGACGGGCCGGGGGCTGGCCTGCCACCCTGCAGACAAACTGCCAGCAGGAAATGAAAGCTGACAACCACAGGAGGAAACAAGAAAAGCTATAAAAAGCAACCTTCAGAACGCCACAGCAGAGCAGCCTAAGATAGTTTCAAAAGAGACCGGAAAGTTCTAAAAGGAGCCAAAGGCAACCCGGTATTATAGCCCAGTCTGAAAATTAATGTTCCTAAGAATGGCCCACTGCTGTCTCCAACCAAACACCGATCACACCAAGATGCAACACATCTCAGAGAATCCCCGTCAACAAAGGTCCTCCAGGGCGAGACTGCTCGGTTATTAGGCAGGTCAGAGTGGCAGGGCTCCCCAAAGTCGCTAGACAGCCCAAGCCTCACTACGTTTCTTCCAGGGCCTCTGCAGCTGCTCCCCAGACTTGGCCAGATTTCAGGGCCAGGGTATGTGGGGCAGCAGGCTCTGGGCGGGCAAGGGTCAAGGTTAGGGGCTCCTGTGTTCCCATGGCGCTTTCCTCACCCCGGACCCTGAAATAGTAACTGCTCATAAACTGAGCTTTAGGATGTTATGTCTCCGTCATGTCCATGCTCAAAATCTATGTTTTCTTTGTCCTTGCTAAAGTTTACCAGTCACCGAGAAATGTTATTATTTTACTCAGTTGGCTAGGGAGGGGAACAATGTGTTTTACAGTAGTTATTTCAATAGGGGTGAAGAACACTGTCTGCAGAGTTCACTTTAAACACTCAATTTCAGACTTAAAAGCTCCTCAGTTATTACCACAACACACACAGGGATCCGAGGGTCTGGTTCCCAGCCCACATACCCAGCAAAGAGAATTTGTCTCCCCCTGCCAGAGGGAGCGAGGGAGTGAGGGGGGGACTGAGTTAAGAGTAAGCGCAGTGGTTCATTAAACTGGCGGCATTTACTTCGACCACATCTGAAGGGGAGGACCAAGGGCCCACTGCGGCTGCCCCAGAGCAACTGACCGGTGTCAGGGCAGCAAAGGAAGCAATGTGTCTCCAGTAGGACCTAGGGAATGTCGCCTTAAATCCTTGCAAAGTCTGTGTGGTTGGCCCCTATTCCACCTGAAAGGGTTCTTGACAAAACACACCAGTGAGAAGGTCCCTGTCACCAGCCCTCGCGTTTCCCATCTGCTCCCCATCCCAAGGTGGTTACCGCTCCCTTCCTCCACCAGCATCCCAGGGTCATGGGGCTTGTCTCCCCAGCTCCACTTCCCTGGAAACCGTGCCACTGGGAGAAACGGGGCTGCCCCGAGACTTCCTCTGCTCCAGGATGCAGGGCGCCGGGCCCCCAAGCCTCTCTGCAAATAGTCCATCCCTTTCACAAGCGCTACTTCCTTTGTGGCCTGGAAAACGCTCGAAGCCGGAATCTTCAAAGACACGAGGGAGCCTGTCTGGGGCCAGCTTCGAGTCCCTGCCCTCCTTTCAGAGTCTGCTCAACAAGCCAGCCCTCCGGCCACCGGGACAGAGTGCCCCACGGACACCCGCTCACCTCTTCCCAGTCTCTAAGGCTCAGAGGATTTAAAACCCCTCCAGACTTGGCTCCGCGCCAGTGGCAGGACTGTGTCTTTGTCCCCAGAAAAGCGTCCTGGGCATGGTGACCTCCTGTTCAACACCCAAGTCTGCCTTTTGTCCAAACCTCTCCCTCCTCTGGCAATAAACATCGTCTCTCTCCTGATGCCCCATGGGCACCTCTGCCTGGACACCCCGCCCCCCAAACTGTGCATGTCTGAAACTGACGTCCTCGCCTCTCTCCCTTTCCTGCAATTCATAGGTTCCCTGTCCCTCTGTTTCTTTCTCAGAATTTACCAATGGATGACACTGGGTTCTGAAGAATTTCCCTCATTCTGGATCTGGCAGTTTGTTTACCCACAGGTCACTACCACATTCCTCTGGCCATGAACTTCCTGTAAACTCATGGTTAATGTTATGGACTGCATGTTCTTTCTCCCAAAACCCTAATCACTTATGGCATGGTATCAGGAGGTAGGGGTCCTCAGGAGGTGATTAGATGAGGTCATGAGAACGGTGCCCCCACAATGGGATTAGTGCCCTATAAGATGGGGGGATCCAAGGGGTGTGCACACACACCAGGGGGGCCACGTGAGGGCGTAAACTGGAAGAGGGCCCACACCAAGAACCTGACCATGCTGGTACCCTGGATCTTGGACTTCTAGAACTGTGACAGGTAAGTTTCTGTTGTTTAAGTGACCCAGTCGATGGTGTTGTTACAGCAGCCCAAACGGACTAAGACTTACGGGCTCCATCAGATTCAGGTTGGATGTTCTGGGCAAAAAAAGCACATCATGGTGGTAACGTGTGTTCCTGCTGGGTCACATCAGAAGGCGGATGACACCTGACTGTCTCTTTTCTTGTGACGCTAAAACTGACCTAGAGGAGGTTTCAATTCCAGGTCAGATGCAGTCAACACTCCCCTGGCTGTCCCACTGAATGCAGCAAAACAACAGAAACAAAAACCAAACCATCCCTGGATGGAAAACACGTGGCACGTGCAGCAGCTGTTTCCAGATTCTGAAAAGAAACACTGGAGCAGGCCAATTGGGGAAGAAGACCAAATTTCGAACCACCGCTGAACAGGTAGTGTCTCCTCCCCTCTCAGGTTCCCAGGAAACTGGGATGTGTCAGAGAGACCGAGGACAGGGAAGTACTCGGGAAAGCAAACCCCTGAAGTCATTCCTGAGCTCCCAGGCTGGCCCCCACGCTGCACGGGCACAGCAGCGGTCCTGACGAGCCCACCACAGACGAGAACTGAACTCTCGCGCCACTGCCTAGCCCAGTCTGACCACGGGGAGGCGCACGTGCAGGACAGATCCAGACAGCGCTGCAAAAATAACTGGAAAACTGCTGCAGCCCCCCTGGGGGGCGGTCAGGAACTTGTGTTCTGATCTAACAAGGGCATTTGCCTCCTGAAAAAAAAAAATTAGGCGCTCTCTGTAGGTTTAAATAAAACCCAGAATGTCACACATAATACTAAAAATATCAAGAATATAATCCAATATTCCTTGCCAACTGGACAATCTCAGTTCTCATGGCAAAACATAATGAACAAATATCAATGCCAAAATAAGACACACTGAAATTATGTGATGAGACTTTAAAGCAACTATTATACAAATGCTCTAACAAGCAATCACAAACACTCTTGGAACAAATGGAAAATAGAAAGTCTAAGGCAAAAAGCAGAAGATACAAAAGAAGAACAAAAAGGAATTTTAGAACAAAATACAGTAACCAAATTAATAAAGAACCACAGTATGTGGGCTTGAAAGTTGACTAGGAAAAAAAGTAAAATTGACAAAAGATAGAAATTACCCAATCTAAACAATAAAAAGGCAAAAAGACTGGTTAATAAATGAGCAGAGCCTGAGGGACCTGCAGGATGCTAACAGAAGATCTAAAGCTGCTATCAGAATCCCACGAGAAAAGGAGAAAGAGTGTAGTTCTTAGAAAAATACTTGAAGAAACAACAGCATGACAAAAGACGAAAACCTGCAGGTTCCAACAGAACCTTAAGCAGGATGGACTCAGAGAAACCTGCATACCCAGGCACGCAATCATCTCACTGCTGAGAACTGAAGGAAAAAACCCGCAAACTAGTCAGAGAAAAATGACGTGTTCTCCATGGAGAAAACAGTGTGAACGAGCGTAGATCTCTCATCAGAAACCACAGGCACCGGGGTGGGGGGTGGGGGGGTGGCACCACATTCTGAAAGTGCTCAGAGAGAAGAGCTGTCAACCCGGAGTTCTACACACAGTGCAAACATCCTGGAGGGATGACGGTGAAACACAGACATCCTCAGGCGAGGGGGGACTCGGGGCACCTGCTGCCGGCAGACCTGCTGTAGGAGAATTGCTACAGGAAGTCCTCCAGACAGAAGGGAAATGACACCACAAGGAGACTTGAGACCTCAGGAAAGAAGGAAGAGCAACCAAAATAGTAATTACCTGGGCAAATATCCTTCTCCTAGCTTTCTCCTCTGGACATCTTTAAAACACATTTGAAAATTTAAAGCAAAAATTAAAACTCTGCCTTCTGGAGTTTTTAAGGTATGTCGATGCACTGCAACAATTAGAACATGGGGTGAGCTCAGTGCCGACAAGGTTTCTGCTTGAAGCGGCACGACGCTGATTCCCACGCTCTGCGAGGAGGAGACTGGCTGCTGGTCCCGGAGTGGCCGGCCTGACCCACCCATTACAAAGCTCCCCGTCAATTTCCCATCTAGTGGTTTCAGCAGCCATTGCTGATCCATTTCTTTATTATTAGAGTTTACAAAACAGAGATACCTTAATTCTCTCATGCTGCTATTAGAGCTGGCATTCCTCAATAAAAAGGAACTTTCCTAAGTCAGGTATTTAATCACTCGGAAGTACAATTCATAGGGGAAAGGGAGGGGAAATGCTTGATCCTCTCCTTTTATTTACCCGTTTTCAAAATAGTGAATTAGAACCACTATTTTTAAATAGTAGATAAGCCAAAGGAAAACGGTGACTTAATATGGAATGGATATAATTTACTTACTTAGACGATTAGGGACCAATATCCAAACATTTAAATCAGACACGGTCTTTAACTAAGGCAGCGAGGATGTAGGATGACACAGTTGTTTAGAATGTGCATACTATAATGTGTCACACTTGCTTTTTACTGCCGCTGGATTACTCTCTAGTATATATATATATATATATATATGAATACATACATGATATATATATATATGAATACATACATGATATATATATATATACATATATATATATATATATATATATGTATATAATTCCCCCTTAGATTATAAGATCCCCATGGCAAATAGGAACTAGAGATCAAGCTAGTAGACACTAAATGAAATATAAAAGAAGCATGTCCTTTTCACAAAGATGGAGCCAAAATTAAAGAAAGGAGCCCCTGCCCCTCCCAGAGCCAAAGCCAAAACGGAGCTCTGAAGGCAGAGAAAGCAGTGCTGAAAGGTGTCCCCAGTCACAAAAACTCCGAGATCTGTACATCACCCACATTCCAACGGCCCAAGACACTGGGGCTCCGGAGGCAGCCCAAACATCGTCGGAGGAGCACCCCCAGGAGAATCAAGGTTGACCACTAGGCCATCGAGCTCCCCGACTACCGGGTCGGCCATGAAGAAGACAGAAGACAACAGTACACCTGCGTCCACTGTGGACGTCAAGGCCGACGAGCACCAGGTCACACAGGCTACGGAAAAGCTCGATGACATTAATGGGCCAAGGTCAACACGCTGATCAAGCGCTGATCAGTCAGCACACCGCCAAGGTGCTCTGGATTCATCTAACCTGAGTCCAGCTGGCTAATTCCAAATATAAACATGTTTTGAGTGCAGAAAGAAAGGATATTCTTGGACATCTTAAGCCAAAGGCGAACCCCTAGTAACTATGGTCTTCCTCTTAATCACTTACAGTTTTGTCTGAAGTCACTACGCACCTCTATAACCAATCACCCCGTGCCAGCCTCTGCACGAAGCACTTGTCAGATATTATCTCATCTAAGTCTCACGACAACCCCAGGAAGCAGGCTCTCGGCAGTGCTCTCAGAGACTAGGAAACCACTGGGCGAGGTCACGCAGCACGCCCACCTCCTGCTCAGTCAGGGCAAACACACGGGTGAGGCCCGACTCTCCCGCTCTGGAGCCACTCTGCTCAGTCAGGCCCCCCCTGGTCGGTGATATGCAGCCTCCCCGGGAAGGTGGGTCTCAGCCACCGCATCAGCCGTTCGATAACCCAGTGGCTGTGCTGTATTTCTGCCACCTGGGACCCAGAAGATGAAATAAGGCAACGGGAGAAGGCACGTGGGAGAGTTATGAACTCCCGCGTCCCTGCTGGGAGGGGGCAGCACTGACTGCTCCCTGGAGGACATAAATAACACCGGGGACAGCCGCCCTCCTCTGAGGGGCCTTAAAATAGAACCGACAGGATAAGAGAAAATCAATTGATCAAAGCAATCGCTGAAGTCACTAAAACGTATGTTTTGAAAACAAATGATGACATGACAGCATGGTCACAGGAAAGAGGACAACTCAATGAGGCACATTAGAGACGAAAGGGAGAGAGGTGGGGGGGGGTGGGGAGAAAAGACTGGCACAAAACAGTCCAGATATTAAGTGTGTCTTTCTGGGCAGCTTTGACTCCCTCTGTATACCTTCCCATATTTTGCAAGTTACATTAACAGTCAGAAAAGAAAATGTTATAAAAATCTGCAGACACAGAAAACAAATGTGTACATTGGCCCAGAGCCGACTATAGTTACAAAGGCCCCTATAGTCTAAACATTCAAGGGGAGAGCAAAGAAGAAACAGCGAGCGGGGACCAGAGTGGGCAGCAGCAACAAAGCAGCCTGCTGGGGAGAGGGGACAGTAGGAGGAGCAAGAAGAGATGCTCGAAGGGCACTGAAGCCGCGGTGGGTGAAGTGATTCTGGACAAAGCGATGCTGGCGAAGAAGGGGCTGCATGTGCCCAGGCCAAGGAGCGGTGCTCAACACTACGACTGCGAAGAGGCGAGGTGGGGTGGGGAGAACCAGAGGGAAGGTGTGTGTCTGTGTTGACACCTCGGAGTATTATACAGCAAGTTAAAGGAATCGGGGTGGTCACAAACCAAAACCTTTAGCTTTCTTTTTTTTTTAAGACTTTATTTATTTATTTTTAGAGAGGGAAGGGAAGGGGGGGAGGGGGAGAGAGAGAGTGAGAGAGATAGCGAGCGAGAGAGAGAGAGAGAGAGAGAGAAACATCAATGTGCGGTTGCTGGGGGCCCTGGCCTGCAACCCAGACATGTGCCCTGACTGGGAATCGAACATGCGATGCCTGGTTCGCAGCCCGTACTCAATCCACTGAGCTACGCCAGCCAGAAAACCTTTAGCTTTCTATACTGTTTGAATGTATTTTTCCAAAATATATTCTCATCGTATGTATATAGTTAACATATAAATGTCTTTTTCTGAAAAAAGACGAGAGAACTGGCTCTGCTACTTGTGCGCTGGGTGACAGTGGATAAGCTGACCTGCATCTCCACGCCTCAGATTCCTTACCTGTTACCCACACACCTGCATTTGCTCGGCTACCATCAGAACTGAAAACAAGGTTCACCCAAGGCCCGGTGCGCTTAGGAGGGTCCCAATAAAGGGCATCTGAGCATTCACACCAGACAGAAGTGGTAAAGAAGGGAACTGGGGTCACAGCAGAAAATGCCGGAGCCTATGGGCGGAAGCAACCCGAAGGTGCCAGTGGCGAGCACAGAGGGGTGGGCAGCTGCAAAGAGAGGGGACCGCAGCACACACGCTCCCAGCACTCACTGCAGTTCTCTTCGTCGCTGCCGTCGGGACAGTCCTCAAACCCGTTGCACCGGAAGCGGCCGATGATGCAGTGGATGCCGCTGGCACAGGGGAAGAACGTTGGGCCGCATTTCGATTTCGCCTTGGCTGAGGGAGGAGAAACAGGATAAAGAGCAAGATGTTAGGAAGCTAAGTTTCCTGACCACAGCATACCCACCCCACTAGCTCTGAGTGTGCAAATGGGCCCGCTTACATTTGCCTGGAAGTCCGCAGAAGTTTCTTACTACCACCGCCCACCCCAGGTCGGGAGCCCACCGGCACCCTCCTCTAGGAAGGGAGTGGCTAATCTCGCTGCTTCGAAAGCCCCAGAGAGGCCACCCCCACCCTTGCGCCAGCAGGGCTCAGTCCAAATGTGCTAAACGGGAATGAATCAGTGAGTAGATGGATGATGGATGGAGCCTGCTCTTCAGGTGCTAACGAGCCATTCAAAATTCATTCCCTGGCTGTCAAAGTAATTGCTGACATTCACTGGGTGCTTACTGTCCTAGACGGCGTGGCTGGCACTCCACATGGCTCATCTGTTTTAATCTACCCAGCAACCACCCAATGGGGCGATGTGCAGAAACAAATGAATGCAACAGGCCCGAGACTGCGATCCTTAGAAGAAGGCTTGCTGGCAAGGCTGGCCCCTGCTTGCCTGGCATGGGGGAACTTGGATTCCAGGAGGGTTGGTACCACCCTCTCATAATAATGGTTCATGGCACCCAAACTCTTTATGTAAACAGCGCAGTTTATGCGGAATGCCCGCTTTTTCCCTGAGAATGTGGGAGAGGGTGCCTGTGTGACTGACCCACTCCCAGGGAAAATGCTGGGCACTGAGTCTGTGATGAGCATCCCCACTGGAAAACATCTCACATGGGTCGTCGCAACTGTTGCTGGGGGCTCAAGCACAGCCTGTGCGGTGCGGCTGGGAGATAGGACTCCTGGAGATCCGCACTGGGTTTCCCTGGACTTCACTCCATGCGCCTCTTTTCCCTTCATTGGTTTTGCTTTGGCTCCTTCTGCCGTCATCAATCACAGCTGTAGGACTCGACTGACTACAGGCAGAGTTCTATGAATGGTCCCAGCAAACCACTGAACCTGGGGACGGTCCTGGGGACCTCGACAGAGACGGGTACATTTCCCATCCCCATTCCATAGATGTGCTTTGGGAGGTGAAGCCGCCTGCCCAGGGGTGCAGGGCGAGCAGTCTGGCCCTGGCGCGAGGTCCCGGGGCATTCAGACCCCAGGAGCCCTGCCTTCAGCCAACCCACGGTGCTGCCTCTCTGCCAGCCTCTGGCACTCTTTGAAGCAGAAGCCAGTCTCCTGCTCAAAGGAATTCTTCTTCCACTTCTGCTGTATAAACAGCTTTACAAGACACTTCAGGAACACGGGCTTGACTGAGTGTCCTGCTAACCAAACAGCCCCCTGGTGTGACGTCCTCTCCCGGTGATGGGCCTGGCTGCTCTGGCTGGCAATGAACTGCATCCCGGGTAGCAGATCCCACCTAGCATGCCCCTCGTCTCCTGCCTCAGAAGCAGGATTTGGCATCCTCAAAAGGAAGGGCTATTTCTTTGGACCAAACAGGCAGTGAAGTACCTTCACATTCCTGCTGATCCACAATCAGGAGGGTTTTAAGGGCTGGGGCATGCCCTGGTTTTAAAAGACCACACGGCTTTGTTGTGGCCTGGAGCTTCTGTCACGGTGCTGGCGTGCCCTTCGCAAAGCACCAACGTGGGAGAGAGGAACGGAAGCTCCATTTTTTCATGGCCTTGGGCAAGTTTTCAAATATTACTGGTTCAGCTTCCTTATCAGTAAACTGAAGCCAGTATCTACTTCACGGGGCTCCAGAAAATACTCACGGAGATCGTCTATGTCAAATGTTTAGCACGGAGCACAGCACACTGTAGAGCCAGGGTGTCAAACTCATTCTCACCGGGGGCCACATCAGCCTCGCGGTTGCCTTCAAAGGGCCCAAATAATTTTAGGACTGTGTAAGTGTAACTACTCCTCAACTACGGGCAAGGAGCTCGGCGCTGCTGCCAGGTAGAAACAAGGTGCGGGGCCAGATAAAACAAGGCGAAGGGCCGGATAAAACAAGGTGGAGGGCTGGATTCAGCCTGAGGGCCTTGTGGTTGCCACCTGTGCCGCAGATGCTCAATTAATGACAAGGCTTATGCCATTTATCATCATCACCATCATCAACAGGCTTAAAGAATTCTAAAACTGATCCTTGAGCTGTTAAACTTTTTTTCTGATCACCACAGTTTAAGGAGCTCATCAAGGACGGTCTCTCCGAGCTGATGTGAAGTGCTCTCCAGGACGGACCGCTGAGAGTGTGAAGAGCAAACTGCAGACAGCAGCTAGAACGCCTTCGCCCCCTGCACAGTATGAGGAGGGGCTATAAGAAAATAACTGGGACAACTGTAACAGCATAACCAATAAAATACACTTTAAAAGAAAAAAAATAAACATGAATTACCTTATCTGTGCAATAGGAACCCAGGAAGAATAAACCAGAAATGAAAGACTCCAGCTACCCCCAGAGGGTGGGTGGGAAAAGGGCGGGAATGACGGGGAAGTGGGAACGGGACGAGGCAGCAGGGATGAGAAGGCGGCACGTTTCTCCGAGTCTGTCTGCGTAGCTCGGACTCTTGGAAACTCGATAATAGTTCACACATCCAAAAAGCAAACAATTAAAATCAATTGTGTGTACATGTGTGTGTGTGTGTGTGTAGACTTAAAATGCAATATAAATGGCAACAAAAGCACACAGCTCAATTACAGATGAGTACCACCGCCGCACTGAAGGGGTTGGAGAAGAAGAGAACTAGCCTAAGTAACTGCGAAATGATTATTTTTACTGGATTCTATAAGGTTAAAGGAAAAAAAAAACTACGCAAATACGGCATTCTAGCTGAAGCTGCTTGTCACAGGGGATGGATCAGCAATTTTGAAATTACTTTAGTAACAGCAAGGGGTCTCCCTATCAGAGGGAGAAGTTTCCAGTAAGGACAGTGGGGAGGCTGAAATGCACCCTGAGGCTCTGCACTGGGCTCAGGCTTGGATAGACAGATTAGACATAGAGACAGAAAGGTACAGATACAGACACCCAGAGACACGGAGGGAGGCAGGGCGGGCGGAGTGTTGATTTGCATGTGTATGGGTCTACACGTCTATCTCCTAGCTCCATCTGCTAAGAAGGACAGGAGTGGCCAGTGCGCCCCGACAGCAGTGAGCACACCCAGATCTTGGTTTCCAAACACCATCAGCCAGCAAAGGGAACCAGGGCTCCCTGAAGAAGTGCTTGATTCCAGGGGGAAACACAAGATAAACCTGGAGAGTCCTGAGTTGCCAGAAAGTAGAGAAGTGTTCACGATATGATGGAGGCGTATCAAAAGGGCGCAGGAATCAACCTGAAGGACCGAGTTCCCAATGACCAGAGGTAGAACAATTTAAGCAACAAAACAAAAATAGTACCGGCCTGAAACCCAGAGAACACAACAAATGCCTGTGAGTCCAAACTGGCATGACAAACTGTTGAATAAGTAAGTAAATGAAGGAGAAGGGAAAGTGCTTCCTTACGGGAAAATTCCCATTAATAAGTGTAGAAGGGACGAGGGAAATAGAAGGTCACAGTAATAACCGCCATAGGTCAGATCCAACGCGGGACGCTCAGGCTAAGAGGGCCAGCCTGCCTTGCTCGGGCCGTCCTTCCAAGGCTAAGGGGAGAGAATGCCTGTAGGCTTTTTACCCTCCCAACTGAGGGCGTTTCCTCATAAACCTCAACGTGTGGCTCCTCCGTGCGGAACTTCACTGCCCTCCCACCACCTTAAAGAAGCCCAGAGCCCCCGCCAAGCACCACGCGCTCCCGGGGACCTCTCCAATTTCGGGCCTGCCCACTCTCCATGCTCTGGCCACGCCGACCTCCTGGCTCCTCCTCGAGCCCACGAGGCCACGTTCCACCACAGGACCTTCGCACCGGCTGCTCCCTCTGGCTGGAACCCCTTTCTCCCCGGCATCAGCACGGCTCACCCCTCGTCTACTTAGGTCTCTTCAGCCACAGTATGGTCCATAGCAGAACCCTGCCTCCCACCCGCAGTCCCTCTAGCCCCTACCCTGCTTTTCTTTCTTGTTCTTCACAGCAAAGATGCCACCAGCTTTGTGCTGGGCTGTTTGGTGATGAACGGACACTCGAATAGTATCGCTCACCACTTTGGAAGAAGCCGCTCTCCACACTGCCTGCACTGGATGACTAATGTATACAGCAAGTATACATTAGTATACATGTATACTCTGTACAAAGGAGCCTACAAAGGGAGAGTGGGGGATTGGATAACACTAGTCAGCATTTACTGAATACTTGGAATGGGCTAAGCACTGCACTCCACGTTTTATAAATATCTCGTCGATGCCTCACAAAATCCATTTTACAGATAAGGAAACTGAGGTCCAGATATGAAGTAGCCTCACACTGCTAATAAACTGAGTCAAGGCTCGAACCTGGCTCTTGGCTCATCTTTTCTGCTGCCTCCTCGAATATTTTTAAGGCCCAGCAGTGCCAGCTCCAAAGGACTAGACCTCATAAGATAAAGAGAGTGAGAAGATGAATAATTATAAATGAATTAGCTACCATTCAATTAACCAGCTCTTTCCCCTGCCCCTGCACCCTACTCAGGGATTAGTCATCAGACGCCCTGCCTGGCCAGGGATGCTCAGATGCTGCCTCTGTCAGAGGGAGCCTGTCCGGTTATGATTTACATCTGCACCGCCAGACGCCGGCTAAGGCGACCTCCGCGGTGGATCACAGGCGGCCAGCCGAGCTCCTGGCAGAGGCTCAGAGAGAGAGGCCAGTCGCTGACAGCAGCTGTCAGCTGCTCCCCGCCTGCACGGCCTGCTGTGAGGCTTAGCGGGGTCCCGGACAAAGTCTGGCCCCCATCCCCACGGAGGGGAGATTTCAGCATGAACCTCAGCAGCCCTGGCAAAAGGCGGAAGGGCTCTGCGCCTCAAGTCGCCCTGACAAAGGCAGACAGGGTGACTCCACTCCAGTGAATGTGTGTTTAAATCTATCACTTTCAAGGAGCTGCTCCATGAACTTTTCAAAGTGGCAGCTTTCGCCAGAAGACAGGAATCAGGGCTCCCCTGGGGGCTGGTTTATTCCCTGATCTGAGTCCTTTCCCTCCTAACAGCCAGGTTGTTCCAGTTCTGGATTTCACAGACCAGTAAAATAAAATTAAAAATTTTACCTAGATGGGAATGGACAAAGGACTAACACAGTTGCTGACTTTTTATTTTATCAGCAAGGACATAAACAAATGTGCAATATCACCTCTATTCACCATCACCCTAACTGCAAGCTGCCTTAGCACCCGCCGTGCAGGAAGCACAGAGCCCTTGGCCCAAAGTCTGGGGGTCATGCCAGAACTGGTGTGGGGTGAGGGGGGGCCAGGAGACACCCCAGTGTTGCCAGGCTGTGATGCCCTCAGGAGTGAGGCCTGATGTTTACATGCACGACGCCCAGGGCACAGCAGGTCATTCACACAGGCTCACTTAGAAATGCAGCCTCACATTTCAGAGATGAGGAAAACTGAGGCCCAAGGAGGCAATGGGAGCTTTCCCAAAGCCGCCTGGCTACTTGGGGTCGGACTGCTCCAGAATCCAGTCCTCGTGCCCCGAGTCTACACTGTGCGTCAGGCAGGATGCTGCAGGGCCACACCTGCCAAGGCCCACCTCAGGGGTCAGATTCAGGAGAGACCCCGAGAAAAGTGGCCGTGAGACTCAGAGGCCCTCTTCCGCACAGCCAGAACCTCCCAGGCCTCAGACAGAAGCGCTCGTCACCAGGCACCGTGCCTGTGGCTCCCGACATGCTCAGGAAGGGCTCAGTGCTGCCCGCTGGTCCCAGAAGACGGCGGGCGTTGCAGGGTGGCCCTCTACAGCTGCTGCCCAGGCCCTCCCCGCGTGTAATCACGCCAAATGTGGGACCAAGGCCGCAATACCAGAGCCGCTCTGTTCGGCCACAAGGGCCATGAACTCAGCTCACCAGACCTGCAGCATCTTGCAGCCTGTGACAACAGCTGCAGCTACAGACCGGTACTCCAGGTCTCCCTCCCGGACCTTTGTGGCTGGCCAAATGAGCAACAGCTGCCACCTCCAGCCCCTGCTCCAGGATGCCGCCAGTGTGTTCCCGTGGCAGCCCAAAGAACTAGAAGCAGGAGCCTTAAGCTCTCGTGCATAATTACCATCCTTGCTTTGTAAACTCAAGACATTGCTCAATGTGAAAAATTCAAACGATAGAGAAACATACAGAAGCAAATGTAAAAATTACCCCAAACTGCCACCACCCAGGAAAATCCAGTGTGGTGGTTTGGGTTAACGTGCTCCTGAAGCACAGCCTCAAGAACTACAATGTGCAGAGGGACAGCCCAGGACCGCGTTCAAGTGCAGCCAGTCTGGAGTGGAGCCTAGGACCCTGCATTTCTAACTCGCTTCTAGGCGACATGGGTGCTGCTGGTTCCAAGCCCTTCACTACGAGCAAAGGACCATGGTCTTACTCACTGCTCTACCTCCCGTACCCAGAACAGTGACGGGTGCCTAAGCTGCCAGTGACTACTGACCGAATTAGTAAACAGGCATCAGAATATGCCGACTAAATGCACCCATGAAATATTATGCTCCTCTGAACCTGCTTCTATCACTTAACGTGGTACATTGGGTGTGTTCTGTTGATAACTACAGGTCTACAGGCCATCACTTTCAATGGCTAAGGGTAATTTTACTGTCTCTGTGTACCCACAAGTCCCATTACTGGTGGACCTTTGGGGTAGTTTCAGTAAACAATGCACATCCAGACATGTAGATTATTTTTCCCACTTGTACAGTATCTCTTTAAGATATAACCACTGGGTCAGAGGACATACATATTTCACATTTGGGCCTCCTTCTGATTGCCGACTGCCTCCTCCCTGAGGACCTGGCACTGTCCTCTGGCCACAGACGGCCACGGGAACGCCTCCAGCCCAGGACTGTCCGAGGTGGCCGATGCCCCGCGGGCCGGTTAGGATCTCCCTAGGAGAGCGCACGGGCTGAGAACACGGCGCGGTTCCCCTGTGTCATGTTAGACTGGTCCTTCCCTGCTGCCTGTGCTCCTCACTCTCCATCGGTCCCTGTCTCCCTTCAGTTTAACATGTGTATTTAATTACACTCTGCAGAGTAGGGGACGTTCCTCTGCGGTCAAGGAAACCATGACTCCTCTTTTTCTCTTTTTAAATTTGCGCCGGGGGCAGGGCATCAGTCCTGCTGGAGCTGTCTCCCTGGGTCACACCAAGCACAGTGGCCCTCCTTCCGGGAGGGGCTCCTTGAGCTGACTGTGCTGCGCTCTCCCCTCTGACTAAGGGCTCTGACACAGGGCAGGTTCTCCCGCCAAGGCCTGTCCCATCTGCCAATATTCCCCCTGAATATCCCGTGCTGTGAGGCAGTGTTTCATGAAGAAGGGGCTCAGTGAGCCTCCTACAGCAGCAGCTCTAGGGATGTTGTGAAAATGTAGATTCCTGGGCCTCCCCGGGGGAATCTGCATTTCCACTTGGCACCCAGGGGATGGCAATGAACGCTAACATGTGAACGTCCTCCTCAGACAGACTCTGCCTGTCCCAGGTCCAGAGAGCGAACGACCTCATCGGCCCCTCTCCTGATGTTGCCACGACACAGACTGGTGGCCCCTCCAAGAGTCCTGGCTACAGGGGCAACACGGGGCACACATGGGTCACCGCTCCCTGGAGTCAAGCCTAACTCATCCCAGACAGTGCAGTCACCACGAGAACAGCACTGCCCACGAGGAAGACACAGGCCTCCGCAGTCCTTCCCCATTTCAGCGGCTTCTCTCCTCTTCCACGTGCCTGAGCAAGACACAAAGTCACTTTGCTTTACGCAAAAAGCCGAGGGCTCCTATTCAAACAGTTCTGTCCTAGCAAAAAGGCCCTCTTAGAACTTTAAAGCTCTTAACCAATTCTGTCCACTTTTCTGTTTTGGCAGAACAGAAACAGACTCACAGATACATAGAACATTTTTATGGCTGCCAGACGGGAGAGGGGCTGGGAGGATGGGCGGAAAGGGTCAAGGGATTTAGAAATACAGACCTGTAGTTACAACAGAATAAGGGGATTACAGTCAGTAACAGTCAGGAGGTATATACGGTGTCAGATGGGGACTAGACTCATCAAAGTAATCGCTTCGTAAGTTACATAAATGTTTAATCACAGGGCTCTGTCCACTTTCTAAGGATGAACACTTCACCTGTGCCCAACACAAAACAGGGTCAAAGGAGCCAAAAATTACAGGGTCCAGCAGAAGTAACACCTGCTTGAGCATGGTGGGTAAGGTGATAATATGGGTGTAATCACTTACAGGTTTAAATTGAACATTTCACCTAAAATGTCTTATGGTGTGCTTGAGTGTGATACTGTTGTTACAGAATTACATGCTTAGGATTCTGTAATAAGATTTTGTAATTTAAAAGGGGCGTTATTTGTGCCAGACCCTGTATTTGTGCCCCTTCTTGGCCAATAACAAAATATTCCTGAGCACCGTATTACCGTACCTGTCAGGCACTCAGTCAGTTGCATGGCAACAGAACAGCACTCTTAACAGAGAACAGACAAGTCAATGAGCCCCCGCATGCAGTGCTGGGAGTGCTCTGATGGGGGAGCTAGAGGACACCCAATCTCAAACTGGGAAGGACGCTGAGGTCAGAAAACGATTCTCAGAGGAAAGCCAGGCTCCGTGGACACGCACACCACGCACGCCTAAGGTGAAAACCAGTGTAAGGCTCAGACAGTCTGAGGCCTGACTCATCTGGCCGGTCATTTGACTAACATTCATTCACAAATTCTGTGTCTCACCTGCACACAGGAGGAGACACAGGAGACAGCTAGGCACAGGTGACAGTCTAGTGCAGGTGGGACTGCGGAGCGGAGGCTGTTCCAAGGAGGGGAACAGCATGTGCAAAGGCCGGAGGCAGGAACGAAGTGGTCGTGGGAGAACTGAAAGGGGGTCAGTATGAACTTGTTCCTCTTACCAGTAAAAGGACCTGGTATCTCTTATTTAACTAAAAAAGTAAAAACGCTATTTCTCGGAACAAATGTGCTATGAGTAGTTGAAATTCAGCTCACACTAAAGATGTGAGAATTGTAAGTATTACACCTAAGTATAAGTATCGCACCTAAGTATAAAGTGGAAAAGAATCAAATTAGAAAATTCACATAATTTGAATGAACATGCACACAATCCCCTAAGTGATAGCCCACATGGGTTTGTGGCTAAACCCACGGGGCTAAAAACTTTGCAGAAAGTAATGGATCTGAAATTGCTAATGTATTCAGTCTCCTGGTTCATTTGTAAAAAGTCAAACTGTGGCTCCTTTGAAAAGTCAAAACTGGCATCATGGATGGGAGCAAAGGGGTAAAATAAGACTTCTAAGAAGCCACATGCCCCAACTCTCTAAGGCGGAGAGGGGGACAGGTCTTTCACTTTGTCCCCCAAAAGCCCCGCAAGCCAAACCCACACCGGGAATTCAAGCCTTTACGAATTCACTGCTGGGTGATCTAACCCTCCCTTTGCTTGCTCCAGCAGTTCAGCTCCGTGTGACTGCGGGCGTGGACACCAGGTTTTATTGCTCAGATATCAAGGCGCGTTACTTCCTCCTAAAATGCCACACTGGCTGCTGCAGAGACACACCCCGGGGAGTGGAGAGGCGGAAGACCACAGGCTACCCGGACTATAAAAACACAGAAAGGTGATATCTAGTTGAAACAGCTTTGCCAGAAGATTCTCAGACAGAAAGTTCTTTCTACACATTTTCTCTCTGAAAACTAAAACAGGAGGCCTACAGCCCTGGGGCTGAGAGGTCAGGAGGGTTTAGGGCTCGAAAGCATCTGGGTTTCTATCCTGGTTCTTCCTCCTTAACCACTGAGACCTCAGACAAGTCAATGAATCTCCTTTGGCCTCCATGTCCCCATCCGTAAAGAGCGTGCAGACTGCACCACTGGTTGGAAAACAGGGGATTCTGCATGCAGAGGAAACGGCCTAACGCTTGGCATCCAGCAGGGACCCGGTGACACCCTCCCCTGCCTAGCATGGTCACAGTTCCACACACTGCTCTCCACATGCGTGGATGGTCCTGGCGCAACGAGGCCGAGCCAACACAGCATCTGGACTGCCCAAGGCCTCACTCACTCGGTTGTTTTTCCGTCAGTGTTAATTCTCGGATGCTTCAGCCACACACAGGACCCAGCGTGGAGGCTGCAGAGAGAATCAAACATTCAAACATGACTCCTGCTACCGAGCTACCGAGAATTCCCCAGCTAAGGAACACCTGGTCAAGAAGGAAAACGACAGTAAACAGACTACTGCAGTGAAATGTGGTAAGAGCAGTATAAACTGTAAAACATTTGCCTTTCCTCTCTGTATTATAGGAGGTAAGGACACGGGGTTCCACGTCAGCCTGCCTGGGTCAAGCACTGGTCCCACTGCCTGGCCATGATTCGCGGTAAGTCATTTCACCTCTCTGCGCCTCGTCTTCCTCATCGGCAAAGGGCGACACTAACAGTACCTGCCTTGCTGAGTTGCTGTGGGGATTAAATGAGACAATGTCATAATTATTTAAGTCTTCTTTGGAACACAGAGCTAAGATAATTCATACCGTATTAGCTACTGTCATATATATACTAAATGTTAGCTATTATTATTTGATTATACACTATAAAGTATAGTATTGTATAAGAGTGTTATATAGTAGTGCACAGTACAGACTATTGTGATTACTGTTATCATTTTTTACTATTATTTTCAAATGGTTTCTGCCCATCAGTGGATGCTCAATCGATCTGTGGGGGATGGCCAGAGTGCGAAAGAAACCCCCAAAAAGAGCGCAACTCACTCGGCCTGGGGGACCCTGGCGGCGCGGCAGAGGAGCGCTAGCTCAGTTGGGTATGGAAGATCAGCAGGAGAATGCTGGTGACCAAGGACAGGGAAGGGCACCCAGGCAGACGAAGGGCACGAACGAAGCTCTGAGCTGCGAGGAGACCTGGGGGGAGTCAGGGCATCGGGAAGGGGGAAGGCAGAGTGGCAGAGTGTGCGGCAGGTGGTGAGACAGAGGGGGGCGTGCAGGGGAGGCAGGCAGGGGTTCGGCCACTCACCCCTGGAGCCAGCACACATCCTTATAAAGGAAGGACACGTGTCCAAGTCATTTCTCTAGGGAAAAAATCTTTATGGACTGACCGTGATATCATGAGGCTCTGGAAGTCAAAGAAATATCCTCCTCACTCCCCCAAAGCCCTGAGGGAGCTAGAGAGAGGGCCAGGTCTGTGATATTCCCGGGGCTTTTAGGAAAAAGGGCACTCTAAACAATAAGGGAATTCAAAGTGCCTGTCAGTGCCCTTGAAGGTAATTCTGTTGTTAAAAATGACAGGAAAGAGGCAAAACAAGTTAGCAAGCTTGGCATTAGAAAATTTTCTTATGGCCTGAAGGGTCTTTTTTTTTTTTTTTAGGTTACCTGTTTTGGCGATTTATGACTCATGCGGACATGTGCATGAAGGGGTGTGTGTGTGCATGCACGTGCTGGAATGAAGATTCCAGAGAATCTAATAGGGGGAAGCCCAGACATTCTCAACTGGCTCTTCTACAGAAAGATCGTGAGAGGAAAAAAGCTCTGAAAAGATAAATAAATGTGGGTCAGATAGCTTAGCCTCAGGAGGCTTTTCACTGCTTGCAGGGAAGACTTCCTGACAGCGGATCAGAGTCCCCGGGATTAAGAACAGATGTGGGAACAGACACGGGTGAATCAGACGAGTTTCCACCTTCAAAGGAGCACTTCAATACTGGCATCGGCCAACTCCAGGAAAGGGAGTATCTAAGGGACGGTTCCTAACACAGGAGAGGGAAAAGAGGAAAAAAAGAGGAGGGAGGGAGGAAGGGAGTGAGAACCAAAGAGGGGTTTCAGGTTTGCATAAAAATGAGAGTGAGGGAGAAAGAAGCCATTCTGGACCACTCCCCACCTGGCTGGGCGAGGAGGGTAGTCTTTGCCAAAAGGACGGTTTGCTTTTCAGAGCATTCACCCTCTCTGCCTCCCACTGGGCCCCTGGCAAACTTTGAGGTTTTTCTTCTTACCTCCTCATTTTAATTTTGCAGATTCTATTTCCTTCAGGCTTGTGAAGAGGAGGCTCATTTCTGACTGGCTTTCTAGAAGTGTCTTTCACCGGCCCTCCTACCTGCACCTCCTGGACAACACATGTACACAGAAAAACTTGGGGCTTAGACTTTTTGTGGTTATGACACCCGCAGAGGGCACCAGGGAAAGGTCTGTGACGTGAGGCCACACGTGGTGAGACCCACAGGACAACGGGGACCTGAGCTGAGAGACGCAGCCCGCAGGCAGGGAGGCAGGCGGCCTCCGGCTGCTCTGACTGGCTGACCGAGAGGACATCCACCGTCTGCCATGAGGCGCACTGAACACGGCAGTTTCAGAAAAGCAGTACTCAGCCCACACAAGTTTTGTTGCAGGACGGGGTTGCGTGCAGGCACCCAGAGCTCCTGCGCCGCCTTCAAAACCAGCCCCAGGAGGCGCATGGCCGGGGATCTCATCTCTCAGGAGCTGTGGGCGCACTTTAAAGCCAAAACCGCGATCTTCAGCTTCCAATTTACCCCACAGGTGCGGTGACCCTGAACTCTGACTGCACACCAGGGTGACCGTGGAGGCTTATAAAAAAAAAAACTGTCCAAAATCATAAGAGCTGGAGGGATTATGCAAAACAGAATCACCAAAACATGATTTAAGACCACAAAAGTTCCTAAAGAGAAAGAAATGGTCAAATCATCAGGAAGACAACTATATGCACCTACAAACAGAGCCACAGAACACCTGACACACGCACTGACCAAACTGAGTGGAGAAACCGACCCTGACAGCTCCGGGTTGGAGGCTTCGGTCCCCCGCCCCCAGTGATGGGCAGAGTACGCAGGGTCCGAGAGGAGACAGGAGACAGGGACGGCACTGCAAACCAGCCAGACCCACGGACTCCCCGGGCCTCCCCCCACCAGCGGCCATGCACGCGTTCATCTCAGGTGCGCACGCACGTCCTCCGGGGTGTTCCAGACGCTAGGCCATAACACAGGCCTCGGTCAACATGAAAGGAGTGAAATCACACCACATACGTTCTCCAAGCACATTGGAATGAAGTCAGAAACCAGCAACAGGGGCTTCTCTTGGGGGTGACGGAAGTGTTCTAAAGGTGGAAGAGTATTAACAAGTTGTACAGCTCTCTGGATATAACTAAGTAAAGAAACAGAGCTTTCTAAGAACCCCTGGAATCCAGGAGGGGTGGTGATACCAGAAATAAAAGAGCCGTTCTTTCCCAAGAAGGTACTAAATTGGCCACATTCCTTCCTGGTGCTGGATTGGACTGCTCGCCGGGTGACCTTCGGCAATGCTGGGGGCGGGGGCGGGGAGTACTGCCGACATCTGGGGGGCAGCCCAGGGATGCTGTGAACCGTCCCACGGTGTGCAGAACCCCCAGCAAACATTGTCTGGCCCCCAAATGTTGACAGTTCTGAAGTTAAAGAAGACTAGAAAGAAGGACGGCAGGGTGGGACCAGAGCAGAAAGCCAGGGGGTCAGGGGTCAATGAGCGGGGAGGGGGCAGGGAGCAGGAGTCCGCTGGGGAGGGCTTCCTCAGCCCGAGTTTGGGTTTGATCTGAAGTGTGACGGGAAGCTTTACAAGGGACTTACTTGACTTATCTTTTTTAAAGATCAGCCCCTGCCTAGGCTGGGGGCGTGAAGGAGTGGGTGGCAAGATCAGTCCAGGGGGTAAGAGCAGCTTGAGCTCGTGTGGGGGTAGGGAAGATGGAGAGCCATGCACGAACTCAGAGCCTTGTAGACCAGCGGGCCCCAACCTTTGGCACCAGGGACCGGTTTCATGGAAGACAATTCTTCCACGGACTGGGGTTGGGGGCCGGTTTCGGGATGATTCAAGCACGTTCCATTCAAGCTTGCCTCCTGCTGTGCAGCCCGGTTCCTAACATGCCCAGACTAGTAGTGGTCTGCAGCCCGGAGGTTGGAGACCCCCGCTCTAGACCACAGTGTCTGGACCTCTGCACTACTGACATGTGGGCTGGAGATTTCCTGGCTCGGAGGGCTGTGTTGTGCATTGCAGGGTGTTTCAGAGCATCTCTGGCCTCTACCCACTGGATGTTGGGGGCACCCCAAGTCGTGACAACCAAAAACGTCTCTGGACATTGCCCAATGACCTAGGGGTCAAGGTCCACCCCTGGCAAAGATCCACTGCTTTAGAGGCGGCGCTGACTGGACTTGTCAGGGGACTGGACTGCGGAGAGGGGGCAGCTAGTACGAGAGAGGCCACAGGGATGAGTCCTAAGCTTTCATCCACAATGAAGCAAAATAACCTTAAACATTCAGAGTGCTTGTCCCCTAGGCCAGTGGGTGATTCTGATGCTCACTGTCACTCTAACATTCATGCATTCTACAGTGAGTATCACAGTCCTCCCTGAGTGATGGCCATTCCCAATGTCAGGGCTGTACACATGACTGGCAGACCTGAGTCTAACAGGGACACTGACATACAAGGAAATCAGGTCAGTGGAGCAGGACTCGTGCATCACACAGGCCCCTGGGACTGAGCAGAAGCACAAAGGCAGATACGGGGAGGCAGGGGGAGCTCATGGGGCACAAAGGCTATGTCGGGAGGACAGAGGCACCGAGACAAACAGCATGTGAGATGGGTGGCTGGGGAGGAGCTGCTGAGACAGGCGGCCAGGCCTGGGGGGCTCTGCGAGGAGCACTTTGGGGTCCACTGAGGGCTGCTGCTATCATTCGTATTCCTTATGACTAACGAGTGAAGAAAACTCAAAGCAGACTTCTGAGCGCTCACAGTGCAGCAGCTCCAGTGCTGGGCACTCTCACTAGCTGAGGGGACAGTCCCCTCCTGCCGATGAGACAACAGAGGCCCAAGGAAGCTCCATGACCTGCACGAGATTTCCGGCTGGCAGGCGGCAGGGCCAGGACCTGTGCCCAGCCCAGCTGGCTCCCAAGTCCTCTGCCACCTGTCTCAGGCCAGAGAGCGGTAACACGATCTGAGAGATGGTTTAGGAAGATCATTCAGAGAGTAAATAGTTGGGCCCCACTAGTTTATGGGAGTGATGAGCTCTCCAAGGGGGGATGCATGAGAAGCAAAGGACGGAGTTGATTTCCAGGTGAACAATGATGCAGGGACCGATGACCAGAGGGGCTGCCTGCGGGGTGGGGTGGGGGGGGCGGCCAGGAGATGAGGGGGGACCCAGCGAGCAAAGGAGGGAAGTTAAAGGTGTTATCAATGGAGTCCAATGCTGTGCAGAGGTCTGGGAAGATCAGAACGTCTGCTGAATCTGACAATGAGGAGTTTCTTAATGATCTTCCTCAGGACAAGTTCATTACTATGGTGGACACAGAATCCAGGCTGCAGAGGGCCGAGGCTTAGGAGCCACTGGGGTGGGCAGTGTTTCTCACAGCCTGGTCCCGGGAACACCTGCAGCATCCTGGGCCCCACGCTTGGCCTGCTGCCTGGGAATCTCCCAGTTAACTGCTTACTGAGGCCTCCCGGTCCTTCTGATGGAGCCGGTCTGGACACCACGGCCTGCAGACCCTCTCTGCTCGAAGTGCAGACCTCAGACCTATGGCATCAACAGCCTCCTAAGGGCCTGTTAGAAATTCAATCAGCTTTGCCCTAGACCCACTGAATCGGAGCCTGTGTTTTTACCACGATCCCCATGCCTTTCATATACATATCGAATGTGAGAAGTTTGAAGGGGGAGGGAGAGGTACCCGGGCACCCTCCTACAGGGCGTATTTAGGGCAGAGTTCCTTGAGATTTGCCTGCCACTGATTTTTGCCAAAGACAGCCAAGTACTGCCCAAAGAACACCTGAATGCTTCAAGGCCCTGCTGCACCCTCCAGGGCCAGGGAGAAAAGTCAGTCATGATTGCAGACACTTAAAATGACATCCTTTCTTGCAGGGCGGGAAAGCGTTGTGCAGGACGTTCAACATGCACTCCCTTCGCAAGGGAGGCCAGAAGTCCATCTAACCCAGAAAAACCTCCGTACAGATCCGCATGGCACACATCTACCTGCAGGGGGCAGCATAGCAGAGAAGTCAGCCTGCTCACAGGAGCTAAATGTCTGCCTTCAGAACTTGGCTGAGCCATTCAAGCACCTTGGCCAAGTCCTTAGTTTCTCCAAGCTTCAAGTCCTCATCTGTAAATGGGGATACTGACAGGACTCACCTCCTGGGGTGGTTGTGAGGACTGAACGAGGTCATCAAAGCAGACCACTGGGCACCGTGCCTGGAATGCAGTTGAAATTCCACGGTCTGACCCAGAAGCCCCTACACTGCATGCTTGTGGGGTCTCCACGGTTTTGCATAAGCCTAAACCACCCCAGACTCACCCCTACGTGTGCGTGCCCGAATGCCATAAAACCATTCTCTTTTCACAAGAGGACGTCCTATTCTAAATGACAGATGTCTGCAGCTCAGAGACATCACTTTTCGGATGAGGAAACGAAGGCAGAGAAGCCGGAGTGCGTGCCCAAAGCACACTAACCAGGAAGGCTCGGGCACGTGTCCTTTACAGTCCGCTGGCCTCTCCTCTGCACACAGGCTCCAAGGCCGCGCAGGCACCGGCTGAGCATGCTGCCTGCCCCTCCCCCAGGCTGTGCTAAGCACAGGGAGTGTCCCCATGAGCCTAGGGTTAAGTGGAGAGGCTGCTGAAGCTGCCGGGTGCCCTCTGTTCCTGAGCATGAAAGCCCCTCATTAGCCCTTGCCTCTAGTCTGTCACTCCAAGCAAGGGATACACACAGTGGCTGAGCTGCGGCTGATAGGTGTCCACACAAAGGCTCAGAAAGGGAGAGAGAGGCGGGGTTCTCCCTGAGGTCACACCCCTTGGGACCCAAAGAAACAGGAGAGAACCTGGAGGGATATTTATCCTCAGAAGAAAGACTCATTAACAAGGAGGAATGAGGGTCTCGGGAGGCGGAAAGGGAGGTTATGAGGACAAGCTGTTAAAGCACATCAGCTAGGTGACCCCTTTTCAAGTCCCAAGGGAGAGAGACAAGCGTGTCTGTGTCAGAGGAGGAGGCTCCCTACTCCTGCTTAGCAACCCCATCTGGCTCCCTGGCAAGAGAAACACCAGCGCTGGGAGAGCAGCCGTGTGCGAGGGGCACAAGGAGGAAAGCAAAGACGTGCCCCCACAAGTCCTTTCAAATCGTCACCGCTCTCTCACTGGGCCATTCAACCAACGTGGACTCAGCAATTTTCACATGCCAGGAGCTGACACTGTCTGATGTGAGGACAAGAGCGAACAAGACACAGGTGGGGCCTTACCTGGCTGTCCTGAAGCTTCCAATGTCACCTGGCAGATGGTACCATTCGCCCTTTACTGTATGTGCTTGTGTACACGTCAGAGACAGAGAAGGGCCGTGGGAGAAGGGTCAAGGGGCATCTCCCTAACCTGGGGAGAAAGGACAGGAGGGCTTCTGGGAGGCAGTGTGGTTACAGGAGAGGCCCCCGTCCTTATCCGTCTGTCCATCCATGGATCCACCCATCCACCTTCCTTCCCTTTCAGCAGCAGCCTCTGCTGGTGGTTCACAGCTTCGTATTCCCATCACCAGGGAAGCCAAAGGAGAGGATGGTGCCGATTCTGTAAATAACTAGGATCTCTGGGCAGACGCCAAAGAGCGGGTTTCTACTTAGAGAGAAGAGGAGGCTCAGAAAAGTAAAATCAAATGCCCCAAGTACCATGCAGGGTCGAGAACAAAAAAGGGTCTTCCCCACCCACCCTGCGTAGCTGCGGCACCCCTGCCTCCCCTGATTCACTCTCAGAGGCACTGTTTCCTAAAGTGTTTTGTTTTCCCTTGATCTCCCCATGTACCCTGCAGCCATACACGGGGTAAGCATGATACTGCTCCTGTGTAATTTTCCTAAAGGTCAGCCTCAAATGTAAGACTGTGAGAAGTCTGCTGATCAGCAGGAGAAAAAGCCTGGCAGTATCAGCGAATTAAATGATGAAACAAATCTGCCATTGTACTCCCACTGTCTGGAATGAAAAACAAAATATTTGTGAAATGCAGAACAAGGGGAGGACCTGGCAGAGAACCGGAACGCCCGAGAGCACAGCGAGAGCGTGTTTCACATATGCACTGTTTTCACAGTCCTTCACACTCGCCAAGATTTGGTTTGCACACAACCCGCAGCTTATGCCTTCTCCTGACGCGCCCTGCAGAGCACAGGGAAGAGGGGGACCACGTCCACGGCCCGGTCCGGGGTGTGGCTGGTCGCCAGCATGAGGGTGAGGGTTTTAAAGAGGGAGCCACGACGTCGGGGGTACACACACAACACTTCCCGGCAGCCCTCATGGGAACTGTAAAAGGCCTGGCTCCTGAGGGTGTGTGGCCCACGGGCAAGGTCAATGGCACTGAAGGGAGATCTTAGTGGCATTGCCTGGAAACTGCCTGCAACCAAGGACATGTATGCTCTTTTCTGTCTGAGCAGCTCCCCTCCCGAGTCGCAGGAAGAGGAGCCCAAGCATGCTCCCCAGTCACTCCTGGTTAGCAGAGCAGTGGCGTCACTGCCATCTGCCCGTCACCACATGGAAGCGCTTGGCCTGTCCATTCCACCCATTCCTCAGGCAGAGAGACTGGCCGGGTCGCACGGCCTGCAGTTCGTGAAGCTAGAACTTGACACCATCATGAGCCTGAGCGTTTCTGAAAACAGAGAATGTGTGAGCATCTCCGGCACCCCACTGCTACCATTAAAGGGCTCTACCAGAAAGCAGGGTTTGGCTCATTACAATAAACACATTTCTGAGTGCTCCAGTGCTGTGATAGCTGGAAGTGAGCTTTGTTCTGGACAAGAACAATTACGGTGTGGTCTTTGGAATCTCAAATGTCAAGAAGGGACTAAAGAGGGAAAAAAGGCTTCTTAGGGTTCTAGTCCAGGGATCCGGTCCAGTGGGACTCCGCTCTTTTTGTCTGTTTTCTACAGAATGAAATCGTATGCAAAGCACATTGGGTATTAAAAAAGAGAGGTTTGACCTGGCCGGTGTGGCTTGGTTGGTTGGAGTGTTGTCCTGTAGACCAAAGGGTCATGGGTTCAATTCCCAGTCAGGGCACATGCCTGAGTTGTGGGTTCTGTCCCTGGTCAGGATGCATGCAAGAAGCAGCTGATCGATGTTGCTTTGTTACATCGGTGTTTCTCTCCCTCTCTCTCTCTCTCTCTCCTCCCTCCCCCTCTCTAAAATCAATAAGGAAGTCCTTGAATGTGAATAAAGAGAGAGAGACCTGTAGCTGCTTTGCTTTCACAGGGCCCAAAGTCCCCTCTGCTCTGAGGCCCTCCTTCCTACGCCTCCTTCCTACGTAGGTGTCCCTACGCCTTGACACTCTAAGATGCACAGTTTGCAGCAATGAGAGGGGTCCTACCCCTTGCTGCAGAGAGCTGCACCTCAAATCAGAGAGCTACATCCCACACCCTCCACACACTTAAACCATCACCTACAGCCCACCTGTTGCGTGTACATGAAAATGATGTTACTAGTAATAAAAATGGCTAATTCTCCTTAAGAGCTCCGTAAGGGTCAAACATTGTCCCAAACATGTAACAGGTATAAATGCATTTAAACTCTGTGTGGTAGACACTACTGGATTAGTTCCCATTTTACAGATGAGGAGGCTGAGGTACCAAGAGATGAACTGACTTGCCCAGGATGCTGAGGAACGAACCCAAGCAGGCCTGGGTCAGGTTGCGTGCTCTGAAACACCCCACACACCACCTCCTGGGCAAACCCCGCACCCAGAGATGCCCCTGTTGACGGGAATGCACTCTTGCTGGTGTTCCTTGTTGAGATGTCCACAACCAGGCACCTCTGGCCAAGAATTTCACTTCTGGCTCGGAGAGCACTTGGGGTCCAGCTGCTTCCTGCAGGAGACAATGCGCACGAAAAGCCCTTGAAAAGCACATGAAGCTCTAACCCCTCGCACGTGGCTGTCCCATCACCTAGTGCGCTCTCTGCTCAGGTTTTGCTCTGGAGGCCCACACACCAGTGCGGGGCTTCTCACCTGCCTGGGCTTCTCGGAAGACGCCAAGCACCCCTTCTCCCCTGACACGGAAAGGGGCTGACAGCGTAAGGACTGCCTGGTGTAACCCCTCCCTCAAGACTGACAGTTCCATCCCGGGACAGGTGCATCTCAGTGTAGCAGGTACACGGCTCACCTGCGCCTCTGGTTTAAGATGCCAGTTTTGAGGTCCCACCCACTTGGGTTCTGTTCCAGCAGGTTTTGAACAGATGGGTCAGGCGACCCTCAGGCAGCTTCAGCGAAGTCTGTTTGGCAGCTGCCCCTGCGAGCCTGGGAGCCCCAGCTGGCCAACAGCTCGAGCGTCATTCAGCTATTGTTCGGGAGGAAACAGACTTACTGAGGTATGGGGTTTTTTTTAAGTTGCATTTGGTAATATCACGTGGAGCAGCTTCATGCTGAGCCATCAAGAAAATGCTACAACACTCCCTCATTCATTCAGCAAATGCAGTAATCACGTCACTGTGAGGAGCCTGGTGACTGTCTGATGGCGGCAGGCAAGCCCTGACGATGGCTTTCCCGTGACTTTTTACAGAATTTAAAGCATGAGTGATGGCCAGAACTACACACTGTTCCCGGAGCTTCCCAGAGAGCAGTTTTCACAGCCCTAGTGAGATGGACCTGCTTCTGTTCCGTTTTACAGCTGTGGACACTGTAGCGCAGAGAGGTTTGGTGACTTGCCTGGAGCCACACAGCTGGGCGGTGGCAGAGCGGAAATGACCCACTCATCAGGCTCTTGACCACAGGCACGCAGCGAATGTCCTTCCCTTGGCAGTCAAGGCCCTGCTGGACGGCCCCCCACAGGTCTCTACATACCCCCTGAAAGTCTCTGCTCCCCCCCAACGGCCCCGGGAATTGCTTCAGGCATTCCCAAACACCACCCCCTCCCTCCACCCCTGGGCTCTGTTAGGTCTTCCCTTTCCATGCAGGTGCGCCCACCTGTGACAGGGTTACCTCCTGACCCTGCCAGTGCCAGCTCAGGCCGAGGTTCTCCCAGACACTTCCGGGGAGCCCCAGGTGTCCCTCCTGTGGGGTCCCACAGCACCGAGGTCATGCCCCCCTCCCAGAACCCACTGCAAATGCTTGTTCACTGCCTCATCCCTTCGCCTGACTTGGGTCTCTCAGAAGACAGGGATTCCCTCCGTCACCATTTCCCCAGAGTCTCCACGGTGCTCTGCATACGTCTGTTAAATGAATTAATGAATCCATCGCTGGTAGGAGCACGAACACAGCGCATCCGTGGCTGTGGGGGTCAGGGAAAGGCAGCACCCAGATCTCCTGGGGCAGGGAACGTGACTGACAGCCCCAGCCACTGCCCTCAGGACTCCCTGCACAGGTACCTCCGGCTCCGGGACACCCCACGGGCCTGGCTAAACAAGCCACACAGCAGTCTGGGGCTTTCCTCCTCCTCCTTCCTTGTCTCCTTCCATAAACGCCAACTCCCCATCGCCACTCTCCCTGCCTTCTCCAGCTCCCACCGCCAGGAAAGCTCTCAGACACCTAACTGTGTCCCAGTGGCTATATCTCAGCTGACCCGAATAATGCGATGGCAGAGCCTGAGTCATAACTGCCACTCCACAGACCTTCCCCAAAGCCAGGGTGGCCAGGCGGGGTCTTCCTCAAGTCACCGTAGGAACCAACATCCCAGCACACGGCCAAGGAACGGCTGAATGGGGGACTGGAGGAAGAGCGGGTGCCAGGCCCCCGTTTCCATCCCAGAGCGGTCCTGAGCAGCAGCAGGGACAGGAAAGGAGGTGGGCGCTGCACCAGGCCTTGCGCCAAAGCACACAGGGGCTGTGGGCAGCAGGTGACCTCTCTCCCTCGCCCCTTCCCAGCATCAGACTGGCCGGTGTCCTCAATTCCAGGGAACTGGGAACAAGCCTGGTTTGGTTTTGAATGCCAGACAGCGAGTGCCAGAGACCCACCAGGTTCCAAACCAAGCCCATCTGCTCCCTGTCATCTGACAGAGGCTCCCCCGGCTTCCCACGGGCTGCCAGCCTGCTGCCCGGGCACGCGGAGAATGTGTCTGCTTGCGCATCAAGGAGCAGACTGCGCGCCACGGAGGAAGGCCAAAGGACACGCGGCACACTGATGGCGATGGCTCGAGCCAGCTGGGGAACAGACGCACGGCCACAGGCAGGACCCTGCTCCAGGTTCGCCCCTCACCGGCCAAAATGTTCGAATCTGCCAAGAGAAAGAAACATCTCACGCTGGTGACCACCAGAGAATCGCTGAGCAAGTGGGCCGCCCATCCGGCTCTCGGGGACATCTGATGCTCTCCACATACCGCTGACAGTCTCCTCATCAGAGCCCCCTCCCCCACCTGCACCCCGCGCCTCCCTCCAGCACTTTCTCTTAGTTCAGGTCAGTGAATGTCGCAGGTCCTACTGCTGGATCCCAAAAGAACTGCAGAAGCCAATACCCCTCCCACCTGCCGAGGGACAACAGGAGCTAAGACGGTCCTTGACCCCTGCAGATTCAGCCCCATCCATGGAGGATCGGAGGCACTGACTCCCTGTCCCCTCTGCAAACAAAGGGCCCTGAAGACAGCAAAAAACTCAGGTACAATGCAAACCGAGGCTTTCCAAAGGGCTCAGAGACTGCGGGCTGACTTGGAATTAACCTGAAGCTTTGCCACGCCCAGAACATGGAACTACATGCATGTAACCTAGTTCACTCCCTCCCCTTCCAGTCACTGAGTCCAGACAACCTGGCAGCCTTCGGCCCTGAGACATGCCCTGCATTTCACGGGAGCCCTCTTGCCGCCATCCTAACCAAGGGGGCGCGGTATAAACCGTGCCGAAAGCCAATAGTTCCCGAAATGTTTCTGCAGCAGGGCCGTACCTTCTGACCTCAGATTCTCCGCCCACATTGTCTCCCACTCTGAACGGCCAGAAAACTAGCGTTCCGGTATTATTAGCTAAAGAACGCAGCAGTCACCTGTCTGCATTATATGCAGGCACCATGTCCTCTTCTTCTGACTACTCCTTTCTCACTGGTCTCTGAATTTTTTACAAGCCGTTCGGCAACTGCAAGCTAGCTGTGTCGCAGCAGCAAGTGCGAGTCTGCCCACAAAAATAAAAACACGGCCCAGTCACGGCCCAGCTTGAATCAGCAGAACTTGGACGTGCTGGAGAAATAATTTTTTTTGGTGTTCTGTGACGATGCAGCCATTTAAATTTTATTAGCAATTATGGAGCCTGTTACCACGTCATCGTGCAGCTCCCGCCACGTCCTGGCACCTGGCACCGCGAGCGAGCCTGAACGACAGGGCCCAGTGCCCCGGCCCCTCGCATTCCAGCCCCTTGCATTCCAGCGGCTCGCAGCGTGGCCCCTCCCAGCCCCCGCCCTTCATTAGGAGTCTCCTCGTGCGGCCGGGGGAAGGCAGCGCACGGTGCTGAGTGGAACGGAGTTCTCCACAGGCGGCAGCAGGAGGACTGGCGAGATAAGCGAGGCTGATATTTGTACAAAAGAGTTGACTTATAGGATGACTCATTGTCACTGCAACTGGCAGTCGTCAGGAAAGCAGGGGCCGGAAACCAGACGGAGCTTGGTGGCATTTTTGGTAGGCGCCCTGCAAGCCTCTGTCAACATTAGCATAGGATTAGGATGACACCAGCAGGGATGTGTGTGTGTGGTGGTGGAGGGGGGGAAGGGCTTAACTAAATAATAAAACAAGACTCTCTAAGAAGGCAGAGCTTTGGTGACTTCAAAGATGAAAGACTACTAAAATCCAGGGAGATTACTAACAGGGACAAATCCTCCCAGTTTTCCTCTAGGCTCCAGGGTACTTACCTCAACTTCTCTCTGGGGCGGGAGTCTGAGAGCTCCCACCCCAGCTCCAAGGAAGGGGCACCAGGGCTCTTAGTAGACAGTCTGGTTCTTCTCACTTTTGGGGGGGGGGCTCAAGAACACAGGGGTTGGGATGGGGCTCCCTCACCCCACCCCTGAAATCAGGGCTGTCACAGGATCACTGGGTCCTGTCTTCTGAACATGGTTCAGAGAAGGGGACACACTCATTTTCATTAATGTGCGGCCATTCTGGACGTGCACAGGATTTCTGAAACGGAACAATCCACCTTCCTCAGCTTAGCCAATCAGAATCTGCGGAGCACCTTCCAGCCCATCTCTCATGACTGAATGCAAGAGCCCGAGGGAGCCTGGATCAAATATGCTCTGGCAACTCGGGAGACTCCCTCTCCAGGAATAATGCATTGCTGGGGACGGGAGAAGATGGGAAAGCACACTTTAGGAAGTGCCTGCTCTGTACCAGACATGAGCACGGGCACACCTGATGCTCACACACCCCCTTTTTCAGACCTGTTCCCATTTCACAGATGAAGAAACTGAGGCTCCAAGATGGGGAGCGACCAGCCAGTGGCAGAGCCGGGATGCAAACCAGAGACGTGACTCCGTGCAGCCAGCAAGACTACAGCTAATATTTACTGAGCGCTTGCTATGTGCCAGCTGCTCTGTGAAGGGTTTTCAAGGTTTTAGCTCATTCAATCCTCATAAATATTCCATGGGATTTAAAGTAACTGAGGCTGAGGTACCTTGCTCAGGTCCCACAGTTCCCAGGTGACAGAACCAGGACCCAACGCAGGCAGTGTGGCCCCAGAGCCAGCCCCCTCCCAGTCAGCACCAAGGAAGCCATCCGCACACGGTGCATGTTTCTGTTTGGAAACATCAGCAGCCTTGGCTGAACCATCACGCGCTCACGATCAGAGAAAACCACTAGTATTTCACTGACTCCAAGGTGCCGCCGATCACAAGGCATGTCCTATGTTACGTACAGGTCAAGAAGGAAAAACTGCCAATTAATCTGGGACACCATGTTTCTTTACCTCACCACTTGTAAGAAGCACCTCAATGTCAGAGACCTGAAGGAGAGAAGATGCCTGCCTTAGGGTCAAAGGAGAACTGGAGGCCTCGGCCAGAGCCGGGCGGGGAGATGCACGCTGGAGATGGAGTGGAGACGGGTCCTCTGAGTGCCGAGAGCAACCTCACGCTGAATCTGATTTTTCAAGAAAATCTGATAATCCCTATTATTATGTGTGTTAGAAACACTGGCAACCAATTCCAGTTTTTAGGGCCTTTGTGCAGGATGCACAGAACCTGGCGGCTGCTCCAGCTGGCTGGAAGCCCTCCCGGCCTCCTCCCAGGTGGGCTGGAAGGCGGAAAGCCGCAGGCAGCGGTTTAGCTATGGCATCTCCCCCCCACCCCCCGTGGCTTTTAAAGGCACAGACTTTCACAGGCAGCCACAAACACGAAGTAGCATTCAGAGCACTTTCCTTACCGTGAAGTGGCCGAATCAAGGCTACCAGGGGACAGCTGAGTTTTCTTTTTTAACATTTTTATTTTGTCACACAAAGCACTCTTCCCATGCTTTCAAACCTCCCCTCACCCATGACCACCGTGCTACAAAGGGAGATAAAATACACAGCAACGAACTGGCCCCAGCAGATGCGGAGAGAACCCACACGGAATGGAGCTCCGTGTGAAGGCCTCATCCTGGGGGCACCAGGCTCGCCTCCTCCTCAACAGGGCCCTGGTGGAGCTGGGTGTCAGCGTCCTGCGCCTGTGAGACAACCTTGTTTGGAAATAGGGTCTTTGAGTACATAACCAATCAAGATGAGGTCACACCGGATTAAAGTGTACCCGGGTTCAACAATGGGTGTCCTTTTAAGGGGGACACTGGGATGCAGAGACAGGTGCATAGGAGAACACCAGTGACGATGGAAGCAGAGGCCGGAGTGCGCATCTGCAGCCCACGGAAGCCAAGGAAGGCCAGCGAGGAAGCGGAGAGGGCCCTGCCCTCAAGCCTTCGGGGACAGCATGGTCCTGCAACACCTGATGTCAGACACCCAGGTTCCAGATCCGTGAGAGCACAGGTTTCTGTCTTCACCCACTGGTGTGTGGGACTGCGCTACAGGAACCCCAAGGAACTAATACAACCAGAAAGTTTCAGAACGCTCTGGATTGCTCAACTCAGTGTAAAATTGCTGGCATCTTCAAATAGCTACCAGGGCCCTTTGTGAAAAGCCCGCACAAGGTCAAATTCATGTCAGGTCAAGTGTGGCCTAACAAGCTGGGAAGGTTCCTAGGTTGCCATCAGGTGACAACCTGGGAATTTATGCTGAGATCCTAACATCTGGACTGCAAGCCGTTCCTCACCACGGGCACAGGGCACCAAGAGCACAGCTGGAGGGCCAGAAAACAGTCCCTGGGAGACTGTCACTCCTCCAGGCTCTAGACCTAAAACCTTAGAAGCCACAGGAAGCAGTTCTGGATTCAGGACAGTGGCATGAAGGTGGGGGCTGAAGAAGACAGTTCAGGTAATGAAGCAAAATACCACCATCAAAATCCACACAGGTGCTTAACTGTGTGGGTTCCAGCTGGGCTGGGACAGAGCCAGTGGCGGCCACTCTGGCGGGTGGGGAACACCTGCAGGCCCCCTGCTGTCCCAAAGCCCACCTAGCCCACCTCAGGCCTTCAGATAGGTGTTTCCTTCCCTCTCCACCGGCTTTGGTGTCTGGCTGCCTCCCTGGAGCTCAAAGCTAAAGAGAATTTCATAACAGCTCATGACCGTGTGTTCAAGACTCTCTCAAGTGAAAAGATGATACTGACCCAGCAAAGGAAGGTGTGTCTAAAGTGTAGGCTCGTGAAGAGAACAGAAGAAGATGGGGGTGGAGGGCAAGGGAGAGTGGGGCCTTGGGGCGGTGGGCAAGAGGTGGGCTGGAACCTTCACAGCTAGCACCGCACAGGCCAGTGATGTCACAGCAGACTTTGGTTTGAGGAGAATGTCATTAGCTCTTAAGGGAATAATGTCAGTTAGTACTTACCAAATGCTTAGCCTGCACCAGGCACCCAGCTGCAAGCCTCAGATACCTTAGATGATTGAAGACTTAGAACAATAAGGCCCTGTGGTCGGCAGAGCTGATCACCCCCCAGTTCGCACCAGGAAACAGGGCCTGTTTGAGGTCAGCTCATTTCTAAAAGGCTTATCACCTGGACATACCACCTACTTAATGTTTTAAACAGCACCTGTGGAGTGTGCACTGCTGGTCTCAGTATCCCCATCTGACGGAGGGGTAACAGGTGCAGAGTAAGGTGAAGTGGGGCCCAGGGCCCCAGAAGCCACACAGAGTCTGGGGTAGAACCCAGCACTGTCTGGCCCCATGGGCCTCTGTTCTCAACCACAGAATTTACGGCCTCACATTTGGGATGGAGATATTAAGTGCAGTAGGGGGTATACCCAGTACTACCTGCAATACTTAAAAACAAATACACAAACAAAATGACTAAGTTAGAAAAGAGGCAACATTAACACGCAAAGGTCTTGGATTTCTTCTGTACAAGGGGCACTGTGAAGGACGGCGAGTTTTCACTCTGCAGTATTTAATGGACATAGCTTTGAAGTGCAATGATAATTCCCTAGGCTCTGTGAGGGCCAGTTCTGTTTTCTGAAGCTCAACTTCAGAAAGAAGGCTTGTGAAATTCAGTGCATAACAACGGCTTGCCAGAACCAACACCTGGAGAAAAAGAGACACTTCGATCACGTGGCAAGGCAGTGTGTCAAGCAGAAATGGAGGGTGTGATCCTTCCGGAGAGGCTAGGTGGGATGGCAGGGGGCCGGGAGGTTAACAGAACACCCACATCTACTGGGCTAAGCGAGCCGCCGAAGTCCAATAGCTTTAATTGCCCCTGGGAACTATATTAGTTTCCTAGGGTTGCCAAAACAAAGCACCATAAACTGAATGGCTTTAAACAACAGAAGCTGATTCTCTCACGTTTCTGGAGGCCAAAAGTCTGTGATCAAGGGGTAAGGAGGCCACATGCCCTCTGAGGCTCTGGGTGGGATCTCTCCCCACCTCTTTGTAGCTTCTGGTGGCAGCTGTCAATTCCTGGCGTTCCAAGGCTTGCAGCTGCATCAATCGGATCTCTACCTCTATCGTCACGTGGCTTTCTGGCCCTGTATTCACACATTGTCTTCTTATGAGGACACCAGTCATGTCGAATTAAGGGCCCACCTGACTCCAGTATGACCTCATCTTAACTAATTACATTCACAATGACCCCGTTTCCAAATGAGGGCACATTTTCAGGTACTGGGGGTTAGGACTTTGACATATTTTGCAGGGGTGGGGGGAAGGAACACTTCAACCCATAACAGTATGATTCTTACTTTCAAATTGCTAAAGGAAAAAATGGAAGGGGGATGTCTGTGCATGTCATCCTGTGACACAGCTGTGGGCCAGCTGTCACTCACTAAGCAACAACCTTTAAGAAGCAAGCGAGACGGGTAGATGGCTGGATTAGCTTGTGAGGGCTGTCATAATGAAGTGCCACAACCAGGTGGCTGGCTCCATCAACAGAAATTCACCGTCTCATGGTTCTGGAGGCCAGAAGCACGAAATCGAGGAGTCGGCAGGCCTGGGAGGAAGGACCTGCTCCTGGCCTCCTCTCTCCCTGGCTTGTGGATGGCCATCTCCTCTCTGTCCCTTCAGACGCCTTCCCTCTGAATGTGTCTCTGCATCCAAATGACCCCTTTTTATAAGGACACAGCCGTATGGAAGCAGGCCCCAGGCTAATGACCTCATTTGAACTTGATTAACTTTACAGAGACCCTACCTCCAAATAAGATTGCATTTTGAGCTGCTGGGAGTTAGGACCTCAAAACATGGACAGGAAAGGAGTGGGTGGATGACAATTCAACCCGTAACAACGGTGCTGTGCCACTTGTGCTTTAAGCTCCACTGTGGCTGCGTCTACCAGTTCGCTGACAGGCTGCCCTCCTAGGCCACAGCCCATCGCCACCCCCTGCTCTCAGGGAAGGCAGAGCAGCCTGAGAGAACAAGGAGCAACCACGTCCACCCAGCAGAAACCTCCTCATTTCCTGGGGCATTTGGCATGTGACCCGAGCATTAAGTATCTTGGTGAAATAGCTGGATTACTGCTAAATTAAAGAATAATAGCTCAGAATCCGGTTCCCCGCCCCCTCACCTCTGTATTGCTCGACTCAGTGTAAAATTGCTGGCATCTTCAAATAGCTACCAGGGCCCTTTGTGAAAAGCCTGCATAAGGTCAAATTCATGTCAGGGCAAGTGTGGCCTGACAAGCCGGGAAGGTTCCTAGGTTGCCATCAGGTGACAACCTGGGAATTTATACTGAGATCCTAACATCGGGACTGCAAGGCATTCCTCACCACAGGCGCAGGGCACCAACAGCACAGCTGGAGGGTGAGAAAACAGTCCCTGGGAGACTGTCACTCCTCCAGGCTCTAGACCTAAACCCTTAGAAGCCACAGGGAGTTGTTCTGGATTCAAGGACAGCGGCGTGAAGGTGGAGGCTGAAGAAGACAGTTCAGGTGATGAGGCAAAATACCACCATCAAAATCCACACAGGTGCTTAACTGTGTGGGGTTCTAGCTGGGCTGGGACAGAGCCAGTGGCGGCCACTCTGGTGGGTGGGGAACACCTGCAGGCCCCCTGCTGTCCCAAAGCCCACCTAGCCCACCTCAGGCCTTCAGATAGGTGTTTCCTTCCCTTCTGCACCAGCTTTGGTGTCTGGCTGCCTTCCTGGAGCTCAAAGCTAAAGAGAATTCCATTAACAGCTCTGTGAGCCCAGTGGCAACACATTCAAAAGAAAACATTACATGTGGCGCCACCTAGAGGCAGAAGATGAGAGGGAGGATGAAAAGAAAAGAGGCATTTTTGCCCCTGCTTTCCTCCTCTCTGACACTTCTTGGTGACCATGATTCCCAAGCCGCCCTCTCAACCCCAGCTTGTGGATTTCTGCTCTCACACCAGAGCACTTAAACGTCACGCTCAAGTAATGGCTGGGGACAGTAAAAGCAAATAAAGTTTAAATTCCATTTTTGGCCCTATTTTTCAATGTTTCTGAACCTGGAGATGTATTAAAATTTCACCATTTGACAAGAATCCTTGGATCTTTCCCCATCTCTTCTCACGCCCCTCCACCCCACCCACACAAACAAAAGGACTGGAGGCTTTAAAAGTCTGTCCGTGCCTGGTCAAAGATAGGGTCAATATGATTTTTCCTAGAAAAAAAAAAAAAAGAACTGTGGATCTCAAACCTCCACGATCTCACCCCCATTTGGTCAGGACACAAGAGAGGGGGCAGCTGCAGTCCAACACAGAGCTGGAGGCAGATTTTGACATCCTGGCATTTGATCACTGCATTATCATCTCAGCAGCGGCAGTCACGGAAGTGCGGTCTCCTCCTTCACAGGCTCACAGGGCTAACCAGCATTTCAGAAATCATTTATGCAGAAAAATATTATCGACATTTCTAAATTTTTCAAAAGCAGTGTGGAAACAGAGGAGACTCTCTTTTGGCAGAGTGACAGCAACCCACGTGCAGAGGGAGACTGCGGGACCCCACTGGGGTCCCTCCTCTGAGGGAGCTCTGCCGATCTCTCTGTGGCCCGGTTTCCTCGTCTGGGGATAACGACATCCCCTTCCTCGTAAGGCTTGCGACAAGTGAATGAGTTATAAACATGACTCAGCGTGCAGCTCAGAGGAAGCTCCACTCGGGGCCCAGCGCCACAGAGTGCTCTCATGGAGCATGGAGTGTCCCTGCTGTTCTGAAACGTATCTCTAGTCCTGTTATTACCAAAAAAAAAAAAAGTTATTTAGATAAACTGATTATTTAGGGCATTTCACTAACCAGGAACAGAAGTACACTCAAACTTTCCCAAAATGAGCCTCTTCTCTCAAAACCCTATGAAGGGAGGTTCTCCGGATTCATGAGGCGGAAAACTTAATGACTCAACGCAGATGGAAATTTATTCTAGTGCATTAATAGGTATCGCACAAAGGTGGAAATATAAATAGTAAATAGAGGTACAGGGAAACATTCCATTTCTTTAGATAATAAAAATAAAAATTAAAATATATATCTGTTTTCATCTATTAAATGAACCACAAAAATATTTTTTAAGATACTGCCGAACCCTGCCAAGACTAATAAAGCCGGAATTCTCACGTTGCCAGTGAAGACCGAGCTGGTGCCAGCCTTTAGCAGGACAAGTGGGCAGTCTGAATCAAGGGCCAGAAAGAGCTTCTGTCCTGAGACCCAGTCCTTTCACTTCTGAGAATCTAGATTAAGAAAACTTCTCAAAACAGAGGGAAAGTCACCTCCACCCTCATGTTCAGAACAGTGAACACCATTTCTAATCGTGGAAAACGAAAAACAACATAAATGCTGAGTAATGAGTAAATAAACATTATACCAAGTGAATAGACTATTCATCTAAGAATTAAAAATGATACAGAAAAAAATACATAAAGATATTAAAATGCCGAAACATTGCCTGGAAAGAAATTGAAATATAACAATGCCTATCCTTGGTGGCAACTGGGACAAGCCCGGATGGAAACTGTGGAGATGCTCATTAACAGCGGTTCCGTTAGAGCACTAGCTGTGTGCGTGCGTGTGATCCCGCGGGTTCTATGCCCCCTTCCCTATTTTGCACAATACATGATTTTAGTCCCTTTATGATAAAGAAACGCCCCTCCCTGTCTTACAGAAACTGTTCCTCTGCCGTGTGCACAGAAGAGCTGCCCGCTGCCTCCTGCCCCACCACGGCACCTGCTCTGGGCTCTTCTGCCTTTCAGGAGGGCAGGAACTCTCCCTGTTGAAGTGTATTATCTTGTAAAGGCCAAAGCTACTTGGTAAGGAACTCGAGGTAATCACCTCTCTGTGGTGAGACTACCAGCCGCCTTCGCTCTCCTCTCCTTAAGTACCAAATTACTCCAAAGCATCAGAGAAAGGGCCTTGCAACTTCTGAGCAAGACATGGGGGGAAGTGACACAAATTCTGAAGAGGCCAGCTGGTTGCCCTGGAGACCTCAGCTCAGCCCCTCCTGGCTCTGTCCTCTGGGTATGTATAAATTCCTTAACTGATCCTCAGCCGTTTGATCAGCAGAAGTAAAAAAAAAAAAAACGAAAGAGAATTAAACCGCCAAGAATAGCAGAATGGTTAGGCTACAGTACATCTACTGGGGGGATAGTAGGCAACCTCACAAAACAACAATCGCGAATGCTAAATATGGTAATGTGGCAAAGGGCCTCCAACTCGAAGAAGAAGAAAAAAAAAGTTGCTCAATCACATGTTTCCATGACGACGACCAGCTTAAACAGTTTGTGCAGGCTGACCAGTTAACAGTTGATGTTTACCAGGCCTTATGCTGTGTGCTTAACATGCATTCAAACTTCACAACGATGCTTATTAAAAGCCTTATTATGCTCGTTTTGGAGAGGAGGGAATGGAAGCACTAGGAATTCTCACTTAATCCTCCCGATGGCCAAGATCTAGACCATTCTGGGAACTTCCCGAAGACCACAGGGCATCTGGGCGAGGGGGAGGACGGCCTGGGATCCGGACGCATTGTGTCTTCAGCGCTCGCACCCCCGGCTCCTAGGCTGCAAGGCCATATGTCAGAAATTTAAAATGCAAGTTGAATTTGTTTCAGAAAAGGACTTCTTTTCTTTCTCTCTATTGTCTAAACTTTCTAGTGTTCTTCTGTTTTTATTTAAAGGCAAAAAAAAAAAGAAAAGTAACAGAGGAGAGGGTTTGATTTAATGCATGTGTTTGTGTGTATGGTTTGTTAAATTATGTTTTGATCAAAAGACTAAATAAATGTCAATCAAGTCTCCACTTGGGGGTTAAGGATAGGAAATGAGGAAAGAAGGATGGAGAACAGCCAAGACGAGCCTGTTCCAAACCAAACCAAACAGCGCCAGGCAGCTGCCTGCGCCATCTTTTTTCTCCCTGGGCTCTTTCTACCTCGTCTCCGAGTCTGCACGTGGATTCCATAGTCATGGCTCTGGGCTGACATGGGACACCAGACGTCACAGAGGGCGCTGATATCACACAGCTGCTACTGACAAAGCTGGGAACAGACCTTCGGTCTCAACTCCCAGCCCTACGTTCTTCCACAAACTTATCCTGTGCTGAATAACCCCCCTCAGCCCAGGGCAATTCGCATTTACTGGAGGTTCAAGGACACACCACATCCTAAAAGTGGCCATTCCACACATCTGTACAGTGTTACTAATGCTCGAAGCTGACAGATCATGGAGTTTACACATGTTATGTCACTGGAAACTCAGATGACAAATGTTACATTTCTAGCAATGTTGAAGCCACGCTAGAAACACAGAAGGCTGAGAGAAACAATACTTTTTTAAAAACTGCAAAAATAAAAGTGCAATATGTATAGTGGGCTATTCAGAAAAATATCATGCGCAACAACCAAAATGAAATACTCCCCATGAAAGAAAACGCTGCCAATCCACCCTCCAAAAACTCCCCTGCAGGGCAGAGGCAGGCAGCAGCAGTACTGGACCCCTGTCCAGGCGAGGGCCAGTCTCGGAGCGGGCTGCTCACCTGAGGACGCACATCACCGGGCAGGGGTTGGCGGTGGGGGGGGGGGGGGGGGGTGGCACTGGTTGCTGACTGGCTCCAGAGGTGGATGCCAAACAAAGCGTTCCTTCCCGTGGGTCAGCAGACTTGGCCTCAAATCTGGGTACCAGCTATGTTCAAAGTTCAAATGACTGGTCCCACCCCAGACATTTCCTCAGCTGGCTTCCAGAGAGATAGCAGGTTCAGTCAGACACACTTTCCTGTCAGAGAGGCCTGCTGCCTGAAGGCGGGGAAAGACCCAAGAATCGCTGTCCCACTGTGCAGACCCCCAGGCAGACACCTGCTGGACTAACCCGGGGCCAGCACTCCTGGGTGTGCTTCCCGCCTCCGGGGTGCCGAGCGGGGCTTGCTCTGCAGCGCCACACTCTGGGAGGGAGAGGAACTCACCTACCTCTCCAGGGCAGGGAGCATGATCACTAGACACCCTGGACGACCCTCCACTCACATCCCAGCTGCCTTCTTTCTCACGGATTACCCCCCACCCAAACCTCACATATATTTCAGGGCTGAAGGAGGTGGGTGAGGAGGATCAGAGAGACACTCCAAGGCCCTGGTGGTGCCCATTTGAAGATGATGCCCAGGCCTTTTTAGCAGAGGAAAGGGCATGTGAAAGCAAAGGACAATCTAGTCAGTACCAACCCCATGCTGCTGGATACTTGCCACAGAGCTACACCTCATTTAACCATCAAGAACGCTCCATGATGTACGAGATGTGCAAGATGTTTATCAGCCTGGGCCTTGGGGTCAGGCAACCCTGGGTTCAAATCCAGGTCAGCTGCCTGCTGGTTGGTAGATACTGAAGCTACATACCTTCCAGGTCTCAGAGTCCTCGTGCATAAAATAAAGGTAATGCAGGCCCCAGGGAGGGGTCTGGGAGAGCCTGGGGGAGGGGACCTCTGCGTACCCAGAGCTGTGGCTCCACTCCCAGACCAGGCTGCCCAGACCACGCTCTTCTGAGGCAGAACTACAGTGTGGACAAGGACAGCAAGCCGAGTGCCCAGGGTCTAACCAGATCGGGACCTGCTCCTTCTGCCTCGGGACCCCCAACCCCGACCCCCACCCCAGCAGGGCCGGGCACTCACGGCACTCCTTCTCATCGCTCTTGTCGAAGCAGTCGGGCAGCCCGTCACACTGCCAGGCGCCCGGGATGCACCGCCCATTGCTGCACATGAAGTTGCCCGGAATGTTGCACTCGTTGGTGAAGTTGTTCCCGGGGAGCAGCTGGCTGTCTGTTGGAGAGGGGGACATGGATATCAGAGGCCTGACGAATACGGCAAGGACCCGAGCCCCCAACTGGAAGCGCTCTTGTCTGGCACGGGTTGTACAGGTAAGGCCCCGGGTAGGTGACTTGACCTCTCTGGGTCTCGGTTTCCTCATCTGTGAAATGGACTGATAGTCTTCGCTGCCCCACCCCTGGGGATTCTGGGAGGACTAAATGGAGAAACACCGAGAAGTATGGCGCGGGTGTCTGACACACATTACAAGCTCACTGACTGTTCTTCTTTCTCCGTCAACAAGATGGGCTGTAAAAGTCCAATGTCTCTCCCGGCCAGTGGCGGGGAGAATGAAGGTTCCCGGACAGCAGCGAGTACTGGCCTCCCGAAGGCTCCCACAGCAGGAGCTGCACATGCCCGCCAGGCCTCGGACTCCGTGGTCCTACAATCACAGAACCCTTGAACCTTGGCCCAGTCCACAGGAATACTGGCAGATAACTTCACTTTAGAAAATGGGAACCCCAGCACAAAATCTAAATCTGCCTGAGGTCACATGAGGGGGAAAAGCCAAACTGAAACTTGAACTAAGACCTCTCACCCCCAAGGCCACTGGACTGCCTGCCAAGAGTTGTTGATGTTGAACCGGCCCCAAGGTCTGGACACAACCCCACTGAACAGAGTCACAAAATGCCAAGGCCTCACCCACGGGTGCTCTTGGGCTAGGGAGCAGACAGGGCATGGGGGCGGGGTACTGAATGCATCCGCCAATGGACTCGCAGGGGCAGACTTTCCAGGGAGCCGGAATCTAATCAATCTGATCACTGTGATGGATGGCTAGGGGATAAGGATCCATCTGGAAGTAAAACAGTCTCAGGGTAAAAGGAGAAAAAAAAGACCAAACCTTCCAGGGCTCCCTCCTGAGTCATCAATGAGCATTTACCGAACATCTGTGACCAGACACTCGTGCTACATCCTAAAAGTGCAGAGACGCAAACCAGGGCTGGAAAGGCACGCGGCACCCTGACGGTCTGGCCGCCATGGACGAACAGGGGGCGTCCAGACCCCCCTGCAGGTAGCGGGAGCAGAGGGAGCTCACGATCCTCGTTCACAAGCTTTGCCAAGGAGAAGCATCTCATTCCAGACCCCTGCCACCACATCTTTCACGCCACTGTTCTCCACACATGCTATTATTTTTACCTGGAATGCCCTCGGCCCATGGGGTCTCCTCGCAAATCCCTGTCAGCAGCTGGTAGCGTATAGTGTCTGTGTGACTCCCCCTCTGAAGTGTCCCTGATCGCTCCAGGCAGAGACGAGCACTCACTCTTCTGTGTGACTGTGGTGCTACTGGGGCGACACTCAACATGTCGGACTGGGAAGAGCAGGCGACGAGCAGCACCACATCAGCCCCGGTGCTGTGGGTACTGCCGTAGGCCCAGCTGCCCCACGGGGCTGAATTAATCATGGGCATGCACGTCTCCCTACTGAAAATGAGCTTGCAAAGCCCACTGAAGACTTCTACAACAGCAGCTCCAGTGAGGGGCCTCACCCTGCCCCAACTGCCTGCACCAGAACCCTAACAACCCTCCGTGTCCCCTCCTCACTCGGTCGCCCCCTACAGATGGCCAAGCACCAAGTGCAGCACCCCAGTCTCCACAGCCACAGCCCTGAGTCCAGCCCAGGTCACCACCGCCGCTTACCTGGGCTCCTACCACAGTCTCCCAGCCTGACCGCCCTGCCACCCCTCACATCCCTCTGTGACCAGGGGGACCTGTCTAAAGAGCAAGTCAATCAGGACCCTTCCTCACTTTAAAAAAGCCATTGAATAGTTCCCACTGTTCTGAAGTCAAAATTCAAGGCAACAAGGAAAGGTTCAAGGAGCGAGGTGGCATTGGTAGTGGATGCTGATGGATACAGAGATGGAGCGTTCAGAGCCCTTCAGGCTTAGAGCGAGACAGCAAAACAGTGCAAGAAAGCCCGACCCAGAGCACTCAAGGGCAGGGAACAAAAAATGAGCCGTGGTTGTCAGGAACTGCAAACATACTGTGCCACTACGTCCCCTGTGCCACCAGCCAGACATCATGATCACAGCACTGCGCCCACTGCGCCCACACCCGATGCCGGAACCCCTCTCGAGACTGGACTCCTTAAAAGCCACCACCCGCCCTGAGGAAAACATGAAACCAATTCGCCACCTCCAGGCGAGGGCTCTGGAGGGCAGAGGGGAAGTCACAGGGCAGAAGCCTTGAGGGACGGCCAGGTGCTAGATCCTGGCCAGACAAGGAATGCACAGCCCAGAAAACCCCACACATTCCAGCTGCTTCCACGCAGCTGCTCGGAGCCCCACCAGTGCGCAGGGAGTTCTTCAGGGCCCCAGAACATAACTGTCATGCTGTTTTATTAGGAAATCACCTACGCTCGCGTTTGTAGCACTAGCTCCTCGAAGGCAAGCTCCCTGAAAAGTCACTGCAACTGTGAAATCTTGTTCTGATAAACAGATTTCCGGAGGCAGAGAATTGGCCAGATTAGATTCCAAAGTGCTTGCTCGGAGAGTCAACAGGCTGGCGGCCCACAGACCTGACAAATGAGAGGGTGTGATGCAGAGACTTAAATACCACATCTCTCACAGGCAGGTGGCCCTGCCAGCCACAGGGCTCAGAGCTCCGCAGGCGGGACCAGGATCCCCAGGGCCTGGTGACTGACAACACAGAGGAACATTCTTCAGGCTCTTCTGAGCAACCCCACTATGCAAGCAGGGGGCACAGGGCCTCGTGCCTTAGGGAAACGACAGTATCATCAAACTCAAAAGCAAGGGGAGAAACCAAGGCAAAGAGAGGTTAAATTTCATTGATTCTGTCCTCAAAAATCTTTCCCGAACCCATCCAGTGTGCCTCATTCAGCTGGTACCAGCCAACCCACACTGCCAGCCCGGTTCTCAACCTGGGGTAATTCTGCCCACCAGGGGACACAGGGCGGAATCTGGGAGCATTTTTGGTTGCGGCGTCTGGTGGAATGAACGCTTCTGCTCATCTGCAGTGCACAGGGCCAGCCCTCACAGCAAAGCATCATCCAGCCCGAAATGTCCACAGGGCCAAGGCTGAGAAATCCTGGCTTAAACCCACCTGCCAACTTTCACTTCTCACTGCCCCCAGTTCCTTCTCTTCACAGCAGAGGGGGATTTTTAACAGGCTGCTGACGGCTTCTGGGTGCCCTCGCAAGCATCTAGAACTCCTGCTGTGGTTGACGAGGCCCAGCATGACCCAGCCCCGGCCTCCCTCTGCTGTGTCATCTCCAACCACTTCCTGGGCACAAACGTCCGTCCCGCAGTGAGGCCCCCGCACATGCTACTCACCGACCCCGGTTCTTCCACCCGCCGTCCCCCTGATGTTGTGGGTGTTAAGGGATGAACTGCATCTTCCCAAAATCCCTGTGTTGACGCCCTAACCCCCAGTCCCTCAGAATGCGACTGAACTCAGGGGCAGGGCCTTCAAAGAGGGGGTTAAGTTCAAGTGAGGCAGTGAGGGTGGGCCCTTGCCCCATCCGACTGGCCTCCATGCACAAAGAGATGAGGGCACGGACTGGCACTGAGGAAAGACCATGTGGGAGGCCACCTGCAAGCCAAGAACACAGGCTCGGAAGAAACCAGCTCCGCCCACACTCGGATCTCACACTTCTCGCCTCCAGAACCGGGAGAAAACACATTTCATTTGAAGCATCCAATCCACAGTCCGTTGTTACAGCAGCCCCAGCAAACTAACACAGTTGGCTAATCTCACTCACCCTTCGGACCTCAGCTTCAGGTCACTTCTGGCGAGACCCTGCGCTGACACCCAGTCTAATGTGGCTCCCATCTCTCAGTTTGATATTGGCACGCGTTTGCCTTTATCCCGACCTGCGCTGACCGATGCATCTGTGCCATCTCCCCACCAGCCTGCACACCCACAAGGCAGGGGCCAGCCCTTGGCTCAGTTCCACATCCCTGACATCTGGTGCTCAGTGGTCCCTGGTCCACTCAGTGGTTCCTGGACCTGTGGTCGCTCTAAGAGGAAAACCAACCGTGCAGTTACTTATCCCCATCCCCACACGCCTCCTTGGAAAGTTCTACTTCCTGCCTTGTCTCCCTAGCAGGGGAGTGGAATCTACACCTATACAGTTAAAAATAAGGAACACGGGGGTGTGGGTTTGTGCAAGTGAATTACTACGCTGTCGGTTTGAAAAGAGGTGAGAAATCTCTCCAGCCCGACAGCAGGACTTTCTAGTGGCTGAAATATTTATCCCATCTCAGTGTCTTGGGACACATTTAGAATCCAGAAAGACAAGCATTAGGCACAAAGTGGGCTACCTGGGGTTTCTCCTCGTCCCTTTTCTTTTTTTCATTAAGCTGAGAAATGAAAAAGAGTTGCTGTTTTCACCACAGCACATCACTTACTTAAAATAACTACACCATCTCGCCAAGAATGAAAGAAAAAGTCCCCAGTACTCCCACACCGGACAGAGGCAAACCGGCGGCAGCCTCTTCCAAAATTTCTGGCACCCACAACTTGATTATTCGATGAGGGGCCGGGGCGGAGGTAGCTGCAGACTCAGACGGCGGCCGCATTCTGCCCCAAGTCTCCTGGAACGGGCAGCCAGCAATGCTGGCTTTCCCGGCTGAGAAATGGGAACTCTGCTCCAGTGGCTGAAGTCCTCCACATTCACTGCTCATCTTCGGGACGCCCACCCTCGGACACATCCCCCGTCAGGATGCGGTAGAGGACCGACATCTGCAAACTATCGACAGGCCCTGAGTCCAGATTTCTGCCCAATCGCCTCCGTGTTCACCCTTTGCTTCCTGACGACCCAGTCTGCAAGCTCCATGAGCAGCACAGCAAGACACACAAACATGTGCACAGGCGCACTTACGGCGTAGCATTCCATCCTGCCACTCTCACACAGATCTTCCCTAGAACCTCCCCAGAGAGCTAGCACACCTCTTCCCACTGCCTGGCGCCAGCAAACATGACGTTAGGAGGCCACTGAAAACAGCCATCTGTTTTCCCTTTGACTCACTTCTTCAAACACAACACATATGTTCCATGCACAGGCACATGCAAAGCACCGAGCGCGCTGGTCTGCAGCGATCTGTTTGTAAACACCCCCGGAAAATCCCCGAAGGCCCCTGCAACTGCAGACTGCTCCACATGGTGCCGTCAGAGTCGGATGGAATGAGGGACATCTGTCCCAAGCACATCCCAGGGCCATTTGGTTCTCATCAAACTGCTTCCTGCCAGAGTCTTGCTACGGGGAGCATTGTGGTGGTCACCAAGAAGGGAGCAGTCACGTGTGGACGCATGAGACCACAGCGAGGATGTGCTTCTGGTTCTGAGTACCAGCATGTGGCCAGGTCCCCAGCTCTGTCTAGACTGCACACGGCCCTGCCCCATTTGCCCCTCTGTTCAGAGAAGAAACCGGTGAGAAGGTGTAAAATGACTCACGGACTCAGCCCAGGACCGGTGACCCTTGGCACGTACAGCTTTCGAGTTTACACTGACCGTGAAGAAAGGTCACGTGCAATTTTCCGCAGGAAAACTTATGGACGGTGAGCAGGCCTAGCTGTCCGTCCTGCATGTGCACTGCACACGCTTTCTTCTCTGCTTCTCCCATGCAGGGCGAAGCAGCAACCCCTCCAAGATGCTGAATGCTTTGCTTCCTTCTTAAAATGAGTTGGCAAAGAAAGCCAATGGCCAGGACTAATGAGAAAAGCAAAGAGAAAGTGCAAAGGTCTAGGGAAAGGACAGTTCCTTACCGGGAAAGAGCTTTATAAATTATTTTTGTTCTGTATTTATAGCCTCATCAAGGGTGCGAAGCTGTTACTGACATTCTTTAGTTATGCTCCATTGCGTTTCGAGAGAAAAATTGTGTCGGAGCGACATTAACGTCATGGGGATCTGCAGGGCCGTCAGGATGCAGCCTGCGTGGGGTCCAAGGTCCGCAGCTCAGGGGCTGGACGGCAGCGCGGGAAGATGCTGGCCCTGGGAGGGGAGTGCTGGGCCGTGGCCCACCTGGGTCTCCAGCCCCCTGCGCTCCCTTGAGCAGCCTTTAAGAAATCAATCATTACTGACTCCTCGCTAGGGAAGATCTACCATCTCCTGCAGCTCCTGACACACGGCAGGAGGTCACCATCAAGTCTTTTTATTCCTTCACGACAGCACTCCGAATCAGGTTCCGTGCCCATCGGCAGGTGAGGAAACAGACTGCAGAAGTACGTGACTTGCCCAGGGACACGGCTGGAACAGGCGTCTGTCAGTCCGTTGCGCCCTCTTTTTACAAAATGCTAGGCAGTAATCATTCATTTTAGGATGTGCAGGTCGGGAGGCCAAATGAAAGATATTATATAAGAAGAGAGAAAACAATATTCCACAAAGTTTTTATTGATGAAATTCAAAATATAATCATTGAGAACAATTTTCTGTAATAGTTTTCTTCTCATCTACTGACGAGAAGAATGAAACCCTTTGAGGGGACAGGTGAGATTTCACCTGACTGGGGTTCAAAGCTAGTGTTCCCTACCATCAACATTTATTGCAAAGTTTATCTTTTTGTCGACCATTTTAAAATGTTCAAACCCTTCTTAGGTCGGGGACATGGCCACAGGACCCACTCCTGAGCTAAAAGGTGGCAGGTAGACACCTGGAATGACAAACCGGCACAGGTGCCAATCCAAAGGCACGCCCTCTCTGTCCCATCACACCCACTCCCCCCACTACGAAGACAGTGACCTTGGCCGTCCCGTTCCCCACTGTGTCTTCAACAACTAGAAACTACCAGGCACCCCCAGCTGGCACTCAACAAATGCCTGTTGACTGGGTTGGGGAACAGAAACTGCTGACTCCTAATGAGCCACCCAGTTCTGACACTCTCTCAAGGTCTGCGATTTTATCTAAACCCCACTTGAATCCATTGGCACTTCCGTGCAAAACACAATGACTGCAGACACTCCTGAGCTCCTAGAGGAAAGGACGGGAAGTGAAGAAATCTGGTGACCTTTTCAGGGTTCTCTTTCTCCCACACACCACGTCCTCGCGGGGACCGCGTGCATGTCAGCCCGGGTGAGAACCTGGAGCAGACAGATGCTGTCCCCCACGTGTTCTGTCTTTTCAGCTTCAATCATCAGCTGACGCCACCACCACCGCCACCACCGCAACAGCAACAGCAGCAGGAAGTGAGAATGGGGCGGTGAGACTAAACTGAAGGGGACAACTTTATGACTGATTTTATCAGGCTCGCAGATAAGCCAGATTTAAGAGAGAGCCAATCACCCCTGCACTTTAGCACCTCTCAGAAACAGCCACAGGGTCAAGAAGAAAGATTTTGCTCTGACCCCGAGTTCAGCCCAGCCCTGTCTGCCCAGGGTCGGCTGCAACAATTCTTACAGTCACTGCAAACCGTTCTAGCCTCTCCTCTGCTCCACAGACACACCCACACAGGGCACGTATGAAAAATACCAATGCAAATGAAGGATTAATAAGGGCTGGAAAACTAAATGAGCTTCACTTAGGCCCAAAAGCATATCTCCGTGAGCTCAGGGTAATAATTTCTGGAATAAGACTCAAGAAAGCACAGGTCATAAAGACTGATAAATATAACCAACTGCATTAAACTGTAAAACCCCTAGTCATCAGAAGACACTACGAAGTTCAAAGATAAACCACTAACCAGAAGACAGTATCTGCCACACACAACCCACAAAGACAGACACCTGGGACTGTGTTATGAGACCGTGTAAGAGAACACAGTCAACCCAGTGGAAGCTGGACAGAGCACACAAACAGCTACTTTCACTGATGAGCAGCCTCAAACACCCACTTAATAAATGCTCAGGCTCACTTGTAGTCAAAGAATGATAAACAAAACAAGCAAGTTCTCTTTCACAGCCATGGGACTTCCTAATTTTTGAAGTGTGGCAATCTCAAGTGGTGAGGTGACATGGAGCTACAGGAGCTCACATGCGGCCTGCGGTGGAGGAACTCAGCGGTTTGGCAATTCCTAGCGAGGTGGAGATACCACCGCCCTCCGACCCAGCCAGTGCCCCGTGGTGCCTGCCCTGAGCCTGGGGGAACTGGGTGCAGACAAGAGCCTGAGAACATCCGTGGCGGCACGGTTTTAATACAAAATTGCAAGATGCGCTAAATGTTCATCAAAAGGAGGATGGATGAAAACTCAGGGCACGTCCACATAATGGACTACTACCCAGAGCCTCCCTTTACTGAACTGGGGTGGCATGAATCAACATGGAAAAGTCTGGGAAAGCTAACGCTTAGCAAAAAACACAAGTTGCAGAGTATCACGGGTCAGTGGATACATACAGATGGTGAACGACGTGTTTTTGAAAATGTACAGGAAAGGATAACATCAAATGCCGGAGAGGGGATACCCACTGACAAACGGGACCACGAGGCACACGATAAACGTCAACCAGAAGGCGTCTCCCTTTGAAGCAGCCTGAAGTAAGCAAGCACGACAAGACACCAGCATTCAGCGGAGCTGGGTGGGAGGCACGCAGGCTTTCTTTGCGTGACTCTGTCTGGATCCTTTCAATACTGTTTCATTAAGAAAATTTATTATAAAGAACAAAAATTATGCTAATATTGGAGAAAAACCTATGAAAGACATATGGAACCATCTACCAATAGTATCCTAGCTTCAAAGTCCCCATCCACGATAAAAGAATGAGAGATAAAAGGGGCAAGTGTGCTCAGTGGGGAGAAAGGAGCAGAGGCAAGGACATCCGTCCGGGAGACTCGGTCTCTCGAGAACTCTTCATTTGCTGAAAGGCAGCAACAGTTGCAGAGCAGCAGCCGATTGTGGAGGGGAAAAATAAACACATCTCACAAGATAGATTTACCCACCCAACTTACTAAGCCATGGCATTCCAAAAATAAAAATAGCCAGGCCTGGCCAGAAGGTCAGATATTTTTTAAACACCACCTCCCAGAGACACCAGGGTGGGAAGAGCCACTGTAAAGCTCTCTTTCTCAGAACAGCGCACGGCCATCTGCCTCCTCGCCCTGCCCCTCGGCATGTGGCTGCGGGAGGCTGAGCGGCGACCGAGGCAGCCGCGGCCGTGATTTGGCACGCCCAGGCACAACTGCCGAATGCCTGCTTCTCTTACCACTATAACTGGCTGTGTGACTTCAGACAAGTGAGTCACCTTCTCTGAGCTAAGAGTCTCCATGTGTAAAACCAGGGAAGCCCACGTTCCAGACAGGGTGGCCACCTATCCATCTATCTGCAACAGATGGAGGGATGAAGGGAGAGAATAGGTGGCACACAGTTGGGGGTCAATAAACAGTCCTCGTACCTGCTGCTCCTTCCTCCCCCGCACACGTTCTCCCTGCTCTCCTCTGAAGGCTGGCACAATCCATGTCCTCGGGCAAGGCTGGGGCCCTCTTCTCGCCCTGCCTCCCTAGAAAGGGTGCAGCCTGAGTGGGTGGGAAGCCTGCTGGAGCTGAGGCTGGCTGGCTGAGACCCACGGTCACTCAGGGCCACAGGGAGAGATGCCAGGCTTTAAGAACACAGTTAAGGAGCTCACATTGTGACGCTGGCTGTGTGTCCTCTAACACACGACAGTCTCGGGTTGATGATTCCTAATGAGCCCTGCCTGGGTCACTCCTTGGGCTCCTTAACAGCAGCCACACTATGAACACGAACCACCCCTCTAAACAAGGTAGTGATGAAGCAGGTCAGAGAAGAAAGGCGCACGGGGTTCACCACTGGGATCTGGGGGAGTCTCTCCACGTCCCTGGGCCTCAGTTTCCATGTGTGAAATGAGACAGTAATTGATGATGTCCACGTTCCTTCTCAAGGCTCGACCTGCCGTTCTTGTTGGTGTGGACAATAACACCTGGTTCTCCTGACAGGCCACACTCACCATCTGCCCATCCCAGATACATTCTTTAGCACTTAAACACAATACCTAGGATTTGCACAGAGCTCCTCCTCTAAAGAACCAAACACCTCCCTGCGAAGCCGGCACTAAAGGCAGTTCCTCCTTTTTAAATACGCAGACTAAGACCCAGAGATCAACCAGCCTGGCAAAAGGCAGGGCTGGAGCTGGCCTGAGAAGCCAGGTTTCCAGGCCCTGGATGACACTTAGGTCTTGCCTCTGCACTTCAGAACCCTGACCTCTCTTGGTGTCCCCTGGGAGAAGGCCAGCCCCCCCACTCCCTCGCAATAGGAGAAAATCACCCCCAAAGGGCCAGCAATCAGACCTGCCTCCGGTTCCCTATGGATCCAGGGGCCTCCCAGGTTCACTACCAATGCCCACAACCTTCCCTCACGTCTCAGCAGATGAAGGACTGTTTGGCTCATCACTTCTGATTAGGAGAGGAACTCTGCCAGGGACATCAAAACACCAGCCCGGGACTGCTAAGCAAGAAGGGAATGCATATGAACTGGTGTGTCTGTTTAAATTTTACTAAGTAGCTTTAATCCACTAAACTAGTCCGCTCACTCCTACAATCCGCTCATGAGGGCACCCTCCCCCTCGGCTGAGCCCGATGACAGGCCCTCCATCATGAGGAATTAGCTGATTTCTTGAGTAAATGGCGTTTGCATATGTAGCGAGTGCCAGCGTTAAGCAGCATTTACGGCTGGAGTCTCCGCTTCCGTGCGTGACTGAATGAGCGCAGCTTTCTGAGGGAGCAATTTACCTCCGCGAGAGACTTGTCGGATTTGGTAAATCAGAGGGCTGGAGCGTGCAGACTAACTGGTTCGGGTTTTCCAAATCTTGGAGGGTAGCTTCTGACAGTGAAGAACACAAAGCAAATGAAAAATTAAAGAGGTTACAGAGCTGGTCTCACTCGGGCCAGCCCTGCGGCCCACAGACTCGGAGTTCGAATTCCACTCCTTCCCAGCTGAGAGAATGACTTCACCCCCTGCGCCTCAGTTTCCTCATCCACAAGGGAGATGGACCCAGCCTAAACAAGCTCCCTGGGTATCTTGTCCATCTTGGTATTGGAGTCACGTCACCACAGCCCTGAAAACATTAGAACTCTCAGGAGTATCAGTCACACCACAAAAATCTCTTCATGAAAAAAATATGTATTAATACAGGCCACACGATAAGCCAGAGTTCATTTGTTAAGGGTGAACTACTATTCACTAATTAAGAGTCACTATTATACAAAGGCTAGATGTAATATAGGCACATAACATGTCATTACACCAGGCATATGATTATAATGCAGTTCCATGATCAGTAATTAGAGGAAGAATGATCTCAAGTATAAAGGGAGTTTTGAAATGAACACAATGGAATCCCACCAGGTGAGATGAGAGATCAGGAGAAGAGGGCTGCTCATTAAGAAACGATTTTTCAAGGAATCAAGTACACTCACCGTGTGGCTCCAGCCTGGGTGAGTGAGGTGCTCAGCTAATGGGGGCAGCTCAGCCCCTACTCACTGGAAAGGAGCCAGTCACTGCCAGACTCCAACCCTACAGCCAGAACTCCCTGGACATCCAGTTGGTTCCCTCCCCCTTTTGCGTTCTGAGTCTGTCCCCACTAAGGGACTGGTGGCCTTCCAAGTCTCTCAATCATTCAATGCAAAGGTTAGTTTTTAATCTTTCCCTTACACACAATTTTGCCGCATTGGACCAACCGGATCACTCCCTCGTTATGAAACTCCATTCCTGTGGCCTCCCCCACACATCTGGCTCTCTGGCTACTCCTCCTCAGTTACCTTAGAGGCTCCTCCCCCTCCATCCGTCCCTTGACAGCCTTCAGTGGTCTGTCTCCTGTCTGCTAGAGAGGTAGCTACATCTGTCCTAGATACGTCACCTCATCTGCCACTGGGTTCCACCTCCAACTCAGCCCTCTCCCCTCCAAGTCAAATGACCCACAGAGGAAGGGAGAGAGGGCAGGAGGGATGGATGGAGGGATGGAGGGAGGGATGAACAGATGAATGGAGGGAGGGATAGACGGAGAGACAGATGAATGAACAGTGGAGGGATAGAGAACTGGAGGGATGGATGGAGAGATGGATGGAGGAATGGATGGATGGAGAAATAGGTGAATGGATGGTATAGGGATGGAGGGAGGGAGGAATGGACAGATGAAGAGATGGAGGGAGGGGAGTCTACACCTCTGGATTAGCTTGAGTTTAAATTAATGATTAAATCTCCATGGCTCAAAGTAAAAAACTCAAATGTAGCCCAGTGCTTTAGACGGTAACCTCAGAGGTAAAAGCTGGCCTCTAGAACTCTGGGGCATGAGGACTCCACATAAAACATGAGCTGTCAGCAGTATCTGACACAGCTGAGCAAATCCAACACTCTACGATGACCCATTCTCGCAGAGCCAGCCAACAAAAAAGCAAGGTTGTACACAGGCTACGGGGGAGAGGAACCAGGCCAGGTGCATCTAGTCACTGAAAACACCCGTAAGAGTCAACCTTCTATTTCTGCTCAGCCGTGGGTTGGAGGCAGTCCCGGTCAAGCCGCCAGGCCTCCATCCACAGGGGGGTTGATTTCCCCTCTCCCCACGGCGAATCCCAAACCATCAGCACCCTACATTTGGTGCTGTTTGTTTCTGTCTGTATCCAGGGAGTAGTGACAGCTGCACCAAAGACAGTGGCATTTTGGGCTGGGACAGTCCTCTAGAGCAGACAGCAAAGCCAGCCCTGTGGGGGTGGTCAGGCAGAACAAAGGGGTCTCAAAGGGGTTAAGGGTCTGCCTCTGTCATCCATGGGACCCCAGCTCCCAGCTCCCCCCACTTCTGAAAGCCCTGGCAACCTCCGAACCAACAGCCCAGTCTGTTTACCAATACGGAGGTGGCACCCCTCCAGAGGCTCTGGACCCGAACGGAAGAAGGCTGGCTCCACGTGAACCTGCCAAGGGAGTTTAGGGAGCCGCACTGATCCAGGAATGCCAGCAGCATAAATAAACATAACGAACCAGAACTGCCAGCACAGCTTGAGAGACTCTCCCTGTCTTTTTTGTTGATCAGGTGACTTTATGCTAAAGACCGGAGAGACCGCAGTTTTTTAAGAGAAACGAGGTGAGGGATCCAGCTTCTCACTGAGCGCCCGAGATATAATCAGCGCCGACAGGAGCCAGCCCCTGCCTGGCTCCGCTCCCTCTGCACTCCGAGTGGCCGCCCACCCTGCGCTGCACGGAAGAGAATGCCTTCACAGACAGCCAGGACTCGCCAGCCAGGGGGGAAAATTTCACCTGATTAAGTAACAACAAAACAGAAAACCAAAGCCTTTAACCAATGCCAAAAAATAATAATTTTTTTAAAAAGACGCACTATTAGAACTTTTATGGAGTTTTACAGCCAGGAATGCCAATCAGGATGACTTTTTTCTTAAATGGACCTCTCAAAACAATCCTGTGTCCCCCACTGCAGAGAACTCCTTAAACACCAGTAAGAAAGTTGTAAACAAACCAAGAGAAGAAGAGATAAAGGAAATAAACAAGCATGTCACCAAAAATAAAGATGGCTACTAAACAAAAAGATACACAACCTCACTGGTAGTTAAACAAATTCAAGTGGAAATGCCACCTTTTAAAGCAATCTGGTCAGTAAAAGTTAGAAGGACGGATGATGCCCCGAGCTGGCATGGGAGCGAGGGAGCAAGCGCTCCCCCACTGTTGGTGAGGGCATGAACGGTGCACCCTCTCTGGGGCCGTGAGGCAGCTTCCCGTACCATCTACTGCGAGCTTACCATTGGGCCCGCCAATTCCACTTCCAGGAATCTGTCCTCAGGAATATGGAAATGCATAAAAGGCTTTTTAAAAATCTACTCGTTGTTTTTGTAAAAGCTCAGAAGAACTTAAATATCTACCGACGGGGCGATGGGCCTGTGTGATACGGCGCATCCCTACTACAACCCCACAGCCTTCAAGAAGAACGAAGAACCCAGCAGCCAGAACGTACTGACATGGAAGAATTTCCCCCACGCGGTCAGAGGGGGAAGCCAGCTACAGCACGTGTACAGCATAATCCATTCCTGTTCATCTCCAGAGTTGTATGTGATAATATATATGCACCTGTGCTTGTTAGTTATCTGAAATGTCCTAGAACATACACTCTGAAGGAAGAAGGAATTGAGAGGTCCTTTAAAAATATAGGTATATTTTCTGTTGGCATCTTTGCTTCAAAACAAATTTCTTAAATGTCAACACAGTAAATATGCCTGGAGACCTTTTAGGAATGACCATTATGATATGGGGGAAGGACTGCCCAGCACCACTCATTATCAATGCGCGCGCACACACACACACACACACACACACACACACTGGCCCCTTTAAGAAGAAATGCTGAGCCCTGGCTGGCATAGCTCAGTGGATTGAGCACGGGCTGCGAACCAAAGCATCATAGGTTTGATTCCCAGTCAGGGCACATGCCTAGGTTGTAGGCCACGGCCCCCAGCAACCGCACACTGATGTTTCTCTCTCTCTCTCTTTCTCCCTCCCTTCCCTCTCTAAAAATAAATAAATAAAATCTTTAAAAAAAAACATTAAAAAAAAAAAAGAAGAAAAGCTGAGAGGTCGTCCGACTCACCAATGTTCAAACCATGAAAAAGACAAAGCATTCCTTAAAACTTAAGAGAAACAAGTTTGGGTAAAAGCACTTTTACAGAGTTATGAAACAGCCTCAACCACTGGCCCAAACTAAAAGTAAAAAAAAATTTAACCAAATAGCAAATCATTTGGAAAAACCTGTGGATGGCTGCTGCTTATTCTGGGAAGTTGCCGAAGGGCTATATTCCCTCTTCTTCCCTTTAGAGCACAAACATATTCCACAAAAGAGGTGATGAACCACCTTTCCACGGTCTCGAGCCTCTCCTCCCTCTTGCCCACCAGAGGCCCCCACCCTGCTGGCTTGTGGGGGGTGCTGGGGGCTCCGACTCCGCTTAAGGGGTATAAATTGAATTTGTCCTCTGCGAGGAATGTAGCATGTTTCTCCAGGGCTTGCTTGTGCTCACTGTCAGCCCACAATTACGGCTGGCTGGATGCCTGCTTCGACGCTGCTGGATCTTCCAGGTGGCACCCGGCCACACTTTCTGCTGGAAGACAGAAGAGCTCATTCAAGGGCGCCTGGAGAGAGAGAGCAGGAGCCTGGAGCCCGTGGCTGGTGGGGCGTCTGGTCGCCAAGGTTTCAGAGTTGTCCTCGCAACCTAAGTGGGTGGAGGGTCATCCCACAGCCTGCCTCCTGGAAGAGGCAGGGGAAATTAGATGTTTTTAATGTTGAGCAAAAGGAGCCAGACGCTCTTCTTCTTGCCAGCTCAAAACCGGGCAAAAGCAATCCATGATGGTGGGAGTCGGGACTGGCAGTGGGGAGGACCAGGCGGGGGCACGAGGAGGGCTCTGGGGTGTTGGTGATGCTGTTTCTTGGTCTGCCCACCAGTCCCCCAGCTACGCTACCCCGTGAAAAGTCACGGTGCTCCCTACCTCTGTGCACTTTTCAGTACGCATGTTAAATTCCTATTAAAAGTTTACTTAAACAATTAAAGGGAATCTTTTGAATATGAAGCTGGCTCACGGGCACCTTCTTTGTCCATCCCAGGTTGACTCTCTCCTTTCTTCCCTCTACAGCCTGAGCCACTAGCAAACTCACTGGTCCACGTCACATGAAGGCCCAGTCGTGCCAAGTGACCGCTGGGGGACTGGCAGTGTGAGGAGAGGGCAATGTCCAGCATATATTTCTAACTGGCATGCTCATTTTCCCCTCATATGAAAACAGTCCCAGCCCTCTTCCCCGATGCCCCAAATGGCCTCGGCCACGCCCTGGGAAGCCCCAGGCACCTTGGGCCTGGCCCCAGGCTCTGCAGTCCCAGCCAGTGAACTCAGCCGCAGCTCCAGCCCCCAGGAAGCACTCAGAAAAGTCTGCATGGCCGCTCCCGCTCTTGTTCCAAAATGAGTCCGAGCCGGGGTGGGACCCCCTCCTGGAAGCCAGTGCCATCTCCCGTCACCTTCGATGCACTCCCCTTGCTCCGCTGGGGTCCGTCTGGCCCCTCAGGGATATCAGGGGTCTTCAGTGAACTTTCCCTTGGGGCTCGTTTGCGGGTTGCCTCACTTTTGTGAAGTGAGAAAGGTTTTTGTTTGTCTTTGATGAAAAGCAGAATGTCGAGTTTACAGAAACTTACACGGAAAGCGAAGCAATACAGAATGATTTACATTCGACGAGCCCACCAATTTTAGGCAACTGAATGTGCACCTCTGGCCGAGGCCCAGTGAGAAGTCTGACTCTGGCTTTCTCTCCGCCCCTGGCTATAATCGTGCCTTCAAAGGGCACCACCAAGTCGCCACCACCCGGCTCAGACCTTCAGGGGGAGCCCCCCCCCAGATCCGGGAAAGGAAGGCTGATCTTAGCTCTCCAGCAAGGTGGCCAGCCCCCTGATGGACAACGAGGAGTGGGCGAGGCGAACCACCAGCCATGGGGAGTCTCTGGTGTTAAGAGCAGGCAGCCGGCACCCAGGTGCAGGGCCACACCTGTCTAGGGCACCCCTCCAGCGACCTCCACTCGTCTGGCCCAGCAGGGACCGTCATTCCGTGTGGAGCTGTCATTACAGCGTTCTCATTCAAGGCCAGGTCGGTAATGCCACCCATCTGTGTTCTCTGCACCTGCGCGGTGCATCCCTGTCATGCACCACTGTCTGTCTCTCTCCTTCTCTCTCGGGTCAGCTCCCTGTGTTCCCCAAAACAAAACAGCTTCTGTTCAGACTTCAGAGGACAGCAACTCCATCTCCTGACACCTCCTCCACCCCAGGAAAACTGGAAAACTTGGTGTAAACACAGAGTGGCCAAGCTCAGGCTCCAGAGGCAGGGAGTTGGGGAGGTGTGGGAGGAATACCTCAGGCCACGCTCACCCGGCCAAGACCCAGCCCGGGACCCCTGGTTCAGCAGCAAGTTGCAGACCCCAAGACCACACCAGGGAAGCCTGAACAAGAACGAACCAGCTGAGGACCTGTTAAAACCGTGGTGCATGGCTCTCCTCCAGGGCCTTCCAGAACCTAGTAGAAACAGAGAAAACGGGGAAGACAGCCACCTAACGGCTGCTGCCTGGGGGTCAGCAAAACTGGTCAGTGGGGGCACAAGATTCCATCTAAGATTCCACTGTCAACGCTGCCCCCCGCCCCACTACCTCAACAGAGGGAAAGCCACGAACACACTCCCCCAGGGCCTGCAAACCTGGGAGGCGCAGAGAACGGATACATAACAAGCACGGCCCCAAGAAACAGACATCAGCCCTTGAAGCCCCTTCTTTAAGCAAGCTGCCGAGAGGCTCAGGGGCCCTGCTAGCAAGCACAAAATTTCCTGAAAATGTTTGTTTTTACCCAACTTCCCTATAAAGCAGGCACTATTCCTCAGTACTTCTTAAAGCACAAGAAAGAAGAAAGCTCAAAACATTTCTCAGCAGTAAGTAACCGCATTTCTATCTCTAAATATGCCCAAATAAAATCATCTGTGAGCATGCCAATGTATACACAGTAGATCTTTCTGTGTTTCAAAATTAACAAAACCTCAGCACTATAAAGGAGAAATGAGAATGTAAACACTGCATGGAATTCCACTGTCTGCCTCTAAGCACCAGGGCTTTTGCCTTCCACCTGTTCCATTCACAGTTTTACTTTTCTTGATTTCCACAGCCCCAGGGGTTCACATCTTTAAACACAGGTACAGCGCTCAGAATTCCTACCCTCTGGTGAATGTGGAAGGAAGAATTCCCAACCTCAGACTCTAGAAGGCAATCTAAATGTATTCATTAAAATCAAGAATAAGAAACCACATCAAGCACAAAAGAACACAATTTCAGACAGCAATGCAGACCACGAACAACGGTGCCAGTAGCAAGACACCCTGGAAGCAAGACCAGCCTATAAAGCCTGGACCTGACTTTGCCCACAGTGAGAAACCGGCATCGGTTTTGAGAAGGGGAGTGTCGTAAGGTGAGTGATGCTTCAGGTTCTGTTAACCTGGCAGCCCTATGCCAAAAGTCACTGGGGTAGGGAACAGTGAGAAAATCTGGCTTGGGAGCAATTCAAAAACCGTAGGCACCTATTCGGGGATCAAGGAGTTGGGCCTTACACTTCACGAACTCCAACATATGTTCCCCCTTGGAACAAGAAGTAGTACAGAGGGCTGGTGACACTTAAAATAAGTAAAGATATCGAGTCTCTATTTGCTGAAGGAGGAGACACCCAGCCATCAATCTCTGGCTTTGGAAAACAGCAGATGGTCTTTTTGGCAGCAGATCCACTGTCCTAGTTATATGTTTTGCTCCGGCTAATGCTGCACTTTGTTTGTATTGCTTCAGCCCGCACCACGGAGCAAGGGGCAGGCAACCCTCACGGGAACGATCAAGGAAGCGGCACTGGGCTCCGGATTTGCCCACGGGGATAACCCAGACACGAACACATCAGGACGGACTGCATTCTCCAGTCTCCTGTGCTGGTGGCGTTTGGGGGCGAGGGAGCCCCGGGCACTCTGCACAAACAATTCTGACCGGTTAGCTTTCAATCTGTAAAATTCAATGACAACCGAAGAGGCGGGAAGAAAAAAAAAAAGCAAGAATCAGAGAGTAGTAAGTGGCTCTGTATGCAAAACTGGAAAATTCCTGACACTGGTTACAGATTTCTGGAAAATAACTGCTTTAGAAGACAAATAAAACCACCTTTTTGAAAAGTGGGTTTTTCTAGACCTGCCTTTTGATGTGCTCCTTTCTGCAATAATAATAAAGAAGCTATTGCAGGAGATGAAGTGACTCATGGCATTTTCTGCATGGATTCAATTTTTGCTACTTTCTGTGAGCAAATCAATAATACAGTGAATGGCACCAAACCAACTCATGGGGGGAGGGGGCGCACAGGCGAGACTGTAGCAGGGGTGGAAGATCCATTCTTTCCTGAAGAGTTTCATTTCATCCTCCCAAATCCACCTTATTCCTTTCAAAAGAAACCTTTGGCAGGGGAAAATCCATCTCTGTCCTAACGGAGACTAGTTTTTCAGGGAGTGTGTAAGGGAAAACAGTGCAGGACTGTCTTCTGCACTCTTTTCTTACCCTTCTTCTCAGCCAGGTAACAGGACAGCCAACCCAATCCTGCAAGTGCAATGCACCTGCAGGCTTGCCGATGGTGACCGCTCCCAAGCCCACCGACCTCAACTGTTATTCAGAAGCATCTGATTTCATGAAACAAAAAGTGTCCGTTTCAGGGCAGAAAATGGGGGGGGGGGGCGGGGTTCCTAGGAAACGACGTCAAGATAAGGAAATGAACTCTTCAGGAAAGGCCTAGGAAGAAAAAGGTAGAAGGAGGAGCTGGGGAAAGGTAGGACGTTACGACAGTACAAAATCCACGCCGCCAGGTCCCAGGAAGCAGGGTGAAAGTGAGGGTGTGTTCTTGTGCCTAGGTCGAAAAGTGCTGGAGGCCGCAGGAAGAAGTGCAATGGAGGAAGATACCTGGCCCAGTCCCGCATGCAGAAAAATTAAGGTGAGAGAATGGTCAATTAAAAGAAATAAAAACACTGCATAAACTATATTGGTAACCAAAGTTGTAAAAGACTGCTATAATCTCCACAGTTGTAATTCTGCTCTAAAAACATGTTTTTAAAAATAAGGCCCCCATAGAAAGAGAAGTCCAAGCTGGAAGGCCTACAAGGACAACAAAGCAGTACTCCTTCCTCGCACCTCGCAGCTTCCTGCAGAAACACGGTGAATACGGACAGTTCATTTCATAGGAAACAAAACAAAGGCCTCAATTCTCTTGAACAACTTATTATTATTTAGGCAGTTAAACATTTGCCTTTCCCAGTTGCAATGCACCAGCCCATAAAGGAGATACAGGCACACGGTATACGCATGTGCCACGTGTGTATGCAGACATGCACTCATATAACATGCACGTGCACCATATATGTGCACACATGCACATTCAGGCATGTGTGCATCCACCATGCACACACATGTACAGAATACTCATTCTGCCTCACCCCACAGCACCGGGATACCTGCGAATACCCGTGCATTCACAAACCCACTCTTTAACAGGGGCGTCTAAAGCTCTGGCCCCTGACCACGACCAACTCCAAGGAGAACGAATCTCAGGATCTCAGTTACTTTCTCTCCCGATTATAAATTCCTCCTTATATTTTTTTAAGACTTGAGGAGGTCCGGAAGCCAAATAAGAATCCCACCCTCTTCAGTGAGCCCTGAAGCTGGGATGAGTGAGCCTTTTCACTGGCCACAAGCCTACTCCAATCCACAGTAGCAACCCAGTCTGGCCTGCATTTTCAGGCCTCCGGGGACACATGCAAATGGCTTTTAGAAAGAATAAAGGACTCTACCCATTTGTTTACCAATTCTGCCTGTTTTGTACAGCCAAGCTTCTTTAAAACTGAAAAAGAACACGCTCCCCAACCAAATGTAAGTGCACTGATGATAATCACCATTTATTGAGTGCCAGATGCCTTTACAAACATCTAATATTTGTAATAGCTTTAATCAAAGGATTCATTAGCTCCATGTCACCAATGAGGGCAGGCGGCCGGCTCAGGGAGGTAAAAGCAGTCTGCCCGAGGTAGCATGGAGTCATCGAGGACCTGGGGTTTCTACCACGGCTGGGGCTGCTGCGCTGCATCTCATCTCCCCGCTGGATTCTTTCATCTGGCCACTGAAACACAACCAGGGGGAAACCCAGCTGGCTCACACCCTCCTCCCGGCCCCTACGGAACAAGAAGCCTGCAAGACGGCCCCCGTGATTCTTCTGCAGGTTTCCCACAACAAAAAAAAATTTCCAGGATTTTACAAAATCACTGGTCCACCAAGGCTGCCAAGTGACTTCCAGTTTTCAAGACGAACAAGAATGTCCCCAGAGCTGATTATTAGGGCTGATGCAGCTCATAAAACAGGCCATACAACCATTTCTGTTCTATCCGTTCTGTTTTCCTTTTCCAGAGGCCTGTCCGAGGGGAGACGGCCGCAGAGATGCCAGCCCCAGGCCTGCGGTCCGCCCACACCCAGCAACAACCCAGGAAAGCCTAGACTTGCGTCTTGGCCTCTTCCCTTCCTCGCCCTTATCAGAGACTCTCAAGTTTGTACAGAGGAAACATCATGAAGCAGCCTCGTCCACCAGATCTCAGATGGGTCCCAGGAGCCGGTTCTAATTTACTTAAATGATTGAGATCTCTATCTCCCAGTTACTCAATCCTGCAATACCAGCAGCCAGCAGATATAATTGCAAAGCAGGTAGGCTAGACTCTCCAATCTGCCGATCCGGTGCCAGCAAACGTTGCAAATTACAGGGTATAAATTTAGCAGGGTGGGTCCTGACACACATTCCTGCATATTACATGTTCCCTCGCTAGCAGAAAGTGCATTAATTACTTCAGGAGCATGTACTATTTCCACTTATGCCGGGCTTTCAAGAGAGCTGCAAGCAACTTGGGGTCATCTCTGAAGATTAAAGCATAAATAAATAATGCCTGGTGGGGAGGTGGAACTTTTCCAAAGCTCTTGGCATGAGAATTGTTAACATTCTCCCCGCAGATTGAGAGAGAGCCACAGCATGGCGTTGAGGTTGGACGGACCTGAGCGTGGGCCGGAAGGGCTGCAAACTTGGAGCAGGTGATGCTGTCACTGCTGCTCCTTCCTCCCTCATGAGCCGGAAGAGCTGCTTCTCCTCCAGGAGGGAGACCAGGCGCCAGGCATGGCCAGGGGGGCAGATGCACGGGAAGTGGGGTCTGGGTCTGCGGGCTGGAGCCCATCAGATTTCACCCCGTGTAACAGAGCCAGCGCGGTCTGTGTGCCAGGCACCGGGCTAGGACACAAAACCTGCATCTTTATAGGATCCTTCACTACAGCCACACGAGGGAGGAAGGAACCAGTGCTAACTTTACAGAGGAGGAAACCGAGGCTCGGACAGTTAAAGACCTTGCCCAAGGTCACATCACCAGAGACTAGTGGACCTGGGTCTGTGTGGCTCTCAAACTCATGCTCTGCAACCCCAGGTGCTGCAGCATCTGCCAAGGGGCACCTGGCCTGATGCTCGTCGGGGCACTGTTTGGGGAAGGAGGGAACACCACACACTGCTTCGGTGCCTCCCACGCCCGGGGCACACAGCTCAGGGCTCTCGCCAGTGCTGTTCTGCTTAATTCTCGAAACAACTCTGGGAGGTGCCCCACCCTCCCAATTGTACCCACGGGAAAATCAAGGCTGGTTCAAGTCAGATTCATCTAGCTGGTACGAAGCAGAGCCAAAACTTTTTAAACCATCTATGTATCTCCTAAATTCAAAGCTTTTCCCTCTAAACTAAAATCCTAATCTGTGAGTTTGCTGTAATTCGGATAGCTCCGCAGCCTATGTGATTTAGGCAGAAAAGGGATTTCAAAGATCAAACTGCTGGGGACGGAGGAGAATAGCAAGTGGAGGTCCCACAGTGTCCCAGAGCCCGTACTTCCAGGGGTGGGCAGGCCGTTTTCGAGTCACAGCTACAGTGGACACTGGTGGCAGGTGTTTGTTTAAGTTACGCAGCATCCACTTCTCCTGCCTTATTGGCACCACCTCTGTCTCAATGGCTGTGATGTAGCAGGACCATGATCAGGGGCCCTACACTCGCCTACAGTCCAAGGGAGCAGCAGTCACACGATCTAAGCTGAACTAAGATGCTGTCCCCTGGAACGTGACTCTCGACAAAAGGAGCAAGGACCCCGAAAACATCCACGTCCTTCCAAGAAGCCGGACGTGGCAGGACTCTTTTTACATAAAACTAAATCTCTCTGATGCCCCTCAGTTTGGAAAGCTCGCAGCCTCCTGACCGAAGGGACGTGCACACCAGCAGGAAAGCAAAGCTAAGAAAACACAGCTAACGAGGAAGAAAGGCAACATAACTTCCACACAACCTGAGTGCTACCTGCACTTAACACGGAAAACACGCATGAGAAGAGAACGTGGCTGACTTCCAGAGGGGACATGTGCTCGCTCTGATAGGAGAGGCTGCCTGGACCAGCCAGATAAGTTAAGGCCATGCGTGGCTATCATAAAAATGACTTGTCACAGCCAGATTGCTGTCCCGTCACATCTCATATTGATAGGACATTTCCTCTTAGTAATAATAATTTGGTGGATTAATTAAACTTGGAATTCCTGCACCCTCAAGGTTATGACCTGAATCCCGACTTCAGGAAATTGCACTGCTTTGTCTTAATGGGAAATGTGTATGGTTTTACCTAATAAAAATGTGTGCGGTAATCTCATATCACACGCAAGGTTACTCTCTACCAGAAAGCCAATAAGTAAAGTTGACACAGTTGTACAGGAAATGGCTGTCCTTACATTAATCAATGTGTAGGATGACTGTGAGCTTCTGCAGCGTAAACGCCACCTCACTACTATGGTGGTTCCTCTCTAATTCTTCTCCACTAAAACGTAGGAAGCTGTGGGGTAGGTGTGCCACAGGGACCCTCAACTCATCTATGCAAGCCAAGATTAGAACAGTTTGAGTCTTGGCTGGTGTGGCTCAGTGGATTGAGTGCCGGTCTGTGAACCAAAGGATCACCAGTTCGATTCCCAGTCAGGGCACACGCCTGGGTTGCCGGCCAGATCCCCACCAATGGGGGACGTGCAAGAGGCAACCACACATTGATGTTTCTCTCCCTCTTCTTCTCCCTCCCATCCTCTCTCTCTAAAAATAAATAAAATCTTTAAAAAAAATGGTTTGAAAGTCACTCGTCTGGTACACTTCTGACTTCCTGGGACCCTTAGTGTGAAGTGAGACTCATCACCCTGAAGCCAAGTGAGATTCTGGGGGGCCTCTCCTTTCTGGGGGTGGGGGGAGCAGATGCCTGGATCGGGAAGACCCAACGGCACCCTCGGTGGCTGCTAAGACAAAGGGCCAGAGCTGAAGATTAAAACTAAACTAAAATAAAGTGCACCAGGAGAGGGTGGTGCTAACTGGGGGTATCAACGGGGCCCCCTGAAAGGGTCTCATTACCTTCTCTCCAGTCAGGGCAGTGGCGGCAACAGAGTAACACAGTCCTCGCTCCTCTACTGTTAAGGAAGGGATGAGGAGGACACAGGTAACGTGACTGCGTGCACAAAGCCGTGAGCTGCCAGGCGCCTGAGAGGGTCACTGTGTGGTCTCCAGAAATCAATTATTATGAGGACAGATATCCTACATTAGGAGACAAATAACATAAAAGCTTACCATTTCCATAATATAGATTATGGAAAATAAATCTAATAAAAATTATATTGACTAATAGAGATGCAATAAAGAAGACTGCAGATAAACTGAAACAGAAATATTTGAATGAACAGAAAAATGTTCAGCACGTGTAAAATGAAAAAAGTTGAAAAACTATACACTCACACATGTAACATGTCTGAAGGATAATATGCCAATTTTTGAAGGGTAGCAGGGCTGATGATCTTTGTTTTCTTCTTTCTGATTAATATTGTCTTCAATAACAAATCACAGTAAGAATAGTAACAAATGTTATTTTTCAGAATTTTAAGGGCGGGGATGTGTGTGGCTAGAGACCATCCCAGAACCGAACTGTCGCAGGGTCAACGTAGGTTGAGCGTTGACTCTGAAGAGACAGTTGCCCCTGAAAAGTCAAAGACATTTTTAAAGTTTTATTGCCTTTATTAGAGGGGCATGGGTTAAAAAGGCTGTACAGGTTTCAAGTGTACAATCCTCTAACACATCACATCGCACTGTGTGCTCTCCTTCCCAAGGCAGCTCTCCTTCCGCCACCACATACATGGTCCCCCGACCCTGCTCGACCCCCCGCCGCCCCCTTCCCGCGGGAAACCACCGTGCTGTGGTCGGTGCCTCTGAGAGTTTGTTTATCTTGTTGGTCATTTGTTGCTTTCTGTTTTATATCTCAGTACAAGTGAAATCATATGGCTCTTGACTTTTCGGTCTGATTTATTTTGCTTCACATAATATTTTCTCAAGATCCATCCGTGTTGTCGCATATGGCAATGTTTCATCAAAATGTTTTTTGATAAAGAAACTACACAGTGGTGCATAAATGGAGCTCATTATGTAGCTAATTCCCCCACAGAATCTCTCTGTACTAAGTGGCACCTTAATGTGCGACTTGGCAACGTAACAGCTGCTTTACATTTCAAACGTGCCCACAGAACACTCAAATCACAAAACGCTGCGGACTTCCACCTGCCTGGTCTGACTCTGGGAGACCACCACCTTCTCCTCAGAGTCATTTTTTCCCCCTCCAAGCTCTCTTTCCAACCACAAGCTGCCTTTCCGGGCAGCTTCCTGATTATGGAGGTCCCGGTGAAAGGCCACAGCAGACAGCCCTCAGGTCTGGGGAAACCAGTTCCACCACTTCAACAGCCAACACTCACGTGGCAAGGGCCCCACGGGAATATGATCGTGCCCTCAGCAGGTCCTGCTGCCTCGCCTCGGGCTGATTCATCCCCCGGCCCTTCCCTCCGAAGTCTGGCCCTGGCCCCTCGAGCTGGACCATCACAGCAGCTTCGCCCCCAACCTCAGGGACCTTGACCGAGCTCTCCCCTGCTGTCACTCTTCACGCTGAGGACAGGTCATGTCACCGTCTCCGCTGCATGTCTCCGGAGCTCTTGCCTCCAAACCCCACTGGCTGGGAGACCCACCTCCTGGCCTAACCTGGATTCCACCTTCCTTGCTCCCTGCAGCGTCCAGGACCGTCCTCCCCACGATCTGAGTTCCTGGCACTCACATCATCACTCATCCTGCAAACACACTTTTTAACAACATGACCTATTTCAAGTGTGTACAGTGCAGATTTTTTAACACAACAGACCCTCATGTACCCAGACCCCCAAATTCACAAACATTAGTTATTTTGCCAATTTTACAGAGTCTGTTATGTGGGAAGATCTTTAGTAAAAGAAGGTCATGAAAATCGTATAATAAAAGTCAAATCAGAATACTCTGCTAACTGCTAATAGGACAGAAGACAGATCGCAGGTAAATAAATGCAGATTTTTACTGGTCCTAAGAAAAAAGTATTTTGCAACAGTTCATATGTGTTTTAAGGAATAAAATGCCACTGAGATGGATGTTTCCGAGCACCCTCCAGCCCACACCGCACTTTCCCCAGAGGAACTACAGTCCTGGCATGTCTCTTCTTCCTGGGTTTGCTACTTTTACCACATACATAGAATTCAATTGTGTGTATTTCATAGGTAACTATGTACATACAACACTATATATACACCAGAGACGGACAGACAGTCCCATTCTGTGTGGTTCTGAAATAAACTCAAGGGGCATGTACCACCTGCCACTTCCTCTTTCCCACTCTCAGTGCCTTGAAAGATCTATCCATGTTGGGATGGGAAGATCTCGTCCATTCATTTTAGTTGCTGTGTAGCACTCCACTTTATGATAGCACCGTCATTTACTTCCTCAGTCCCCTTAGACGGAGGATGAGAGGACTTTCAGCGTGTCACTCCTGTGAACAGAGCTGCAGTGAGCATCCTCACGGGCGTCTCCGGGGGCCGTGCGGAGACCTGCTCTGGAGCAGTGCTGCATCCACAGGACACAGGACTCACCCGCCCCAGCTACTGCTGTGCCCGGGGCTCCTGAGGAGCGAGCAGGTCACCACTGTCGCTGGTTCCGGGCCCGGACCACTGCTGACCGAACCAGAAGGGGGCCACTGGTCCCAGATGGGGTGACATGCATGGTATGGCCAGAGAAAACAAACAGGAGTCCCACATTCCTCCCTTAGGGTCTTTAGAATTAGGGTACAGGCCGGCCAGTGAGCCAGGGGAGCTGAGCTGGAGAAGCTTAGGGGACACCTGGGACTGCGATGACCCGGCTGCAAGGCCTTAAGGAAGCAGTGGGTAGGACAGGGACATGGTGGGTGTGCAAAGAGAAGAAGCTGCTCACACCTAGTAGGGGCAACCACTCAGGGTGAAGACGGACAGGCAGCCTCTTGGTTCTGGAGAGACTCCCGGCTCCAGTCTGGCCCCGGAGGAGTAGCCCTGCTTTAATGTCCTTTAAAGGTAACCTGGCCGATTCATCAGAGAGGAATTCCTTCAAGGACCCTTTAAGGTCACCTGTGCCACAGAGCCTTCCACAACCCAACCAATGGAAAGACACATTCCTTCCGCTATGTTCACAGCACTTCCATGCACCCCTCTTATAACAAGTAGCTCTCGTACGTTTAGCCCTAGGCTGCACCCAGTTAGCTGCCTCCACACTTGTCCTCTGCACGGGACTTTGTACACAATCAATCAGTGTTCCGTAGCTGAGCACAAGCGGTGAGCTCCCTACAAGCAGGGCGCACCTCGCCCCCACCCCCATCATACATCCAGGGCTCTACAGAGTCGGGTGCAGAGCAGGTCCTCATTAAATGTGTCCTGAACAAATGACTGACACGGGGCTCCCGTGAGCGCGCGCATCTGCCTGAACTACTCTCCCAGGGCTCATCCCAACGAGCGCATTTCAAAGTGGAGGTGACCAGGCCGAAGGATCATTTATCTCCCTAAAGACGCTAAGTGTCAGTGAAACTGCTGTATTTAATAGGGCCTGACTTCGATGGGCCATTCTGAACAAAAGCAATAACTGCTCCAGTAATGAGCCTACTTTAAATTGCTATGACTATTACCACACCGAGTCCAAAGGATTCCTTGAACCACCAGACCAAGGCTCCAATTAGGGATCTGCCTCCTTCACAAACCACAGGCGCCGGACTCACATCTCTGACCTCCCTGGAACCACCGAGGGTATTTTCCAAAACCATCCGGCATCACCCTCTCCCGAGGTCCATTCTAGCGTTGGTTTTTTGTTTTGATGGGCCTGCCCAACAGGCTCTGAGTGATGTCACGTATCGGGTCTGATAAAGAGAGAATATGTTACGGCAGAGGCCTCAGAGAACCAATCGCGTACTAAGTGATTGGTTCATTTTATTTCTTGGATGCATCCAATACTTACTAGCCGCTGGGAACGTTTGGAAGCATCAAAGAAGAGATGGGAGGGAAAGGCTTTTATCTGCCAGGACAGACTGCAATCTCTAACGACAAGATGAACCAAGGGCACCCCACACTGAAACTGGGTGACAAAGGAACACGCACCACCGAAAACCAGCTCTTCAGTTCAGAAGGGAGCGGAGAACACCTCCTGGGCCTCAGTCATTCTGGGCACAGAGGAAGGAGGAAGCGAAGACAGAAGCAGGTCCACTCCTGCACACCACGTGACTGCCTCCCTCCAGCGAGCATCCTCGGGGTCACCTGGGTGAGTCAACTCCCTTCTGAGAAGACTGCCAATCAGAAAGGGCACCATAGGTCCAGGGCCCGCGGCCACTGTGTCCTCCCTAAACAACACCTTCACTTCACCAGTGAACAACACTGATCAGTGAAGGGAACACAGTGGTAAAAACATGAGGTCTAGCGCCAGACAGCCCTGAACTCAGGTCCTGGCCCCGCTACCTTGTAGCTATGAATTCTGAGCAAGTTACATGCCTGTCGGAGCCTCAGCTTCCTAATCTGTCAAATGGGGGTAAGAAAAGTTGCCACATCATAAAAATAGCTATTATGTTATGAGCACCTGTCAAGGGCCGTTCTGCTACGTGTGTATTGCCTTATTTCAGCTGTCTATGGTCCCGTGAGGTGAGGGCATTGCGATGCTCATTTGACAGATGAGGAAACTGAGGCTCAGAAAGGAAGACACTACATTCCCAAGGTTACAGGGGGAGCAAAGGGAGAAGCCAGGCCCTGAGGCAGGTCTACCAAGTCTCGGCAGTTCTTTGCTTCTATGCTGGGATGTTGGGAGAGGCTGAGTGAAACTTGAACCCCCAAATTATTATGTTTTTGTTTTATTTAGTATTATGTATATGTGCTGCTTCCCCTTAGAGTGTGCTCCTTGCCCCTGGCCTTCTGGATCAGGCCAGGCAGGAAATCAATTCTGATCAAGAATCAGACCTCCACCCCACACTGAATCCATCCACACACAATAGAGTCTCCCTGTTGCCATGAAAACCAGCCGAAGGCAGAACTCCCTCCGCGGTGCGCAGGGCCCCGGGGTCCCCACGGCAGGCCAGCCCCGTGGCAGCACAGGCCACTGCTCCCTGCACCGCCACTCCCCACCAGCTCAGACCCTCGCCTAGCACATTTTCCACCCCTGAGGTGGGCCCCTGTCACCTGCACTACATTCATAATGGGAGAGGGAAAAGAAAACTCTGAGATCCGTGTGACAGCCCTTTTTAACACGGGAAATGGTCCTGCCTGGTAGAAGCAAATATTTATGCAAATAATTACCTAAGGACATAGAGTGTTTGTCTGGTCCAGTGTTGAGTAAAACATGGTGAATAGCCCGGGCCGTGAAACGGCCACTCAGAGACCTGGGAGCGAGCAGCAGGTCTGAATCGGCCCCTAAGTCCTCGGCAGTGACCCCTGGGAGGATGCACCGAGCACCCAGACTAACCCAGGACCTCTAAGGATCTCCATTCACTCACCACTCCCCTCCCCATCCTTTACCCCAGCAAAATTCTCCTTCTCCTGCTTCTCTGGCCCGGGCTGTGTACTCAGGGCACATACACAATTAATTGCTATGACCTGGGCTAATTCAAGAGCTGTAGGGGAACCCAGCTCCTCTTTCCTCCCTCATTTCCTCTATTTTCCTAATTTTCTATCCCCTGCCTCAAATCTTACTTTCCATAGAAGGGCTAGAAGCCTGGCGGCTAGGAATTTCTACTGTTTCTACTCTGCAATGCTCGGAAAATAGCATCTGTGCCTGAAAATAAACAAAGGGAGCCTCCCGTGTGAGCTGGGGCCATGCCGTGTGTCACGCACCGAACCCTGTGTTCAGCACAGAACCACGCAGCCAGCCCTTCTCTGTGTCCTGAGACTTCCTAACCCCCGCAGACCCCACGGTGAAGGTGTTTACAAGAAGGCTATTCATTGCCAGTACCTTTTTTTTTTAAGATTTTATTTATTTACTTTTAGGGAGGGAAAAGGGGGAGAGGGAGGGAGGGAGGGAGGGAGAGAGAGAGAGAGAGAGAGAGAAACATCAATGTGCGGTTGCTGGGGGTTATGGCCTGAAACCCAAGAATGTACCCTGGCTGGGAATCGAACCTGGGACACTTTGGTTCCCAGCCCGTGCTCAATCCACTGAGCTACACCAGCCAGGGCCAGTACCTTTTTTAATCCCAAGTTCCACTCGGTCTTTTAAAAGAACACCCAACCTCTTGGCTGGCACAGTGCGATGGGCGTTCAGACTAACCAGTTTGTAGTCTCAGCTCAGCCACTAATAAACCGTGTAAACGTGAACCCACTTCTTACACTCTGGGGCTCGTTCTTTTCAGTGGAGAGGACAATCTATAAAAACGTGGGTATGAAATCAATCTGGTGGGTCACAACCACCAACTTTTTCTAGAAACGGAAGGAAACAGATTAAATAAAATCAGAATGTACTGGACATGAAAAAAGTGGGTTTCGATTCAGCTGTATGTAAATGTTCTACTTTGCAATGTAAATGTGATTTTAACAGTCTTATTGAGATATAATTCACAACCACACAAATGACCCACTTAAAGTTTACAACCCAATGACTTCCAGTATGTTCAGAGTTATGCGATCATCACCACAGCCAACTGCAGAGCATTTCATCACCCCAGAAGGGAACCCCACACCCACTGGCAGTCACTCTCCGTTTCCTCCCAAACCCCGCCTCAGCCCTAGGCGACCACGACTCTACCTTCCGTCTTCATAAGCAGCATCGCACAACAGTGTGGACTTTGGTGTCTGCTGACCTAGCATGTTTCCAAGATCCTGCCACACTGTGGCATTTATCAGTACCCCGTTCCTTTTTACGGCTGAGTAATATTCCACTGTGTGTATATAACACGTTTATTTATTACTCATCCACTGGGGGATGAGTAATAAATCCCAGGCTTGTTTCATCCACTGGGGGATGAGTAATAACACAGGCTTGTTTCCACTTTGGGGCTAACGGTAACTCTGCTGTGAACTGTTCATGAGCAAAGGTTTGTGTGGACGTGGGAATGTGTTTCTATGGGTCACTGTGAGCAAGTCTGAAGCCAGGCTACAAGAGTACTCAGGGGTAGTTACACTGTTCTGTAATTTTTAAAAATCAATTCATGGACTTTCGCTTTGGAAAGGAAATAAATTATCAGCAAATCACACTTGCATTCCTATTGACAAGGCCACCAGAGAACCTGTGGCCAACAGTGCTTCACCGCCATCTTGAAGAACCTGTCATTTCAGAGAATTTCAACCCTTGGAATGTGCACCTCCGCTGTCCAAACAATTGAGACGGGGGCACTTCCACGCCGACGGGAGCTGCGGCCTGACCCACAGATGTCGGCCATGGGCGCATTCCCTTCCTCGAGGCAGCTCCAAGGTAGATCCAATTCCAAAATGTAAATTCCTGAACTGTGAGGTTTCGGACACAAAGTGGCCTTCACACAATACAGTCAGAGGCTCCTACGACCTCCTTCCACCACACACACACAAACATGCACGTGCAACTCTGGATTCACAGTTCATATTTACGAACTGCTCCGTCTGAAATCTGACTCCTACAACCACGGCTATTAAAGAGCTGATGTCAGGAGACAGACAATGGTCACGAGCAGCTCCCTCCGCCAGCAAACCTGCATTAATAATTCAGCTATTAACAGCCGTGAAACCAAAGAAGCTTGGGAGGGAGGGACAGACACCTAGCTCTATGGTCTGGGACGCTGGGGACATCTCTAGGGTCACCCCTTTTCTACTTCAAAATCTCAGACCAAGTTGTCTTGAAGACCTTGTTGTCCTCAGAGACAGGAAAGGTGACGAATTTGTGAATTCTAAGGAATAAATACCATCCCTGTAGGCCTTAAGTTTATGACCCTCACAAAACCTGCAAAATATGATAAACCATTATAGGTTTTTCCTGTCTCGCCTGCCTTGGCCACAATTAATCTTGCCATGCTGGAGTGTAATATGGGATGCAATCTACGGAGCTGGGAGATTTAGCGCTGGAGTTGCCTTGCGGTGAATAAGCTTCTGCAGTTTGGGGCCCCCGGAGGTAAAAGAAGCAGTAAGGACGGGCCTCATTCTGGGACCATTTGTGTGCATTTTCTGCTTTGCATCATTAAGCAAAACAAAAGTGCCTGAAGGAAACCATGACAGCATCGAGCTAAGTCACTTAAAACCCAAATACCGAACGTCTTCTGTAATTGAGATGCATGGCAGCTCTTACACAGGCCCTAGAAGAGCATCGTATTGCAAATACAAGTTGTCTAGCATCAAAACCCAACAGGAAATGCTCTGGTTTCATTGACACCATAACCTCAAAGGTCTGAACGCACAGAAAAATTCAGTTAGAGAGTTCCATGTAGGTTTTCCCAAAGACTCAGGAGAGGAATGGAAACTCTTCTTTATGGAAGGCCTGGCACGTGGGTAGAATTCTGTCCCCTAAATAGATATGTTCAAGTTTTAAGCTCCAGTACCTATGAACGTGACCTTATTTGGCTGCATCAAGGTCTTTGCACAGGTGGTGAAGTTAAGAAGAGGCCATACTGGATCAGAGCAGACCCGAATCCGGGGATGGTACCCCTCTAAGAGAGAACTCTGATACAGACACAGGGAGGAAGGCCAAACGAAGACGGAGGCAGAGTCGGGACTGATGCACCTGCGAGCCAAGGACGCCAAGGACGCCAAGGACTGCCTGCAGCCGCCAGAGGCTGGGAGCGAGGCATGGAGGAGACTCACCCTCAGCGCCTCCAGAAGCAACCAACTCTCATAACATGTTGATTTGGACTTCTAGTCTCCAGGTCCATGAAACAATAAATTCCTGTTGTTTTAAACCACCTAGTTGATGCTGATTTGTTACGGCAGCCCTGACAATTTAATACAGCTATCAATAAAATCCTTGCTAACAACAACCCTGAGAGCTAGGTATTTTACAGACGAGAAAGCAGGCTTGGAAAAACTAAGTATTTAGTTCAAGATCACACAGAGAGCCAGTAGAGGGACCAGGATGTGGGCTTAGGTTGCCTAACTCTTAAATAAACCCCATGCCGTAATTACTAGCTAACACGCACCAAATCTTGCCACTGTGTCCATAGAGTGGTTTTCCTATGAGAAGGTTTTTAAGAAAAAGATCCCTTAAAAATGCAATAGCTTTGGTATTTTCTTGCTAACAAAATACAGTAATTTGTCACAGAGCTGGGCTTGACCCACTTCCACCACAGGAGGCACAAGTACTCTCCAAGCAGACAACGCTATCGGCAAGATTATTCTGAGAAGCACTGTCAATCAGGCCAAAAAATCGGAACATCTCTAGGGTCGAAGCATTTTAAATGCTTCATTCATTCAGCTCAACCGACACTTGCTGAGTGCTGAGACAGGGGGAGGAAGAGAGCCCGCTGTGAGAGAGGAGGGAGTACAGCCCCCCCGACTCTGAGGGGCTCAGGCCCTCACCTTCTCATCAAGTACATGGGCCCGACGCTAGTCATGCCTGAGCTTTCAAACGGCCTCAGTGACCTCGTGACCAACAGCTGTCCCCTGTGCTACCCACCTGACATTCCATCTGTACCGCCCCCAGGGCCCCCCTTTCCCAGGCCAGGCAGGGCCACATGACTAGTTCTGGCCAACGGGATGCGGGCAAAAGTGACACACATATCACTTTCAGGGTGAAAAAGAGAAGAGCAGCATGTGACAACTCCTGCAAGCCATTCCCTTGCTTTGCCCCTGTTCCAGGCGGGGCACACGATCAGCCTGGGACAAAGGGACCATGAGGAGTGGAGGCCCGACCCCACTTCTGCAGGCTTTTGCATACTAAACCCATGAACTCTTGGTTAAGTGTACTGGTTCCCTAGGGCTGCCGGACAACCACAAACTGGGCAGTTTTCAACAACAGAAGTCCATTCTCTCACAATTCTAGAGGGCAAAAGTCCAAAACCAAAATATAGTGAGGGGGGTGAGGGGGGCTCCTTCTGGAAGCCCTGAGGGAGAATCCATCCCACACCTCCCTCCCAGTCTCTGGGGGCTGCCAGCAACCCCCGGGGCTGCTCGGCTTCAGGACGCACCACTCCACTCTTTGCCCCTGTCTCCACACGGCCTTCTCGATGGTTCCTCCCGTTGTTACGAGGACACCTGTCACTAGACTGATCGAAGGCCCACCTGAATAAGCCAGGATGATACCATCTCAAAGCCCTTAATTACGTCTGCAAAGATCCTTTTTCTAAATAAGATCACATTCACAGGTTCTGCACAGACACATCTTTGGGGACAGGGATTACCTTTCAACTCACTACACCCCACTACTGGGGTCTAAGCGTCAGTCAGGTAAGTTTGCTTCAGAGCACTTCACACCCACCTCGCCCCCAACCTTCAACCCAGCCATAAAACCCGGGCAGGTCCACGCGGTTTCTTGCATGGGTAAAGGGAGACAGACCTGCAACCAGCACTGTCTAACAGAAGTGTCACCCAAACCACACATGCATGTACTATAAATGTTGCTAGTAGCCACGTTACCGAAAAAGTTAAAAGGCACAGGTAAAGTTCATTTCACTCAAGTATTTCATTTAAGCCAATATGCCCAATATAGAACTGATACGGTCCCTGTCTTCAAAGAGCTGGCAGAGGAGGCCCTGAACGTGGGACTCATTATTGTGACCCAGAGCAGCCGAGGAAATAAAACTGATGACAGAAGGGCCTCAGAGTTCCAACTCCCAAGCCACAGGGCCAAGTAAGAAGTGGCCTTTCTTTAGCTTTTTTTTTTTTTTTAAAGATTTTATTTATTTTTAGAGGGGGAAGGGAGAGAGGGAGAGAGAGTGAGAGAGGGAGAGAGAGTGAGAGAGAGAGAGTGAGAGACGTCAATGTGCGGTTGCTGGGGGTTATGGCCTGCAACCCAGGCATGTACCCTGGCTGGGAATCGAACCTGGGACACTTTGGTTCCCAGCCCGTGCTCAATCCACTGAGCTACGCCAGCCAGGGCTAGCTTTTGATGGAAGAACCAAGAGTGAAAAACGCAGCTTTTCTGACATGCAACCAAAGTGTGCCCCAAACATCCCCCCAAAACACCATGTTCACAGCCTGGGCTGAGCAGGGCTACCGCTGGCTCCTGCTCACAGCTCATGCCAGGGCATGAGAGGTCCCACGTGCCCCTGGATTCCCAAGGCCTCTTGCCAGGGGGCTGGTGTGTGCCCTTGACAGTTTTGGCAAACTGTAAGTGTACTCTTAAAAAATATGAGGATGTGAAAACAAACCTTTCAACAGGATATGCACCTGCCAACAAGGACCTCAGGTCTCCACGAGATACATTCTGTTCTTAACAATACTATGAGCCTACCAGTGCTGGTCTAGGTCACCCATTTTTTACATATGTTATCCCATTTGGTCTTCTCACCAATCCACTGAGGTAGTTACTGCCTCCATTTTGCAGATGGAGGACCTTGCGATCAGAGAGGTTTAGTGACATGGCCAATGGCACACAGCTGAGACATGCAGGCTTGGGTCGGGTCCAAAGTCACTGTGCCTACCAAGTCCACACGCTCACTGCAAAATCCTCTCTCCTGACTCCGCCTTCCAACTGCCTCCTGTCTTTCCCAGAGATGTGACTGTGAGCGTGGGGAGCAGGAAACGGGAAAGAACCCAGACCCAGTTCTAAGTAGCCCATGGGCCCAGGAGAGAAAGATTATATAGAATGTTTTTCTTTCTTCTTTTTTTTAACATGAAATGTCCCAACCAACGTGAAAACCAAAACCCAAATAAGGATGCCCTGACTCCCCCAGGGGTCAGCAGTGGCCTGAGAAGTCCCCAGGAAAAGCTTCCTAGCTCCACATGGTTAGGGTAGGAAAGATTCCCAGGACTACTTTAAAAGGACCAACCAAATTTGTCCATTTGCCTAAATGCCGGGAAATTAGCATATCAAATGTTTTTGTTCTTGGCTGAAATCAAAACATTGGAGTGGTCACAATAACTGCTTCCTTCAAACAAAATCTCTTATAGTTTTAAGTGTCTTACTAATGTTCTAACAATACAAATTATTTAATTATTGTGGTTTGGTAACAAAAGCTATTTCAAAACATCTGGTTTGTGGGGGAATATTCTAAGAGTCCTTGGCTGGATGGGACAGAAACGCAGACTGACTGAGACTTCTCCGTGCCTGTGGCATCCATGCTCAGGAAGCTGGGAAGTGCCCTCATGAAACCTAGTAGCAGAACCCAAGTTTATCATTAATAAAATACCGTTTCTCCCAAACTGTTTAACGAAGTTCACATTCACTCCTTAACCTTCACAGCGGGGAAGCTAAGTGAATCAGAATTTCTACTGTGCATGTGGGGTGGGGGGAGGGCAAGCGAGAGGGAAGGAGTAATGCCATTTCCAAAAGGACTGACTGACTCAAACCAACTCACCACTCACTAGCAGATTCGCTCCCTAAAGAAATCATGCCTGTCCTGATAAAGTCAAGGGGGGGAAGGAAAGAGGGGGTGCCAGAAAATCTTGGCAATTCTGCTCTGATTTGACTTTCTAGGGGTCACTTACTTCTCTATAAGAAGCCTCAATTTCCCCAGCAGTGAAATGGGGGTAGTATCTGCCACCAGGTAATGAACATGTAGCGATAAATTACTTGAATTGCCTGGATAATCAGTATTATGCAAATTGAAGGTATCATTAGAGAGCTACTAAACACAGTTATAAATCTTTCAAAAACATTTCAATGGAAATTGAAGGCTCAATTAAAAGGCTCCATTTCTTAAAAATTTCCATCACCTTGTTACATTAAAAACAAGAACATTTAAATTCGGCTTAGATATTTCCAGAAAAGGGCTACAGCACCTTTCTCTCACAGTCCTGATAAAGCTCTACACTGATTGAAAAAAAAAAAAAAAAGTTGTCTAATCAGAAAGGAAGAGGGTGTTTTTGTAAAATAGTTGAGAACTAGGCTGAAATCTAGAGACCAGGAGATTCCCCCCAGCCACTGTCTCAAGAACCTCGTCCCAGGCAGGACACCAACTGCCACTTTCTTGTCACAGAGCTACAAGGTCTGGTGCACCTTAAAAATTCTTTCAAGCACGGTACACAGGAAACAATCTCAACTAACTTGACTCACTTTGACTTTGCTTATCCCAATGCCTTTGAGGCAACAGAATGGCAACGATCTGAAACGAATGGGCCAGAAGCTCTGACTCACGGTTTCAATCCTCATCTAAAGCTCACCAACTTGAAAAGTTGTCTACAGCCTCATGTTCATTGCAGCACTATTCACAACAGCCGAGACATAGGGGTGTCTCGACTGATGAATGGATCAAGAAACTGTCACACACACACACACACACACACACACACACAGGAGTATTATTCAGCCTTTAAAAAAGAAGGAAATCCTTCCATTTGTGACAGCATGGATGGACCTTGAGGACACTACACTAAGTAAAATAAGTCAAACAGAGAAAGACAAATACCATATGATTTCACTTCCATGTTTAGTCTAAAAACAAAACAAACAAACAAGACAGAAACTCCTAGGTTCAGAGAACAGATCTGTGGTTGCCAGAGGCAGTGGGTTAAGGGTGAGTGAAGCAGTAAAATAAGTCCTGGGGATGAAATGAACGGCAGGGTGACTGTCGTCACTTGACCCCAGACTACTCTCCCGCTGCCTGTGAACGGGAGTGGCGTGAGTGGCAATTCTATGGAGATAAGAGTGTAAGAGCACGGCTGGAAGGAGACAGGACATATTAACATCTTTTATCCTGATTGGTCCGTCAGTGTTTCCAGTAAATATCCCTCCTAGGACCTCTATCTTTGGGCAGAAACTTTTCCAGCCCCACCACTCAAGTCCCAAGTCATCTCCACCACCCTTCCTTCTCCCTGCTGAATGCTGACCTTCCGTGCCTTTGGGAGAGCTGGATCCAAACAACTAACCCCTAAAACTCTGCTTTTCTTAATTACTAAGGGATATAAAGACCCCCTTGGGTACACTTCCTAGTTCAAATGCTACCATGACACAACTCACTAGCAACAAGTTTAAAGAATTACCTGGCAAGTTTATTGCCAACACCACCTCAATCAAAAGAGGGGGCTGATCTTGCTTTAGTGTCTTCCTCCTTCCCTCGGGCTGGAATTCACGTGACTTGGCTGCTACTCAAGCAGTCATCTGGGGCCATGACGTAGCTAGCAGAACACACAAGTCTGTCCACTCCACACCACTCCCTCTCCTCTGACCTGACATCCAAAAGCCCCCTCTGCAGCAACCAATTCTCCAGCCCTGCCAAGGAAAAGCATCTTCTGAATGGCCCTTCTCCCTCTCCTGACTCAATTCCTCATTCGGTTGCTGTGAGAAGTATCTACCACCATCGGCACATCCAAACAACACCAAAATTCTGTTTTTATCTCATATCCTTCCACTTCTTCAAAAACCCCCCACTGTTCCCTCCTCCTCCAGGCCGGCTCTTTGTCCCAGCCCGCCTGAAGGGTCCACCCCACCTCATCCATCAAGAACCAGAGCTCTATCGTCTCCCTGTAAACCCTGCCAAGCTCAGTGCCAGGGATTACAGCAGATGACGACCAGCTCACATACTGCTTATTATTGCTGGGGGGTTTTGTTAACCCATCATCTTTTAATTACTGCTCAAATCCTCTATTCGTCAATCCACACTGATTTGGGGGAAAAGGAATAGGGGTTTTCTTTAGTTTTGTTTTGGGGTGGGTTTGTTTTTTGGGGTGGATTTTTTTGCCACAAACTACAGGTTACAAAATTGACTTAAAGGAGTGTGGGGAAAACAAAAGTAGAGAGAACACACCTGCCGGAATGTCCACCCTTCTTCCAGAGGCCTGTGCTGCACGCCCTTGCTCTTCAGGGACAAGGCCTGGGACTGATCCCCGAGCCTCTCCAACACCCCGAAGCTGATCCCACTACTGCGTTCCACTAGGATAACATTTTCAAGGTGCAATGACACACCTGATTCGTCTAGAGGCAGTGGAGCGGTCAGAAAGTAGTGTTCATCAACATGAGCAGAATCCCTAATAAAGCACAAAAGCCCAGGACCAAATGCATGCCAGTGAGACTGCAAACTTGCATTACACCCAGGCAGTTGCTAGGTTATCTCTGCCTTCATGTGAATCTGGAGACACAAAGCATGGACGTGAAGGCAGCGGACAGCATTTGCATCAAGTTCAGCCACGGAATGAAAGCAGCTGCCAAAGGGTCTCAGAAAAATGGGGTCCACGACTGGCCAAGGTTAAGCTCCACCACGATGGGAGTCGGGAAAGATGAGTGCCGCTCCATGGCGCCTCCTCCCATCTCTGAGCAAGCTTCTCTTCCTGCACTCACCTCTGACAGAAATGGGTCCAAATGTACACGGAAATCTAAGGTATAATAAAGGTAAGGTGACAGACACATTCTTAAGAAGGCCCGGACAGTCTCCCTGTCCCGGTGTCATGCTGTTGTCTAATCATCTCCCCTTGAATGTGGACAGGACCTGTGACTGGCTGCTAGGCAACAGAATACGGCAGAGGTGACGGGATGCATGCAACTGTGTCACAGAAGACCGCAGGGCCCCTTTCCTTGCTGACTTGATGAAGCAAAAGACCAAGTTGGGGACCCACAGGACAAGAAACTAAGACTGGCCTCCAGCCGACAACCAGTGAGAAAATGAGGCCTCAATCCAGCTGCTTGCAAGGAAGCGAGTGCTGTTCCAACCACGTGGGGCTGGAAACGGGTCCTGCCCCAATCCAGCCTCAGGTGAGACTGCAGCTCCAGCTGACACCTGATGGGAGCCCTGCAGGGAACCCGAGGAAGAGGCAGTGGTGTGGCCAGAAAGTAACATTCATCACTGTGAGTATAATCTCCGATGTGTTTTCCGTGCCCAGACTCCTGACCCCACAGAAATTGTGAAATAATATATGTGTGCTGTGTTAGGACTCTAAGTTAGTAATAATATTGTTTACACAGCAATTAAAACCTAATGCAGGTCAAGTCAGTGGGCAGGAAAGGATTATTCAATAAATGATTGGAACAAATTAAGTAGCCACCTGGAAAAAAAATTAAGTTGGATTCCTGACTCATATGATGTGAAATAAATTCCAGATGGAGGAAAACTTTAAATGTGACAAATAAATCAAAAGGCAAAAATGCAAGTTTTTTAGTATGTAATTTGGAGTGAGGAAGGCCTAAGTGGGACATGAAAATCTGTCATTTTTTCACATAGAAAGAAAGGATTAACAAATCTAACCAAAGTGAGAAAATATATCTGCAACTCATATCACAAAAGGCTAATTTCTTTAATATGTTATTCTGAGATATCAGGGTTAGAGTTTCAACATTTGAATTTGAAAGGACACAATTCAGCCCATAACAGTGTCCAACAGGCCATAGAATTCCCAATAAAAACCTTCACTGGTGTCCCGATGCCCTTAAAATATGTCTCTCCAACACACAACCCCTGACTACTTCTCTCCCCAAGCTGAGAACAGGAGTGGGGGCGTGGCAGTTGAAATGGAGGTAAGAACACCACTGGAAAGAGGTAGGAGTGGCAACCTTTTCTTATTTCCCTTCTTTTTTCCGACTTCACACAGGCTTTGGGCAAGCTGTCTAAGCTCTGTAGAAGGAGACTCGGTCCCTGATCACCTGTAAGCCTCCTTGAACGCAGATGTCACATCACAGGTGCCACGACACCTCCACCCAGTACTTAGACCCCTGTTCAGAAAATACCCGTGTCGCCTGAGGAGAAGTTCCCTCAGAGTCACACACAGGGAAACTCTGGGCTGGAGGCAGGATCTAAGGCAGGTCTACCATTGCTTCAGATGCATAACACCCCTCTGAGAGCTAACTGCTCACTCAGGTGACCCGGATTACCCGCACCCGACAGTTACCACCTGGAAGGCATGGCCCCGGCGGCACCCTCCCACACTCCCCTCATTTGTCTGTCTCCATGCGAAAGCCGAATGACCTGGGGCAGGAGGCTTAACATTTCTGAGCCCTGGTTTGCTCATCAGCAAAATGGGACAACTGAGATCCTTCCAGGTAACCCCTTACTGTAGTGTTTCCTAGGGCTGCTCAACAAATTCAATAAACTGGGTGGTTTAACACAACAGAAATCTGTTCCCTCACAGTTCTGGAGGCTGGAAGTCTGAAACCAAGGCTCTGGGGAAGAATGCTTCCTTGCCTCTTCTAGCGGCCGCTGGCAATCCTTGGAGCTCCTCGGCTGGTACCTACACCATTCCAGTCTCTGCCTGTCGTCGGGTGGCCATCTTCTTCGGCATGTGTCCGTGTGTCCTCTCCTCCTAAGGACACCAGCCACTGGCGTCTGGGCCCACTCTAACCCAGGATGACTTCATTTTAACCTATTACATTTGCAAAGACCCCATTCCCAAATAAGGTCACGTTCACAAGTACTGGTACCAGGACCTGAACATGCCTTTTGCGGGGACACAATTCAACCCACCTGGAAGATCGTGAGAGGATTAAAGCGATCACAGAGCACAGCACTAAGAACTCTGTCGGGGGTGCTCAGAGTGAGCACCCAGCAGGTGGGAGACCACATCACCATCAGCCACACAAGGGAGCACCGCTCTCCCAGCAGCAGGCTCCTTCCCAGGTCAGGCCTGGCTTCCTCGCTCCTCACGAAAACAAAAACCCCACGGAAGAAACCAGGAGTGCACAAGCTGGCATCCCAAGGGTTGCTGTGTTGTTAAAACTTTCCAAACCAACCAACCAGGGCTACGGACCGAGTCACTGTGGTGAACATTTCATCGGCGGGTCTCTCTGAGAAACCCTGCACGCGCACATGGGCCTCACACGCCTCCTCCTAGGAGGAGCTGGGCTGCCAAGAAGGGGCTTTGTTTCTGAAAGCCGGGAGGGGTTTACTCAAGGTGTGCACCTCTGCCTGCAATGCCTGGCTGCCTCCCAGCTGAGCAACGCTTCCAGAAACAAAGCCCTGGGAGCCCCACATGCTGCACAGGGAGAAAAGCCTGGGGCGGAGGCTGGGTCCCAAGCAGCCCGCTCACGGGGCCTTCCGGGGAGAGCCAGGCAGCGACGAATAAATCATTGGCCGAGCTCCCCCCCCCCCCCCCCCCCCCCCCGCTGCCCGCCTCTGCAGAAACCAGAATGCCCATCACAACGATCAAAGCTGCAGCCCACAACTTGATATTGACTTTGACTGGGCTCATTAAGTCATAAGCTCCTACAGGGTAGATTTTCTCCACGGATAATGCCTGAAAATGAGGAAGTAAGTGGCCTGGGAGGGCCTGGGACCCATTAACCAAGCAGGCAGACAGAGCTTCCCTTTACAAGAGAAAAATGGCTGAAAATCTGAAAACTGTCCTTGGGCAGCTGTTCAAAGGTTCCATTACGAGTATTCTGAGCAGCCCTCTGGGGGCAGTTGTGCCAATGAGAGGAAGGAGCCTCCACAGATGTGCGATGAGAAGAGCCTGGACTGAGATGGCAGGGTCCAGGGTTCGAATCCTGGCTGTTCTGGAATAGGGAGGCCTTCCTCCCTCTTCCTGTGTTAGTGATTATTTCCTCAGGGGGAGGAAATAAGAGCTCCAGCCACCACCTTCATGTAAGGTACACAGACTCCACGCCCCCGACACATGTATAAAACCGTGAAGCTGAGCCAGCAATTGGTGCACACCCTGGAAAGGATTCTCCTGAGAGGGAAATCTGCATATCAATGCAGCCTCCTCCACCAGCTGCCGCACATATGAGGAGGCTGTGCTCTGGGAATATAACCAGGGGCCACTGTCACCGGTCACAGGACAACCAACTGCACAGTCCCACAGGGAAATGCACACGTGCCTCAACGAGTCCCCTGCTGTCACTCAAACCAGAGAGTCGTTGGAAGGTTCCAAAACAGCATGCCGATGCCATCCTAGAGTCAGGGACCCCCGAGGAGAAATTCAAGAATGTGTCAACCTCCATCTGAACCCCAACTCGGCCACTCAGTTGAGAGGTGACTTGGATACATCCAACACCTGCAGCTTCAGTGTGTCCCTGTCTATAAAATGGGAGTAGCCATGCCTCTGCCCCCAAAGACTCTTCATGAGGGCTAAGTGAGAGACCCCTCATAATGCACTGCTGGTAGCTGCAGCATAAACGGTAGGTCTGCCCCCTCCATTTCTCTGCTCTCACTCCTCTCTCTGGCACTTCCCGCCTACCTGCTCCTCCGTTCACAAGAGCCTTCCCCAGGCCCCCTGCACGTAGTGGGGACTCCCCGCCCTGGGAAACCCTTCCCCAAATCCTAAATACCCATATCCCTGAACACCAGGTACCTACATCCTCATACTGCGACGAGACTCCGCCCCAAGGCTCCCTTCTCGCACCTGGGGCCAGGCTGGCCTCTACCCAGCAGTTCCCAGACGCACACTGCAAGAACACCATGGTCCACTGTTGGTCAGGGGCAAAATGAGAATCTGAAGAAGCCACTGCTAAAAACTCTTCTTAGAACTAAACTTACTTGATTTAAAAAGCCATCCTTTGTTCCAAGGATGAGCCATTCCACATTTTTATATTAAAACCTGATGTCTTTTAGAAAATGGTGGTGATATAGTAAACAGTGACTTTTTTCATTGTTCTCATTCGATCAAAGCAAGTAGGTGACCTCACATCAGGAGCCCAACCTTTTCGGTTTATGTATTTTTCATGATTTTATGGGTCCATAAAGCCCTCATCTGGGAATCACTGGCCATGTGAACAAGCAGTACGTGGTTGCCTCCACTTCCTCTCCAGTTCAACTGCTTAACTCTAATCTACAGACCCAGCCTCTGCTCTACCATTCAAGGGAAACTGCTCACAGAGGTCTCCAAATCCAGGCCCCTCCCTCCAGCCCCCATGGGACCGCCCAGGACAGGCCCTGGTTACACTCAGACATGAGAGCGCCTCCAAAGGGCCAACCCAGCCTCTCTAAAAACAGCTTTGATCAAGGCAAAGGCTCCCCAATGCCAACCCCATGAGGCCAAGTTCTCACTGGCATTCGTGGTCCCCATCATCACCCCACCCTCCAAAGCAGGGGCCATGGAGCCAGAGGGCCCAAAGTCCACCACCCAGCTCTCACCCGTGTCCCACCAGGTAGCCTTCCGTCAGTCTCCTACTGGCTGAAGTGATGGTGACAGTGCCTATTTCACAGGAGTCTTGAGAGGATGCCACACAATTCTGTGTTAAATCACTTCCCACAGTTCCTGGGGCACGGTGAGGGCCAACAACTGGACACTCCGCAGCAGGGGGAGTGTTCCAGCAGACTGTGCCCTCTCTCTAGCCTTATCCCCCACTGCTCCTTGAGACTCCGGCATAACTGCAGTCTTCCCCAAGTACAGGCATCCTCTCCCACCTCTGGGACTCAGCCATGCCGGCATGGAATTCCAGCCCAACTGCACCCTCTCCTCCGAGCTCACGTCAGCGCGCACCCCCCCCCCCCCCCCCCCCCCCCCCCCCCCCGCCCCTTCAAGCCCCTGCTGACCCATCGTGGCCTGACAGAGTATGGCCTTCCTCTGACCTCGGCAGCGTTTGGTCCGTGCCACTCTGCAACTCTGCTCTCCACATTACTGCACAAGGCCTCACTCAGCCCTACCTGCACGGTTCCCCTCTCCTGCTACATGTTTGATTACCTAAAGTCCAGGGGAGACTGTACATCCAACAGTGCCTGCCACAGTGCCTCATAAGTGAACAATAAATAATTGTTCTAAAGAGCCAGCGACATCATTCTCCATAGATCGTTCTAAAATAGGTGATAAGCAGATACAGTATAAAGACCTCTTATGTACAATGTTGAATGTCTTCCTAGGAAAGCTAGCAAAGTTGATACATGTACAAAGACATACACATACACAGGGCTGTGTACACCTACACGTATATAGACAAACACAAGCACACAAATATGCTCATTCCCAAATCTCAGGCAATGCAAGTGGACAGTGGGTAAAATTGGAATCCTGTGGGATTTAAATCCACTGTCCTCAGGGTCTGGTGCTTCCTCGCCCTCAGTTCCGATGTCCGTCCACGCCTGGGCTTTGTTCCCTGTTAACATTTACAACTTTGTACTTCACACTTCTCTTTCGTTTTGATGATGCTTTCTTTTGGTTTAGCCTTTGCCACGTTATTTCCCTATCCCTGCTCAAGTTACCTTTCCCAGGTGGCATCGTTATTTATTTATTTTACAAAGCCTGCCTTTTACCTCCTGCTTTGTTCTCCATCCCTCTTCTCTCTAAATCCGCTAAAGGGCCTTTTTAGGGCACCCTATGTACAAAAATAACTCGAGTCCGGAGAGATTTCAAGTTCTTTCCATTCTGCTCTCATTCTCCATCGCTCAAATAAATGAATTATTTAAACAGAAAAGGGAACAAAAACAGCCAGTGTGTCTGCCTCTAAAGGTACCCAGAGAAAGGGCACTTCTATTTCAATATCTCTGAGGCTCTTCTAGGACATCGTCTAAAAGGAGATGCTCCCAGGACCCTGCACACTTACGGACTTCCCAGTTTCTGGGGCACGGTGAGGGCCAACAACTGGACAGACACTCCATGGCAGGAGGAGTGTTCCAGCAGACTATGCCCTCTCTCAAGCCTTTGCCTCCCAAAAGCAAGCTGTCTGCTCCCTTGAAGCCAGAGCAGAAACAACTTGGTGGAAAATTATCAGTCACTTAGTCTGCATGATGGCCCTACAGGGTGTGTATGCCCACTTCCGTACAAAAGTTAGGATGGAAAAAAATTACTCTCCAGAGCAGTGATTTTCAAGCGGTGTGCCATGAGAACTTCTAAAACATGCAATACCCGACCATTTAGTCAGGGGCACTGACCTCCTTTCCCTGAGATTGCCAGATAAAAAAGACGATGACAGCCAACAGAACAACAGTCGTTTGGTGTGAATGAATCAAAATTACACCTATTTTTTTGTCAGGCTGGCAAAAAATATGATACATTTTTGAAGTGCCACAAAATTTTAGTAATTAGCTTATGTGTGCCATGCACAATTTTTTAAAAGGTTGAAAATGGCTGCTCTAGAAGCAAAACAGACTGAGATGAGCCATCTGACCTTGCAGCAGATCTGTAATGTATCCGGAATTCTCGGGACCCTGTTTCCAAACTCTAACTTAGCACTGACCCTTCAGTGTGTCCGAGGTCATGAAGGAGTATGTGCACGCTCTGGAACTTAGAGACAAGCTCAAGTGCAACCTCCAAATACTTGGGTATTTCAGAGCTGCCAAAGACGGGGAGCTATAAGAAAGACCAAGAACAGGGGAAAAACCTCTAAGGAAGAGGGAAAAATGGGAAGAATCAATTTCTTAAAATCACTGCAAAAGTGAGTCAGAAGAGGTACCTGACTTCAAGTTCAGGCTTGGTGACGAGAAACTTCAGGACCGACAATGTCCGGGTGGACTGACAGCTCTCGTCTCTGTTTAAAGAGCAGAAGTAGGATCACAGTCATCCCTCATTAAAAATAAGCCATCGATCTTAGAACAAAACTCAAATGTCCGACCACAGCCCGCAGTCCTACACACACCGAAGTACAAACCGTGGGCAGGAACTCAGGTCCTTTTCCAACGTTCATGGCGCGCCCACTGCAGCACCCGGGCTGGGCTGGGCTGGGCTGGGCCCTGGCACTTCGGACATAAACGGCACTCCCAGTCCTCAAAGCCCATCTCAGAGAGTGGATTGGTAAGCATGCCATGACTGTTGACAAAGTGCCCGGCGCTGGGCCAAGTTCCTTGCATGCATGACCTCGCCCACTCCCCCCAAGAATGTGATGAGGCTGGCATTATCCTAATCTCCCTTTGACAGGTGAAGAACTCACTGAGTCACAGAGAAGCTCTGCAAGTTGCCTAAGGTCACACAGTCAGGATGTGAGCCAGGCCCCTTGACTCTAGAGCTGCCACCGCCGCCTTCAGAGCCTGCACCCACCATGCCCCCACCAGAAGGAGGGCCCAGGAAGTGGCTGTCTGCTGCTCTGCTGGTTTTCTCATACAGACACCCTCAGTTCCGTGGTCTCAGCAGCCATCTGAGTAAATGAGCCCCCAGGAGGAGGAACACAGAACTGCCCTGCAGATGCTGAGCCCCAGGAGCACCCAGAATCCACGTGAAAAGAAAACGCTCGCTCCACTTTTCAGCAGAAGTCGACCTCATCCCCCGGCTCTAAGGCCCGCAGTGAAGGACCTGGAATTTCTTGCCACATCAGCACCTGCGCCAGTGTCCTTGGGGTTCTCCATCTATATTCAACTGGGGAACATGGGCGGGGAGGGGGCAGGGGGGAGCGAGAGGAGGGGAGGCCTGGCCACGCCCACCACATTCCCCTCCCTGGTAATCAGGGGGAAGGACAACAAAACCACCACAAGTGACCACCATGTGCCCTTTGGGAAACTAAGAGCTCTCAATTCCAAATACCACAAGAAATGTGGGGAAACAGGCACTCTAATAAACCACTAATGGGACTACCCATGGGTAGGAGGGTACCCCTTTCAGAGGGTAAGTTGGCAATATCCACTCAGGCTGAAAATGTGCAAATCCTTGGATCTCCCATTTTTTAAGAATATTGCAAAGCCCTGTTCTTGTGTACAAGGATTTCCACTGCAGTATGCCTAGTCATGGAAATAACCTAAATGTCTTGTTAAGAGATGAACTAACAATACATTCATACAGTGGAATACCCTACAGCAGTTATAAGAAGATACATCTATATGTGCCACCATGGAGGGGCCTCAAGATTATAAGAAAAAATGAAAAAAGTTAAGTTGCAGGCACTGGCTGGGTAGCTTGGTTGGTCAGAGCATCGTCCTGATGTTACAGAACAGACCCATTGTGAGGGGAGGTGAATGATAATACTATCGCTGAATGGACTCGCCCTTGTGCTCCGGGGATCCCCCACCCCATACTAGGTTCACCCTGCTCACTGCCTGGGAAAGATATCTCTCAATGCCAGAGATTGGTGAAAAGGAAAGGGATTATTTATTTAACGAGTTATACAAACTTAAGAGTAATGACAATGTCTTCACTGAGACCCCAAAGTCCTTTAGAATACCCACAAATGCACACAGTCCTCCTTTACCCCTCTGCCCAGTCCAGGGCACCATATCTCAGAAAAAGAAATAGAAGTCCATGGTTCTTCTCTGCCCAAGCCACATGGTCCCAAAAAAATACCCAGTTCTTCTCTGCCCAAACCGAATGGTCCCAAAAAGACCCCGCATGGCTGCCGAGCCTGGGTTTAAATCCCAGTGCCAACCTTCCTCTGCCGCACCACTTCTGACTCCTCCCACAACTGGCCACAACTGCCAGCATTCCCATATTTTTCCAGCTTTACTGGGCTGCCATAGTAAGCCTGGGCAGGTGTGGCCCTGTGGTGTGGAGCCAGTCATCTCCAAGCTCTTATGCAGCCTCTGTAACCAGGGGGAGTTGCCTCCCAGTTATATCCTGGGTGGAAGTCACTCCCATTCTCCTGGCTCAAAGCATGACCACAGCTATTTAACGTATCTATACAACCAGTTAGAGGTTATAGATATGTTAAACGACCATTGTAGAGGTTATCTGCAAAACTGTTGCTATTCAAAACAACTCTCAATACCGCTGCTCCATGCGTCCCATCCCCCAGCTCAGACTCGTGGGGGTGAGGACATCCTACACATCTATATATATTTTTTAATATTTCCTGGACACTGAGTTCTGGAACCCATTACAAATCCCTATTTGGGGTCCCCCTTGGCTGCACCCTGTTACGCTGATATGCCAAGGTTTTAGGTTTGATACCCTGTCAGGGCACATAGAAGAATCAACCAATGAGTGCATAAATAAGTGGAACAACAAATCAGTAATTTTCTTCTTCTATATTTCTTTCTTTCTCTCTTTCTCCCCCCTCATTCTTCTCTCTATAATCAATTTTAAAAATTTTTAATGAAAATGTAAGTTGCAAAAGTATACACAGTATGATAGCATTTCTATACACATTAAAGTATGATATACTGGATAGAGATGCATGCAAACGAGGTAAAAAATTCAAACATGGACAGAAAGGTTATACACCAGCTGGGGAAGAGTAGGAACTTCTGGGAGGAAGTAACTTCTGGGAGAAAAAGTAACAAGCTGGGAAAGCTTTTCAGAGCATCTGTAACATATTTTTCTTGAAAAAATCTAAACTAAAATGGTAAATGTTAAAAATATGATAGAGTCGTATGATAGTTACATTAGTATTTGTTATATTACTCTTGATTCTTTTATGATGTTTGATAAATTCCAGAATTTCACGTAATTAAAAAATACATATGTAAAACGCCCAAGTTACTCTTTTAGTCATCTAATAACCACTTAAGATTGGGAATGAGCATAAACAAATTAGAATACCATGTCTTAAGTCCAACACAAACAAATTCAAGGTAGAGGTAACCACTAAGAAGGGCTATTATAGAATATTATTCAGCCACAAAAAGGAAGGAAACCCTGACATTTGTGGCAACGTGGATGGACCCTGATGGCACTATGTTATGTGAAATAGGTCAGACAGAGATGGACAAACACCGTATGAACTCACTTGTATGTGGAATCTAAAAAACCCACACTCTTCGAGACAGAGAACAGACCAGTGGTGCCAACAGGGGCAGGGCGGAGAAATGGGTGATGGTGTCAGAAGGTACAAATCTCCAGTTATAAGATAAGTCAGTCTTAGGATGTAATGCACGCAGCAGACTGACTATAGTTAACAATACTGTATTGTACACTGGAAGTTGCTAAGAGAGTAGATCTGAAAAGTTCTCATCGCAAGAAAAAAAAACTTGTAACTATGTGAGGTGATTGATGGATGTTAATTAAACTTACTGTGATGATCATGTTGCAATCTACACATACATCAGGTAAAAAAAAAAAGAAGAAGAGGAGGTGAGATTGATTTTGTGGTTGGCAGGTACCTATGGGAAGCCAGCCTTCTGGACACATGAGCAGGGTGGGGAAGGGCGAATAGGAAGTTTTGGAGAAACTGTACAAACACAGGCATAGCCTAAGTCAATAGCAAGACTAGACAGCAAACAAGCGTGCACACTCTATACATAAAGGCCACACTGAGCTGTGGGGAAAGGAATGAGCTGGGAGACACCCCCCCTTCTCAGCGGAGCTGGCCAGAATCAGGTGCTACAAATCCAACGAGAAAGAGCACTTGGGTGGCAATAACATCTTCCAAGAAGTTGGGGCATGGGCTGTGTCAGTTCACTCCACCGGCAAGGTAGGAAGAAAGTTCCCATGGAGGCCTGGGTGCCCTGAGGCCTCATGCTGTGGGGGTGGGGTGGAGATGGAGGGCCCCCCCAGAGCAGAGCCCTCTTACAGTGTCCACTACAGCCTGCAAACTGGACGAAAGCAGAGCACGCATGTCCATGGGGACCACAGTTACACTGGTTACTGTCTTCCCCCCCCCCAGAGGTAACACCATCTCCACCAATCTGAATGGGGGCTTCGTCTCCCCCAACCCTTATAAACGACTGCTGTAAAATGTGGGTGGGGAGTTAACTTATGGGAAGAGGTGGACTGACGTGTTTGGCAGACGAGAAGGCAACGATGGGCTTTGGAACAAAAAGCAATTGTAACACCAGTGTGGTCCGGTGCCCAGGGGTCCTGAGAGAACCCAGGGGAAGGGGAGAGTCAACAACGGACTTGCACCAAATCTCTAGCTTTTTAAGTGAGGGGCCATCAGGGCTAAAGTTGCTGAATTTAGAAAAATGAAGAAATGCCATGCTGTGCCCCAGGGGGCAAGGGGCAATCTCTCTCTCTCTCCCCATGCCCCCTCTTTCTCACACACACTCACACACACACACACACACCTGAATCATTCTGTTTCATAAGGATTTCCCTTCCATGTAGGAGTTACTGTTCGAGCAGTGCTAGCGGTACTAGCCAGAAAGACTTTCTGAGAAGATTAAAGTGTCACACACATCTGAGCTGGGCAATACGGCGGCCACTACCCACAGGGATGTACTGAGCATGTGAAGCATGCCTGGTGCGAATGAAGAACTGAATTTTTTATTTTACTTAATCTTAACTAATTTAAGTAGCCGCGTGTGGCTAATGGATGTCTTATTGAAGAGCACAGATCTATGGCACAGATCCATACAGGGTTCTAGCAGACGGGTGCGACGAGCCACCCTTTCCAGCGACTGTCTTGTTAGCTCCCTCCACGTGCTCCTGGCCCAGTGTCTGCACACATCTCAAGCTACTTGATTAGAATAAAGTCCTAAAGAGGAATTTTTGAGTCACCGGGTAATTGTGTTTCTCAGCTTCTCCTGCATACTAAGACCACCCACGTACAGTAACATACATGTGAACAAGGTTTTGCCTGTTACTAGCTGTTTTCACATACACGGTTCTCACTGGATCCTCACACCTACCAGGGAAAACCAGACAGGAGACGCAGCACATCCCCTGTGCACAGGGAGAAGAACGAGCTGCGAGAGAGCATGCCACTGACTCGGCCGTGACGGACGGTTTTTACAGCCAACACTGAAGAACACACCTGGCCGTCCTGCGACGTTACACCACCTGTTCTCCCAGATTACCTTAACAAAGAAAAATGCTTATGCTGTATTCACAAGTGAAGAGGGCAGGGTATAAAACTATATTCCGAGTATGATCAAAACCATATAAAATCCAAGAAAATAAACCAATGTGTTAACAGTCTTTGGGTTGTAAGACTGTAACTTATGATTTTCTAATTATCTGCCCAAATTTTATAACAAACCTCAATAATTATTAAAATAAATAACATGTTGTGAGCAATATAGGTATATAGTGCATATAAACCACTTAGCCTGTAAGTGGTTTATATGCACTATATCTCATTTAAAATATTCATACATGCTGAGGACCATTATTACCCCTATTTACAGATGAAAACACAGTGCATTGAAAAAACTTTAAGAAACCAGGCCAAGAGAAAGGGAGCAAGCAGCATTTGAACCCAGGCCGACTCACTGGAAAGGCTCTCAGACTGTAACACGCACACAGATTACTGAAGATCTTGTTGTAATGCAGCTTCCCATTCAAGTGGTGCTGATGCTGTTGGCCTGGAGACCACACTTTGAGTATGGACTACATAATCTCTATACTATAATCTTTAAAGAGAAAACATGTCTCTTTTTTTTTTTTTTTTAAGATAGAGGGTAAGGGAGGGAGAAAGAGAGGGAGAGAAACATCAATGTGTGGTTGCCTCTCGTGTGCCCCCAACTGGAGACCTGGCCCACCACCCAGGCACATGCCCTGACTGGGAATTGAACCGGCAACCATTCAGTTTGCAGACTGGTGCTCAATCCACTGAGCCATACCAGCCAGAGCAAAAACATGTCTCTTCTAGGAATTTAAATAATAGCAATTTCTGCATATGCAAAAACATAATTTTCTCCCCCATAACCTCTGCAACCCTTCTCTCCTATCCATGCGGCAGACCTAAAGTGCTCCTGCCAATTCCCACCACCGACAATCCCCTGGCCACACGCTGCTGTCACACTCACTAAGCCCAACTCAGGGCTTAATCAACCTTCTCATCGCATTAGCAGGGAGCATGTTACCCTCAAAGCTTCCAAGAGCAAGCTTTCCCACACACCCAGAGAGCAGGTTCAAGGAGGAGGGGCCGCAGGGCTGTCCCAAGGAACCAGTCAGTGCCACCATCCGCCACTCCCAAAGGCAGACACTTATCACCAAGCCACCAGCTGGTTTTTCCCTATTCCCACCGACTTTTCCTTTGAAACATTAAAATTATGTATTCTCTCAACAGTTCAACCTTCCAAAATCTGGCAAGCCCTAGCTAATTTTATACTTAAAGAAACTTCAACACCCTTTAATTATGTTCCTAATTCTTCATGTCTTTTTATGTGGGATTATCGGATACTCGTTGTTTAATGAACCTTTTGCCATCTGCAGTAATCCTGTTTATCTATCTTAATGCTTAAGGCCATGAAATTACTTATCTGATACCTTGAAAGTAGCTCTTCCAGAATGGATTTTATTACCCTAACTCTTCCGTTTATTTATATCTCTTCGTTTTTTTACTGCTCTTCCTATAGTGAATAATGGGTGATTTTTTTTTCAATAAGAGTGACAGTTCCACATTTAGGCAGTCTGTACGTGATGTAGTTAGAGATCACCTTCCATTTCCCTCTAAGATTGTATTTATTAATGCACTTCCTTCCTTGGATCATTTGTGTGACTTCAGCAGAAAATTTTTATTTCCTTTTAAATTAGACCAAAAGATAATCTTAAGCTTCCTCTATTTAATGTTTCTGACATCCATACTTTATAAAACAGAACTGTTTTCACGTTTTCCTCTTGGTAACTTCTCCTACTCATTAAGTAAGTAAACTATGTAAACTCCCTTCAAATGGAATTAAGATGCGTAACAGTTTCCATTAACCTGTCAGAAACCTTTTATATACGCCACATGCTAGTCTTAACGTATCATCTGACTTTAAATTGCTATAATCCATTTCCCTCTCGAAGGCCTCTTTCTCTTTGCCTTTTAAAGCCAAAGGTATCTCTGGTCTTGGGAGATGAATGAGACTGTTCTGAAACCTAGAGGAAATATGATGTGCCACCCAAGGGCAAAGGTGACTTGGCCAGGTAAATTTCAGCCCCTCCCTCAAGTCCTTCTCCCCTCCGGTCACAGGCACACCTCTCCAGGGACCAGCTCCCTTCCTTCTGGTAACTGGCAGGAAACTTACTGGGTGCCTGGCCCTGTGCCAAGCACTGACTCAGGTGCTGGAATAAAACAGCAAATAAGACAGATATCAAAGCAGGTGACAGATCCCATCCTGCCTCACGGAGCTTTAATTACAAGAAAAGAAGAGTTCTTTCTTCTCTTGAGGATTATTGCCAAGAAACGTATTACGGGTACTTCCAAAAGTACCCACGTTGCCCCCTCAGTGCTGGACAGAAGTCTTGCCCCTGAAGAGACATCCCAGTCTCTGGGCACCTCCATTTCCTCTGGCATGCTTATGACTCTAAAACTGAACATCCTTATTCCCAAGTTTTGCCATCCATAATGTGCTCCTGTGCATAATGCACACCGACATTTTTGTCCCTAAGTTTCAGGATAAAAATCTTTTGTTTTAATTCTTTAATTCAATTATTTACTTATTTATATTTAGGTACTTGTTTTCTGTATTATGAAGTAATTTTAGCATTTACTTTTGAACAGGTAACGATATGAGAAATTTTATGTAACGAATGATTATAAAACACAAGAACAGATACGAGGTATTTCGGGTACTACCCACATATAATGTATATCCTTATTATTCCCTCAAAAATTTGGGCAAAAAAAGCCCTGGCTGGCGTAGCTCAGTGGATTGAGCTTGGGCTGCAAACCAAAGTGTCACAGGTTCGATTCCCAGCCAGGGTACATGCCTGGGTTGCAGGCTATAACCCCTAGCAACCGCACATTGATGTTTCTCTCTCTCTCTCTATCTCCCTCCCTTCCCTCTCTAAAAATAAATAAAAACTTAAAAAAAATTGGGGCAAAAAAGTATGCATTATACATCGCAAAATACAGTATATTTTTGACACCTGTTGGCTTTTCTTGGATGGTCACTACCATCTACTTGGGCAACACAAACCTCGGGCACACTCGGTCACACCCTTCTGCATCACTGCCGACCTTTGTGGGCCCTGCCAATGTTTCCAGGCTCTCCGCAACACTGCAAGGCGAGCTCTGCCTTCCATTAACACCAGGTACTCCGGATGCAAGTCACCCTCCCCACCTGTAGCTCTCCGACAGCAGTTCACACCAACTCCAGCCCTGCTCCTCGGCGCCCCCGACGGCGGGGCTCCCTTGCTGCTCTCGGACTTTCTAACCGAACTCAGGCTGATGTGTTTACAGAGTCTGTGCTTGAAACCCCGTATTCAGTTCTGTTCTGGTTTCTCTTAGCAGTGACCACTGTTCACGGCTTCCAATTTTTCCTGATGAAATGTTTTTGTGACGCAACACCTTACGTTGCTAAATCCCTTTTCTATCGTCCCCAAACTCCCCCCTTTTATTTTTATAATTTAAAGAAAACAAGTTAAACTTAGAACTTTCCAAACCAATGGAGAGGGTTTTTTTTTTTCCCCAACGCGTGGAGCTGCCAGTGTGACGAGGGCTCATTTTTCAGCCATATCCAATTAGCCTAATGACTCCTCAAGAACACTGCGCTGGTTCCAGGCTCACGCTGGAGGAACATGTTCCAGTGATGCCATCAAAGACGACGCACTTCTGATACCCCCAAAGCCAGCCTCACTGGGCCTTATGATAGCAAAACGGGATTTTTAACGCAGTAAAATTAAACACCCTGTATGCTCTCATTCCTCTGCGCCAACAGCCACAAAACGCCCCAGGGAGAACACTTGGCTCCTTGCGCCTGCAGGTCTTCTAAATCAAGTTATTCATAACCCCCGCACCCTCCACTTGCTGAGGGCCAGTTCCAGACCAAGCTAAATGGCTGCCCTCCCTCCTGCGGCCTCTCCCCCAGCCAGGGACAACCCTCGGCTTCACTCTGCACTGACTGTCAAAAATGACAGTTGGATACGGGCCGGCGCACTCACCCAACGTACAGTCTTCCAGTATCACAGTGACTCATTCAAGGAGAGGCCGGCTTGCTCGCGGGGAGCACAGAGTGAGAGTTTGGAAGCCTGAGGCTCATTCTGCACAGCCGCTGTTTTAACGCTTTACAGACCCGTAGCAGTCCTTTCTCGCAAGGCACGGGGTACCGCTCACAAGAGCCCCCTGGTCTGCGTTAACAAGGTGGAGCAAATTACTTCTAGCTGCTTTCTGGAGTAGTACGGTACCATTTCACCTGCCATGGTAAGTTCAGAGAAAGTTCTCTCATACGTGAATCATACACGCTTAAGCTCCGGATCAGAAAGTAAGAAAAACCTTACATTTTTCTTTTTATATAAGGCACTGTAATTGGCATTATTATTTTTGTCTTAAAAATCTGCTCCCAGACTGTTTAAACAGTGGGCCCTTCTATCTGGCAGCCAGCGCTATTTGAGGGAAACTCACCAAAATGAAACTGCTTTTGGTTGGTATTCCAACCAAGTATTACTATCAAAGACGGGAAGAAACGTTCTCCATCATTAGTATATTCAAAGGCAAGGCTCATGGTTCTGGAATAATGTGTTTATCATTGTTGTTGTTTCTTTTAATAAATCAAGACTCTGCAAAGGTCAACTTAAATGGCTATACTGACAAGTTCTCCATAGTGGGAATGACAGAACATGTTTCAATCTGCCACAGACCCCACTTGAATAAAATCAATTTAGGATGCCCCGCCCCCTGATTCCAACAGCTCTCTGACAGATCATCCCATCCAACAGGATAAGCAAGAAGTCAATATTGACATTACTATCCACCAATGGAATTCTCTTACAGGGGTGTCCAACCTTTTGGCACCTCTGGGCCACAGTGGAAGAAGAGTGGTCTTGGGCCACACATTAAACACGTTGTGACATGTGATCACACAAAAATCTCATAATGTTTTAAGTAAATTTACAATTTTGTGTTGGGCTGCATTCATAGCCATCCTGGGATGCATGCGGCCCATGGGTCATGGGTTGGATGCCCCTGCCGGGCACAAGCTGCACAAGTGCACTTCTCCCAGTAAACACGAACTTGACTGTCTGTTCTAAGCCAAAGCAGTCAAGCCAGTGGTTAGGAGCACAGGCTGAAGCTGTGCAGATCTACCTGCCAATTCCCAAACTACCTCTTATGGGCTCGGGGCTTGAAAAAAAGCCATTTAACCATCTAGTTTCCTATCTATAAAATGGCAGAGCATACTACCTCCCTGAAAAAACTACTGTGAAAAAGAAATAAGATTTATCAGCAGTTGCTCTGGCTGGCATAGCTCAGTGGATTGAGCGCAGGTTACAAACCAAAGAATCGCAGGTTCGATTCCCAGTCAGGGCACATGCCTGGGTTGCAGGCCACGGCCCCCAGCAACCGCGCACTGATGTTTCTCTCTCTCTCTCTTTCTCCCTCCCTTCCCTCTCTAAAAAAAATAAATAAAATCTTTAAAAAATTAAAAAAAAAAGATTTATCAGCAGTGGAAGCACTAAATAAATTGAAGTGTACACATATCCCAGAAGATGTTTTTAAAACAATGGGAAGCTACACAAGAACTAAAGGAAAGACAACCAAGAAGACACGTACCTTTGGTATCGTAACACCTCAGAATTCAAGCTATGCTCAACAACCAAAAGCATCTTATGATAGCACAGGGTGGGTGGAAGCTGTGATTTCTCAGTCATGGGCAGTGGTGACTGTGTTATCACTTCCATCCAGTTCTGGGCATGTTGGCACTGCAGAGGTTGAATTTGCCTACTTAGAATGTCCTTTGGAAGATTACGCTAAAATCTGGCATTGAAATGAAAAGTTACCGTGTGCACAAGACAGCAAGGAAACAGAGCATAAACCTGATTAACAGTGAAGCAAGTATCTGTTACTGGAGAATGACTGCAACTCTGTATTTTCTGCACAGCAAGAGCCAAGCACTCTGAAGGACGTATGGAAGGCACTCACGAAGAGCTGAAACTATATTGCACTTTGCTTCCAAAATAGAGATAGTAAGGGGAGTGCCATTTGCGAACTGAGCGATGCAGGTGAAGGTGAGTGAAAATGCCAAAAGCCGTGGAATAATCGAAGTGTCTAAGCCAAAAGGAAGGCAGATGTGGCCAATTCGCGTAGCTCAAAGCAGAAGTAACAAAATACTGTTAAGTTAATAAAAGCAACTACAAATATAAACAAATATGAGCTCATTAAACTATACACGTATGTATGCACATGCATGTGTGAATGGGTGTATAATCCATATGAGGGCTAAACTGATACATTCTATCTAGACAGTTAAACTTCATTCAGAAAAGGGGAAAGAAACATAAATGGAGGATGAAGGAAGGTTTTAATCCTTAGTTGTAATTACTTCTATTTTGTTTGAGATTTTTATAATGAGCATGTATTGGATTTTTTGGGAATGTTTTTAGTTTAAGATTATAACAAAACGGTACGTGTACAGTCTTGGCACCCTGCCAAAGAGAGTAAATTTTCAATGAGTAGTGGCCATTACTGTGCTTTTAGATGATACAAAAGAAGTAAGAAATGTGATCTCAGCCCTCAAGCAGTTTACAAGCTAGTAGGATTTGAGACTAAAAGAAGAGAGATAGGTAAATGGATGGGGAAGTGGGTGGGTGGATGGATGGACAGATAGGTAGCTGATAGATAGACTGACCTAAATAAAGTAGAAGAAAGCCACAAGCCACAGAAGAAATGTCTCGTTCAAATCTCAGGAGCCGACGAAGAGTAGCTACTAGAGTCTTAAACAGCAACATACATACCCCAGCATTTTACCTGGAAAGCTAAAGAAACAAGCTAGGGCATATGTCATCATTTCTGAAACCTGTTCAAGAATGACCCATCCGGCCCTGGCTGGTGTGGCTCAGTGGACTGAATGCCAGCCTGCGAATCGAAGGGTTGTCAGTTTGATTCCCCGTCAGGGCACACACCTGGGTTGCAGGCCAGATCCCAGTCAAGGGTGTGCAAGAGGCAAAGACACACTGATGTTTCTCTCCCTGTCTTTCTCCCTCCCTTCCCCTCTGCAAAATAAATAAATAAAATCTTAAAAAAAAATGATCCATCCATTAAATATGCTGAAGGACAGGGCATCCGTGTTTCCCCAAGCCCATGATGTCCACACAGCTCTGTCCCCACCAAGGCCATAAATCCATCAGCATATCTCACACTTAGGAATGCCTTTTTTTAAAAGGTTTTATTTATTTATTTTTAGAGAGGGAAGGGAGGGGGGAGAGAGAGAGAGAAACATCAATGTGCAGTTGCTGGGGGTTATAGCCTGCAACCCAGGCATGTACCCTGGCTGGGAATCGAACCTGCGACACTTTGGTTCACAGCCCAAGCTCAATCCACTGAGCTACGCCAGCCAGGGCAGGAATGCCTTTTTTTTTTTTAAATACCGCTTGGGGAACAGTGCCTCTGCTCTTCCCAGATCATGGAAAGAGGGGAAACAACCCCATCTGCATCACTGGATCACTTGATTCTTCAAGAGAAAAGAACAGGTTTCACACAGCTTTCCATCCTGAGAGCACAGCACAGTGCCAGAGTTGGTACCGCACTAACGAACAGCCAAACAAAGCTTTCAGAAGAATTTCTAGTGACCCAAAGACAAAAAGGGTAAGAATTATCTGCATGCTTGGGAAGCCAGAGCTCCTCCCTGGAGACACAGGTGCCTGATCAATGGGCACGTCTCCCCTGCAAGCCCAGCACCCCTCTCCTAAGCGCCTCCTTTCTCCCTGCAGATTCCTGCACAAAAGAGGACAGCAGCAGACAAAGGACACTGCTAGTCTGAAGAGGAGAAAGTAAAAAACTCAAGGAAGGCTGGACGCTGAACAAAGGAAACAATGGCTGGAAGACTTGTCCTAAAGAATCCAAGTGTTATACAGCGATACAGAGCATAGCTTCTATAAGACCAGAGATGAAGTCTGAGATGAAAATTTCTCCAAAACCCACTTACTGCTAGTACAGATGATTTTCCCCACCACCTGCAGGACTGACTCAAGTTGTAAAGCCCTTTGATGGGAAGGGAAACGGAATTGTGGGAGGGTAAGGGGAACTGAAAAGAACAATAAGGGCTCTGTAGAGTGGAGGAAGAGGGACTTCCAGGGCTAAGATTTCAACACACGACTCCCAAGGCAAACTTTGAGGCAGCCTCTCCCTTTCTTCCCAGGGCAGGTGAACCTCCCAAGGAACCAGGTGGCTCTTGGTGTCAGGTGCCACCTCTCCTTTACCTGCTTTCTCAGCAGGTCTTTTCCAAGAAAACCAAAGAAATCTACAATCTAAAACCCCAAAAGGGAAGTGGGAGAGAAAAGGTCAGCGGGGAAGTGGGAGGGAAAAGGTCAGTGCTGATAACATTTCTCGCTAACAATGGGTCGTCACATGGAATTTTCAGGGAACCTGATGACTAAAAGACCCCTCGGGAGGAGAATGACCCGCTGCATCCAGAACCCATTTTTCGGATGAGCAGTAATAATGTTCAAGAGGTATGGCAAGCAGGCTTGCTTAACTAGGCCGGAGGTTCTCAACTGGAGTTTTCAATGGGATGACTTTGCTCCCCAGAGGGCATTTGGTAATGACACGCATGGCTGTCACAACTGCTGGTGGCAGGGCTTGGGGGAGTGGTACTAGCATCTAGAACCAACGATGCTACTACATAGCCTACAATGGCAGGACACCTAGCCCCTCCCCCAACACAGAACTAGGCAGCCCAAAATGTCAACAGCACCGAAACTGAGAAGCACCCTGCGGCGCGAGACTCACCCCACTCACGCAAGCATCTCTAGAAACCCTAACAACCCTGCCTGCAGTATTTGCCATCCCTTGGACTGAGCGGCTACCCTGCCACGAAAGTCCACTTACCCTGACAAGCATCGCTACACATCAGGCAGATGATGTAACAAGCAAATGCAACATCTGCAAAGGACGCACATGCCCTCCCAGCAAACATTTTTAAGGGCATTCCTCAGGATCCGAGACAGGAAATTCTTCTACGACAATTAAAATGAGCAGAAGGGAACGTGCATGCGTGCGCATGCACGCACGCACGCACATACGTACGCCCGCATGCTGGAGCAGCCATCTTAAAAATCTCCCCGGGGTGTCACTGGCAAAAAAGCTGCACAAATTAGGATGGCCCAAGCCTTTCCAAAATAGTCCAAAGAGAGATAGAACGAAAGAGGGAAAGAGAACAAACAAGGAAAACTCCACAACCAAAAACAGATTCGTCCCTGGGTCTATCTCCCAGCTACAAACAGTTCCATCACTCCAAGTTGCATCCATGGCATGTAGTTATCTTTTGTCAACTGTGAGATGCAGTAACATGTAAGAAAAGAAGAAACTATAAAGACACAGCTTAATGAGCAACAGCGAACCCCCCTACAGCTCGGGTCAAGAAATCTCACGGTGGCGGCCTGGGGTATCTTCCCGCCAAGTGTGCTTCCCCGCCACGCACACCGCAAGAGAAGATCAGTGCTATTTGGAAATGAGATCCCTTAAGGATTGAGATTTATTTTACGTGTTCACCAAAAACGGTGGCTGCTAAATTCAGAGCAGTGACCACAACGTGAACAGATTTGGGAACGGGGCATCTCTAGAAGCAACCCCACCGGCTGCTAATTCACAGAAGCAGCGGGAGGGAAGGTATGGAAGCGCCGTGCCTGGAAACAGTGGGAACACCCAGGTTGACAGCCAAGAGAAACTCGGGTTGGAATCCAAGCTCCGGTCCTTCCTCCTGCATTCTGGGTATAGATGCTATCTCACAAACCATAAAATAACTTCCTGCCATACCACAGCATTGGAAAAATTCAGCAAGATACATGTTTAAGGCGGCAAGCAAAGAAGCCCACGCACAGATGCTCCTTCCACCAACACCAGGCTCCCTGTCCTCCCCTCAACAGGCAAACACGCAAGGTGGTCAAGACCACGTCTATAATATGAGATTATTTGATTATTAACTTCCCTAATCCCAAAATTCTCTCAACTGTTTTGCGCAGGTGATGATACAAGCCCACTTTCAAGTTACTCTGGAGACTTTGGCCAGAAAGCGTCTGAACCAGGCTTGCAGGCCCAGAAATTACCTTCCTGCCCTCTCCTACTCACATCCCCGTCCTTCCCCCACCCATCCCAAAGTAAATGGCCTAAGTGGGCTGTCAGGAAAAAACACCCCACACCCCAGGAGGGAGGCTTCTGCTCAGCTCTTTGAAGATGCAAAGCAACAAGGTGTGTTTATTTGTACTTCGGCGCACAGTCTCATCTACCTGGGCTGTGCCGCACCAAGCTACTCGGCTAGTAAGAGTTATTCATAAAATCCACCTGCTGACACCATTAAGCAGACCTTTCCAGGAAAAAAAGGTCAATAGCCATACTCCTGGGAGTACACATGGGGGAACCGGGAGCCTTTCCACCGACAGGAAGAGAATGTCACGGAATCCAATCAAAGGTCAGCCCGGGAGGAGGTAAGAACACTAACCACCATCACACATGTCTGCCTTCAGGGCACTTAAACCCACCCAGTCCACTACATGAAGAGACTGGACATTGTATGGGCAGCGTCTTTCTCACAGGATACATTAAAAAATAATAACAGCCAAAAATCAATGCTTCACTTCCCTAACACAAGCAATAAAAACAAAGGAAGAAAAAAAAAACCCATGAAGGTGTCTGAGATGGTTCCTGAATAACAAAGGCTGCCAGACTGCTCTTGGAATGCCTGTCATGGCCTTGAAGCCCCACAAAGATCGGGAACTCTGACTCAGGCTCAACTTTAACCCCAGGTTTCTTCCGAGATTATCAAAGAGACACACAAACCTGACGTACTGGCTTCGACAACCTCTCGTTTCACCAACTTCCCAGAAGATGAAAATGTAGGATATGGGAAACAATGGCAGGGTCTCCGGTCCTGCAATGGACCCCGAACTAAACTACATGGGCTCCTCTATAGGCTGGCAGCCCAGGATACCAGGCCGGCAGCCCAGGACACCAAGCCGGCAGTGCAGGACACCAGGCCGGCATCAGGGAAAAATGGCCAGCCCTGTTTCTGGTAACACTTCACGTCAGGTCAAGGAGGGAATCTATGCTAAGAGGAGATGCTTCTTGCAACAGGAAATATGCACACACCCCAACCTGCCCGGAGGTTTATAAACCAGCCACTGTAGAGGTGACTCAAAGCCACACAGGCTCGATGACCATGGATAACAGAAAAACACCACCTGGGACAGTTAGGCAGTTCTGTGACCCCACCCTACTCTGACTATTTTATTTATGTTAGCCCTGTTTTATATGTGCATATGTGTTAAGTAACCAGCACTGAACAAGAGAAGGACAAAATTAACTTTATGGCTATTTTTACAGAGATGGGGACTCAACCAAAGCAACCAGGACCAACTGGGAGATGCAAAAAATAGTTTCCACTGAGCCACGAGCAGCTCTCTGAAGACACACACACACACACACACACACACACACAAGCTGGATTCCAGGCTGTCCTACTTGGGTGTTATCCTGGGACACACCACGGCTATGCAAATTGAGAGCGTCAATCTAGGTGGATCTTCACATCTGAGATGCCCAGGAAGTCTGCCTGTTCTGCTTCCAAATAATCATTCACATCAACAAGTGGCTGCCAAACGCCCCCTTGGAACTCCCTCCCTGGGATGGCCCAATAGTTCAAGACAACCAGGGCACTCTGACTCAGACCCGGTTAAAAATCCATAGTGGCTACCGGCATTCCACCCTCTCTGGAAGCCACAACAATTTCACAGATATCTAAAGGGAGCCTCTGAGGAGTGGGGAGGGGCTTGGAAAAGGCTGCCCAGTGGCCAGGACCTGGGGTTCACGGAAGAAGGGAGATTTCTCTCAGCACACTCCTGCGGGGATGGGCGGGGGTCAGAATGAAATGAGCCTCAACTTCCCCTACAAACACCCCGCCAAAGATACCTCCATAGCAAGTAGCTAGAAGCATTTTGGAAAATCAGGCATAAATTACATTATGTGGGTGCCACAAATGTCAGGCAAGCAAGCTGCTGCTGAAGAAAGTTCACTGGGCCCTGTCACCCACTTTCTGGGCATCGACTGCCCAGAAATAAACATCAGGGGGCCAAAGGCGAGCGGAGGCGAGGAGGGGCAGCTGACAGCTGTGGCTGGCAGGCAGGGACAGAGGAGGCAGGGCTCACGGGCTGCAATTCGGAGCGTGCCCACATCAGCAGAAAAGTTCCTGGGAACAGGCATGCTGTCTGGAAGGAAAAGAGGTTTGCTGCTCCTCTGGACCTCAGGATGCACTCACTACGGTGATGCCAGATTCAAAGGTCCGCCAGATGAAGCCCGGGTCCTCTCCCAGGGCACCTCGCCAATCAGGGAGTCCATTGAAGGGCGAATGGGGATGGTCAAATGACAAATGATCTGATCCCAGAACCAGTAGGAAAGATTATTAATTCCCAGACCCACCCTTGCTTCATCTCTTTGCCCAAGACAAACATAGTCCAGGGAGGAGTGGAAGGAAGCGGCGGTATGGCCCGCTCCGCGATTCAAGGTGGGAAACTGAGGCCCGAAGGCGCACGAAAGAGACCAGGGAAGAACCCCCGGGGAGGCTGGCCAGCTCCGAGTACCCGGGCGAATGGGAAGATGGGATTAGGGAAGAGTTCTCTCCTTTCCTCTCCTCTTTTCCCCAACACACACAACACACAGACTCACTCGAGCTACGCCCAATCGGGGCAGTCGCCGGGCTCCCCAGAGCCGGGCTGCACACAAAGCCCCGCCCGCGCACACACACTACACCGCAGAAGCCGGCGCGCACGCCCACACAATAGGACCGCGCGCACCCCGCCGCGGCCCCTCGCCGGGGTCCCGGCCAGCCCGGCGCCGGGGTCCGCCCTCCCTGCACACTAGCGCCGGGAGACGCAGCCCAGGCGCGGGGAGGGGGCGCTATCACAGCCCGGCCGCTGCGCCCAGCGCCCCGCAGGAAGTTCGCTGGACGCCCCCCGACTCACCAGCCGCGCTGCTCAGCAGCAAGCACAGCGGCCCCAGCAGCCACATGGCACGGCCGCCGCTCCCGCAAACCGGCGCCGTCGCTGCCCCCGCGGCCTTAGCGCTGACCCCGCCCCTCGCCGCGCCGGCCCCGCCCCCCAGCTGTCCCTCCACCCTCCGCCCCGCCCGCTCCGGCCCGCTGGTCTGGCCCTGCCCCGCTCCGCGAAGTTTTGCAAGCGACCTAGAAGCGCGCAGTGGTCCGCCTGCTAGCGCGGTTGTCCCGGTTGTCCCGACTCAGGGAGGCCGCAGAGGGGGCAGCGGAGGGTCCCACCCTTTCGGCCTCTCGCCGCCGCTTTTTCTGGCTGCGAGAATCTAACAGCCCAGGCTCTGTTTTCTGCCTTCTCTTTCTCCCCTTTCCTTTTCCCTCTGTTCCTCCATCCTCTGAGGATGCGGCGCTTACCCCTCCCCGGACCCCAAATAGAGTTCTTTACTCAACTTTACTCAATGGGCTTATTCCAGAGACGGAAAGAAAAAGTTGGAAGGAAGATCCAAATACTCTGAGAAACTGTTTGGGTTTGGGTTTTTTTTTTTTTTTTTTTTTTTGGTTTTTTGTTTTGTTTTTGGTTTTGATTTTGATTTTAATAGGGGAAGTGGAATATGACCAGTGCTTCTCCAAATTTAATACGCATCCGAAACACTTGGGCATCATGTTAAAAGCTGCCTCTGACTCTGTAAGTCTGGGGTGCAGCGTGGGATTCTGCTTTGCTAACAAACTTGTAGGTGATTTGGAGACTGATGGTCTGTGAACCACACCTGGAGAAGAGAGGCTAACACCTTCAAGGTACACAGGCTGGCCGTATGAATTATTTCATCTGGACCTGGTCTACCAGTGGAACGTTTGGGCTCCGATTTGTAGAAAAGTAAATGTAAAGGAACACACCCAAGTGCAAAATGAACAGTTGCTTCAGTGCAGCTGGGGCTCCTGGACAGCACTGGTGCAAGTACCGGGAGTCAGATGGTGAAAAAATGCAATGACATTTTCTGTTACACTCCCATTCCCCACCCCACAAAAAGCAAAAAGCTGATGAAAAAAAAAGCCAAAACTGGAAATAACTAAAATGTCCATCAACTGGTGACTGGCTGAACAAATTGTGCTGTATCATTTACAATTCACAATTTGAATGAATCTTAAAAGCATGCTAAGAGACAGAATCCGGCCCTATGGGGCCTTACATTCTGTAAGATTTCATTTACCAGGTGTGGGGCAAGGGGCAGCCAAACTATAAGGACCAAAATCACATCAAGTGGTTCCCTGGTTCTGGGCCTGGGGGAAAGGGTTGAGTGCTCAGGGGCACAAGGGACCTTTTTGGAGCAGTGGGACTGTTTTGCATCTTGATTTTGGTGGCCGTCACACAACTTAATACATTTGTCAACAAATACAGAGCTGCATCCCTAAAACAGGTGAGTTTTACTGTATGTAAGTTATACCTGTTTGGAAGAGTCCAGAGGGGGTGGGTGCCAGGACTGCTTGTGAAGGGAAATTGCATAGGGGATGCACTGCATCCATTTTGGATGCACTGCAGACAACCTGGAGGATGCTAAGATGCAATGACTTGACGTTTCGTCTGCTCTAATCTGGAAACATGGAAGCTAAAGTGGATCAGGTCAAGAGTTAAAAATACCAATGCCCGTTTAAGTTAATGAGAAAATTTGATGTGATGTAGGGAAGTTTAGCAAGTTCGATATTACAAAGTAGTTTCTCAAGTATGGAAAATATAAATTCTCCCAAAGAGTTACCATTTGTTTTTTTTTTTTTATCCTGGGATCCATGAACATTAGGACACCATCCATGGGTTCTGAGGAGTTTTAAAGCCCCTCAAATTTTATGCAGAAATTCAGGCGTTATGTGGGTATGTGCATTCTTCCAGAAAATGTGTCGTGGGAAGGCCTCTGGCCTTTGATAATGACACCCAAGAAGACAAGTGATTTCTCCTACAGCTGTTCACTCACCTCCAAACATTAGTAATACAGAAAGACAGTGGACCTGACCCAGTGCTGTCATTCTTGTCTCCTTAGGTTTTTTGGGGCACATGAATTTCAACTCTGGAAATGATTTAGAGTGCCTGGCTTACTCTCTACATGACTCACTCTCTCTCTTTCTCTCTCCCTCTCCTCTCACACACACTTTAAATATATTAATGTCTTTAAAATCATTTGGACAAGTGTAAAGTCCTCTTTAATTTCACTTGTTTTTAGAGTTTTACTGAATCACTCCCAACCACCTCACCATACAAGCTGGGCAGGAGGTAAAACCATTCATTATGCTCTCCTATTTTGCAATTCTTTAGAATTTCATCAAAAACACAGGACACGCCATTTCCAGAAAATGTAAGAGCTTTCCATGCTAGTTGTTTGGGTTTCAGGGAGCCAGTCCCAAGCCCTTTTTGTTGGTTCAATAAAAATCAAAGCCAGAGTGTTTATGTCTCTGATTTACCAAAAGTGAGACACTCCGACCTTGGATGTGTGCTCTGACATGGCTTCACATGGCCGAGGGAGGGAGGAAAGAATTTTGTCTCTCTGTGGTCTTTGGTACAGTACCCATACATGTTCTTGAGACAGAGAGATCTGATCAGATCGCTGGGGAGAAGTAAGGAGGGTCCACAGGAGGAGTTTGTGGAAGCAACAGCAAACAGTCTACGACGGGACTGGCTGAGAAGCTGAATGCCTCCGGAGCTCATGGAATTATGAGCAACAAGATTTGAAATGAAAGAGGGGCTCTCAGCTGGGTGGGTGTGGGTTCTCTTAGGCTCTGGGCCCACTTCTTCCTTGAGGATGCATGGATGACCGTGCTGCAGTTGCCTGTATTTCTCAATGGATGGAATTTTGGATGGGAAGAAATTCTGGGCACAGCCTAGGGTCCGGCTGGCCTGACAGAGGGTGGCAGGGTTATTCTTCTGGGGGTGTTCTAGAGAGGATGACTTCTGAAGCAGAAGCCTGCCATTCTTCCAACATTATGTAGCTTTTGTATCTTGGGGTGCTTTAGTTTATAAACTAACCCTATAGAAAAAAGATAATTAAAACTAATGGGGAAAATGATAGGAGAATTCAAGTGTTAGAGTTTAGCTGTAATTGATAGATTTAGGTGATTAGTAGTGTAACTAAAGAGTTAAAGAGTTTAGGACTTCCGGCCAAGATGGAGGCGTAGGTAGGCACACTGTGCCTCCTCGAAAACCAGAAGAAGGACAGCCACAATTTAGAAACAAAAACCAACCAGAACTGACAGGAAATCAAACTGTATGGATGTCTGACAATCAAGGATTTAAAGAAGAAACATCCATCCAGACCAGTAGGAGGGGTGGAGATGGGCAGCCGGGCAGAGAGGACTCGCAGCAAAGTGGTGGTGGAGGACCAGGGCGGGCAAGGCTGCAGCTGGCCGAGCGGGCAGTCCCACATTCACATGCGGATAAGCTGGGAAGAACAACTGGGACAGACCGTGTAACCCAGGGTTCCAGCTCGGGGAAATAAAGCCTCAAAACACCAATCAAAAACACCTGTGGGGGTTGAGGTGCAGAGAGAAACTCCCATCCTCACAGTAGAGTTCTTTGGAGAGACCCATAGGGTCCTAGAACTTACACAAGCCCACCCACATGGGAGTCAGCACCAGAAGGGCCCAATTTGATTATGGGTAGCAGGGAAGTGACTGAAATCTGGGAGAGAAAGGAGCAAGTGAACTGTTCCCTTTCAACCCCTTCTTCATGTACAGTGTCACAGTCCAGCAACTGAGTTGCCCCGCCCTGGTGAACACCTAAGGCTCCGCCCCTTATACATAGCCATTGAGCTGAGACAAAAAAAAAAAAAAGGCCCAAATGAAAGAACAGATCAAAGTTCCAGAAAAAATACAACTAAGTGACAAAGAGATAGCCAACCTATCAGATGCACAGTTCAAAACACTGGTAATCAGGATGCTCACAGGACTGGTTGAATTTGGTTGCAAATTAGATGAAAAAATAAAGGCAATGCTAACTGAAATAAAGATGAAAATGTACAGGGAACCAGTAGTGATGGGAAGGAAACTGGGACTCAAATCAATGGAATGGACCAGAAGGAAGAAAGAAACATTCAACCAGAAAAGAATGAAGAAACAAGAATTCAAAAAAATGAGGAGAGGCTTAGGAGCCTCCCGGACATCTTTAAACATTCCAGCATCCAAATTACAGGGGTGCCAGAAGGAGAAGAAGAAGAGCAACAAACTGAAAATTTATTTGAACAAATAATGAAGGAGGACTTTCCCAATCTGGCAAAGGAAATAAATGTCCAGGAAGTCCAGGAAACTCAGAGAGTCCCAAAGAAATTGGACCCAAGGAGGAACACACCAAGGCACATCATAATTACATTACCCAAGATTAAAAATAAGGAATCTTAGAAGCAGCAAGAGAAAAGAAGACAGTTACCTACAAAGGTAACTGTTCCCATAAGACTGTCAGCTGATTTCTCAAAAGAGACCTTACAGGCAAGAAAGGGCTGGAAAGTATTCCAAGTCATGAAAGGCAAGGACCTCCATCCAAGATTACTCTATCCATCAAAGCTTTCATTGAGAATGGAAGGGCAGATAAAGTGCTTCTCAGATAAGGTCAAGTTAAAGGAGTTCATCACTACCAAGCCCTTATTATATGAAATCTTAAAGGGACTTATCTAAGAAAAAGGAGATAAAAAATATGAACAGTAAAATGACAGCAAAATCACAGTTATTAACAACCACACCTAAAACAAAAACAAAAGCAAACTAAGCAAACAACTAGAACAGGAACAGAACCACAGAAATGGAGATCACATGGAGGATTAGCAACAAGGGAGTACGAAGGGGAGAGAGAAGGAAAAGGTACAGAGAATAAGTAGCATAATTGGTAGGTACAAAATAGACAGGGGGAGGTTAAGAATAGTGTAGGAAATGTAGAAGCCAAAGAACTTATATGTATGACCCATGGACATGAACTAAAGTGGGGGGGGGGAGTGTGGGTGGGAGGGTGTGTGCAGGGCCAAGAGGAATAAAGGGAAGGAAATGGGACAACTGTAATAGCATAATCAATAAAATATATTTTAAAGTAAAGAGTTAAAGAGTTTAGCCTTAACTGATAGTTTAAGAGACTAATGCATGTGGAAAGCTGTTGTTCCAAAATGGTGAAGCTTTTGAATAAAGACTCCTTTCCTTTATCACCAAAGCTTGGCCCCTGGAATTTTGCCCAGAGGGTGGCAGTGGGCAGCAGGACTCCAATTGTTCAGTAATATTCTTGTTCCTCACAGCAGCCCCAGTAACACCACAGGTAAAAATCGAGCAAAGCTGGACTTGAGCTCAAGTCTGTCTGGGACGTGCTCCAGTGTTCTTTTCACCCGCCACATACTAGCTCTGTGACCTTGGGCAAGTCAGTAGCCTCCCTAAGCCTTAGTTTCCATATCTGTAAAATGGGGATATGCAGAGCACCTGGATCTCAGGGTTGCTGTCAGGGTTAAATGAGGTAATGTCTGTAAAGTCCTTGGCACAGCACCATGGGCAAAGTAACTGCTCAGGAGGCGGTGGCTGTGGAACCTGTTACAAGGCAGCTGCGGTAATAGCCAGTCTCCAAGGAGGTTCCCAAAGGTCCTTGCCTTCTGGGATCCATGCTTTCGCGTAGTCTAATTTCACACTGTGTGGGGCCAACCTGTGTGACCAACGGCTTTTATAGAAGTGACATTGGGCAACTTCCAAGGCTGGGTAACGAAGCACATAGCGGTTTCTTTTTCACTTTCTCAGACCCCACATTCTGGGGGAAGGCGGCCACCATGTGGTGCGGGCGCTCAAGCATCCCCGTGGATAGGCCCACACAGGGAGGAACTGAGCTTCCGCCAACTTGCCAACCATTGGAATGAACCACCTTGCAAGTGGAACCTATAGCCCCAAATAAGTCTTCCTAGGACTGTAACCTTGGTGAGAAATGCTGAGTTGGAACCACCCAGCCACTCCTAAATTCCTGATCCACAAACCATCAGAGATAATGAATGTTTATTGTTGTTTTAAAAATACTAACTTGCAGCTTGCTATCTCCCTCTCCCTCTCCTTCTCCCTCGCCCTCTCCCTTGCCAGCCCTCATGTTGTGAACTGCCCCATAGCCATCGATCCACAAAGAACTGAGTCCTGCCAACACCCACACAAGTGACCTAAGAGGCAGACAAGGTCACGGTCCTGGCCGCAGCTTGACTATGATCTCATGAGAGACCTGAAGGCAGGACCACCCAGCTAAAGCTATGTGCAGATTCCTGACCCAGAAACACTGTAAGATTATATATAGTTGTTTGCTTAAGCCACTACATTCTGAAATGATTTGTTACACAGCATTAGATAACTAATACACTGAGTCTGTGACCACTTACTGAATCTCACTCACCCATTAGCCTGAGGAGGGCCCTGTGAGAGGATGATCATTAATCAAGTGTCTCCTGCAGACATTGTACGTTTGTAATCAAACTTATCTTCACAACAACCTCCAGGTTAGGTATTGTTATCCCCTTTGCATAGATGGGGGAGCCGGGGGTGGGAATCTGTGGCCCAGAGAATTTAAGTGACTGACTGGCCAAAAACAACCCAGGAAATAACTGAGGTCTGAAGCCTGATTCTTTTGATTCCAAAGGATTCCCATGCCACCACACTGAACCTTGCTTGCTGCCTTCTCCAGCAAAACCACTTCCAATTCATAAAACACAGAATGCATGTGCAACTTGAAAGATAATGTGCTCACTGGGTTTGGGGCTAGAAAGGTAAAGATGCTCAATATATCAAATAAAACTTGATTTATTATGTTATACAGTTCGACTCCCAGAAAACTTTTCTGGATGCATCTAATAATTGCAGTCCTCACCCCCTCTCCCCGCCCCCAAAAATGCTGAGCATGAAAGTTCTCCCAGCTAGGAATTAAACTCATCCCAGAGCTGCCAAATGTGTGTGTATATATATATATATATATATATATTTTAATTGTCAGACTAATCTACAGGAAAATACTGCTGGGAACCCACAGTGTTCTTGTAATTCATGTTTAATATAGTTGCTAGCTTGCAGAGGAGAGATCTGCTGACATTTATTAATGAAAATTTCACACCATCTGAAAGGATGGAATTTTTACCCCTCATTTTGAAAAAAACATGCAGCTTGTGATTTATTTTAATGCCTCAGTTTTACTTCCCCTTGAATGAAGTTGTCTACACCCTTGAAAGGGTGATTTTTCACTTGCCACCAGTCTTGGAACCGAGAAACAATTATATGAAAAAGAATTTAACCTGCAATTTATCAACAAAGCCATTTTGCCAATTTTCATCACAAGGACACTTTTTTTTCTCATTCTCAATTGGAAAAGGAAAAAAAATGTGGATTCATTATGTGTATAAACCTACTCTTGGTCTATAAGTTTAAGGAGGAAAACTGACCTTGAACTGTATAGATCTACAGTGTACAATGCAATATGGTGTAGCCACCAGCTAGCTACACATGGCTTCCTATAGCTACATCGAGGGCTTGAAATGTGGCTATTCTGAATTATGATATGCTCTAAGTATAAGACGCAAACAAGTTCAAAGACAGTGCAAAAAATATAAAAGATGTCAATAATATTACATTGATCATATGTTGAAATATAATATTTAGATACAGTGTTATGTAAAAGAATATTAAAATTAACACCACAGGTTTTTTTCCTGCTTTTTAAACACGGCTCCAGGAAAATTTGTAATTTCATATGTAGCTTGCATTTGGGGCTCACAACATATTTCTTTTGAAAAGAACGGATGTAGATAATTTTTTTATGTGGTAAATGAATGTGACCCGTTCATGTTCCTTGCATCACAGGTAAACACAAGCCCACCGGGGGATCACTGACTTGGGAAGGACATTTTTCCTCCCAGTTTCTCATCTGCCTAATTCTACTTCCCAACCCTCTTCACCGTATGTTCTAGGCATCCAAGTCTACTGACCTAAAAGTGATTTTAATGTCATAATGTCCATATTACAAATATACCACAGGGTCAAGAAAAAGGGAAGGGAAGGGGGAAATGAATGGAGCAAAAAAAAAAGAAATCATCTTTTTAAAGAGCATGAACATTTGGCACTTGAATTTCAAGATGAACCCAACTCTGAATAAGATCTCCGTTTCAGTAAGGAAAATTATACAGTAATTAACTAACAAGCCAAAAAATCACAGGAGACACTCATTGAGGAACAATGCAAGAAAATGATTCCAGCATGCCCCGGTCTGATTACCTTCTCTAAGTAACCAGCTCTCTTTCATAGACAAACGGGCAAGTGGCAGACTTTAATAAGAGCACTCAAAAACAACATCTGGAAGGTAAATAGATTTACATTTTTAATCTGACATTATTGGAACAGCTTCCCTGCATCATGAAAACTCCACTTTAATAATTTAGGTTGTTTTTCTCAGTGCCCCTCAGCCTACTTTTTAAAAACACACCTCTGTTTCAAACTAGATTCTTTGGGCTTCACTGATTTTCATGTTTAAAGGCTTAATTTGGGGTGCTGTTTGATTGCCTAATCCGGGGCTGATGCTGTATGGGTTTGTACTTCATCTTGGGGGAGGAGGGAGAGCAGAGAGATGGATTTTGTGTTTGCTTTTTGTTTGTTTGCTTGCTGAGCTTTCGGTGCATTCCCACACCCAATGTGGAAGGGAGGGAGCAGGGAAGGGAAAATTGTTGACAGCTTCCGGGACCCTTCAACCTACATGTAAGGAAAGCACAGGAGAATTACAGGTGCATTGGCTTCTGTCAAGCACTGATCACAGCTCCTAAAAACTAGTTGGTGACTTTGGCTTTGTTCAAGTCAGAAGTCTGGGTATGAGCCTCAGCTACCCTGTCCTTCACTTCTCAGTATGATCAGTCACCATGATTTGTAGACTCCACCTACTGAATGTTCTTGAATCCAAGTCACCCCTGCCCCGCCGCTTCTTGAGTTCAGACGTCCGTGTACCTGTGCCTGGGTTGCTTCAGCCCTCTCCTAACTGTTCTTGTCTGCTGCAGACCTCTGTGGCTCCCTACTGGACAAGTGCAGACTTAGCTGAGAATATCCTTTATGCTGCTGCTGAGGCTGCCCCTCATCGGGGTCAGGGGTGGAGAGAGGACGGAAGGGTGAGACCAGGGGAGTGAACGGGAGATCTGGGGCATGTTAAGGAGGTTATTGATTATCCTATGAGTAATAGGAAGCAGAAACATGCATGCACAGATTTGTACAGAGGTTAAAAGCAAGGGTTCTGGAATCAAACTTAAATTCAGTCTGACCTTGCCACTTAGCAGTGTGACCTTGGGCAAGTTACTTGGTCTTTCTGAGCAGATTTCTTCAACTGTGAAATGGAAAGTAAGACCCCTCTGAGGTAAGCTCAACTGTGATATCTAAATGAGGCAGTACTTAGCATACTACCTAGTATAGAGTAAACACCCTACTAATTATAATTAATATTACTATTAATAACTCCTAATCTTTCTAGGCTTCTTCCAAGAAGCCCTCCATAAGCTCTCAAGACTGAGTGAAGCCACATTCCCTTGTGCTCTTGTAAAACCTTGCATTTTTCCCTGTTGGGAGCATTTCTGGGTCTGTATCTTAATGGCCTATTAATGTGTTACTTCTCCCACTAAACCGTAGCTCCCTAAGGGTGGGAACTCTGGCTGAGAAGTGGCAAGAGTTCCTTCGATATTTACAAATGAATGAATACCTTAGATTGCTTGGTACTTTGAATCGCGTGATTTCTTTTGTCTCATAATTACCCCCACCTTACACCTGGGGAAACAAAGGCGCAAAGAAATCAGGTTTTAAGCCTAAAGCCCTACAGCCAAAGCCTTAGGGCTGCAGCTCCTTATCGCACTGCCAGGGCCCGGAAGGAGGAGAAGCTGAGAGGTAACACCTTCTAAGGCAGCCTTCCCAGAGCAGGATGGGTGTTTGCACAGAGCTTCCTGAAATGTGGAAGTGAAGGAATAAAACATTGCAGCTGGAAAAGTAATAGATAGCCAGGAATCAACCCCAGTCCTACCAGAAATAGTAATTCCAGGAAACAGAACAACACACACAAAAGGAAATCGCATACTCCAGGATACTCATGATAAACTCACCTTGGCAAAGCTTGTGTCCTCATGGCCAAGCCAGGGAGGGATTGAATTTAAACGGGAGTTGGGAGGAGGAGGACATTTGCCCAGTGAAGAGCTGTGCCAACCCACCCTGCAGCATTCAGCTGCCTGCCCCATAACCGTGAACCTGATCACAGCGAAACTCCAGAGTAATAACAATGAAAATTTCCAAGGTGGAAAAGATCGGGCCGTGGTAATGCTAGAAGCTGTGCACGCCGGCCAATTGGCTCCAATCTCCCAGCGCAGCGCCAGTGAAGGCAAAGTTGAGGTCGGCACTGGCACGGGCCCGTTGGCTTTGCACCGGAGGGATGAAAAAGGCCTGCGGTTGCTGGCGAGAATCTTCATCCTGCTAAGTGGCCCTGCCAGTGCCGGTATTTGGGATCAAAAGGGATTGGGGAAAAGAGTTTGGAAGACCTAAGGGCAATCTTGCCAACCAGAGCTGACATTCAGGCAGCACACACCAACACCAACAGCCAATTGTCAAAATAATAAGACTCTTCTGGGCCAGTTGATAACTAGCCCTGAGATGAGTGCCTCCGACATTACCCCAGCTGCCCGGCTCCTCCCCTGGGGCCTCGGGTCCTCCCATCGATCGAGGGCCACCCAGGAGTAAAAGTGAAAGAAAGCCTGACCGAGCAGGGAACCAAGTTCTAACTGGTTGGTGCCCGACTTCTGAATATCATTTCTGATTATAACAACTCAAAAATGGGAAATAATTATCATTCACGGGCTCATTCATTCATTTATTCAACAATTCTTTATCAAGCGCCTGCCATGGTGACAGCAGATCAATAGTGTGGTTTTCATGTGGAAAACAAGAACCCCCCTGACCTGCGCGGGTCTGTATAAGCCTAGTTCAGACAGGGAACTGTAGACAAATCAATCAGATGCCCTGGGTGGGAGGATTTGGGCAGTAGGTTTTGGAGGTCTCAGTGCCCTTTCCCTCCATCCATCTAGTCATTCATTAATCAAATATTTATTGAGTGCCTATTTTTTTTTAAAGATTTTGTTTATTTATTTTCAGAGAGGGAAGGGAGGGAGAAAGAGAGAGAGAAACATCGATGTGCGGTTGCTGGGGGCCGTGGCCTGCAACCCAGGCATGTGCCCTGACTGGGAATCGAACCTGCGACACTTTGGTTTGCAGCCTGCGCTCAATCCACTGAGCTATGCCAGCCAGGGCTATTGAGTGCCTATTATATGCAGGGCCCTCTTTGAGTGCAACAAGGGGAGGGGAAGATGAATCACTCAGACCCTGTCCTGCTCTAGTCTGGAGGAGGGGCCAGAACCCGGTCTCTGCACCAAAGCGGAGTGAGAAGTGGCGGGCCAGGAAGAGAAGGACTGAAACCAAGACTTCCCAGGACTGGGGGGCAGTCCGATATCAGGAGATCTGCTGAATGTGTAGCTAAATGAGACACTGTTTATCAGTTTGTGTATTTTTCAATTTAAGTAAAACATCAGATGAGAAAAAAAGTCTCCACCTGCACCTTGAATTTTGATTCCGAAATTGGTCTTCTTGGGAATAGAAAAGTTCTTCCCTGAAAATCATAACAGAAAATATTAAGAGTTTTCTCCGTGGGGATTCCCAGAGCAGTGTTTGGGACAGGGCTTGGGTGCAAGCAGCTATTAGGGATGACTCCAGGAAGCAGAAGTGAGGGGGTGGGTATAGTAGGACAACAGTGGAAGAAAACTCAACAAAAGGTGCATTTGTTGAGTTGGTTAGTGTTGTGGGAGACTGGGGCTTAATCATAATGGGGCCCCTCTGGGATCTTTGTAGATCATACCTCAAGTTATCCCTCTAAGTTGGGGACTGACATTTACCCATGGTCTCCTCTCCCGCACTTGTTGAGCATTAAATCCCCTTCCTGGTTGTCCCACTTTGGAAGAGAACCTCAGGCAGAAAAGCTGAGGAACTGGGTGGATGACGGAGGTGGGACTGGGGCAGGGTGTGAGGAAGCCACTCTTTGTAGCCACAGCCCAACCCCCCTGCGGGCCAAGTGGTGAGGCTTCCGATTCGCCAAGTATCTTACATTCCAGAGGTAGGTCCTATCTCTTTCTTCAGTCTCAGAAGCAGCGGCTGAGACATGGAAAGTTAAAGTGCCTTATTAAAGGCCATGGAGCTAGGAGATGGCTGAATGTTCAAGCCTGTGTTACCCAACGCCCGAATCTAAGCTGTTAACCACGTGGCAATAATGCCTATACTGGGACTTCAGAAAAGAAAAAAAAAAGCAACTGTTTGCGGGATGAGCTGGGAGTGAGGGAGAAACAATATTAGGGAAGATTTAAATACACACTCCCCTCCTTTTATGGAAATAGGGAAAGACAATCAATCTGGCTGTAGATTTTTAAAACTTGAAAAATGTCTTTTAATCACCTGAGGAGACAGGCCATTACAGACAATTCCGTACCCCAACACTCAAGTCTTTAAAAGCACACATTTCCCGTTATCCCAATGAAAGCCCAGCGGATGCGGAGGCCCCGATCCCCCACGCCACGGCTCTACCAGGGCTGAGCACTGAAATGCCCGTGTGATTCTTTATACAATCTATGGTCCTTTGGGGCTTGGATTTTTCAAGAGGTCGAGAACGTTGCTGTCTCTGAAGCAAAACAAAACCGTTATGCATGAAGCCAAAGACAGACGACATTTGGAGAGGTAAGCCGAACCGATGTGTCCACGTTCTGCTGGTCCACCTGTCATGGTCAGAGCGCGTGAGGCCGATCATGTGGGACGAACTGACTGACAAGCCCCTGGTGCTGGGAACGTGGGGAGTAACGCCGGGTCAGGGGTGTGCCGGGTATCTGCAGAGGTCCGCAAGCCCAGCCACCAGGTGTTGGTCTGCAGGGAGGTGAGGGGAAGCTCTTCACACAGAGGACAGAAGCTGCTGAAAAGACTCGGTCCCTCCCATCACAGCTCTTCCCGCTCTGTTTCGTCCGTGCCACGCCCCCATGCTGTCCATCAGCTTGACGTCACGGGAAGGCTCTGTAAGCGAATTTGGAGCTTCGGAGGAGTCATGGCTGAGACCCAGGCGGCTGCCCTCATTCTCTGCCCCTGGGCCCTCCTGTCCAAGGTTCCTCAAACCTGATGTCTGTCCTACTGTACATGGGATGGCTGTGGGACGGCTGACCCATTTCCTCCGGAGCCTGCGACTCCGCTTGGTCAGCCAATTAGGAAGCCGCTCTCGTCCTCGCCTACCAGTGCGAGAGGAAGAAACAGAACCGTCAGGACACGCTTGAAAGGTCTAAAATACCCGAAGAGGAAGAACTGTGTGGTGTGTGACGGTAGAAGAGATAGGAACTGTTTCCCTTATGTGACCCCATGGAAGCCATTCACCACCAGGGCGGTCCCAGGGGGAAGTGCTATTTGATAAAGCCCAAACCAGACTGGCAAAAAGTAATCTGCGAGTTCTTAACTGGAGGCTTTCAGGAATTAAATGATTTATAAACTCTCACACAATCCCAGGGTATCTCATAATGACTTTTTTCTTCCAGGTTCCTTAGACCACACACACTAGCGTCCTCTTTCTGACATTTCCTGCAAACACTCAACGTGATGGTTTGTTCCGCACACAGCCCCTCCCTACCCCCACCCCACCCCCCACCCCCCTCTGTGGTTGGGCTGGGCCCCGTGACTTGCTCTGGCCTGTGGAATATTCGCAGTTGCAACAGTTTGCTTGTGGCTTTTGGCTTGACCTCGTTTGCTCAAGTGACCCACTGTGAGAGCACACCCTGGGAACCTTCTGCTTATTCAGTGTGGGCCCCAGGTCAAGTACACAGGGGCCAGACCTGAACTCATCCACAACCTGGAACCAAGCCCAGTCAGCCAGCCCGCAGCTGGAAGCAGAGCCATGCAGCTGAGCCCAGCCAGAACTGGCCTACTTGCAGCGGACAGCAGACCCATGTGTGGGACAACAGATGTTTGTCATTGGCCGCTGGATTTCGTGTGGTCTGTCCCTCACCAGTGCCTCTCTTTGTACTCCTCATTCGAATTCACAAAAGCCACAAACAATGGCAGGCCCCCCTTCAGAAGAGAAGGAAGGGAGAAGAATACAATGGAGCAAAATCAGAACCTCCTTTAAGACGTGGAGGAAAAAGGCTGGACTTTTTCATGTGTCAATAATTTTTGAATTATCACATCCAGACTAATAGCTGACATTTATTTGTTCTGTGACAGGCACAGTATTACACATTTTATAAACTTGAACATATGTAATCCACCCAATATCCCCAAAAGTCCGAATAAATGTCACCATTTGACAGAAAGAGAAGTGAGGCTTAGAGATGTCACATATCCGTTAAAAGGTGCCAGAGCTGGGATTAAAAATCAAGTTTAGGCAAATCCCAATAATTATTGAGTAACCTAGGCAGTGAACCAGTCTTAAAATGAAATACCATTGCGTAATATAACAAATTGGCGAAGATTAGACACATTCTGATACTGAACGTTGGCACAGGTATGAAAGCAGTGTCTTGTAAGGCACAGGTGAGAATGCAAATTGGTGCTAATGTCCTGGAAAGCGACCTGTCAATATTTATGAAGAACCTGAATATGTGCCTACCCTTTGAACCAGTAATCCCACTTCTCTGATTATGTTCTACGCAACAAATCAAAGAAAGATGTGTTGGAGATTCACGTACAAGGTTGTTCTTTAAGATGTTGCTTACCACAGTGAAAAATTGCAATCAGCTAAAATGCAAAGTAGGTGCAGAATAGTTAAGTAATTGGTGTTGCTACAGGCTAGAATAATATGCAGCATTAAAATGCATATTTTAGTGGTATGAAGAAATATCTGGGCTACGGTCCGAATGTTTACGCCCTGCCCCCAAATTTATATCTTGAAATCGTACAACCTGAGACCATGGTGTTAGGATGTGGGTCTTGGGAGGCGAGTAGGTCGGGAGGGTAGAGGCCCTGTGGATGGGATGACTGACCCTATAAAAGTTGCCCAAGAGAGCTTTCTCACCCCTTCCACCACCTGAGGACACCACAGGGAAGACGTCCTCTGTGAATCAGGAACTGCGTCTTCAACAGACACCACTCTCCAGGCAAACTGATCTTGTACTTTCCAGCCTCCAAAACTGTGGGAAGTAAATTTCCATTGTTTGTAAGCTACCCAGTCTCAGGTGTTTTGTTATAGCAGTCTGCATGGACTAAGACCATTTGCAACACACTCTAAGTCGGGGAGAGGGGTTGCAGAAAATAAAACTGGATTATGTTATATGACTCCAGTTTGGAGAGTATGTTGGTATGTGTGTGTGTGTGTGTGTGTGCAGGATAATACAATAGAGCAATAATTATTTCTGCATGCTGATTTTCTGTGGGAATATTTTATATTTTCCAAACTTTTTTTTGTATTTCTCAAGTTTTACAGAATAAGTGAATATTACTTTTATACCTAGAAACACCTACTAAAATGATTTTTTTAAAAAGAAACACTGACTATTCTCCCTGTAGAATACAAGTACTGCGAGAATGTGTTCACTGATGTAGGACGAGAATAGTGTCTGGCTCCTGATACGTGCTCAGTAAAGATCTGCTGAGTGACGGAAAGTTGGACCCTGCAGCACGTGTGAAGCCAGTACGTACGTGCAGGTACCTATTGCTGCATAAACAGCCACCCTGAAAACAGCAAAGCAGGACTTCAGACAGGACACAGTAGGGTGGCTTATCTCTTTCTGTACTGCCTGGGGACTTAGCTAGGAAGAGGTGAACAGGGGGAGGTGACTTGAAATGTTCAGAGCAGGAATCAGCGGCAGGTTTCTTCCCTCCCACGTCTGGGCCGTGCCTGGATGGAATGACTCAGAGGCCAGACTCAGCAGAATTGTCCCCTAAAGCATCTCCACACACAAACACCATGTCTCCATCCAGCTTGGGCTTCCACAGTGGATTCTGCATGCTCGAGAAGTGAACCTTTTTTTAAAAAAGATTTTGTTTGTTTATTGTTAGAGAGGGAAGGGAGGGAGGAGAGAGAGAGAGAGACATCAACGTGCGGTTGCTGGGGGCCATGGCCTGCAACCCAGGCATGTGCCCTGACTGGGAATTGAACCTGCGATGCTTTGGTTTGCAGCCCCCGCTCAATCCACTGAGCTACGCCAGCCAGGTCAAGAAGTGAACTTTGACCAGGCTCAGCCACTAATACTTTAAGATTTGTTACTGTAGCGATGCCTAGCTTACTCTGGACTAAAACAGTGCTTCCCAAATATATAGCTGTGTCCTGTACTAAGATAGAGCTGAATATACTTTGTCTCCTTGTCTCTGCCAGCCTGGAGGCCAGCCTGGGGGATGTCCTTCTGTTCCATCCTGGGCACAGGAGATACACATGACATGGACCAGCGTGCCTGTCCTGCTGTGCCACTTACAAGGCGTGTGTCCTTGGATAAGTTACAGTATCTTACTGAGCCCCAGTTTTCTCCCTGGCAAAATAAGAATGATGATTACAATACTTGCCTCAGGGCTGTGTGAGCATTAAACCAGAGGAGGCGTCTCATACGTGGCACTTGCCACAGCGTAAGCATTTATCAATTATTGTTGTGTCCATTCTATTATTATACAGTTTCCCCAATTTCTTCATAGGAAGGTGAGGATGGTATCAACTATGCACAATTTTTTAAAAAGTCATCACATTCAGAGAGGGTCCAGCATATTTTGGGTGCGGGAAGGGATGGGGACAAACTGCCAAAGGAGGGCATTGAGCTCCAGAGTTAAAAAGTGAGGAGCAGGGCCGCCTGCTGAGACTATTCAATATCCACTTCTTTCCATACTACCCAGTTCCATATGAGAATGGAGAAGAAGGCAGATTTCATGCTACCTTATCTACTGGAAATACAAGCAGGCACCAAAACAAGGATGGGATGTAAAATACAAGCAGAAAGTAGCTCCCCCCACAAAAAAAAATCTGACCATGGGAACCTTGCTGCAGACTTTGGCTGAGTGCTGAGCTCTCTAGCAGACTGTGCCCGAGGGACTCGTGCTGGCTGCGCGTCCAGGCTCTTTGCCACTTGGTCACGCCATCCCCAGGGTGCACTCCCAAGGGGAGGGCTGCTGGGTGAGCTGAGGGACGTGCTGGGGTTCACGCCCAGTGCTGTGCCTGCGGGCAGAGTCTCCCAAGGGCCCCAAGGCCGGGCTGCCAGGCCCCGGGGAGGGGAAAAGAACCAAAGAGAAACATCCAAGTTTTGTGTTCACCACCATCTCAAATTCAGAGGACAGTCTAAAAAACATCTCTCTGGTTTGCACTTTTTTAGGCCGTTTAATTTTTTATGGTAGAGCATGAACAATGCCACAGAGCAGCTTCCTGTCTCTCGGCCCCCACCCCCCACCGCCCGGGAATTTGGGCTTAAACTGCAGGAGAGGAGAATTTAAATTCTATAAATTAGCTTCACTAAAGATGCTTAAGCATTTATGAAAACATTTGCATATCATACGCAGCTTTATAAAATCTTAAAGGAAAAAAAAAAGTCCCCAACTGCCACGTGAAACTAAGCTGGCAGAAAGCGACCTGCTCAGTGCAAAGATGCCAACAGCTTTACAAATGGGGAATACGGAGTCGGGACTAAGAGCCGGCAGATCATTTATCAGCGACAAAGCAAAGATTCTTACAGCCTGTGTGCTGCAGTCCCCGGGGATGCACCGGCTACATCCTACGCCTCAGAAATGCTATAGATACAGTGTTAACCCGTGTATCCCCGCACGTATGCTGGCAGCGGGGAATGCCCCAGCACCCCACCTTGGGGGCCCAAGACAGGCATTCTGATGCAAAGCAAAGAGTTTTGTTTTCGGGGGAGGCCTGGGGGTAAATCCCGGTTTAGCTGCTAGCCAGCTGGTGACCTTGAGCAGTGGACTTAACCGCTCAGAGGCTCTGTTTCCTCCTCTGAACACTGGGGACAGTAACATCGTGAAGGTGCTCCCTCGGTAAGGAGGAATTCCCTTGCTGCCTTTACTTCTGGACAAACAGAATGAATGTAATCAGACTACAGAGGAGTTCCATCATATACACGTTCAGATAAATGTGTTCAGACAGACATCTGCACTGTAACAGAAAGGAGAGCACGCCAAAGAAGAACATCAGAGACTCGAGTTAGTTTACCCCCTTACCTCAGGCCTCGTGGACTTCCGACTGTGCCGGGGCCCCTGGGGTTCCGGGGAAAGAGGTCACAGCCACAAACAAAGACAGACTGAAGAAAACTAACTTGGGCTTGTTGTGATCCTCAGGGTGTTGGTTTAAGAATAATTTTGACTCTTGACTTTATAAAAATTTCCCTGTAAGTGCTTACTGTAAAATCGGTGACTTCCCCACCCCCCAGAGCCTTCTGATCCCTAAACCAACACACAGTTCCCGCTGCCCTCTTAGCCTCCGGCAGCCTGGGGGCACACACGCTGGGCCACAGGCCCTGTTTCATCCTTTAACCTCTTCGGACCACAGACACCCAACCCCTTTAAAGAGAGGCTTAGGGTTGACAAGGAAGTTCTTGGTCACTAAAACACCTGAAGGGGTTCCAGTTTTTTCCACCTGATTTACATCTTTCCTGTATGTCAAAATTAGGTGGTCCCCCCCAACAGATAAATCCCACCTTTGAAGCAATTATCCTGAGCAGCACCTACAGGTTAGAACTTCCAAGAACAAATGCCTTAGTTAGTAACTATCGCTGCCAACCCCGTGCTATCGCCACTTGCACAGTTTCCCTTTCATACGACACATTTATTTTCATGGCATTTCATGACCAGTCTCCATGGGCAATGGCTGAGCAGAGGGGCGCTCTCAGTTCTCAGGCTTGCTTACTGATGTGTGAGACGAGCACCTTCCAGCAGAACTTTCTGGAATGATGTAAGCCTTCCCTGTCTGTGTGGTCCAGAGTGAGAGCTGCCGGCCACACGTGGCAACAGCACTTGACATGTGACTGCTACAGCTGAGGAACTGAATTTTAAAGTGTATTCCCTTTTTTTTAATCCTCGCCTGAGGATATGGTTATTGATTTCAGAGAGAGAAGAAAGGGGAAAGAGAGAGAGACAGAGAGAAATGTCGATGTGAGAGAGAAATATTGATTGGTTGCCTCCTATATGGGCCCCGGCTGGGGATCAAACTCGCAACCTAGGTATGTTCCCAGAAATCACCTGAGCCAGCCAACTGGAGCTAAAGTATTTGCTTTTAAGTAATTTACATGGTCACATGAGGACAGTTGCTACTATGTGGGGCAGCTCAGTGGTAGACAGACACGACCTACTTAGCACTTGTGCTAAACCACTGCTGCCCAGCGGAAACACACTGTGAACTACACATGGAATTAACATTTCCCTAGTAGCCACACACACTAAAGAAAAGGAAAAGGAAGGCAGTGAAAGTAACATCAATAATATATTTCATTACAAATGACTATTCACAATATTATCATTTCAAGATATAATAAAAAATATGAAAGTAAATAAACAGGAAAGAAAAAAATGTATGATCGTTTAAATATTAATCTTTTATTAATATTATATCTTATATTCTTCTTTTCATACTAAGCCTTCAAAATTCAGCGTGCATTTAATTACGACACATCACAATGTGGGCCAGCCATATTTCAAGTGTTCAGCTGTGGCTAGTGGCTACTATGTTGGGTAACATGACACAGATATTAGCCACCCAGGGGCTCACTTTTCCGTTTGCAACATGCGCATGTTTATGACAATGGTAATCAAAAACACTCTCGTGTTTAATTAGGGATGCTAAAACATTTTCAACACGTACAGCATTCAACGTAAACATCAAACTCACGACATTTATCTTGACCGAAGCACACACACATAGCTGTGCAAAATATTTCACGTTTCCTTTCCTTTCTGTTTCGAATTAAATTTATTAACCAATTCCACCAATATGCCAACATGTATTACTAATTACAGAAGAACAGTTCTACAGTCTGAAGAAATGCAATGTGACTGCATCACAGAATTCTTAAGCTCAGTGCCTAGTAATTTTCATATCAATAATTTCCATTAGTGTAATGAGACACAATAGAAGCTGCTCCTGAAATGAAAATGTGTAATCAAAAAAGCAATTATAGAGAATCATTTGGCAGCGAAGTAGATAACCAATAAGCCAATGACCTGATCAATGGGTATTAGATACATTAAATGCAGTGGATGATCCTGAAGTGTCCATTAGCAGAAATTCAAACGAATAAATTACATAAAAATAATCAATAGAGCTAGCAGGCAATGTAACTTGTAACAGTGGATTTGGAAGCAATTTCAAAGATCTGCATTGGCCACACTTGGGTACCTTCTTGAGTTTTACCTTGCAAGCTATACCTCCTCCCCCATCGTAAGCCTGCTCACTCTTTAATGCTTTTTCTACATTAGTTTGTTGCTTCATCCTTACCACGTAGTAATGAAAAGTGGATAAAAGCAGTCATGTGGGTTTTCTGTCTCTCCAGGACACACCTCACTGAAACATGTTCAATATTTGCTAATGGCTTTGGAGAAGCAGCTGTGATGGTACAGCCTCCATCTTTGGGGGAAAGGCAAAGAGAGGGGAAACCTGAGGGGTGGGTAGCAAGGGGGATAAACGGGGCTGGGGGGAGCAACTTTAAAGACTGGCTGACTGGACGGATGCCTTTTAAACTCGGACGGGAAAGTTGTTTCATGATTGTTCAGAATGTCAGCCCAGCTCCTGATTGGAGAAAAGGAAGAAAAATACAATTCCTGTGGCCTCGTACTATTCCCGACTAATCAGAATCATGCCTTCCGTTCTACAAGTCTGTGTAGTCTGATTTGGTGTACGTCCCGTAAGTGTTTACACATTACCGAGTTAGCTGCCTAAGAGAGAGAAGACAGGATAATGATCTCACTGTTATGGATTATTTAGCTGGTATTAAGCTTTCGTTTGCTTGTCTGGCAGAAGCGAGGTTTTACTTCGCCGAGGAAAGCCAGCAGACGTGGGCTGTGAGCTACTACCCCCTTGGGAAAGGCTTGCCCGGCCTTCAAGGAGCTTGACCCCAGGACTTGGTGGGGAACCCAGGACCCCCTTGAGGTCTTTTTTCTGTCCACTCGTCATGATGTGGCTGGAAGGAAACAGAGGGCTACCATTTACCGAACACCTAGTATCTATCAGGTGCCACGCTAAGCACAGTTAGGTAATACCCAATGTTATTGATGTTTTTTCCTCACAAAGATGTAGGTAGTTTTGGGGAAAGTGAACCATTGTGAACATAAAGAAGAGAAAACCCTTTGCCCCTCCCAGCAGAAAAATCCTGGAACTCCAATATTCTAAGAGAGCAGGGCCCTTTGCTAGCTCTGGTTCACGGAAGTTAATCTGGGGGTGGTAAGGTGCGGCTGCCACTCGCCCCTCTTAACACCAAGGCAATAGTGGCTGTGTGACTGAGCGCAAAGGTTAAGCTACTTACAGCAAGATCAGTAAAAGCTGAAAACATCGTCCTTTCAAAGCGGCAAATAGCATTAAGTCTCAAGAGGTGCTATTTGAATACCTCTCTGTGGAGTTTCTGGAAAAGGAAAAGAGCTCTTTATTTATGCATGTATAAGTAAGCAACATACCTGTTGCTTTTAAGAAACTGTGCAATAACTGTTAACATAAAAGCAATGTTAAAGGACGATATTTTTAAAGGTAAAATCGTGACTTATACAGATGTAGAATGAACACATCTCAAAGATTTTGTTTAACTCATTGATTAATTAAGCAACAAATCAGATGGTACACTAGGTTCAAAGGAGAGTTTAAAAAGCAGATATAGCCCTAGCAGGTGTGACTCAGTGGGCTGAGTGCTGGCCTGCAAATCAAAGGGTCACTGGTTCAATTCCTAGTCAGGGCACATGCCCGGTTTGCAGGCCAGGCCCCCAATAGGGGGCACGCAAGAAGCAACCACACATTGATGTTTCTCTTCCTCTCTTTCTCCCTCCCTTCCCCTCTCTCTAAAAGTAAATAAATAATATCTTTAAAAAAATAAAAAGCAGATAAAGGCACATATGGCCTGATATAAATTTGCTCAACAGACGTAAAACTGGCTGCAGGGAGGGCAGTGGGAGCAATTTTCAATATTCATTTGCATGTTTCAATAGGCAGAATTCTGAGATTCCTGACCCCTCTCTCCTGACTACTCATCCTGGATAATCCCCTATCTTTGGGTATGAACAAGACTCTGGATATTATGGATTTCTTCTCATGATTAGGTTACATTAGATGACAAAGCTGAAGGGATTTTGCAGCTAGAATTAAATCTTTGAGACTTTGAATTAATCAAAAAGGAGATTATCCCTGAGTGGGTATCATCTAATCAAGTGAACCCTCAAAGGGTACCTTCCTTGAAGGAAGAGATTTGAAGCTTGAGACATTCCGCTGGCTTTTGAGAAACAAACCGTTGCGTTGTGGAGAGGGCCAATGGTGGGCAGTGCCAGGCTGCCTCCAGAGGCTGAAGACTGCCAGCCACAAGGAAGAATGGATCCCAGAACTATAACTGCAAGATGAATCCTGCCTACCAGGCAGCGTGTAGAGCAAGAGCAGAGCGGACTTTTTGGACACCTTTGACAATCCAATGTGAGGTCACTGTCAGCCATGACACTTATGTCAAGTTCTATGCCAAGACTGAAATAATGGAGTGTAACAGCAATGCCATTGGGAGGGGCCTAGAAGGCCCACAACCAAAAGTCTGGACACTTGGATAAGGACTCCATCTAGACACCGATATGAGAGGGACCTCCGCCACTTGTGGGCCACAAGAACTCAGAACTCTGACCACACGGCACTTGAACCTGGCTCTACCACGGTCACGCTCAGAGCCCTGCCAAACTCCTGCTCCGCTGGACACGTGGTGCTGCCTGCTGCAGCCTCCTGGCTCGAGATGGTCACCTGCCTCTCCACTTGCGGATGTCACCTCTGCCCACTTCTCTCGTGTGCACTCCCCTTCTCTGTCCACCCTGATAAACCTGGCACTGTGAAAAGACACAAATGTGTGTAAGTGACTCTCTTCAGGGGTGCTCCCTTGCTCACGACAACCAGTGAACTTGGAAGAGGAGCCTGAGCTACAGAAGAGACCAGGCCAACCTCCTGATGTCAGCACGCTGAGACCCTGGCAGAAGACCCAGCTCACCTGTGTCTGGATTCCTGACCCGCAGAAAACACAGGTAATAACTGTTTCTAGTTAGCTGTTAAGGTGGTGGTAGTTTGGTAAGCAGCAATAGAAAACTCATTCACATGTCTACGAAAAAGAATGATTTGTACTGCTCTCAGTGACCTACAATGTACAAAGTTGTACAACAGCTCAAGGCAATAAAAGGCACAGAGATCCCACAGGATCAAATAACCTCTAGATTCTCACTGAATGGACCCAGTAATCCATTTGGTCCCTACCATGAAAAATGTTTCATTTGATAAAGTGCCCGTTCCACAGACAATATTGTTCGATTTTATCTTTATTTGAATAAAATCCCTCCCCCCCTCAAAAATGGATTTGGACTACACTTTAATTTGTTTTCCTGGGCATCTGAGCAGGTGAGAGATGGCTGGCTACCAGGGACTACGGAATGGAGACTTAAGAAGACTGCAGAAAGTACCAGAAGGCCTGAGCTCCACCACACACCAGTCATTGCTGAGAAAATGGAACTGTCCTGTGAGGCTAATGCTCTGTTTTATCCACTCATGCATGCATTCACCCAGCAGACAGATCCGTACCCACCTGGTTCTAGACGGAGACACAGTGATGCACAGACTCCGTCCAGACCCCACCTCAGGGGGTTTACATCCTACAGGAGAAGGAATAACCCAGATTTGGAGACCTGTGTGGAAAAAATTCCAGATTTTGAGAACTATACTGGTATTTGACCCTTGTGTTGAGCCATGAAGAACTTTCTAAGGCTAAAGGTTGAGACCCTACCCCTGTGGAACGAATTTCAGAGATGTTCTGCTTGTTAATTATCCCGGTAAGAGGCAGATCCAGTGCAGAGAATGAGGGTGCCGATGCTGGGTTCTAGACTGACGTGAGGTGGATGTGTAGGGGGAGCTCAAGAGTTAAAAAATTTTAGCTCTAGTTGTAGTTAGCAGGCTTAGGGATTAATGCGTATAGAAAGCTGTTGCAGGAACTGGAATGTATGACCGGACCTACTGTGACTATGGCAAGCCCACAAGCAGTTCAACCTTTGTGCCCCAGGAGGACTGCAGGCAGTCAGGATGGTATGGAAGCTGTTGTGCTCCAGGGAGGAAACATCCGCCAACCAGGATGCAGGGAGAGAATCCCTGTCCGCAGATGAAGGGATGCTAGGAAAACCACTGGATTGCAGCTGTTATCTGATTGACCTTTGCCCTGAATTCCAAACCCCTTACCTACCTTTTTTTTTTCTGAATTCCAAACCCCTTATGTGCCCGTTTCTTCTCCTTATAAAAAAAGATTGGCGAGCCCTGGCTGGCGTAGCTCAGTGGATTGAGCGTGGGCTGCAAATCAAAGTGTCGCAGGTTTGATTCCCAGTTAGGGCACATGCCTGGGTTGCAGGCCACAGCCCCCAGCAACCGCACATTGATGTTTCTCTCTCTCTCTCCCCCCCTTCCCTCTCTAAAAAAATAAATAAATAAAATCTTAAAAAAAAAAGATTGGCTTGAGATGAGATGTTCAGGAGGTTTTTTAGGGTACATAACCTGCCATATTCTCAGATTGCTGGCATCTGAATGAAGCACCACCGATAAAGATTCAGTCCTCGTCTCTATTTACTGGTTCTGGTATTGACAGGCAGCATGAACGCTGAGCTCTTCCGGTTTCAGATGCACAGATGCCCTGACCACACGAGGAAATACAGACTTCATAAGGGGCTGCCCTGGTGCTGGGACCAGCGCTCATCTGCCACATGGAGCCCTGCATAGACACACGTGGAACATGTAAGATAATACATTTGTTATGTTAGGTTGTGTACATTTATTTCTGTGGTTAGTAGTAATGACAGCTAACACACACAAGCACTTACTACGCACTAATCACTGCTCTAAGTGCTTTCCATGCAGTCATTTATTTAATGCTCACAGTAACCCAGTGTGGTAGGTACTGTTACCACTCGCACGTCACCGATGAGCCAACTGATGCAGAGAAAGGTTAAGAGATGTCTCCAAGGTCCAGGAGCTGGTGAGTGTGAGCTGGGATTTACACCCAGACAGCCTGGCACCAGAAGCCCAGTTCTTAGCCCTCACGGGGAACCATCTTTGTGGTAAGGATTCCCTTGGGCACAGCAGGAGCCACATCTGGGGATTGGGGGAGGGGCTAGTTCTGAAGTGGTTCTACCTTGCAATTGACTTCAGTTACCCCAGAGCTTCAGTATACTCAGCAGTAGTAGTTCATCTTCAGCTGTCATACGAAATTAAGGCCTTTTGATATTTAACTCTGGCTATACTGTGTGGGGACATGCTGATTGTACACCAAGTAACACTAAGTTATCTTGCCATCCCTGCAAATCTGTCACCTATTTAAAAATGTCTCTTTCCTCATCTCTCAGCTTCATTTCTGCTTCCTTTGAAGAAATGGAGTTCCTCCTCTGGGGACCCTGTCTTAGAAATACATCTGGCTCGGCTCCCCACTGGGATCTAACCCCCCCCAGGAAACAAGCTCTGTAGTGGCAGATCCCCTGCAGCTGCCCACAGACAATCAGTAACACAAAGGAGGACTGAGCGTTTCAAGTTTCCTGTTTACAGCCTCTGTCCAATGGGGATCTCTCCGGGAGAAGTATAAGGCTGGCAACAAATTAACAAGGGTTTGGTTATTTTACAAGGCAGAACAATGGTTCCTCTGACCACTTTTGATTCATTCCATCTCTGTTTCCATGGAGCATCATAAAAGGACCTATGTGTGTGTCAAGAGAGCTGAGGGAGAGACGCGGCCCGGGGCAAACGGGAGGAAGCACCGCCTGAGGAGTCTGCATCCGAAAGTTCCCGTTTGGTGGGCCGCGCTGCCTGGGGAGCTGGGGATGACCAGATTGGATAGCACAGCCCCCATTCCACCAATCGCATTCTTTCCTCCTCAGGAGATCTTGACGCCGAGTTTTGGTCCCTTTTCAGACTTATTCTTACCTCCATCTGGCGACTAACTGGAAAAAAGCTGTTTAGAAAATCAGCCGTGTCTGCTGAGCAGCCTCCCTCCCAGGAGGAAACAGTCAAAGAATTTCCTGGGGCTGATGCTGGAAGTCAGGGCTACTGAGGTGAACATCTATGTCTTCTCGGCTGCCCAGAATCCCTTCCCTGTGAACCCCACCCCCCCCCTTTTTTTTTTTGACAACTCCACCATCCCCTTCCCTTCTCAGTGGTGATTCTAGCAAGATCTAACCCCTGGCTCAGGAGTAGATTGAGCATGTGATTTAGGTCTCAGCCAATCAGTGCATTGCATTTTCTTGGCCGCCAGTGGTGGGTTTATTGATAATCACCTGATTTAATTAGAGTCAATTAGAGGAGCAAGGAGATGTTTGCTGGGAATTCTGGGGAGGAGAGTCTCACGCCGTCCTTGCCTGGACTTAAGGGGGGTGTGGGGTGGGGGGCTGCTGTGGCCCACAGGGGGCGCTGCTCTAAGGGTACCGCCAAGCCAGGAGAAGGAGAGAGGCACTCCGAATGTGGAGGACAGGGCCCTGAATCAATCCATGTCTGAGGGAAGCCCTGGTTCCAGACACTCTTACACGACGCAATACATTTTCTCTGGGATTGGTACTGTCTTGGGTTGGATTTTGTTTCTTGTAACTGAAAAAGTGTCTATTCCCCACGAGGAAAGGTGGAGAGGACACTCTAAGAATAAGCGCTGCCCGAGGAAGGGCGGTTCACAGCCCTTCGGCCGGGAAAGTGATTCTCACCTGAGGGTGCCGGTCCCTTTACAGCTGGCCCGAGAAGGCAGAACCTGCAAAGTCTGCTCTTAGAGCCAGTAGCCTTTCCATCTCCTCCCACCTGAAACTGGCATTTTTATGGGGGGGAACATCTGTCTAGTCTGTTATTGAAGGGATCGCTGGGCCTGCCTTCAAGCGAACACAGACGTGGGTTGCATTCTTCAGTGAAGGTCATATATATATATTTTGGTCACCATGCCTCTTAGGTGCTTATGTTAGCATCTCAATTGCACCACCTTTTTAGCTGAGGTTTGGCATAGGAGACATTTGGCCTGTGGACCCAGAACCAACTGAACCCCGCCTCGCGGGCCAACCCCATCTCTCCACAGCGCCCCATGCTGGCAAGGAGTAGCACTTTATTTTCAGAGAGAGTTTTGGTCCAAAACCTTAATGTGCCCTTGGGTAGGTGTGCACCTCGCGCTTCTCCTCATCTTTCAGTCCCAATTCCCGGATGTAACCGGTTTATTTTTCTACGTCCATGTCCTCTGCCACTGGTGGGCGTGTGTTGGATCGGGTTTCTCGTTCTTGTGGTTTGTTTGTGATTTTTGATTTTCAAAGTACATTAGGGAAGGAAAAGAGAACATTTTGCCATCTTTGCCCGGCATATTTGCCCAGTGGCCGCCCAAGTCCTGTGTTAAAGAACAACATTCTGCTGAGTACATGTTAACGATCTTATTGGCTTTGTTCAGCCATTCATAAATTGGACAGCATCCCATCTGGCAGACACAAAGGAACTCTGACAAGCTGTACGAGGTGAGAGATTTTTTATATACCAAAGTAAGCAGGAATAAAGACGTTATAATGGGCCTTTGCTCGCTGATGAAATTAGGTTAGTTTCCTCGTGTGGAGCAAAGGGAAGGCTGAGAGCTGGGTCCGGGGACGGGTGCGGAGCAGCGAGGGCTCATTGGTTGACCCAGGCCTTCATGTTCTGGTGCAGCCAAGCCTGGAGCCAGTTGAGAACTTGGAACCTCTGAACCTGCTTCCAAGTGGGAGGTTGAAGACGCGTCTCAGGAGAGAGAAAGCGAAAGGGTGGGGAGAGGGGGGAGAGCATGCATTAAGGCTGCCCTGCCATTCTGGCCACGAGGAAGAGAAAGGAAGAGAGACTGTACTTACATGTGCTACGGCCTTGTTTCTGTTGAAATGACCGCCTTTATGAAATGTGAGCCGGGGAGTGTCTTGAAACCAGTGAGATCCATACCCTCCTCCTCAGAGCAAAGCGAGACAGGAGATAAAAAGAGAACTTCTGAAAGCTTGTTCTTAATACTTACCATTATTGCATTAGTTGGGATAATGCTGGCTGCCGTGCCAAATCATCTTCAGAATTTCAGTAGCCTGATGGAATAGAAGTTGATTTCTTGTTCGTATAATAATCTAAAGCGGCTAGTTCTCACTGACAGGCCGCTTTCCCCCACTTAGGGACGCAAGAGCCCACATGCCTTCCATCTCCGGGCTTCCCTCAAAGGCCATGGTTTTCAATTTTAATTGCCCAATAGGCTTTAAAAATACTAATACGTGGGCTCCACCCTGGGAGATTCTAATTTCCTTGGTTCGAGTAGCAGCTTGGGCACTAATATGCTGTTTAAAATACCCCCAGGGGAGTAAAAAGTGCAACTGGTGTTTAAATAGGGCATTGCCCCAGGGCAGCGGCTTCCAATGCGTGGTCCCAGGACCGCAGCATCAGCAACGCTGGGGAATTCGCAGGACTTGCACATTCTAGGATCTCAGATGGATTTGCAGAATAAAAACTCCGGGGATGGGGCCCAGCATTCTGTGTTTTAACAGCCTTCCTGCTGATTCTGGTGCACTGTCAGGTTTGAGAATCACCGCCCTAGAGCCCCAAAGTTCTGTGCATCCATATGGAACAGGAGATGGGGAGCTCGGAGGAGCACAGCTGCTTCTTAACAGCCTGGGGCCGGGAATGACCTCACAGTCCTTTGGTGATGTCTAGTCACATGGATCCTGACTGGCAGCCTGTTTTGGCCATAAGCATATGCTTTTGGGTTATCTGCACTGACCCTGGATTCCACACCGAGTCAGGATTGAGGGAAAATTCCTACCTAGTTCTGCCTGTCCCATAGATAGATGGCCAGGGCTCACAGGTCCTAGGGTTTTGAAACTAAACAAAAACCTGTAAGAAGACATGCAAATTGTTTATGTTGATGAAGAGCAGAATGGGTTCATTCAGATAGGAAAATTAACGCATAAAAGTTGGATAAATTTGTAAGCAATTGACCACATCTTGAAACTCATCTATTAAAGAGGTCAAATCAGCCTTGGCTGGCGTAGCTCAGTGGATTGAGCACGGGCTGGGAACCAAAGTGTCCCAGGTTCGATTCCCAGCCAGGGTACATTCCTGGGTTGCAGGCCATAACCCCCAGCAACCGCACATTGATGTTTCTCTCTCTATCTCCCTCCCTCCCCTCTCTAAAATGAATAAATAAAATCTTAAAAAAAAAAAGAGGTCAAATGTCTCAAAAAATTCTCATTCTGACTAGATCTCTCCGTGATTCACCTCCTCCCATTCACTCCATCCCCTACCCCCCACCCCGGGGTGGGGGCAGAGATGGAAGCTTACATCTGTACCCACGGGTCATCTCAGAAGCCGACCCGGAAGGAACCTCCGTGCCCAAGACTCTGCTATGCCGTGATGAAGAGAACAAAGAACTTAAAGTCGGGCAGTCTGAGGTCTGTGCCCTGGCTTTGCCGTTTCTTTCTCCTATGACCTTGGCGGAAATGCTTAACCTCTCCGGGCCTTGGTTCCCCCGTCTCTGAAAGAGAGAAAAAGTCCAGGCTTGTAGAGTTATTGGGACAACTACATGAAATAATGTAGGTAATAATGGTGCTTGAAAAACCTTAGCTGTCTAATCCCTGCTTTTTTCTCCCTACACTCAGGGTAGGAACAAAGCCATAGACATAGGCAGACACCATAGGCCAGGTTCGGGTCCCCATTCCAGGCAGATGTCACGTGGTTGAGTTTTGGCTACCTTGTAATGACAAAGAATTCAGGCCATTCTTATCCCCAACAGGCCACACGAAGGAGACAGTACTTAAGATGCTTTGAGACTGTCTGAGGGTAGCTAAGTGCAGCCTATCTTTTTAAAGATTTTATTTATTTATTTTTTTAGAGAGGGAAGGGAGGGAGGGAGGGAGAGAGAGAGAGAGAGAGAGAGAGAGAGAGAGAGAGAGAGAGAGAAACATTAATGTGCAGTTGCTGGGGGTTATGGCCTGCAACCCAGGAATGTACACTGGCTGGGAATCGAACCTGGGACACTAGTGCAGCCTATTTTTATTAAAGCTGTTTATACTGAGAAGGCGTTCAGGTCAGGCCTGCCTTTCCAGTCTGCCTCCTTGGCAAGGTGATGGGCCCAGGCCTCTGTCTGCTACGTGTCCCTTGTGGTTTGTGTCTGCTCTGGCTTTGGTGGTTTGTGTCACTCAGACTAGATGCCAAGACGATGATATGGTCCAGTGAGCTAAGGGGCAGCCCGGTTACCTGGAGACTGAACTGTCTGGGACACTCAATTAGCCTGCGGTACATAGAAGGGAAAACCGGTGAACCCTTCACCCCTTTGAGGGCAGAGGCAACGCAGGCCTTGTGAACACCTGGAATGTATACCAGGCCCAGGCCCTTGAACGCTAAAGGGTGATTCGGAGTCTGTGATCTTTACAGAGGTCAAGTGGCCACTGCAGGGCAGGGGAGGGGATGACGATGGGCAACCGCTGGCACTGAACGATATTGTGCATCCAAGATAAAATGCCTAATTCCTGGACGTTTTCATATCCACATCTCAGAGTTAGTACAGAGCTCACGACAACACAGTAGCAAATGTAATAAACATATGTACAGTGCTTTGCAATTCACAGAACATTTTCATACACTGGAAGAAAGCTAGTCCTTCCCATTTCCTGGAAGCACATGTTTGTCATGGGCAGAGATCCTCTGGTGGCATGGAATACAAACTCACCACGAGGTACCAGTTACCCCTGCGATAGCCAGAGGTACCCCCTGCCTTTCTAAGGAAGACAGGCCTGCATCAAAGTGGCATTTTTCTCCCCAGTCGTGCCTGAAGCTAAAGCTCGGGAATCAGTTCTCGCTGCCAAGCGTACAACATGGCTGGGACGGTGTGAGCTCTGCAGAACCCACGTGAAAGGTAATCCACGTTCCTCCTTCAGCAGCTACTCTCAAATTCACAAGGACACATCCCTCCGTGGAGTGTCTGGATGTTGTACTAAGCTTGTCACATGTCATTAACACAGTTCAATTCTACAGTTGAACTGACTGGGCAACCTGATTTCATGGCAAACTTGTTTTTGCCAATTGCATCAGCATCTTCCCGAAATATATGGGAGTTGCTATTGACAGATGGTCGGAGAGGGGCCCAGGGAGGCTGCTGACAGGCATCGTGAGATGGATCGTATGTCCTTGGTGAAGCTGAAGACGGTCCCATCGGAAACGTCTTCACGGGCCTGGAGGCCGCTAGAATGGAATGGAAGCGCTTCGAGAGAACTGCCAGTAAAAAGACAGAAAACGGGCACACCTTCCAGAGGTAGTTTGGCAATCCGTGTTCAGTCTGAAAACACCCGTGCCCTTTGATTCTTGTTTGTCTTCCCAGGTTTTAGCCGAAAGCACTGTTCAGACATGTATGCATAGATTTCTGTAATTTTCTCAGTGTTGCATTAAACATGGAATGGAAAAGAACTAACTGGAAATCACCTAAAATCTCACAGTGGTGTGCTGGTTATATTTATATCCAAGCTGACTATGATAAAAAAAATATCAGAGTAAAGAACTGTTTACAGAGGGTGATCTAAGTGTGTGAAAGGAAAAAAGATTGGAAGAAAACATTTGCTACATGTTAATATCTCTGGGTGGTGACGTAATGAGTAAGTTTCCATCATTTCACTTTTTGTATTTCTACTGAAATTCCTGGGCAAGTGTCAGGAAAATATGTGCTATTTTAAGTGCATATAAACAACAATCTATAGAAAATTTTGGCGATAATCAATACCACCATTTTTTATATTATAAGCTTTGTTTTTGTACATGGAAATTTTATATATAGTCAGTGCTTATAGTTTTGTATTCTATTTTTTTTACAACCTAAGTAAGAATAACACTCAAAAATCTGACGAACCTGAAAAACTGTATGTGAATTATTACACGAAATATTAACTTAACTGTTTGAAAATTGCTAATCAACATATGTGGGGTAACTCTCCTAATCAGAAAACCTGCTTATCCAAAACAAGTTACCTTCTTTCTATAGCAGAAATACCACTGTAGGCTTAAAATTAGAAATATAAAACTAATTCCCTGAATTTCACCAGTTTAGCCCATTGTTGAAATCTACTAAATACTCCTCAAGAACATCAGAGTTAAATGTAACTCAATCCACTGGAGAGAGGGAACAATGGATTTACAAAAACACCAGTGAATGAAAAATCTGTTAGGCACAAGGAAGCAGCAATAGCCATAAAAATGTTTCTGAGACAGAGACACACTCGGAATTGCAGACCATAGTGCAGCACACGGAGCTGTGGCTAAGGCACTGTCTTCATGTCTATCATGACCATGACCTCAAGGGACATTGGGAGAGTCTGAAAATTCAGCATTTGAATGATCAGGACAGATCCAGAAAACCAGTCTATGTATTATCTTCCAAAAACAATGCAGAATCTTTGCTTTTACTTTCGCAAGGCCTGCCTCACACAATTCAAGTCAAAATATTAATTTCATCAAAGAATTATTTTTGTCCTTCCATGAAAAGAGCACAGAAAACACGTCATGACATTACTTGGCAAGGTCAAGAAAACTCATAATCTTGACTCCAGGGGGAAGACAGAATAATTGTGCTCCCGTCTAGACCAGCAGTTCTTAACTAAGGGCAATTTTGCCCCTTCAGGAACACTTGGCAATGTCTGGAGACATTTTTGGTTGTCACAGCTGGGCTTGGGGGAGGGGGATGCTGCCGGTATTTAATGGGTCAAGGCCAGAAATACAGCTGAATATCCTACAAAGCACAAAACAGCCTCCTACGACAAAGCATTGCCTGGCCCAAAATACCAGTAGCGCCAAGGTTTAGAAACTCTGATCTAGAAAGAGATGACCAAATGCAAGACCCCTGCCATTCTGCTTTCTGTTTGTAGGTGCAGGGGTGCAGGCAGAGGAGAAGGCTACGGGAGGCCTCACTTTTCCTCCCATCCAGGTGCAGGGGCCTGGGGCCAGGTGGGGGAGTGGCTCCCGACTCCTGTTGGCTGAGGCCTCAGTTGCACATTTCATTAGGACTCAACAGAAAAAAAAATCTTGGTTTAACTGGAATTGCCTCTTAATTTAGCAGACTTTTTTTTTTTCTCCCATGCAAGGCAAAAAGAGCAAAATTCATGGAGCTTATTTAAGGAACTTCAAAAACATATCCTGAGGTCAATTACTATTTCTACCCAATCTCCTGTTTTGTTTTCTGGACAATGGGCATCGGGGTCCAGAATGTTCAGCCTGAGGTCTGGCTTGACCCTCAACTACCAGAGAAGCATTCAATCACATTTGGAGTGAACTGTGTCTTAGGCAGGAAACTCCACTCAAACCTTTCAGTAATATTTCCAACAGCAAGTTTTGATGTTAGAAGGATTTTCTGGTTAACTCTGAGAGCACTTGGAATCTCCCATTCCCTGGGCGTTTTGACTAATTGGAGTTTTCCTGTAGTTTACATTCCCTAAGATGTTCTTGACAACCACAAGTTTTATAGGAAAGCTACTGATGGTATCAAAAACTCCAATTCAGACTTTCTCTTTCTATATTTTTATGTCTATAACGTTGGAATGCATGAAAATAAACACGTCACATTTCTCTGTAAGCAAGAAAAACAAGTCAGCCGCTTGGGGTTTTGTATTGCTTTGGTCTAAACAAAACAAAGACAACACTCAATAGGTAGAGATGTCGGCGGGAGAGGGTAAAAACTTGGGTTCCAATTTGCAACGTAGTCCAGGATGGGTGGCTTTACGTGTCTCTGTCAGTGGCGAGGAGTCTGGAAAGTCCGATTTAAAGTCTGATTTGCATGATCGTCTTGCTGGGAACAAACCACAGTGAAGTAAATGCTTTTTGCCTGAACCCACCGTATCCCGTCCGGACAGGTTCCTAAACCAGCTGGGAACAGCCGGGGCTAGCTCCTCTCCAGCGTTATTGCTCATTGGCAGCAACGGGTAGCGTGTGAGTTTGAGTCCATGGCATATGGGGGGAAACAACAACGAAGCCAAACTCTGAAACTCCAATCAGCTTTAATTAATCAAGAAAAATCAACAGCTTAAGAATGAACACCTACAGGGCTAGTGGGAACCGAGTGGCTACAGAGCATTTCGAGGTCCAGCGGAGGGTCCTGCAGCCCTCTCACCTTCCCTGCCGCTTGGCTGTTCCACTTCAATAAATATGGTGTTAAGAATTGCTATTCTCTACTCCTCCCCGAAGTAGCCATGCTTCATTTAGAAAGCGCAGATGTGTTCTTAACAGATCGCATGCTAGCAGGTTATTCTCCCTGTCTCTTGTCTCTTTTCCTGAATATACAGAACACTCTATACTGTGCCAGTATTGAGAGCCAGAGCCTCATGTCCAGAATTTGATAGGATCTCTGGAACAGGCCAGCCCAGTCAAGACACATTGTTTTCTGTGGCATAATGTGGAAGAGGGGAAACCGCATCCACTCGGGTTCTCCTCAGACCTAGGTTGAAAGCCTTCCTCCCTGCTTTCCAGCCACGGGACCGCAACAGAATCAACGTGCTCCCCTGAGACTTGGCTTCCTCCCTGGTAAGTGGTTTTAGAGCGTGTGCTGCACAGCGTGCAGTGAGGACTGAAGTTCACAACAAGTGAAAAGCAAATGGCGGAACGCAATGCACACTCATCCCGTTCCCTGTCCCTCTGACACGCGGCATAGCATAAACCACCCACAGTTACTCGGTGTTGTCACTGCTGAGTGTTCCATTTAAATACTTTTGCTTTTTTAGGGAAAAGGGTGAAAGCATCAGAAACTGAACCGATAGTGAGGAATTCAAAGGTCATTTTTGGAGCAAGTTCCTGGTGAACTTATGACAGGTATGACTCATGATCTTCGGTTTCCTACACGTAGAGTTCTGAGTAATGAGAACGGGAAGTTTCTGCTGATGACCTTGATGGTCTGCAGAACCCTCGGTCATTTCTGATAAAAGACGTCGTGCTTTCCTGTGTTGGTTCGGACTCTTGGGTCGCAAGAAGGTAAGGTACCGCCGACTGGCTTGGATGTGGATCTCACATGTATAAGTCTATTTCACTTTGGCATACAGGCCTGACATGCCTGATTTGTGTGTGTGTCCATGTCATTTTTACCTTTCCAAATGTCAGCTTTATCTTCACATCCCAAGTGGCAGAGAAAGAGTGGCCCAACAATTCTGGAGGTCTTGTGTTACATGCCCAATCACATGAAGTTACTGACACAACTCAATGGCGCTCCATTTCAAATTCCCAGGGAAAGGAGCTGGTTGGCCCACCTAGGGTGCACTGTACACCTTATCTGTGCCCAGGCAGGCAGGAGCCGGCCATGCAGACCCGCTGGCGAGGTTGCTCCCATGATCCTGAGGATGGGGAGAAAGGCGGAGTTCTCAAAGAGTGGGGCGAGGGGACGGTCATTAGGTGCAGACACAGCAAAGGTGTCAGCAAAGGTGTCATTCTGCTTTATTCAGTAGGAAAAGAAAGTAAGTTAATACAATGTGGAATAATTTTCCGTAGGCAGGGTCACAACCTCAAAGGTATTCTGCTATCCCACAGCTAAGAAAAAAATTTGATGAACCCAAACTTATTTTAGCCTATGAAGAGGAGCAGAGTTTGACACCCCAACATATGCCTCCATGGAATAGTATTTTAAGCTGGTTATTTTTTTTCCTGCAAACTTATGTTTTTAATTGTTTTTTTATTGTTTATTACAGTTGTCTCTGATCTTTCTCCTTTTGCCCAACTCCACCCAGCCCCCGCCCACAGTCAATCCCCATACCACTGCCTGTGTCTACAGGTCATGCACACATGTTCTTGGGCTACTCCCTTCCCCTTCTTTCACCAGTCCCCCTGCCCCCTTCCGACAGCTGTCAGTCTGTTCCGTGGATCTCTTCTTCTGTTTCTATTTTGTTCATTAGTTTATTTTATTCACTAGATCCCACATATAAGTGAGATCAGACGGCAGTTGTCTTTTGCTGACTGGCTAGTTCACTTAGCACAATAATCTCCAAGCCCATTCATGCCGTCGTAAAAGGTAAGATCTCCTTCTTTCTTTCTGCTGCACAGTATTCCATTGTGTAAATGTACCACAGCTTTTTTACCCACTCAGCTACTGATGGACGCTTAGGCTGTTTCCAGATTTTGGCTGTTGTAAATGGCGCTGCCATGAACGTAGGGGTGCATGCGTTTTTTTGTATGGGGGTTTGGGGGTTCTTAGGATATATTCCCAGAAGTGGAATTGCTGGGTCAAAAGAGTGTTTCATTTTTAATTTTTTGAGGATATTCCATACTGTTTTCCACAGTGGCTGCACCAATCTGCATTCCCAGCAACAACATACTACGGTTCCCTTTTCTCCACATCCTCGCCAGCACTTGTTGTACGTTGATTTATTGATGGTAGCCATTCTGCCAAGTGTGAGGTGATATCTCATTGTGGTTTTAATTTGCATCTCTCTGATGATTAGTGATGCTGAGCGTTTTTTATATTTTTTAGATAGAGGATGTGACAGGGAGGAACCAAGCAAGGTCCCTTTGATCAAAGTCCTTCCTGTGTCCCAGTGTTAACGGTGGCCCAGCAAACATTCGTTTACCTAATACTGCTTTCCATTTATATGTGACACTTTCCTCCCCTTTGAAGTCCCAAGCCACTTGCCCCCTTTTCTCTATAGTTCCAGACAGCATGGGGTGGTGGGGGGAGGGTGGAGGAGAGGGGAAGATGGCATATAGGCCTGAAATGCCTGACTTGTCCTAAGGGCTCCATATTCTTATGGAATCCCTGTATGTACATACATAATTACATTTGTTTTCTCTGTTAATCTGTCTTATGTCATTTTTAATTAATCGACTGGCCAGGAGTTCTAAGAGGGGAAAGAGGAAACTTTCCCCCTCCCATGCCTGTATCCCAAATGCACCAAATACAGAGAGTGGTCTACTTAACAGCCAATCCCCCTTTCTTTTTAGCTGGTAGGACCCCACCTTTATTTGGGTGTTCACTCCTCCCTCATATCAGTCATAGAAAGATGACCCTGGCCCTGAATTTTGAAATAGATTTGTCTAATGGTGAGTCATGATCCCATTTGTGTTCTCACACAGGCACATGACACAATTCTGACCAAAACACAATGATGAGGAATCTTCTGAGAGGCCTCCTGCAAAGACTTTTATCTCACTGATAAAAAGATACTCACAGGAATACTCCCTATTCTTATAACATTTGAGTATCTGGGTGTGATGCCTGGAACTGTGCAGCCATCTTAGGAGCATGAGGTTGACCTCACATGAAGATGGAAGAGAGGAGGATGAAAAGAGCTTAAATCCTTGATGACACCATTTGAGTTACTGGGTTAACCCAGCTGAGATTGCTTTATCTCCAGGATTCTTGTTATTTGATCAAAGTAATGTTCTTATTGTTTAAGCCAGTTGAGTTGATTTTAAATTTTATGTTACTGGCACCCCCAAACATCCTAACTGATCTACCTCCTAATTAATACAAGTCACAGAGCCACAAATGCGACATGCTTTAATAACAGCTGACAGAATAGCATGGAGAATAATCCTGCAAATGCATGGGAGAAAATGTCCTGTAGGCAACATTGATATGGAGAGCTAAGAGATCATTAAATCTGTTCTGATGCTCCCAGAGCCTATTAAGACATGGCATTTTGCAAGCAGACCAACATTATGTTTTTACATTTATAAAAAAGCAACTTAAAGGAGTTGTTCAGAGTAGCTTTTTTATGCTTCAAAGTCCTTGCTCCTTTAGACAGGGAGCTGGCCAAGTTTAAAGTGGTTTCACTGTGCATTCTGCTCGCTTGAGTTTGATAGGCGGTGTTCTCATGTCAGGCCTGTCCCTGCAGTGGGTGTCTGGGATGCTTTGATGTGGGTTGCATTTGGACAGCCCGATACTTGGGGGAAAATGTGCAGAAATTGAACAAGATTGCTTTCTGCCCAGCTGTTCTCCAAAGGCTCAGACATTTTTAGCGCTGAGCAAAGAAGCTTGTATTTGTTTTGACAGCCTTGGCAGGGGGAACAATGGTTGATTATCCCAGCACTTTACTAACAAATAAGACTGCCTCCAGCAGAGATAAAATATGGGTCTTGACTTGATTGCATTCTATGTCCAAGGGAATTATCTTCTATTCATTCTGATGCCCTTTCATTATGCAGTGTATCTTTTCCTTTCTTTATTCTGGTCCCCCAAATTAACCTTGGGGCTTTCTGTCTGAGGAGGCAGATTCCCGGAACCACCATGGGCACGGTGGTTTGATTATCTTATAAAACATGCATTTTCACTTCTCCAATCTGATTTCTTAGAAGCTTTTTGTTGTTGTTGTTTATTTTCGGTTCTCCAGATGTGTACGGTTAGTTTCTTTTCTAATTTTCTGTCTGCTTGCCTTTGCTATTTATGTTGCTGCTACCGAAGCCCTGGATTTCACATTGTATCTATGAGCAGAAGGGCTCCCCACTTGCTTTTTCTGACCCATGAAGAGAAGTGTTTACAACATAGTAATTATGATTCCTTCAAAACAAAGGGATTTTTCAAAACCTTCATGAAAACATTTCTATTTTTCTCTATTATTTGCCTTCCAAAAGATTTTAAAAGTAAAAAAAATGCAACGTGTATGCAGATAGGCATATAGCTCAATGAATTTTCACAAAGCAAACACACCTGGGTAAGCCTTAGCCCCTCGGCCCCCCTGAGCCCCCCTGAGCCCCCCTGAGCCCCCCACTCTGTCATTACCAGCCCCTCCCCAAAGGATACCACTATTCTGACTTCTATCATCAAAGATGAATTTTGCCTCTCTTTGCTCAAGACTATGTCTGTATCCTTAAATTGTGTTGCTGTGCACAGAGGTAATTTTTTCATTTCTCTTGCTGCGGTCCCATTGTGTAGATACATTGCAGTTTACACTGATGGACATTTGGTTTGTATCCATTTGGGGCTATTACAATAGTACTGCCATCACATTTTTTGGCATGCCATTTGGTGAATATATGCACGTATTTTTCTTAAGTATCTAGCCCTAGGGGCAGAATTGCTGGGGACAGGGCACGCATCTGTTCGCTCACCTTTGGTGGATGGTCGCAATTTACACTCCTGCCACAAGGCTGCGGAAGCCCAGCATCAACTCAAATCCTTGCCGGTGCTTGGTGTTATTGGCCTTTTAATGATAGCAATTCCATTAAGTGTGCATTGGCATCTCACTGTGCTTTTATTTTGCATATTCATGACGACTAACAAAATCATGCACCTTCTTATGTGTATGGGATGGGCCATTCAGATAGTCTTTTCCGTGAAGTGCCCTGAGCAATTTTTGTCCTTTGTCTGTTGAATGGTGGAGTTAATCTGCAATACTTTCTTATGTATTATGGAAATGAGTTCTTTGTGGATATATGACATATTATAAATACATTCTCCTATCCTGTGGATTGCTTTTTTCTAGTCTCACAGCAACTTCTGAGAAACAGAAATTGTTAATCTTTTTTAAGCTTTTTAGTTTGAAATAACTTTAGACCTATAAAAACTTTCGACTTACAAAAATAATAATAGAGTTCCTGTGTACCCTCACTCAGCTTTCCCTAATAGTAACATATTACATAACCACAGCGCAATATTGAACCAGAAAATTAGCATTGTCACAATACTATGGACTCGTTTCATTTTGCGTTATGTCTCTTTATACTCAAGGATCCAATCCAGGATTCCCGTGTCGCCTTCCCATGGTCATGTCCCCTTAGTCTCTTCCAGTCTACGACAGTTCCTCCGTCGTTCTTCGTCTTTCATGACCTTGACACTTTCAAAAATTATTTCATATAATGCCTCCCAATTTGGATTTGTCTGATGTTTTCTCATGATTATCAACACTTTTCTAAGCACTAATAACTTATAAACATGGTATATCTAAGAAGTTTTGGTTTAGTTTTTAAGTCAAGATTTTGAGGTATAATTGATAATTCATATAGTACAATTCACCTTAGTGTTCAGTTCGGATTTTGACAAATATTTGTACTCATGTAACCACTTCTAAACCAGCATACAGAGCAGTTCCATTAACCTCCTGAAGTCCCCCATACCCTTCTAGTCAGCCTCTTCCCCCACTCCAAACCCTGCTGATCTCTTTTAAGTCCCCACAATTTTGTTTCCTCCAGAATGCCACATAAACAGAGTCACCGAGAAAAGAGCCTTGTGAGCCTGGCTTCTTTCACTTAGCATACTGCCTCTGAGACATACTCATGTCACATCAGGAGTTTGTTTCTTTTGTTTTTGCTAAGTGTCCCATTGCATTTGTTTATCCACTCACCAGCAGATGGACATTTAGGTCATTTCCAGTGCTTGGCTGTTGTTGATAAAGGCATGAAAGAATTTGTGTGCATTTGTGTGCAGGTCCTTGTGTGGGCACGAGTGTTCATTTCCTTTGGATGAACGCTGAGGCATGGGATTGCTGGGTCATATGGGAAGTATATGGCTTTTGTCTTAATTTACATTTAAATATTTAAAAGTCGATGTGACCTTGAATAAGTGGATGTTTAACTGTATGGACACGTCATCCCCAGGTTTGCATTCCCACCAGCCATACACGAGAATTCTGGTTGCTCATCAGCATGTAATGGCACACATTTTTATGTCTGGTTACACTGAGATTATGCATATTTGGGGGCCAAGAATGCCACTGATATGACAAGTGCTCTTCTCCGTGAACCGCATCAGGAGGCACATGGTATCGACATAGCTGGTTATTGCTCAGGCTGACTTTGATCACGTGGTGAGGGTGGTGTGTGCCATCATCCTCCACAAGGAAGTTCCTGTTTTTCCCAGTGTAAGTAATGCGTATTCCATAGGGAGACAGGAAGCCTTTTGCCCGTTTTCCTGTAGACTCATTGCATTGTATGTTTGCTCGTTTTCTCACTGATCGATAGTTCTGTGTATATTCTGAATGGGTCCTCTGTTTTGAAGCACGCATTGTGCACATCCATTCTGTGGACTTCCTCGGCATTCTTTTCATCACGTCTTTAGACAAACAAAAGTTCTTCATTTTAATAATATAGCACAATTTATCAAAACTTACATTGGGTGTAGCACTGTTTATGTCCTGTTTAGGGAATATTAACTACTTCAAGCTCACAAAGATTTTCTCTGATTTTTAACTTCTAGAAACTTTTTGTTGTACCTTTCAATTTAGGTTGCATTCCTCTGGAATTGTTTTATGTATAATGTAAAGTAGGGATCAAGATTCTTTTTTTTCTAAAAGATTTCCAATTTCTCCAGAACAGTTTATTTTAAACAAATTGTTTTTGCACTTTATCATAAATTATGTTACCATATATATGTGTATCATGTTAGGGTCTCTAAATTATATGGCTCTGGTCTATTTGTATATTTGAAAACTAACTGTAATGAACAAATTGAACGAACAAACACAACAGAGACAGACTCATAGACAGAGGGCGGGCTGACAGCTCTGGTAGGGAGGTTAGAGGGCAGAGGGATTGAGCAAAAAAAAGAAAAAAGACTCATGGACATGGACAACAACGTGGGGACAGCTGGTGGGGAGGGGTGCGTGGAGGTAGAAGAGAGTATAAGGGAAATAAATGGTAATGGAAAATATACAATATAAAATGCACTATTAGAAACCAAAAATAATTCCATACTCTAAACATGAAGCATTACAGTAAGTCTGGCCACCTGCTGCTGTAAGTCCTGCAGCCCCATTCTTCTTCAAGGTTGTTTTGACCACGCCGAGCACTCTGCCTTTCCATCTGCGTTTTAGAATCAGCCTGTCGATACCCACCCAGCACATGCTCACACAAAACTGCTGGGAGTTTGCTTTGGTGGCATTGAATATACGGATCAATGTGGGGACACTGCCATCTTTACAACCTTGTGCTTTTTAATTCATGAAAGTGGTATATCCCTCCATTCACGTTCTCCATCATTTGTCCCCACCAATGGGGATTTTCCAGCTATTTCTTTGTTACTGATTTCTAGTTTAATTGCACTGTAGGCCAAGACCATGTTATGTATGTTTGAAGTCCTTTTAAGTTCACGGAGCTTTGCTTTGGTCACGTATGTACTGTCAGTTTTGGTAAATGTTCCATGTTCTGTAGTTCAGGAATCCAGGCAAGCTCTTCTGGGCTCTGTTCCGTGTATGCCAAGGTCAAACTCAAGATGTCAGCCAGCTGTACCCTTATTTGAAAGCTCAGGGGATGACTTCACTTCCAAACTCATTGGGGGTGTTGGCAGAATCTAGTCCTTGAGGTTGTTGGACTGAGATCCCTGTTGTGGGCTGGCTGTCAGCTGAGGATCACTCTCCCGTTTCTTAAGGCCATTCATATCATCTCGCATACTCCCTCCATCTTCAAGCAAGAAACAGCAGGTTAAATAACCTTTGCTCTTCAAATCTCTCCTACTTTCCCTTCTGCTTTTCTTCTCTGTCTTTAAGGGCTTGTGCAATTACATGGGGCCTACCCAGTTAATCCAGGATAATCTTCCTATTTAGTAACTCTTCAACTGATTAACAACCTTAACTACAACCGCAAAGGGCCTTTCCCCATGTAACATAACATATTTCATGGATGTGATGCCAGGAGCAAGGGCCATTGGGGTCAAACTCGCCTGTCACAGAAATAAACAAGAAATGGACAAAACTGTCTCCTAGAAGGCACTGAAGGACCCCAAAGAGAGGCTTAGCCTCCCTAAGGATAAAAAAGTAAGTTCCCTTTTGATTTTGGCAAACAAACACTACCCTCAGCCCTCTTTTTGGAACCTTGTCCACCTCGTCGACGGAACACAAAATTTTATATTCGACTGGGTAGAGGTAACCAGGGTCTCAGTAGTTTTTCCGAGAGTGATGAATATGAACTGGGCCCCTCTCTCTGGGATGCTTTTCTCACCTCCACCTGGTGCGCTTGTTAATCCAAGGCTGATGGGTCCACTCCAAGTGCTAATCTTCTCTCAGCTTCTTGTCTGTGGTCAGCAGGCGGCTGACAGATGCAGATTCCCAGGTGCACCAAATGAAGTACAATTGCTGGTGGGAAACTGGGGTCTGTATTCCCAGCTCACTCTCCAAGTGGTCCTTATGTCTTCACCGTTAACCACACCCAATTATGTCAAAACTCAATCATCCCAAGTATCAAGAGGAGATCCAAACCATCACCTTGCAAGGACTAACGTTTCAAGACCATGAGGAAGCCATCTTGATTTCCCTGTGCGGTGGAGGGGGCATCTCGAACCCTGGGGATGAAGCCTTATGTGGGGGAGAGACGGGCAAGGGGAGGGCATGCTTGTATGGGGAAGCAGCTTCCCACCTGCAGAGACCGAGACAGGCAGGACGAATTTCCTGCATTTCACGATTTGTGCTGAGGCTGGCTTGTCTGGTCTCATAGGTGGGGGCGTCTTCCCTCTCCTGACAGTCAGAACCCAGCCTTCTCTCAACTTCCCCCGATTTCCCACCACATCCCAGGAAGCAGAGCCAAGCCCAGTGGCAGCTCCAGCCTCAGGAATGTCACAAGCGCAGGTGCCTCTGGATTTATGGAACTCCTGACTGGAAGACGGACCAGCTGCGTTTTTATTGCATCCCGTTTGTCTTGCTCCCTCCCGGCCTGCTTGGCTTGCTCCTCCCTCGCACGAGGCTCGCAGTGAAGCACAGTGGCACCGACGTGGGTGCAGGTAACAGCTGCTTGGAGGTGCCTGGGGATGTGCGAATTCAGGGCTGTCGCCTCATTCTCCATTTAGGCACCTGGCCAGCACCTGGCTGATTTTCCCAGATTTGCCAAACACACATCTGAAGCCGAGAGCAGGGAGAACATGGTGGGGACAGGACGGCAGCTGGGTGCCATGGAAAGAAGGCTCTGGAGCCAGCCAGGCCTGGCCTTTGAACCCACGCCTGCCATTTCCTGTGTGACCATGGGCCAGTCATTCAACCTCCCTGGGCCTCCTTGTTATAGTTAAAACAAGGACTTCTATCTATTCCTTGCACATGTGTTTTGTGGATGAAATGAAATAATATGAAATTGTCTGTTAAGACGCTTGTCATGTTGTAGGCTTTCATGTAGGTTCACACCTTTCTCCCAATATTAAAAACCCACTTGGCAAACTGTTCGGTGCCTCAGTTTCCCCATTTGTAAAGCAGGGACAGTAATAATATTTCACAAGCGTTGTTGTGAGACTTAAATGAATGAATATGCTCAATGCTCTGTAGAACAGTGCAACACACTGTTCGTAGAAACGTAGAAAGTTTCCAAGAAGCATGAATGATGAGCTACGTGCCTCCATTGTGTTCCTAACTCACGCAGGGTCACAAGGAGATGCTGTGGTGAAGGCTGGGAACCCGGGATCCGGAGACAGGCCCCGTCTCCCTACAGATAACAAAGTCACAGCCCTTCTGATCTTGCAGACAAACCCTCCTTTCTTCTCGGGTGTGGAAGAGCCCCTCCCTGCAGAGGAGGCATAGCTAACTGACTCCCTTGTCTGTCTCCATAAATCCAAGTGTGCGGACAAATTATATTAATTATCTACTGCTGTGTAATAAATCACGCCCAAGCTTAGTGGGTTTTAACAAACATTTATTATCTGTAGGTTTCTGAGGGTCAGGAGCCTGGGAGCAGCTTCATGAAGTGGCTGTGGCTTAGGGTCTCTCAGAAGGTTGCAGCCAAGGTTTTGGCTAGGCCTGCAGTCACCTGAAGGCTTGACTGGGACAAATGGCTCTTCTCCCAAGACAGTCACTCATTTGGCTTTGGCAGGAGGCCTCAGTTCCTCACCATCTGGGTCTCTCCGCAGGCGGCTGGAGTGTCCTTGGAATAGGGCACTGCTTCCCACAGAGCAAGGTGGGACAGAGAGGGAAGCTGCAGGATGTCTGTCTTTCACGACCCAGCCTCCAGGTGAACACCTCATTCCTGCAGTGTCCTGTTCCTGAGGAGCTGGTCGCTAAGACCAGCCCACACTCCAGAGAAGAATGAGGCTGCATCTTCGGACGGGGTGTTGTCGGAGAACTCAAGACAAAGCTTTAAAATCACTGTACCCTCATGCCCCTGACGACAGGTGCAGGGAAGACCAGGGAAGGAGGCGGATTCCCAGCTGAGCCAGTATCTTTATTCTTTGTTCTTTTAAGTAGCCAGTTCCCTCCTTCTGGGAAAAGATATGAAAAAAAAAAAAAAACAGGCCCCAGAAATGGCTACAATTCTTCCCACAGACGCTTACCAAACGCCTCCTCCTTTACCTTGTGTCCCGTGTGGGGCATGAGAAATAAACAGGTGATTAACACAAGTCTCTGCTCTCCAGGAAGAGACAGAGAGGAAAGAGGCAGTTAGGATAAAACAAGAGGTGGCCGACGTCTTTACCTCATTCCTTATTTTCCATCTCTATATCCTCTTCTCTTCCAGCTTTTGTCACACATGGCATTTCCTCGTTCATTTGCTTGTTTTACTTGTTTATCACTGTCTTCTTTCCGCTGGGCCCTCAGGGCCTGCCACGAGGTTGCTGGGCAGACAAGCTCAGTAAGCACTGCCGCCGGTGAATGACAACAAAGAGGAGCCTTCGCATCCTGGCCTTGAAGGAGGGCCCCCCGGAGGAAGCCAGCCTGCACTGAGGTTTGAAGCACGAACAGGAGTCAGGAAGGTGAAGTGTGTATGGTTCCCCAGGAACAACGCCCCACGCTGAGAGGGAGTCCTTAGTATTCAAGCGACTGCAAACACTCCTGTGTGCTGGAGGTGAGAAAGCAGAGGAGGGGACCGGGAAGGGAGCAGAGAGCAGAGGACAGAGGAGTAACCCTGCAGAACCAGGTTCTTGAGAACTTGTGAAGGAAAAAAACAAAACAAAGCTGAGGAGTATGGACTTGACTTTAAAAGCAGTGGGGAAGTTTTGAAGTAGGGATCAGGTACCAAAAAAGCCTGTGATGCTCTAGCAAGGAAGTGAAGGGCCACCCTCCTGTCCCCTCCAAGGTGTGCCCATGGGGGCCACAGGGGCCTCAGGAGCCAGAATCCAGAAGGTTTCATTGCAGAAGCTATTTCTGCACCCTCTTTTGGCAGAGAACACAGCCTCTACCCATCCTCCCTGGGGGCGGGGGCACCAGCTGCCTCAAGCCCATGAGGCCAGGCCCCGCTGGGCCCCATCAGTGGCCATCAGAGCCCCTAGGAACCAACCTAGCCCCTCCTCATTTGCTGGCTCCCTCTCCAACGCGGAGTTGGAGTGGGTGCCCGAAGCCCAATTACTAGAGCACAGCGACTATGAGTGGGAAAACACATTTTCCCTGCAACACGAGAAAATGCACTGTTTCTTAGATTCCCCCACTGGAATCGTCCATGATAAGTGCAGCGTAACAGAAAAGCCGTTTTCTTTTGGAGACATATGGAAAACAGTTTGTTTGCTTAGAGGAAAATCATAACTAGTTGTTTTTCTCCCCCCCCCCCCCCGAGGGAAATTAAAACTCGCACACATTTGGTCCTTTCAATCCCTTGTTTTTCCTGCGCTCCTGAACCAAAATGCAGGCAGGGAGAGCGGTGCTTGTTGGTGAACAGGAAATCTTATTGGGAGGGTGAGTCCCAGGGGCCAGAAGATAGCAATTCCAAACTTTAATCGCCCGTTCATTGTCTCTAAGGCAAGAATGGGGTCATGAGGCCACAAGACGAGATGGCACATCTTTCACGGAGAGGAGGATGGCGCTGGGTGTACGGCGCATGCGTGATGGTGGGAGCGGGTACAGAGCGATGGATAATGACCGGGTGTGAAAAATCCAAACGGGGTCCCCAGAGCGGGCTCCAAATAATTCGCCCTTTGGAGACATGATCTTCCTCGTCAAGAGGAAAAAGAAAATGGCTGTCTTTCATGTTGTTCACTGGTCCAGAAAATGGGCCTGGGACGATGAGGGGGGGCAGGGTGATTGAGGTGAATAGAAAGGGCTGCGGGGGGCGGGGCAGGGGCAGGGCCCGGGGCGGGGCATTGGATGGGGATTTCTTCAGACCAAGAGCCTCCTCAACCTGGAGCTTCCTCCTCCCAGGAGATCCGGGAGCTGCCTGCTTCCTCCCCTCAGCATCCCTCTTTGAACAAACATAGAAGCTCTTTCCTTGGTACCACAAGGAACTGCACGCCCACCTTCAAGGATACATGAGTGATGACCTGTCCTGAGTCATTCAGTTACCCCTTCCCGCTAACAATTCTTCCAGAGAACAGTTAACTGATTTGCAAAAAGTATATCAAATCCTCCAGGGGACAGTGTGTATCTTAACTGTGGAAAAATGTAAGTCTGATCATTCTCTGAAAGCTCAAAGCTTTACAAACAGAGTAGTAACCCAAATGTGCCAAAAAACTGTCAGCTTCTGAAGGGCAAGTTGATTAGCCCTGAAGGGGAACTGAAATGGGTGGGGAGATGGAGATGAATTCTCTGGATAGACCATTTGAATAGCCTTTTGGGTATTTCCAGAAGCAGGACTTCAGTGAGCTGAATTAATCATGCCTTCCTCCTTTAAAAAAACATACTAAGCACCCGGTATGTGCCAACAGCTTTGCTCAGTGCTTGCAAAGATTTGCCCTGGCTGGTGTGGCTCCCTTGGTTGGAACATCGTCCAGTAAAATGAAAGGTTGTGGGTGGGGTTCTGGATCAGGGCACGTGCCTAGGTTGCCGGTTTGGGGCATGTACGGGCGACTGATCAATGTTTCTCTCTCACACTGATGTTTCTCTCCCTCTCTCCCTCCCTCTCTTCCCCTCTCTCTAAAAAACAAAAACAATAAACACACAAAAATAAAATACTTGTAAAGATTTACAAAAAGCACGGCCAGTGAACCCTGAGGAAAGGAAACACACGAGATAAGGTCCATGTTCAGCCCACCTCCTGCCAGGGCTCAGTCTGCAGATAACAGTGCAAGAAAGCAGATCCCGAAGGGCAGCAGCGGTCTCACTGGGGGCAGGCAGCAGGGTTCGAGTTCTGGCTGCTGCGGGGGCTGGAAGTTATGGGATAGGATACCAAAGAAGACATAACTGAACAGAAAAGGTACCTCAGAAATTTGCTTTCAGGTCTCTTTCAGTATTTAGCCAAATACAAAGCTGTGCACACACAAGGCAAGCTCCTGTGTGGCTGTGCAGAGACTAGCTAGCTACTGAGGGACTAGGAACCACATGGAGATCCCTGAGATTGCACTGTGATGGAAGACAGTGGGTTTCTGGCCCATCGCAGTGTAGATATGCTACTGAACACTCTGGGCATTCAGACAGGACCCTAGAAAGGCCACGCTAAGACTATGCCTACCCCAGCCCTAGCACGTGAGCTGCTCTTGACCCACCTTTACAACACTTGAACACAAGCCTTCGGAGGATCCAACTGAGCCACAAATAAGTTACTCAATAGTCAACGCTCTTTGTAAGAAAACAGCATAGCATTCACAACGTCCAGCATTCAGAGAGAAAAAAAAAACAACAACTAGATGTACAAAGCAGCAACAAAATGCAACCCTTAACCAGGAGAGTGATGTTAACAGAAACAGACTCTGAGATGCCACAGAGAGAGGCAGCAGCAGAGACTGAAAGAGCCATTGCAAAGGAGCTCAGTGGTTTAAAGGGAAAGATGGGCCTCTCAATATAGAAATCTCAGTGAAGACAGATAAAACTTTAAAAAGAGATCGATGGAAATGATAGAACTAAAAAAACCCAATTTATGAAATGACAGTTTATTAGATTGGACAACGCAGAAGAAAAGATCAGCGAATTTGAAGACAGGTAAACAGAAATTATCTCAACCGAAGCACAAAGAAAAAAAATGCTTTAAAAAAATGAACAAAGACTTGGTAACCTGTGTGAAAACATCAAGCAGTATAATATGTGTGTAAGTGAAGTCTCAATAGGGGAAGAGAAGGGAAAATGAGGCAAGGAAAGAAAAAGAGGAAATACTAACAAATATTTCCCCTGATTAGGTGAAAGAAAACATACAGATCTGATAAATAAGATAAACACAAAGAAAGCCACATCTAGGCCTGTCATAATCAAATTGCTGGAAAGAAAAACATAGAAACATTTTGAAAGTACCCAGAGGAAAAACAAGCAGGTCATATATGTAGGAACAATGATAAGAAATACTGCTGGTTTCTCATCAGATGTAAAACCAGTCAGAAGATAAGGGGACATACCTTTTAAATGCTGAAGTAAAAACAAACAAGAACAACAAAATACTCTTAGTCAATATAGAATTCTATGTCCAGAAAATAATAGCTTAAAAAACCAAAAGTAAAGTAGCAGCATTTTCAGATAAGCAAAAACTGGATTCATCATCAGCATGCATGCATTTATATAAAAAATGTTGAAGGAAGTTCTACAGACAGAAATAAAATAATTCCATGTGATATCAGATCTATAAGGAGTATTAGAAATGAAAAATAAGTGTGGCATAAGTATAAAAGACTTTTTAAAAAATTTTTTTAGTTTCTTAGAAGACATTTGACTGCTTAAACCAAAAATAGTAGCAAAGTATTACAAGGGGTATAAATCTACATAGAAGCAAAATGTATGGCAACAAAGTACAAAAGATGAGAAGGGGTAAATAAAAGTATATTGTGTGGGGTTCTTATGTTTTATGTGAAGTGGTATAAAGTTAATGCAAGGCAGACTGTGGTAACTATGTTTATTGTAATCCTCAGAGCATCCACTAAAAATTAAAAGAGGCACAGCTAAAAAGTCAATAGGGAAGACAGGATGCAGCACTACAAAACACTCACTGAGTCCAAAGAAGGAAGGCAAAGAGGGATAAACAGAGCATACATGGGGCGAAGAGAAAACAAATACCAAGATGGTAGCATTAAAACCAACTGAATCACTGATTATATTTAAATAGAGTGGACAGACTAATGAAAAGATCCATACTGTCAGACTGGATTTCAAAAATGAGACCCAGTTATGTGATGTTTATGAGACACATTTTCAATAAACATACAAGTTAAAAGTGAAAGAGAATAGAAAAAGATAATCATGTACCAATTATTGTAAAAACACTGGCATGGCTATATTAATATCAGACAAAGTCAGGGATAATTACCAGGTGTAAAGACAGACATTAGATAATGACAAAATAATCAATTCATTAAGAAGATATACAATTCTTGAATGTGTATATACCTAATAACAAGCTTCAAAATACCTGAGTACAAAACTGATAGAATTGAATGGAGAAAGAGACAAATCCACAATGAGAGTTGGAGAGGTTTATCCTCTTCTTTCAAGAATTGGTAGAACATATAAATGAAACAGTCAGAAAAGATATAGAGGACTATAAACAAACTTAACCAAATCGGCATTTTCTCAGACACAACTCAACAATGGCAGAGTATGTGGTATTTTCAAATACACATGGAACATTTACCAAAATAGACCATAAACTGGGCTATAAAACACATCTCAATAAATGCCACAGGATTAAAATCACAAACAGTATATTCCTTGACAAAAACAGAATTAAATAAAAATTGAGAACAAAAAAATCTCTGAAAAATCCAAATATTTTGAAATTAAACAACACACTTCTAAATAACCATGAAATCAAAGAAGATATCAGAAGAAAATAAGAAAATATTTTGACCTGATAATAAAATCACAACATATACTAATTTGTGAGATTCAGCTATTGAAATATTTAGAGTAAAACTGATGGTCTTCAATGTTTATATCAGATCAGAAGAAGGATTAAAATCAATCATCTTAAGCCTTTACCTTAAGAAACTTAAAAAGTAAATTATACCCATAGTAAATATAAAAAATAATAGAATATAAATCAGTGAAACAAAAAGTAGACAAATAATAGAGAAAAATGAACATAATTTGCTTGAAAAGAGTAATAAAATGGAGAGACCTCTAGCTAGACTAATCAAGAAGAGAGACAACACAAATCACCAGTATGAGGAATGCAATATAGGGCCCCAATATAGATTCCACAGTCATTAAAAGACAAATGGAAGACACTAACACTTTATGTCACAAAATAAGAAGTATAACATATGAATAACTCTATCTATTAAAGAAATTAAATTTGTAACTAAAAGACCACAAGAAACTCCAGTCTCACATGACCTCACTGGTGAATTCTATCAAACATTCAGGGAAGAAATAATACCAAATTACACAAACATTTTCAGAAAATAGTGGAGGACAGTACAGTTTCTAACTCATTTTATAAGTCCTACATAACTGTGTAACAAAGAGTTATGAACATTAAGGACCTTACAAGGAAAGACTCACAGACTAATATTCTTCCTATGCTTATATGCAATATTTTTTAACAGAATATTAAGAAACTGAATATTTCAAAGCATAGTAATACATCGTTAATCACCAAGTAGAGTTTCCCAGTTATGTAAGATTTGTTTAACACTAGAAGGATTGCAAGATAGATGAATAATCAAAAATCAATTGCATTTATGTAAAAGAGCAACAAAGACTTGGAAAATGAAAAATTTAGTGTCATTAACCATTGCATCTAAGAAAAGAAATACTCAGGAACAAAGATAATGGGAAAAAATGTAAGATTTCTATGTTGAAATCTATAAAACACTGCTAAGAAATATTAAAGAGCTAAATGAATAGATATTTCATATTCAAGGATGGAAAGATTCAACATTGTTAAGATGTAAAATTAATCTGTAGAAACATCACAATTACCATCCTTGTAGTCTTTTTGGGGGGGTGAAGAATAGAAATTAACAAGCTAATTCTCAAATTTATATGTAAATGCAAAAGTCCTAGAAGAGTCAAATAATCTCAAAAAGCATATAGTTGGATGACTTTTACCACCTAACTTCAAAGCTTACTACAAAGTTATAATAATCAAGACAATGTGGTACTGGTCTAAGAACAGAGAAATAGATCAATGGAACAGATTAGAGAACCCAGAAATAGATTCACATATACATGGTCAATTAAGTTTTTACATCAGAACTAAGGTAGTTCAATGGGGAAAAGAAAAAAATAAGGTGCCAGAATAACTGGGTATCCATATGGAGAAAAAATGAATTGTGATTGCGCGTTATATAGTATAGATAGGGGAACTGAAGTGTTAAACATTTTAGCCTTAGTTGAAAGGTCCAAGTGGCTAGTGCATGTGGAAAGCTGTTATTCCAGGAACTAGAATGCATGAACCAAGTGACTCCAGGAGGCTGTTCAACCTTCGTGCCCAGGGGGTCTGCAAATGGAGATGGTATCTGAGCCACTGTGTTTCAGGGAGAAACATACCTGAGGTGGACAAGTAATTATCGACGGACAGATAAAGAAGTACTAGGAAAATAGCAGCCAGGACTGCAACTCTTATCCAATTAACCTTTTTTCCAAATCCCTTACCTACTATTTCATAAAAAGGTCAGCTTGAGATGAGATGTTAAGATGGTTTTCAAGGGTACATGACCTCCGTCTTCTCGGATCACTGGCTTCTGAGTCAAGTGCCCATAAAGATTCAATCCTTGTCTTTACTTATTGGTTCCAGTAGTGACAGCACAAATGCCAACCTCTCTGGTTTTAGTACTGTAGATCAGCCATCACCAGCCTTTATAGTACCAGGACTGGTTTCATGAAGAAATTTTTCCATGGATGGTGGGGTTGGGGGAGAAGTGGGGGATGGGAGGCAGAGCTCAGGTGGTGAAGTGAGTGAAGCTTCGTTGGCTCTCTCACTGCTCACATCTTGCTGTGTGGCCAGGTTCCTAACTGGTCACAGACCAGTAGCCGTGTGCAACCTGGGGGTTGGGGACCCCTGCCATAGATTATAGACCTAAATCTAAAAGTTTAAACTATAAAGCTTATAGAAGATACATTGAAGAATATCATCCCTAATTTGATGTAGGCAAAACTTTCTTTAAAAAGACACAGAAAGCACTAGCCATAAAAGAAAAATGTAATAAATTGGGTCTTATAAAAATGAAAATATTTTGCTCAGTAAGGATACCATAAAAAATCAATAGGCAATCCACTGGAAGAAAACATTTGCTTATACAAACTGACAAAGAATACAAAATATGTAAAGAACTCCTACAACTCAACAAAAGGAGGTCATCAATTGTCAATAATGGCTGAAGGCTTGAACAGGCAACTTCTCAAACAGACAGCAGTAGCCCACCGGCACATGAAAAAAAGTCTCAGCCTCATTAGTCTTCAAGAAAAGTTGAAAACATAATGAGATAACAGTACATAGCCACTGGAATGACTGAAACGAAAAGATTTGATGATACCCAGTGTTGGTGCAATTACAGAACAGAGGGAATTCCCATACTTTCCTGTGCAGAAGTGTGTGAAAGGATGCAGCCACTTTGGGACTCTAGGAAATAAATCTCTCTAACCTCCCTCATTCTGCTCATCTGGCCATTACAGACCCCCAGGAGTGAGCTTTTTAAAAAGAAAATCTGATTGTGGAACTTCTCTACTTAAACTAGTTCAGTAGACTCCATTGCCCTTAAGATAAAGTTAACTTAATTGGCTCATAGGGCCCTTCAAGATTAGATCTCTGCTTACCATTTCAGTCCCTTCTCAGGCTCCTTCCATCCCACAGTCCTTGCCCCAGTAATGCTGCTTAACAAACCGCCCCCACACTCAGTGGCTTAAACCAGCAAGCATTTATTCTCATGGACCTGAAGGTCAGCTGGACCAGTTCTGCTTCTGGCTATGGCAGCCAGGGGTTGGGTGGTCTAGACTAGGCTTGGCTGAGCGGCTCTCCCTCTAGATGCAGTTCTGTAGATTGTCCTGAGGCTCTGCTCCATATGTCTTTCATCCTCCTTGGACCAGCAGAGAAGCTGGGGTATGTCCTTCTCATGGCAGTGGCAGAGGCTCACGGAGGTGAATGGAATACCCAATGCCTAAGATGCCTGGAATACCAAAAGAGGCTCTTAAGATGCCTCTTACGATTGGAACACTGACATGTGCTACCAGGTTTTAAGGCGAAGTCAAAGTCAGCACAGAGGGAAGTCAACAACTCTTCAGCCTGCCTACAGAGCCTGCGGAAAATAGTGAAGAACTGGGGCCAATAATTCGATCTACTCCAAAACTCTGTCCTCCTGGCGAACTACAGCACGTTCAGTAGCACCCCCCAACACATCACGTGCTCCTCTTCCACCTTCAGACACCCCACTTCTCTTGATAGACTGCCAGCTTTTCACCGACCCTCAACTCCTCCTTGACCCTCCCGGAGTCAAGGTTAGCCCAGACGCCCCTGCTACATGTTTCCAGAGTGCCCTGCACTTCTGTATCATGGCTCCTACTACACTGGGCTTGGTTATTCCCTTGTCCATACCCCCTTCCCCTTATCTCCTCTGAAGGCTTTGGTGATCTTGTCCTTGACGTGTGAGGTAGCGGTGGGGAGGGTTAGTTCCTGTGGACAATCTTTGGTTTCTGGAGACAGAGTACTGGCTGTTTCATGTGTTGGGCCTGAAACCTTTGGAAGGGCACAGTTCCGAGTGGGGAAACATACACCTTTCTTGGGGTTACAGACAGGAATGAAAGCACAATGAATATCTATTGCTCTTGCGTGCCCACATCTCTTTGGCCTTTTTACATAATAACAGCTGGCCTCTGGGGAATAACTCCTGTGCCCCTGTGTGTAGGCTTGTGTCCTGTACCTCCTCCTGGGCCAACGGTGAGCTCATCAGGTGTTCTTGCTCAATAATTTGAATCAGACGAAGCAACCTGATGGGAAACTAATTTGAGCAGGCTTTTCTCAAAGGCAGTTCTTTGCTGTGACTGTTCCTTATTAGAGTCTGCTATCCAGATTCCCAGAGCTACTGGGGTTCTTACTCTTGATGAAGGTCTTAAGTTTAGCTTTTCCTAGGATTCTTTATGCTACAATAAACCTTTTCAATAAATGGTGCTTTCATTTTTTTGAAGGTTTTATTTGTTTTTAGAGAAAGGGAGAGAGATAGAGAGGGGGAGAAGCATCAATGTATGGTTGCCTCTCGAGCACCCCAGGCATGTGCCCTGACTGGGAATTGAACTGGCGACCCTTTGGTTCACAGGCTGGCCCTCAGTCCACTGAGTCACACCAGCCAGGGCTGCTTTCATTTTAATTAAAAACATATAGCTGATACTACAACTACATGTTCAACAACAGATCCCACTCTGTTAACTCTTTCTTGTTCCGGTCCACAAGGACAGGGGGAGGGAGTTGCCAGCTCTGTCTAGGGTTAACTAGTCTTTGGGCTTTCATAAAGCTCATTTCAAAAGGCAAATCTCTGGATAATTTAAGGCTGTCAGCAGCTGGGAATCTTTATATGTCTGCATCTTTTCTTTGCCAAGGAAGTAAAGATACTTCCTGTGGCAGCTGTAATAACAAATGACTACTGTGTACCAAGTCCTGCATGTTAGAAATTTACCCCCATAATTATACTTGCAGAGCAGGTCTTTTGAGTCTTCTTCGAGCCTTGGGGAAGGAGACAGTCGGTAGAAATTACTGGGTTTGGTGAGCTAGAACATGGCCCGAGAGCCATCACATTGCATATCCCATTAAATCCCCTTGCTGAGGAGCCTCTTTTCATTTGTCTAGCTAGCTGCCTCTCTCTCTCTCTATCAACTATCTGTCTATCTATTTATCTATCTATCTATCTATCTATCTATCATTAGACTTGAATGCACTTTCATAGGTCTTAGGCATTTTCACCCTTTCCATAAGCCAGATAGCATGTAGCCGGGTGCACTGACATGGCAGTTACCCAGCTTGCTGAAGAGAAGGCCCAAGGCACAGCTCAGCGTGGGCCCATCCTCACTTCGTGGCTAAGCTCCCACTTGCTGGGTGACACTGGAGAACAAAAGCACCCACCCATCAGTGGGTCCCTGCTTGCCAGGAACTTACTCCATCCTGGTAAAACCGAATTATGGAATCCTGTCCTGATTTGGGACACATGACACCTCTAGTTTATTCTTAATTGTCCTTCTATGCAGATTTTTCTTTTCCTTTCTCCTTTGCCACGTGAGAAAAGTTAAATTAGCCTGAACATGTGGGAACAGACTCTGCGAGTTTGAGCGCTGCGCTTCCTTCCCTCGGGCATTTATTCAGTTCTCTTTTTTTGGACTGGATGTGTTTGGCAAGTCAAACAGAAGATAACAAGACTGGGGGGGGGGGTGAGAGAGGCAGGTTTTTTAAAGATAGAAGCACAAAAGAAGCTGCCATCTGAGTTCTCAAATTAGGATGGAGAGCACATTCTCTACAGCTTTATCTTACCATAATTTGAAGTTTAAAACAGAGTGGATTTGATTTGAATCAAGAGGCAGCGATTAAATTTATTTTTCTAAGAAATGTACCCTTAGTACATAATATAGCCTGCTCTTCACAACTAACTTGGAGGAAAGAGTATATTTCACTGTGAATCTATTTCATTTTATAGAGTATATTTCATTTTAATGTAAAGGTTTTTGAGAGGCAATGAGGTACAGTGAGAAAATGCATTAGGTTTTCAGAGACCTGAGTTCCTGCGTGTCTCCCTGATACTTATCCACCGGTGTGACTTTGCGTAAGTCCCCTGTCTGAGCCACAATTTCTTCCATCAAATAATGACCCCTCCCCGTCCCTGCCTCACCGACAGGCTGCTGTGCGCAGTGGAGAGGAGGTGCCTGGGAATCAGGGGCTGCCTGCAGGACTTGCGGGACAGGTGAGTTGTGAACAAGGCCGCCGGTGCCCAGCAGCCACCATCCGACTGGACTTGGGCAGGTCTGGGGAACTGGGCAGGTCTGGGACGTGGTAAGAACCGCAGCCTTAGGTTCGCCTCGGATGGGCTCTCTGGCGACACAGTTCTGCCTTAGGCCACTACTTGTTTGGTGGGAGGGTAAGCTGGCACAGTTTTCTGAAGGGCAGTCTGGCATTCTTTATTAAAATCAATACACTTCTAGGAGTCTACCCTGCTGAAATGCCGGCCAAGTGCCTACGACATAAACATAGTTGTTTCTGACTTTTACTGGTCTCCAGGCTCTAGATTCTTTTTTTTTTTTTTTTAAGATTTTATTTACTTATTTTTAGAGAGGGAAGGGAGAGAGAGAGAGGGAGAGAAACATCAATGTGCGGTTGCTGGGGGTTATGGCCTGCAACCCAAGCATGTACCCTGGCTGGGAATCGAACCTGGGACACTTTGGTTCCCAGCCCGCGCTCAATCCACCGAGCTATGCCAGCCAGGGCTAGATTCTTTATATGTATTAATTCATTGAATCCTCACGACAGCCCTCAGAGGAGAAAAGCCATCTGCCCAGGGTCACCGAGCTGGTGGGAGGCGATCTCAGTCCATTTGGGCTGCTATACCAGATCTGCACAGACCGAGTGGCTTGGAAAGAACAGACATTTATTTCTCATGGTCTGGAGGCTGCCAGTCCAGCACCGAGACCCTGCGTGGCCGAGACTGGTGAGGCCCTCTTCCTGGTTCAGAGTCGGCCGCGTTGTCACTGTGTCCTCGGTGGCGAGAGGGGCCAGGGAGCTCTCCGGAACCTCTTTTGTGAGGGCGAGACCTAATCACCTCCCAAAGGCCCCACCTCCCACAACACCATGATCAGGTTGGAGGTTAGGTTTCGACAGGAAGTTTGTGTGTGTGTGTGTGTGTGTACGTGTGTTGGGTGGGGACACAGTCCATCCACAGCAATGGCCCAGCTGAGATCTGAATCCATCTGCGCAGCCTGGCTCCAGACTCTACATTCAGCCACTCTGCAGGTTCACATCCAGGCCTGGTGGATGGTGGAGCCTGACGCTCATACAGTTTCAGAGGGCCTTTTAAATGATGCAAAATTGTGAACACAAGCCAGGCACATTTGGGAAGTGTATGTAAGAAACTGTGAAGTGGGGACTGCCTCTGGGGAGTTTGGACTGAGAGTTGAGCAGGGAAATTTTTAATTTTCACTTCTGTAGTATTTGAATTATTTGACTGTGAGTGTATGTTATTAACATATGTACTCACTTACAGATGACACAGAACTCCCCCACTCCAAAGACATTATTTTAAACAAGGGAAATTTATTAATTCATACAACTGTTGTGGCCAGGAACATCAGGTGGTATGACAGGAACTAGACTGATTACATTCTGGACCAGAAGGTGGGGTCAGTTTCCCCCAAACCACGTGGGCAGAGAGCATTGTGGGAGGAGGGAGGAGGGAGGAGGCAGCAGGGAGAAGGGAGGAGGGATCCTACTAAGAATAACTGAGGTGTTACCTAAAGATGAGAAAATGGGAACTGGCAGGGAAGAACAGCCTACCACACAAGCATCCCATTTACAATTTAAACAGGAGAATTTTAAAGAGAAATAGTGTGGGTTGTCAGAGGAACATCTCAGAGCAAGTGAGCTATCTCACTCTTTTCCTAGTAAAGCAAAATAGAAACTATTAATGTTACCCATTGAACCCAGAGTAGAGACAAATTTTCCATTATTTTTTTCAAAGAACCTAAAGATGCATTTATTTGCTGGAGGAATTGGGCTGATTGAATAATTACTGGTTAATGTTAGGTTGAATTAAATATGGTATATCCATATCATAGGAAATATGCAGCTATTAAAATGATGTAATATTGATAAGGAAACATTTCTTACAGTTACTTTTAGGAGAAAAAAATGCATGCTTCCCTCTTACACAGCTATTTTCCCGCTCTTCTCTTTTCATCCCTCCTGACATCCTCCTTCCCTCCTGTTCTGTGCTGGGGGACCTGTTGATTCCCTTCTTTTTCCTCAGTTTATGCCTTCGTCCTGATGGAGCTCATCCTTCAGTAACTTCTTTAAGAAGGTGTGTAGGAGATAAATTTCAGACTCTGCATTTCTGAAATATCTCTGTTCTACACTCATTCCTGCCTGATAGTTTGGTGGGCTATAGTTGAACATAATTTTCCTTCTGAATTTTAAAAGCATTGCTCTGTGGTGTTCTAGTTGAATGCCAGCTATTTTTCCTTGACAACTTCTATGATCTTTATTTTTGGTGGTCTGAGGTTTGGGGATGACAGGCTTTGATGTGAGAATTCCTTCATTCTGCCAGGCTCCTCCAAGACCCCTTCAATCTAGGAACTGAGCCTTCTTTCAGGTCTAGAAAGTGTTCTATTACTTCTCTGATGCTTCCTCCTCTCCATTTTCTGTCTTGAATATTGGGCTTTGGATCCCCAGACGGATTGTATCATTTCTCTCATGTTCCATCTCTGTTCTCATGTTTGAGTTTCTGGAGCTTTCGTGTCGACTGCATCTTCTCATCTGTCCACTGTGTTCTTATTTCTATGGTAACATTTTCAGGTGTTCTTTCTTGTTCTTCTCTTTTTACAAGCTCTCATTCTTGCTTTATAGTTACAGCATCTTCTCTTATGATGGCTACTAATTACACATTTGGGGAACCTGTTATTTTATCTCCTTTGAATTAATTATGTCTGAGTGAACTTACCTTCCTTCTTTCCTTCCCTCCCTCCCTCTGTCTCTCATACCCCTGTTTCATCCCTCCCATTCTTTGTTTCTTTCAGATTGTTGTTTCAGTTTCTGTCTCCCAGAAATCCATCCCTTAGTATCTGATGGACATTAGGAGGGAGGCTCTGAATTGCTGAAGAAGTTCTCTGCTCATCTGTGGGACTTGCCGGGCTTCCCTGGAGGCAAACGGGGTAGGACCTGGCTGTGTCCTTGGGGACTCCTCATGGAAGCCACTTCTCTGGGCTCAGCAGAGCCCTCAAGGCTCCTGCCTGGGGTGGGCTGGGTTAAGTCTGGCGGTCAGCTTTATGGGATCTAGGAAGGGGCGACTCTTCAGTGTGTACATCCTGTGTTTTACCCTGCACTCGACCCACGTCTACCAGCTGACCTCACCGGAAGTAAATCTCCCATTTCTGCCAGGGTAGAGAAGGGGTCACTGCTAGGCTTCGAGAGTTGAGGTTAGAGATCTGGGCAACCAAAGACTCCTTTTTAAAGATCAGCCATATTTAACTGGACATTGTGAATTATGTTTTAAGAAAAAAACACACATTAATTAAGGGAAGGGCAGTTATACACTCCACTTAAATCAAACCTCACCTCATTAAGGCCAAAAGATTCCAAGAGCACACGCATTCTGGTGCTGCAAATACTTGACTGCTCACCAAGAAAGTGTCCAGTCCAGTCAGCTGAGAGCCATGACCAGCTTCTTGAACTCTGGGCTCTACAGAACAGTGAAACAGGTTCCCTGAGGACCTTGTATCCCCAACACCACGGAAGCTGCCTCGTATACTACCAGGACTACCACTTCCTGCTGCGAAACTGCTTTATTAGCTGAAGGCTATGGGGGTGCCCTTCTGTGAGTTAAAGATAGAATGAATAAACCTGTTTTTCTGGCCACCATTTATTCAGCAGTGACTAGGTGCCAGGCCTGTGCCAGGTGCTTCAGTACAGCATTTCATACCTGTATGACCACATTTGCGCCCTGCACACTCCAAGGGCCGTCACTGACGTCGCGGCCCATGTCCATGGAGGCCCCTGGAATGGTGCAGTGTACAATCTGAGCAGTGGTACAAAGCGGCTCTGACCTAAACCACCCCAACAATTATACAAGGGAGTTGCTGTTCACATCATTTGACGGATGATGAAGCTGTGGTTCAGGTAGGCTAAGCAACTTGCTGAAGTTCTCACAGCTACCAAGTATGGGAGCTGAGATTCCAGTCCTCAAACTGCCTGAACTGGAAGCCAGTGCTCTTGTCAGGATGCTATTTCACTGTGGCAAGAAGGGCAGGACGGGGTCAGGTGGAGGTACTGGGCACTGTACCCATGCCAGCTGTTCTCAGCAGGTGCCACTCTGCCCTTGCAGCTGTCACCTGGTTTTGAACGTGGAGTGTTTTACCATGGTAGAAACATCCTTTAGAAAGCCTTTGCTGCCCTGACTGGTGTGGCCAGGTGGTTGGGCATTGTCCCTCAAACCAAGAAGTCACTGGTTCAATTCATGGTCAGGGCATATGCCTGGGTTGCAGGCCAGGTCCCTGGTTTGGGGCATGTGAGAGGCAAGGATCGATGTTTGTTTCGCACATTGATGTTTCTCTCCCTGTCTTTCTCCCTCTCTATCCCTCTCTCTGCAAAGGAGGGAGGGAAAGAAGGGAGAAAGGATGGACGGAAGGAAGGATGAAAGGAAGGAAAGCTTTCGCCTTTTTAAACTAAGGTTCCACGATGATTCTCCTGCTCAGTGTGGGGCTTCCACTGGGGACGTCTGGGCCGGAACTGGCATAGGTTTACCCAGTGCCCCCACTCCCCTTTGCAGCCAGACCATTAGGGGGACTCTGTGCCTTGAAGGAGTGAGTCCCTTCAAGAAGGCTCAGAAGGTATAGTCCAAGGTGTCAAGAGGGTCAGGAAGTGATACTTTGGACCTGCAACAGTGTCTGGCAAGGAACTCCAGTGCAACTGTGGCTGGAAAAGAGAGAGTGATCAGGGGGACCCTCATGGAGAAGGTGACATCTATGTAAAGACCCAAAGGCTGAGAAGGAGCAAGCCATGTGGTCATCTGGGGGCAATTATTCCAGGCAGAAGAAGCTGCTAGTGCCAAGGTCCTGGGGTGGCTGTCATCCCTGCTTGAGCACGGAGCACTCCGGCAGGCTGGAGCAGAGACCACAGGGCGGTGGCGAGCAGCGGATATCACGCTTCTTGAGTCATGAAATGAAAACCTGTGGCCAATCACTGCTGTACCTCTGACAAAGCAATTGCCCAGGTTCCACAATTAACTGTACTCCACATTCCTGGCGACTTCCACTAGTCTACAGAGGCTGGAGGCAGAGCTTAGCCCCCAGCGAAGGAAGGAGGGACCCTCTAGGTTTCCACAATGCCCACCTAAGCTGGAGGAAGCTGCAGGGCTGTGGGTGGAGAGCAGATCCAGTGGGGAAACAGGGACATCTTAACCCTCTCATTGCAATGCTGCTGTCCTCAGGTGACTTGGCCACCTGCCCGAGAGCAGCCCTGCAGGACCCTGCACAATTATACCCCTGTCACCCTGCCTTTCTACTCTTTATTGAAGCCAAAAGAGGAGCTCTGTATAATGCCGAAGACCACATGTTTAGCTAACCTGCTCAGGCCTAAATGATATTTTATGAGGAATTAATCTAACGGCTGATCATCTTTCACACCCTGACAGTGGTTAATGTGTCCCGGGGAGACCTCACCGTTGAGCCTGCCTCCCTGTTCTTGGCAGGGCCCGGGCCTGGGCTGGAGAAATGGCCAACATCTTGCCTTGGCTCCAGATGCAAGCCAAGTCTGCGGGTTTGGGAGGTCTTCAGGAAATCAGGGCCAACCCAAAGGAAAGCAGAGACCGAGAACAAAACAAATTAAGTTTTTGAGGTTATTACTTTTTGCTTCTCACGTATAGTTCCTCTCTATGAGTTAGTTACAGGCAATCAACTCAGTATTTTCCATCCATTAATCAATACATATTAAATATTAAAGAATCCAACTTTTGGATAAGTGGTCACCCTGGACAGCCCCCTGTTCCACAGTCCCTGCTATGCCTCCACCTCCTTTCTGGGGGTTCCTTTCCCTAAACGGTCCCATGACACCTCTGACTCCTCTCTCCCTGGTCACAGAAGGTAGGTCCCCTTGCCTAATGATGCCCAGGCCATCACTGCTTATCAACCTGTGAGGTGGCCTTGCATCCAGCGGGACAAGTGTGACTAGTCAGATTTCCTCACTGCGAGAATTCAGCCTCAAAACCTGGGATGTGAGCGCTTGGCGGTGAGAACAAAAGGCACAAAAAGAGAGGCAAAGGCAGAGTCACTGGGGCTTGAAAAGAGGATGTGAAGGGAACTGGTTACAGGAATGTGCTGGATGGGAGGGGCTTCTTCTTTGCACTGTCTTCTCTCCCTTTCTCTCTAATCCCTTTCCCCATCTTCTTCTCCTCCCATCTGCAAGCTCTGCTTCCCTTAATGCATCCATACATGCCGGTGGCAAAAGGGAGGGAGATGAGGAGAAAGGTTTGGTCCTAAACTACAGAAGCTCTAGATTTACATCACTCTGGTGGGAAACTCCAGCAGAAGAAAAGAGCTTCTCTCTCCTGAAGCCCATGTATAAAAAAGGCCTCTGATTGGCCTGCGTGGATCACATGCCCCATCACTTGGCAAATCACTGTGGCCAGGGGGATGGGTTGTTTGCTTAGTCTGGCTCAGGCCACATGCCTAGACCAGTGACCAGGTGGGTAGTCTTCATGAATCACATGAAATGCAAGCTAGGCACAACATAAAAGACTTTGTTATTTTCATCACCAGAGGAAGCAGCTAAGCAAAACGATGGCCAAACACAGACCTACATGTCGACTGTTTACATTTGGTGATCCACCCTGTTTTAGGCACCGGTGGGAGCAACAGTATAGGCACAGACCCTCCCCTGTATCGGAAAACATGGCAACCTCATCAGAGATGTATAAAACTCTTACCAGCACTTGTAAAGCAACAGATCTCCACTGGAGAATTGGGATTCCCAAATGTCAAGGATATTGTTTAGTCACTAACTTGGCTCCATGTCCCCAGTCCCACCTGATTCACAAGGGCCTTACTCAGTGGTATGTGGTGAGCCTGTGGGGGCAAGGTCATGACCACTTCCTTGAAGCAAGTGGGCAAATTCTTAGGTTGTTGCTCCTGTGACAGTTTGAGAAAAAGACGTAGGTTGGGTGGAGGGAAAAGCGCTATCACTGTCTTCACCCAGCCACAGCCAGGAAAGGTCAGGTGACCCAGAGGATTCTGGGCCAATGGGAGATTATCAGCCAGGGTATGAGTAAATGCTTCTAAGAACATGGGCTCAAGGGCCAAACAAACCAGGAGGCAAAGCGGAGGTCCCCTGGCCGGGATGTCCTCATCAGAGCAGACCACTGTCTGTGGGCCCAAATCCTAGATAGAAAGGTTGAACTGAGGGTGGGAGGGGCACGGCCTTAGCTTTTGGGGATGGAGCTGGGGCACGGAGAATAGTTTGGCAGGCCTCACCCTTGGAATGAGTTGAAGATAGCTTATAGATACCAGCTCAGAAGCTGTCAGGAACTAAGGACTAAAACCAAAAGAGAGAAGAAGAGCAGAACGCTGAGGAAGGTGGAGCTCAGCACTGAATACATCAATTGGAGAATAATGGAGGATAATACATGTCCTTGGACTCAAGTGAGAGCCTCTGGACTAGGTGGTGCCCAGCTGATAGGAGACAACTGTATTCGGATGTAATTAGTAGGAAGAAACATGTTACCAGGTCCAGGATGAAACGAAGGAGCCCCTCAGAAGTGGATGGATGGGCAGCCAAGAAGCCTGGAGAAGTCCACTCGTGGGCTGGCCTATCAGTAAGGTCTCTGACCTGGAGACAGAACAGAAACTTTTATGGAACATCTTTTATGTGTGAAGTTCTTTTATACTTTTAATGAGCCGGTCAATGTAAATGTGGACCACCGGCACACAATCTGGTCACCAGCCCGGGAGAGCGGTGGCTTCGGTCATGGGACAGTGGTCAGGAGGAGGAGGCCAGGCGAGTCTCCAGGGAGGAGACCGGGGTCACGGAGCAGGCAGAGGAGGACCCATTCTGAGAAGGCAGGAACTTAGTGGAAAGGGGAACCGTGCATTCTAATGTATAATCATCAAGAATTTAAAGATAGTGACTTAAACCCCCAGAATGGCCCTTCTGAGTACGGTTTTCTGTGTAACTGCACTGGTTGCCAGCTGGGGAAGCTGGCCCCATTCAAGTGCAACAGAGGTGAGAGTTTTAGTGCCTTAGAAACTGGCCCCAGAATTCCTCTTGGGTAACAAATTATATTTGAGTCGAAGGCAATCCATGAGGAGCACAGGTGTTGGCAAGGCTATGTGACAGAAGGCAGAGCTAACCTTCTCTGGCCAAGAGCAGCACAGAAATTGTCTCTTTATTTGGGGGAGGAGTGGGGAGAGCAATGCCTGTGAGAAAGTGCGAGGCTGGAGGCCGTGTGAATGTGCAGGGAAGAATGGTGGGGACAGGCTCCTGGTGGTATAGAGGCTGGGGACATTTAGTATTTTTTAAAATTGATTTGAGAGAGAGAGAAAAACATCGATTTGTGATTTGTTGTTCCACTTATTTGTTCTTCTACATATTTATCAGTTGATTCTTATATGTACCCTGACTGGGGATTGAACCTGCAACCTTGGCGAATTGGGACGATGCTCTAACCAACTGAGCAACCCAGCCAAGCCTGGCCAGAGACCTTTAAAGCGCTGGGAGACATAATGTTATTTGAAGATCTTTGCAAGTCTGTGACTAAAACTCTCTCCCAAGTCTTCCCTCCAACTCACCCTAGCTGGGGAAAATCTCCTATGCCCACAAATGCCAAGAAGGAGTAGTGTGTGGACGTGTGTGTGTGTACATGGGTAAGCTGTGGAAGGAGTTGAGCTTCACAGCAGATTCAAAGTGATACAGACCACAGGAGGCACAAACAGAAGCAGAGTCTTGAGAATATAATCCCTGCACCCTGGGAATCAGAGAAATCCCAGGGAGGGCTTTGAACTTCCATGGGATGTTGAAGCAAGAGAGGGGCATCCAGGCTAACCCTAGACAGATCTCTAGGAGCTATATGATATGTGGGCCAAACAAATCAGTGTAGTCTAGGATTGAGAGAATCTTGAACTTCTAAGTAGTGGTGGTGGTGAGGGTGATGATGATGGTGATAATGATGACCATGATGGTAATGATGATTAAGTCAAATACTGTTCAGTATAATCCTCATCCCGCCCTATCAAGAGGAACTCTTCATCTCTCTTTTACAGATGAAAGTACAAGAGTCACAAAGAGGTTAGGAAACTTGTCCAAAATCACATATGTACTAAATAAGACAAAGTCCATCCTGACTGACCTTGAGGGGACTCACTCTGCTTTGTGGTTTGCCTGCCAGGACGGGCTATGAGCATAAACAAAGGAAACAGCACAAAGGCAAGCACCATTGGTTTGCACCCTGCCTGAGGGGAAAGCCAGTTCAGATATTTCAGTTTGCGGTGCGGTACAGAGTAGTTTATGTGCATGGTTGAATAGATTTGTGGGCATTTGGATCCTGAAATGCTGTCCATGTCATAGTAGGAAGTGAGAGCTGCATAATAAAAAGGGGTGCAGAGAGGCCAGAACTTCTGTTTCCATCCTCTAAGATTGGGATCATGACAGTAGAAATAATGAGAAAGGACACAGACAGCCTCTTCTCAGGGGCCTGAGAGCAGAGTAGGCACGTGCCATGCGCCTCCGTACGGGTGGCTACTGTGAAGAGCTGGAGCTGGCAGGTGTTAGAGCAAGGTGGAGTGGAGGGGACTCTGGGGGACTGAGGCATGCACAGCCCATCTAAAGGGAAAGCCCTTCTCAGTTCCAGTTACGTGTCACCATGAAGAAATGTGAGCCCAGTTTTGCAGAACTTCCCATCGTTCAGGAGAAGCCATAAATCCCAATTGATAAGTTATTCTGTGTTTCCAATGAATAACGACTATTTCAAAATAGCATAGAGGTGAGACAAAACTCCAACATGAGCAGGATTTAGCTAGTCACTAGCTTCCTTTTCCTCCTACTCATCACCTACCCTTCCACTCACCTACCCTTTCATCTATCCATTTCTCCCCATCCACTCATCCATCCGCCTATACTTTTGTCCCATCCATGAACCCACCTATCCATCCACACCCCCCTATGTGCACTCACTCATTTATCCACTCACCTATTCATCCAACCATCCCTCTTGTCCCCCTGTCCATTTCTCTCCATCCACCACCCATCCACCTATAAACATATCCACCCATCCTTCTACCCATCCATGCACTTATGTGCCTACACACACACATGCCCATACTCTCATATCCACCCACTTATCTTCCCACCCACCCACCCATCCCTCCATCTCTCTCCCACAGTTAAAGTACATATCCTCTTAAACCTTTACAAAGCTAAAACACTTCATTTTGTTCCATCATCTCTGCCTGCCCCTGGCCCTTTAAAATGCTATTTCCCTCCAAGTTCAAGCAAATTATAAGTTTGCAAAGTGGTACAAATGTAAGCAAGCTTGTGCCTGCCTCCTTTTACAGGGAAATTTTTGCTCTCTTTATGTCTTTGCTGTGCTGCCTGAAGTAGGAGGATATTTTTTCCTCCCCTTGGGTTTGAGCCTTTACAAGTGTTCCAGAACACAGGGGAGAATTAGGTTCCCCTCCCCTTTCTTGTCACTGGGCCATGCTCGCTGGGAATTAAATAAGTCTTCAAAAGGAGATCAGAAATAGATTTCTCAGTGGGCTTTCTAGACATCAGTAAGCAGATTTATGGAAAATGGGTTAGGTTTGGCAAATTCTAAATCATGATTGGGTGAATGTGCAATATCTCTGTGCAAATGACCCTTTTAAAAATTTTCTCCTCCATATCCAATTGGAATTCCTCTTCTTTCATGTCCTGCTTCAACTGCCTTTTCTTACTTTACTTAAAAGTCTTTCCCATCTTGAGACCAGTGGCTTGGACATGGGGAGGGACAGAGAACCAATATTTACAGTACTAAGTGCTTGATATCTGTGACAGCAATCACATTCCTGTTTCCAATGGCATATAATCTGGCATGATCTAAATAGGAGGGCTTCAGTTTCCTCATCTGTCAAACTGGAACAAAGCTTCCCTATCCCCTTCCTCAACCAAAATGAAATATCTTCAAAGGGGCTACCAAGGTGCCTGACACCACTGGGACTGGTCTACCTCAAAGAAACGAAAACTTCACTAAAATGCAAATGTTCCCTGGGGGTGCTTCCCACTGTCAAATAAGATTTTATTGTTCATTAATTCAAGAGAATTAGCCTGGGAGCCCCGTGAGGATGTGGAACACAGAGTGGGTGGGTTTAGACGGACTGTCATGGGGCCAGAGAGGGGTCTGCGCCGGAGCTGCAGGGGGGAACACGGGAGGGGGACACGACCCTGGGCAATCTCGGGGCACACAGAATGCGGTCTGGGGAAGGGAGGCACAGGAGAAGAGATCCCTCTCTAGGCCATTCCGTCTGCTTTCTCAGCGGGAACCCTTGCCCATCTGGGAGGCATCCTGGTGTGTCAAATAGAATGATGTCATGGAGCCAGGCTGAGCGCTTCTCGTCAGCCGTGACCCTGCGTCTCCCTTCCCGTCAGGTGGACGGGATTGCTGTGAGGGAGTCGACAAGACGGGCTTAGCTAATGCCTGTGTGGGGGCTGCCGTCTCCTCCGGGGGCTGCTGCAGACCGGGCTCTCCTGCTACCAAGGACTGGGAGGCAGAGAGAGGGGTACGGTTGGGCCTAGGTGTGAGGGTAGGACAGGTGACCCGTTAGCCCTAAGCACCTGCAGACTGGAAAGGGAGTGGTAAGTGGGGCAACAGCAGCGACCTTGGTGTGTACTTTGTACCAGACACTCAACACATGTCATTCATGGAATAGGACTTTCAGCAGAGTCCCCTGAAGTGGGGACTCTTTTGAGTCCCATTTTGTTACATGACATGTGAACAGAGGCACTCAGGGGTTGAGTATTTCTCCCCAAAGCCCCAAGGCCTGGGGTAATTGGGACTGAGTACTGGTGATAGAGACCAGATGGCCCACAAAGCCTAAAGTATTTATTGTTTACAGGAAGGCTCGGGCTGACACGGCCACAGCAGAACACAGCTTCTGGGCTCCCCCGAGTTCCTGCTCCTCTAAACCCGTTCTATGTTCCTTCGAAGCGCTCATTCTCACTTCACATCGTACATGTACTGTGTAGATGTATACACATACTTTACATAGGCACAGCGTACACACATACACATGTGCGTGTATGTACACATACCTGTGTATTCAGTATCTTGTGCTGGCTCTGTCATCTTGTTCATCTCTCTGTTCCTTACGCCTAAAACGTCCACCTGCTCAAGGCAGGCTCTCAGTAAGTGCTGGCTGACTGAATGAGTGAAACAGTTAGTTCTTAACAGTTTCTTTCCTATCCCGTGTTACGGACTGAACATTTGTGCCCTCCCAGAATTCACGTGTTGAAACCCCAACCTCCAATGTGGTGGTATTAGGAGGTGGGGATTTGGGGGAACCCTCCGGAGTGGGAGGAGGGCCCTACTAACGGGGGCCCAGAGAGCTCTCCTGGCCTCTTTTCCACTGCGTGGGGACCCGGCGAGAAATGGCTGTCTGCGGCCCAAGGAGGGCTCCCACCAGAACCCGGGTCTCAGCCTCTAGGGCTCGGAGAAAGAAATTTCTGTTGCTCCCAGGTCACCCGGTTTATGCTAGGCTGTTTCAGCACCCCAAACTAAAACCTCTGGCTGCCCAGCCAGAGCAGCACTTCCACCACCAGCAAGTTCTGGATGAATCAAGTGTTTCTGATACATGTTTATAAGTATATCCAGGACCGGAATCCCCACTTCGAGGAGGGGCTACAATCTCATCCAAGTCAATGGCTTTCTCTGCACCCCCCGCCCCCCGCCCCATGCCCTTTGGCCCTGCCCCTCACCACCCATAATAGCAGTGGTCAGCAAACTTTTTTCCCAAGGAACTACATAGTAAGTATTTCATACTTGGGGGGCAATACAGTCTCTGTCACCACTACTCAGCTCTGCCGCTGTGGCATAAAGCAACTGTAGGCAATATGTAAATGAATGAGGGTGGCCGTGTTCCATAGCTACTTACAAAAGCAGGTGGCAGGCCAGGTTTGGCCCACAGGCCACCATTCCTCGCCCCCTGAGTCTGGTGGTAACGCCTGCTGGTCAACCCCTCTTTCGCGTGTCCACTTCTCAGTGGTCTCTGCTTGTCCTGGGTGTCACACTTGCCCTCTCTGGTTCCATGAGCCCTCATCCCACTTTCCTTGGTCTCTTCATTCAGTTCTCTTAGCTAAATACCTTTGAGCATGTCATGTGTTTTTGGTGAGGACAGTGACTAAATAGCATGTTTGAAATGTCCCATAGAAAAATCATAATGAAAGAGAAAAACAGATTTGAAAGGTAACATTGATTTGTCTTGTTCTTGACTCTGTAGAGGACTTACTAGGGGCCTAGATGGAGAACTTGGCAGGTGCTCAAAGGTGAGACCCCAAAGGGGGCTGGTCCGGGCAGGAGCACATCCAGGACCTGATCAAGCCAAAGACACATCAGGTGACATTGTACACCAGCCACAGGCTTCCCTGGCCACCACCTGGAGCCAGGAAGGAACAGGAACCCCGCAGCAGGCCCAGACCCAGTGCAAGGAGCAGCCTAGACTGTCCGGGACCCGAAGGCCACCGCCTCCCACTGTTGCCGGGGAAGTGGGTCCCAGTCCTTCTCATATACTTAGGCCATGTCTCAGAGAGGAGAGGGAGGATAGGACGAGAGACCGAGAAGTTTTAGTTTGTTTGCTTTTCCTAAATTGGGTAAGCATGATTTCTCAAAGTTTGCACCAAACTAAGTGTATGGAATTGGACCAGAAAATATTTAATCCAGCCTGTGAGGAAAATCAGTGTAGTTACAGACAAATGAAGCAACTGCATTTTCTCTGCACCCCCAAGAGAAGTGTGGGTAGTTTGGGGACTGAGCTTCCCAGGCTAAAATAGGCCAAAAGGTGTTTCAGATGCAAAAGTGCTCTCGGTGAGGCCCTGAGACGCACAGGAGCTGAGGAAAGCTTTGCTGAGTGATCCATGCAGAGATATTTCCTCCACTCTTGGAGCCAGTCCTCGTCCTCACCCAGGGGACTTCCAGTCAGAGGGCCTGAGAGGAACTCTCCCTTCTCATGCTTCCCTGGTTCCCTGCCGGCTGCTGCAGTCCCCAGGAAATGAAGCCAGAGAGCTGCCCGCTGGTCTCAGAACGCCTTCCTTTTCCTCATGAATCTCACTGTCCGCGTGTGTTGCTGAGGAAATCACATGCATTCCCCCTATGGTGCTAGCTGGCAGTGCAGCTGTCTGCCCCCTGCACCTGCGACCTGAGGCCACAGGAGAGGAAAGGAGGAGGATGAGTTCATCTGAAGAGGAAGCTCCCTCCAGATTTCCATCCAAACTTCACATGTTGAAGTCCTACACCCCATTACTTTAGAAGGTAACTACATCTGCAGATAGGGCCTTTCAAGAGGCAAGTTAAAATGATGTCAGTAGGGTATGCCCTAATCCATTATGACTGGCGCCCTTATACGAAGAGAAAATATAGACAGATTCGTACAGAGGGAAGACGGTGTGGAGACAAAGGGAGAGGGCAGCCAACTGCAAACCGAGGACAGAGGCCTTAGAAGAAACCAATGTTGCCTGCACCTTGATCTTGGACTTCTGGCCTCTAGAATTGTAAGGAAACAGACTTCTGTTGTTCAGGCCTCCCAGTCTGTGGCTTTTAGCTATGGCGACCTTAGCAAACTAACACCACTGCTACGGCACAGCGGAGCTACCGTCAGAACACCCGGGGGGCAGAGAGGGAGCAAGGGGAATAAATAATCTGACTGCTCAATCCTCCCAAAATAATTTGCTGCTGGTGACCTCCCACTGGCTGAATCAATCCAGACACCAGCCTGCACAGAAGCCTGGGCGATTCAGTCAACCAGTGTTGGCCTCCCATGGCAGAGAGTGAGGCAAAGAAGAACAGAGTAGGGATCCAGGAGCAAAAAGTAGAATAACCAGCACATACCCGGAAAGAACAGAGAGAATGGTATGTTAAACCCGCATGCAGCCATCACCAATGACAACTGCCAATGCTTCTCCATTATTGTTTCCTGCTTTGTTCTATGCAGAAATCTACTGCATAGATGTCTAAACAATCCATTATTGTTTCTGATATTTTTTTCCTGCAGAATAATAAAGCAAATCTCAGAAATTATATTATTTCACCCACAATAGTTCAATGTGCATCTATAAGAACTTGAAACAAACAAACAAAAGCCATGGTAACAGTGCCTTTATTATACCTAACAAAATTAACAAAAATCCCTTATTCATACCATCACATCCTAGTCTATCAAATTTCTCCATTGTTTCAAAAATGTCTTTTATTAGCTGGTTTGCTCTAATCAGGAGCCAAACAAAGCTTGCACGTTACATTTATTCACCAGAAAAACTGGGTCATTTGTCTTCTTGCAGAATCTCCCACACTCTGGGGTTGCCGGACTGCATCCTTGAGCTCTTGCTTAACTTGTTCCTGTGTCCCTGCATTTCCTGAAACTGAGAGTTAGATGTAAAGGCCGATCAGGTTCAGGCTCGATACCCATGGGCGGTGCCTTCTATTGCATCACAAGACAAGAGTATCTGCTTCTTCCACTTTCTGTGGCATTGAGAACGATCACTGGGTGCAGGTGTGTCAGCCCGATGTCTCCATGTCTGAGTTCCCTACCGACCTTTTCTCTAATCATGCTTCCGTTTATTGGTAATCATTGCTAAATCTACTACTTTACTCAGGTTTGCAAAATGGTGACCTGTTAGGGTTCCCTGGAGAAGCAGAACCATCAGGAAATATATATATGTCCTGTGTCCCCTGAATTTCCTGTACACTGAGAGTTTGATTCATGGGCTTAGTTTTGGCTTACTGTTCACGGGTGGTGCCTTCCATTGCACTGCGGGAAGAGAAAACCAACCTGTGTCTCTAGTGGGTGGTGATTCTAGTGAGGAAGAATGATTTTCCACTTCAAAGTGGAAGGAGTCTGGTGTAATGTACTTGCTGATCTCCCTCTAAATGGGACCATACCGATGCTGGCACTTTAGGCATTTAGCACAAAACCTAGAACAGCTTTGATGAAAAGGATGCCATGTTTTTGTTTTTTTTTAGATTTTATTTATTTATTTTTAGAGAGGGAAGGGAGGGAGGGAGGGAGAGAGAGAGAGAGAGAGAGAGAGAGAGAGAGAAACATCAATGTGCAGTTGCTGGAGGCCATGGCCTGCAACCCAGGCATGTGCCCTGACTGGGAATCGAACCTGCGATGCTTTGGTTCACAGCCCGAGCTCAACCCACTGAGCTACACCAGCCAGGTGGATGCCATGTTTTGGGAGCCATGCCTAACCTCCATTCCTGCTTGTTCCTGGCCCTCTCTGCAGACACTGCAGAGGCCAAGGAGAGAGGCTAGTTGATGTCAATGAGGCATTTTGTACCCATTCCCACTAGTCCATCCACATACCTCTTACCCAGACTTCCTTATTCAGTGCCTCCACCACCACCCGCCACTGCCAGGGGCTGACAAAGAGCCCATCATGGAACCCTGCACTACTCAACCACAGAACCAAAGAGCACATTTTACTCCTAAGCAGGTAGGACACATTGTACTCAAACCAACAGTACCCTAGTATTCCATGTACCTCATCACCCAGGGACAACCAGCCTGATAGGCCAGCTCAGGGACACCTTGCAGAGCTGAGACACCAGAGGTAGTACACGGGCTGCCATCTTTTCCTTCCAGGCTCCTGACCGAAAAGCTAAGCCATTCGCGGCTGACAAGGAGTCAATGTTCCCACACATGAAGCCAATGTACTGCTGGCAGCTCTGGCCACTGGAAAATGTCTTCCTCCGCCATTTCAGGGGCTACCTCTAAGTGGGGCCGTAAGGTGACAGCAGTCCATTTCTGACTAGAATCAACATTACATTCGTGCTTCCAGGGCCAGGGCCAGTCCTGCCGGATGACTCAGAGGGACGCCAGTTTTGGTGGGGCTCAGAGTGAAAGGGCTCTCCAGCACGTCCAGGCAGAAGTCCAAGCTCCTCTGACACTTGAACTGCACGGCGCAGCAGATCCAATAGTCCCAGAGGCAGCTACAGCAGATGATGATGCGGTGGGGTTTTTAACGAACCTCAGAAAGAGATAAGCAAGGGCTCTAAGAGTTCTACAGCAGGCCCTGGCTGGCATAGCTCAGTGGATTGAGTGCGGGCTGTGAATCAAAGTGTCGCAGGTTCGATTCCCAGTCAGGGTACATGCCTGGGTTGCAGGCCATGGCCCCCAGCAACCGCACAGGATGTTTCTCTCTCACTCTCTCTCTCTCTCTCTCTCCCCCTTCCCTCTCTAAAAATAAATAAAATAAAATCTTAAAAAAAAAGAGTTCTGCAGCAAGGCCATGCCTTCACTCAGAGCTCTGTCGAAGACAAAATGCCTGTCCACAGGATCCCACGTGGCCATGTAACCACAAATGTTCGTGGTGGTCGGAGTATGATCAGATTCAATAGGTCACAAGGTTGGGTGGATATCGAAGTAATCCATTGTGTGATAAAAATGCTACATTCAGGATCTGGTCTGACCAGATCCACATTAGCACAAGTAAACTGTTGGCCCACACTTCACGCCACCTACCTCTTTCACGCCAATACATCTGTCAACAGAGGAACAATAGAGAATAACTACCGTTTTCCTTGCCATGTAAGGGAGAGCTGTTTTTGGCCTCCCCAACATGAGGGATAAAGGAAAAAATAACTCACCATACCAAAAGCCACAGAGCAAGTGTGAGAAGCACCGCAGCCAGCACAGCAGCTGCGTGGCAACTGGGGCTGCCCCCTTGCCAGGTTTCTAGCCACCCGCCACCATTCCCCAGGACGTGCCTGGTCTCTGCAAAGCCTAAGGGGGTGAACTGAACAGAGATGTGATGGGCACAACTGTCCCTGCACCCACTGAGTCTTCAACAGCAGCACCAATCTCTCCACTCCCTCTCACAATGACACGATGCTTCTGATGTGCTGTTGGCCAGGGCAAGGGATAGTTTCCATATGGCCCTTACTATAAAAATGATCTTTTTTTTTAAATCCCTTCTTTTTAAAAAATGTTATTTATTTATTTTTAGAGAGGGAAGGGAGGGAGACAGAGAGAGAAACATCAATGTGCAGTTCCTGGGGGCCGTGGCCTGCAACCCAGGCACATGCCCTGACTGGGAATCGAACCTGCGATGCTTTGGTTCGCAGCCCGCGCTCAATTCACTGAGCTACGCCAGCCAGGGCTATCAAAATGATCTTTACCCTTTCAGCCAGGAAAGCAATGTGAAGGACCCACTAAGGATATGCATCCCAGGTATGTATTCCAGCCAGGGTTATAACTGGGAACCAGAGAAATAAACAGGGGGTGGATCCACAGACTTTCCCTCCGGCAAAAGGCAGTAGGTCACTTTGGAGAAAGACTGGAGAACTATTTACTCTATTTCTTGTCATGGCATTATAAATTTCTCTTCAAGGGGATCCAATCCCTCCTTCTGGTGCTGAAGGGTTTGTGGACTTACTTAGATCTGGAAACTGGATGAGGGACAGGTATAAGGTCTGTCCGGAAAAGGCCCAGCCATCATTAATGTAACAAGAATGGTTTACACAACATCAGTGTAACCTGGCAGCCCAGGAGAGTGGACCAGAATGTGCGCGTGTGAACAATGATGACTTCACTGTACCAGTCAGCGGGGGCAGTAGACACAGTTGAGTGAGCATGTGTACTGTGTGGCCAGGTCACATTAAAAATGACTGAGTGACAGCCCAAGTGTCCATCAATAGACAAGTAGATAAAACAACTATGGGACATTTGTGCAATGGAATATTCTTGACCGTAAAAATGAAGAAAATTTTATCTTTTGCCATAGTATGGATGGACCTGGAAAACATCATGCTAAGTGAAATAAGCCAGTCAGAGAAAGACAAATACCATAAGATCTCACTCCTATGTAGAATCTAAAGAACAAACTGAATGAACAAAACAGAGATGGACTCATAGATGGAGAACAGATGACAGCTGGTGGTGGGGAAGGTGAGGAGGTGGAAGGGATGAGCAAAAAGGAAAAAGGACTCATGGACATGGACAACAGTGTGGTGATTGCTGGGGAGAGGGGGGTATGAGGGGATTAAATGGTAATGGAAAAATACAATAAAGACTAAATTAAAAAAAAGAGAAAACAAAATGAGTGGAGCAATGAATGTGCATCACATTTTGTGTCAGGCTTGAACAGTCCTCTGCGGAAACTATTCAGATGAGTCAGGAGGCCGAGGCTGTGGGCACCTGGTGTCAGCCAGCTTCATCACGTCAGTACGCCTGCTCAAGCACTGTGTCTCATGCAGAGTTTTTGGGTGAAACATCAAATCACCCAGATGACTCAGCCCCACTATAGCCCAGATTAGGTGCCCTGCAACTTCTGGCTTTTCCCAAGACTAAAATCACCTTTGAAAGGGAAGAGATTTCAGACCATTGAAGAGACTCAGGAAAGCATGACGGGGCAGCTGATGGTGATTGGGAGAACTGTGTGAGGTCCCAAGGTGCCTGCTGAAGGGGACTGAGGTGTCATTGTCCTGTGTACAATGTTTCCTGTATCTCGTACCTTCTTCAATAAATGTCTCTACTTTTCATATCACATGGCTGGACAGACTTTTTCTTTTCCATTGTGGTTGTTGAAATCAGCCTCCTGTTCTCCAGCTCTCAGTATTTTTTGTTATAAAAACTGAGCAGCACTCTTGTCCATCTGCCTTACCCCTGGGAACACCATGATCTATTAGCCTGGTCTATTAGCCAGTGCCACAGATCCCTGCAAGTCCAGGGGTCCTGCATGCCATTCCGGCCTTCCTGCCAGTTACAGTAATGTGCCTGGTGTGGTGCTGCCACCTTCCAGAATCCCTGCATTCCTGCCGACGCTAGAAAGCCTAGTTCCATGGCAATGTCCCCCACTGTCAACCGGGCCTTCAGAGATGCCAGTGCCGTCTCACTGCTGAGATCTCTGTTGCCTTAGTAAGTGAGCCATCATCCGTGCCCCCCGGGAGCACACAGTGAGGGGACGAGTTTTTGGTTCTTACGTAATAACTCCACTCCACCATCGTTACCTCATTTACTGCATGTCATAGGCAGGGAGCTAGCCTGGCTCCAAATACCCTTTTCAAAATGGTGGGTCCCAAGGTGTGCGTCCTTGTACCATTAGCCCCACCTTCTGCCCCATCTCCCAATCCAATGTCCTAAAGACTCACTGCCACATATGTTTCCGATTCCTTCTGGTACAACTCAGCCAGGTCCTAAATTTATTTCAGGTGCAGGGAATTTTCTCCTGGTGTGAGGATTACGCTTCCCCATTCATGCTGAGCTGAGGTCTGACCTTGGTTACAAGCCTGGGAACGCCAGGACCAAGAGAAGAGGATCTTCAGAAGACTGCGCTTTGCTCCAGGGGGCACTTACTTCAGCTAAGGTCACTGATTATTCTGGTAACGAGAGAAGAGGGGGTGCTGTTCTCCGATGAAGGGGATGGGGTACTTTCTCCAGCCAGGGTAGCTCTGAGGAATGCTGAGATTCAAGATGGTCAAGTTTATCCACCCAATGTCCCCATTCTATGCCTCACACTCTTTGGCTATCAGGGCTCTGGCTTTGACATAAAGAACTTCTTATGGCTGCACATTTAGTATCCTTTGCAGTTCTGAACCTTTGTAACCAGGCCCTGGATCTGTGTGCAGCAGGATCCCCCCTGCAGTGGCAGGAGGTGAAAACCGTGAGGCCGCCAGGCAGGTGCCCTGGCTCTCACTGTGTGCCTGCCAGAAGGTGGCCAGGAGCTATCCCGAGCTGACTGGTTTTCTTTTTCAAAATTTCCAATGTCCTCAAAAGCAGTTACTCACACCACATCTTTGTAATTATTATCACCCCTTTATTAATCAAATGCAGCAGCCACCTGATAATTGAAAACTTCACCTATTAAGAACTAACCGCAGGTGACAGCTCTAGTAATTGTGGTATCACCGTGTATCAGTTCCACTGCCCAACCGCAATGGGAGGCTGACTGACTGCATTCAGTCACCACACAGCCCAACACCAACACCCCATCCAGAGCGTGCACTTCAGTCACTTCTGATAACAAGCGTCTCAGCCTGAGTTTGGTAGAAAACAGAGTGTAGTGCAAACATGTATGTCCTAACGCTTTGTCGAGGTGGGCAATTCCAGGAAAGCATGAGAGGTGGAAAAACGGAAGAGATGCAGGGTGGGAAAGAGAGTACTCACAAGGGGTGATTATGTGACTGGCTTGAGTTTTGCAAAACCAAAAAACAGTGATGGCTGCTCATTACTGAACAGCATCAGAAGCTACTGCAATTTTGAACAAACTACCTGGGAGAAAGAAAGGCAGGCCCTTTATCTAGTGTCTCCTTCTCACCTTCTCATACCTTTGTTTGATATTCGTGCTAAACGGTGTTATACCCCAACACATCCAGGTGGTGTTAACCAGCCTTTCCAAACAGCTGGTGGGGGAGCCTTAACTCCCATGGGTGCAGTACAGGCAATGCACTACTGTCGCTTTGTCAGTCAGTGATGCTAAGGGCCCCCCTCACTCTGGTGGATGTAGTGGCAGCCACAGTGACCACAACTTTACAGTCACAGGAACGGGGGAGCCTGCACATGGATGCATAGGCCATGAAGCAAAGTAAGTGGCTGAGGGCTGGAGTAATAAAGGTAAGCAAGACTGAGTAGGTCAGGTACACACCCTGGGTCCTTTTTAGAGGAAATGGTACTCAGGTCACATTGCTGCGAGGTTGCCATTGCTTCTAAACCATTTCATTGGACACCCAGGGTATTTTATCTTTTTTTAGAAAGAGAAATTATGAGTTCATATTAGTATTTCCTACTAAAAATGTAAGCTTATAGAGCCTTACTTAAATTGTTTGGGTTTATACTTGTGTCTTTTGTCTTTTATGCTGAAAATCTTGGCTTGCAATGACATCCATAAAAGTACTTATTGGCTAATCCTGCAATACACTTGTGATAGTTTCAAGATAAAAATACTCATCATACTAATCTCTGTGTTACACTGTATCCTTGTTCACACATATTCAGCGCCAAGCTCTGCAGTGCTTCTTGATGAGAGAGGATTAATACGTCCTGATCCTGAGCTCGGATGATGTGACTTGCTTTGGCCAATAAAAATAGAGTGGAAGAAGAGTGCCGGTCACATGCAGGAACAAGTTTTAAGAACCAGAGTGCCTTTTACTTTGGCCTCAATGACTGTCAAAATATTCTAGACAGATGATTTCCCTGGCTTGGGACACAATTCAGAGCTAATGCTGACATGCAATAAACAGGGAGTAGGAGAGAAAAGAACATGTTCTTGTTGAAGGCACCAGGATTTGGGTTTATTTGTTATTACAATAGAACACAATCTAGTCTATCCTGATTGATATACCAATGCAGTTCAAGATTTCCCCATGGTTTTTTTTAGTCCTTAGGATACATCCCATTAAAGACATGCATTCAAAATACTGTTCATAGAGTTAATTGTAATAATTTTTCTTTGGGTGGCTATTCCACCATCCTAATATACAATTATTGTGAGTTTCCATTTTTTTCAATTTGTATAAATTCCCATTTTATATTTAATTTTTAAAAAGATTTTATTTATTTATTTTTAGAGAGGGAAGGGAGGGAGAAAGAGAGAGAGAGAGAAACATCAATGTGTGGTTGCTGGGGGTTATGGCCTGCAACCCAGGTATGTACCCTGACTGGGAATCGAACCTGCGACACTTAATTTTATTTTTGACTTAAAACATCTGCATAGTTCCAAAGTTAAAATCATACAACAAATTACATGCAGTTAAGTCTAGGTTCCATCTCTGTCCTGCTATCCTGTTGCTTCTCTCTTCTTATAGATCCTTATTTTCATTAGCTTTTGGTTTATCTTTCCATTATTTCCTTTTGATCAAATAAGCAAATATGTCCCAGGCTGGGTTGTTCAGTGGGTTGGAGCATCACTCCATACACCAAAAGGTGGGGGGTTCAATCCCTGGTCAGGGTATATACCTGGGTTGTGTGTTTGATCCCCAGCGGGAGTACGTACAGGAGGTAACTGATCGATGTTTCTCTCTCACACTGATGTTTCTCTTTCCCTCCCTCTCTTTCTCTCTAAAATCAACAAATTTATCCTAGGCTGAGGATTAAAAAATATAAGCAAATACATTCCTATATTCATATGCCTTTCTTTCTTAAATGAAAGATAGCCTACTATAAACACTGTTCTGTAACTTGTGTTTCTTAACAATATATATCCTGAAAACTGTTTCCCATAAATATATAGAGATCTTTCTTATTCATTTTTATCGTTGTACACTATTCCACTCTATGGATGCACCATAACTTATTCAACAGTTCCCTATTGATGGAAATTTCAATTGTCTCCATTCTTTCACTACTCCAGTTATTGGCGACGTATGTCCAAAACAGGGCAGCGTGGTTGCTACAGCTGTGTGCCTGGGAGAAGTCCAGGGAAATTGTGACTTGACTGGCATTTATGAGAGGCTAGGCCCTGTCTGGCCACCATTCTCTGGGCCATGTTACACTCTCCCTGATCTTGGGGGAGCTCACGTATTTCCAAGAGTCTGATGCTTTGGCTCAGCTACAGCAGAGCTTATCATGCCATATGGAGGAGTCAAGATTTAGCACCAAACTAGACTCTGTCCTACAGAAATAAAAGCAGTAGTACCTAAGGATTTATATTCTAGAATATTTATTGCTACATCATTTGTAGTGGCCAAAAAAATGGCAACACCATAAATGCCTAGCAGTAGAACCAATAAATAATGGTACGTTCACGCAGTGAGGCGTTATGTTGCTTCCAAAAAGTGAGTTAGCACTGGATCTACTGACCTGGAGAGACGGCAGTAATATCCTACACTGGAAACGCCACTACAGCACAATATCCATTGTGTATTCCACTTTTGCTATATATTTTTATGGGCAAAAAACTTCCTTTTTTGTATCTACTCACTTGTTTATATTTTTTAATATGTTGCATGTGTCGGCCTCGGTTTCTCTATATGTGCAGGGGGTATAACACCGGCACTTCCACGATGCAGTGTTTGTGAGGATTAAACGAACTCCAGTGGATTCTGAGGTAAAAACGATGCCCACCGTGTGATAAGCGTTCAGTAACTGTTTGCTGTCATTGTTACTATTATTACTCACACGAACACAGAGAAAGAGATTGAGAGATGTTCTCAGGCTGTGAATACCGGTTATGGTGCAGGGGGAAGAGAAAGTCAGAAGAGAGAGAGATGAATTGTGATTTTCACAAAATGGAAATATTATTTGTCATAAAAATTCAAGTGCAAATCCATATTCTAAGTTAGATCTATAATGCTGTCATAAATATGAAAGAACTATATATGTGCGAGGAAAAATAGAAATATTGACTTAATTAGGTGACTGGAGTGTAGGCCATTTTCCTCTTAGACCCTGTGGTTATTTCAATTTTATTTTTCCTATCAACTATTTTTAAAAAGGGCCTCGCATAGGTCCCGATACATAGGTGTTCAGTAAATGGCAGCTATTGAGAAAATAATTTAAAGAACTGCTTCCCTGGCAGCTTCCCGTTCTTGGGCTCCTTCCAAAACACCTATGGCTCTTCATAGCGCCCCTATGGACGCCTCTCTAGCCCACTGCATATCTATCTGCCGGATTATTCCCGTCGGCAGAGTTGTGTTTTGGTCCTGTGACACCAAGCAATGGGGAACCATGATTGAAATGGTTATTAATGACTGAGCTGCAAACAGCAACAGCGCCTGATGCGGACGGAGGCCCAGGACCGACTGTAAGCTCGTCCCCCGCAGTGGGCATGGAAGGGATATCCTCATTTGCTTTCCAACACCGCACTGAGCCGGTTTTCCAGATCGGAGCACCAACCCCAGGGAAGTCACTCCAGAAAGAAGACATTAACATCTGGGTGTCAATTCATCTTCTCCGATTTAACCAAACAGGGGCATCTCAAGCTCTTGAAATCCAGACGAGCAGAAGTGCAGGCTAAGGGTAAGAGAAACCTCAGATGGGTGGTAGGGAGGGAGGTGATGAGTATCATTTACGAGCTTGGGACTGTCGCAGTGGGGAAGGTGGCTGGTTCGGTTAGCCTTCTTGCCGCCAGTCTTACTGGAACTTTGGACTGGCCATGACCATGACAGAACACTGTGACTGACTAGGTTGTGTCCTCTTAGGGAGGAAGGAGGGGATTACAAAATGGCATGTCTCATTTTGTAATATGGAAGAGGATACAATGGCAGAGTACAGTGGATCTGAGGGATTCCAGGAGTGAAATGTGTTGGATGCATCTTGGGTACTTCCCGAGATCTTCTCCTGCTTTCTCAGATCCTGCTGGCTTCCCCTGCAGTCTGGAGCCTCAGCTGATTGTTCTGTCTTGGTCATCACGTCCCTACAGGCCTCCTGAGGCCGACCAAATGCATACCCAATCTCTGGTTACTCCCACCAATTCCAGACTCAGATACAACACCCCACCAAAGGTCAAACAGGCCCAAATGATGCAACCCAGGAACGTGCAGGAATAAACTCCATGTGGCGCAAATTTTAATCAAGGGGAAATAAGAGATGGGAGGGTACCTGACAGATACATTCGTCTCATTGGGTCCTCCAACTGATTGTTCCACAGACAGTTCTCCATAGAGCCTGCCTGGAGATTTCCCCCGCAGCTGAATACTTCACCTGCTGAGCAACCTGCTGTGTCTTTTCTCAGTTCATCCTGAGGCAGTGGTCAGCTCAATAATCATCACTTGCATTGCTTTGTATTCTTGTGGCTTTGCTTCCTTTTTTCTCCTCTTACTGCCCTAGGTTTACACATCACAATAAAACTATCAGCACAGCATCCTTACCCCAGGCTCTATTGTCTAGGGTACCAAGGCAGACAAACAGTGACCCCCGAAAGCAGACACATCTATGTCCAATCCCCAGAACTTATCAGAATGTTACTTTACAGCCCTGGCTGGCATAGCTCAGTGGATTGAGCGCAGGCTGTGAACCAAAGCATCGCAGGTTCGATTCCCAGTCAGGGCACATGCCTGGGTTGCAGGCCACTGCCCCCAGCAACCGCACATTGATGTTTCTCTCTCTCTCTCTCTTTCTCCCTCCCTTCCCTCTCTAAAAATAAATAAATAAAATCTTAAAAAAAAGAATGTTACCTTACACAGTAAAATGGACTTTGCAAGGAAATTTAGCACCTCAAAATGGATCATTACAGATTATTACAGATTATCCAGATGAGCCAAATATAATCAATCACAAGGGTCCCTACGAGACATAGGCAGAAGTGTAAAGTTAGGAGGAGCTGGTGTGTTGGTGGGAGCAAGGCTGGGGTGCTGCAGACATGAACCGAGGAATGTGGGCCCTTGGAGAAGCTGGAAGAGGAGAGAAACTGCCTCCCCCTGGAGTCTTCAGAAGGAAGCTCACAACACCATGTGCCCCGTACAACCCATGTCAGTATTCTGACCTCCAGAACTGTCGGAGAACAAATCCATGTTGTTTTAAGCCACTAAGTAGGTGACATTTTGTTACAGAAGCCATAGGAAACTAGTGCAGGAAATTTGGCAAAAACATTCCTTAATACCCTGGTTTCCTTAGTAATCCTATTGTGCATGACTAATGTGAACAAGAAGAACAAGCGGGTCCTAGAGCAGGTTAAGCCTGAAATATCACTGGAGGCAAACATGGCCAAACAGAAGCTGTCCCACTGCAGGCACGTCGTGAGACCGCGGGGTTGTTTGGAAAAGACAATGACACAGGGAAAAGAGAAGGCAGCAGGGGAAGAGGAAGGACAATCAGGAAAGGGACGGACTCCATAAAAGAAGCCATGGGCATGAGTCTACAGGGGCTGAGCAGGGCTGTGGAGGACAGGACACTGTGGACCCCACTCATGCATCGGGTTGCTGGGAGTCAGAACCGAGTCAACAGCACATAACACAGGCAAAGCTGCATGTCACATGCACTTTCTGTTTGAAGTCCTCCTGTGAACCAATTCTAATCTCAGGCAGATGGATGCCCCGGGTGGACTAGGGCAAAGATTATTCTCAGGAAGGCAACTGTTTACATATATGTTTATGTTCATGTACACACACACAACAAAAACGGGAAGACCAGAAGGAGATATTCTAAACAATGACAGCAGGTGACTTATTTCCTACCTCGAACTTCTGTGGATTTTCCCACTTATCTCTAACAAACAGGAATTTCTTTCATAATAAAAAAAGATCATGTTAAGTGATTAGGAGTGAGACAGTGTAGATAGTTACCCTATTCTCCAGTGCTCCAGAAGTTAGTACCAAGGACAGACCACCACGAGTGGGGAAGGTGCTGTGAAGGAGGGAGGCATCCGAGCAAGGCCGGCATGGATGGGCATGTGGGAGGTACAGTAGCAAGGGGGAGGGCGTATTATGTGAGCAAAAAAATATAGAATGTATTTTCCTAGCTTAATAAACTCATTTGACTTAAGGGGAGTGTCTACAGAGACTATAACAACAGTACAAAAAACGAATTCATACACCATTTGCTTTTTGCTGGACACTGTGCTAAGGGTTTTGGGTGGATACTCATTGAATCCTCCCAACAACCTCATGAGAAAGATTCTATAAATATCCTAAATATATGGGGGAGGAAATGGAAGAACACGGATGCCATGTGACTTGCCGGAAAGTGAGAGAGTCCAGATTCAAATCCCACAATCACTCCAGAGCTAAAGTTTGAGAGGTGGACTGGAGAAGCAGCCTGGGTAAGAACTGTTAAGGCCTTGAAATAAGTGTGTCCCCCAAAATTCACATGCTGAAGCCCTACTGTCCCATGTAATGGTACTTGGTGATGGGAGTTTTGAGGGGTAATCAGGTTATGAGAGAGGGAGCTCTCAAGAATGAGGTTAATGGCCTCATAAGAAGAGGCACTTACTAGAGAGGTGATCTCTCCCTCCATGTGATGACACAGAAAGAGGACAGCCATATGCAAACCAGGAAGAGGGCCCTCACCAAACCTGACCATGCTAGCACCCTGACCTTGAACTTCCCAGCTTCCAGAAATATATACTTTTCTGTTAATTGAGCCATCCAGTCTATTGTACTTTGTTACAGCAGCTTGAACTGACTAAGACATTGCATAATAAGTTATGAAAAATTTAGATTAGGATGACACCCATTTACTCTACCATGGTTTTGCAGGTCAGAGGTCCAGGTAGCAAATCTGCGGCCTCACAAGGCTGAACTGACAGTCTTGGCCAGATTCAGCATCTAAGAGCCTTCCAGTTGTTGGCTAAAATGAGTCCCTATGGTTGTGAGACTAAAGTTCCCACTTCCTCACTGGCTGTTGTTGAATCCTGTTCAAGCTTCTAATCTCTAATTTCCTCTTCTACTACTGGCTGGAGATAATGTTCTGCTTTGAATGGGCTCATCTGATTGAATTAGGTCCACCTGGATAAGCTCCCTTTTGCTGCATAATGTAATTATGGGAATGATAGCTCATCCTATTCACTGGTTCCACCCACACTCAAAGGAGAATGGATTATACAGGGGTTTGTGCCGTTGGGCCTTTCGTGGAATTTTGTCTACCATCACCAGGCTAAGCCTTTTGGTTTTCGTCTTGGTCAAGAAGAATTCAAGAAGGTTTTGTAGAAGGATGTCCCTTGCTGAACTGCGGGTCTGGAAAGATTACTGGGCATTTGTGTATATTGGTTGGGACTGAGGTGAGGAAAGAGTGATGATGATGATGGCTTAGAGCAGAGCAGGCTCAGGGGAGGCTGAGAGCAGGCAGATGGGAAAGACAGACTTAACAGGGCCTGGTGATTCATTCTGCAGGACATTTGACCTTCAGGAACATTCCCACACCCATTATTTCATCTGATCCTCATTTCCCACCTGTGAGGGTGCAGGCATTATTCTCTCCATTTGACAAGCGAATTAACTGGTAAGTCCCCAAATGTCTCTGTGCTTCAAAGGTCATCGTGGTCCCGGCCACTGTCTGCGCCGCTCTTCCTGGAGTTCAGGAAAAGGAAGCTGCACAGGACAGACGTGTGGCCTTTTTATCACTGGCCACCCAGGTTCCTGCCATCTGCCCTTGCCTGTGCCCATGGGCATTTCCTCCCGGCGGGAAACACCTGGAGGAATCGGAGTGACAGGCAAACAGCTGAGGACAGAGAAATTCCTTCCATACTCGGAGACCCCCAGCACTCTTAGTGAGGTTGTAGGGACGGAGATGGGGAAGGGAGAAGAGAGAGGGCAATGGAGGGAGGATTTTCCTCATCCCTGTCTGCTGGAGAGGAGACGGAGGAGAGAGAAACATATCATTACTTTAAAAAAGAAATAAATAAAAAGGGAAAGAGAAGGAGGAGAGAATATGGAAAGAGAGCAAAATGACATCTATTCTACCATGACTAGTAACCCAATGACACAAGTCTGTGCAAAAAAAAAAACAAAAACAAAAACAAAAAAAAAAACAAAACAAAAAAGAGGCATTGCAGAAGAGCAAAAGAGAAAAAAAAGTTGCTCGTAATCCCACCAGGTAAAAATAATTCCAATTAAGATTCTGGAGCCAGAGTTTCCAAGTTTTGTACATGAGTACGTGTGTCCTGTCACAGGTACCTACTGTCCTACATATCTGCTTTTGTAGTCCATCAGTACATAGGAGAGCTGTCAAGGATGGGGCCTGGGGCCACCTGGACCGAACGCCTCTCCAATCAGACTCCTCAGGGCCATTCCGCCCTCCCTCCCTCGAGACCAGTGGACAGGCACCCGGAAAGCCCTGTCTTACTCTCTCTCCAGGAGAGCATCCAGTCAGCCCGTCCTAGACTGCCTGATCTTCAGAAACAAATCATTCAAAAAAAAATCACTCAATTAAGAATTGCAACCCAGTCATCTCAGCCTTCAGATGCTCGCTTTTTCTCCAGTCTTGTCTGTATGGGAGAAAAGCAGAAAGGAGAATTTTAACTGGCACATATTGATTGGCTTGGCTCACCAACAGAAAGCACTTTTACCAGCTTTTCAAATTACAATTTATTCAATAGTGAAAAAGTAACTCAATTTGAGAAAGAGCTCTGACACCCCTTAGGAGTTGCCTTCCCACCACTTAAATTATATCATTATCATTGTTCACTCATCATTCTCTGGAAGCCACTGGGCAAAGCACTATTCTTGGCACCCAGGAGTCAATCAATAAGGGCTGTTGAATTAATGAGACTATAACTAGCAGGGAGGTTCAAATTCCACAGACTTGGGACATTCACTGTGGGATGAAATACGCTGAACTTGCAGCAAGGTTTATCCCCTTCGCTCAATACCGGGGTTTAGAAGCGGCTGACCTAGGTTCAAGTCCTACCACGTTTTGTCTCTGTGAATACTTCATGTCTCTGAGCCTTAGTTTCTTTGCTAATAACGGCACAGTCGTCTCTCCTGCATGTTTGTTGTGTGTCTTCAATTAGAGGCTCCCCACCCAGTGTATCCATGGGACCAGAACAAAGACGGTGCCACAACACCCTTGGAGAGTAACACCCCTGGATCCTATCTTGCTAGAGACCAGGGTTTGATTTTCCAAAGGAGAGGCAACTGTATCATGAGTCCACTAAAATAGTTGTTGAATTTTTTATTTAAGGTTCTCTTTACTTCCCACTTCCTCTTCCTTGCCTGCAATTCCAGAAGCTGCTCCTAAGGCTGCAGTTATGGGTCAACTCAGAAGTACAGTGAACCACCCTGGACCCAGGGTTGGAAGACTGCAGGGTTTTTGTATATATTCCTTTCCCCATTTTTCTGTCTGCAAATGACCTGAGTTTCTTTACACACAATAAAAGTATCCGTTTGTATAGTAGTTTCTCCAAAACATAATTGTTAAAGTTGCGGGGTGCATTGTTGCCTGGGGCTGTCAGTTGCAGGCGAGAGAGAAATTAAATAGGGCGAAAGCTTTTTCGAGCTTCTGGACCCTCGTACTTGGGGTCAGTTGATGACAACTTGGGAGAGACTTCCTGCTAAATGGTTTGGGATGCTTCGTGGGCTGCTAGAAGATAAGTGGCTAACTCCTAGGTCAAATATTGGAATTAAGAACAAAGGCTATGGAGGCATGAAAAAGGATATTTTCTCCTTACTTTCACAGGACTTTCTGTCATTTTAAGTTTCCCTTCCTTCAGTTCATTTCATTCCATTCCATTCTATTGAATTTCTTTCATTTCATTTCATTTCATTTCATTGTGTTTCTTTCAAATGTTTATTGGGTGATGCCTTGGGTATAGCATTGCTATATTTAGACCCTTAGAGTATTGACTTCTTATCTCATGGTCCCAAGGTGGTTCCAAGCTGGGGAAGGGGAAGGGCAGAAGGGAACACAGGATTACACCAGCAGACTGCCCCTAGCTATAAGGGAAGCAGGAGCATCGCCAGGAGCCCCATCCTGGTTTGTGCGTATGTCTTATTTGCCAGAACTGTTCCCTGTGGCTACTGAACTGGAAGGCGGCCAGGCGTTCTGAATGGGAGCTGGGTTAGCCACTCGTGGCGTGGGCTGCACACACTGACTGCAGGCTCTCTAGTCCCGAGGGAGCAGCCCTGGGCGCTCACACGCAGAGAGCTCTGGCCAGTCAGCTGGCCTCATGTGGCCTGCAAAGAGGCTGTCCCTCTGGTAACGTGTCCCACGTAGTCCCCTGGGACGACAAGTTACAAAAAGACATGGACATTGTTTGCCTGATATCACTTGGATCTTCAGGACCTAGATCAGGGCCTGGCACATTATAGCTGCACAGGACACATTTATGAATGAACCAACTGCCCATCAAAGCATATGGATTTCAGTGGGCTGAGGTACTCGGGGAAGGAGAGCTCTGGGTAATTGGATTTTCAGGCAGCCTGAGGGTGAAACAGAAGCTTATAATTTCAAATTAATTCCAGCAACACGGAGTGCCTACCACATCCAAGGTTTCAAGGAAAAACAAAAAGGCATATACAGGCGCACCTCGTTTCATTGCACTTTGCCTTACTGTGCTTCACAGAGGAGTTGTTTTGCAAACTGAAGGCAAGGCCTTTCTCCAGCAAAATGATCACACCGCGCCCCACCGAGATACTTGCTCCGTGGCAGTGGTCTGGAACCGAACCTGCAATATCTCTGAGGTGTGCCTGTGTGTGCGGTCTTGGCAGGAGAAATGGCCCAATCAGGATAACCCAGGAGACCTTAACGAGGGACCACTTATAAAGGCACAGCAGGGTTAAGGAAAACCAAGAAGAAATGGCCGAGTTCCCTGGGGCCAGCAGTGCCTGGCAGCTTTTACTGCTCCTGAGCTGACAGAGGCAGGGGCGGATGGACAGGGCCCCAGCAGGAATGCGGGACTGATGTGGTGGGAGTGCACCGCTGCTGGGGCCTTCCACAGAGCACCCTGCGCCTGCCCACTGCCCAGGAGGCGGGGTGGGGGGTGGGGGGGGGGGCGGGGTTGTCCTGGCATGGGGGGGTGGGGAGGCTGAGAAACGAGCACTCCGCCCCCTCCCTCCATCTGCTCCGCTGTAGGTGCGTCTCATCTGCTGAACCCTGCTGGGGACTGGAGGAGGGCCCCACTGATGCAGTCCATTAAAATCGAACTGCAGGGCACAAAGCAGGGAGGAGAAGGGCAGAGCGAGGGTCTGGGGTGGGGTAGGTGGAGAATAAATAGCTGGCATGATGTATCATTTTACATTCTCATGATGACACTTGGAGGTGAACATTACTCAGTCCACTTCCAAATAATAACACAGAGGCCCAGTGTAGTCCAGCCATTTGTCTAAGTTTACACAGCTCATTAGTGGCCAAGCCGGGACTGGAGCTCAGAGCATCTGGCTCCCATTCCAGTGATGGTCCTGGCTCCATCCCACCTCCCACACCAGCCTGCGAGGGAGCCAGCCTGCTCATTGCTTTGACTTCTGGATTCTTCTGGAGAACAATGAGCCCAGGGTGGGGAGGAACTGCCTTCCTGGGCAGGAGAATGAATTCTGCAAAGTGTAGGGTTGGAATTTGGATGCCAGGGGCGGGGGTTTTCTGTGTGAGCCTTTTCAGCAGCGTGCAAAGGGAACTGGGCCGGCAGTCAGCAGGGCTGAGTCCTAGGTGGTTTCCCACGAACAATAGGCATTATTTATTGAGCCTCTGTTATACGCCAAGCACTGTGCTTCACATACATTATTGTTAACCTTCAAAGGAACTTACTGTTATTTCCATTTTACTGGCCCCAAAACAGAAGCAGAGAAGGCTAAATTACTTGTTAAAGGGAGAATCAGGATTCAAAATCCAGGCTGTCTGGCTGCAAAGGCCAAGCTCCTGCCTTTACTCTGTGGTTGCCCTTGAGAGGGCTGCAGGCTGACTTTGACCCAGTCGGACAACAAGAATTTTATAAAAAAGTGAAATCAGCGGCTAACACCATAACATTGTGCAATTTTACATAAAACCCCAAATTTCTGACTTCTGTTGAAAAACTGGGAGGTTGGAAACCCTGGGCCCACATTCTTGTATGGCAACAACTGACTAAAGCTGAGTAACAGCTGCCTCCTTTAAACTGGAGATTTGCTCTCAGCTTTGCCCCAGTCCTCTCTACTCCCTATTGGCCCAGCACAGAGCCTGAGAATCGGTTGCCATTTCTTGTTTGCTGTGGCGCTGGTTCTTTCCACCTATTTATGTGCCTGCTTGCCTTCAGCAGGAACTTGAGCTTGTGTCTCCAAGTTGCCCACTGCATTGACGGTTCAAGGTGATCTATCGGGGGGAGAGAAGCAAATATTGGACCTTCCCTTCATATGTATGACTTTGTTCATCTCTCGTGTGTTTTCATGTCTTATACTTAATGTAGTGCTACAACAGTCATGGTTGTATTTCTAAGTAAGTTGTGCATTTGTGCATACACATTGGGGATATTTGCTCAGTAGCATTTTCCCGATAGGGCTCTGGGAGAACGGTCTGAGGGTCACTATTCTTTTTATTTTTTTTTTAAAGATTTTATTTATCTTTTTAGAGAGGGAAGGGAGAGAGAAAGAGAGAAAGAGAGAAAGAGAGAGAGAGAGAGAGAGAGAGAGAAACATCAATGTGCGGTTGCTGGGGGGTTATGGCCTGCAACCCAGGCATGTACCCTTGCTGGGAATTGAACCTGCAACACTTTGGATCGCAGCTCGCGCTCAATCCACTGAGCTATGCCAGCCAGGGCCTGAGGGTCACTATTCTTAATCACCACCTTTATATTAGCTGTGAGACACCGTGAGGGTTTCTTTGGCTCCTTAGGTGTAGACTTTTTTCCATCTGGAAAGTTGATACTATCTACCTTGAAGAGTTGTTTCAAAATTCTAAGCACTCAGAAAACTGTACAGCGCTAAGCAATGGAAGCAGAAAGCCATGTGGAAGAAGTCGCTCTGCAGAGCTGGCCACGTGGTGGCCGCTGTTATTATCCTAATGCTGACCTGGAGGGGCGGCTGGAGGGTTCCCTGTAGGGTGCTGAGTCGTAAAGCCCAGGCTACGGCTGACCTGGCGCAACCCCCTGAACAGCAGCAAGGATTGATTTTCAGGTTCATTAATGTCGCTGATGTGCTCCTGGGGAAGGTAGCAGCCCCGCTCTCATTAACGAGAAGCAGCAGCTGCCCCATTTCTGCTCACCTGCCCCTCCTCTCCTGCTACATCTGGTATCCTAGGGAGCACTTTCCTCCTTTCCATCAGCATCCCCTGCCCCCTTTGTCCTTGGGTTCAGCCTGGCTTGGGAAGAGTAAGGATTTCAAGGGGTATTCAGAAGCACAGGTGAGGGTGTCAGCGGAGTGCTGGCCCTCATGAGCTCACGACGAAGCCCCCTGCCGCCCAAAGGGAAGAGATGGCCCTGAGATCAGGCACGTCACGGCTTCTCCGGGGCAGCTCAGCCTGGGCACGGGGCCTCCTGGAGGTGGGCCCTTCGGTGGGGGCTAGGCAGACCCTGCAGGGGCCTAGGCAGACCCTGAACGCTGACTTGAGTGCCTGGGACAGGATGCCTTGGGCACTCACTTTTTTCCTTCCCGTCACCAAGGATGACTGGAGAATTGTTCAGATCCCCAAGGTATGGAGAGCTCAGTTTTAGCCAAGATCACAGCCTACTAAGGAGTGGAGCAAGGATGACCAAATGACCTGCTTTGCCTGGGACGAAGAAGCTTCCTGGGACATGGGACTTAAGTGTGCAGATGAGGGCAGTGCAGGACAAGCCGGAAAGGCTGGGCATCGTAGATGGACTTGGAGTTCAAACTCTGTCTCCAAAGCTCATGTGATGAACTGCTCCTCTACAGTGGCCTGAGGACAGTGAGAGCCACCGGGGGTCTGTGCAGTATGACAGGCAGCGGACACCTGGAGGAGGAAAGAGAAAGAGCCTCGAAGGCAGGCACAAGTTCTCCGGTTCTCATTCTGTGCTGGAATGGGGCAGGAGAGAGTCCAGGGGGTGGCTCTGCATCCACCCTGTTTGCAGGATGAGGTTCCAGCAGGCAGAGCGCCAGAGCCTGTGCAGATCCTAAGAGCTGTTTATGAAGCATCTTCACATTTCTAGCTTTGGTCCAAATCCTAGCAGCGTAGGTTTTCACAGATGAGGAAACCAGGGCTTTGAGAGGCTTAGGACTCTGCTCAGTGCCTGCCTTAGTCCCTTTGGTCCACTCTAACAAAACAGCACTAACATTTCAGACCACAGTGCCCGAGCCCCACCGTTGGAAGTGGGAGAGTCGGCACTTGACACTTGACCTCAGGTCTGCTTGCTTTCGGGGCCTGTGCTTGTGGCCATTGGGCAGCGCTGCTTCTCCAGGAGGACTTTCTTAAAACATGGAATCACTTCCCATTATAATTCTGATTTAGGAGCTGGCAGGGCAGGGAGCCGGTGGGTGGGCGCTTTGCTCAATCTTTCTGTGCCTTTCGACTATTCTAGACTTTCCGCTGTTGGCTGGCTGCAATTAAAGCAGGGAGTGTGAGCAAAATTTGTATCTCACGTTTCCTACTTATGAACACCTGGTCAGGAGAGACAGTCAGAGCTATGAAGTCCAATGAGGTCTCGAAGATGTCTGTGGGTTTCAGTCACCAGAAACCCCCTCTCCATCTGCCCCAACAAACCCAGACAGTCTTGGACTGAATTTAGCCCAGAAGATGCAGGAGGTGGGAGGCTACTGGAGCCTTGTCTGAGCCTTTCGGGGTGTGGCGGCGGTGGTGGCGGTGTGGGGAGGTGTTACCACGTGTGTACACACTGTGGGTTTATCAGCGTTACCTTTTTTTTTTTTTTTTTTAAAAGTTAAGCTCTGCAACACTGCCTAAGGGCGAGCATCAAAATTAAAGTGTTATATTTAAAATACATGAGTGAGACCGATAGGCACTTAAATAGCTTTAAAATGTATCAGACTGCATTGGCTGTAAGATACTAACTCCTTGAGAGATACATTCCAAAGAGTTTTTTCCTAGGTGCTGGAAATACATGTAGCTGCCATCTTCTCGTATCTGAGCAAAACTCATTCATTTATTCATTTCACAAACACTTACTGAATGTCTCCTGTGGCCCAGGCCCTGTGCTAGGTGCTGCAAGGTTAGGAAGGTGAGATTGACCAGGGTCTTTCTTTCATCGAGACCCCAGGTCACTAAACAAGATAAGACACAAGAGTGAATATATCACTGGGTACTAAGGAAGAAAGGGACAGCATTCCAGGCAGGGAGGGCAGTCTGAGCAAAGCAGGGTGTCCAACCTTTTGGTGTCTCTGGGCCACACTGGAAGAAGAAGAGCTATCTTGGGCCACACAGTAAATACACAACACTAACAAAAACCAATGAGCAAAAAGAGGTTTTACGTAAATTTATGATTTTGTGTTGGGCCACATTCATAGCCATCCTGGGCTGCATGCCGCCTGCGGGTAGTGGGTTGGACACCCCTGCGGTGGGAAAACTAGGGCACTCGGCACAGGGGAGGAGCCTAGTTTGGCCCGCAGAGCACAGCTGGGGCAAAGGAACAGCAAAGGCAGCTCCCAGCAGGGAAGAAGTACCCTTGATGTCGGACCTCAACCCCGAAGATAAAGAGATGTAGACATAAGCCAGAAATAGGTCCCGGGAAGACCTGATGGTCAACAGAGTTCAATGGGGATAAATCCCACTTGGGGAACTTCCAAACCTAGGGCACAGGGGCGGAGGCCGTAAGTTCGGCTGGAGCAGAGCTCATAGGGGTGGAGGAGATGTAGCACTTTTTAAGGGCAGACGAGGAATTCAAACAGAGGTGGGTTTTGGAGGAGGGAAAGAACGTCGTGGTGGGAGAGGAGGGCCAAGGCCTTCAGAGCAGAACCTGATGGAAGACGGATGGGGGGGAGAAGGCAGGCAGTCTAGGCTGGGGGTGGTGAGTCCCCGGGTTTGACCAGCGCCGGGGGACCCTGCTCTAATTCCTCCCCTTTTGGACCAGTTGACAGACTCGTGAAATAAAGGGTGGCCCGAGTTTGGAGACAGAGGGATGTGGATTGGGTTGAAGTCCAGCTCTGTCACTGACTCACTTGAATGGACCTCCCTGTACCTCCCCAGCCTCGGTTTCCCCATTTGCAGGAGGGCCCTACCTAGGGTTCCCTAGTGGGGTAGATAAAAGGGTTAGAGCCTTAAGTCAGTGAGAGCGCTTTGGGCACAGGTCATAGTGAGCCGCCCCCCCCCATCCCCCGCACTTGTCTTACCTTCTGTGGCGCACCCCCAGGCGGGCTTCCTCCTCAGGAGCCTGGGTCCCATCCAGGCATAGCTCGGGGAAAGAGGAGAGATGAGTCCTCTCCTGGTTTAGCAGAAATCTCCCAGAAGCCCCTGCAGGTCACCGGCTCATTCAAAACCACTCACCCGACAGGAGGCGGGGCTTGCGTAGGCCTATCACGCCACCCGTGGAGCTGGGAGGCAGAGCCGGCTGCCTCCTGCAAATCCCAGAACCAGGCGGAGGGAGTGGAAGAGGTTGGACCCCTGGAAGTGCACGTTCAGAGGTCGTTTGCAAAATGCCCCACCTTAGGGAGGTTCCCAGCCCGGTAGGGGGTGGGGAGTGCCGCAGATAACCGGCCCAGTAGTATCTGAGGTGGTTAAACCTCTAAAAAAAAGGGGGAGAGAGAAAATGAAGCTAGATTCTGGGAGAACCCAAGCAGCTCAGAGTTGTTAATATCAACATCATAATGTTGTCTCTAACGTTCTTTTAAATCCCTGTCTTGTGACTTTTTTTCTTTCTCTCTCAAAAGTCACCTTAAAAAAAAAAAAAACACCTGTTAACATTTCTCCCGTCTTCTCCAAGGTTTAGCAACATACCCCTTTTCACTTCGTTTTCACAACCACCCTGCTTCTTGTGGGGACGTCATCGAGTCCTTCCAGGTACTTCTTCGTGCCGCCTGGAGGTTGTTTGTTGGTTGGTTGGTTGGTTGGTTTTTGCCATCGGGACTTGCAGTGCTTGTGAATCTAGTGAGGCCCGGGCTGGGTGGACACAAACCCCAGCCTCAGCACTTCAAAGCTGTGCAGCTGGGGGCGAGCGGGCCCTCTCTGCTTGTTTCCTCATCTGGAAAAATAATGGTACCTAGCTTTGGGGGTTGTTCTTACGGGTAAAAAAAAGTTTGTTCTTCCCTGTTGGACGGAGGTGGCTTGTTGAAGATTGGAAGAATTTGTGAATCCTGGGACGCTGGCTTCTTGCCACTTCCTGCCAGCTCAGCAAGGAGCAGAGCAGGGCTTTGTGAAGGGAAGGAATGTGCAACTTAATGAAAAGCATGCATTCCATAAATTAAGGAAATTACAGTATTATTACTTTCTAGCATAGCAGCAAGATATAAATAGATGCTAATACGTAAAATTAGGTTGACTGCTGAAAAAGTACAATTCATTAATAGGGTTGCGTTATGTAAATGTTTACACATGTAAAAGTCCATATATTTATATGGGTTTTAGTGGCTGCACTGGCATGAAAAATGGCTGACTCAGCCACTGCTAGCTGTGTGATCTCAGGCAGTTCCTTCCACCTTTCCGAGCCCCGATTTCATTGGCTATAAAATGAGACTAATAATTTCTTTCTTTTAAAAACAAACCAGGTGAGGTAATGCATGAAAGGGCTTTGAAAACTGGAGATCATGACACTCTTCTTACTTAATTATTATTGTAACTAATAATCATCCACAAAATGTATTCAAAGGCCCATTGTTTGAAATACCAACTTTAAAAGTGATTCAGAAATACTAAACTCATGCTTTTCTTTACAATGGCATCTATAAGTTGGAGACATTTAATTTGCTTTTTTAGATACTGTCTTTTTTTTTAAGATTTATTTATTTATTTTTAGAGATATGCAAAGGGAGGTAGAGAGGGTAAGAAACATCGATCACCTGGTTGCCTCTCGCATGCCCCCAACGGGGGACCTGGCCAGCAACCCAGGCATGTGCCCTGACCAGGAATTGAACCAGCAGTCCTTTGGTGTGCAGGTTGGCGCTCAATCCACTGAGCCATATCAGCCAGGGCTAGATACTGTCTTTTTGATGAATGACAAGTTTGGACCATGTGGCAGGTATTTGAGAACTGTTTCAGACAGAAATCTGGACAGTCCAAGCTCCTGGATTAAGATACCCTTTATGAGTATATTTTCTGGGTAAACATGAAAACTGGATTAAACCAAGCATTTCATGGCAGATAAGGAAAATCAGTGCCCTGTGGGCTGACCTGTTTATAGTCTCACTACAGAAGTGAATGCACTATTTATATGCAAGAGTTCTGCTGTGTCAGACCATAACAGCTTCTCACTTCAAGTTCATTCACCTAGCCATCAGGATGGAGGAGTCAGTGCTTGTGGGTTAAAAGCAACTAATGTCAGTCCCCTGCTGGCCTAGTCCAGCACTGCATAGAGAAACACACTCTCCATGTCCTCTTAGTGGGGAAATTTGCTCCAGGAGCAGGACAGCTGAGATGTAAGGATTCAGTTTTGACTTACTTTATCACGTTGCCAGCATTTGCCAGAAGGTGTGCCTGAATGGGAGCAAGGAGAAGGGTCAGGCTTGACGTGCAATGGAGAGTTGGTTCTCCAGGGGCCACCGGGGGATGGTGGTCTTCCTTCAGTCCCAGATTGGAATTGGCCTGTTCAACCAGCTTGCTTTTCATGGAGATGGCCTGTAGTGTAGCACTTATTTTTCAAATGGCTTTCAAACTCATCGTTGGTTGAATACACTAACCTCAAGAGGGGGGCTGAGGTTTTCTCCCCAGCTTGTTAATTCTGCCTTTCAAAGGCAAAGAGGAGGATTAGGAAGGGTCAAGGTCAAAATGGAGGCTCAAGGATATACATAATGGGGCCACTCTGATAGGAGGTGAAGTTTGCAGGTGTAAGGAGTGCCCAGAATTGCAGTTCTCTTCCTTCTGGCCCTGCAAGGAAAATGGGGAGCAGGGGGAAAGAAAGCACAGAGCAGCCAAGAGATAGGGAGAAGAAACCCGAACAAAACCAGAACCTCAGATGAAGAGAGCACAGCGTTAGTTTTCAGGACAGGATGTTGATTAGTGCTCCTGGCTGGTGACATCAGACATAGAAGCGAGGAATTCATTTTGGAGGGGCAGCGGTTGGAGGGTGGCAAAGCGGCTGAGGTGCCCAGTTCAACTCCCAGCCTAGTGTTTTTGGCTACAGTGAGCAGGTAAGTCCCTGGGAGCAGGCAAGGGATTGGGACTCGGTAGCCACCAGGGGTGGGGAAAACCATGCCGCATTCTCTGCTTTGACATGGGCTAACGGATGACCTTTTCTTCTTCTTCTTCTCAAGATAAAAAGGTCTGAGGAGGGTTTCCAATGGCCAAAAGCCAGGGCCTCAGCTCCTTTGGTTCACACTAGTGGCCCTATGACTTGAAGGTCACAGGAAGATGGGCTTGTACTGGAAACCAAGAATCTTTCTGCTAAGCCCCTCGACCCCTCCCTCTGCAGGGCTTGTGTCTCTTCAGTGTGGCTTGGGTGATGCAAATCCACTGCTCCCCGTAAAACAAAACCCTCCTCTCATTAGCATCCCAGAGAACACTCTGTGATTGCAGGAAGGAAAGCTGTGATTGCGCCTGAACCCGGAAGCCTTGGTGATTTGCAGACAGTTTGCCCGCTGCGCTGAGTAGGCAGCGAGGAACCCACCCTGGATTTTCTGCGGAGTGTTCATCTACATGGGTGGGCTCTGTCTGACATGCTTTGCTGGTCTGATGTTGAAGGATGCTTAAGTTATTACCACATACTTTTGCCACTAGAAACAATGTTCCGTGAATGTTCTTATGCAGAAGGCTTCGTCCATGTGCTGTGGTTCTCTCAGTCAGAGAGAGTGCTGGAGAGGGGATTGCACGCCACCACATTTCCTTCCAAAAACCTTTTTTTGTACTTCAATCAATTTATAATGATACTGGTAATACTGACCATAACTATTTTATTTCTTAAAGACTTACTCTGTGCCAGATACTATATTAAGTACTTTTCATGCATTATCTCTTTTTAAAAAGATTTTATTTTTATTTACTTTCAGAGCAAGGGGAAGGGAGGGAGAAAAAGAGAGAAACATTGATGTGTGAGAGATACATCAGTTGGTTGCCTCTTGCACACCCTCAACTGGGGACCTGGCCCACAAACCAGGCATGTACCCTGACAGGGAATCGAACCGGTGACCCTTAGGACCACAGGCTAGTGCTCAGTTCACTGAGCCACACCAGCCAGGGCTGATGCATGATCTTATTTGATCATCTCACCAAACCAGGATGGTGGGTTCGATTATTATCCCCATTTTCAAGATGAGGAAATGGAGATACCTGGCACATAAGTTAGCTGTTTAAAGTGACCATGCGTCCTGATCCATTATTTGACTCTGAAGAGAGAAACTACTATTTTAGGAAGAAAAAGTATGGGTTAAAGGTGTGGTGAACTTGACCACAACTGCCCAGGAAAGGAAGCCAATTAGAAACCCATTGTTGGAAATGTCACCATCTTGAGTCTTCATGAACACACCTTTGAGTTTAGTGTTGATACAAGAACCTTAAACTCAAGGTCACAAGAGTATTTCAATCCAGCTGTGCCTATGAACCCTCTTTTTTAAATGCATAATTCTGTCAATCTAGCAGTTGTTCTATTTAACCTCTCCCAAACAACTGGCTAAAGTAATCCCCGCCCCCTCCCCCCTCCCCCCACAATTAAATGAACTGGTTGTTGTAGTGTTCTCTTGCAGGCTAAGAGTGCCTGAAATGGGATGCTGGGTAAGTCCAATTCAAGGGCAGGTGTTGAGCATTCCTACAGATGGAATCCCTCAACAGGCATGAAACATCACGAAGAGAACTGAGGACCGACTCAGGTGATAGCTTTTTCCCGGTATGTTTGTGTCCCTGAGCTCCTCTTGGTGACACACCTTTGTCCCTGAGAGGGAAAGGATCAGAGGCAGCTAAGGAAAGGGGCGAGAAGGAGGAGGTGGAGGAGGTGGAGGGAAGGCAGCTGTTCCAGCACGTGTGAGAGAAACATCAGTTGGTTGCCTCTCACATGGGGTTATTTATTCCTTGCCACCGCTAAGTGCTCTTGCTACATTCCAGGGGATCTAACCATCTCCTAAGAAAATAGCACCCTCTGTCTCTTCTTCACTTGGGAGGGCATGAACTCGGCGAGACAGCCCATGTCCACAGGGAGGGGATCGCGCACACTTTCTATTATAAGGAACAGGGCCATCACTAGATTATCAGCTTGATGAAACACACACACATCCACAACACATGTGACACACGCCCAGCACGTTGGGGAGGGGTGGTGCCATAAAAACTTCACTGAAATTGTGATGAGTTGAAAAATTGTAACCCTGAGAACTTCTTTCAGGGAAATAAATGTGTGCAGTTGGAAGAAATACTCCGAAAGACAGTTGGACGTGGGTGGGGTTATGCACCCCAAAATGGGAAGCTGGAATAACAACAGATGGCTGCTAAATGGCTCCTTCTAAAAAGGGGTCAGGGCTTTTGTTTCCATGAGCGTGGTATGCAGGTTGGGGCACCGGCTGCAGGGTCCCCTCCCCCACCCCCCGGACGGTGCACAGCATCCTCTCCTCTAAATAAATGTTGACCTAGCATGTAAAGAACAGCAGTTTGGAGGAGTGCCTAGTCATTATTCTTCTGGATGTGCCCACGTTTCCCTCTGGTGTTGTGCGCGCGCGCGCACACACACACACACACACACACTCACTGGCACCTCCCAGCCCTGTGCTGCTGCCTGGCACACACGAGTGCACCTAAAGGCTCGGGTCTAAAGTGCCAGGGAAGGTGTTTGAGAATGGTCCACGTTCCACTCTGTGAAAGGCCAGACACGAACAGCCATTCTTTTTTTTTTTCATTTTTTAAAAAAATTTTATTTTAGTCGTTGTTCAAGTACAGTTTTCTGTCCTTTACTCCCATCCCAGCCCGCCCATCCACCCATCCCTCCCCACCTCCCTCCCATTTCTACCCCCCCTAGTTTTGGTCCATGTGTCCTTTGTATTTGTTTCTGTAAACCCTTCCCCCTTTTCTCCTGAAATTCCCCTGAATTTCCCTCCCCTCTCTCCTCCGGTCACTGTCAGCCTGTTCTCTATTTCAGTGCCTTTGGCTATATTTTGCTTGTTTGTTTGTTTTGTTGTTTAGGTTCCTCTTAAAGGTGAGGTCATATGGTATTTGTCTTTCACTGCCTGGCTTATTTCACTTAGCATAATGCTTTCCAGTTCCATCCATGCTGTCACAAAGGGTAGGAGCTCCTTCTTTCTTTCTGCTGCATAGAATTCCATTGTGTAAATGTACCATAGTTTTTGGGTCCATTCGTTTACCAATGGGCACCTAGGTTGCTTCCAGAACTTGGCTATTATAAATTGTGCTGCTATGAACATTGGGATACATAGGTTCTTTTGGATTGGTGTTTCAGGGTTCTTAGGATATAGTCCCAGCAGTGGAATTCTGGGTCAAAAGGCAGATCCATTTTTAGTTTTCTGAGAAAATTCCATACTGTTTTCCATGGTGGTTGTACCAGTCTGCAATCCCACCAACAGTGCACTAGGGTTCTCTTTTCTCCAGAAGTGTCTGTTCAAGTCCTTTGCCCATTTTTTAATTGGGTTGCTTGTCTTCTTAGAGTGAAGTCATGTAAGTTCTTTATATATTTTGGAGATCAAACCCTTGTCCAAGGTGTCATTGGCAAATATGTTTTCCCATACTGCTGGTTCTCTTTTTATGTTAATACTGTTTTCTTTAGCCGTGCAGAAGTTTTTATTTTGATGAGATCCCATTTGTTTATTCTTTCCTTTATGTCCCTTGCTCTAGAGGACATGTCAGTAAAAATGTTGCTGCGTGCAATATTGAACAGCCATTCTCAATGCCCTGACACCTCGGTTCCCTAAGTCCAGAACGGGATGTAACTGTTCAGCTGGAATAAAGAGAGCCGTCAACGCACAGGGCTTACTAAGCGCCTTCACCTGGCTCTCGGTGTTCCGCGGTGGTAGAGGAGGACTTAGTCAGGCCGGCCAGGGCTGCCTTCTCTCCCGGAATAGTGACCCCAGAATGCAGTCTGGGGAGGAGGGGGAGAGACAGAGGAGGGAGGGGGAGGGAGGAAAGAGAGACGCTTGCACTAGTGCTAAAAGCTAATGTCTGTGCAGGCCATCAGACTAAGAACTGTAGACAATGGAATGTTTCTCTTCAGTATCAAAGCAGGAAACTTGGGGTATTTCCCAGAATGTTCTCCTGTGGGCTCTTGGATCACTAAACAGCCTTTCTCTTCTGAGAGACAGGGGCCAAACGTGGTTAAGAACTCAGGTTTCCCAACCGCCATATAACCTCAGGCAAGTCATGTCATTCCTTTGGACTCAGTTGTTCCTCTAGTCGGACTCATGTCCAAATCTGCATTTCCTAAAATTCTTACACAGCACAGCAGAGAACCTTACTCTCTTCTCTTCTTGAAGCTCCACCATGCACATGAACATATTAGAAAGGCCAAGAAGCCCCGCAGAGAAGGAACTTTATTTAGCCTGCTGTTTCATTTCCCAATTTACTTTACTACAGGGCAGTTTTTCACAGCTTATGCTCGCTTGGTGTCTCAGCCTGCTAGGGCTGCTATATTAAACTACTGTAAGCTGGATGGCTTATTAACAAAAATGCAGGCCTCCCAGTTCCGGAGGCTGGAAGCCTGAGGTCATGGTCAGGTTCTGGTGAGAACCTTCTGGGTTGCAGACTGCTGACTCCTCGCTGCATCCTCACACGGTAAAAAGAAGGTGAGGGAGCTCTCTGGGGTCCCTTTTTATCAGGGCACTAACCCAATCCTGGGAGCTCCACCCATGGCCTGATCACTCCACTGAGGCCCCGCCTCCTCACACCGTCATCACACAGGGGTTAGGATTTCAACATGTGCATGTAGGAGAAACAAATAGTCCAATGCATTTGGACAAATGCTCTCCATAAAGACTTCATATGAGTCCAGTCCTCCTAGGAGAGCTCCACCACACACATCTGTGCACACATGTACACACACACATCACCCACAGACATGCACATGCTCATGAGTGCACATGCACGCACAAGGACAGGAAGAGAGTTGGGGTTTTGGGGGGAAGCTTTGTTCCTCCCGTCACCACTTACTCTGCTAAGATCTTACAATGGGAGAGCTGGAAGAGGCGGAGAGATCCTCCACTCTGGCGCACTGCCCCCTCATTTGAGGAGTATGTGGAGAGGGGAGCCGGTCTGTCCAATGCTGCGCAGCTTGTGAGTGGCAGAGCAGGGGCGGCAGTTGGGTTGCCCAGCTCCCTTCCCTCTTCTCCTGTGGGGAGCACGTGCCTCTTGGTGGCACCCCTTTCTCTGGACACTCGTGCTGGGGTAGATGTAGCTGACGACGTCTCCTTAGTTTCCTGCATCAAGATGTAATAGCTGGACTAACTCCACATCAGTCGGCAAAGTCCACAGAGAGTTTTTGAACGTTTATTCTGTGTCAGTCAATTTTGTCAGCATTGGTATTACAGTAATGAACAAACAACGCAACCTTCAAAGAGGTACGGACAGTAACCGTATGAACAAGTACATGCACACTGTTTGAGGTCCTTATAGTTGCTATCGAAGTGTGATTGGGTGGGTGTGGTAGAGAGGACTGGGAAGCTGTCTTGGGGAGGCAATGGAGGCTGAGCAGAGAAGCTGGTCAGTGTGGAGCGGCACAAGGTAGGCTCCACCTGCCCTCAGAGGGCTCCTTGTGATGCCTGATGGCCACCGCAGTAAACAGTGCTCATCAGCCACAGCCTATTAGGCGCTTCCCATGTGGCAGGCGCTGTCCTAAGCCCTGTGGATCCAGGTGCTCACTTAACTCCTCAGACTTGCTTCAATTCAGGACAGCGCCGGCACCAGAACCCAGTCTGTCCGCTTCTAAAGCCCCGTTATCAGGAGCAAGGTCATTCCGTTTTCTAGATGGAAGAACACACATTGCTTTTTCCTGGAGATGTGACACTGGGGTTAAGTGATTCACAAGGTTAAGAGTCTTTCCCTAACAATTTAGGCTAAATTTTACTTTTCACCTCACTCTGTCACTCCTAGGTCTGTCCTCCAGAGACCTTGCCCTTCCCCAGTAACACACACGAAATCGATTATGTTTGTATTATCTGATGCCGGTTGTGTTTGCAGCTCAGAAGGGAGAAGAGGCCGTGTTTTACGAGTGGAGGTTTTGTGTCTCCAGCCTGTTCCCTCCCAGCGGGATCTCAGCGCTCTCTCTGACGTCGGACACTGTGTGTGGGTTTGGAGCTGCGCTGCGAGGGAGTGGACGCACACCACACCTTATTTATTTTCTCTTTTGTGGAAGGATCTCAGCTGTTTTTTTGCCCAAATTGAATTCTCTTCCTCTTGAAGAATGACCCAAGCAGAGAAATTTCCCAAACATCTGAAATCTGAGAATTTGTGCCTGGAATCCACGAGGCTCATGGCTTCCAGATGGCGAGGCCGGAAGAAGCAGAGTGGGGGAGTCGAGAAGGGAGCTGGAGGATGAAAGGCAGGGGAGGCCTGACCTCCGGATCACTTCTGCCTGCCTGCCTGCGGACGAGGCCAGGTATCTCGTTTGCTCTGTGACTTCGCCGTTTGACAACGTGCCAGGCCTGCAGAAGTGCAGCAATTACGCATGACCCGTGAGACTTCCAGTGACTGTTAGGAAGTAAGTCATCGCGAAATTGTCTTTTCGGAGGGCAGTGACTCCCCTCGGTAGCACAATATAAAACAGAGCCTGTGGCCTGGCTATCAAGAGGGGCAAAAACACTCCAGGTGGATTTTTCCTACCAAAAGACAGACACTTCTAGAAATCTCGGCTTTATACCTCTTAACCACAGGCAGTAGGGGACCCCGAGGTGACTGAATTCTTCTTCCACGTGTCTTGTCCTTATGCCAGAGGTGGGGCGGGGGGCTTAACTGGCAACCCAGCTTTGGGTAAATTAACAGGCCACATGTGGGCGAGGTATGAGCTCAGAGAGAATATCCTTCTTTGATCAGGCTGGCCAGTATCTTCTAAAAAAAAATAGGAAGTTTGGGGCAAATAGATCAGGACCCACCTGTTACCAAATGGCAAATTGGTTTAAGTGCTAAGAAAATACCTATTTTTATTGTTTTCAGTGGTTTCTTTATCATCTCCACCCACAACTACCCCACTGATACCACCACCACCACCCAGCACGAGAGTAATTTTGCTCCGCTATCATGGTGATTTCCCCTTAGAAGGGGCTGAATTTGATACTAGGATATAACCATCCAACTGGGTCCAAAAGGCCCCGGAAGCCCCAATGTGTGCAGAGAAACCAAATACGGAAAGGTTACTTCCAGTTAACACCTGCAGTCTCCAGGTGTCCTAATGAAACGGTGAGGCAACACATGGCCACCTTCAAGCCAGAGAATGACAGTTGGGCCCAAGGTTTTCAAGGGCCAAGAAAAGCATTCAAGCTCTTCTTGATCTGCTTTCCCGATCTGGGGTGGGCGAAGGTCTGGCTACCCTCTGGCTGGGGGAGACGGCAGGCACAGGCGAGCATGCTCTGCAACAGCACGACTCCAGCGGACTGCTCCTCTCACCCCGAGGTGGTTGGGGTGCTGCCCGCCCCCTCCAGCGGGCGGTGCCCAGAATGCACACCCTTCTTCAGACTGCGGGGTGACTCTGGGTTCTGGGCCAGGCGTTATCAGCAGGGAAATGTGGATATTTTCCCTCTCTCTTCACCCTCCTTTTCCTATTGCAGATTAAACTGTTTAGAAGAGAATTATGATTTAATCTCTTCTGCTGCTAGGGTTGTCCCAAAATGTTGGTTGCAATGTAGTTGTAAAAAATATTCACATATAAGAGAAAGAAAGAGAGGAAGGGAGGGAGGGAAGGAGGGAGGGAGTGAGGGAGGAAGGAAGGAAAGAAAAGAAAAAATGTTGTAACCAATAGCACAAGTCATCCTTACCACCACCAAAAGATAAACAGGCATGGAAAACTTGTCTGTATACAGAATGAAACGCAGTTGATTAACTTAGACCATTTCTACACAGAATGCGTGTGGCCTGTGCTTTTACAATCACGCAGTGCTGGAAGCAGTGTGTCAGGGACAAAGGAGAGTGCCAGTCACGTGCTTCTGGGTTCCTTTATCTTGGGGTCATCAGATCAGGGCCAGGTTGCCACAAAGCGCTCAGTGATCCATGGGGAATGAATCATGTCTTCATTCCAGGGCTTAATATATGCATTACATCACTATTATAAGCCAGCGACTCTGTGGTTGTTGGCTCCAACGTGGATCAAGGTCAAAAGTGGTCCTGGAGACCAAATTCCCCAGGGAGGGTTTGCCACGCAACCCCATGTGTCCTTTGCTCCTGAATTCTTTCTTCTCCTAGCAACGACTACCAAACACCACGCTGCCCCGACTGGTATTCTGTCTACATAAGGTTTGTTCTTCTTGCGGCAGAGAACTGGAGAAATACAAGTGTGAATCTGTTAGTAGGAGTTAAATAGTGTTACACCCAACTCGTGGTGAGGGTCCACTTTCTTTTTATTATACTCCAATTTTGTTGGAATGACTATTGCTTGAAATAAATGGGCAATTGATGGGGGCTTAGAGATAACAGGGATGCTTAAATGATTTTTATAGTGGCGGCACTTGTCGTAACAGAATTTGACCTGTATTCTGGCTATTAGCTTTACTCATCACATTGGAAACGCGGCACTTCCATTGTTCACGCCGCTATATGCAAAGCACTGTGGCATGAAAGTCACTTATAAAGCTATGAGAAAAACTCTCTACACACAAGAGGCTCCTGGAATAATAAAACTTTAGATAGGGAGATTTTTTTTGTTTTGTTTAGCTAAATGCTCTAGAGGTTTATTCCTTTTAAACCCTAAAAGATGTTTATTTTTTTTTTACTGTTTGTGATATATTTCTAAAATGTCTGATATGTAAAAACTGTCTTCTGAGTATAATTTAGTTTTTTTAGGTGTGATGCTCAGGGTCATTTTTTTTTTTAGATTTTATTTATTTATTTTTTAGAGAGAGAAGGGAGGGAGATAGAGAGAGAGAAACATCAATGTGTGGTTGCTGGGGGCCATGGCCTGCAACCTAGGCATGTACCCTGACTGGGAATCGAACCTGTGACACTTTGGTTCGCAGCTCGCGCTCAATCCACTGAGCTATGCCAGCCAGGGCCAGGGTCATCATTTTGAATATAATTAAACTGTCCAATGATACAATGAGGCTTTCAGGAACTGAGATGCATACAGAGCTGCTCTGGCCCTTAATGCCCACCCACAACACTGCTTTCTGAGCTCTGCAGTCTGCTTAATTTTTTTCTTCATCTTCTCTCTTAGAGCTTTTTCCTTCTGGACCTAAGTCTCCTCTAGAAGTCAGTTTCTCACCCTTAAATTTAATGTGCTGTGAGCTTGGAAACCAGACATCAAACATCTAGAGTTATGTGCGGAGTAGGAACAGATAGGTTCTAAGTGGGTGCTTTACGGGTAGATGTATGACCTTTCTCTTCTGTGTTTGCTTCCTAACATCTATTCCGACTGTCAGAAGCCTTGTTTGCTTAGTCCCTAGCTGTCATTTTTGAATGGGTACAGCAGAGGTGGTAGATTTTCCTAGTTCTGTCTCCATTACTCCTTGTCAAGCCACTGGTTTGGAGTTCACGTTCAGGAAACGGGTCGGTGCAGCCGACAGGGGCTGAGCTCGAGGGAAAGGAGGTGGCATAAAGGCTGCAGGCCACTTTTGTCAGGTACATGGGGCGCTGTGGCCGTGACGGCTGAACTCAGCAAGTGACTATAAAACGGACAAGCTCCTTGCACAGTCCCTTTCCAGTAATACAAAGCTGGCCCGGTGTCAAGCTGCTGGAGACGACTTCAAGATGTTCAATTAAAGACAGTGTCAAAGCTGGCTGACTTTCGGGACTCCGAGTCTATGGCAAGAGACTTACACGGCTTGGCCTGTCCTGGTGATTTCATTATTAACGGCCTTGGAAGAGAGAAGATAAAGCAAGTGTAACAGTTCCTCCTTCTGAAAGTGCAGTTTCAGGTCAGAAGACTTCATTGTTACCCTTAGCCCTCCTTCCCTCACCGGACACTGGCTTTGTAGACTGTCCAAAGCCAAGCCTAACAGAGGGCACATTCCTCTCCCACAAGGCCACGCTACACCTGTGTATGGGGGTGGGGCGGTGACGTTATCACCAATAGGAGGTGCCGCTGGGAGGGATGAACAGCAGGGGTGGGTAGCCTGCAAGCCCAGGGTTTAAGTCCTGGCTTTGCAGTTATTAGGGTGTGACCTTGGACGTAGTATTTAACTCTCTGAATCTGATTCCTGAGCAACAAAATAGGGGATGATAATATTAGTGCTGTGAGAACAAATAAAATAACGTGAAAGGAACTGGAATGGTACCTGGAGTAGGGAAATGGCTCACTAAAATGGTAGCTATTATTATTAACAAAATAAATGACTTTAACCTGGAGATTTTAATATTTAATAAGTATAGAGACTCAACAAGCCAGTTATTAACTTCAAGCAGCCCCCCCCCCTTTTTTTTTCTTTTTTATGACATCATCTTCTCTTACTGAGACGGGCAGGCTGACTTTCTGCTGGGTATTGTCTGCCTCTGGTGCCTTGTTAAAGCCAGGAGATGTTCCAGGCACGCTGCAATTTCGCCCATTAATGAGCATAAGGAAATGGGGCCACCTGTACGCTGGACTGAGCAAAGATCAATGAAACAAAGAGTTGTAGCTTTCAGAGGAGAAGACGATAAAAGGAGAAAGGGCTGGGCCAATGGGATGCGGCAGTGAGGTCCTGCACCGGGAAGTAGGGAAGACCCCCCCCTCACCAACACACACACATTGTGGTTTATTAAAACCCCGACACTCCCAAGTGCCGCAGTGCTTGGCAATCCCATCCCGCCAGGCAGCACTGTCCTCAGCAGCCAGGGGGGAGGAGGGAGGGCCTCGTGATGGCTGTAGGAGACGGGAGAGTCTGCTGTCCTGGTTTGATTACTGTGGCTCATTGGATGACCTTGAATGACTGACCCATCACCCTCTGAGACAATTTTTCCGAAGTTCACTCTGGCCCCAGCTAACGAAATGGGACTGATAGCCACAAACTTGTTATAAGGAAATTCAGAGCAGGGTTTATAACCTGCAGCTCCTCCAGGCACAGCTGCCAATAGGTTTTAGGTTGGATTTTTTAAAAAAAACCCTGAATTTAGGCAGAGGACTTGTAATTTCTGATTCGCACAGTATCTACTGTCTCGGGTTTTCATTTGCCTCTGAATATATGACTTGGCTTCAATGCAACCTCTGGTCCTAATATTACAAAGTGGACTGGAATTGCTTCACTTACGACTTAATCCTATCTCTTCAGCAGTGACATCAAATGTGTATTTCTAAGGTTCCACAAAAATGACTTTGCTGGCCTAACTGTAGCATGTTGTATGAAGTTTTTTCCCCTAGAAAATATAGTAAAAGTTCAAGTTTGACCTACCCCTTTGGTAACCCAAATTGTAAAGCTTTGTTATTTGAAAACGTCATTCAGGACCAAGTATTCTTTGGGTTATACCCTACTTTGCTCAGAAAATTTAACCTAGGCGTGGATCGTTTTACTTTGAGAAGAAGACATATCGAGAAGAAGACGTATCTCTAAACAATGGTGACTTTCAGTCAGTCCGTTTGCCATTTCCCAGAGACCCCCTAAGCCACCCCAGAGGGACCAGGGGTAAATGAGTCTCCCCCATCTACTAACCCGAACACCAGCGCCCCCAGCGGCCCCCAGCGGCCCCCAGGTGAGAGTGCAGACTGCCGTGAGTGCTGACGCCCAGCAGGGTCCTTTGTGCCCAATTCCAAGAGACAAATGGTATTTCCAGTAATAGTTTATTGATTTCCAAATGCACAGGGGCGCTGAGTCCAAACATCCTGGGATAGCGGTAAATCTCTTACAAAATAATTTACAGTATGAAGATGATATACTGAAACATTAACTCAAACGTGTAGTTCCCTTGAAAGATGGAGTGTTCCCTTGTTTAATGGGAAGGGTGGAAGGGGAAGATGACCGAGGAGGGGGCCTGACCGCACAGGAACGCAGGCAGAGGACAGCGGTTCCTCGGCCCTCCCCACCCGGGCAGTGCGGCCCGTCACTGCAGAAAGACTAATCGGGTTTAACTCCCACTAAGTGTCCATCTATTGTCCCCTCAAGGGCATGTCAGGCTCAGCTCTGTGGCATTTCTTTCTTTCTTTCTTTTTTTTTTTTTTTGCACCAGTATACTCACAACTGTCTTAATTCATTTCCATTTTCTTGCTCGGATGCGTATTTCTGGTGTGCTCTCAGTTCCAAACGGTCCTGTTTTACGTGGCCAGCCCCCAGAGGGCAGGGGCTGCCGGGGCCTTCCAGTGCTCGGAGCAGGTGAGGTGGGGGCTCTGGAGACCCGGCTGGGCAAAGGCAAGGAGATGAGGGGTCTCCTCTCTGGGCCTTCTTTTTCTCTTAGGGCTGGGCTGATTCCATTTGTTAATAGATTTGGTTTTTTAAACGGAAAATTCCAGATGTGCTGGGCACACGGGAGACATTGCAACTGACTTCCTTATGAAAAACCACGTACTGAACAACCATTATGTGCATGTGGCAGGAGAACGTTTTCCAGGTGGGGAGGAGGACTCCGAGGCCCTGCCGTGACTATAGGTCGTGGATGCTGCCGCTGGGCCCTCGGGCCCGCCCGGCATGGTCGGGTCACTCTCAGGTCACCAGCACGCCTGGCGTCCCACTCTCCAGTGTTGTTAGCCAACCTGCACGTGGAGGGGCTGGAGTGCATTTCCTTCGGGGCTGTCACCTCAGCTCAGTGCCTTCGGGTCTGACAACCTTTGCCAAGGAGCTGCTCTTCGTGTTAGCATCGTGTAAGCCCCTAAGCTCTGATTATCTGGTGACCCTTGGAATCAGGGCTGGTGGAAACCTTTGCAGTGGTCTGAAAAATAATGAGGGGCTGCTCTGAATTTCCTTCAGTGCTTAAACTGTGTGTGTGTGTGCGTGTGTGCGCACATATACGTATATAAATGTCATTTATGTACACATATCAGGTATCAGCAAGAAAGGCTAGAGTCGCTGGACTTCAGGTTTCCGCGTCCTCACAGAGCTCAGAACTGGCCGCGTGTACTAAAATACGAAGACTTCCTTTTCCATAGCAGCGTAGCAGCGGACATTTTCAAACAAGGCTGCAGAGCCGACACCCTTCACTTTTGCTGTTGTGGCACCAAAAAGGAAAGCCTCCCCCAACTCCTGGGGGCAGTCTGAACTTTGCAACGTGTACTTAATGCATCTGCTAAAGTGGAAGAATAAGGCTACTCCTGATGCTATTTTTGAGCCCAATCTACAGCCGGGAAATGTAATTGTGAAACAATTCATAAAATGGGATTGTCAGACTGAGGTGGGGGAACCTGACGCCTTTTCTCCCTCTGTACTTAGACATGCTCCACAGGCCACGGAGTTAAAGAGGACTGGGTTTGAACTCCGGCTCCAATAAGTCCTAGCTGTTGGGCTGTGTAAGTCACGGTGAGTGACTCTTCCGCTCCAAATCTGTTTTATCATCTGGGAGTGGAGGCCTAGTATAGGGCCTGGTTCACAATTAGGCCTCTATATAGGTCATTTCCCTTCTTGGTTGTCAGAGCTGAGACTCCAAGCATTTCTTGGAGTTTGACATCAAATAAATAATAATAATTAAAAAAAAAATCCCTCTTGGCCTCCAGACACCCAGCATTTGGAAGGCAGCCAGGGACTGGTGATGGGACTCAATTCATCCTGAAGACATTCGCTACCTGCCTCCCTTGATGACGTGACCCCAGGGATTTCTGCAACTGCCTGCAGCCAGTCAGGGCGCACTTTTGAGCACAGCTTGTGCTGACCCGGCAGGAGGGGGGACCTCATCATGCTGGGGCGTGGGGCTGAGCAGCAGCCCCGGCTCTGGGGGAAGCTGGTGCCGCTGCAGGAAGCACCCCAGTTCTCACGTTGATAAATGCTGCCGGCAGGAACTCGGGGGCTGGGCAGGCTGCTGCGCTGTATTTAACGCCCCCCCTGGTTAAAGTCTCTCAGGTGCTGAGGACAGCAGGCACCCACAGAGCAGGTCTGAAGTCCTTCCTAAGGAAGAGCAAAAGTGCTCTCCTTGAGGACTAGAGGGATGTGATCATTTATTGAGACAGGCTGGTGCACATTTTAATATTTCCGTTCACATCCACTGCATTAATGCTTGGGTTTCCCAAACGCTGATTTAAAGTAATAACTGGTGATCTGATATGGAGAGGCCAATGATCTGTCCATTGCTAAGATAAGGCTACTATTTAGACATTAAAAAATAATTATTCGGAAAAGATAACACAAGCTTCCGAATCCTAAAGTCTTCTAAATCTTCCGGTGTTTAAATTTGTATTTTCAGAGCGACCACTGGGTCTCCTTTAAGGGCAGCCCTGTTGGACGTGGTTGGGAGCTGTGATTCGTGGGACGCCAGGTTCTCCAGCCTTTGCAGGCAGGCGGGTAAAGCACCAGAATTGTCTTAGCCACTGGCTGGCTACCAGTTTGAGAGAAAAACACCTTTTTTTCCTTAACAGCCCAAACTCCTCTCAACTTTATAAACAAACCCTGACATGGTTAGTGAGCTAGGATGGTCCTAACCCAGAAGTATATATCCCTGGTAGCTTCCTGGCATCAAAGGAATGATCATTTAACAGCATGCACAGAACTGAGCAATGATATAAATAGGATTCCTAACAGTAAGTATTGTTTCTGCCTCAAGACCATACCGCACACACACACATCGGCCGGCCCTAACGCTCTGTGATAGGTACATTAGAGCCGCAGGCAGGCGGGCAGGCAGGGGGGAGGGATTTCCCCCGGAGCAGGCTCCTGGGGTCCTGCCTCAGAGGGACGAGCAGGCCGGGCCCCGAGTCAGCAGCAGCCCCAAGGCGGCTAGGACACAGATGCAACTGTACTTCTCAAAAACAAACACCCGATACCACTAGAGGCGGAGCAGAGGGAGCACATGCCCCCACTTGCAAATAAGAATTAGCTGTGAGGTCTCCCGTTTTATCTCAACTGCACTGATGTGTACAAGCATTCTATTTCCTAATACAACTGCCTTTGTTTTATCTGAAAACAAGGTCACCCCCTGACGCCAAACTATTTGTTAAGTATAACTGATGTTCCAGAAGATGCAGGGTTTTTAGCTTGCAGTTTGGTATTTCAAGGACATCACTGCTCATCTGAGCAGAAAAAACCTGGTTGTAAGGAAACGGGAGTTGGGAGCGGGGAGAGGCCCGAAGTCCAACCAGGATGTGTCTCTGCTCGTGTTCCACGGAGGAGAGTGGGGAGGGCGGAGGACCTGGAGGCCGGCCTGTGGCGGGAGCCAGGGGGAGAGGGCTCCAGCTGGAGCACAGGGAGTCCTATTGCCCAGACGGAGCTTGGGGCTCCGTTCCGCACGTCCCAGGTGATGAGGATTCTCCCCGTGCTGCATGTAAGCCAGACGGGGCTAAGCTGGGGGAGGAGGAGCAGAAACTCACACTGAGAATTCCCATTTGGTAATACATGTGCCAGCCTTTCCTGTGAGTAGATTCAGAAAACCTGCAGAATTCACTCAAATCATTCAGGTTTCATCAGACCCTTCAGTGACTATTTTGGGAGCTTAGACAATTTAAGTGCAGAAACACTGATTTCAACTTTTAATCAGATCTCTTTGGTCCTTTTTCTTTTTTAAGGTCATTTCCTTTCTAGCTCTTCGATCATTTTTCCTTCATTTCCACAGCACTAAATTATGAATCTGAAGTCCTGCGTAACCTGGTGTACTAAAAATGTCTCCATAGGTTTCTACATTTTAACTCTTTCTCCAACTCCATCTTGTCATCCATCTTGTTTCATGAAACCATGTTTCCACGAAGGAACACCTGGACTTCTGGAGACTGTTGCCACGTGTCCGGCCTTCCTCGGCCCTCCTTTGTGTCATGCTTCCATGTGAATGAAGTGGGGTCCGATTAGCACGTAGGGAACATACTCTGACTGCCCTTCGAGATTCTTCCAGACCCTTCCTGATGAGGACATGCCGCGTGGGTATCTAGTATTACAGGGGTGGGCTTTCCTGAGTAAGTTCAAAGCAGCCACGAGGAATCACCTCGAGGACCCTTCTTAATTGCTCCCGGCTGATCAAGGGGCGCCGCTCCCGGACCTACACGACGAGAGCATGAGAAGCACACAGTCAGCAAGCACAGAGCTGGTCGCCCCTCGGAGAGACATGCGCCTGCTGCGGGTCAGGGGACGTGTCCGGTGGAAGGGCGTTTGTTGCCGGGCAGCTTTCACAGAGACCAGAAGCCGTCACGCACACGCTGTCACATACACACGAGGGGAAGGAATGGTTTTCCACGGGGACGGCAAGCCTTCACGTGTCCTCTTCCTCACTGGCACCGCTGCAAGGGAAAGGAGAGCCAGGTGAGTTCGGACATCGCACGGAGGGAGGCGACCGAGTCACTGGCGGGAGGCAAGGCTCTGCTGCCAGCGGTCCCAGGTCCCGGGTCCCAGCCCCGCCCCCCACCGATGGGCGCCGCAGCGTGGTCGTGGCACGTTAGTTACTGAGCTGCTCCACGTTCTGCTTTATGTGACTCCAGGCAGAACGATGATGATAAAACCTGTTTTCTTGGAGGGTTAAGTGAGACAATACATATAAAATACACAGAGCCTGGTACACAGTAAGTGAACAGCTACTTAAACAAGCACGTGTGGGTTACAGTGTTTTTTAACTTACTTGACAAAATAAATTTCTGGTATAAAGCGGGAGTTTGATGTCCCCTAAGCCTTAAGCCATCTAGGGTTAGGACAGAAAGACAGAAAGGAAGCTATTATTCTGCACACCTCACTTGGAATAATGCCAAGGTTTCAACTCGCGCCACGGGGACAGTCACTGGGTTCAGATGTCACCTCTTCAGAGAAGGTACTGTGTCTAAGTAGGACCCTGATTGTTCTCTATCTTCAGCATGTCTTTCATAGCCCTTGTCGCATCCTGTAGAGCGATGGGTATTTTTTCTCCCCTCTACCACCCACTAGAGCATAAAAGAATAATGATACTATTTTATTTAACTCCTGTTTATCTAGCACTAATATTGTGCTAGGCATACAGAAATGTTCAGTAAACAGTTGTTTTTAAAAAGTGAGAAGTAAATCAACGGGAAGGGAGGCAGGGCGGGCGGGCAGGAGGCAGTTGAAAGGAAGGAGCAGTCGGTCGTTACTGCCCTGACCAGAGGACCCTGATGTCAGTGATGTCTCCGTGGCCGAGAAAGGAGCCGTGAGTCCCAGAGGAAGGCTGGGAGCTCAGCTGCTCGGGGTCAGAGCCTCCCTGGCTTGGTGCTCAGAGAGAACATCGTTCACACAGGGCCTGGGGCAAGAAGGCAGGGCCAGAAGAAGAAAGGGGACAGGAGCAAGCACACGAAAAAGGGCAAAAGTAGCAAACTTGCCCGGTGTCTCCTCCTATACTTGCAGTGGCCACGGTCAAAATCGTAACAAGAACCAACTGGATGGGGTGCTTCCTGGGTGCCAGGGCTGTGTGCTGAGGGCTCCTCAGTGGTTCCGCCACGCCCCACAACCTCCCGGGATGCAGGGACTATTGTCGTCATTACCCCATTTTCCACGTGGAGAGGGTGAAGCTCCGAGAGATGTAAAATCCTCCATCACACAGCAGGACGTGTGTTCTCCGGATGGAGTGCGAGGAGTCCAGACGGTGGTGGAAGGGAGTAAAACCTCCTTCCCCGAGTAGAGGCAGGAACGAAGTAAAGAAGAGGAAAGGCCGGGGTGCGCCAGCTCCCAGTTACAACCCAGACATTTTTATCTCACAAGGGATTATCTGCGTCCATTTAAAATCTGTGCTCTTTTACCTCCACGTGGGAAAGACTTTAACGGAAAATACCCTAGGCCAGCGATTTTCAACCGATATGCCACAAGAATTTTTAAAACGTGCAATACCTATTTCATCAGGGGCACTGACTTCTTTTCCCTTAGATCGTCAAATAAGCAAATGACAAAAGCCAACACAACAATAGCCGTCTGGTGTGAATGAATCAAAATTATACCTATGTTTTTTATCAAATTGGGCAAAAAATATGTGTATTTTTTTTTGTGGGCCTCAGAATCTGAGTGATTAGTTTGTGTGTGCCATGAGATGAGACACATTGAAAATCGCTGTCCTACACCACTGACTTGTAGTACTTCTGCTAAGGGAGAAAGTATTTCAAGACACAGAGCCTGACACTGAGGTAAGTGAACTCTAGGAGCCAAGAGACCCAACTCGGCAACCTGAGCTCCCCAGAGCTGTGCCCTGCGCAGGCCTTCTTCCTGACTGCTGTCCCGTCAGGGAACGGAGGGAGCGTGCTGGGAAGGGCTGGGCAGGGAGCTGTCATCAGGAGCCACGTGTTCGGTGACATCTGTCCCAAAGGAAACAAAAGGCCTTTTCTGAGGGCTTCTCACCAGAGTCTAGGCACAGTTGGGACCGGCGTCACATACTCCCCCTTGGCATGACGTCCAAAGCCGGCTCTTATTGTTCTCTTGTCAATTTTCCCTCAAAAACGGGAGGTCGGGCATGGAGACCGTGCCCTTTCCTTAGCTGCCATTCATTTTTCAGTGTCCTTCACTGGGAATGCATAGTTTGCTGGGTTCATGAACCCACTGAAATTGTATACAAAATTTTGTCTGTGTATTCCTTTGTCTGAGAGAGGCCATAATTTTCATCGCATTCACAAAGAGGTCAACAAGCTCTCCCTCCAATGACTATAATAAAATTATAAATAAGTTCTTTTTGAGTTGCCAGGTTTTTTACTCTAAGACTTGTAGAGCTGGCTTGGGGAAAAGGTCAGAAGCCATGATGGATAAAATCTTTTCTCATTACCCTGAGAGAGATCTGTTCTTGGGTCTGATAGCTATAGTTCATCTCATAGTATAAAGGCATGCCACCCTGGAACTGGCGTGTCCCTGACTGACTCTTCCGTTTGCTGAGTGTTACTGATGGCCTGCGGTGTGCTAGGCACGGCACTAGGCACGGCGCTGAGGACGACAGACAGACGGCAGGTGCCTGCCTGGACTTCACCTGCTGAGCAGTACAGAGAGACAGGGATTGACAGAGAGACACAATAGGGACAGAGAGAGAGGAGGGTGGATTTTTTTCCTCAGGATAGCAACTTCAAAAAAGCACGTTGATTTTCATAATTAATTAATAATGTGTTTTTCACAATAATGAAAAAGAAAAAAAGATCTGAACGGAATCTGTAACATTGAGCTTTGCTTACGTTGTGTGTGGTTTCTCCTGGAGGGTTAACGATATCATTAGTGTGACAGCATCTCCCGAAATCTCCTTCTTCACTTTGTGGGGAAGCTGGTCTGCGTCCATAAGACTTTATCTTCAGGAGTCTATAAAGCCTTCACCTTCTCCAGTGGAAGTCACCCGGCTTCCACCCAAGCTATCCCTCCTCCTCCTCTGCAGCATCTCCCAGCACACTCAGATTTACGGCGGGAACGGTGCGCAGAGGTTACCGAAGTTCTCTTTAAGGTCTGTTTTGTTGTTCTGAGAGTGAATGAGGCTGTTAGACAGACAGCCCATTCTACAGTGGGTGTTACCATCAAGACAGACAGCATCACACAATCGCTTCCAAGTCACCAGACTGACCCAGGTTTAAGTCTCTGCTGTGGCCCCTGAGCTGCAGGACCTTGGGTGAGTTACTCAACCTCTCTGAGTCTCATTTCCTTCACAGTCATATTATCTACCTTACAGGGTTATTGTGCAAGTTTTCAGTACTTTATGCGATATAAATGGTTAAAAATGTCAGCCCCCTTCTTTGACACACCTTCCTTCCTGCCCCTAGTCAACACCTGCCTCCCCCTAACTTTCCTCCACGTTCCTAGTTTTGGCATCTGAAACGTTACATCCTAGGGCAAGTACGTTCTTGTCCCCAAGTGCTCTTCAAACATCTGGAGAGCAACAGTGCCTTCTTCACTTGCTTAGAGAGGTTTTTTGTTAGCTTGTTTGTTTGTTTGTTTGTTTGTTGGGACAACCCCAGACATAATGAGATACAGGTATTGAGTAGAAAGGAAGGCTGGGTTCTATGTTTCTGACCCTTCTGTCTGACAGGTCTCTGGAAAAGTCAGCCCCTGCACAGCACCGGTGAGGACAAACCATGAGTGAAGCCCAGGCTGGCTGGTCTCAGTCACAGAGAATCAGTTTGAGAGTGCCGCTGGGTCTGCAAGCAAGCAGTGGTTTCAGAGCTGGGGTAACACACACCCTTGTGGTACATGACTTTCCAGGGGGTATTTGGGCTTGGGTAAATTTTTTTAAGTAGATGAAGAAACGTTTTTCAACTTAAAAAAAAGATTTTATTTATTTTAGAGAGGGGAAAGGAGAGGAGAGAGTGGGGGAGGGAGGAAAAAGTCAATGTGTGTGAGAAACATCAACCCACTGCCTCTCACAAGGGCTTGGCCTGACTGGGAATTGAACCGGCGCTCTTTCGGTTTGTGGGATACCACCCAATCCACTGAACCACGCCAGTCAGGGCTAGGCATGGGTGATTTTAAGAGAATAGATGTCCACATCCCCCACTTCCATACACAGCCTTTCTTAAAACAGACATTTCCGAGAACGAGCCTGTGACCCACAGGCCCTCCCCTCAGCCACTCCCAGGAGTATGAATGCCACACTCCCACCTCCGACAAAGACACACACGCCCCTTGCCCACCTGAGTCTCAGTGTGGGGCAGTTGTGGGATGCTCTGCTGCTGAGAGGAACCCTACGAGAGCAGGGCAAGAAATAGCAAAGGAGGCGTTCCCTGAGTTCATCTAGGCAATGTACTCTTGGCAAGGTTGTATGTCCTTATCTGTCTATCCACGAACTAAAAATTTGTATTTTAGAAGTGAGATGGTTGTCATGAGGTGTACGGAAGCTGTTCTATGTTTATTTGAATTGAAAAATGAAATCAGAGCTGGCTCTGACAGAAAGCAAGACAAACTTGGCTGGACAGCTTGACCATAAAAGCCATCTTTGCCAATTATAAAGTGACTTTTATCTACTAATTTAATACGGTAAATCTTCAGTGCCAAAGTTTTGACAAAAACATATGTCAAATTCATACTAAAGAAAGAAAGGAAGAAAGAAAGAAAGACAGACTCATGCATCCTTTTCCACTATCTAGACTTGATATATAATTTCAGGAGTTAACTTAAAAATGGGCAAGGAGGCATATCATTTTTTTCTAAATTACCTTAGGGGCATAAGAACAAACAAACTAGGCGAAGAAACCGAGAGCTGCTACATCCCGGCTGGGAGGGTGGTGCGGCATTCATCACTTCCCTGGCTGGGGGCGGGGGTCCCAGGGACAGAATGGGACTAGGGAGCCCCGGGCAGCAGGATGCTGTGCCCGCTGTCAGCTGGGCATGCCGATGAGGACCCCTTCTTGTCCCGTGGTGGTGCCCATGAGACTGAAGGAAGCATGACAGGCAGGCCACAAACCCCAGTCACACTGAGCCCCCAGACACCTGCGGATAAAATGATGATGAAGACCGAGGAGGGTTGCACTGCCTGACGATTTTTTAGACGGCCTGTATAGGCAGGCAGCTCAGACCTTTGGCTTCTGTCCCCGGAGGTGCAGGCTTGTAAAAGGAAGTTAATCAAAGAGGTGGTGGGCCCTCTGACCTTGCAAGTGCAATGGTTTCTCTTCCTGAGAATACAGTACAACTTAATTTGGTTTGGCATCACTCACATCTGCTCAGTCTTTGGCTATCTATTAATTATTGTAAAAAGGATTATTCAACTCAGGAGGATAGAAAAATTAAGGGCTAGCAACAAGGAAGGAAGCCTAGAATCACCTGAGATTCAGAAAGGCAGATTTAGTATCCTCCAAGAATGAAACCACACAGGTATCCTACGAGCAGCTGACTGGAAAGCCTCTATTCATCATCTGAGGCCGTGGCCGCCCGGCTCTAGCAGTATGTGGTTAGCCCGACTCGGGGTGTGGGCCACACACGCAGACCCGGGAAACACTCCACGAGACAGAGCGGAGCTGCCACCCGGGTCTCCCGTGTCACCTGTCCCAGCAGCCTGGGCTACAAGTGAGGGGTTACTGAGCTATAGGGCATCAGAACTTAAACATTTAGCTGCCACCAGAGGAACCAAGTGAGACATAAATACAACATGAAGTAAAGTGTCCTCGGTTTATCCTGGTTGCCCGAGAAAAATGTGTGAGGACTTCAGAGTTCTAATCCTGGCGTTGCTGTGTGACTCGGACCCCGTTTCCTCATGAGGAAATGAGGGTGCCTTGCGTGGAAAGTAAAATTTAGGGCAATTCCAAACCAGGCAAGGGCTAGGCTCCTTTCTTAGACACTCACTGAGCTGATGGGTTAGCTCTCACCGCTCCTGTTCTCTCTCTTGCGTCCTGTGCATCTTTCTTTCCCTTCCTCTCCATTCCAGTCTGACGGATGGCCTCGACATTCCGAGTTCTTTCACCTCTTTTTCTGGCTGGGCCCCAAAAGTAGGTTGATGAATATTACTGCTTGATCAGTGCCTAGTACAGACCGATGGATAAGCTCTGGTATGAACAAAAAGCGCCATGATTCCCCAATTCCTTTAAAAAGTCTCAGGTGATTCTAGTCTTATTGCATCTTCATACTCAAATCACAGGAAAGACAGAAAGATCTCATCTTTCTCTAGATCACATTCTTTATCGTGTGGTCCTTCTCTCCTTCAATAATAACCAGTATTTACAGGGGGCTGATTTAATGTTTCATGCTCTGTGCTAAGTAGTACACATACAAGGAGGAACCCCCTACACCAGAGTTTATTCTTATATGTTTAAACTTCAGTCACCTCAAAAGTACTTTCCATTTAATGCAGTGCACCTACTGAGATGTTTTTTCCACTGCTCAAAACAGTTATGAACCCATCGATTTTGATGCCTTTTAGTGCTTCTGCCATTTTTTGTTTCACCTCTTCCACATCGGCAAAATGTTTCCCTTTAAGGACCTTTTCATCCAGGGGAACAAAAAAATTATCGCTCAGGGAAAGATCCGGTACACGGGGAGGGGGGCCATGGGGGCCACGAGGGTCATGCCATTTTTGGTCAAAAACTAATGAGCACTCAGCACAGTGTGGGCAGGTGCACTTATAAATCACCCATCATGAATTGGGCAAACACACTGAAAGAGTCTTCAAAAAAAAATTCACTGAAGCTGAATGCAGCCTCTCACAAGTCCAGCTGGTACGCTTATCCAGATGGGTTCTTAGAGCACTCACCTAGCAGGGGAAGCCTGTACTACATGGGGCCTGCCCTCCAGAAGACAATTCTGGTATTTTGGGGTTCCCCTTGTACACACTATCTATCTCACCAAACCCTAACACAGTAGCTTTTGGATAGGTATCATCATCTCCATTTTACAGATAAGAAAACTGAGGCTGAGAGAAGCTCCATCGCTTGCTCCAGGCACACAACTTGTAAGTGGTAGATCTAGACTGTGCAGATTCCAGAATCCTCAGAAATGAACCTGGACTTGACTAAGGGGTGAGAGGTGTACCTGTATCTTCTGACCCCCAGTTACTCACCGGGAGGTGACAGCCATTCATGTTCTGTGAGGCCCAATTTCACTTTAAAAACCAGGTAATAACATCCTACCTCTAGGGGTTGTTGCAGTGAGACGGAAGGTCCATGCAAGTTCTTTTGTCAGGTGGAAAAATGCCAGGTACAGCTAGGGGTACCAGAGAAGGGAACGCAGACTCTGGGTTTCTCGCTGTGCCCTTGAAGCCGCCTCCGCCTCTGCCTCTGCAGACCCGTGGGGATGCCTCCAAGAGAAGCTTGGGTCCCTAGTGGTCCACACTTGGACCGCGGCACCAAATTTGATCATCTCCATGCACTGCACAACTTCCTTGCCAATTTTATAGGTGGGTACTGTTCTTGCACTGGGTATGCGGGCCTGCGTGTGTGGCGGCCTGTCTCTACGGAAGATGGGAAGGCACCAGCAGGCCTGCTCAGCAGCACCTTCTACAGCGAGGCACTTGAACAGAAGGAGCAGGCCGCGGGCTTGCTCGCCTGCCTATGTCCCGTCTATTCTTAGAGTGTCTTTCTTTAGGACTGAGTCTTCTTTTGCTACTGTTGTTGGATTGTAATGGAATCGTTTCCAGCGTTCTTTTTTCTTTTTTTAATTCACAAAGTACGTTTTTCCATTTTGCTGATCTGTACTTTCTATAACAAAAAGTACTGCTTCTATAAAAAGAAAAAAAATCTATGGTATTATCCACAGGTGATAATCAACATTAACACACTGAAATATATCTGTCTGTGCCCTGCTGTGCATATGTGAAAATATACATTTCACAGGTGCTTTTGTAGTCTGCTTTCCACTCAGTTGGCAACCAGGAATGCCTTCCTCGCCAAGAATGATGATTCTGTGAGCTGAGATTCGTGCCTGACTTGTACGCACTCCCATCGCCTACACTGGCTGGACACGGAGCGCTGCTACCTGCTCACTCACCTCTGGGGCACGCATCTGTGTGGACGAATTTCTAGGTTTACCCTTCATTATTTCCCCCCAAAAGTTTCCAGAAGGGAAACTCCTGGGTCAAAGGTTAGACAACCTTTATATTTTAGAATAGGTTAAGATTTACAGAAAAATTACAAAGATAATACAGAGGGTTCTAATATCTACTTTCCTCTGTTATTAACATCTTGTGTTAGCATAGAATATTTGTTACAAAATGAACCAATATTGGCACATTAGTATTGACTGAAGTTCCCATTTTATTCAGATTTCCTTAATTTTCCCCTGATGTCCTTTTTCTGCTTCAGATTTCGCCCGAGACACTGCACTGCTTGTAGTCACCATGGGTCCTCAGGTTCCTCTTGGCTGCGACAAATCTCCAGACTTTGTTTTTGATTCCAGTGGCAGTTTTGAAGAGTACTGACCGGTTATTTTTCGAGTGTCTCTCAACTGGGATTTGTTTGATGTTTTGCTCATGATTAGGCCATAGTTATGGGCTGTTAGAAAACTAGAGGTAAAGGGGCGTTCTCATCACATCATATCGAGGGTGCACACTACCAGCGTGACTTAGCACTGTCCATGCTGACTTGACCACCTGGCTGAGTAGTGCCTGCTAAGGCTTTTCCTCCGTAAAGCTACTCTTTCCCTCTCCCCACACGTCTGTGGAGGGAAGTCGCTATGAGAAACCCACACCTAAGGAGCAAGGAGTTACGTCCCCCCTCAGGGTGGAGGGTAGGGTATCCACATAAATATTTGAAATTCTGCTGAACATGAGATTCGTCTCTTCTCCTTCGTTTATTTATTCAATCATTTATTTTTTATCAGTATGGACTCAGGATATTTATTTTGTACTGTGGGCTACAATCCACTACCGCTTCATTTTTGTTGCTCAGCTTGTTGCTCAGCCTTTGGGAGCTCCTGTGGTCAACAACAACGGCCCTCTGACATTCCCCCATCCATGTGTGCTATTTACTCATTTTTAGCACTCCTTACTTTCAGGCACTACAAAATGCCCCAGGCTCATTTTATATATTTCCTACCCCTGTCCTATGATCAGATGGTTCTCCAACCATAAAACAATGTGACTTTTAAAGGAATTTGATGTATGATTGTTAAGCTGCACCCCCCCCCCAATCGTCTTATGCTCACTTACAATCTCGACTCATGGAGGTATGAGGACACCCCTCTCCCCACACCCTCGCCAACCCTGGGGCAGTTTCGGGGGGGGGGGGGTCTGTGGGGACGAGATTGTGAGGGAGTGTTTCTCCTCTCTGAAATAATTTCCGTGTTGCTTCTCAGTTTCCTGTTGAATTTCAAGATGAAACGCCACAGAGGCAGTGAGACAGGGAGAAAAGGCTTTCCGTTTTCTCTGCCTTTCTGTCGACCTTCCCCAACCTCCTTCCCTCCCCCACAGCGCTGGTGGTTTTCTCATAACTGCCCACCCCTGTGAGGGCTAAAGAGAACCTCCTCAAAGGCTCCACTAGGGCCCAGGCAACTCCAGGGGGTGGGGTTCAGAAGCAGAAAATAGCCGAGGGTTTGTTTACCGTCCCTGCTTGCTTTCCGCACCTCCAGGATATCCATCCGACCTAGTTTCATCCTTTATTTTGCAAGTGAAGAATGGAAACCAAATCTCTTTCAAGCAGTTTCCTGCCACAGAAATCTTAAACAGAAGATTTAATAAAATGCTGGACTTCGTATTGCCTGTTGCTGCAGCTTCTGTATCTTACAAGTTACCACAGGGAGAGGGAGAAGGGATCAATCCACACACTCTCAACACAAATCTCAAATCTCTGTATGAATGGCAAGCTTTTTATTTTTTTATTTTTTTACTGTGTCCCAGATTAGTTCTCAGTGGCTTTTGAGTCCCACGGTGACCTTGAATTGAGATCTGGAAGTTGCAGAAAGTTGGAAATTGGAAGCCTACCAACTCTCGAGACCTAGTGCTACTTCCCGTATCTCGGGGGGTTATGGGTATGGGTTTAAGAGCTGGGAACACGAGGTTTATGCCACAACTTTGCCATGTACTGGCTGTGGGATTCTGAGTTTGGTGTTCCCGCCTGGACCTGCCTGGGAGAGCTGCTAGGAAGGTTAAGTGCAGATTAACGTACAGAGTTCTGGCATGCAGAAAATACGCAGTACATGTTACAGTCATTTAGGGACATCACACCAAGAAATCAAAGCTAAGAGGCTGAAACTCACACAGGGAGTTGACGGCACCGTAAGACGGGCCGGGAGTCAGAATCTGTCTCCTGAATCCACCGTCAGGCCTGCAAGCCCCGTTTCCTCTAAGAATGCTGGTCAGCAACAAAAGAGCTAACAGGGCTGCTGTACCCGCCCTGGAGGCGCCCGGCTGCCATGCCAATGCGTTTAGGATGCCTTCTCAAGCTATTCCCTTGGTGTCTGATAACAGCCATCTGTTAATAACGCCAGTGAAGAGCAGCCATTTCTTAAGTGGTTTCTATGTGCCAACCACTGCGCTCAGAACCTCGGAAGCACTGTCTCACTCTCCCATTGGGCCCACCGGCAGGTCCTGTGGACCCCCGCCACTGCACAGCCTGCCCGAGTCCATCCATTCCTCTTCTCCACGCCACTTGCCTTTTGACTAGTGACTTCCCACGTCTACCCTTCACTTCTGTTTCATTTGCGAGCAGCATTCAGAGACCTATTTTTTTAGATGTACAATGGATTATGCTACTGCCCCACTTAAACATTCTTCACTGGCTTCCAACAACCTTAGAATAAAGTCCGTGGCCCACAAGTCTCTACATGATTGTCCCCTGACTATTTTTCTGAGCTATTTCGTGCCACCTCCCAAGCACAGCGGCCTTATTTCTGCCCCTCAAATAAGCAGACTGTGTTCTTGCCATAAGGCATTTGCATATGCTATTCTGTCTCAAAAGCTCTTCCCATCACAGCTTAGAATGACGGGCTCCTTAACATTCAGGTCTCAGCTCCAATGTCACCTTCGCAGAGGCGTTCCCTGGCCAGGCAATCCAGAGTGCCCACCCCACCCCAACTGCATTAGACTGTTGTCCTGTCTTCCCAGTGCTGATAACTATCTGAAGTTATTTTGAGACGGTAAGGGGTTTTAACTACCTTGTTGCCCACTATATCACCGGTGCCTGACAATGTGCCTGGCACCTGTGAAGCTGCCATGAATATTTTTTGAAAGAATGGACAAGTAAATGATCAGAACCACCCCATAATATATTACTGTTCTAGAAACCTCCAAAGCATCCCAGGCAAACAGTGGGCCACCTGCTGGTCTTAGGGATACTGCTCAGTAATCTCATGAACAGCTTACTTCTACAGGCGAACCCAGGCTCCATCTTTTTCTAACTGTCCCTGCAAACACCAGGTACCTATAACTACCGGGAGCACCAGGCGTGGGTTAAAATGATGTTCACAAGCAATGATTACTGTTACAAATGACTAAGCCTTACTGGTAAAGAATGCATGTGTTTGATGAACAAGGAGTTCTACATGACTGAGGGCAAAGCAGAAGCAAGTTCATGTCTAGCCCTCCCCAAGCAAGGAAACCTGAAGAACCAATTTACTGCCAAGAGGAAATGTTCTCATCTGGCTTCCTTATAAACAGCTGCGCTTTTGGCAACTTCCAGCCCTGCTCAGTCCAGCTGTGAACTGTGCTCAAGGCTTGGATTCCAAAACTTTAACCACCCACCCTCACCCTAATGGTCGATGGAGGGAGAGAGGTGGGGATGGTGTCAAGGCATCCAGGCCAAGATGGAAGTAAAGGGGTACCTATTCATTGCTCCCCTCCTTCTCTCAGATGGAATGTCAGCTGCGGATGGAGGCAGAAGTGGGAGAGCTGGGTTAGTTACTGGGAGAGGGGGTTGACAGAGGAAACAGCACACAACGAAGAGTCAGAGACATGGTTTCAAGACTGCATTCCAGCACACACGCAGAGCCCTTGGGTGAGATGGCTCTAAGCTTCCACCTCTGTAAGATGAGGGTAATGCCACAGAGAAGTACTCATTGAATGCATGTTGTTATTATTATTTGGTGGGCATAGAACTAATCATATCACCAATGTTTTTGCATTCAGTTTTCATAATCATCTTGTGTAAAAGCACTAACACTCCATTTTACAGATGAAGAAAATGAGGAGCAGAGAAATGAAGTGATATCCCAAGTCCCACAGCTAGGCAGAGCTGGTGTTACAAGAAAGGCCTGGCCCTTGCTCTTAGCCCTTGGCAGAGGGACTCAGTGATGAGTGCAGGCAGCATGCGAGAGGGCGTGTGACGTCAGCTTGGCTGCATTTACCCAGCCAGGTTACCGGGAATGCCGCATCACCAGAGCACAGGTGGTAACCCTCTGGATTGCTAAAGACTTTTCCACAGCCTTGGCAGACGCAAACCCTGGTTTGGACACCAATGACTAGAAGGCTTTCTCCCTGCTAGAGTGGATCCCAGTAGTGTCTTTTCTACAAAGGCACAGCTGGGTGTCTTCCATTTTCACAGGGACAGCCGGTCTGTGACTTTCCTGAAGGACGCCGGCTGCAGGGCGGGAGCCGGTTCCCCCGGACTCTCGCCTTGGTTCTTGTGGGTTCCCGCAAACATGCTCATACGGAGGGCCCACGACCAAGACCCTTCCCCTGGACTTAGGACAGGGTCTCTTTGGGTCACACATCGGTTTCAATTTCTATCTCCTTTGTCCTGAGGTGAGAGGCACCTGGGTCTCACTTTTAGTTAGGTTGCAGAGAAAGTTTGTTTCAAAGCTGTGGCTGATTTTCACTCTGCCCCGCTAAAGAAGAGAACTTGACTACAGTCGACGCGATGCCCCTCGCCTGCCATCGGGGCACCAGCGATGAGGCCAGTCTGCTGGGTCCCTGCTCCCCCGCAGCTGCCAGGGCCCCAGGGCTCAGCAGGCCTCACTGTGACTGCACCGTGAATGTCCGACTTTGCCGCCCGAGCTCCTCAGAGGGTGAACCCGCCTCTCATGCACCACTCTGTCCCCAGTGTCCAGGGGCATGCCTGGTGGCACTCAGGGTGCATCTGGTGGCCAGCACACGGTATCTCTCACAACCTGCCTTGGCCTAGGGGAAGGGATTTAGCAGGAAAAGTGAAAAGCATGGGAAGCTGACTTTCAAGGCAGAAACTGTCTCGTAGGAAAGTAGACTTTTCTCCTAGGAGTGCTAAGGTCTTTTTACTTGCAGCACACAGAAAGGAGACAGTGTAAGGGGCTAATGGGTTAGGACTACACATTTCCAAGTTGAGACCAGGATTCCCATCCAAGCCCTTCGGAGCTATGAGACTTTGGCAAAGCCACCGAACCTCTCAAAGCCTTCACTAGGCTCCTCACTTGTGAAACACAGGTATCATTTCGCTCACTCTTTCACATGTTTATGGAGCGCCAACAGCATGCCAGGCACTGTGTCAGTGCCTGCATTACAGCCGTGAACAAAACTGACAAGTTCCCTGCCGTCATGGAGCTTAAATTTCTCGTGAAGGAGACAACTAGCAAATAAGTCCACAGGTCAGCAACTGCAGGGGGTGGGAGTTTCTACAAAGACAATAAAGCAGGATGCTGGGAAAGGGGAGGTGGGCACAGGCGTGCTGGGGGCCAACTTAGGAGGGGGAAATATCCAACTCTACCTCTTAGGGGTGCAGGTTGGATGAGAAACCAAGCGTCACCTGCCTCACACACTCACTAACAAGCAGTGAGGGCCGACCCCAGTCAGCCGTCTGTGCACTGCTCCCATCCCGAAGTCGGTGGCTTCTCCTTCACCTCACAGGGGCTGCATCCCGATCACCTGCCAGTGCTGGGAACCCAGAGGGGAATCCGACAGGCTCCCCACCCTCGAGGGGCTCACAGTCTGGCAAGGCATGCAGTCTCTGTGGTATGAGGGAAGTGGCAGATTCACCTGCAGAGTCAGAGAAGACAACTGTTCAATGCCAACAGACGGACTGGCATTTTCCAGGAAGACTCGGGGCCCAGGAGGAGGCCAGTCAGCAGGAGGGAACAGCCTGGACAAGCTCCTGACAATGTGACGGCTCGGTGTGCCCAGGTCACTGTGGAGAGTTTGGAATGGCTGGAGATGGTGTGATAGGGTACCCTGGCGGAAAGAGTGGCTCGTCATAGCTCCTAACGCTCATCTCCGTGGGTCATGCTTGGAACGTCTGCTCCGAAGATGGGGGCCGTGGACGGGGAAGAACAGGAGAGGAGAAGACTGCCAGGCTCCACATGGTGTCTGCCACACTGCCAGCACTCCAGAATGCGAACGAGGGCTGTGCTTAATATATCCAGACACTCCCCAAGGCAGCACAAACAGATGTTCCAGGGAAAAGAGGAAAACAAACACACAATGGTAACTCAATATAAAGCCCGTGTGGGGGGCAGGCAGGCCTCAGGCTGCTCAAATGTGATTACATCATCAGTGCAAGTCTGAGACTCGTACCAGTAACACAGGTGCCAACGGATGACCCTGGCGGTCTGCAGTGGAGAGATGCTTGCTCCCCAGCACCGCCAAGGGCTCTCGCTTTGCCAAAGCCAGACTCACGTGTCCAAGGGGCTAAGGCCCATGCCAGGGACAGCGAGAGGGCTCTGGCGTGGGAAACGGCAAACTAGAAGGTAGTTTCTTGTGCCAAATTAACAGCCCAGGCATCCCTGCCAGCGTGTTTTCTCTGAGAGGAGTGTAACTACGGAGTGGACATCTGTGAAAGGGAACCATTCGGACGAGGGCCTGGTTCCCTGCCTGTTTTATGACTCTGTCCTATCTCTGCCCTTGCAGTAAACATTCTTGTTATGAGCCTCCCTAGGAAACAAAGAGAAGGCAAAGCTATCCCTACCCCTCATATTCCAGAAGTTCATGATACAGCCAGCAGGTCCAGACTGCAGGAACTGCCCCCACCCCCTGCCCCAGGAAGAAGGCTGCATGATGCAGACGGCCGGGGAGATGGACGTCACGTCAATCTCCATTCTGCCAGTTGCACCAGAGGCTCTCCCTGGATTCCAGGTCAGTGCTGTCAGATGTGAAGAAGGTGACCCCAAAGCACAGAGGAAGACGAACACACCACACAGGAGAGCCAAAGCAGAGAAAAGAGGAACGGAACACGTCAGGCCCCCATCCAGTCTCAAGACCAAACAAAGCCACAGCTCTGGATCAAAGGGCTGCCCCAGGCCCTGGAAGCAGCAACGGAGATCCAACAACGTGACTTCATGTGAAAAGCCGCCCGGCCTTTGTCACATTCAAAAGATCTCCCTGACAGCCATTAAAATGTCCAAAGACCCTGTCAAAGTTGTTCCTTTAGTCTAAGGTGCTGCACTGCTCTGGCTGAGCTCCTACGGTCAAAACTCGGCCGATATTACAAGACAAGAGTAGCCTACAGGAGCACCGTAAGCCGCCTGAGAGCAGGTGAGTTCCGGGGAAAGCCAGCTGTAATTTCAGAAGCCGATGGGATGAGGTGGATGACTGAGTTTTACTGGGGAAAGAAAAACGCTCATCTTACAGGGTCAGGACTAAGATGTAAACGCGGGGCGCTGCAGGGAGCAGGCAGACATCGCTCACGACACTGTTCTGCCTTCCTCCCAGTTTCTCCCGAAGCCACCTCTGCCGTCACACTCAAGTGACACAGTCCTGCCCCTCCAGACCTGTTTCATCCATCTGCAGAAGAACCTGTTATGGCTCGGTCTCGACATGAATCAGACGCCATTAAGACCGATGTATGACACCTGGAAAGCAGTTGTTCTCCACTGGCCCAGGACAGGGCCCAGCCAGGGCAGCCACCCCAGCAGCCCAAAGGGCACCAGGAGAGCGTCTCCCTTGTGCTGACGAAGGCCCAGGCGCCCTCTCAGGCTGCGTGGCCGAGGGGCATCTGTCAGCAATCTGGCGGGCTCCCAGCTGTCAGACACTCACTCTGGCTTCGGGACGGAGAGGAACAGGGAGAACACAGACAGACCAAGGTTCGAATCCAGTCCTTCCACTATTGACTAAGTTCCCCCAGGCAAAACTTACTCCACTGGGCCTCAGTCTCCTCATTTGTGAGCCAGAGTCCATGTGTCACAGATTCTCCACGAATGTAAAAGTGTATGGGACGGGGCAAAGGCTCATTAAGTGATGGCTTTTCTCACGAAAAGGGGAGACGGAGCCGGCAGGTCCCAGACGTACACTACGCAGCGTTCCGTCCCTCCTTCCTTCCCCGACTGGATGGCTGCTGAGGCTCTCGCGTCGGGTCCCAACCAGAACTGAACGTTACACAGAAGAGTAACTACAGCCGATGGCTCTTCGGCTCCAGCGTGAGAAGTCAATAACAAGTGCACAGGCCTTTTGCTGCCCCGCCCCCTCACTACTTGACACATTCCACTGCAGTCTGCACGCAGCCCAGCCCCGAGGGGTAGGAGGGAGGGAATGACAACAGAAATAAACATTTCAGTTAACCATACTGGGGAAAAGACGAGAGATTCTTTTAGGGGTTGTTTTTGAGTAAAAACGAAACAAAACAAAACATTTGCTGTGAGACAAGAAAGCCACTTCTGAAGATGACCATTCTGTTACAGACGTTTAAGAAAAGCCTGCGGAACTACTTGTTTCATGTTCGGCTGGGGAAAGGAAGCTCCTTTGCTTCCCAAATTCTTCTCCAGTCTCTCCTAATTTCTTTTCCCCTCCTCTCTGTTGAGATATAACTGAAATATAACATTGTGTAAGGGTAAGGTGTATGAGGTAATGCTGTGATGCACTTACTGTGAAACGTTTAGCACAACAGTTACTCATGTCACATCTCTCACCGCCTGTCGTCACCATTTTGTGTTGTCACGACCCCCCGAGTCTGGTTTCCGCCAGTGCTCTGGGCCCCGGCGGGATGCAGGCCTCTGACCGCTGCCCCTGCGCTGTTCTTGCCCACTGAAGGGGGTGGGGAGACCGGGCCTGGAGGGGGCTTAGATGAACTATGCGGCCTAGCAACCAAGGCAGGAGATACTGGTCCACGTGAAATGCAAGATGATCACCCACTTAGCTCGGACTCATTTTAACTGGCCCGAGGGGTCACAGCATGGCTGGAAAGGACACTGACTGGGGTCAGAGCCAGACGCCCAGGTTAGGCCTAGCACAGAGACGTGAACACGGTCTGGAGGGGGAGCGCAGAACGAGTCTGTGTATCTGCCGTAACTCCATCCTAGGGGCTTCGTCTCCTCTCTTTCATTCTGACTCCTCCCTGGTAAGGCACAGTACTGGCACTGAAATCCACAGATAATCCTGAGATCTCTGTGGCAGCTCCAGTTCTGAGCTCCTCCTTCACAACTGACAGTCTGAACAGCTGTTAACAAGTCATAACAAGGAACTTTCTTACCCCAGCCTGGAATATCAGTACCCTTCCTCCTTCTCTGCCCAACTCATAGCCAGCCTTAAAGCCTACAGCTTCTGCCTGTCAGACTCGGAATCTGGGCCTCCCTTGTAGGACCAGGGGGAACTCAGAGGTTACACTGATCATGGGGGTGGGAGACAGGCAGGACACTGAGGGCTGGGAGGCCAGGTGAGAGCTAGAAGCAGCCTAGTGAAGAGCATATGTGTGAGCAATTGCCATGGAGGTGTGGCCAGAGTTAGAGCTGGCAAAGAGTGGCAGCCTTGAGCAGTGAGCCACGTCCACAAACAGGGTACTTCACTAGAAAGAGTGAACTTCAGAAGGCCCGGGAAGGCTAGCAAATGGAGCACCAGGTGAGCAGGGATGAAGAGTTCAAGGTGGAGACTGTGAACAGCGGGGGGCACTGGAGGCCTCCTCATAAAGTCCTGGCTGTGTGGCTTGGGGCAAAGGCCCATAATGTCCAAGAGAGTCACATGAGATTGGGCATGAAGCACTTAATGTGTGATCCATTTCCCTGGCATTGATCACCAGTCGCCAAGGCGTCTCCTGTGGCCCTATTAACCCAGCGTGATGCTTGGCTTCCCCTTCCCCTGCCGGCCAGCTGCTGCTGCTCCAGGGCATGTGTTGTGACTCACCACTTAACAACCCTGATGAGCAGCGTGTGTCTAAGGTTTGTGACATGAGGTTATAAGGGGTTTCCATCCCTCTCCCCCATTTTTTATACCCCAATCCCCTTCTCCTGATGAAGAAAGAAACAAGTTAAAACAAGCGGGAGGCTGTCTAGGCCCCCAGGGACAGGCCAAGCAGTACCGTGTGTTTGGCTCTCGGGGATGCAGGACATGCCTAAGGGCCTTGCACGTATCCTCACAGTGATGACAGAGGCCCTGCTGAGAGGGAGCTGCCCTCTGTTTATTATCCTCGCCTCTGTTTTGCTTTGTGTTTCGTTGGTGTTGCTTAAGAGTGTTGGAGTTTACTTGTATCATAATCCTCTACCTATTCCATTTCCAGACACATAGAACAGAGGTGGCAGAAGGTGTGAAAGCAATCCCTGCGGCCACTCCTTCAGCTGCCTGCCTGCTGCTCAGGGACCCATCAGCAGGGACCATCATCCTGCTTTGCTGGAGCAGAGCCTGACCCCTGCTCTAGTGCCCACTGCTTCCCCAGGGGTCAGCCACGAGTTCACATCAAGCAACAAGCAGCAATTACAAACTGAGTGCCAGCTGGGAATATCTTTCTGGTGTCAAGCAGCCATTAAAAGCACTTAAGGAAATCACAAAAGGGAGGTGAGAGAATGCTTTGGAGAGCCATACACAGGACAGGGGGGCCAGAAGAGAAGGCATCAGCCCACCTCCTGTCTTGAGGGGAAAACAGGCCATAAAAAGCAAAGCTGGTTCTAAGAAACCGGCCTGCCTGGGGGAAACCGAAGAACACATACTGTATCTTTCAAGTGTTCTCTTGCTGGGGCCACAACACTTCAGGTGCCTGGGAAAACTTTTGCTAACGGAAACACAGTAAAAAGACATTTTAAGCAATTATGTATTTTATTATTTTTTAAATTTTTATTGAATTTAGTTGGGTGACATTGGCTAATAAAATTATATAGGTTTCAGGTGTGCAATTCTTTTAATACATCTGTTTGTTAGTTTATTTTGTTCATTCGATTCCACATATAAGTGAAATCATATGGTACTTGTCTTTTTCTGGCTGGCTTATTTCACTTAACATAATACTCTCTAGGTCTATCCATGCTGTCACAAAAGGCGAGGTTTCCTTCCTTTTTAATTGCCTAATAGTATTCCATTGCATAAATGTGCCACAGCTTTTTTATCCACTCATCTGTGTATGGGCACTTGGGCTGCTTCCAAATCTTGGCATTAGTAGATAACGCTGCAGTGAACACAGGGGTATGTATGTTCTTTCAGATTAGTGTTTCGGGTTCCTTTGGCTATATTCCCAGAAGTGGGGTTGCTAGGTCAAAGGCAGATCCATTTTTAATTTTTTAAGGTAACACCATACTGCTTTCCACAGTGGCTAAACCAATTTGCAGTCCCACCAAGGAATTATGTATTTAAAAAATTATTCAATGAGCATGTATTAAAATAGGTACTTGTATGTTCTCTCTCACCCCATCTGCACTGCTTGTCTGTGAGGGGGACCATGATTCCTCTTTTAGACGTGGGAGCTCAGGTTCAGAGGGTCAGTCACCTGACCACATTTGGAGCCCAGGTTCGTCCGACTGCAAAGCCTATGTTCTTCCTAGCAAAACAAATGTTGAGCTGGGCTGTGAATCCTTGCCAAGTTTGCATCCTTCTGGCCGACCTGTTAGTGGCTGTTACTCCTGGGTTAATTAGGTACGCGTGTGGATGGCCTGTAGGGCACAGTGACCTGCCCGGTCCTCCTGATTAAAGGGAGAGTGAACCTGTCTGTCTTCGGCGGGCTGATGGAGTCTTCCTTCAGTCTCACAGCTGTCAGTATCCATAGCAAAGGCAAGGACTGCAAGCCGAGATAAGTGATCATGTAACCTTGGGAAAGTCACTTTCCTCTCTGAGTTTCAGTGACTTCACTAAATCCTGTAATACAGTAGTTGTGACACTAAATAAGATATCTTGCGAAGGTCCTTCATATTGGATTTGGCACAACATGAAATAAATACTTTATAAATGACAACTGTCATTGGAATTTCTGTCTTATCTCAAAGAAACAGTTTTGGAAAATACATATAGGTTTGGCATCATCAACTTGTTCTCATTCAGTAGGTGCAATTTATTATGTTGAAAGTAAGTCTTTCAGTCTTGCGTTTGTCTCACGGTGAGAACGACGACGGCAGCAGAGCGGCTGTGGGAAGCACAGGCGACCCGAGTTCAGGACAGAGAGGACCGTCTTCTCTCGGGCTAGCCCCTTCCCTGGCTGTGCGATCATCTTGGACTACAAACATGGCTATTTAGAGACTAGAAACTTACACTGTATATACATACGGTAGGAACCTTGCGTATATTAAAAGTCGAAAGACAAGTGTAGGATGAATTAATACAAATGCTTTGCTCCTTGTTACACAGGCCCCTGAAGGCACAATTGTTAGAGGCACTCTCTCACAATGGGCCCCTCCTCGGGAGGGCAGTTTGGGCTGGTTCCCAGGCTTTCAGGCAGCTTAACTGGGCATATAGCAGTGAACAGGAGAATCAGGCTGACACTGGGTTCTTGTCCAGGCCACTACTCATTGAGACCCCAACAGGGACGCAGAGACCTAGAGGTACTTCTTAGGTTTCAGTCTCCTGCACTTCTGACTCAGAGCTGCTCTGGTGGTACCTGTATCATCTGCTCTCTGTCCACAGAAACCCACCAACGCTGCAACAGACAGCTTCTGTCTCTACCCTCATTTCTGCATCCTTTTCAGAAAGGCTTTTTCTGTTGAAGCAAGACCAGCCTGTCCCAGGGAGAAAGAAAACGCGCCTCCAGTCACTGGCCCGGAGGAAAGGGGTGAGCAGTGAGGCAGACTGCCCAGGCATGCAGACGGCTGAGAGTGTTCGCCTCTTGCTGTTTTCTTTTAGTGGGTGCAGTGAGCACTCCTGCCATGTGAATTTGCAATGATAGAGAATATGGGCCTCAGAGACTCAACTCAGAGCTAGGTTCATTTGTATTTTAACTAATCTCCCAAATAGTGCATTTGGTTCTACATAATTTCCTGTAAAATAGTAAGCTTTTCAGTACGGGACAAGTGTTAATAGCTTTCTGGCATGAAGGAAGCAAAGAACAGTAACTTCTTTAAGGTCATTGCACTGGCCTTTCTAGGTAGATTTTAGAAAACTAGTTCTTTCAGGTCTGTTTTTCAGATACTGACAGAAGAGTCAGGTGATGGACTGTGTGAAAATTACAGCTCTAGAGGCTCAGAGGGGGCAAACACTCCCTGTGAGACAGAAAAGGACACATACTGAAATTCCACAGACTAGTTTTTTGATCGTAGATTTTTAAGCAACAAAATGCCGTTGCAATTTTAGATGACTTAGAGTGAAATTTAGAGAGAAATTTCCCTCTCTCCCAAGCCAAATGTTAGAAGGGGTTGTGTCCTTTTTTTGTTAAGCAACCAAAACATTTCCAGACTCACTGATACGTGCGCACACTGCATATGTGTGCGTGTACATATTCACATACACATTCACACACACACACACACACACAAAGACATGCCCATTCTAAATTCAGTTTGCAACTTCCATTCCTTCTGTAATTGCCTTGTAGTTACTGAGTCAGTAATCCTAAACTGTGTAGCCAACTTTTATTAATGATAACTCCTACATATTTAAAAGATTTAGCTGAAATAGATGGGGCATAAAAATGTAGGATTTTACAGAAATTTAGTAGGATACTTTTACATTCTATAAACCACCACATTGCCTCCTTTTAAATTTCCAGAACCCTTGAATGAGGATTCATAATATTTAGTCTTACAGATGATTTCCCAGGTACCTTTTAACCTCTGAGATTCCAAGCCTTAAAAAGGATATGTTTGGCATAGATATATCTAAAAAGATTTCATCCCAAGAATCTTGTTTAGATAGACAGGCTAAACATCTATAGCACTATGGCCCACATATTGTTTCAAACATGGGAGAGACCGTTTCTTGGATAGCTGACTACCCCCAGCCTCTCTACAAAGTATCCGCCTCCTCCCACAGTCTGGCATTTCAGAACCTTTGATTACCTCTGACTACTTCGACTACTTCACAGACGGACTGTGGCCATGAGTATCAGCCCAGATCCTTAATCCCAAACAGAGCGCATTCTGCTCCCCATTGGGCCTCCAACTATTCACTCTCAACCTCACAAGGGCTGTGCCAGTGTGTGGGTGATAATGGCACCGAGGATATCAGCAACCTTGCTGGCTGTGCACATGCAGACAAGACCTCTTGGGGCACCCCGAAAGCTGGACCCCTCAACCATTAACACTTTCCCTCTTCCCATTCGAATGAAATCTGACTATAATTTGTACCCATTAACTCAGCCTAAACACCCATTTACAAAGAACCTGCTTGCAAAAGTTTGCCGACACACACAGCAAATTACCTCTGATGTGCCTTTCTAGGGTGGGGCCAGACTCTCACTTCAGATGCACAATTCATTCTGACCAGAGTATTCCATTCGCTGCATAAACACAAAAACATATGCACACACACATGGTGTCCCTCATTTCCTCTGGAGTAATAGGAGGCTGGGCAATACTTTAAGTGCTCATTCTCCAACATAAATCAGAATGGAGCATCGAAAACACAGTGACATCTGCACGGATACAAAATGTAATCATGATGGTCAGTGCTATTGCAATGAAAAGAACTACATTCCTAATGGCAGGACATTTGAAATAATGTGTTGCTGGATTCTGTGTCCATAAAAGCAATAACAAAGAAACACGAGTGTGTCAAATAACTTAAAAGGAGTAACAGGGGCACGGGGTGGTTTCATGGGCTCTAGGCAATGTCAGTGAGAAGGCACATTCACTGGATGCAGCCCCAGGGAGATGGTTATGACAGTTTAAAGGCAGACGAGGCAAGAAGAGCACTAGGCTGGCATTCTGGAGAATTGAGGTTTGAGTCCTGGCTCCGCCATGTGCTAGCTCTGTGATCCGGAGCATGTCTGTCAGTACCTCCTCACACCGCACAGTGCTCACCTGTAAAATCAGGGCAGCCCACCTGCAGGACAGTATGAGGAGGAAGTGAAAGCACCTACGTGGAGTGCTTGGCAGGGAGTCCGGTGTACGATAAGCATACAATGAACATGAACTTTTCTTTTTATTTTTTTCTGTTCAGCCATTTCATACAGGAGGAGAACACAAATAAACCCCCCTTTTCAGATCATGGCAATTTTAATCTACCTCATATGCATGGGCACTAAAATCGATTATTAGGAGAAAATGTGGTAGTCAAATGGGAGATTGAACATTAGCTTTTGCTTTTCTTTTTGCTATCACTAAATAAAACTGTGATTTTAGGTATCACCTAGCTCTACAAATGTCAGTTTCTCCTTTCATAAAGTAGAGCTAATAAAACCTGCTCTTCCTAATTCAGGGGCTTGTTATGAGGGCCATGTGAAATGAAATGTATTTGGCAGATATTGGTTGGCTGACCTAGTCATTTCTGGCTTACTCTCCTTGCTCTACCCCAGGGGCGGGGGTGCATGTAGCCCAGTTCAAGCCCATGATACAGAAGCATAAGTCTTCTGGCTTTGGGGGGGTTGTTCATTAGCAAAGTGTTTACTTTTCTGATTGATTGAGGTGTGCCCCTTCTTCTGATCTCTCCCTCATTCTTGAAAATGTACTTGATGCCCGAAGCTACAGCCCATTTTTAATCACAAGACAACAAGCATGGAGGAGGAGCTCAGGGAGTCTCAGAGACATGAGGCAGTACTGACATCAGGCACTGAACCTACACCGGCAGGCAGTCACCTTCTTCCAAACGGTCTGTGTGAAACAGATAGACCTGTTTTCTTAAAACTACAGACACCAGAGTTCTCTCTTACTCAAAACTGAACTCGATTCTGATACAATGCATAAGTACTCTGGAGCATTAAAAGCCTTAAATGTAAGTATATGATCTTTTCTCTGCCAAGATTATCATTCCCTTGGACCCATCTGGCTAATTTATACATGCCCTGTAAACTTAGATTTACTAATTATCTCCTCCAGGAAGCTTTCCAAGACCCTACCCCCAGCTGGATTAGCATTCCCCAACCCTTTGGATGTTTCACAGTGCTCCACAAACCTCTCTGTCAGTACATGTTATACCGTTTTGTAATGATGCATTTACTTGTCTCTTTGCCCCACAAGTGGTTAACATGTCTCAACCACAAGGATCCCTATTTTAGCCATTAAAAAAATTTCTAACACTTGGCATAGACCTGGCACACAGTAGGTAACTCATTATTTGTTGAAATACTGAATCAACCAACAAAAGAATGACCTGAAAGAACATGAAATAAACAATAGCCTGTATAGCCTTATTATCCATTCATATTTTTGAAATACTGCAAATAGCTTTCTAATTCCTGTTACTACTTTCAGAATTCTAGGTTGGGAAGCATAGGTCTAGGCAGTGATTTAAAAAAATATTGATTATGCTATTACAGTTGTCCCAAATTTCCCCCCTTTGCCCCCATCTCCCTGGTACCCCCATTCCCTCCCACAATCCCCCCCCCCCTTCATGTCCATGGGTCATGCATATAAGTTCTTTGGCTTCTCCATTTCCTATACTGTTCTTAGCCTTCCCCTGTCTATTCTGTACCTACCAATTTGTATTTGTTAATCCTTGCACCTTTCCCCCCATTCTTTCCCTTACCTCTCCCAGCTGATCTCCAAATGATCTCTGTATCTATGATTCTGTTTCTGTTCTGCTTGTTTGCTTGGTTTGTTTTTTAGATTCAGTTGTAGCTAGTTGTGAATTTGTTGCCATTCTAATGCTCATAATTTTGATCTTCTTTTTCTTATATAAGTCCCTTTAACATTTCATGTAATAATGGCTTGGTGATGATGAACACCTTTAGTTTTCCCTTGTCTGGGAAGCACTTTATCTGCCCTTCCATTCTAAATGATAGCTTTGCTGGATAGAATAATCTAGGTTGTAGGTCCTTGCTTTCCATTAGTTTGAATACTTCTTGCCAGTCCCTTCTTGCCTGCAAAGTTTCTTTTCAGAAACCAGCTGATAGTCTTATGGGAGCTCCTTTGTAGGTAACTAACTTCTTTTCTCTTCCTGCTTTTAAGATTCTCTTTTTATCTTTAACCTTTGGCATTTGAATTATGATGTGTCTTGGTGTGGGCCTCTTTGTGTCCAACTTGTTTGGGACTCTATGTGCTTCCTGGACTTGCATGACTATTTCCTTCACCAAAGTAGGTAAGTTTTCTTTCATTATTATTTGAAGTAAATTTTCATTTTCTGTCTCCTCCTCTTCTTCTTCTGCTAGTACCCCTATGATTCAGATGTTGGTATGTTTGGAGATGTCCCAGAGGCTCCTCATTCTATCTTAGTTTTTTAAAATCCTTTTTTCATCTTGCTGTTCTGGTTAAATATTTTTCTTCATTATGTTCCAAATCGTTGATTTGATTCTAAGCTTCATCCCCTCCACTGTTGGTACCCTGTGGGTTTTTATTTATTTAGTTTAATGCAGTCTTCATTTCTGCCTAGGTTGTTTTTATGCTGTTTTAGTACCCAATGATTTCTTTGAGCATCCTTATAACCAGTGTTTTGAACTCTGCATCTGATAGGTTGCTTATCTCCATTTGATTTAATTCTTTTCCTGGAGTTTTATTTTGTTCTTTCATTTGGACCATATTTCTCTCTCTCCTCAACTTGACAGCCTCTCTGTGTTGGTTTCTGTGTATTAGGTAGAGCTGCTTTGACTCCCTGTCTTAGGAGCATGGCCCTACTGTAGAAAAGGCACCTGTCTGGATGAGTGAGGCTTCTTTAAATACTTGGTTGTCAGACATCCACATGGCTTGGTTTCCTGCCATATCTGGATGGTATTTGTTTTGTAGCCTACTTCTTATTTTGCTCTAATTGTGCATGGAGGTGAACCATGCTTACCTATGCCTCCAGCTTGACCGGAAGTCCTAGGCAGTGATTTTTTTTTTTGGTTTTAAAAGTTATTCCACTTGACCCTTGTTTGAATTCATGACATTCCTCTACTCCTACTCCCTAAAATTATTTTATGTCATTTAGCCCACACTTACCTCTACAAAAATTATTTTCTTCTTTGTTGTTTTAGAATTTATCCCTTGTAATAACCAAAGACATCCCAGGAATAATCCCATTTGGCACCATAACAGATGTTCACATTATCCAATGGCCCCCTTCCTACGTATCTGAGCAATGTCCATGTGACTGGGGCTTCTAGAGATTTCCTGCTCATTTGGCTGTATCTGGGTCCTTACCATCATCCCTGAATGCAGTGTGGACCTAAGGCCGGGCCTGTCGCATGTGGTTCTCTGCCAGGAAAGAGATGTAAACCCTCTGTGTCCTCTCTCTTTCTAAATCCAGTTTGCCTCTATGACTTGCATAGACCACAGCCTTCCTGAAGTAAGATGACAAGCCCCACTGCCAAAATACCCAGAAAAAATAATGTCAAACAATGTAGTATTGATTATCATTCAGATTACAACTCAGAAACATGCTCCACTGTTATGAGCATTACATTAAAAACAGGTCTAGAAGGTAACGTGGGTTTCCCTGACAGTCGCCAGTGTTGAGCCTCCAGCCTCAGCCCCTGGCCTCTTTGCCTGTAATGCTCCCGCGCCCATTTCTGCTTGGCTGGCTCCTTCGTTCAGTCAGGTTTCAGCTCGAAAGTGGCCTCCATAAAACTTCTTTGAACACCTAGCCCTGGCTGGCGTAGCTTAGTGGATTGAGTGCGGGCTGCAAACCAAAGCATCTCAGGTTCAATTCCCAGTCAGGGCACATGCCTGCGTTGCAGGCCACAGCCCCCAGCAACCGCACATTGATGTTTCTCTCTCTCTTTCTCCCTCCCTTCCCTCTCTAAACATAAATAAATAAAATCTTTAAAAAAATAAAAGAAAAACTTCTTTGAACACCTTATCTATAGTACCTTCTTCTCCCTCGTCTCTTTCTGTCAAATCACCCTGTTTCATTTCTTTGCTAGCACTGCTATCTGAAATTATTTTGTTCCTTTAGTGGTTTACTGGATTTTTTCCCTTCAATCTCTTTCCATTAGAATTCAATTCCACCAGAGATAGGATCTCATCACTCTTGTTTATCCTATATTCTCAGCAACAAGATCTTTGCCCAATGTAGGTGCTTAATAAACATCTGTCGAAAATGAGTAAGAAGAAAGTGGGCAGTGTGTATTCACTCGGCATTCTGCTGGCCTTTACTTGAGTTTCCTTTTGGGAGTGGGAATAACAATGGGCTGATGGCCACCCTGGAAACCTAGAGGTGGTGAGGCGGGTTTGGGATGGCCACGTAGAGTTATGAAAGAGCCAGAGCCCTGGTCCCGTCATTTACAGACGTTCAAGAACTGGCACATATCCCTTAATCTCTCTGAGCTTCATCTGTACAGTAAATTGTTTCAGAGGATCAGTGTAACAATTAAATGAGACAGTGATGGCAGAAAGTAAATAAATTTGTTCCCCTCTGCCTGCCCCTTAAGGCTGTAAAAAGAGGAAGCAGTCCAGAAGCCCTGGGAAAATGGTCTAATGCTTTTTCCCACTCTAGCAGTCACCTTAGCAACTGCAGTGATTCTCCACAGAGAAATCTTAACATGCTGCGTCAGGGAGGCTAGCCCACAGGCCAGTGCTGAAGTCCTGGATACATTCTCAAGGCCCAAGAGCACGAGTGTACCTTGGAAGGCTGTTAGAGAGTTATTCCTCGCTCCCCAATCTTATGTTAACTTACTCATACGTTATACTTGGGTTGATGTTTTTCCACAGAAGTGAACTGGTAAATCTGTTTTAAAGCACTTTGGGTGGTGATTCTGCCACATCATGTGCTTCTAGTCTCATGAAAACTAGGGCACTTAAAGCTATCAAAAAATCTGTGTTCTCCAGGCTGCTGGAGACCCTAGTGGTGCCATCATCCTTGACAGCTATTTGACTGTCTGAACAGACTTAATTCCTTACATTCAGCTCATTCTACCTATGCATTTGCTCATTCAACAAGCATCAACCGAGTGCCAACTGCATGCATGTGCAGTCCGACTAATAGGAGTTACCATACACTGGTAGTTATCAAATGTTAAACACTGTGCCCAACCCCTTATGAGCCTCAGGTCACTCATCCTTATCTTACCCTATAGGTACTATGATTACCCAGTTTTACAGACAAGAAAACTGAAGTTGAAGTGCTTGCACAAATTGCCTAGGTGGGCAAAAAACGGTGGGCCAGCACTCTATCCTAGGGTTTTCTCAACACCAAACCTCATTCTGTAATCACTGTACTCCAGCAAGTAGGTCCTGAACATGAATTTGGTACATATCAGGGTGCTAGATGCTTTCATGAATTAAAAAGAAAGCCTATACTATGGGCTTCCTCAGGGCAGGAGCTCTGTCTTACTCCTCTCTGCATTCCCAGCCCCCCAAACCGACAAGTTTGCATGAATGACCTTAAAATAACACACAGAGAAGACCAATAAAATCGTACAGGGTACAAAAGGTGTGAGTGATTACTGCCAGGGAATGGGTTTAGCTCTATAACCAAACAACATAATGAGGAGTCTGAACTAGCCCAGGCCTCAAGACTCAAATGTCTGCAAGTGCCTGGGAGGTAACGTGAATGAGCGAAATGAATGAATTGGGCCAGGTGGAGACTGGTGAATGGAAAGTGCCTGTCCTGTCGAAGGGGCCAGCTGCTCAGTGTCATGGGGAAATGTGCATTCAGTGCTGGCAGAACTTGTAAATTTTCAAAGGATAAAAAAATATGCTTTTTGACGTAAAATATAATTTTTAAAGGCTGGTCACTAATTCAAAAATTGAAGCAATACATTATGAGCTAAACAAAATGCAACCTTAAGCCAGATTTGGCCTATGACCTATTAGTTTGTGGTTTTAGAATGAGACCATATTTTACAATCTTTTTACCACCAAGGGTACCCATATGCCATTCATGGACTTCAGAATTTGCAACTCCTTGTCTAACAAACAGAATTTTTGAATATTTAGTTAGTTTTCTTGTATGAATTAAATAATCAATAACTGGCAAATCAGGTCCCCGGAGAAGGAGGGACAGTTAACATAACTCTGCCCTTATTGAAGCTAAGTGTAAAATTCCCCATTACAATTTTCCAAATAGTGAAAACAGCGTACAGACTTTTCTCTACCTTCACAGACCCCCAGTGAGACAGCAGCAGACAGAACAAGCGCTCTACGATCCGGCGGGAGTGAGGCACGGTGGGAATATGTAGGATCTGGAGTCAGACAGAACTGGCTTGGATCCTAGCCCTTCAACTTGCTGTCTGAGTGACCTTCTACAAATTACTTAGCCTTTATTCAATTGCAAAATGGGAATAACTTGTGATCCATGTTTTCCTCTCAGCATCACCATCTAATTAAATGTAACACCCTAGATTTCATAATGTTAATTAACAACATTATAATGATTACAACAGTTCCAGTTCAACAATGAGTAAAACGAAAGGTCCTCTCTCACGCACAGGGGCCATGCTGACCTGCGCACCGATCACCGATCCGGGAGCGCGCCCGCCCTACCTCCCAGTCAAGAACGCGGATGCTGCTGAGAGCATGGGATCGGAGCGGAGGAACCAGGAAGTCGGTGTGTTTATGAGTCTTGCCTAAAGCCATGCCCTGTTTTAGGTGAGCAGATGTCAGGGGGTCTGCTTCTCAGTACCTCGTGCTAAACGTCAAAATAAAATACGGTATCTTTGTTCTCACCTCTACGTAATTTGTCAATAAGGGAACTCATCTGGATAGTGCCTTACTATTCACAAAATCTTTCGGTACACTTTTATCATGTGTTCTTCACAAACACCTAGTGGGGCTGGTGAGGGACAAGCCAACCTCGTTTTGTGAATCCACAAACAGGCTCTAAAAAGTTGGAACTAGGTCATGGCCACCGAATTAGCAAGAGACAGAACTAATTCCAGTGACCCCAAATTCATGGTTGTTCTCATATGCCCTGGCCTGTAAGAGGCCACACACAACAAATGAGAAATGGGGTGCTGCTGGGAGCCACATGCTGACTGACTGATCACTATTCTACTTATCTGTGCAAAGCAGGTGTGTAACCACCGGAACTGGTTCAGGGTGGGCACTGGACATGGGCACCCTGGGGAGCTCTGTTGTGTTAACTATTAAAACTGTGTTAGGAAAAACTAAATTACCATCTTAGATTATCCACCAGAGTTTGCCTTTCTAGGGCAGCATTATGGAATATATAATACAATTTTGCCTATCCGTCCCTGTTTACCCTTCTGCCCTGCCCTCACCCTGGGGAGAAGAAGCCCTATAAACAAGACTCCTCCTCCACCCTGCACTCCTAAATCAAGGACAGCTAATTAACAGACAGATGAAATTGGCTGGGTTTTCTCTTGAGACTGTGGTGAGGCAGTATTGAATCCTGCATCAGAAAACTGCCATTGAGCTAGGGTCCGAGTGGTGCCGGAGAAAGCAGAAATTACTGGGCAAGAGGAGAGACAGAAGTAAGCAGGTGAGGTTGCTCCACAGGGCAGAGAGTGAAGCAGGAGAGAGAAACGGAGAAAGAACGGAGGCTGAGGGAGCAATCTCCAATCCTACCCAATTTCTACTCCTATGTCCACAAGGCACAGAAATGTGTCATTTGACTGAGTCCTGTGAAGTGTACCATATCCTTCCCATACCCCATGTTACCTGAACTCGTTTGGGTAGATTTCTGTTCCTTACAATCAGTCTCTGCTACAAGGAGACACAGGAGCCATAGTTACAACAGAAAACAACTGAAAGAGTAGATGATGGTTAAAAAAATACTAAATCTTTTTTAGATTGTACAGAAAGAGAGGGATAGAATGAACGAAACATCAAAGTTGAAAAAGCCCTAGATCATGGAAGCCTCAAAGTATGCCAAGTTTACTTGCATTATGTCCATGCTCTTTTGAGAACCAAAAGGATAAATGATGGCAAAGCTCTGTTACAAAATAAAGCAACATGCTAACAAAGGATTTGAATGGTGAGAGTGAGCATACCTTTCTCTTTGTGAACCATGGTTCAAAATCCCTCTGTAACTAATGGATCTTAATATTCTAATGTCCATTCTCCACCTTCCACCAATCAACTTTCTGCTGTGTAGCTGTTCAGGTCACTGGTTGGAATAGGTCAACATCTTTGTAATCTCTCCTGCTTTCCTAGGAACAATTAGGCATGTTTTACTCTGCCTCTAACCCTAGCAATGGACACATTTCTCTGTGTGGGTTCTCATATATCACAGTGCTTTGCTCATGAGTTTAATTTCTCAATTAGGCTACCGGGGCTCTGAGAGCAAGGCCCGAGGCTCGCTCTGCATCCGCGGTGTCCTGCATGGTGGCCGGCACACATGCTGGCAGGGCAGCTCACTGCCCACTGGCTTCGTCCCGTGGGCTCTGTCCTGGAAACAGTACAAATTAATTTTTTTTCTGTCACAAATCAACTGGGGTTATAACTATGCACACTAATTGATTTAACTATTTCAACTGAGTTAGCCTGTAATTTTAGTTAAAATAAAGTACCAATGTCATGTTAAAACGTAAATATCTCAGTTAAAAAGTTGTATTTCAAAACACTGCACGGGACATCAGTTGGGGCTAGGGATAGGAAGACTAAAATCTCTCGAACTATCAAGTACAACTCTCATCTGCGTTGAGCTCATACTACACAATGAATTTAATACTGAAAGTCAAAGTAATCATTTAATTGAAATGGCCATCTGAAAAAAGTACAAACCCAGCACCTGAAATGCTTAGAATGCCAGGATACGGAGCTGGACCGAGTTTCCTGGAAACAGCGCCTGTGGGCCAAGCAGACGCTGGCTGCTGGCAACGGGCTCTGAAAGCCGCTCGGCACGACTGTGGCAAGAAAGCAGTCTCCTCTTTACCAGTGACTGCCCTCCCTGCTGGTAAAGCTGAGGCGGGGGAAGAAAGCCATGAACAGTTGTGACGTGATGCTGAAAGGGCTCTGCTGAAGGTCACAGTGTCACTTACTCGCTGTGTTCTCTAATTTCAAACGAGGAGCGCAGTGACTTTAGGAGATAAACGTTGATCAAAGTACTACTCTTGGGGATGGAGACCCAATTAATAAAGAGCAGTGCTGACTGAGGCAGACTGGCGTCTGAGGCTACACGGCAGGTGCCTCCTGCTACCTCCCCTACTGAATTAAAGTTATCTGCATCCCGAGGAAGGGGCGATTTAATTTACTCACTTACTGATGGAGAAGTTGGAACAAAGACTTCCAGGGTTCCATCAGAAGCAATTCCTTCCTAATTTGCCTATTGAATCGGACAGCAAAAGAGCTAGAATGGCCCATCCTACCTAAACCACGTGATTCAAGAAAGTGAAAGGGAAAAGAGATGGATGTGGCCACGTGGTCTTTTCGGAGCAGTGGTTATCAACGTGTCAACCCTGCACAATGGAGGAGAGAGGTCAAATGACAGGCCAGACTCACACCAATCAGACAAGTTACTCGTCTTCCCAGGGAAAGAATGAGTAAAGGATGCAAGAAAGGCGGAGCATACCCTTGAGAAGGAGGAAGAATTAGCAGAAGTTTCTAATTCTATGAATATGTGAGGGTGGAGGAGAATAAGGTTTCTCCCAAGAGTCCCAGGCTGACGCTGTGATGCTATCATACCGGGGAATATGCTAGAAGAAAGTACAAGGTGCCAGGATATCAAAAGAACCTTGAGAAACATTGTATACTAGGCTGTATCAGTCCCCTGACCTCAAGGCCCTATGTGTTCCCTAGGATCTCACTTCGGAGCTGAAAAATAAATTCCGTCTCCGTTATGGATTCATAACAAAGCCAAGGAGAAAGCAGGGCTACAAGCAAAGGCAAAAAGGAAAGACACCACATAACTCAAAGGCTGAGACAAATGCAAAACAGAGTCATTGTAACATCTTTCTTGCCAAACCAACTTTCCCTCCCAGCAGCACGATTCCCCACCCCACTCTGCACCCCCCCAGTAGTCTGTGGTCTCCTAAGACAAAGAGCTTGGAGTCTTAGAACCATAGAGGGGCAGAGCTGAAAGGAATCTCTGGGGCCACATCAAAGTCAGGCCTCTTTTGTGTAAATGTTCAGACTCAAGCCCAGAGGGCTCAATGGCTTGTCTGAGTTTATATAACCAAGCAGTACCACAGCCAGGCTACGAAGCAAGTGCTCTTGGTTAGCCCCACCTTTCTCCTTTACTGCGCTCAAGTGCAGCCACTCGCTAAGACCTCTTCTTTTCCCCTACCCTTGCTCCCCCACCTCTTCGTTTCTCCCCACTGCTGCTGTTTTTATCCAAGTCCAGAACGAAAGACCTTTCATCCGGATCATTGCAACAATGTTCTAATCTCGCGGGCCTTCAGGACTCTTCTCTCCACCTGATACCACCCCCCACTCTGCCTCAGCAGGGATCCCCTGCTGTGCTGGGCCGGGCTGCATGGTTCCGTCATTGCTCTTTTCCCTTTGCCAGAGTGCCCCACGTGCCCCACGTGCCCCACGTACGGGCTGCTCTTTGGCCTTGGCCTTAGAATGAAGGAGAAGGGAGCAGACCTGAAGCTGAGCCACAGTGGAACTACAGCCTGTGAGAGAAGTAAGTGTGTGCTGCTGTGGTTTGCCACTGAGATTTTTGGAACATCTGCACATCCCATGTACTTACATGCCTTGCAGCAAGAAGGCACTCAATAGATGGTGTTTTATTTTTCACTAAATGAGTAATGATGATCTCATTAATCCTCACAGTAACGTCATTTTAGACACTATTGCCTCCATTTTGCCAGGGAGAAGACCAAGGCCCAGGGACTTGAAACAGCAGGGCTAGGGCTAGACAGCTAGCAGGCGATGTGCTGGAACTCAGAGCCGAAACCCCTGACTACAATGCCCACAGTCCTCAGCCAGTGCATCACACTGATTCTGAGAACTCTTAAAACTGCTCGAGTTCGAAACACACGTTTCGTTTTTAATTATGTGTTTTTTATGTTATTGTTGTCTGGCAATTTCATCTATTATAATCTTGACTAACCTCTGCTATCCCCTTGGTTGTGACTTTTGGGACTGATGGAGATGATAACCTTTGAAGAAAGAGATCGCTTGCTTCCCTCCCAGATGTTAGTCCTATCACTCAAAGGCAGGGAGGAAGAGAAACACTCTCTAGGCAGATTGTTTTAAAAGAAGAAAGAAGAAACTGTCAGGCCACAGTTGGAAAAGGAGGAGTCAGCACAAAATGCCTGTCTATTTGGGTAAGTATCTCAGAATGATACACTGAAGTTCACACTCCGCTTTCTCAGACAGCAGCCTGCACCACCTCCCCCGGGATCGTGACTCCTTCCAAAGACTCGTCATGCACAAGGCACGCGAGTCCGAAGCTGGCCAGGTGGCACTGTCGTGGACGGGCCCGTGCGGCCAACACTTGCCAAGGACGGGAAAGAGAGCACCACCCGGACCTCCCCAGGGGCTCGTCTGGCACAGCCCTGAGAGCCGGCTCACTCCCCCAGAGCTCTCCCCGCTACATCCCTGCCCCTCGGGAAAGGCCCACAGAGCAGGCGGGCCACAGGCGCAGCTTTCAATGAAAACAGCAAAGAAACGAGCTTTGAATGGTTAGCCTAGAACCCTGCTTTGGAGCAGATGTGCATGGGAAAACTTTTGTTTATTTTTGTTCACAAAACATGTTAGATTTTATCTGTTTATCTAGTTGCTTATTTTAGTGCAAACCTACAGTGGAGACTCGAAGAAGGCGGTGGAGGGAGGCGGCTGAGAACACGGATTCTGCAGCCAGATGGCTTTGATTCAGACCCTGGTTCTTTACCATTTGCTAGCTGTGTGACCTTGGGCCAATTACTTAATCTTTCCATTTTTAAATTTTCCTCATTTGGAAAATGGGCGTGAACAACCTCTATCCCTATGAGGTTACTGTAAGGATGCAATGGAATCATGACCCAGAACCCTTTCAGAACACTGCCTGGAGCACAGTCAGCCCTCAGTCAGTGTTAGCTACTATGGCCGTGTTCATTATTATCTAAGGAATGGCCAGGGGTGATGTGTCCCAGGCTGTCATTTTCCAAGTTTGGAACGTGGCAAAGTATTGCTCAGTATAACAGACCTACTGGGTGTGACTGAGATAAAGAAATACCAAGTACAGATGCTGCACTGAAAAGCTCATGGGCCCTTGGTGTGAGAGGAAAGTGGTAAGTCCAAAACTGAACTGTGAAAACTAGAGGATCAAAGAAGGCTTCGTGGAAGAGGAGGGAAGCAAGCTGGACCTTGAAGGAAAGGTAGGAGCTGTACGGCTTAAAAAGCAGACAGACAGCTGAGTCTCCACGACAGCAGAGCACCAGAGGAACAGTGACGGGAGCTGCTGCCAGAGAGGCAGCAGGGACACTGGCCGGCAGGGATGCTGTTTCCACAAGGTCTATAAGGAGGCGGAGAGGGTTCCCTGAGGTTCTTACAGTAACGGCTCCTTAGCTTTTGTGCACCTGAAAGATTACCGTTGAGGACAAGCCTCAAGGCCCAGGCCAGTATTGGTGGATAAAGGGCTTAGCACTTACTAGGCACTTACTAAGTATCAGTGGGTTGATCCTATTGTAATTTTACTAATTACTATGACAGGAAATCCGTTTTTTTCCTATTTTTTAAATTTTAATCATTGTTCAAATACAGTTTTCTCCCTTTTACTCCCATTCCAGCCCACCCACCCAGACCTCCCCACTCTCCTCCCATTACCACCCTCCCCCTAGTTTTTGTCCACATGTCCTTTAAATTTGTTCCTGTAAACCCTTCCCGTTCTCCCCTGAAATTCCCTCCCCTCTCCCCTGTGGTCACTATCAGCCTGTCCTCTACTTCAGTGTCTTTGGTTATATTTTGTTTGTTTCTTTGTTTTGTTGTTTAGGTTCCTGTTAAAGGTGAGATCATATGATATTTGTCTTTCACTGCCTGGCTTATTTCGCTTAGCATAATGCTTTCCAGCTCCATCCAAGCTGTTGCAAAGGAAATCCGTTTTTTTCTTCCCCCTTTCATCATCACAATGTAAAACCAACATTTGTAATCTGACTCCATTCAGAAAGGACCTAAGCGGAGGCAGGGAGGCACGGCTCTCCCAGCCCCACACTTCACTGCACAGCGTCCTCTACTGGGACGCCTCTTGGTCCTACAGTCTGTCTCAGGCAGCAGGCTGCCTCCAGAAGCAGGTAACAGCTCCTCCTCCTCTGTCCCCGCTCCCCTCGACCTGGGAGTAGAGGGAGCAGCAGCTTAGGCCCTTAGAATAGTCCAGTCCTCCTCTTCACGAAGAAACCACTTCCCTGTCCGTGTTTTGTGTGAACAACTAGATTTTACTTACCTGGTAAGAAGTTCACTGCTGTAGGACCCATGCTACAAGTGACAACACAACTCACAGCAGCCAGAACATTTACTGCCTCACCTGTTTCTATTGACAAAGGAATGGTTTAGAATGACAAGAGCCTACAATGGCCAGAGGGTAAGAAAGATGGCTTCTCAGATGAGGTTTGGGGAGAAGGAGTTTGAAACTACTGAGACCACCATGGAGGCAGAAGACTGTAAAGAATACGAATCTTTGAAAGGAGTCATGGTCATGTGGGCACATACAGTGTTTAAGACAGAAGGGCCAGTTCCTTCTGATCAATGTGGCAAGTGCACAGGATGAGCCTTTCTCATTCCAAAGAACATTCAGGTTCGCTCTGGTTTTTGTAATGACAGTGTTACTCATTGATTTAAACACAATTTGGCATGTTCTGAGAAACAAGACTGAGAATAATCAAGAAAGACTTTCCTCTCATTAGGGGAGCCCCGCCTAAGTGAATTGCCCCTAGATACTTCGCTATTAGTTGGTTCTTAGCAAAAATTATGGTGCGTAAGCATCACTCCACATACTCATTTGGGAACCATATGGCATGGGCAAGCTGTTCTTTAGGCCAGGTTTTGAGGACGGATCAAAGGGCCTGGACTTATGATTCTAATATTGCCAGAGCAGAATCTCTGCCAAGCATTAAGGGGATGGAGATGCAGAGAAGCACTGAAGAAATGGATTTGTGTAAGCCCCACTCCCACCCCCGCCCCAGTGCTGCCCTTGAGAGGACCAGGCTCTGAAAGACAGACAGGCTTTCTCCTGCCTGTCTGGGACACCTTACTATCTTCAAAGGACTCATAAACATTTGCTTATTTAATCCCCACCCATCTCCCCAAGTTCTATCACCTTGTTATCCCCATTTTGAGGAATTTTGTGGATAACAAAAGCAGACTCCCAAACAAAAGCTGAAGGTAAATGAACTCTACCAGGTGACAGGCTGAAAATGTGATCAAGTAAACGTAAGGTTTCCTATTCCAAACCAGGGTTCTCTCTGCAACTTAGACAACCAAGGTTGCCTAGCTATTTATTTCCTGAAAAGGTTGTTGCTTATAATGTTCCAGGCATTAAAAACACTGTGGTGTAAAAGACAAAGTGTTTGTCCCCATAATGAACCCTTACTTTCTAGTGGGGGAGAAGGAAAATAAGTGAAATACATTAGCATCTTTACGTAGTGACACGTGCATGCAGATAACCAAGGCAGGGTAAGAAATGAAGGGCCCAAGAGGTGAGACTTCACAGAGGCCTGGGAAAAGTGACAGAGAGCCACGTGAAGATCTGGGGTGAGCATTCAGGCAGAATGAAATGGAAGGACGAAGTCCTGAAGCTGAATGAGCGCCAGGCCTGTGTGAAGAAGAGCGAGAATGCAAGGTGGCTGAAGTGAGCGGCCAGTGTGAGGATGGAGAGGCAGGTGGGACTGCCTCTTGTATGACTTCTAGGCCCCCTTCTGCCCAGATTATTCTGAAGCCGATTCCAGACATGATATGCCACCTCCTGGAGCATTCTAAATGGAAGAATTATATGATGTCCTTTGTGTCACGAAAGATCACTCCAGTCTATGCCAACAATGAAATGGTGATGGGTGGAGGGGGTAAGGGAGAGTCAATGGCAACCGGGGGAAAGCAGCAGGATTCCTGGAGAATGTGCATGGCTTGACCAGGACGGGGTGGTGGTGCACTGAGTTCCAGGGCTTGATGTGCACTTGAGGGTGCATCTGACAGGATGCGCCGATCAACGGGATACAGGATGTGAAGAAGAGAGATGTTGAGTATGGCTCCTAGGTTACCAGCCTGAGAGTGGCGATGCCATTTACTGAGAAGGAGAAGTTCTGGGTAAAAAGCGTGTTGGAGAGGGCAGAGGAAACAAGAGTTATGTCTTGAACAAAAGCAGCGACGAGAGCAAAGGCAGTGGATGGAGAATAAGAAGGATGTACTTTAAGTCCTGACTCTCATGGTTTCCAGTTCCAGCTGGGCAACCTTGAAGAAGTCGCTTCCTCTCATTCAATTTGCTCATCAATGTAATAAGGGAATAGCATTGCCACCTTTGTCAAAATAAAGAAATGAGATGTCTGTATGCACCCTGTAAGTTGTTAACAGTGCTCAATCAAGATCAATTTTCTTGTTTCCTTTGTTATTTCTGGTAAATGTTTATTTAAATGACTTACGTGTGAACCCCAGGTTGTAAATACAATCACAGTCTAATGAATAGCATCGTAAGAAGACTTGTGACTTTACATCATCCAATCCTACTCTCCTTGGTTAGTGCCGAATACTTCTGAAGGGCACAGGGCTTCATTTACGTTTCTTACATACAACTGTTCACATGTGTTATCTCGCTGGACCCCTGGCACAGACAGAGGGGGCGCTATTGCCCCTGGATGACTGATGAGAAAGCGGAGGGACAGAGGGGTTCCACTGAAGGCCTGACATTGCAGAGCTACTCACAGCCTTTATTATACCTTCGTGCTTGTGGAACTGTAAAAGATGGGAGAATAAGCAGCATTAGCCAAACTTATTCGACCACTGAACCTTGGTTTAGAAAAGTAAATCAACAATTCAAACAATTAGTGTTCAGTCCAATGTACCTGGGAAGCCCTGCACTGGGGGATTCCCATTCATAACTGCACATCCTTTTAGCAGGCTGTGGAATCTTGAAGCTCACAGAGAGCTGAGCCGACGCAGAACAGATGCATACCCATGGAAGTTGGAGGACAGACCGACCGCTACACAGTAAGCACCACGAGAAAAAGGACTGGGCTTGGTTTTGATTTCTGCTATGGCCCCGACATCTAGCACCGCCTGCCACATGGTAGACACTTGGTAAAATCCGTTAAGTAAATGAATAAAGGTACAAAGCCTACAGAAATGACAGGTTACATTGATTCCAGAATGAGTGGACACATTGTTTTTCTGTCTTCAGTGATTTCAATTTCTATATCTAGACTTCTAGACAGTGTTTAATTTATTTTCTTAAAACAGAAGAAGAAAATTATTCCAATAGCCTTTTGTATCCTGACCCTGCAGAGAAAGGTTACATTGTTCTCTGCTGATGAATAGCACATTAATGAGACCTCCGTGAAACAGTCCCACCTCTATTATACAGGCAAAATTACACTTTCCAGCACAGTCGCAGTATCTGTTGAGCTCCCAAATTTCGATATTAATTGTTTCACTCGCAAAGGCAATATCAACATATTAGTTTGTCAAATCTCTGGAAAACTGAGGGGAAGCTCATAGTTTTAAGTAGTGATTATCAACCTATACTTCTCTTTTATTCTATCTTCTGTTTATTTTCCTGCCAGCCAGTAGGACTGGGCATAATAGGTCAGAAGATAGGAACTAATGTTTTCTTTAAAATGTGTTTTTGAGTTACATGCCACTTACACTCCTCAATCCCACGTGAGACTCTGCAATGTAAGCTCTCTGAGGGCCTGGACCTTGAACATTTTGTTGAAAACTGCATTCCCAGCACCAAAGGTAACACCTGGAACAAAGTACCACTGAATAAATGCTGTTTGTCCTCCTACTGGGATTCACTATTTTAAAATAAAATCTCTTTCCCTCTCTCCCCACTATCTGTTTCTCTCTCTCCCTCCCTCCCTCTCTCATACACACACACACAGAAATTTTGAAAAACACATAAACCGTGGAGGTTTGGTTAGAATACATCATTGCAGAAATTTTGGACAATCTCTTTGTACTCTGTAATGTCACCAACCCATCACTCTGTCTAAGCTTTAACTTTCCCTGTGCCACAGAGTCACCTGGTCAGGGCCGGGGACACAGTGCTGATCTATCAGCCATGAGTCTGACGGATCACAAAAGCCTGACAGGATCTTCTCCAACATTGCTCATTCAGTAATTTTTATTTTGTGGCTCACCTTATTCTGCTAGAAAATATATTACTCTCCTTTTTATTGTAAACTGTTTATATCTACTTAAGTCTGATTTTGTTCTGGATTCGAATCATGACTTCCCTGTCGAGTAGTATGGGTTTTACTTTACAAATACAAATCGATAGCTCTTTAACCTTGCACAAGGTGCTGAACATCCGAGGTAGAGTCTGATACAAGAATAATAATAGCACCTTCCCCCGGGGCTGCTGTAAGGATTAAATGAGATAGATAATCCACATGAACGCTTGGCTTGCTTTCATTATTACAATCTCCGAGGGGCTGACAGACGAATAGACATGATGACCACGTACCCAAACAAATTCATCACCTCTACAGGTCGTCGTCTTCTTTTCTTTCTAAGAAGCCACTCTCTCCCACGCCATCCACAGAAGTAGATATTCACGACAGGCATGCTTTGTGGGTCTGTCTGATCCCCAAGCATGACTTTTCTCCCGCAGAGTTTAGATAGCATTTCTGGATTGCTCCTGGCTGGGTGATGTTATTTAGGGTAGTCATTCATCTGGCCCCCTGCCTTTCTTTTTACAGCCTGTGTTTCATTCCTTTCCTCATTTGGTCCTAAAAGGGTCTTAGCTGGTTGGGGACTCGACCCTTCCCTTTAGGTTGTCAAAAATTCCTAGCCAGAGGCTGTGAGCGCTGAATTCCAGGGGTATGCTGGGCTGGAGCATCCGTGCTTGGCCTTTTCATCTGTGCAGCCTGCCCGTAATTGCTAAGGTTTCCCTCCTGAAACAATCATCCCCCCATTTCTCTCCTCACGCCCTCCCAACCCCCCAGTTAATTATCAGTTCTGGAATTAAACTGCTTGCCTCCCCTGCCGTTGCCATGACAACAGTTGGCCTGCACCTGCCACTGGGTGAACAGTGTCTCTTTCAGAAAAGGCAATGGCAATTGCTGGCTCCACAAAAGCCAGGGAGTAAACTAGTGTTTACCTGTGTGGGGAGAGAAGTTCCCGTTCCTTCCACCTCAGGCATTTTCCTGGCAAGCTCCACCTCCTCTACCTTCTCAGATAAACTGCTCGTTGCCACTCAACAGAGAAAATGAAATTTTTTTCTGATAAAAATGCCAAATCCCTGTTGGCTTGTCACAATTCCATCAACTTTATTTATTCCAGCCAAGAGGTTAGAAGATAGGAATCTTCCATCTCCTAAGAAAGGCCGTGTAATATAGTATAGTGTAGTACAGTGCAGTGTAGTATGGTGTAGTGGAGTGTACTACAGTGTAGCACATTGTAGTACAGTGCAGTGCAGTGCAGTGCAGTGCAGTATAGCATAGTGCAGTGTAGTGCAGTGCAGCATAGTACAGTGTAGTGCAGTGCAGCATAGTGCAGTGTAGTGCAGTGCAGTGCAGTAAAGTGTAATACAGTGCAGTAGAGTGTAGTGCAGTGTAGCATAGTACAGTGTAGTGCACTGTAGTGCAGTGCAGTATAATGTGTAGTGTAGCACAATGTAGTGTAGCACAGTGCAGTAGAGTGTAGTGTCGTGTGGTATCGTATAGTACAGTGTAGTATAGTGCAATGTAGTGCAGTGTAGTGTCATGTAGCATAGTACAGTGTAGTATAGTACAGTGCAGTACAGTGTAGTACAGTGTAGTGTAGTACAGTATAGTATAGGTAGCTCAGTAGTTGAAAGCACAGAATTTTAAGCCTGACTTACCTGGACTCTACTCCTGGTGGAGGCACTCTGTAACTCTGTGACCATGGCTTAATCACTTAAACTGTTATAATACTAATTTCTTCATCTGTAAAAAGAGAATTCAAATAACTATACTCCAGAGGGCTGTTTTAAAGCTTTGAAATGATATATGTAGGTTAGCTCCTATTTAATGTCCAAGACATAAGCAGGCATCACTATGACTGCTGTTCAGCGGTTGGTCCTGGATAACCCTGAAAGTCAGGGCAAAGCTGCCAGCCTGATCAGCCTCATGGGGCCCTCGACTGAGTGGCCGTGGCTGTGCAGGAGGCAGAACACAGCACGCCGCCCCTGTGGCCTCTAGACCAAGATGCACCCGGCAGTCAGGGGCAGCAGGGAAACGCTCCTCCCCCCACCTTCACTGCCGTTCTGTCGGCTCCTCCTTCTCTGCACTGTCTTTCTCACACTCAGTCTCACTCCTTTAAATAGAGTTGATGGAACCAGAGGGGAAGGAGACATGTACTCACCACGGAAACAAAACACTTTTCTGTTTTACAGCCACACTGCAACCTACGGGGAACAACTGGTAGTGGCGCTGAGGAGCAGGGGGATGAGGCATGTATAAAAGACACTGTTTTTGTTCCCTGAAGCCCCAGCTTGTGAATAAGCAAGTATTTCTCTGGCCAACCTGTAACCACTCATAGTTAGGTTCCTGAGTCCAAACAGGCACAAGCACATGAATATATTGATCTCTGGTAAACATCTTCTCACTTAGGGTACCCCAGTTTTATCTTAGCTTTTGGACAACTTCCCTAAAGTACTGAAGCAACCTCCCTGCATTCATTGGCTCTAATCTTCATATGACACAGAAAGGAGAAAAAGAAAAAAGATACAAGAGAAAACCAGGCCAAAACAAAAACACACCAGCTTCTGCTCCCAGCATCTGTTACAGATGCCTGATGTGAGTTTCTGGGTAAAGAGATGAATGTAGTCCTAGGAAGCTGTTGGGAAAATGAAATCATGGATCTCCTCAATGCCTCTCACTGGGAAGAAATAAGAAGATGTTAGAAACCAGCAGGTTCCTTCTAAAATAAAAGAAGTCACCCCTGACAACAATTTTGCTGTGGCTGCCACAGGTGAGGGAGGCATTACCAATGACATCATATTTACTTACTCTTAAAGCATAGGCCAGAGTTTTGTGACTTCCTGAAATCTATTATGCTTAGTACTAGTTCAAAACAGTGCTGATGGCCCTGGCTGGGCAGCTCAGCTGGTTAGAGCTTTGTTTTGATAAACCAAGGTTGTGGGTTTGATTCCCAGGCAGGGCATAACAAGAATCAACCAATGAATGCATAAATAAGTTGAACAACAAATTGATGTTCCTCTTTCTCTAAAAAATCAATAAATAAAATTTTTAAAAAGTAAAAAAACAAAACAAAACCAGCTCTGAAGACAAAGAAGGAAGAAGAGAACTAGCCTCCGGCCAGACTCTTCTGCACTTGATTTAATTCAGGGACATATTTGACAATGTTTTCATTCTTTGACTAGCTTGTAAAACTTCTATAGCCTTAAATCCCCTTGGAAAATGTTGATGCTTCAGTACTCCTTTTCTCCATTAATCCACAAGGAGCTAGATAACGACTTAGGCAGGAGCTGTCAAAATAGGGGTATAAATAAGACACAAATCAAACAAACAGTTCCCTTTTATGACTACTTTATCTCAGTTGCTTGTTTTTTTTAATCTAAAAGAAGAAACCAAAAGGAGAATACTTTCAATGCTTCACATCATCTTTGTCCTTAAAGTACAATAGGATGTGCCATTCTGATGGGGAAACTGAGGCATAAAGGAAGGCAAACAATCTACCCATAACCAATCATGAGCTGTGACTCGGGAAGAAGCCCGTAAGATTCAGAAGTCTGTGCATCTCTTCCATGGACAGGACAACGCTGTAGTCAAGAGGTCAAGTCTAACAGGAAATGATGCAAACGTTCTGGTACTTCAACATGGCATGAAGGCCCTTACGGGGTGAACTCACCCACCTCTTCGACTCATCTCCGGCTGGACATGTCGGCCTCCCTGCTCGAATGGGTTCCTACCCATTCTATCTGGACAGGCCCACTCTCCCCTTCCTTCAAAGTCCAGCACAAATGCTACCTTTCTGATTCTCTGTTCTGAGAGAGTTGTAGCCTTCTCTACAGCCAACGTATGTATTACAGAGAATCGCTACAGTGCAGGGGTCAGGAGCCTGCCTTCTTGAGTCACACTGGTCAAGTGTGAAGGCCAGCGCTGGCACTTCCTGGTGTATGACCTCATGTAGGGATAGCCGCTCTGTGCCTGTCTTCTCATCTCAGGTGAGAAATGAAGATAATTATTAACCACTTATTAGGACTGTTGTGAGAAATAAATTAGATGGTACATGTACATGTTTAAAATACTTTCAGCACATGGTTGGCATTCAACAAATGCTTCTTTATAATAATTTATAATTATACTATATAATTATTATATTGCACTGAAAAGTGACATTAAAGCTGTTCAATTAGTTCTCTCTTTCAAAGTAGACTTTGAGATGTTTACATACAGGAATAAGGTCTTTCTCATCCTCACGTCCCTGAGGCCTAGCACGCAGCATGACAGCACAGGACACAGTCAAGAATGTTTGGGAGCAAAGGACTGAAAGAAGTACTCTGCAATTGCTCCTGCTTGAGAAATCACAGCGCAGAGCTCCCAGAAGTGAATGTTTTCCTGATAAGCTCTGAGGCCAGAGCTATACACAAGGTTAGCCCGTCAAACGTCACAACTACTGCCCTGGACGGCAAACAAAGGTTGGTCAGAGTAAAACCACAGCATGCAGGTGACACCCAGGCCTGTTCCTACTGGGGCCTTTCTCTCAGCATTGTGAGGCCAGGAAAGGCAGGCGGATGTGCGTTGTAACACAGGCTGCTGCTAGCCAGCAGTTCCAGTGTGAGGCAAACAATAAGCTAAAGGCACCTTGGCTGAATGTTCCAGCTGTGAATGGATTCTCTGGTGATATACATTCACACAAAATAAACTGAAGTTGTGATTCTCACAGGCAAATATTTGGGAATCAGTTACTTGAGCAAGGAGGCTTGCTTTTATTACAGACAGGCGGCACAGTGCATAGCATGGTTTCATCCTTCATATGGGTGAGTAAAAGAGAAACAATCCACATCAGCCGTGGAAAACAAAGTCAGCTCAGGTGCCCTAACAGGGAAATTAACAGTCAAGAGACTTTCTATGCTGACGGCCAACTGAGATGTTGGGACTCTACTTATGTACATCAAGCAGCCCTGACAGCTCCATTGCACGTCACAGGATCAAAGCCGTTTTCTCTGGCTTCCAGCTAGGTCTTCTGAAATGAAGGTAATGCAAAAACGAAACCATGAATTTGCAATCAGAAGACAAAAGAAAATGAAGTGTATCATTGACACAGTCCCCTCTTATCTCTATAAACTAAGTCATCTGGAAGAGAAATGCCGCATCTAAGGATCTATGGTTATTATTTTAAAGGGGAAAAAAGGGTACCTACAATACAATCCCCCAATTTCTTGAGATTTTTAAACATCTCCTAAGTCACAAAATCTCTAAGTAGATTCTTTCCACTCCATATTTAATATAAAACTATATTTTTCCACACAATTATATCCCAAAAAACTGGTTGGGGAGCAGCGGGGGAGGAGAGTGGTGCAGATTAATATTTATGGGGAGAGAAAACCAGACTACAAAGAAGCAAAGAGGCTGAATGGTTTGCTCAAGCTCCCGGGGGCAGTCGCAGGCAGACCCAGAACAGAAGGTGGGTCTGCACACCCTTTCGGAGCCCCTCCTCCTCTAGAACTTGCCGCCTGCTTGATCCCAGACTCAGCATGGGTCAGATTCACACTGATCTCTGCAGGCGCTTTTTGCCTCAATTAAGAGCCAGCTCTGAAGATGAAAAATTCTACAGAAGTCCCAAGTATAGCTGTCACTATTAAAAAGCAATCTCCCTCTTAGTTAAAAAAAAAATTACAGAAAATCTCAACAGCAAATCAAACTTTAATATTGATCTTGCTCCTTTCTCTTCTGAGCACAAGAGTTGAAGGGCCCTTCCCTTTCTGACTTCCTCCCACTAACAGCAGCTTCTAGGCAGCAGATCCCACTGCCACCCTGTCTCTTGGAACACACATGACTTCCCAGCAGGCTCCTGCAGGGGCAGGGAAGGAGCCAATCTGCGAGGGAGTGAACACAACATCTCCCATCACAGCACAGAGAAGACAGAATATTGCTACCAAAAGCATGAATTATGTTTTCTGCTTGACAAAAAGAAAAAAAATCACTCTGGGTTTCAAAGACACCCTCTTGAAAGATGACTCCACAGTGGTTAATATCCATGTTCTATATATCAGGACTGTTGCTCCTCCACGCTCTCCAAGACCCCTTGTCACTGTCGACATGACTGTATCGTGGATCTGAAGAGTAAACTACTTACTACCAGATGGAAGGGCAATAGGCAGCTATTCTGTGGGGCCAAAGGAAGGGCTGGTCAGCTGCTCCTCAGGAAGTCTAAAAGCACCTCTTTTGCTGCCGACCCTCAGAGGACACTGTGTGAAGATGAAATAAAGAAATATCCCTTTATAATGACAGAGGCTAAGGAGAAGAGAAGCAGCGTGCACAAAATAGAGGCCACGGTGACTCCATGTCAGAGCAAGTAAGAACTATCAAGTCAGAGGAACAAGTCCAAAGTGACCCTCTGAGAACTGTGCATGAACCCTCTTGGCTTTCATTCAGGGTCACAGAGAGAAGTGTGCTGGCCTCTTGGAGACAGTCTGATGGTGCTGAGGGCATACGCCTCGAAGCCAGACTACGTTCAAGTCCTAGCTCTGCCACTTACCAGCTGTGTGTCTAGGGCAAGCTAATGTTTCTGAGCATTAATTTCCTCCTTTAGAAGCAGGGTAATAATTACATTACAGGCTTTATGTGAGGATTAAATGAGAATGCATATAAAGCTCTGTACAGAGTAAACCTTCAATAAACGGTAGCTATGATCATTACATAGTTAATTAGCAGGACAACTACTCAATAAAATTCAAGGTAAGAAATAGATACCACTAAAAGGACAAATACTTGCCACCTCATGCCCAGAGCTTAAGAAGTCAAAACTGAAAAGAGGAAAGAAGGCAGGAAGACTCCAGCATGAGAGAAGAAATAAAAAAAAAAAACCCAATAGATCTATTACAGACCAATACAATTCAATAGGGCAGAATTTCCTTTGTTCCCTCCACCATGGACAGTGGTGGTAATCCAATTCCCCCTGAACTCCTGTGCAGACTGTGGGGAGGTGACTGTGTGGGCAGAATGCTAGCAAAGGAGACACAGGTATAAAAATCTACGCAGATCTGGGACTCGGGCTCTGCAGGTGAATTTCTCTTCTACCCCCTCCCTGTGCAGGCAGACCCACACTTCCTGTCTGCCTCCCTTACACATCACACCCTCACTCAATGCTGTCAGCAACTCAGAAGCCTTTGGAACGGAACTGTTCGTTTTCTTGAGATAATGGTAGAGTGTCTATCATAAACAAGAGAACTTTTTGATCAAAGGCAATCTACCCTGAAGTGTTAATTGGAATAAATTGAGCCAAATGGTATTTCAACACAAGCAAACTGAATAGAATCAAAAAGTATAAATTTAAAGGTTAAAAAGAAAATCTGACTCCTCTTTCTGCCAAATTGGAACATACTTTTCAAGTGCTCATTGTACCTAAAAAGGGTTCAGTCGAGTGCCCGTTAAGCAGAATCCCTGCTGACATCCATGCAGCCTGGCTGGAGGGAAACAGCACGCCATCCAGGTTGCTAGTGAAAAAACTCCGTGCTCTACCACTGCTCAAAGTGACACGAAGGTGTCAGCAATTAAATTCTAAAGCCAGCCTCTCACACTGAATAGTGTCTCTTCATAAGGTCCCTGTAGTCTTCTAATCAATGAGGCCCCGGCACGTGACCACTAAGCAGAGATGAGGTGTTCATCCTAATCAGGCTCTCCCAAGGCAGAAATGCCACTTCGGCCCTGTGCAGTCTGCACATCACATCTGCTTAAGGTGTCTTCTTTATATTGGTCTTGTTTGAACTCTCCTTCTGGGGAAAAGATGGTCTAGGGTTCTGCTTGGCCTGGATTTTAAGGAGCTAAAGTTAGTCTTGAGAGTAGAAGTGGAGTGCCAAGGAGATAAAGAGTGTGTCTCAACCCAAAGTCTGTGCAAAATGGTGAACACTTAGTCAACAACTAGAGAAGTTGTTGACTCAGGCTTTCATCATCACTAGCATAGTCTAACTAGTCTCCCTAGCTCTAGTGTTTGAAATTCCAGGATGTCTTCCCACTCACGGCCTGCAGGATAGAGCTCCAATACCTTAAGGAGTCCTACAAGGCCCTAACTGACCTAGGCTCTGCTTTCTTTCCTCCATTATTCTCTTGTCTAGAACTTTTACATAGGTTGTTCCCTAGAACAACTCCTACCCCTGCTCCTCTTTTGTCTGCTCCCTCATTTTTCAGACCTCTGATTATTTATAACCTTTTCTAGTAAGCCTCCCCTTATTCCCCAAGACTGACTTAGGAGCCCTTCTTAAAGGAGCCAACACTTTCCTTATCATAGCACTTCCCCCACAGTATAAGTACCCAGGTAAATGCTCATCTCCCACTAGACATAGGATCCACAAGATCAGAGACCGTATCTGTTTTAGTTACCATTACATACCCAGTATATACAGTGCCTCACACACAGTAGGGTCATAAACATAGAAAGGGGGGAGGAAGAGAGAGAGGGGAAAAAACATGGAGGGAAAGAAGGAGGAAGGGAGGGAGGGAGGGGCACAACACAGAGGGAGCAGATGGCTGGAAGATGAAGTTTGAAGGGACTCCCTGAGGCTCTGTGGGTTTAAAGCGGGATACCTGTGGCTTTACCTCTACAGACAAGGAGCAAGATCTAGGCTGAGAACCACAGTGCCCGAGGGAGGGAAGCACCAGGAGATGCAGACAGATGTGGGATAATATTTAGCGCTAAGAAAGAGGCCAACATGTGGGACAGGAGAAACAAACAAAAAAAAGGATGATATTTGTTGGTTTGCAAATAAAACCAAATAGGGGCTAAATCCTGGTTCTACAGTAAAGTAATCTCAGACAATTCATTCAGCTTCTTTCAATGAGAAGCCTAAACTGGTGATTTTCTGAGTTCTGAGGAACCCCAGGTTTCTGCAGAAGTCCCTAGGGGTCTATTGTATTAAAGAGAGGAGATTCACCAGCAGATATGGCCCCCAGCTTTAACCAGAGAAAATTGTTTTTTATACATTCGGTTTGTACTTAAAGCACATTTGAAAAAAGGATGCTTCTGCTATAACTAAAGTTCTGAATAGCAATGGCCTGGATGACCTTTCCAGTACCTCTCAGCCTTAGCAGTCCCTGATCTATGTGACAGAGGGGACCCATCTGGACACTGTATTTTACTTCCTACACATGCCCCTCAACTGTGCTGATGGCACAGCTGCAGCACTTCCTAGAGCCTGTGTCACTGCCCACGCAGAAGGACAGGAGAGGTAAGTAAACCAAAGTCCAGGTGCACTGCAAGGCTGAGGCCAAAATAAAATGCACTTTTATGTATTTTTATTTTTAAATTAAATTTATTGGGGTGACATTGGTTAAGAGGATCACACAGATTTCAAGTGTACATTTCTATGATGTAAGATCTGTATATTGCACTGTATGCCCACCGCCCAAAGTCAGATCATCTTCTTTAAAATGCACTTTCAAATTTCATGTGGTGATACAGAAGCACAAAGGATCACTTTTTTTCCTAAACAAAACTTTGCATACCTATGATCTAGGATTCATTGTGCAGGTGTCTTGAGTGGTACACAGAGATATTATAGGTCAGAAATAAATAATGTCGGATCCAGAGCCCACAAAAAAAGCAACCCAGCTCCAATCAAGAAAGAACAAGATGCAAGTTTATCTAGTCAGTCCACCTGAGAGCCCAATTACCATTCAAATACAGTGCCTGTATTCTTAACAGATATCCTGCATGTGCCAAAGAATAAAGCAAAGTAATCGTCATTATGTACTTTAGAGTCTACTTTTATCTGAAGGTTATAGGCAGGAAATGGCATAGATGGGGAGGGAGATGGGAATCTTACAAAGTAAGATCTTCAAAGCCCTGGCTTAAGAAGGAGATTCCTTTTCTGTGCTGCTTCTTGGCTATCCCTATTTCACGGGGCATTAAAAGGTCATAGCATCACACTCTACTTCAATTTTGAGAACAGGCAAAAGCAATAATATGATCTTACCTGGGTCCTTCCTCGTCACCCTGGAAGAAACAGAAAGAAACAGCATTAGAAATCAACATTGGTAGAGAATGATTTAGACTTCTTTCTTTTCCTTCTCCTTTCCCGACCTGAAGCAAAGCTTGGGCATTTATTGGTAACAGAGACAAACTCGTAGACATCTGAGGGCTAAGACAAGGGCTAATATGATCCCATGTTCAAACTGCCCAACAAAGATGAACTGGTAATTTGCCCTTGCAAGCAGAGATGTGAATGCACAGACCTAAGAGCCCTAAATAATAGCTTTGCCTTTTTATTTGTATGGTTGGCAGTATTTAGTTCTGAGCACACGGAGCCCAAAATAACAGCAGGTCTTAGACAAAAGCTGACCAGCTCCCACAGTATCAAGCTGCTTCCCTCAAAGACTCCTTTCTGCCTTGGCCTAGCATTTTTTTTTCCTCCAAAGAGACACAGAGACTCTAATGTACAGCACACTATGACGGAAAGGGCACTGAACTGGGATCAGGAAACTGGGATTCTAGTCCAAGCTCTGTTACTCATTAGCTGTGTGCCCTTGGACAAGCTAATTAATTAAGCTGGACCTTGGTCTTCTCCTGAACAAGGGTAGTTCTAGCATTTGATGACCCAGATCATTCTCAGACAAACAAGGGCTTTTCTGTTTTTCTCATTCACTCTGTTAAAATAATGAGTCTTCTTCTTCCAGGTATGGGATTCTCGGTTTACTCTGTTAAAATAATGAGTCTTCTTCCAGGTATGGGAATCTCATATCCTAACGTTATCAGTGACCACAGAACATTTCATCGAGCCTCTTTCTTGTCCAAACCAGATTTTTCAAATGACTCTCAAGACTTTCCCAAGGGGCCTCACTCATCGTTTTGGTGACAGGGTAGCTTTTAAATCCTCCCCTTTAGCCATCTGGGATTGGTTCTCTGAGAACTTGTTTATTTGATTAATTACTCCTATTGGTATGAAGAAGCACGAGCTCTGGAGTCGACACTCTGGGTTCCAATCTGGACTCCCTCACTTGCTTGCTGTGTTACCCTGGTCCAATTATTTTGCCTCTCTTAACATCAATTTCCTAGTTTGTAAAAGGAGAATAGTAATTGTCCCTATATCACAGAATGAGTGTGAGGAGAAAATAGAACAATGTATATAAACATCAAGCTCAATGCCTAAGATACAGGGTGTACTTAATAAAAGTTATTTTTATCATTATCAGTAACAATTCAGTATCATTCATTAAGAAGCAACAACATGTAGGTGCTAAGGGTAAAAGATTAATACCCCATAATGATGGAAGCTTCTAGCGGCTCTCTGTGAGGAGAAACAGAGAGAAACAGACACAAGGTGAACTGTGACTACATGTGGTAAGGGTCCTACCGAAGACACAAACAGAATGCTGTGCAGGTCAGAAGCGACAAACGCCACCTCCCCTGGGGAAGGCAGGAAGGCGGGAAGGCTTCAGACAGAAGGTGCCATTGGCACTGGCGTTTGAGGGATAAGCAGGATTTTCCCAGGCTGACAAGAGAAGATAAGTGGGAAGGGCACTGGACTAGCGAGAGCAAAGGCACAGCAGTTTTTAAAAAATGGATGCTTAAGGAACTCTGAGTTCTGTGAAACTGGGGAATGGGGATGTGTGCGTGCGTGTCTTGGGCGGGGGCTGTGGGGGCGGTGGTGATGCGGGGTTCGGGGACTGGGAGTGCAACTGAGGTTATGAAGGTCAGCTGCAGACAGGAAGGTTGCTTAAAGCCATGTACACACCGGAGGATGGGTAAGAAGGGCATTTTTAGAATACGGTTAAGGTTTCCACTTATTGCTAAGGGCACCAATCACCCCTACTCTGAGAAAAAGTAGGGTGAGTGGTGGAAGGCGGGCACAGGGGCTGTGGAAGCTTTGCTGGCATTTTGATCGACTGGCATGTCTTATGAGAACTATAATCTAGTAAGAAAAAAGTCATATAATTTGAATTTAATTAATGAGTTACATAACTATCAGTGATACAATTAAACCTCAACACAATTTTTCAATTATCTTTGGATGTTAACATATAATTGTCTAGGGGAACATTATGAAAAAAAAAAAGTATTCAAACTTTCTCCCTTGATTTAGAGCAAGTCCTCCTCCTACTCACATTTCGTGGTGCAACTGTTACGAGACAGGGTTCTGGGTTAGAAGGGCACAGCTTTAACCTCTGGTCACCAATTCCAACAGTGAGGCTTTTGGCAATCCCTGAACTTTCCCAACGTTCACCTTCCTCATTTACACATGGGGATCCTAATCCTTACCTCACAGAATGGCTAGAGACATTAAAATAAGTGAGAAATGCTTGTAAAACACTAAGCAAGGGTCCAATACATGGTAAGTGTTCCACAAATAGTGGTCACTATTGTACAATACTTCCCTTGAATTGCTAATTAATAACGTTTCTAGGTAAAGTGCGGAAGGGCAGAGAAGATGGGGCACAAGATTTTGCTTTACATTCACTCATCTCTGCTGCTTATAGCTATGTTGTTCTTTTCAGAAACAATAATCACTATCACCAAGCATGGGGAGGACGGGGTGAGAGTTTCACTATGGAAGGGAGGGGCGGAGGGAGGGAAAGAGGGGCAGACACACACATATAAGGCAATTCTGCGTAGGTCAGCAGACATTCAGAGAACTGCTAAACTTGCTAGTAGAAGAAAGGTACTGCTGTTCACGCTACCTGAAAATGCACATCCCTAGCCTGAAAGCCAGCTAATTCCTATCCATCCTCCAAGATCAAGCCTCACTTGGAAATTGTGCCTCCCTGACAGGCTGAACGGGGCAATCCCCTCTCTCCTCCACACCGTGTGGCTCACACTTCTGGGCTAGTACTGAGAGCAGAACACCGACAGAGAGAGCCTCTTACAGTGCCTCCCTCTTCGGACTGCTGCTGCTTGAGAACAACTTCTGAGTGTTGTGCACCTCTTTGTTCACTGCACCCAGCACAGCACAAGGCACATGGTGGATGATCAGTCAAAAAAGGAAAGAAGGGAAGACAAGATGTGAGTTGAATTTAGGATTAATTTCTATCCCCATTACAAGCGAATTCTGGTTTCAGAGATTATTAGAACTGAAAATCTGTTCAACACCAATGTCTATTTAAATGACTTGTTAGGTTGAGCAGTGTTTTCAAATCTCTCCATACAATATCCTGAGCGCTCCTGGCTGGCAGGATACATTCTAGCACAACTTCTCGTTGCCACTTCCACCAATGAAAATGTGTTCACCAACAATCAAACAAGTTTGTTCCCATAATGATGACATATTTTGTTAAAAAATGAGTAATGAGTACAAGAGAGAACTGTTGCTTCCATAAACTGATTCCATGAAAATTAAGCTGAATCCTTTCAAAGTGCCCAATACAGATGAGTTTCTTAAAAGCTTCTCTCAATTTTTTTTAAAGATTTTATTTATTTATTTTTAGAGAGGGAAGGGAGAAAGAAAGAGAGAGAGAGAGAAACATCAATGTACGGTTGCTGGGGGCTGTGGCCTGCAACCCAGGCATGTACCCTGGCTGGGAATCAAACCTGCAACACTTTGGTTCACAGCCCGTGCTCAATCCACTGAGCTACGCCAGCCAGGGCTGCTTCTCTCAATTTTGATATAAGTGAGATACATGCAAAATACTAGAAAAAAAGCATAAAAGCCTATGACTTTTCATAGACTTTTGAAGTTCCCTACAATGTTATGAATTACAGTAAAAAGTTTGAAACTACTTAAAGTGAGGTAAAAGTTAAATTTGTATCACTGAAGCAGGATTCAAACATTATGTTTATGAAGAATTTCTGGTAATACAAGGAAAATTTTAAATATATTGTTAAGAAAAAAATGATGTTGAGGAGATGAAAGTGTTAACTAGTCTTACTGTGGTAATATTTTTCAATATATACACATATATATTGAAATCAAATCATATACCTTAAATGTACGTATGTTATATGTCTATAATATCCCAATAAAGCTGGTAAAACACACACACACAAACATAATACCTAATGATGACCATCAGTTTAGTCTGTGTTTACCTTCTGCCATGTCTAAAAGCTTTAAATATTCTATAATGACTAATAAAGCAATACTTCAGTCATCTGAAGAGGGGAAAGACCACATCTTTTTAGACTTGTGGGACTGGTATTGAAACTCTTCTCCTACCCTATATTCCATAAGATGGCCCAGAAAGACACATTTTTTTAAAGAAATATCATCAGGAAACCTTGTAATCTTTGGACCCCTTCAACCAGGAACTCTGTGATCTCCTTGCTAATCAAATTCATCTGTGCTAAAGGTTTCATAAAACGAACACACTGTGTTAATGGGCTACTTTTAGAATAATCTTCATGAATCAAAAGCAAATAGCACTTGGGCAGGTGGGATATCTAGACTTTTTAGATTTACTGAAATATAATTTATAACACCATAAAAATACCTGTTTTAAGTGTATGTTTAATAGCTTTTAGTAAGTTTACAGCATGCAACAATTATCACAAACTAAACTATATACATATATAAAACTATGTACATATACAGATACAAAATTATGACTCTCTTCTCCTTAATCTCTTTAAAAGTATATGAGTATTTAACAAGAACTAGAACTGCCCTGCAGTGCTTGTAAGTAGATTGTTATATATGATACTATATCAAACAACATGGAAGGAGGGTAAATTGGCCTATATAGTCTCATCTCCATTTTATCTGAAGTGATACAATTTAATTTTAGTCAACTCAAAATTTAAGGATCTTTATTACAATCCTCATAGAAACCACTAAAGGTAATATACAGTAATAGAGCTAAAAGGCCAATAGATACATCAAAATACAATTCAAATGTTTCAGAAATCCAAAAGGTAGAAAAGGAGAGTGACAAAAACAGAGAAACAAACAGAAAACAACAAGATCGTACACCTAAATTAAACCATATTAATAATAACACTTAAATATTAATTAGCTGAGCATTTCAATTAAAAGGCAGAGACTATCAGAAAGATAAAAGAGTAAGACCCAGCTACCTGCTGCCTAAGGCACAAAGACTGTAACCACGGACAGAGTGACAGTAACTGGCTGGAAAGACACCCACCATGAAATCAGTTAGCATAAGACTGGATCGGCCCTACCAATAATAAATAAAAGTAGACATCTAGACAAAGAGTAAAGAAAAAGGGTAACTTTTCATGATGATTAAAGGGTTAGTTCATCAGAATATGTATTTGTTTAATAAGATTCAAAATATCTGAAGAAAAGTTGGTAGAATTAAAGGGGGAGATAGATAATTCAGTGATCACACTTGGAAATTTAATATGGCTCTCTCGACAGTTGACAGAACAATATACATGAATCAGTAAAAGTCGTAAGTTATCTGGACACCTAATTGATTCTTAATAGAACACTACATCCCAAGTACAGAATACACATTCTCTTTAGGTACACATGTGCATTCACTAAGACAGACCATATCCTGGGCCATAAAGCAAGTCTTGATAAATATTAAAAGACTTAAATAGTTCATAGTATGTTCTCTGATCACAATGGAACCAAATCAGAAACGAAAAACAGTAACATATATAGGAAAATCCCTAATATTTGGAAGGTAAACAACACAATCCAAAATAATCAATGAGTAAAAAGAATAAATCACATGTTCAGAACCAGGCGCCACAGTTCACTTTTAAAGGCATCAAAAATAATATGCATTGATGAGGGGAAGGATGGAAAGATGGCTGCGTGTGTAGAATAAACCAAGCACAGTAAAATACTACCGACAGAGTCAAGGTGGAGGTATATGAGTATAACTGTGAGAACCTTTCAACTTTGATATATGTGTGAAAATTTTCATAATAAAATGTTGGGGAGTCATCTTTTGGCCAAATTAAAAATGCAGATAATAAAAAAATTAGTATCTTGCAAAAGGAAGAAAAAAATGCCTCTGTTGAGGGAAAGGAAGATACTAGATATTTGCTCTGACCAACAAATACCCAGGTGAGCTAGAACAACAGGCTGTTAGATGATAACAGTTCTCTGTAAGAGCTCCAGCCTGCTGAATGCTACTTCTTGTTATCAATAGCTCATTTTTTCCACAGCCTGCTCCTCAGGCCTTGTTACCTTCATATCCCTAAGAGTAATTCCATCAGAGTTAACAAGTATAATGCAGTTAATGTTGAGGAGGGGCTAAATTCATTTACTTATTTTTCAAATGTATTTTATCGATTATGCTGCTACAGTTGTCCCAATTTTACCCCCTTTGCCACGCTCTACCCCATACCCCCATTCCCATATGTAGTTCATGTCCATGGGTCATGCATATAAGTCTTTGTCTGCATTTCCTATACTGTTCATAACATCCCCCTCCCTGTTCTGTACCTACCAATCAGTATTTCTTAATCCCTGAACCTTTTCCCCCATTCTCTCCCTTCCCTCTCCCAACTGATAACCCTCCAAATGATCTCCATATTTATGATTCTGTTTCTGTTCTACTTGTTTGCTTAGCTTTTTAAAAATTCTGTTGCTGATAGTTGTAAATTTGTTGCCATTTAAATGTTCATAGTTTTGATCTTCTTTTTCTTAAATAAGTCCCTTTAACATTTCATGCAATGGCTTGGTGATGATGAACTCCTTTAGCTTTACCTTGTCTGGGAAGCACTTTATCTGCCCTTCCATTTTAAATGGTAGCTTTGCTGGATAGAGTAATCTAGGTTGTAGGTCCTTGCTTTCCATCACTTTGAATTCTTCTTGCCAGTCCCTTCTTGCCTGCAAAGTTTCTTTTCAGAAATCAGCTGACAGTCTTATGGGAACTCCTTTATAGGTAACTATATGCTTTTTGCTTGCTGCTTTTAAGATTACCTCTCTTATCTTTAAACTTTGGCATCTTAATTACCATGTGTTTTGGTGTGGTCCTCTACGTGTCCATCTTTTTGGGGACTCTCTGTGCTTCCTGGATTTGTATGTTTATTTCCTTCACCAAATTAAGGAAGTTTTCTTTCATTATTTTCTCAAATAAGTTTTCAATTTCTTGCTCTTCCTCTTCTCCTTCTGACACCCCTAGGATTCAAATGTTGGTACATCTGAAGTTGTCCCTGAGGTTCCTTACCCTATCCTTGTTTTTTTTTTTTAATTCCTTTTTCTTGCTGTCCTGATAGCGTTTTCTTCCTTGTGTTCCAAATTAATTTTATTCTCAGCTTCATCCTCAACACTGTTGAATCCCTGTAAATTTTTCTTTATTTCACTTAGTGTAAACTTTATTTCTGCCTGGGTCTTTTTTATACTATTGAAGTACCCAATGAGTTCCTTGGGCACCTGTTAACCAGTGTTTTGAACTCTGCATATGATAGACTGCTTATCTCCATTTTGTTTAGTTCTTTTTCTGGAATTTTGTTCTGTTCTTTCATTTGGACCATGTTTCTTTGTCTCCTCAATTTGGCAGCCTCCCTGTGTGTGTTTGTATATAGCTGCTTTGACTCCCTGTCTTAGTAGTGTGGCCTGTTATAGAGAAGTGCACCTGCAAGTTGGATGGGGAGGAGCCTTTGGTAGTTGCCTGGGTGGGGCAACCGCTGTGAACCAGGTTGATGGAGCCTCAGCTATGGTGCCACCACTCTGTGCCTCTATGTAGGCAGAACTCTGGAGAGGGACAATGGACACTGCCTGGTCTCTGGAGTTTTCTGGGAGTGAGCTGTCCTCCTGCACCTGCCCGGATGCCAGGCACTTCAGTTTCTTCCTCTATGCTACTGGTGCCCTCTAAGCTGCTGTCCCACTGTTGGAGCCCAGAGGGCATGAGACTGTGTAAGTCCTAAGTCCTAAGACTGCTTAAGAGGAGAGGCCTGAGAATCCTGCAGTTTCTCCCACCACCCAACCCCCACTTGTTTTTATAGCCAGAAGTTATGGGAACTTATCTTCCTGGCACTGGAACTCTGAGCTAGGGGCCTGGTGTGGGGCTGGGGTCCCTTGCTGTCAAGATATCCTTCCCGATTTTTATCCACCACACATGGGTGTGTGACCATCAGTTCTGTGTCTCTGCATTTCTGTGTCTCCATGTTTCCAGTCCTCCTATCCATCTGAATGAATATGACTTCTTTAATTCCTTGGTTGTCAAACTTCCATACAGCTCAATTTTCTGACAATTCTGGGTGACAGCTGTCTTGTGGTTTAGCTGTAATTTTTGCTGTGGTTGTATGAGGAGGTGAGCCAAGTTTACCAATGCCTCCATCTTGACCAGAAGCACTAAATTCATTTATTAAAATGAAAATAAAAGAGAAGTGGCCACCTCTCAAAATACATCATTATTTTTGAAAAACAACCTAATTAACACACAGAATAAATGTAAGGGTCTAATTTCAGGAGAATTAGGGAGAATTATGACACTTAGCTTAACTCTGGCTGAACTTTTTGTTTGTTAAGACACAATATGACCACCTCCACAATGTAAAAGGTCTTAGGAATGCAAAACTGTCTAGGACACTGGTTCTTTTCAACAGAATAGAGACAAAGTACAGGCAATGGAATAGGATAGACTTAAATCTGAATCTTGGTTCTGTTTTCTACTACCCAAATATCACTGCTGTGCCAGTTTCTCTGCAATTCTCTGTATCTCAAGATCCAATCAGTAAAATGGAGAGAATGAGTGCTGATTAAAGGATTAAATGAAATGATGACTATAAAGTGATCTCTTTCCTATCTAGAAATTTACATAAGCACACACTGTCTTAATTCTGAGGAGAATGGAGTGAAAGAATAAGAGCTACTCTATTCTTTTCATGAATTCATGAAAACTAATCAAGAACCTTGGATGAGTGAAGTGGACGACTGTCCAGTGATCTCTCACGCTTCCTATCAGATGGCTCGGACAATACCTGCCTCCTAGGTTATATCTTGGCTCATTTGTTGACTTGCTTATTCTGTGGTTAGGCTCTCCTGGGCCGAGGCAAGGCTGCTAGTTAAAGCTGAACTTATTGAGTAAGTCCTGAAAAGTCCACAAGAATCTCCTAGGCTTTCTTCTAGAAGGGCTTACCCTAAACCCATCTAGCATAAACCCAACTAGACTTTTCAACATAATGGTATAAAATCTGACAAACAACAGCCTCTCCCCAGTGGCTGAATATGTTATAAATTTTATATATTTTTAAAACTGGCTGCCTTAAATTATTTTTAGAAATGGATTCTAAATGCCCACACATGTTGTTTGGTAAAATGTCTGAGACCCTTTAATCTGGTTAAAAAATAACAATGAACATAATGACTATATTCCTTGTACAGTGATTTAACATTTATCTTATGCCTTTTTTTCACACTGTCTTTTTTTGATCGTTGCAATGTCCTAGCCCACATACCTTTCTTAATCCAGCAGTTATGCCCCCAAATTATGTAGCCGGCTCCATATAAAAACCAGCTTGAAGAATCCTTTCACCATATACAGAGTCAGACCCAAAATCATTCATTCTGACCTGCTTTATGCCCTACTTGCTGACTTATTCTCATTCAGCCCAGTCCTCACCCCTATGACTACTTTACTTACAGGATCATTTTATGATTTGGGATCTGTCAACAGCTCTTTTCTCTGGCCCTGATTTCTGGCTTTCCTCACTAACTGTGATTAGTATTTGCCCTCAGTGACTATATGCCTCTAAGTCATGGTGGACAAATATTCTGCCAGGCCCAGTGCTGGCTGCAGGCTCCAGAGGCCCGTACTTCCATAGGGGATGCATACCAGGCTAAGTTCTCAATTCATTCACACTTAAGGACCATAAGGCAGCATTTCCAGAGCTAACAAGCATGGCAGGCAGACCTCCTATTTGTCCTGCTACTAACAATTGTGGGCATCTCCTTTACCTCTGCCTTTGGCTCAGCTGCTTCGTTAGAGGTATCATGTTGTTCCTTGGCTTGGGCCATCTGAGTCATCAACCTGTCCATGTGGGACTGGATGTCTGCCAGTATCTCAGTCACATGAGCTGTGGCCATTGCTTCCTGGATGTCCACTAGATGAAGGGCCTTCTGTTCCTCATCAGCAATCACTTTCTGAACTTTCTTAAATTCCTGCTGTATAAAAACCTTCATCTGGTCCCGAGTGACCTGTAGCACACAGACAAGCAAGAAGAGTCAGTTGGACACACAAAGAAGTGGAAGGTGAGTGCTGTCACTGTAAGTGCCAGGCAGTCACAGCCAAAACACAAACCCTGGTTCCTACTGAATACCGAAGTCTTGGGAATATCCTCCAAATAATGCTCCCCTAACATCTTTGATAAATTTCCTGCTAATTTTTTTGCCTCTTTCATTCTTTAGGAAGAAACTCTTTATCTTCTTTTTTTATTTTCTTTTTATTTCTATAGCAGTAATACATAATTACTTTTTAAAAATTTAATAGAAGAGTACATATGAAAAATGAAACTCTCCTCCTCTCTCCCTCCCTATACCATCTCCCTCTTTAGAGGAAAATTACTCTTAACAATTTGGCATGTATCCTTCCAGCCATTTTTCTATGTATCTATACCTATATCTATCTACATAATTATGTTGTTTTTATATAAATGGATCACAGTACACATATGGACCTGTGTCTTGCTTTTATTTAAAATATTTTAGTACCCACAGAGCAACTTTATTCTTTGTACTAGTTTTAATATCTGTATGATGAGGATAAATATGGATATTTGTATATACAAATATATAAATAAATGCATAAATATCTCATATATACACACATTCCCTTCTTAACGGAAATACAGGACATTTCCTTTTTTTGCTATTACAAATAACATATCAATGAATATCCTTAGATATGCCTCTTAATTTCGCATATAAGTTTCTTTAGAGACCTTTGAAAGCACTGGGTCAATTCATATGTACTCCTAAAAACACTAACTGATACTGCCAAATGCTCTCCACAAACAACACATCAATTACGCTCCCACAACAACGTGTGAAAGTAAGCATTTCCCTTATAGCTTCACCAGTATCAGGTAATATTGAGTGTTTAAACTTTTACTTTCTGATGGAGGAAAATACATTATTGTTTTATTTTGCAACAACAGTTGTACAAACCAAATAAATTATGACTGTAGGCTAAATTGGCTAGGGCATAAGAAAGGCCAAGTGAGAAACTACCAAAATAAGAACTTCTAAACTGCTTGTCTTGCCAGCAACTGCATTTTCTGACATTTCCTCATAATCACATTTACTTTACGAGTATTGTTAAACAACTGTGCGTACTGGGTAGCCGAGGCGGGGAACAGGGAAGAGGTAGGGCAGCAGAGGAAAGGAGACCAACAACCAGTTTTAGAGATCAGAGAGAAGGAGGCTGTCATCTGTGCGAGCCCCTTTCCCTCACAGGTGAGGAAAAAGGCACGGCTGCAAACTTGCAGCAGACGCAGGGGACTCCAGCCTTCTTGCTCCCAGTCCGGTGCTCTGTTCACTAGAATAGTCTGCCCGAGGGAGGTCACACTGGAAAAACCTCGGACAGGAAATTAAGAGAAAGACTAACTGAGAGGGAAGATCAATCCATTTTTGATTGGTCTCTTAAAAATGGAAAGAGGCTTGATACTTTAAGCCACTTGTGTAACAGTGCCATAAGAATGTCAATGCAAAATAAGGCCTGCATGACACGTATCTGCTCACACCTCAAGTGACTCAGTGACATAGCCCTCGGGAGTTCATATGCTCCCTGCAGGTGCTCTCCTGGGTTCTGAGGAAACAGGGAGGGGAGTGTTAAATGTCATTCATATCCTGCAAATTCTATACCAGATCAAGAACTATGATTGTGTTGATTATTATAATTCCTTTTAGTTTTTAATGTATTTCAAGACTTATGCTTTATGGTGATCATTTATCAATGGATTTCTAGCCTTGAAATAAATTAGGTCTTATAAGATCTAGGATTTTCTCTTAAAGACTAAACCAAGGAAGCTTGAGCTAAGGGATGAACTTTTCTGAACGCCTAAGAAACACTCTCAACAGTTCCAAGTGACTAAAAATAAAGGTCACAATAAAAACTGACTGGCAACCTATTTTACTAGACCTCACGTACACATGAGGCCGGGAGTTGGGAAGCTGCCATCACAGCCAAGGAAGGTGTGGGCCAGGCTGGCTGCACTGCAGTGGGTGAATAAACTGCCGTTTAAAGAAAAAATCACGTTTTCTGTTTCTCATTGCTTTACATAGGTTTTTCAACATGGCACACTTTATTTTATACAGATCAAGCTAGAAAAGAGAATTAAAGGCAGAATAATCCACTCTATAAAACCTTTAATGCCTCCTTCGTACTCCAGTTCTCTACTAATTCACAAACAGGTATTCTCTAAGTTAGTTCAAATCAGTAAGAACAAACTTCTGGGTCCCGGCACTCTAATTCAGGGCCCACAGAGGAGACTCCCTGGGATCGGTCACATGGCGGCAGGTTCAGTATTCTGGTTCTCCAATGGCAGGAGTAAAGCAGCTCTTCAAATCCCCTTTCTGGCCTCATTTCACTGCCTTGCCATCAACTCTGTTAAAAACTTAACAGTTCTCCAAGAGCATGACGCCCTTCCTGTCAGCACCTGCTGCCTGGGAGCCACTGACATCCTCTCTGAGTGGGCACTTTAGGGCTTCTTGCCTCTGTCCAATAGCTCCCCAAAGGTGAGAGTGACAGGCTCATACTCCTGACAATATTGCATGTGGTACTACATAAAAAGAGAAAATTCTACATATGTATAGAGAAGGCTAGATGTATCACATAATGATAAAACTGGTGATGTTCCTTTTATATAGCATCTAATAGAAATTGCCAAACCTTCTTAAAGTCATGGAACGTCCCTTTCCTTCACCCCAAAATGTAACAGAGCCAAAAGTACAGCTACTCTGGTGAAAAAAAAATCCTCCCCCTCCGCCTTAAAGTAACTCCCTAGGGCACTGGTACTGGTCTCCAAGAAAATCTCACCCAAGGGACCTGTGTCCTCTCTACACGGATGAAACCTAAAAGGAGTTTTCTCCCTTTTGTCAACTGATTGGCCCTTAAGTTGTTGAAACCTTAAGGGCCAAGGCTACACACGTATTGATATATCTTTGTTACAGTTGCACTAGGGTGAAAAGCTGTGTCATTACTTAAGCATAGTATTATAATTTGAAAAAATTGGTGGCTTATTTGGGAATGGTCCGAACTAACTATTGGACATCTGACTGTTTTCATGAGAGCTGTGTCCGACCGCCACACTGTACAGGAGAGGGGAAAAGGCCGGAGAGAAGTGAGTGATAACGTCAGGTTTAGAAACCAACTTTCCCCTGGACGGTCCAGTACACTTTCTTCTGCAACATATTTCCTCTAATGATCCCCTTACTGCCTGCTTTGGGTTCTTCAGATTTATTTCTTCTTAATTAAGATGTTTCCTCAGTTAACGGGCTGCTTCTGTTGAGGGATGTTACCCTCACCACGTGAATCTTGGGATAAAGGATGCACATCTGAACAGCTAAGTCGCATCCCATGGTACTGTCTATATGCTCCTGTAGTTAACATTTCTAAGCTAGGCTGCACCCAAGAGGCATGCAGACTGGCACTTTACACATACATAATTAAACGCATAAAACCTTGAGTTAAGAACTTGTACCTAAAAACAACCCCTTTCAATGTGTTCGACAGAGCTGGAAGCCATTAACTCCTAGCTAGCTGGCCTGTAAGAAACGAAGGTTTTATTTACTTTTCTATTATAGGCAGATTACAAAAACAACAAGCATATTAGCTAGAAAGCGTCACACAGGCTGAAGGAAAATCTGTTCCAGTAAACTGCTGCTGAGATAAACTGAGAAGGATGAACCAGGGTCAGGAGCAGGAAGGTACACACACAAAAAGTATCAGAGTCTATACTGATTGAAAATTTCAAAAATACTTGCTCTATTAACCAAATTTCCTGCAGGGTTCTCCAGTATTTATTCTGGCATTTTAATTTTACTCCAAGAGAACTCCCTCCAAACCCCTGTCAGGCTCCAGTGAGGGCAGGCAAGCGCAGAGCTTCATCCACAAGCAGGAAGACAGAGTCCTTTGTTAGCACAGGGCTGAACCTCCCATTTCCTCTATCTTCTGAGTATGAGTGGAAAAGCCACCACCTGTGAATAAAACGACTGCCCATCCTAAGGGCTGGGAAATTATCCAGCAGCCTAGAAACGCAGCAGATGTGCACTACGAACTGCATTCCATTACCCGCAGTGCCAGTGCTACCCAACACTCTCCTGACAACCCATGGAGGGGGCTGGGTTGCTGGGGTTCTACAGTGGGGTGTTGAGAAGGGTAGAGAAAAGGCTATTCAAGTGTACATTTAGTCTCTTCCTTAAACCGTTGTTCTTATCTTCATCAGAAGCCCCAGACAGAAGCACTCACTTATATCCTCTTTCCTCCTGTCACCCCCATGTAGTTAACAGAGCACCACGGGACTTCTACCCCGGGCGCCACTTAGTTACTTCAAGTATCCACTCAACGAAGTTGCTGTTACTCTTCTTTCTACCATAAAAGACTATAAATATAGACCAAAACATTGGAGAGTGGTTACTGCTGAGTGATGGGATTAAAAGTATTTTTCTTTGTCTGTTTTCCATAGTAATATGTAACACATTTTTATTCAACAATAGATATTTTTAAATGCAGCTTAAAAAAGTTAATTCCTCAATAAAATATTAGCAAATCAAATCTAACAGTGTGTAAGAATAATTTACATACTATGATCAAGTGGGATTTATTTCAGGTATGGAAGGGTCGTTCAACATTTGAAAATAAGTTCATATAATCTATCGCATCAATAGTCTAAAGAAGAAAAATTACATGATCATACATAGATGCAGAAAAAGCATTTGAGAAAATCTAACATCCATTAATGATAAAAACTCTCAGCAAACTAGAATAGAGGAGAACTTTTTCAACTTCATAAAAAACATCTATAAAAATCTCCGGCTAACACCTAATGTAATGGTGAGAAACGAGAGGTTTCCTGCTAATATCAGAAATATGGCAAGGATGTATCCTGACACTGCCCCTTTTCAACATCATACTGGAAGTCCTATCAAATGAAATGACCAGAAAGAAAATAAAAGGTTTACAGATTGGGAGGGTAGAAATAAAACTGTCTTTGTTCACAAAAAACATAATCACCTTTGCAGAAAATGTGAATCAACAAAAACCAAAACCAAACAAACAAACAAACAAACAAACAAAAAACCCTTCTGGAATCAAGACAGTGTGGTACTAGTAAAATAACAAACAAATGTATCAGTGGAACAGAACTGAAAGCCCAGAAATAGATCTACATAACTATGAGTCTGCCCAGAAGGTATCCAGTCGTGTGTTATGAAAAATGGAGGCATTTATTGAAGAAGATACAAGAAACATTGTACATAGGACAATGACACCTCAGTCCCCTTCAAAGTAGGCATCTTGGGACCTCCACAGTTCTCCTAGTCACCATCAACTGCCCCGTCCTAGTTTTCTGAATCTCATAGACAGTCTGAAATCTCTTCCCTTTCAAAGGTCATTTTAGTTTTGGGAAAAGCCAGAAATGTAGAGAGCAAAGTCACCTGAGTGATTTGATGTTTTGCCAAAAAAACTCTGCATGAGAGGTGATGCATGAGCAGGTACATTGTTGTGATGAAGCTGCCAATCACCAGCTGCCCATAGCTACGGCCTTCTAAATCATCTGAATAGTTTCCATGGAGGAATGTTCAAGCTTCATGCAATATTTGACACAGATTTGTTGCTCTATTTGCTCACTCATTTTTAATGTGATGGCCACATAACACATGCTCACTTAATGGTGTCCACTGCTCCTACTGACTAGTACAGTGAAGTCATTGCTCACTCATGCCCATTCCAGTCCACTCCTCTTGGCTGCCAGGTTACATCAATGTCACACAAACTGTTCTCGTTATAGTAACTATGGCTGGACTCTTTCTGGACAGACTTTGTATAATCAGCTTATATAGAACAAAGGAGGACAGGCAATAACAATGGAGAAAAGAAGTGTTTTTCACATATGGTGCTGAAACAACTGGACAAACACACAAGACAGAAACTAGCCACAGGCCTTACCTCTTTCACAAAAATTAACTCAAAATAGATCACAGACTTAAATGGAAAATGGAAAACTATAAAACTCCTAGAAGGTAACATAGAAGAATATCTAAATGACCTTGGGTAGGATAACTTTTTAGGTTTAATTCCGAAGGCACTATCCATGAAATAATTGATAAGCTGGACTTTATTAAAATTAAAAAATTCCTCCGTGAAAGAAAGTGTTAAGATAGGCAGACAAGTCAGAGACTAGGAGAAAATATTTGCAAAAGACACATCTGATAAATATACAAAGAGTACACTTAAAACTCAACAATAAGAAAACAACCAAATTTAAAAATGGGAAAAGATGTGAACAGACACTGCACCAAAGATGATGCACAGAAGGCAAATAAGCACAGAAAAGATGCTCAGTATCACCAGCCTACCCCACCTGGGCCCTGTAATCCAGTCCCACTTGCCTGTACCACTAAGCCGAAACAAAATTCTAAGTCACAAAGAGCTTCTGGGTGATTTAAAGAAACTGTTTAGGATCTTTATCACACCTCCAACTTGTTCTAGAATAGCTTTCTCTCCTTTTCATCTCCCTTGGCCCTGAATTCCTGGCTTTCTATACTTGACCTCAAATCCCACCTTTCACCCTTCAGACTTAGTAACTACATGTGCCACTCACTCTCTCTTCCTTGGTGTTTAAACCTTACCTTTCCTTATCTAGTCCTTGGCTTGGCTTTGCCTCTCAGAATAACATTCTCTCAGATAGCAGCCCTATATTTCAGTCAGAATAGTCCAGCCTTCTATTTCTACTGGAGTGCTTCTTCCTGAGACAATACATTTTGGCACGTGAGCCTAAGTACTCGGCCGTTCTTTAACAGCTTCATGCACACAACTCTGTAATATGGTTCTTCTGAATCTCTTCCCTTTCATGGTTTCCCTCCCTCACACAGACATAAATATACACGCAAACACACGTGTGTGCACATACACAACATCAGAGGCTCAGGACCATGTTTCCTAGAGGCTTTGCACTTGAAAGATCCTAATAAACACTTGAATTGAATCTGTTAATCGGCTGTGAAGCAGAACACAACTGTGTGCCCCCAGTCATCTGAGAGATGTAGCCACAGCAGAACAACAAGCAGCTCTTAGTGTGAGAGATGGAGATCTAACCACTATGGCCATGGAACCATTGCTAAGCATCCTCTCCTCGCAAGGCTGCTTATTCATGCTGTCTGCTGCTATGACTTTATTGTCAGGACAACTTGATGTGCAAGCCAGTGTCATGGTACTGAACTGGAGGCACCAGAGAACAGTTCAATGGGATGCTGGACTCACTTTGAATCAATACTACTGCTTGCTCTTAAGATGCTTCTCTCTTTGCCTGACCCCAGGGTGGCAATAAAGAAAGCAATCACCAACTTCTGAGCATCACTTTTCCTGAGTGAACAGAAAAAAATTCTGGGTAACTCCCTTATAGAAATGTTAAAGTAGAAAAATGAGTCCCCAGAGAACCCCAGGACCTGTAACAAACAAGAATAAGAGCAAGAACTTCTAATCCACCTTGTTTTCTTGCTTTCTTTTCACCATAACTTGGGCATAAACTAGAAAGGCAGCTTCTGCTTCAGGAATTATTGCCTAAGAAGTCAGAGGTAAAAACTGATGCTGAAAGTTTCAGGGGGCAAATGCACAGAAATTATGCTATTTTAAGCATCTTAGACTTGAATATACAAAGAAAGGCCATTTTATCTACTGAACATTAAAGTAATTCCCCTCCGCTTCCAATCCATTCTAAGTACACACCTTCCCTGCAAAGCTACAGCTATTTGTAAACTACCGAAACCACGAAACCCAAACAACTGCCCACCACCAGGAATGCTCAGGAAAGGGGGCCGAGATGTAGGTTTTGTGTTGTCTGCATCTTTTTTGCTACAGAGGAAACAGTCAAGCTTGTAGTTTTACTGTTTTATAGTTTACAGCTGTGGTAGAGAAAAGACGTTTGAGTAGTGACTGCCTCTGCTAACTGTGCTCTGAAGCTCAGAAAGGTAAGAGCTTCTTCATTTTAAAAAGAGGGGTAATGATATTGTTCTCGTAGATATTGTGTGACATTTACACAAAATAATACGTGGAAACAACTTAGGACTCTCTGGGCACAAAGGAACATCAGCAGAACCGATGCAAACAACAGTCACCGCGAACATTTATTGGGTGTTTCTCCTGTGGTATTGACTGAGCTCTCACAGACGGAGGGCTCCCAATTAAGAGAAAGAGAGTCTACACCCTTGGGAGCACAGAGTCTAACTTCCCAAAGGAACACAGGAAGGACTTCTTCACACATCCTAGGCATTTAAGAGTAAGGATGTCAATCAGTAGCTCTTTACCCTCAATTTCAGTAAATGGCCAGAGGCTGTCAGGGAGAAATGGCTACCTTTTCTAGTTTGGTAAGATCAGACATGGTCTACTTCACAGAAAGTCAGGTCACATTCTGCTCCTCAGCACCTACGCCCAGTCTGTAGATAGAGTCAGCTCCTCAATCTCACAATTTGCCTCTCCCATAGAGCAGGTTCTCAATTAATAACGTCATTTCATCATAATGTTGCTGAGATGCCATAGAAACCTAACTCTTGTTTATATCTAACAGCTTATGGTAAAACTTGTCTCATTATACATCATTTCACTTAAAGTTGCAGAACCTGTTGATGACACTGAAGACTTACTGCATTTTCTCTCTTTTGCAGACTGAATCGCTATTACACCCACTTCAGCTAACCATCTGCTTATCTAAGAACCACAGGGCTCATAAAATGACTACAGCGGCTAAAATACTCTTCAGACCTTCAAAGCCATGATACCAATCATCATCCATCATTTCTTATCTCCTCTGCAAAAATTTGTTTTCAGGGTACACATTAACAAAAATCTAATATGATTAGCCCTCTTTTACAGATGAAACTGAAGGCTCAGACAGATTAAGTGATAGAGAGAAGTGCCGTTATATAGACCCAGGTCATCGGACTCCAATATCTATGCTCTTTCACCATAAAATTGTGTCATGCTCAAAATAATTTTCCCCCTGAAAGTCTACAACAAACTCTATGTTGGCATTCTACTCCCAATACATCTTCTACAGGTAAAAAGTTAAGAACTTCCTGTAACTACTAATTCCATATAGCAATCATAGAAAGGAAACGTATTGGCTTCATCAGCCCTGTGGCCTTGGACAAGTCATTCAACCTCTTAAACCTTTGTTTCTTCATCTGTAAAATGGGGATTATAATGTGTGACTAACAGGTTGAGTTAGAAATTAAGGAGCTATCACAGAATCTATTTCACCCGCTATAGCAGTAAACAGGCCATTCAACAAGGGAATAGTCATCACGTGGATCACTGGGTTGAATGGAAGTTCTCTACAGAGCCACAGAGACCAGATGGAGTTTGCCCTCTGGCTAAATGCAGAATCAATCAGGTAAGAGGCATGGTTCTTAAATTTTATATTACAGTCGGCCCTCTGTTCCTAGGGTTCTGCATCTGCAGATTCAACTAACTAGTGATCAAAATATTTGGAAAAAAAATTATGTTGCTGCTGGTGTGCACTACGTAGTTAGGCCTATGATCTGTGTCTGTACTGAATATGTACAGACTTTTTCTGTCATTATTCCCTAAAGAATACAAGCATACCTGGGTATACTGTAGGTTCAGTTCCAGACCACTGCAATAAAGTGTGTGTGGGGGGTTCGGGGGGAGGTTCAGAGTCACTCCAAGATGTGTTTCTGTGATGTGCAGATTGTTTTGAGCCAAAGGCAATTTTACCTTCAGGCTCAAGAGAAATTTCTTCTCCTCCCTTTACCCAGAAGAGTTCAAATTAGGGACCTTGCCCATAAGAGATTATCAGTGATAAACTTTTCGACCCACCTAAAGAGCAGGGCAAACTTTTATTTACTAAATATCTGCTCTTTTAATCATCCTGCAAGGATCCTTTGAGGCCCCCAAGGTACTCTACCTCATCCCTAGCTCAGATTATCCTGTATAACTCAATCCCCCTTTTCTACCTCTGAACCTGCAGGGTTCCCACACGCATGTATGTATTAAATTTGGTCATTTTCTCTTGCTGATCTGTCTTGTGTGCATTTGATCATTAGACCAGCCAGAAGAATCTTGAGGGTAGAAGAAAGTTTGTCCCTCCCCCACGCAAGTGCTGCAATAACGCAAGCTATAATCTTTTTGCTGGTAGAGGATCTTGCCTTCAATTTGTAAAAAATACAACATCTGTGAAGCACAACAAAGCAGAAGTGCAATAAAAAGAGGTATGCTTGTATAGTATAACAGCTATTTATATAGCATTTACATTGTACTAGGTATTATAAGTAATCTAGAAATGATTTAAAGTATACCAGAGGATGTGAACAGGCTATATGCAAATACTTCACCATTTTACATGAGGCTCACTGGAGCCTCCTTCAATTCTGGTAGCCATGGAGGCCCTGGAACCAATCCCCTGTGGGTATAGAGGGAAGACTGTACCTGTACCTACAAGCATCTGCATACAGACCTGAGGTAGACCGGGAATTGCACTGTATAACTTTAGCCTTAATCTATCAAAGAAAATATCTTTTTTCTTGAGCAAACCTCAGTTTTATTTCCTAGCTGAACAAAAGGTTGAACTAACAGGAAAGGGGAAAGGAGAGGGACAGGGGAGAAGGAGGCCCTTAAATAAAAGTCTGGGTGGGTTTTATCACTATTATCGCAGTAAAGTATTATATCTAGGCTCCTAAATTAAATGTCAAATACAATCCTGCACTGGAAACGTGAAGCGTGGCTGGTATGGGGAGTCCTGACAGCTCCACTCCCTTCTCTATGTTGGCCACGTAATCAGCCCTTCAAGCTTTGGCAGAGTAAATTATCAAGTCTTCTATTGGTGCCGAGAGGAGCTGGAACTGGGGGAGAAGGACATCACAATGTATTAATTTTATTAAGCCATTTAAAAGCTCAATCCCTTTGCTTTCTAACAATGCTCTAGCTCACCAGGCAGCTCAGAAACCATGTCCAACCCTCGTTTTAAAATGCCTCGAGTCGATTTCCACAGTGCTTCCATTAGGAGCTCTGGGGCTCCAACAGGGAGAGACAAACCAAAGGATAACGCTGCAGGGGGGCAGGGGAGGTAAAAAGAGAACAAGAACCTCAGTGGTGTTTAAAGTGGGGATATAGCTCCTAATGTGTCTCTTAAATGGGACACAATTTCTATTGTGACTCTTAATTTCATTTAATTTGGCACCAGGCAGTTTTGCTAACTAGAATTTGCTCCATAATAATAAACATAATTGATTTGCATTGATTTCCTGTTGCTATTGGGAATATACAGACACACAGCTGCGCACTCCCTTGGCTTGAACAGGTAACAGAGCTACACTGAACTAACCCTCAGGCCAGGCAGCCGTGCAAGGCCCAGAGTCAGTCAGTCGGCCAGGGAGCAGCACCAAGAGGTCCCAACTATGAAAATGTAACTCAATTTTCATGTCATTATCAGTCAAAGAGATAGCAAGAGCCCTTTAAAACCTGCAATCTGTGTCACTAACCCTGGGAAATGTTACTTGATCAAAGTATTTTTCTTTGCAAGGGTTAGAAGGTCTCCTGGACAATGGGGCTGAGGGCTGGGGGTTGGGGGCTGGTTGGGGAGCTGCCCCCACGTACTCTTGCCTTTCTTCTGGAAGCAGGGTGGTTCTCAGGACTAGGAAAAAGCAGCCACCGCTCACAGGATATTGTACTAAGCACTTTAAGTGGATTATCTCATTTAATCTTCCTAACAACCATATGAAGTATGTACTATTATCCCCTATTTTGCAGTTGAAAAGAGAAAAACAAAAAACCCTGTGAAATGGAGAGTTTAAGCAAAGGATCTGCCCAAGATCTCAAAGCACTCAACCCTGGATGGGACCTGTCCCAGTGCAGTCCCATTCCAGAGCCTGAGCTTTTAGTAACTGTCAAATACTGCCTCCCCCCGCCCCCCCCCCCCCCAACTGAGACTAACAGCAGGATTCTGACCTTCATCCCGGTCTCAGAGAGGAAAGAGAGAGAAAAAGACTATTCACAGCTGACTCTTAAAGTGAGGGGCTGAAAAAATTGACTCGGATAGTAAATATCTCTCTCAACAGCTTTATTGAGATATAATTCACCTGTTGTACAACTCACCCATTTAAAGTATACAATTCAGCTGTTTTTTTTTTTTTTAGTATACTCACAGAGTTGTGCAATCATTACCACAATCAATTCTAGAGTTTTATCAACCCAAAGAGAAACTCCTTATCCATTACAGTCACCCCGCAAACCCCATCCCTCCTTCACCCTCAGCCCCAGACATCAACAAATCTACCCTTTATCTCTACAAATTTGCCTATTCTGGACATTCCACATAAGTGGAAATATGCAATATTTGGTCTTTTGTAAATGGCTTCTTTCACTTAGCATGTTTCTGAGGATTCTCCTTGATGCAGCATTTATCAGTAATTCATTTCTTTTTATTGCCAAATAGTACTCCAATGTACAGATATACTGCATTTTACTTACCCTTTCATCGGTTGGGTTGTTTATACACTTTGCATAGTATGAACAAGTATGCAGTTTTTGTGTGGGCATACATTTTCATTTCTCTTGGGTGGATACCCAAGAATAAAATTGCCGGATTAAATGGCATCTCTGTTTATCCTTTTGAGGATCTACCAAACTGCTTCCCAAAGTGACTGCACCATTTTACATTCCCACCAGAAATCTATGAAGGTCTCAGTTTTTCTACATCCTAGCCAAATGAACAAAACTTCTCTTTATTGGGGAAAACTACAGAGCTGTAGCCCTTTTTACAAGAGCTGTCAAACTGCTCCAACTCTGCCTCCAACACTGCCTGGGTGACCTCCGGCACAAACCTTTACTTTTGGCACCTTAGTTCCTCATCTACAAAGTGGGAGGAGGTGGACTGGAACGGATGGCCTAAGACTTCCCACTGAGCCCTACATTTATTCATTCAGGCACATCACGTGCGACACCGTGACCAGTGGGGAGACAGATGCTGTGAAACGGATAGCTTGGGTTGCCTGTGTGACTGTATTTTACTTTGCATTAATTCAGTTACCACTGTGCCTCAGACTGTGACTCTATCACACTTACTTAAGGGGGAAAAAACAACAACAAAAAACAGAAGGTAAAAGAAACAAACCACACGGAATCTGCTTATCAGGAAGAAAACAAAAATGCTTTATAAGTGAAACTTTTATTTGGCAATAACAACAGGGTGTCTTCAGGATTTTAGTTCTCTAAACTGGGGTTCAAATTTGGAGTTAGATTCCTATGATAAAAGTGCATGCACTTATAAGGAATGATAACAGGTGATACAAGTAGGATACAAACTACATGTGCATACACATAATAGTTATATATGTGTGTATGTATAACTATTTCTATCTGAAAGGCAAAGCCCATTTTCTATCTGAAAGATGAAGCGCCATAATATTAACCAATTTTTTCATAAGCATGTCTCAAGGTGTGATGTATTCACCATGTGCATCCGAATGATCCAGGCTACATATTAAGAAGCAGATCTCAGAACTACCAAACTAGATGCTTTGGATGAGGCTCAAGAATCTGTATTTTTAAAAGTATTCAGAGTCGACAAACCATTGCAGGGAGCAGAAGAATGGCTGATTTTTTTCTTTCTTCTTTATACTTACTTGAATTTTCCACATTTGTCTACAGAGAACATCTATTACTTTCATAACTGGGGGACAGAGGAAGAAAGAAGTTGTTTTGTTTTGATAAAGTCAGGGAGCCCTGGCTGGTATGGCTCAGTGGATTGAGCGCAGGCTGTGAACCAAAGGGTCACTGGTTCAATTCCAGTCAGGACACGTGCCTGGGTTGCGGGCCAGGTCCCCAGTAGGGAGCGTGCAAGGAGTAACCACACATCGATGTTTCTCTCCTTCTCTTTCTCCTTCCTTTTCCCCTCTCTCTAAAAATAAGTAAAATCTTAAAAAAAAAAAAAAAAAAAAGCCAGGGAGATGGTGAAGGACAGCAAGGAGCTTGCTTCTCCTATTTCTGCTGCCCATGAGGATATAGAGGATAAAAAGGGGCCGCATTCGCTTCTGCGAGGATTCCATGCCTCAGAGCTTAGACAGAACCTGAGAAAGCACAAACATTTTTCCCACTTGGTGTCCTCCATCAATAAGGGGAAGCTACTGAGCACTGCCTGAGCTTTTCATTTAGCCGGGGCTAGATGCTCTGGAGCTGGCGTGGCTCTTTTGCCACTGCCCCACATTTGCTATGGGAAAAGCCTCTTTTCCAGGTCTGGGACCCTAGGATTGTGGGGAACTGTGACTGCAGGATCCAGGAAAGGGAGGGGAAAGAAGGGCGTGAGGAAAAGTGGTCACTGAAGAGTCACGCTGCCAGGGACGGCAGGCTATGTGTGTACACATTTACTCATCCATGTGCTCAACAACATGCAGTGAAGAACATGGAGTAAGAGAAATCTGAAGTTAAATCCTGGTCTCAAAACTTACTAGCAAGCTAGTTAACCCCTCTAAGTCTTGTATTGCTCACCCATAAAACAGGGCAAATATTTTCATAGGTGCTGTAGTAAGATAATGCGTAGCTATTAGTTTGTGCCAGGCACCATGCTAATGGGGCTGAAAGATACAGAGATAAACACAATTCACGCTCTGTAAGATTACCATTTACTTCTTTTATATGGAAAGTGCAGAAAGAGATCAATAATTATAATACCCTTCTAACCAAAGGAACACTTCCAAATGAATCAACCTGATAAGTGAGGCACTTCAATTCTGTTTCAGCTGGCTGAATAAACACGGCCTCAGAAAATGCTCTTCTGTCTTGTGGCCCCGCAAGGACCAGCAGCACCAGGCTGGGCTTGACCCTGGTGAACAACAGGACACTACTAATAAGAAATCCAGTTAGGTTTTGCACACACCCATTACTATTTGTACGTACAAAACCTGTCATTTTAGCAAGAGTCTGATTAGCATAAGAGAGTGAAGAACTGGGCTGTGTTCTACTTTAACGATGTCAGCTATTTAAAACGGATTGTAAAATTCCCTTGTAATTATAAAATTCTATGTATATGCTAAATAAAAACAAGAAAATAATGATCACATCCATTTAGCTAATTTTATGTTGCTAGACAAATCTTTGTCTCACACTTCAGTATGACTATCTTTAGAGACTAAAGAAAATGAGGAAAGACCCTGATATATTTCAGGCTTGGTATGACCACACTCCATGTGTAATAAATACCACTCCAGTCAGACGAAATAATGTGAACCACTTGGGTCAAGTCTGAAGGCACTTTTTAAAAAGGATAACTTCTTATAAGATTAGTATGAATCTGAAACACACAACTGTGTTTGTTTCAAACATGCCAGCTATAGGAAATGATAAACAGCATATCTCAGATGAAATGGAAAACCACCAGTGTGTAACAGGTTGTTATTAACATCATAGTGAGAGGTTAGTTTACATGAGCTTAGCATATTATGCTTTTAGTTCAATGCTTTCTGAGAGACTGGGCAGGGAGAGGGAAGGGAACAGAGTCTATGTATTTTCCAAGCTTCAGTTTCCTCTGGGTAAACTGTGAAAGATAACTGCCTAGTCACTACAAAGGCAAGCTGTAAAAAACTCAACACTTTAAATTTCTTAAAAATCCAAGTACAGACAGACAGACACACACACACACACACAGATTTATTACATCTTTTAATTTCCCTAAAGTGTATCATAAATATAAGGAATCTATAGATAAAAATCCTACTTTGTGCAATAAATGTTTCTGGGAAGTTGGACTGAAAAAGATGTTAGCAAACTGGATCGTGTCAAATACATTAGGATGTCTTATCATTGAAAAGACCACTTCCAATTAAACAAAATAGACAATGTTTGTTATTAAAAGCAATCTCTTTCCACTGTCTACAAAGTTCTAGATTTCTGGACGTACGATCCCTTTGAAACAGGGCTCACCATAGCAACGTGCATGCACACAACTTCCTCTGGTCCTGTGCCCTACTTACCAACCATCCTGGGCTGATTCCTGTCCTCGGGTTCACCGCTGTGTCTAGAATTGGATGTCTCCTGTTCCTCTGGTTTTATAACTCAGCCCAGTCTTAGACCATGGCGTGGACCTTGATCGTCCTCTTAAATCCCGATCAGGTCTCCTTTCCCTCTTTTTGGCTTTGCCATTTCTCTACTGGACATGATATCCTGTCATCTCAGGCAGCCTGAGCTGACTACTCAGTTCGCCTCTCTCCCCCCTCCCCTACTCCTCTGCTACCTTGGCTCAATGTGTTTGTTTTCTAAACCTAGATTTTTATGTATTTACATTTTTTTTCAAAGTTGAAATCACTTGGACTTATTCATGAGGGGTCTTACAGCTATTCGCTCAAAAGAATGAAAAAAATCAAAACAAGACAGAAGGAACATAGCCAAGGTCTGATACAGCCTCTAGTCTCCCCAGGCCTACTGAATCCGTAAACCCGGGGCAGGGGGTGGCCAAATACTGTCTTTTCATCAGTCCTGCTCGTGATTTCATGCACGCTGAACTTTAACAACTAGTAGTCTGAAAGAAAAGAGGGTGTGTGGTAGATATTTTCAACAAAATGAGGCATCTAATTAAGTCTATATTATTGACAAAGAAGAATGTCTAAGATACTCTGTGTAATAAAACTATAGGTATAGTGTAATTTTTGTAAAAAAATCTTAGAAGTGTATTTCCACATGGAAATGTCTAGGTTACAAGAAAAACTGTTAAAGTGGTCAACTTGGGGGAAATTCATTTTACTTTTCCTTTATAGGTACCTGTCTTTTTTTAATCTATAAGCATATATTATTTTTAAATTTAAAAAATGGTTAATCTAGGCATCTGCCACTCCTCTCTGGAAAAATTCGCAGGTAGAAATTAACTCAGCCCCCAGGAGACTCCAGCGCCTGGACTAATCGAGCTCCGTGCCGCTTCAGGGAAGCGCAGAGGAAGTGAGGCAGAGACAGCGCTCAGTGCTCCACGACTCGATCAGGGGTCTGTGTAAAGCTGCTGTACCAGGAAATGACAAGTCATAAAGGCTGAGAGATTCTGCCTTTCTTAAATAGGCCAACTTAAAAAAAAAAGTGGGGGAAATGGTGAGGTTCCAAGGGAAAACAGAATAGACTAAAAACTCTCTTGGAAGACACCAGTTTATTGAGGGGAACATTTTCTTTGTTGCAGAAATTAAGTATTTAAGTGTCCTGTTTTTTGCCACCCCTCACTTTGTGATCTGGCAGGTTCTATAATTACAATGTCCTTCTTCAAGCTGGCTCCAAGTGTACACAGCATATGCATATGAGAGACTAGAAAGAGGCTTGAAAATGAAGTTGGTTGGTGGAAAATAATGCAGAGCAAGATAAAGAGAAGATAAAAGAGAGGTGACTGTGTATTCACATATCCAAGATCAAGCCAGGCCCTAACAAATATCCTTTAGCTTATGGTGCATCATGGGAAAATCCTGAGGCTTCCATGGGTTGCTCTCACAGGACCACTCAATTCTTTCACCTCTGGCAAGTTTCCCACCAGAAGTACTACATGCATTCATAAAGGATCCCAAAGCGCTTTGCCTGTATTTGTCAGAAACAAAACATACAGTTGTCTCTTTCAGTATAGCTGTTGTCCCAGAAACCAGAGAAACCCAGAAAAAAAAGCTTTCAGAGATCTTTAATAATTAATTGATTCATCTTCACTAAAGGAAAACTTCTTATACCAGGGATCTCTTTACACTGAGCTAAAGAAAGTGATAACAGTTACCCCAATTGTTTATCTATCAAGATACTCTCTACCTCTAGAACCCTAACTATACCTGAAGACAAGAAAACTACTAATGCCCCAATACTTTTAATGCTGTATGAAGAGAAAATTGTTTTGTGTTTGGTAGCTGCAGCCAACTTTTGAAAAGCCTATCATTTTCCGTGGCTCTGCCTCACATAGCACTTCAGATTAGAAAAGAGGCACAATGTGATTACATGGTGGAAAACAGACGAAACCCAGGGCTTGCTCTGCAACATGATATAAAAGACAGAGCACAGGCACTGGTGTCAGAGCTTGAATCCCAGCTCTAAATTACACTAGATTTGGGGCAAATAACCCTACCTCTCTGAGCCTCAGTGTTCTTATCAATAATATGGGAATAATAAGCTACTTTGTGGAGTTGCTAAAGTAGTCACATGTATGCAAGAGGTGCAATAAGGAGTTAGTGTTTAAGGGGTACAGAGTTTCAGTTTGAGATAAAAAAGTTTTGGAGACGGATGGTAGTCATGGTTAGAAAACAATTTGAATGTACTTAATGCCAGTGAAGTGTACACTTAAAAATTGTTAAAAAGGTAAACTACACTACATATATTTACCACAATTATTTTTACAAGTACGTTAGGCTCCTAGCACAGTGCCTGACTCTTAGTATGTGTTCAAGAAGTGCTAGTCTTACGTTACCTATAAAGAACGTTAAATGAAAGGAAAGAAAAGAGACACCAAAAATCAAACAATCACACTCCTCTCCCAATTTACTTGTGAGGAGCTCTGACTCTCAGGCAGAGCCAGCTGGCACCACTGCCAGGTAGTGCCACAGTAAGTATCTGGGTAGGAGAAGGGACGCTGTGTTAGTCACAAGCCCTCCAGCATGTTGAGTTCCCAGTCCACCACCATCCTGGTATGGCATCTCCCAGAATATCAATCCTACAGCCCCCAACATCTTGCAAAGAAAGCTGGGAAGCTTAAAGCATTTCCCAGACCAGACTCCAGGTCATGAGGACAAAAGCATTAGCAGGGGCAGCTGGCTCCTGTAAGTTGGGGACAGACAAAATGCTAATGCTGAACACCAACTGGATGGGTCTGGATCCTGTTCCAGTTCCCAGCATTAAGCTGATCAGTATCTCAGATGCCTTTGGCTGAATTTAATGGACACAGAGGACAATAGTCTCAAAGGCCTGGTAAAGGAAGATTAAAAATGCACCTGTCTGCAGTTCAGGGAAAACAATGGTTATGTGTTGTAAGTCATAAAATACAGAAAGGGAAAAATAGATGATTTATCTCTACCCACATCAGAACACTGCTTTTGATGAGCAGGCTTAATTAGATCTTGATGCAGTATGCTGATAGATGACTGTTAACATCCCTCAAACTTAGCTCAAGGAGAGTGAAATACAGGTTTTCCTGTCCCTATGAAACCTTTTGTAAGCTGAAATGGCATAAAGTGAAGAAGCAATTACCATTAATTTATATGGAAAAATTTTTGAGTGTTCCCATACCCCAAAATTACCTACCAAATCATACCAGAGATGCTTAATTGCCAGTTTTACGCTCAGCGTAACACCCTTTGGAGCTCTCTCAGGCTTTTCTGATGCCTTATGACACATCTTGCTAACGGATGCACAAAATAAATGGAGATAAGACACAGATGCTCAGAGACACAGTTCAAAGCTATAGCAGCTTGATGCTGAGATGCTGAGTGTAGTTCTTCAGGAAGGAGCTTGGCGGGGCCACTTGCTGCTTGGGCTTGTGCTGCCTCTGCAACAGCTCATTGCAAAACAACGGCTGAAGGCTCTTTTCACTTTTCTTCATAAAAGTGAAAATTCTCTTTGGATTTCTTTCAGCTAGTGAAAACAGGCACTAGCCCTGGCTGGCTGGTGTGGCTTAGTGGATTTAGCACGAGCCTGTGAAGGTTTGCCTGTTCAATTTCCAGTCTGGGCACAAGCCTGGGTTGTGGGCCAGGCCCCCAGTAGGGGGCCTGTGAGAGGCAACCACAAATAGATGCTTTTCTCCCCCTCTTTCCCCTTCCCTTCTCTCTAAAAATAAATAAATAAAATCTTTTAAAAAACAACAACAACAGGTACTAATGTAGGTCTTTCATAAAAGCAAAGTGGCATAAAGTGAACTTTCAGAAAGTGGGGGATACCTGTACTTGGGGATACCAGTATCCAATAAGTTCCAAAACAATACTTACTTTAGGGTCTGAGCTCTTGAACTTCAACCTTTCCACCAACTCTATCATCGCCGCCTTTAATCCGCCTGAATCTTTGCTCTAGAGAAAAGAAAAGTCAGGAGTCATTAGACAGCATTTTGTTGCTCTCTCAATCACAAACAGCGTTTCATGGGACAATGAAACAGAAAGCAATTTTTTCTTTTTCTCAGCCAAGAAAACTAAACGACCAGGGAGAGCTGCATTGCCCTTCATTTTCTCTATGGATAAAGAGGGCCGAGACATAAATTGCCCAGTGACCTGAGAGAACTATTGGGATGAAAATTAAAGACAATTTGTACTGGCTGGCTGGCTGCTTCATGTCAGCGCCCAATTGCGCCAGTGTTCGCCGAGGGCCGAGGCCCTGCAGAAGAGATTTCCTTCTGGGGTGCCTGTTTTATGATGCAATGACTTCTAGTTTGACCTTCTACACACCCAATACAGAAGAATGCAATATTAAATATTCTTCACAAAGTAAACACCAAAAAAATGCCCTGAGATATAATTGGAAATGGTACCACCGTGTGCTGGTTGAGTACAGGTTTTTAAGTCAGACATAAATGGTTTCAAATTTGGGGTCTGTCGTTCGCTAGTTGACTGACCTCAGGCAAATTATTGACTTTCTCAAAACTTTCCCCTCCTTCCATAAAATGGAGATAATAAACAGTTATTGGAGGCTTAAGTAAAGTAGTGTTTGTAAAGGTGTTAGCACAGTATGTGGCACACAGTAGTGCTCAGTGAATGTCTCCCACTAGCTTACTGATGTTATTGCATTGTTAACGACTTAGAGGAGCAGAGTCCAATAAAAATGCAATGTAAAAAACATAAAACAAAAAATGCAATGTAAGCCACAAGTACAAGCCACATATGTAATTCTAAGTTTTCTAGTAGCCACAAAAATAAAGTGAAATTAGGTTTTATGTATTCAACTTAACACAGTATATCCAAAATATTATCACTGCAACATGCAATTTCAACATGAGGTATTCTGTGTATTTTTTTCATACTAGGTCTTTGAAATGTACACTTACAGCCCAGTTCAATTTGGCTAGGCATATTTTGAGTGCTCCAAAGCCATGTATGGCTACTGACTACTGTATTGGTCAGCAGAGATTTAGAACACAGACAGAACGACAAGGTCTGGATTCAAGTTCCCATTCTACCACTACCTGTGTTACCTTAGGCAAGTCACTTAGCCTCTCTGTGCCTTGATTTCTTTGTCTATAATATGTAGCTAAATACAATATCTACTTCATAAGGTTGTAATAATATTAAATGAGCTAATATACACCAAATGAGATAATATATCCTTAGAACAGGGCCTTGCACATGGTACACACAATAGATGTATGAGACTTTTTTATTATTGCCTATCTTCCTCACAATGTTTCAAGTTCCTTAAAGGTACGAACTACATCTATCATCTCCATATCTGTGCCCAGCATCAAAAGAGTTTTTTAAAAAGTCTGTTGAACAAAGGAACAAATGAACATACAATCTTAAGACATGAATGTCCCAATAATAAAACGTGTGTAGCAAAATCTGAAACCACATGAATTAGTTTTATTTTCTAATCTCAACTCCTCTATGGGGTAGGGTAGAATCATCACCCTCATTTTACCAGTGACAAAAAGGAAGCATGAAGAAGTAAAACAGTTACCATTTTTAGTGGGGGGTGGGGGGGGCAAAAAAGAAGTACCATATAAACAAACACTACAAATATCTTGTTGCTTGAAATTGCCTACGGAATCAGTGACCTTTCCCAAACCTGAAGAACCAATTCCAATTCCTCCAAAACAGGAAATACGTACTCAGTAAGATCCTGTCATACAGATTAAAATAGACTAAAGGCTAAATCGTTTTTTACCCTTTAACCTCCTTTCTCTCCCAAGCCTATACAGAAAATGTCTGATGTAGCAGGACTAAGACTGAGACCCAAACACAGCTTGATTGACATTCCCACTTTAGCTATGTTTCTCAATTTTAATAATTTGTACTTTAAAAATAGTGATTTACAACTCTCCACATTTCTTCACCAATTTAAATCTAGAGGTCACATACCAGAGTGTGGGTGAGACCCACTGTACCTAAAAAAGGGTTAAGTTGACAGACACAGTTCTGCTCTTATGAGATGATCAGACAATAAAGCCTGTCTGGTGATATCACTCTTCTCGCCTGCTTCTCACTGGCTAAACCCGCAGGTCACTTGTCCCTGGAAAGCTCTCTTCCCCCACATCCCAGCTGCCAGCGCCCATTTGAAGCTCTTCAGCAAGAGCCCCGATATATTATGACTTTCCCCCTGGCCCTAGAGAACAGAAAGGAATGCATGAAACTGCCTTAAAACACTCAGAAAGGAAAGAGAACGACAAAGGAATCCCTAAGAAGCAGACAGCATGTGTGCAGGCAGATGAGCCTTGTGTGGGGAGATAAGGGAACCCTCAGCCTTCTTTCATAAAAATGCAGTGTGTCAGCAGAATCCCTTCTCCTTTTAACAAAGCATCGGCAGCACGGCCTACCCAGGGGAGAGACAGCGGGGAGGCACAGACTCACCCTTCGGGAAAGTCCCCACTCCACTTCCCCACCCCACCCTCTTTGAGCAGTATTCTCAAAGATCACCTGGGGTCTACACTGAGGCAGCTACACTCGGTCTGCAAACGGGTGGTGAAAAAACCCTTTCTCTATGGCTTTTTTTTTTTTAAGAAACCATAAAAGAAGCAGTTGGTCAGAAGGGAGAGGTTCCTCTGGGCAGACCTGCCCCTGACAGCTGCAGGACTGGGCTGCAGTACAAAGGGAGGGCCCTGGGCCCTCAGTACACCTTTTCTTTCTCCTCCCACACCCCAGTCCTCCTGTACCTCACGAAGCGTTATTACAGACATTCAAGCTAGTAAAGTTCTGGTAATATCCCTCTCAAGTAGTTGTCCTTAGCCACCCTGACCTAGGAAAGCGGAGTCTAATGGCTTGATCCATCTCTGGGAGGATGAACTCAGAAAGGGACTCTGCAGGCCCTGGAAGTAGGTTCAGGACATTTTGTCTGGTAATCCTTGGGTCCTCAGTACCTGGAGAGTGGTCCAGGAGACAGGTATGGCCAAAGGAGAGCACTGTAAAGCACGGGGTGTAGGGCAGCGGCACAGGGCTGTCTAGGTCTAAGGTGGTACTGGAGTATGATCATCCCTAAACTGTACGGTGGTAACATGCTTTAGTTAATTATTGGTTTGCAGAGGACTGTCATCAGTCAAAAGGGAATGGGAACAGGAGATTGTACTCTCACACTTCCCTACTACGGTGGAATAGAGCAGCTGCCTCTGAAACCTGCATTCTAATCGAGAAGTAGACCAGAATAGTAACAAAAGGCAAGCTAATTCTAAACTTGCAGACATTTGGTTCCATAAATGGGAGGATTCTACTATGTCAGTCCTTGGGGCAAGCACTGTGAGAGGTAAAGAAATGAGATTCTCCTGATACTGCTCTTCTCTGCCTCCATCCCACACAATGCATTCCAAGAATACGGAGTTCAATGTAAGCATGCCTTGTTTGTGCACCTCTTTCCCCCACTAAGAGCGTGTAGAATAAAAAAGAGAGAAGTGCTTTTTGTAACACCCACCCCACCCCTCAGAGTCTGATCAATCTGTGGGATGCTTCACAAAAGCCAACTCCTAGGGATGACTCATAATAAAGACAAGAGAAAAACAAAAAGGCCTTACATGTAAAGACAGTCTTTACTTTCCACAGTGCTTTCATATGCTTCTCCATTGGTCTTTCACAATAAGCCTAAAAAGTAGTGGTCTCACTTTATATTTGAGAAAATGGCTGATGGAAATTAAAAAATGGTGGGAAGAACCCAAAAATCACAGAGCTCATACAATCTTTCATTGGCATTTCACAGTAACAAAATAACTAAGAAGCGGTGTGTCCACACTTTTCAATGGAAAAAAATGGTTCTATGGAAATCAGGCAATATCCCCAAATTACACAGCTAGTAAATACCAAAACCAGAATCATAAAGATGCAAATAAGAAAGATTAAAACATACAACAGAAGAGGTTGATATCAACAATACAAGATAAACTTGAAAACTGTAGGACATTAAGAAAATAAATTGAGGAAGATACAAATAAGTGGAACCATGTACTATGTTCATGAATTAGAAGATACTATCCAAAGCAATCAACAGATTCAGTGCAGTTCCTGTTAAAATACCAATGGCGTATTTCACAGATCTAGAAAAAATATTCCAAAAATATATATGGAACCAAAAAGATCCTGAATAGCCTCAGCAATACTGAGAAAGAACAAAGTTGAGGGATCAAAATACCTGGTATCAAATTATAGTACAAAGACATTGTAATCAAAACAGCTCAGCACTGGCATAAAAACAGGCTTATGGATCAATGCAACAGAACAGAGAGCCCAGAAATAAACCCATTCCTAGATGGTCATTTAGCATTTGACAAAGGAAGCAGGCGTATACAGTGGAGTAAAGACGTCTTTTCAATAAATGGTTCTAGGAAAATTAGACAGGTATAAGCAAAAGAAATGAAACTAGATTAACTCATACCACAGACAAGAATAAACTCAAAATGGATAAAAGGATTATATGTAAATTACAAAAAACACATACCAGAAGATGGCGGTGTAGGCAGGCATGGCTTGCCTCTTTGCACAACCACATCAAAATTACAACTAAAATAGAGAAAACCATCACTCAAATCAGTCAGAAATCAAGTCGAATGGAAGTCTGACACCTACAGATTTAAAGAAGCCACGTCCATCCACACTGGTAGGAGGGGCACAGACACAGAATGGGCTGGTGCCACACCCAGGTGTGGCAGATAAAAATTCAGGAGGGATACCTCAGGAGCAAGAAGTCTCAGTCCCACACCAGGCCCCCAGCCTGGGATTCTGGTGCCAGGAAGATAAGTCCCTACAACTTCTGGCTGTAAAAGTTAGCGGGGATTGAGCTGGTGGAAGAAACTGCTAGAGCCCCAAACAGTTTCTCTTAAAGAACCCACACATGGACTCACCTACTCAGACTCATTCCCTCTGAGCTGCAGCACTGGGGTAGCTGCTTGAGAGGCAACAGTGGAATAGAGGGAGAATCTCAGGTATCTGGCATCAAGGTGAGCAGAGGCCATTGTCCCTCTTCCAAACCTCTCTACCCACAGTGCTTGCCAGCTGGTGCCATATCTAAGATTCCATCAACCTGGCTAATGCTGTTTGACTCGCCTTGGAAATCCCTAGAGACTGCCCCACCCAACTTAAGGGCCCACCCAAGCTGCTTTTCCGTATGGATGGCTGGTCTTGGCCTACACTTCACAACTTCCTAAATACTATAAACAAGAAAGAGCTGGCCTCAGTAAGCCCCAGGCCTGGTACTAGCAGCACCCAGCCTAGATTCACAGCTTGGTTTCACCTGGGAATCTCTAAGCCCAGCACAAGTAGCAGCCATCTCAGATTGCTTTATGGCTCGGGCAGGGTGGCCCCAGGCAAAACAGAGGTGGGGGCTGCACCACCTGGGAAACTCCAGAGCCAGCACACCCACTGAACAGCTACAGACCATGTCAGAGCACCACCACCATTACGCTGCATAGCTGTTTCCTGACAGAGGGCAGAGGTTGGCGGTAAGTAATCACAGCCATCCTTGCAGCTGACTGGCCTAGGTAAATCCCTCTCACTGATCTGCCAATAGGATCCAAGGTCAACAACAAGAGGGTGTACTCAGCCCACAGGAAGGGCGCACCTCAAGTATGCTGCTTGGGTGATCACCTCAAGTATGCTGCTTGGGTGATAGGGGAGGCTGTGCCACTGGACTCTACAGGACACCTACTACATCAGGCCACAGTTCCAAGACATGGAGTCAAAGCACCTCTACTTAAAACATAGAAACAAATACAGCGAGGCTGGCAAAAGGAGGGGACAAAGAAACAGGACCCAAATGAAAGAACCAATCAGAACTCCAGAAAAAAAGTTAAACAAAATGGAGATAAGCAATCTATCAGAGGCAGAGTTCAAAACACTGGTAATAAGGATGCTCAAGGAACTTAGCGAGGACCTCAACAACATAAAGAAGATTCAGTCAGAAACAAAGGATACACTAAATGAAATAAAGAACAGTTTACAGGGAAGCAACAGTAGAGTGGATGAAGCTGAGAATCAAATCAATGACTTGGAACAAGGAAGCAACAAACAACCCATCAGAACAACAAGAAAAAAAGAATCCCCCAAAATTAGTATAGTATAAGCAGCCTCTGGGAAAATTCAAGAGGGCCAACATTCACATCATAGGGGTGCCAGAAGGAGAAGAAAAAAGAGCAAGAAATTGGAAATCTATTTGAAAAAATAATGAAAGAAAACTTCCCTAATTTGGTGAAGGAAATAGACATGAAAACCCAAGAAGCACAGAGAATCCCAAACAAGGTGGATGCAAAGAGGCCCACTCTAGGACATATCAAAATAAAAATGCCAAAGGTTAAAGATAAAGAGAGACTCTAAAAGCAGCAAGAGAAAAAAAAGTTAGTTACCTACAGGGGAGTTCCTAAAGACTGTCAGCTGATTTTTCAAAAGAAACTTTGCAGGCTAGAAGGGATTGGCAAGAAATAGTCAAAGTCATGAAAAGCAGGGACCTACAACCAAAATTGCTCTAGCAAATCTGTCATTTGGAATGGAAGGGCAAACAGATAAAGAGCTTCCCAGACAAGAAAAGACTAAAGGAGTTCATCACCACCAAACCATTATTATATGAAATGTTACAGGAATTTATTTAAGAAAAAAGAGATCAAAACTATGAACAATAAAATGGCAATAAATACATATCTATCAACAATTGACTTTAAAAAACAAACTAAGCAAACAAGAAAAACAGACACAGAATCATGAACATGGAGAGCATTTTGATAATTGCCAGATGGGAAGGGGGTGTGGGGGAATGGGTGAAGAGGTGGGGGATTAAGAAGTACAAATAGGTAGTTACAGAATAGGCATTGAGATGTAAACTACAGGAATCGTACAGGAATTGGAGTAGTACAGGAATTGAAGTAGCCAAAGAACTTACAGACATGCCTCATGGACATGAACAGAAGTGGGGGGACTCCCTGAGGGAGTGAGGGTTGCTGGGTAGGGAGAGGTCAAAGGAGGGAAAGTCAGGACAGCTATAATAGCATAATCAATAAAATATAATTAAAATGAAAAATACACTAAAAAGTAAGTCACAAAACCGTAAAAATACTAGAAGAAAACATTGGCAGTAAAATCTCAGACATCTCTTGCAACAATATTTTTGTCAATAAGTCTCCTAAGACAAGGAAAATAAAGGAAAAAAATAAACAAATAGGACCAGATCAAACTAAAAAACTGCTGCACAGCCAAATAAACTGTCAACAAAATAAAAAGGGAATCCTCTGTGTGGGAGAACATCTTCACCAATGATACATCTGATAAAGGTTAATTTCCAAAATATATAAATAACATATATAACTTAATACCAGAAAGGCAAACAATCTAATTTAAAAAAAAAAAAAAAAACAAGCAAAGGACTTGAATAGACACCTCTTCAAAGTGGACATACAGATGGCCAATAGACAGGTGAAAAAAAATTCAATGTCACTAATCACCAGAAAGATGCAAATTAAAATCACATTGAGATATCACCTCACACATGGCAGAATGGGTATCATCAATAAGTCAATAAACAACACGAGTTGGTGAGGATGTAGAGGTAAGGGAACCCTCACACACTGTTGGTGGGAATGCAAACTGGTGCAGCCATTGTGGAAGACAGTATGGAGTGATGTCTTTTGTCCCAGCCATCCCACTTCTGGGAACATACCCGAAGGAACCTGAAAGACTAATTCGAAAGAACAGAAGCACCTCTATGTTCATTGCAGTATTATTTACAATCACCAAGATACGGAAGCAGTCTAAGTGTCCATCAGTAGATGAGTGGATAAAACAACTATGGGACATTTACATAATGGAATACTACTTGGCTTAAAAAAAAAAAGTTTTACCCTTCATGACAGTATGGATGGACTTGGAGAACATTATACTAAGTGAAATAAACCAGTCAGAGAAAGACAAATACCATATGATTTCACTCATATGTGGAAGGTAATGAACAAACTGAACTGACAAAATAGACACAGACTCACAGAGAGCAAGAAGACAACAAATGGGAGGTGTGGAGGGGTTGAGCAAAAAAGACAAAGGACTCATAGGCATGGAAAACAGTGTTGTGATTCTGGGAGGGAGGGGGGTAAGGGAACTAAATGGTAATTTTTAAAATACAATAAAATTATTAAATAAAAGTGTATTGTAAGTTAAAAATAAATAAATAGTTTTAATATAACAAACAAGAAAATACAGAAGGGATTTCTATAAATAAGAAGACAAGTCCCCCCAAAATCCCAACAAAGGATATGAACAAAAAGAGAAATGTGAAATGGCTAATTAACATATAAAAGTTTTAAAAAGCTCAAATTAGGACTTCCAGCCAAGATGGAGGCGTAGGTAGACACATTTTGCCTCCTTGCACAACCAAAAGAAGGACAACAATAATGGAAAAGCAAAAAACAACTAGAACTAACAGAAAATTGAGCTGTATGGAAGTCTGACAATCAAGGAGTTAAAGCAGATATACTCATGCAGATAGATAGGAGATGGGTGAGCGGAGGGAACTCGCCCCAAGGTGGTGGCTGGAGGACTGGGGAGTGCAAGACTGCAGTGGCAGCTGGTGGGTTGGGCAATCTCACATTCAAGCGCAGATAAACCGGGAGGAACAACTAGGGGGCAAGACAGACCTCACAACCCAGAGCTCCAGCTCAGGGAAATAAAGCCTCAAACCTCGGATTAAAAATACCTGTGGGGGTTAAGGCGGCAGAGGGAGAAACTCCCATTCTCACAGGAGAGATCGTTGGAGAGACCCACAGGGTCCTAGAACGTACACAAGCCCACCCACCCGGGAATCAGCAACAGAAGGGTCCAATTTGCCTGTGAAAATCGGGGGAAGTGACTGAAAGCTGGCAGAGAGCAGAGTAAGTGCCATTGTTCTCTCTCAGACCCCTCCCGCACAAACAACGTCACTACTAAGCGACAAGGATTGCCCCGCCCAGGTGAACACCTAAGGCTCCGCCCCTCACCATGTAACAGTCTCGTCAAGACAAAAAAAAAAAAAAAAAAAAGGCCCAAAGGAAAGAACAGATCAAAGCTCCAGAAAAAATACAACTAAGCAATGAAGAGGTAGCCAACCTATCAGATGCACAGTTCAAAGCACTGGTGATCAGGATGCTTACAGAGCTGGTTGAATTTGGTTGTAAATTAGATGAAAAAATGAAGGCTATGCTAACTGAAATAAAGGAAAATGTACAGGGAGCCAATAGTGATGGGAAGGAAACTGGGACTCTAGTCAACTGTGTGGACCAGAAGGAAGAAAGAAACATGCAATCAGAAAAGAATGAAGAAACAACAATTCAAAAAAATGAGGAGAGGCTTAGGAACTTCCAGGACATCTTTAAACATTCCAACATCTGAATTATAGAGGTACCAGAAGGAGAAGAGGAAGAGCAACAAGTAGAAAAGCTATTAGAACAAATAATAAAGAACTTCCCCAATCTGGAAAAGGAAACAGACTTCCAGGAATTCCAGGAAGCTAGAGATTCCCAAAGAAGTTGGACCCAAGGAGGAACACACCAAGGCACATCATAATTACATTACCCAAGATTAAAATGAAGGAGAGAATCCTAGAAGCAGCAAGAGAAAAGGGGACAGTTACCTACAAAGGAGTTCCCATCAGACTGTCAGCTGATTTCTCAAAAGAGACCTTACAGGCAACAAGGGGCTGGAAAGAAGTATTCCAAGTCATGAAAGACAAGGACCTACATCCCAGATTGCTCTATCCAGCAAAGCTTTCATTTAGAATGGAAGGGCAGATAAAGTGCTTCTCAGATAAGGTCAAGTTAAAGGAGTTCGTCATCACCAAGCCTTTATTATATGAAATGTTAAAGGGATTTATCTAAGAAAAAGAAGATAAAAAATATGAACAGTAAAATGGCAGCAAACTCACAATTATTAACAGCCACACCTAAAACAAAAACAAAAGCAAACAACTAGAACAGGAACAGAAGCACAGGAATGGAGATCACATGGAGGATTATCAATAGGGGAGTGGGAAGGGGAGAAAGGGGGAAATGTAGAAGCCAAAGAACTTGTATGTACAACCCATGGACATGAACTAAAAGGGGGGGAATGTGGGTGGGAGGGGGTGTGCAGGATGGAAGGGAGTGAAGGGGGAAAATGAGACAACTGTACTAATCAATAAAATATATTTTTAAAAATCTCAAATTATTTAATCAACAAAATATGTCTCATCCATTATACTGAAAAAAAAAGTTTTGATTTGGTAATATCAAGTGATGTGGGGCTCTGGGAAAATTGGGGGCTTTTATATGTTGCTGATTAAAATGATAGAGCTACTTTGAAGTCACATGCCCAGCAAGTCTATTTCTCTTTCACCCCCTGAGAAGCAACACTAGCACATGTATCCAGAAGGTATGCACAAAAATACTTCTTGCTGCACTCTTTGTCATACTGTGAAACTGGAAACATCCTAAGTATCCATCAACAGTGAGTGGCTGAATAAATTACAGAATTAACACACTATGAAATATGGCATAGCAGATTAAAGGAATAAAGTAGGCCTATATGTACCTGGATATAAGACAAGACATAATGTTGAATTAAACTTGCAAAATGATACATACTATAAATATCATTTAGTTTTTTATAGACCCACAAAACTGTTATTTTCTCTGGGTGATGTATATGTATGTAAAAGACTAGAAAAGCAATGATTTGAGGGGCTGGTATCAGGAATAGTAGTAGGAAGAGTCTTAGACTTACCTGAGAGTTCTGTCTAATTAAGATTTAGTGTACAGAGGGAAGGGAGGGAGCAAGGAAGGAAAATCCTGGGGCCTCTTCTTGAGTGCTTCTCTCCATGGGTTTGCCTGAGTATAAATACTGGACACTGTTCCCTTTGCACTGCAAACACATGAACCAGCAGGTAAAAGGGAGTTCTTTACCTGGTGTTCAGTATGGCCTTTAGGCAGTGTGAAATCTCCAAAACAGTACGCCAAGTGTGAAATGTGCGTGCGCTTTTCTAGGGAAGGGAATTTAGCTTTCCCCAGAGTCCCCCAAAAGTTCAACTTTCTTATAGTGTAAAGAGTCTTGTACCAAGAAAAAGGAGATGCAGGCTCTATTCCTAGTTCCTCCACTAATTGCTGTGTGAGTGTGAATGAACCATTTTGTATCTCTGGGTTTCATTTCTCAATCTGTAAATGAGGGAAATGGGACAAATCAGAACCCACACATACACAGCCTGCAAACTCTTTAGGCCTTTAGTGTGTTGTCCCACATAGCATACTGGGAGTTTTTAAATTAGTCACTAGTTTAAAAATCAGGAAATGTGATACAATAAAAATTTCTAGCTTCATTGGAAAATCTGAAGGTGTGATTGTACTGGGTTCCCATTCCCACACCGCAGCAATTAGCTGAAGCAGAACAGCAGCTACCCACTTGAGGCAAGGCCAGCTCTCTCCCGTTTGCCATAGTAACTCAGGCTTGCTTCTCTCGTTCACATCACCTCTCTTGTCCCTAGGGACACTTGAAGTTGCTACCTCTGGAAGCAATTCTCTCTGAAGGGTTTTTTTAAAGCCCCTAAGGGTGCTTGTTTGAACACCAAGAAAACTGAGATGTTTTTCTTCATAGAGAAGTTCAAAATACTTCATAAACACATGCCCATCACTGACCCCAAAATACAGAAATAAGATAGTTCATTCTAATATAAGCATCCTTTGAAAATGAGCAAGAGGCAAAAACAAACGTGGATTATGGTAGGTAAAAGTGGTGTCAGAACAAGAAGTATTTTTTGAAAACCAGTGTCTGTACTTTCATGGGGGTCAGTCAGCTGAGCATCAAAAGAAAAGTCATGTATCAGTAAAAATGTAAATGAAAGTCACTTAAATATCCTCAGGTGGCTCCTAAGTATTGAATTCTGTATTACAAAGAATCAAAAGACGCTGAGTTCAGAAAAAAAAATTGACTGCCTGTTTTGTTTTTTGCTTTTTTTCTATCCCATTGGCCTTGTGTTGGTACCATGCTTAAAAAAAAAAAAAAAAAGGTCAACCCAACTTTCTGTCATTTCTACAAACAGATTTTGTTTGGGAGAAACAGTGGAAAAGGATTATGAGACACAATATGTAAGTAGTCTTCCTAAGGAATCAAATCAGAAAGCAAAGTCTTGTCAAAAGGAAACAGAACTAAATTTTAGTATTACCACGCCATGTACAAAAATTCTTTACCATCTTCTTCATATTATTTGATTTTCCAACTTTGAATTCACTCATATGTTAGGCGACCATGTTTACATAACTGCTCAGATCCAAACTCATTTTGGGGCCTGAGAAAACTCATCACCTGACTCTGAAAGACGTGCCATCTCCAGCTCCTCTTCACCCTCTCCACTGCTACCCAGTGCAAGCGGCAGCACTGCCCCCACTCCTGCTACCCTGCAGTCCACGCTCTCAAAGGAATCAGAGTGAAATTTTAAGAACATATATCAGATCACTCATTCCTGTGCTTAAAACAGTCCATGGCTACTGGAAATAAACCCCCAAATCCTTATCATGGCCTGCTTGGTACTCTGACTCCCTCTAGTCCTCCTGCAGCCTTCCTTTATATCCCCCAGGGAGCCTGTCCCATTCTGGAACCTCCACACTTGGTGTTTCTTCCCCTGGGGCCACTATGCCCTCGGAGCTTCCCATCCCTGGCTTTAACCATACCGAGGTCACTGCCTCAAAAAGTCCTTCTCAGACCCTTCGCCAGCCTCCCTCCCATTTCCCCATCCCAGTCACACTCTTTCTCCTTCACCTAGTTTGTTATTCATAGTACTTATCCTTATGCTTTTTTAAAGAGAATTTTTGTAACAGTATATTTAAGCCAAACTGATGACAATGGCCAGGAAGCAAGATCTCAAATGCCTTCATAGGACTTACCCATCCTTATTTGAAATATTATTTACTGTTTTACTTGCTTACATCTATTTTGCTCATACAATATAAGCTCCATGAGACCAGGGACTTGGAATTGTTCACTGTTAAATTTCCTACTTCCAAAATACTTCATCTAACTGAACAGATCAAAGTAAAAATAATGATGTCACCAACCCCAAACAATGCATAAAAATATCTTAATAAATACTCTACCTTAAAGAATTATAAAAAATTTAATGAGATAATATGTAGAAAGTTTACAGTATAGAACGTGGCACATAATGAGTTCTGAATAAATTATAGTTATCATTACTGTTACTGTTAACTGAATAACGATACACTGGGTGACTGACTACTGAGTATCAAGCACTGAGCTAGAGAAGTGCTGAATGGAAAAAATTAACAAAACAACCTGTTGCTAATCAAAATACTCTGTAAATCAAAATACTCTGCAAAATATCCAGGAAGAAAACTTCAGATAGAAGGAATGGTTTAGAAGGAATGTATCTATTAAATACTTTCATACTGCGCTGGCTGGTGCGGCTCAGTTGGTTGCGCATCCTCCTACAAAGCAAAAATTGCCAGTTTGATTTCTGGTCAGGGCCAGTTTGACTGGCCTAGGTTCTGGGTTTGTCCAAAGTTGGAGCACGTATGAGAAGCAACTGATGGGTGTTTCTCTTCCTCTCTTTCTCCCTCCCTTCCCTTTTCTCTACAAAGAAATCAAGTCTTTAAAAAACACCTTCATACAGATAGTAAACAGCAGGAGGTGTGTGTACAATTCAGAGAGCTTAAATGTAAGTGGGAATAATTAAGAATAGAAGCAAAATGGGGTGGTGGAAAGAACACGTACTTTGGGATCGGTCCCAGATGCACATCCTAGTCCTTCCACTTATTAGCTACGTGACCATCCGCAAATCTCAACCTTTGAGTACCACTTTCCTCATCTGGAAAACAAGAATCATAAAAACACAGCTGACTGTGGGAGCTGTATTGAGATCACTTGATAAAATAAAGAAAAAGCACCTGACCTGAAACTACTCAATAACTATTACTCTTAGTCTTCTCACCTCTGGAAAGAACCTCAAAATTCAATAGCAGGCAAGAGTTTCCCGACTCATATCTTACTTTTATAACTGCAGTTGAAGGTTAGCATTTTCATTCTTCACACACATGGAGTCAGAGTCTACCACTCAACACAAACTATACCTCGCCAGGGTTCACACAGACCCAAAGTATAGAGAGGAGAACAGTAGGGATGCCTATAACATTTCTCCAGTGATTGCCTACTGCAAAAATATGGAGGCAATTTTCTAACCAGAAAGTAAAGGGAATATTGCCCCTGCCTCCCCTCTGCTTCCATAAAAATTTCCAACAGTTCAGAATGTAAAACAGAATTTAAAGACTTGTGAACCTAAAATTAGGCCTATCAGCTGTGTTTTGGTTAGCTGGTGCATAAGGCACCCGTAGGACACTAAAATATACAAGAGCCTCTTCTTTGAAGACAAGCTTTTCACCAGCCTATCTACCCACCAGAGTAGAGAAGGCAGAAGGAGCAGAAGGAGAGGGGGCTGAACAGTTTTCACCCAAAGAAGCTTGGTATCCAGAACTTCTACTGTTGCCAGACTAACTGTTCTGGCATTGAACTCAGAATAGAACCTCAGATGGCTCTATGACAGTAATAAGAATAAGAGCAACCAAGTGCTGAGGGCTTATTATATCCCAAGCATTGTGCTCTTTATGTGTGTGATCTTGTTTGTTCCCCGCTATAACCTTAATAGGAGAAACAATTATTAAAGCCATGTTACAGATGAGGAAACCAAAACTCAGAGAGGCTGAGTAAATTATCCAACACAACAAAGCTAATAAGTAGCAGAGCCAGGATTCAAACCCACAGACTGCAAAGCAGCCAATTAAAGCAAGGCTGCTTAGTCATTCATATTCATTCTCCCATTTGTCCTTACTAACAGATCCCAGCTTTTAGCTAGATACACTGTGGCCTGCAGAAAAGACTGTTTCTAGCTCCTCTTGCAACTAGATAAGGCCATGGTACTTAATTCTAGCCAATGAAACAAGCAGCAACGTGTGCAACTTCTGGAGGGTTCTCTTAAAATAGAGGGGTATGCCCTTCTTCATTTCCTATGCTAGCTATTCTGAACTTGAATGTGCTGGCGGGACATCCAGCAGCCATCTTGGTCCCTGACAAGGATTACACCCTAAGGATTCCAGAACGGAGCCGGAAAGAGCCTACATTCTTGATAACCTCATGGTTCCTCTATACCAGCCTTAGACCGGGTACACCCAAACTTCTTTTACGCAAGAGAGAAATAAACACCTACCTTGTTTGCATTGCTGTTATTTTGGATTTTTCCAAATTATTGCATTATTTTAGAAGCAGGTAAACTTAATGTAAACATTAATATATTCAATCACTATGCAATGTCTTTTTCACTTCTTCATTGATGCTCTGGAACTAGATGAGATTGCCCTTCATATCATAAATATACCAAACATTTCACATGTATCTATTATCAACTGGCCCTGTGCTAGGTGCTAAAAACACAAAGATGAATAATGTATAGCCCTAACCCTAGAAGAGTTTATAACCCACGCAGGACAGACACAGAAAGAAGTAACATTGGTAGCACACTGTATTTAGTGTTACTATGAATGTACACAAGCCATCATTAGGGGAACACAGAGGGAGGTTACCTAACAGTCTGTATCTACCTAGTAAAATCCATCCCTCTTCAAAGGCCCACCTCTAACACCATCACTTCCAAGAAATCTTTCCTGATTCCATGCCTCCAGCAGAAATTAATTTCTCTTTTCTCTGAGCCCCGACAACATACTGTTTGTACCTCTCCAAGTATCTTTCCTATTACACTATAAGCTTCCTGATGTCGGGAACCACCTGTTACTCTTCTCAGTAGATCATACAGCTCATTATAAGTACTCAAAGATTACTCAGATAAATAAAATTAACTTAAAATACCCACCTTTGACACTGAGATTAATTATAGGCTATAGTTTCCACATATTACAATGAATGTTTTTCTCTAATATTCTATTTAAGTTAAAAGCAGAATACTCTGCCACCTGATTTAAAAAAAAAAACTAAACACATCTGAAATGAGCTTTATAGTTAAATGTTCAACAAGAATAATTAGCACATTATAATGTACACCTAAGTCATTGTCCACATGCTTGATTGCCACAAATTGTGGATTGAGCCTTTGGTATATTTGGAGAATTTTGTTTGTTTGATTTTATTTATTTATTTATTTATTTATTTTCACTGCCTTTTGAGAGAGAGAAAGGGAGGGGGAGGGGGAGAGAAGGAAAGGGAGAGGGAGAGACGGAGAGCGAGAGAAATATCAATGTAAGAGAGAAACATCAACTGGTTGCTTTCTCATACATGCCCTGACGGGGGATCGAACCTGCAACCTGATTATGTGCCCTGCCTGGGAATTGAACCCATGACCTTTTGGTCTATAGGACAACATTCCAACCAACTGAGCCACACTAGCCAAGGTTGGTTTTATTTATTTATCCTTGATTAATTTTTGATGTCGGAAAAGGGCATCAATATTGATTTTTCCCCGATACCATGTTGACTTGATCCCTATCATAGTGGTACACACCCCCTCAAAACAAAAATGCACATACAAAGGATTTAAGTCTCCCAGGGCCAGAATTCTGTGTTTCTCACCCCATTCTTACCTCTACCCCACATATCAAGACTAAAGTTTTCGTTCTACACATTCTTTGTCTATATCTGTTCCCTCTTTTGAGAGATCCATGAGCATCCTTCCTGCCACATAACAAGTTTAGCCCCTGGCTCTGGATATTAAAACAACCAACGGGAACAGGAGGATGAAACTGAGCGGCTTATCCCGGACTAAACTAACTGCAAGCAGAAGGCACACTGTGCACTGATACAGATCAATCTCTGATGACTTCTCAGTCTTGAGTCAAGTGCAAGGGAAGAGAAAAAATGAGTACACCAATGAACAGGCAGGGAAACTTGATGTCATGGGCTGTGGTCAAAAACGGCTGGTGCCACAGACATATAGTCCTTTATCCACAGAGGGGATAAGCCTAGTGCATCAGCAACCTTACCCTGAAAAGCAATTGTCTAATAGTCTAAAACATGTATTAACCCGTTCTATTTTGACTGAAAGGTCAGGGAAGAGCAAGAGGGCACAGGACTCTTGGGAGAAAGAGCCCAGAAAACTTGGATCTTTTCTCTTGAGTCAGCTGTTGAGAAAGCTTAGCTAAGCTCTGCCACGTTCCAGGTGTATGACCCTACCTCAACTATTGGATCCCTCTATGCCTCAGCTTCCTGCTTTTGTGAAAGAGATAGTAAAATGTACCTGTAGTGTTATTACGAAGATCAAATGAGTTAACATGAGTACAGAGTACTTAGAACAGTGCCTGGCACACAGTATTATATGAATGCTAGGTATCAATATGACTAAATCATCTTTCAAGAATCAGGCTGCACTCAAAAGTTGACCTGTGAGTAGAGGAAGGAAAGGAGACTCTTTCCAGGCTAGTGCATGAGACATTACATGATCCTTGCTCAGGTGACACTGCAGAAGAGGGTCCCAGATAGAAACTGCCAGAGAACGTTCTGTTCTCTATCCCCAAGATCCCCTGTCTCCCATGTATCAACAGTACTGTCATCTTGATAATGTGTACCCTTAACTCTGTGATTTTCCTCCCCAAACCCAGTAACTTCAACCTAATCTTGAGATGAATATGAGGCAAATCCCCACAGGAAATTCTACAAAATATACCTGACCATCCCTAGAGATTTTGGTTTGATTTCATTGGCTGGGGTGGGGCCGATCACAGGTCTTTTCTAAAGAACCGTACCCCCCCACCACACACAGGTACTTTAAAAATGTGGCACCGAGGTGAGAAGCACAGCTTACTCTGTAGACCCCATTTCTTACTCCTTTCACTCCACTCTCCCCCACGACCTTTCTGCTGTCCCTCAACACCCCAAGTCCACCTTTACCTTGAAGCCTTTGCATTCACCATTCTTTAGGCCTTAACCATGCTTCTCCCAGATGTTTTCTTAATTCTTAAGATTATCAAGTGTAGTTTTCATCATGAAGACTGTGACAAGAGTCCACGCCCTTAACAGGACACAGTTAGAAGGCTTTTCCCCTCCACTTAACCCTGCAAAAGCCCCCCAGGCTCCCATTAATGAAGCTCCGTCACCATGAATGCTGATCCCCTGAAAAAAATGAGCTGTTGTAAAAGGGATCTCTGTGAGCTCATATTCTCTCCACAGAGCAGTATTTTCACCTGCGCTAACAGCACACTGCAACTGCTGGAACTATGTTATCCCTCTTTCCTCAAGAGCCAGCTAATCCCTTTATGAACAGTTGTATGAATCAAACCAATGGTCTCTGCTAAGAATCATTGGACTTCATACAAGCAGCGCTGAATAGTAACACGATAGGAGGGTTTCTAGCTCTTTTCGAGAGCTACCTTCCATGACTTCCTTATCCAAAAGTAGTCCTCTCCCGCCACACCATTTACTCTTTCATTACTATGAATCACTTTTTTCATAGTACATACTACCATCCAAAATATCTCTACCTTTCTACCTAGCCAGCAGGTAAACTGCATGAATGCTAGTGCCCAATATGCCCTCACTGCATACTTCTCAGACTTATTACAGGTTAAGAAAATACATTCTGAAGGGTAGACTGAGACCGGGAATCCCAGAACTGCAGGCCTCACATAAACTTTGCATAGAACCATTTTGGGTGGCTGCACCCGATACCAAGCCATTCCCTTTACCTTCATCTTACAGCGTTTGCCTTATGTTATACAAGCAAATAAGAAAGACACTAACTGAAGTAGCCAGTGCTTCACAGTTTTATCAGAAGGTACCCCAAAGCCTTTAGGACAAGAATAAAAAAAATAACTAGTTACAATTCCCGTAGATCCTGAACCTTCTGCCTCCCTACCAGAGCTGCTCCGTATGACCTGCCTAGAGAGCCAGAGCCACTGACCTCTGTGGGACACCGCAGTGGCATACCTCCACCTCCGGCCCCTCTGCAGTCACAGCTGCTCTGAGCACATGCTCATATCCCTCACACCACCCTGCTACCAGTGCCCCCTTGTTGTAGTTCCCGATACCACTTAAGCAAACATTCCTCTCCCCAAATACCAATCTTAAAGGCACAATCTCAAGGGCAAGGCATGTGGCTTCAAAACCTTTGGGTCTGTCCATAACAAGGCCATGTTAAGAATCCCAAGATGCTCATAGGTATCGGCTGAGCTCTACCAACCCTTCTCTCTTTGCCATTTTGTAAGACCCCACCTTTCCTTCAGGTGATCAGAGAGTGAACTAGACAAGGGCTTTTCAAACCACAGGACATGACCCATTAGTGTGCAATGATATCAGTTTAGTGGGAGAATCCAGAAATTTTTTTGAACAGAACAGAAACAGAACACATGATACGCATTAAGGTAAACAGTGTTCCATTTGAGTTTTGTGTGTGTCTGTGTGTGTGTGTAAACAAGGTGACAATGTAAAATATATTCCCCCTACTATAAGTTATGTTCAAAATATTTTTTTAAATTACTGGTCTACAGTTCTGAGTATGCCTGACTGCGATTTTACTGTTCAACAAAAATGATTCATTAAATGTAACTGTGAATGAAGAGTCCCTTAACATAAGAATTTTTCCCCTTTTTATTGAATTTATTGGGGTGGCACTGGTTAACAAAGTTATACAGGTTTCAGGTGTACAATTCTACAACACACCACCTGTACACTGTATTGTGGGTTCACCACTGCAAGTCAAGTCTCCTTCCATCACCATTTGTCCCCGCATAACCGCTACCTCCTCCCACCCCTGCTCTCCCTGGCAATCGCCACGCTGCTGTCCGTGGCCAAGAGCTTCTCTTTTTTTTGTTCTTTGTTGCTCAATCCCTCCACAGCCCCCAGTCCCCCATAACAATTTTCATATAAATAAATCTACAAACCTGATCGAACTCCTTTGTCAGGCCCAATGACCCATTTCCCAGCTCAGAAATTATGGTCACCGTAAAGGAAACCTGTGTGTCCGAGATGAGATGTTGTGACCTGGAGGAGTGGTCATAATTTGGGCTGTGTTACTATAGTTCTTTGATAAAGCTGGAGCACAGGCTCAATTCAAAATACTTTTGAGACAAAATCCGATGAGGCCAAACTGGAAAGGTCACTGGTTTGATTCCTGGTCAGGGCACACGCCTGGTTGCAGGTTCGGTCCCAGGTTGGGACACATGAGAGAGGTGGCTGATCAATGTTTCTCTCTCACAACAATGCTTCTCTCCCTCTCTTTCTCTCTCCCTTCCCCTCTCTCTAAAATAAATAAATAAAGTTTAAAAGTCACTTCAGTAACTAAGTGTTAACCTTGTCTCTTCAAGGTGTTCACCGTACTGCTTTTGGCCTATCCTTCAGGTTGCCTCTGCCCTAATCCCCTCTTGCTGTACAGTCACCCTGGTTTTCCGCCCATTCTGGCTCACTCTGAAATATGCTTTTAGTATCAGCATCCCTTGGCAACAATTTGGCCTTCTACCACCAATGTCACCCACCCCTGGGGCACAGCCTTGGGCACAGAGATATCAAACAGATATTGTACAAACTCAACCCTATACTTGTATATTTAACTAGACTCCTCATAATAGTAATATAAACAATGACTAATGTTTACTGAACACTTAAAATGTCTTAAGCATTGTTTTAAGCATCTTATCACAAAGTCATTTATTCTTAAATGAAATTTTATTTCATTTAAGAATAAAATTTTATTCTTAATAAAATTTTATTTTATTTTACTTCTTAAAATTATATCCATTTTAGAGACATGGAAACAAGTCCAAGCTGCTGCATAACTTGCCCAAGGTCAAAAAGCAAGTGGCAGAGCTGGGATACTTCCTATCTCACCCTAACCCTACATTGTGTTTTATTTTTTCTTCATAGCACTTATTACATGGTTATTTGCTTATTTGTTCTTCTCTATTCCCTAATGATACAATATAAGCTCCAAAGTAGGGACTTTTCCCATTTTGTTCACTGCTATATCCCCAATGCTTAGACAGTACTGGCCGTTGGAGATGCGCAGTAAGTACTTGCTGAACGAACAGACAAGCGAATGAATGCACTATAACAAACGTCCTCTGCTCTCATCATCATCATGCCGAACCACTTTTAATATCCCAAGAAACCTACTCTCTTGCCAATAAGCAAATGCACACTGCCTTCCAAACATTTGAAACCAGAGGTGAACTGAAACTAATTAAAGTTGCAACCAAGCTCTGGCTAAGCTCAAATCATTATTGGAACAAAAATTCCAGCCTCTCATCCTAGCTACCAAACAGCAAATAGCATGCTCTTTCTCAAGGGGAAAAATATTACTCTAGTGTCTACTGTTCTTTTAAACAAATATTTAGTAGGATGAAAGATTCAGATAAGAAAAAAAACATGAAAACATGACATACAGTCAAGAATCAGAACCCCCAAAATTCAGAAACACAAATCTTTAAAAAGTAACAAACAGGCATTCTGGAGTTGAAAACACAGTATCGTGAATTAAGAATTTAATGAATGGCACACAATGGAGTATTTGCAGCTATAAAATAAATGTTAAAGTAAACAAACAGATCTATGGAGTTATTTCCAAGACATACTGCTAATTCAAAAAGGCAATGCACAAAAGAGAATTTATATTGCCCAAAATCCCCATAATTCCAGTTTCACCATGAAAACATCAGACAAACACAAACTGAGAGAATTCTACAAAACACCCGACTAGCACTCCTCAAAACTATCAAGGTCATCATAAATTAGAAAGAGTAACATGGCCATAGGATCCTGGTACAAAAGTCACTGGAGGAAAAACTGGTGAAATTCTAATAAAGTCTACAGTTTAGTTAGCAATACTGGTCCAATGTTAAGATAAGCAGAGTACAGTAAGCAGCTTTCGAACTCAGGACACTTACTGACTGAAAGAAACTGGGCTGTGCATTTAGTTGACTGGGGCTCAAAAATAAGGAGGCAGGAGGGGAGAAGGTGACAGAAAACAAAGCCTGTGGCAAGCTCAGAGTGGGACATTTAAAAGAGACCCTTTCCATGCAGACTTGGGATCTTCCCACCCTGGCCAGGGAGCAACATCTCAGAGTAAAGGCAAACTGAAGTAAACCTGTCACTATGTCACCCTCCAAAGGGGCCTAAGGGGAGCATTGCCTTGGAGCTGAACAAAGTGGGTTGAAAGGGGTGGCTCAGGGTGGGATGAAAGAAACTTCTTTAAGGGGTTATAAACTTTGGAAAACGACTCCTGAAAATTTGCTCTCAGACAATTAGTTTAGTTTATAGAGATTCTAAACAAGTTGAACTTTCAGACCTTAGCAGAAGCGAACTCAAATCCTCTTTCAAAGAATACAGTTTTATTCCAAGACTTGGGAAATCCCCACAAATAATTTTTTAAAGGCAATGAGATGCTATGCAGTCAAACGTAATGAACGAAAGAAACTAAAGAAACACGAAAAATACCACCAAAACAACAGTAGAGAGAGCTCCACAAAGTCTTCACATATGGAGTTACCAGAGGCAGATGATGAGTGAGTATGCTTACTCTTCATGAAGGAGTCAAGAGGACAGCCACGGTATGAATGAAAGATATCTTAGAGGATATGATTCACAAATTTATACTAATACATTTGAAAATTTAGGCAAAATTAACTTCTGGGGAAAGAGCGCAACAAAACTGACTTAAGGAAAATAGACAATGTTGACAGAACTATAACCATTACACTGAATCATAGCCAGAAATGCTATACAAAACAAAATAAAACTCTCTCTTCTGCCCACCTTCCTTCCATCTCTCCCCCCACCACCCGTCTCTCTTTTCAAGTCTGGAAGGCTTCCATGGTCAGTTCTGTCAATCACTCTAGGAAGAAATATTCCAATATCATATAAACACTTTCAGAGCATTAAAAAATAAAAAGAAAATATGTGAGAAGCAAACAACTTAACTCATACTATGAAGTCAACATAACCTTGACAGAAAATCTCATGAGTACAGTACAAGAAAAAAATTTATGAGCTAATTTGCCCCATTAATATAAATTAAAAACCTATATAAACTATCAATAAACCAAATTAAAAAATATGAGGATACTTCATCATGACCACGTTGGGTTTATCCTAAAAACACAAGGTTGCTTTGACTGTACAATATAATAATAAAGACACAAAGGGATGGAAGTAAGACCACATATATGAACATGCCTGTATTTCCTCAAAGAAGCACTTGAAGGATAAGCAAAAACACAGGTGAAAGGGGAAAAGGTGAAAGAAGCTTTTAAGATATGTGAACATATTACTGACTTTTAAATTTAATGTAAAAAGTAAATCAATTAATGTAATTAATCACATTAACATAGTAAGAGTAAAATCACACAAACAGCTTAACAGATACAGAAAAAGCATTTGATAAAATGTAGTTTCCATTCAATACTGAGAAAACTCTTAAGAGTTTTATATTCAGTATTAATAGTTTTCTTAATAATATATTCAATATATTATTGTTATATATATTCAATATATTAAGAGTTTTCTTAATTTGAATATACTAGGACTAGAGGGGAACTTTCTTAATCAGATAAAATATATCCATAAAAAAGAAACAAACTACTATCACATTATTTGAGAAATATTGTAAATAATCCCTCAATTAGGAATGAGGCCAGAATACCCACTATTCTATTAAACATACTTGAGGTTCTATCCAAGGCAGTAAGGCAATAAAAAAAAAAACAGTTATAAGGACTGAAAATAAATCAAAATTGTCCTCTTTGCAGATAATATGATCATGTATATAGAATGAACCTATAGATTATTAGAATATGTAAGGAAATTTAGAAGATAATATATAAAAGTTAATCATATTCCTAAATATACAATTAGAAAACAAAAATTAAAAACCTTTTTTACAATACTGTGAAATTTAAGTATCTAGGAATAAATTTCACAATGTTGTACAAGATCTTTCAGAAAGAATATTATAGGACTTTATTGTAAGGCAATAAAAAGACCTAAATAAATGGTTTAGAAAACTTCATACTGCAATGATATTATTCATATATTGGTTTATAAATTCAATACAATACAGAAAATGTCTTGCAGGCTTATTTCATATAACTTAATAGTATGAGTCTAAGACATGTAAATGACCAAGACTGGCTGAGACACTCTCCTAGAAGAACAAAAGGGAAGAACTTGGTCTACCACATGAAGACATGTTATAAAGCTACAGAAACTAGCCCTGGCTGGCGTAGCTCAGAGGATTGAGCACAGGCTGTGAACCAAAGTGTCACAGGTTCGATTCCCAGTCAGGGCACATGCCTGGGTTGTGGACCATGGCCCACAGCAACCGCACATTGATGTTTCTCTCTTTCTCTTTCTCCCTCCCTTTCCTCTCTAAAAATAAATAAAATCTAAAAAATAAATAAATAAAAATAAAGTAGGTTCATCCTCTTTAAAAAAAAAGCTACAGAAACCGAGAAAAGCATGTTCACAGAGGGACATACAAATAGGTCAATAGGGCAGAATTTAAAAAGCCACGAAACACGTACACACACAAATGGGCCCTTGATAAATGACATGACAGGTGGCAACTGGCTATCTGTATGGAGGGAATAATGAAATTGAGCCCCTACTTCACCTACACAAAAATCAATACTAAGATGAATAACACACAAAAGCACTAACGATAAAGGAAATTCTTGACAAATTCTACTACATTAACATTCAAGGCACAAATTTCTAAAAAGAGAAAATAGAGTAGATGATACTTGCAACCCATATAAACAACAAAGTCAGAAATAAATGTATAAAAATCTCCCGTACATTAATGAGAAAAAGATAGACAACCCAATAGAAAAGTAAGCAAAAGACCTGAATGGGCACTTCAAAAGAAGAAACACAAGATACTCAAAGTTGTCAGTAACCAGAGGAATGCAAATTTAAACCACAAGAAGATACCATTATTCACAAGACTGCGAAAATTAAACATTCTGTAATAGCAAGTCTTGGTGAAGATACAGAACAAGATCTCTCAAACACTATTCATGGCAAAGCAAACCGGTACAACCACTTTGGAAAATAGTTGGCAACATCTGGTAATATTAGATATTCATAGTCTATGATCCCAAAATTACACTCTTAGGTTTATAATTTCATTTAAGTATATGTAGATGTGCATTGGAAGACACGAACAAGAATGTTTATACCAACATCTTTCAATAATGGCCAGAAACTCCAGAATCTGGGAATCAAGTGTTATTGACAGAATAGGTAACTTATGGCATATTCATAAGATGAAATCCTATACAACAATGAAAATGAACAAAGCACAGCCACCTACCACCAGATGAATCTCACAAATACAATGTTGAAAAAAAAGGAAGTAAAACTCCAAAGAACACATGATAACAATATATCAATTTGCCAAGTTCAAATGAGTTTAGGAACGCATACATCTGTGGTAAAGTATAAAGATAAGCAGGCACATTATCATTGCAAAAGTCAGGTCAATTGCTACTTAAGGGGAAGGGAGATGTTACAACCAGAAAGGGCATGGGGCTTTAATAACTGCTAATGCTCTATTTCTTAATGAGTGGAGGTTCTATCAGTATTTGCTTTATAATTACTTGTCAGACTGGACATATATTTTTATACGCTTTGTGTATTTTACAATAAAAAGGGAAAATCTTAATAGAGGGATTTTCATTATCAAAGTATTCGTTATCTCAGTGCCAGCAACTGCAAGGTTACTTATGGAATCAAAAGGGGTCCTAAGATACCAACATTCACTAATGGAACTCATCACTTAATAAACTGATCACTCCACTCAACCATTCCTCCCTGGTTAATGCCAGCAGTTTCTCTCACTGGGTGGATACATCCACAATTTAATAAAAGGCAAGTCATTTGCAAATTCATTCATTCAACAAATATTTATTAATGTCTACTATGTACTTTCCAAACACCGTTCTAGGGGGACCAGCAAGTCCCCCTTACAAAAGATGGAGGACTGGGGACCCCCACTCTCATCCCAATTTTGCCTCCACCTGCTCATCCTCCCTTCCAAACAAGTATCAAACACGAAGTATCTAAAAGGAAGGCAGCGCACCCATGAAGTTATTATCAAAACCCAAACCTTGGGGAATCCTGACCTGCTTGGATTCATTTGGCAAAACCGTGGTTTCCCATGTTTCCAAGCAGGCAAAGAGGTTGCCGTATCAAGAGCCCTAAGTCAGGGCATGAGTCTCCATAATGGGTGTTGCCGTGGGAATCGGCTTAAGTGGGGTCAAAACTCCCAAGAAATGCTTTAGTTGGGATGCAGAGACCCGAGGCTTGCAATTCTCCAGGCACTGTCTACTGGATTTCGTGTACACGTGTATTTCTTAGGTCAGAGTTCAGAATTTTCATCTGACTCTCTGAGGTCAACCAAAAGGTCAACAAGCCCTGCTTCCAACAAGCTGAATAACGAGCTTCTCAGGGACATGAAGAAAGTGAACAAGGCCACAACCACGCCACCTGAGTCAAAACCCAGGCGTCCTGACCTCTAGGCCTATGTTCTGAATGTCCAATACTTACTCTTAGCTCTTCGAAGGCTTCGTCTAAGGTGGAGAGTTGGTGGCCCTGGTGAGCCCCAATGACCGGACACAGGACACAGATGAGCTGTTTATCTTCCTGGCAATAGGTGCTCAAATCAAGCCCATGGTCCGGACACTTCCTCTTGGCCACTCTCTCTGCTTCCATTTCTATTTCTGGGTCAAATTCACTTTCTGCCTCAGTTTCTCCCTCGGCCTCAGATTCTCCATCTTCATGGTTGTCTTCCTCCGCCTCGCTCTCTTGCTCATCCTCCATCTCTTCCTCACTGTCTTCTTCGCTCTCCTCCTCGCTCTCCTCCTCACTCTCTTCCTCCGTCTCGCTCTCTTCTTCGGACTCAGTGTCCTCCTCGGACTCCTCGCTCTGCTCCCCCGCCTCGCTCTCTACGTCTCTCTCATTCCCCAACTGGGCCTCCACGCCTTCCTTCCCCTGGCCTTCCTCCTGGACTCGGGAGGTCCAGGCCTGGGCCGCGCCGTGGACGTACTCGGCCAGGTGGTGCCCGGGGAACTTCTGCCTGTGCACCTCTGCGTGGCGGCGGCAGTAGCAGAAGCCGCATTCTCGGCACACTTCCTCCGCCCCGGGAGCCTCGTCGGGCTCGCACTGGTCACACGTGCCATCGTGCGGCAGCTCCTCCAAGGCCGCGCCCCCTCCGGAGGCCATGTGGGTGCGGGGACGAGGCCCAGGTCGTGGGGCCTCGGAGCTCGCCTCCTGGCCTTCGCGGCGCCCTCACGTCCTCCTCCTCACCCGGTCCTGCCCCAGGGAGTCGCAGCCCCCCGCTCAGGCTGTGCGGTGTTTCCGTGCGGGCCCGCGGCTGCGCCGCCTGCTCCCTGCAGCCCGCACCCGGCCAGGGGAAAGGGCCTTCCCGCCGGCTGAAAGCTCGGCGCCGGCAGTGCTTCCTTGGGCCGCCCGGCCACTTCCGGCGCGGCGGCCCGTGCCCCTGTCGGCCCCCACGCCGCACACCCCGCTCGGCCTCTAGGTACCCCGGCGAGATCTCGGCGCCGCGGCCCCCGCCGCCCCGGTTCCACTTTCCCTTTCCCTGTCAGGCGGGCTCCTTTCACTTCCTGAGTCATTTAAAGTGGCAATGGCCCTTTTCTGCGACTCCCACGGGGGCTCCGCATCCCCGGAAGGAGGGGGAGGATGGATGAGGCCTCCCTCTCACGCCAGCGGGGGGAATTGGGCCCCGCCTACCCCACTTCCTCCCTAGAGGTGTCAACCCCACTTGTCAAGGCCACTAGGCAGGTGTACGTGTGTATTTCAGTCTCTCTCCCATTTGTCGCTGATTCCCCCCATCCCCCCAAGTCCCTGCTGCTGCGTGCTCTGGAAGGTGCCAGGACCGAGTGTTGTTTACCAGAATGAACCTGAGAGCCTGGGATTTCCAGAGGGCCCTGGGAAGGATTGTGTTTGTTCTCCTAGGCTCAGGGAATCTCAGAGTCAGCTTGAGCAAACAGACATTTTCGATCCAAAGCAATACTATACTTTGTCTATTTGCAAAGTCTATTTGCATCCTGCCTCCAAGGGGCTCAGAACCTATAGGTGACAACCTTTGTACCTTTTTTCTGAGAGCCTGCCATGGGTTTGGCTGAGATCTGAGGTGAGGTAGCTGGAGAGACAGTATTGATCAAACGAGAGTTCCAGTGTGCAGCCATTTTCCCTTATGTAAGGAGACTTTATGTTCAGATTGGGTTCCAAAGAGAGGATGGGGACTGTTACTTATTAACCAATACTAAAGTGCCAAGAATTGGGCTAGATCTTTTTGTGGTTCTTTACAAGGGGGTTTTGGAAATCCACTGCCCAAAGGCTCCCAAATCTTGATAATACAACTTGTTGGCTTTGTGACCATGGAGAATTTCATTGATCTCCCTGTTTTCTGCTTAAAGCAGTATACATAAAAAGTATGTATACATACTTAATATACATAAAAAGTATGTATATTAAGTTGAAATCATGGTAATACCTATTTCATGAGGCTGTTCTGTGGATGAAATGTGAAGGTGCCTGCCTTGTAGAAGTATTCACTATATTTTAACTATTATTACTGGTACAGATTACATTTAATGGACATAATGACCCTTTGAAAGGTTTTAAACATATTTTTTAACACATTAAGCATTTTTCGGCCGGCTGCTGGTAGTGTAATCAACCCCCCAGCTCTACCTGATATCTGTGCCCCTCCAGTCATTGAAAAGCTTGTGTTTTGTATTCATGAGAGAAAAAGGACGTTCTAACCTATTGCCAGGAGAGGCTGAGATGAGGTTGAGAAGAATGGGGTCTGTTTTCCATGGATTCCCTTGGACAATTTTGAGCTTGAATTTCCAGATGAACATCACAAAAATGCCAGAAGATGGGGTGGTATAAAAATCATTTAAATAATTTTTAGTGTCTCCACATATAATGTATACTTGCTCTCTGTGCAGCGTTTGTTAGAGATTTATTTTTTTTCCTTAGAAATCTTTGTTTTTTTATAACCTCAGAACAATTCTATAAAATGGTGGGGGAAAAGAAAGAAGGATTTTTCTCCCACCAATTCAATACACATTTCTATTTGTTTCCAGTTCATTTCTCTGGAAATTATTTCTATGTCTGCATTGAAAACAAGGATTGATGCACCATTCTGAAAAAAATATTCAACAAATGTCAACTCAAACATCAACATTAGTACACCTAGAGAACTGTGTTTCTTGCTTGAAGAAACACAATTCTCTAGGCATACTAATTTCTACCTCTCCAAGCTTAAAAGGAAATAGTTTTTACAAACATAATGTTATAACATTTAGAAGTTTTTCACTGAAAACAAGTTTTTAATATCTTAAAACAATTTGTGTGTGTGTGTGTCCCTGATCTTTGGTGGGGATGGAAGGGTGTCTTTTTTTCGTCATTATTGTTGTTACTGTTTGTTCTTAGTTTTACCTGACAGAGAGTGAAAATATCATTCTCTGCAGTTCAGTATCTGACAGTTCACATTCCTCTTTTGAGCCCTCTGTGATAAGAGGATTTAGAGGCAGAAGCTGATGGAACCGCTGGAAAGGGACTTTATAAAGTTCTGGTCATGAGGTAGGGCAGACTCCATGAGACAGACCTTCTGTAATCCTTTGCACAGAAGTCAGAACAGTCTGGTTCCCCAGGAATCGGAATCTTTGGGAGCATCCAGAGATCGGAGCCTTGTTATAGTAACCTATTATTGCATAGAAAATTACCTGAAAACATAGTAGCTTAAGCAATAAACATTTATGATCTCACATATTCTGTGAGCCAGGAATATGGGAGTGGCTCAGCTGATTGGTCTAATTCAAGGTATTTCAAAAGATTTCAGTGAATATTTTGGCTGGAGCTATAGGCATGACTTTAAGGCATGACTTGCAGGATTCACTTCTAAGGTGGCCTGCTTATGTGGCTGTTGGCAGGAAGACCACTTTCTATTGGGTTGCTTTAGTGTCCTCATGACATGGCAGTTGAATTCTCCCAAAGCAACTGATCCAAGAGAGGGCAAGATGGAAGATTCAATGCCTTATGACCTAAGCTCAGAAGTCACACATCATCATTTCCAAAATAGCCCATTAGTTACAGAGATCAGCTCTATTCACTGTGGGAGGGGACTATGCAAAGAGCATGAATACCAAGAGGCGGGGATCTTTGGGGCCATCTTTGAGGTTGACTACCTACCATATTTTGCCCTTTTGCCTTCAACTATTCACATCTCTCTCAAATGTAAAACACATTCACTTCCACCTAAGATCCCCAATGTCTCAACCCATTACATCAGTTTAAAGTACAGAATCTTATCTAAATCAGGTCCAGGTGTAGATGAAGCTGCTCCATGTAGTGTCTTAAATGCTGCTCCTCGAGTATAGTTCCTCTCCATCTGAATACTTGTTTTCCTCCACAGTACCAACATACAATGATGAGACAGGCTTAGAATAACTGGCACAGACACTCCTGTTCAAAGGGAGACAAGACACCACAGTAATCCTGAAGTTCAGTTGGACACATGTCAGAAGTTCCTCAGTTAGAGCTCAATTCTACTTCTGCTCAGGAATGACTTCCCATGGCTTTTGACTTCACCCTTGAAGCTCTTGATTCCACTCTCTGAGTCATCCTTCCTTTTCTATAAAAAGTAGACCCTGTTTGCAGCTATATAATTTGTCGGTCTGCTTTCTGCCAGTAGAATATAGGCAATATAAAGGCCCCTTTGAATTTTGTTCTGTCTCCGTTCCGTTTAGTCCATGCTGGCTTTGTCTCTGCCAATATAATTCCTTTAAAAATGTTGTGAGTCACCTATGAATCTAATTGGGGCACTGCTTTATTGGACAAAAATCATATCCCAAAGTGTACTGTGGAGGGTCCCCCTCCTGAAACTGCTCAGGTACAACACTAATAAGCTTCTTTGAAGCCATATCATTTGTCTGAATGATTCTCTGAATCACTGCTATAGATCTTTTTGAGGTGTGAACAAAGGGGTTTACAGCCACACTCTTAGCTTCATCATTTGATATGTTTTCCTTGCAGCTTCCTGGAGTTTATTTTTGACGGGAAGCCATTTCTTCGTTTTAGCATTGTCATTTAAAGAAGATGGGAATATTCACATCTAGCAAGTTCTGGATCTCTTCTTTTTTAAAGTCCTTTAGGTTATTTCTTTCTTCTCACATTTTTTAATAATCAGAAATAGGGCATCAGTCAGCACATTCAGCACTCTACCTGGCAATGAACTTAGCTAGAACACCCAATTAATTAGGTGCATTTTCTACTTTATACGTTACTGCAGGTGACAGAGTTGCTAAACTCCCTGCTGCTACCTAACAAGGACCCTCCCTGTTCCTCCAGTTTCTAATCCCATTTTTCTTATTTCCCCTTAAGCATTAATCTACAGTGTTTTCAAAAGCCATTGGAATTCTTCTAGCAGTTTCTTCAACACTCTTCAACACTCTCCTCCAAGTCCTTCCTGCTTCTCCAACTGCCCAGTTCCAAAACCACTCCAACACTGTTAAGTTTTTGTTATGGAAACACCTTACTCTTTGTAGTAGAATATGCATTATTGTCTATTAATTAATAATAAATTACCCCCAAACTTTGAGTCCTTTGGGGGGCAAATGACCACCCGTGACGTTTGCATTGCCTTCGCAGCTGTTAGGCATTTCCAAGATGGTCAGCAGGCAGCAGCTGCGGAGGACAAGGCAGCTTGCATTTGGGACTCTTTTGTGAGTGCTTGTGGGACTTTGAGGGTGAAATGGTCTACTCCTAAAATAATCTGGTGTCTGCTAATTATGTGGATGATAGCTCTCAAGTTATTAGACATTTCAGCTCACTACACATGTGGCAGCCTATGTTCAGAGAGGTGAAAAAACTTGTTAAATGTTAGTCAGCCAGAAGGTTGGCTGAATTGGGACTCAAACTCAGAACTATTCGAGTCCATCTTACCACGTTCACCTGTGGATGAAACAGGGCATACCCCTCAATTGCCTGACTGCTTCTCAGTAACTTTAACTGTCTTTTCCTTCCAGCCATGAAATCAATTTCTGTCCCCTTCACTTGTTCTAAAGAGACAAACTGGATTTAGTAAGATTCATAACATAGTACATTTAATAAAAAAACAAAACAACCCAACCCTCAAAAGTTGAGGGAACATGGTGGAATTTACAAGTCCACTGCTTTGCTGGAAGTATTTGTCCGCCATGAGTTGGTCCCATTCTTATGTCATTAGATTGTCACTTCAGTGACTGATTTCCTTCCCCGCATCCCAAGCCCCTGAAATCCCCTAAAAGTCATCTCCTGCTGTTATCATATTGGCTAACACCTTATCCTGTTCAAGCCAGTGCAGTGAAATGTATCCTCAAGCCAATCCCAACTCTGCCAAAATATAAAGAGTGAAAGCTCTGTGGGTGAGCCTGACTCTTTGTTCCTCGGAAGCTGATTGAAGATGGACCTCCAAACGATTCCTCGGCCCAACACTCTCTGAACATTTTCATTTCATTCAGTTCTTACAAGTGAATGGTTCGCCGCCTTTTAATATTATAATGCTCTAAATACCCCCAACCCCTTAAAAAAATAAGTGTATGTAAAGGTAACTCCAGATAAGTTCTGATCAAGGTATTTTAGTTTCAGTACATTCATTTCATGTGTTACTTGCTACATGGTGTTAATTCCATAACCACAACAAATAATAAAAATGCCTCATTTTTATAACCACCATTTCATTGGCCTCAAGAATTCCATTGGTACTTGTTTCCATTTTCTTCAGATACTTTTTATAAAGTGCCTGCCTGTGCATGCCTCAGTTTTAACAGCATGGAAACTAAATGCCAAGAGAGTTATTTAAAAGAACATCCAGTCAATTTGAGTTAATCTCTGACTTCCTCTCTGGCCTTCCAGCCAGCTCCCTAACCCTCGGGTGATGTTAATTCTTTTTGGCAAAATGGTGTTTTTTAAACTTCTCTCTTTGTAAATGCTTTCTTACGGGTGGTCTTAACTTTCATCTGAGTGGGCTGAAGGGAATAAGAAGGACATTTAATCACTTGTAAAATCAGTAATTTTGGGGAGTGAGAAAAATCCCTCAATTTGCCTTCCATTACTCCAGTTGGAAAAGCAGTCACCTGTGGACAGGAACCAATGAAAGACTTTGCATTTCAGCGGTTAGTGCACTGCCCTTGTAGAGCAGGGATTGTGAAGGAAAATCTCCCCAAGGTTCGAGCCCTCCGTTAATTTATTTATTTAGGAAGCCAGGTGCAGATAGGCTAGTTAATCATAGTACTCAGATGATAACTTCAGTTCGTGCAAAGCAGCTTTCTGACTTCATTTCATTTCAATTTAACTTTATTTTTCCTCTATCGCCAAACCCCATTCCCATTCCTGCAACTTTTCCCCACAGAAATTCTCTCTGATATGGTGGATAAATGTCCTTGAATATATATGTATCTTTAAGAAGTATTCAATTGTGTTTATGTATGTGTTAAAGTCAACAAACATAGACACTCAAAAACTGACTTCTGTTTCTTTTTATTTAACCTAATGCTACTATGATTGTTGAAATCTTGCATATTCATTCCTTGACATTTGGTATTATCTGAAATTCTATTTTTTGTCAATTTAATGGTAAACTGGTGTAATTTGATAACTCGTTGCGGTTTTATTTGCATTCCTTGGGTTACTTTTAAAGATGAATAATTTTTTTATACCCTAGCTACATGATACCAAATGTCAAAGCTAAAAGAATTTAGTCATGAGTTTGGCATCCTCTATGCAAGGGAAAACAGTCCAGGGACTGGGGGAGTACAGTGCCTCCCGAGCAGTGGAGCACGCTTCCCGAGAGATTTTGGGCAAGAGTGAGTTTTGTAGAACATTAGAGGCAGCGATGGGGAACAGAGCTGGGGCTGCATATCTGACCTTATTTAGAAAAATCAAGGAACCAGGAAACAAGCCTAGAGCCCAGAGTTGGCCTGGCGTCTTTGTTGGCTGATGGAACACCCTTTGTTTCTGGCCGAGCAGTGCACTTACAGGGACATCAAAGTCCAGTTTGCTGGCGTGGCACCCTGGGCAGGAGGGGTTCCACGCAGGGCCTAGAAATTTATTTCCATAGCGAATGGCCTATTTTTAGCGTTTGCCTATTTTTGGTCGCATTCCCTGTCGTTTTCTTATTGTTTTGCAGGGTTTTCTGGTACCCTCCAGATATCACCCCGGGTCAGTTTTAGACATTGCAAGTATCTCCTCCTGACCTGTCACTGGACCATTGACCTTGTCTGCAGTGAGGTCCTTTTTGAATAGAGAGCTCATGTTCTGATGTGGTCAGATCCATCCTGTTGAAGAAGTCCTGCCCTGCCCTGAGATCATACATCTGTACTCCAACATCTTTTTCTTTCATCTCTATGGTTTTACTTCTCACACTGTGGTCCCTCTAGAGGTCACCCTTATATATGATTTGAGATAGAGATCCAAGTTAATTTTTTTGTTCTGTGGAGTAAAACAGTTTTCTCCATATCTTGACTCAATTTTTAATTCTAACCATGAATGAAGAAATTTGTCTTATGGGAGTTACCATAATGAAGTGATTAAGAGGGAGGGGCAGGTAAACAGGTGACTTACTCCTTTGAAGTATGCTCCCTAAAAGTGACACCTTTTTAAAAAAAATTTTAAGGTAATATATCTTCACACTGTTACAGAACAGACCCGCAGCGGGGCAGGGCGGGGTGAATGATATAGATTACTGAATGGACCCACCCTTGTGCTCTGGCCCCATACTAGGGTTTCCTTGCCCGCCACCAGGGGAAGATGTCTCTCAATGCCAGAGATTGATGAAAAGGGAGGAATTATTTATTTAAAGAGTTATAATAACTTAATGTATTCACTGATATCACAAAGTCCGTTAGAATACCCACAAATGTACACAGTCCTTCTTTCTCCCCTTTGCCCAGTCCAGGGTATTGTATCTCAGGAAAAGAAGCAGAAGTCCATGGTTCTTCTCTGCCCAAGCCACATGGTCCCAATAAGACCCCAAATGGCTGCCAAGCCTGGGTTTAAATCCCAGCACCAATCTTCCTCTGCCGCACCATTTCCGACTCCTCCCACAATTGGCCACAGCTGCCAGAATTCCTGTATTTTTCCAGCATTACTGGGCTGCCATAGTAAGTCTGGGAAGGTGTAGCCCAGGCTCTGGGAGCCAATCATCTCCAAGCTCTTATGTAGCCTCTGTAACCAGGGGGAGTTGCCCCCCAGTTACATCCTGGGTTGAGGTCACTCCCATCCCCCTGGCTCAAAGTGCAGCCACAGCCATTTAACATATCTATGCAACCAGTTAGAGGTTATAGATATGTTAAACAACCATTGTAGAGGTTATCTGCAAAACTGTTGCTATTCAAAACAACTCTCAATGGCCCTGCTCCATGAGTCCCATCCCCCAGTTCAGACTTGTGGAGGTGAGGACATGATATATGTATTTTTCTCTAATATTTCCTGGACACCAAGTTCTGGACCCCATTACAAATCCCTCTTTGGGCCCCCCCTTGGCTGCACCCTGTTACAACAGTTGTCATTTAGACTATCATGAAGAAGCATTACAGGACTGAAATTGATTTGAAGAATTGGCTTCAGTTCAGAAAAAAAGACAAATAAACCAGAGGGAACACAGACACAGTCAAAAGTTGAAAGAGTTATCCTGAAAACTCTTGAAGTAGCCTCTTCTGTTGACTCATTCACTCATTTAATAAGTCTTGATTGCTTTGCATGGGCCAGGCAGTCTTCTTGGCTCTGAGGAGGCAAGCACAAAACAAGATTGGCAAGATTGTTACTTCTAACGTACTTGTATTTCTAGTATAGGTTGACGTTCTTACATTTCTGGTCCCCCCTCTACATTGTCACTACCATAGTTCTTCCACAATGCAAATTTAATTAAGATATATTGATCTTAAGAACCTTCATCAGTAGATTTCTATGGCCCACTGCAGACTTGGGATGTTATACAATGTCTTCCCTGCTTTGACCACCTGCCCCTCTCTCCAACTTCATCTCTTGCTGCTCCCCCAGCTCCATAGGCTGCTCCCTAATAGAAGAAACTCATAAGGGCTAAACCTTTAGTGACCCTAAATATAAGACAATTTCCCCAGTTTCTGTAGGAGGACCACCCATAAAAACTCAATGGCCAACTTGAATCTATATAAATGTTTGGGGATGTAGCTGAAAATTTTAAATGTCTACTTGAAATATCTAACATATTAATTTAAACATTTAAAATTAAATATTACATGAAATATTAATGTATAAATATTGATTCCTTTTGTCTCTCAAATTGCATGAAATAATTATATTCTAACTCCTCATTGGTGGCTCTGACAACAGTATTTGCCTTCGTCATCACTAAGTTCCCTCTTTGAGTCACAGGATGCAGATTTTCAGAGCATGTTGTCTTTATGGATTTGTATGTTGTTTGTCATGTACAGAACTGTTTGAAACTGTAGGGATGCTGCCACTGGAATTTTTATCATAAGCTAGCCATCCATACCCATCCGTACCCCTTTATTTAACAGTAGGACATTTCAAAAAAGTGTCCTATAAATGTATATATGTATTCTTCATGATGTAGCCTTGTGCTGTTTTTTAAAAATTGTCTTTAAAATGTCAGTTTATAATGAAATGTACTACTAACAATTTTGAGTACATATCCCAGGCAAGGAGTAGTACTAAATACGCAATGTGTTTAGGTCATCTCTCTCTCTCTCTCTCTTTCTCTCTCAAATAATTTCATCTTCTTCCCCTAAAAGTAATTTATTTTATTTAAAATAAAATAACCAGGAGATCACTCCACAAAATGAGACTTTGGAAAAAATAAGAGATAAGATGACCCTTTCCAGGAAAATAACCTGGGGGAGAATGTTGCCTTATATTTGGCCATGAAGGGGATTGGTTGCTACTGTTCTCTGAGCAATGCCATGCCTTCCCACATCTCCATGCCTTTGCACTTGCTACTCCCGCTGTCTGCAAGGCGCTGCCAAGTCTCTTCCCCAGCTGTTGCCCACCAGTGCTCCCAGTGTGCCTCTCTTACTGTGTTTCATGCGCCCAAAAGCTGGCTTTCATACTGTGCAGTGGCCTCATTGAGGTCAAGGGCTGTATCTGCTGACCGTGGTGTCTTCAGAACCCCTCAGAGCATCTAGTAGCCATTTTACCCTATGAAGCCTGAAGTGGTGGGCTAAGAGTGAACCATGATTGAGGAGGTCACCTGATTCGGACCCCAGCCCTCCAGGTCCATGTGTTGTGGCTGCGACGAAGTCCTGTGGAGAAAAAGGGACGGCATGGCCACTCTCTAAGTGAGAGAGAGGGCCCCGACCCCTGTCTGGACAGGCTTTTATTGCTTTTCTGGGTGCATTACATCAGGATGGTCCTCATTTACTATGCACAGGTTCACTGTAGGTGATTACCTTCTACAGATAACAAAGGAAAAATGTTGCTAATTGCTTCAAAAAGAAGGATGTTTCAAATGCAAGGGGAAAAGTGGTTGAACTGCTTACACTCCATCCTTGGGAAGGTTAGCTCAAATGTTAGGAAGCTACTTTAAAGATATGCAGTAAACATTTGCTGCCTCAATCCAGGGTGAGAGAGTTTTAGCAAAAGCAAGCCTCATACAGCAGTCTAGGTACAATGCAGGCCTGATTTCCCACGGGAAAACCTATCCGTGGGCATGGGTCCTGTGTGCAGAATGGTTCCCTATAGTCGCCACATGACTTACCATCAAACTGAGACCCCTTGAGAGTGAAACGGAGCACTATTGACAAGTAGGCCAGGACACTAGCATGGACCAGAATGGCCCTGGGTAAACTGGAATGCAGTCATCCTGCTAAGGTGGCTAGGGAGGCAGCCTTAGGTTTCCAGTCCAAAAATAGTTGATCAATATTTTACCCTTGGGGGGTGGGCTGGATTGGGAGTAAAAGAGAGAAAACTATACTTGAACAATGATTAAAGTTAAAAAAAGTATTTTACCCTTCACTTGTTCAGCTTACTTCCTGTTTATTCCTTCTTTTCCATTCCTCCTCCCTTCCTTATTTTCTCTCTCTTTTCTCAGTGAGACTCATAATTTCACTAAACCACAACCACTACGGTTCTCATCCTTTATTTCACAAGGTAATGTAAGGGTGAAAAGAGCCCTTTAATCCTGATGGAACATACAGTGAGTGGGGGTAGGGTGGGAAGTACCTTGATTATGGTTCTTACGTGGGATAAAAACTCAAGACTTTTTAATTTCCCCCCTTAGAAAGAGCCTTAGTGCCTCTGAACAAATGCTCAAGGAGGAAAAACTCTTAGAAGAATTCATACATGTCTACTCTGGCTTTACTCTGAAATCCGTAATGACCTGGAGGCACATTTAAGAAATAAGTTGCAGAGTTGGGCTGAATAAGATGCAGAGTTGGGCTGAGTAGAAGAAAGAAAAACTTGAATTTTGAGGAAAGGGCCCTTGCAGTGAGTGGAAGCTGCGAATCATGATGGTTAAAAGAGTAGTTCAAAATCTGACCCGTCTGGTATGAACCCTGACTCCACCACCTACTCAGTTGGGTGACTCTGCACATGTTACTCAACCTCTTTAACCTCAATTATGTTATCTGGAAAGTGGGGGGCTGTGTCACACCTATTTTATAGACTCACCATGAGGATTGAATGAGAGTGCATTTATCACTAAGCCAAGAACATACAAGCTACTATATTCATGCACATTAGCAAAATTTGAAAAATGCACTATTTTACCTGTATAAAATATTCATTCCAGGTTTAATGATCAAAGCAGTGTACTGCGAGTGCAGAAATCTGAGGGTTTTGCCACACCTTGGCCACTTTTAGACTATGTGGCTCAGAGCAGGTCGCTTCTCTTGTTTTAGCGTCTCCTCTGTGAAATGAATGAACTAGAGATGATTCCTGTTTTAAGTACTTATTGCTCTGCCACACACCAACACTCCAACACTTAGTGGCTTAAAACAATAATGATTCACTGTGTTTTCAGGGTCTTATGAACTGTCTGGGCTGAACTGGGTGGTTCTGCTGCTCTGTGTGGGGCCACTCATGCAGCTGCTTTCAGCTGGGTGCTCAGCTGGGTCCGGACCAGCCAGAATGGTGTCGCTCACATGTTTGGCAGTTGTATTTGTCAGCCCCTGTGTGAACTGTCATCCTCAAGGACCGTTCTCTCTCTACACAGCCTCTCCAGCATGATGATCAAGACTGCTTTACATGGCAGCTAGCTTCTGAGAGGGCAGAGATGGAACCTTCGAAGTTTCTTAAGGCCCAGGCCAGATGGCACACTGTGTTACTTCCACTGTGGAGTATTTGTCAAAGCAAGCAGGCCAGCCACGATTCCAGGGTTGGGGGAAAGACTCCACCTCCTAAAGACTTTCAGAGTCACATTATGAAAGAGCATGCAATATGGGAAAGATTGTTGCGACTAGTTTTTGCATCAGTCATCACAATCCCTAGGGTACAGGGTGGCTCTGACAGTCCATATTTAGACCTACATTTCTGAGGCAATCCCACTTCTTCTCAGTTTGGTTTATGGACTCTATGAATTCCCCAGTGAATGCTTAGTGTGCTCCTGGCCTTGAAACCTTCTCTGCTCTCTGTTGAGCCCCAATAGAATTTTTTTTTTTTTTTTGCTTGCCACCCAGTGTACTCTCAGCTTCCTTCCGGTAACTAAACTCCCAGCCTCCCTCTAGGGACCTGGTTACAACCCAGCTGCCATCCTGCCTGTTTCTGGGCAGTGTTGATTTAGTTGTTTCCATGTTCTTTGTACAGTCCACCTCACATTATAAATCATCTGAGGACCAGAACTGTCTGGGCTTATTTATTCAGAACAGAGCACCAGGAAGCTTAATGATTAAGACCATATTTCATCAAATCTTAGATGCCACCAATTGGAATATGCACCCTCATCCCGTATAGCCCTAAGAAAGAAAAAAATGCTGGGAATTGTAAGACTTCCCAATTTGAGAGATGTCAAAATGTGGAAGAATATGCATCTTACAGTCCATAAAACAGAGTGTAAAGATTTTTTTTTTAAATGTTGATGTTGACAAACTGTCAACCCCCCCAGACTGCTGATTCACTCCCAGGCTGAACAATGATCTAGGCTTCTTATACCTAAACTCAGACTGTTTCAAATGTCTTAGTAAGATCCTCTTGCACAATTCCCTTGGAAGTTTTTCATTGTTCAAAATAAAGTACTATTAATAAGTAGCTCTACAAACATTACTAGTGAAACATTGGAATTTTAATGTGCTGGATTCTGTGCTAAGTGCATCAAATGCACTCTCTCTCTTGATTTCTCATGATCATCTTATGAATAATTAGGTTTCTAATATTGCCATTTGCAGAGGAGACCATTGAGGCTCATAGACGTGCAGTTCCTTGTCCAAGTCCACGCAGCTGGCAAGCGGCAGAGATAAGCTTTGAGTCTCTGCCTCTGACTTCAGTGCTTATGCCCTTAACTGAGGATGTTTCTCATATAAGCAAAAGCAGGGGGAAGAACGCCTCCATTTTCCTTTATAAAATGTTCTCCTCCAATATTCTTTGCATCATATAATTTAACGTCTGCTTTTTCTCAGTCTTTCTAGGCTACTTACCCAGTTATCCCTCCAATAAGTGCTTTTACCTCCCAATCCTCATTTGTTCTTGTTCCCTTATAAATCAGTCTCCAGAATTTTAATCATTCTTGGCTCACTTCTCTAGCAACCTGACCAAAGACGCGGGCTGGAATTGCAGTCAGAAAAGGGCCCTGCAAACTTTAAAAAACAAAACACTTTTACAGTCCATCTGATCTACACAGGAAATTAGAAAACACCATATACTAAAATGGAAAAATACTCAAAATGAAAAGCGAGGTTTGCCGTTATTTAGATTCTGATTTAAACATGTTTATCCCTTATCTGAGGCTCGAGGACACTGGAAATGAGGGATCTGAAAGCTCGCTTTATAGAACTTTAATGATCTTCTCTTATTATGTTATATTACCGTTTCCTAAGCCTGTGGTCAAATACGATAGCTTTATTAAAGATGTGATTCAGTTAGAAAGGGGAATGAATTTTTCTGCCACAAGAGCACTGGTGAGAGATGAGGGAAGCCGATAGTGCTGTTGGGGGGAGAAAACTCCTGAACAAAGAAAGGGCAGCCGCCAGTGGCTCACTCCACCAGGGTTTAGTCTTCCTGCTCCTAGGAGCCAGTGCTTTTGAATTCACTGCGAAATATCCCAAGGGTGACTTAGCTTGGAGTCCACTGAGAGAAGAAAAATAAACAAAACAGAAAGGAGGTCTGGGGTTGCAACGTGGATTTGAGATAAAGCTGTTTATGTTCCCCCTCAAGTTCTTAGGTATGCAGCATCAATAAAGATAAACACTCACCTTTATCAGGCATTTCCTAAGGGCCAGGCACCATGCTAAGCACCTTCCCAGCATCCATTTGTTAAGTCGTTTAAGGCCTTCAACAACTTTATAAGGTGGAGACTATGGTCTTTTGCATTTTACAGGGGTGGAAACTGAGGCAGAGAGAGTTATTTGCCTCAACTTCACACAGTAAATGGTGGAGCCAGAATTTGAACCAATATTTGACTCCAAAGGCCGTACATGTGCTTGACCATGGCACTACACTGCTGAACCTGAACCAGCTTTTGCCAGCAGACCACGCGCCCTGGGGGCTAGTTAGGAATGGGGCAGGGGGAGCCTCTTAGAGAACCAGTAACCTGAATGCCTTCTGAGAAAAGAGGGATTTGGAAGGAAATTGTGGAGCTTCCTAACTGAAGGCTTCCTTTGAAGGGGGAGAAATGAAGCAATTTCAAAGAGTAGGGGGAGGTGAGAGGTCAAGACTAAGCCACCGTAGCTAAGCGATGCAGTAATGCAAGCCTGTCATTGCTAAAGTGACAAAATAGAATATCAGGACCCATTCGAAACAACCTTGCATAATTATTATGGAAATTAACTGCTGCTGTTTCTGAGCTGCTTTTGCCAGCTGTGTGAGGGACAGATGACATCATGAACAATCCCTGATGTAACAGAGGCTGAGGGATTGAAATTTGGGACAATTCTACAACCTTGACAGGTTAACCTCTCCGAGCCTCAGTTCTCTCATTGTGAAATGGGAATATAAAAGCATCCACTGCTCAGTGTTCTTGTGAGGACTAAGTGGTGATAACGTAGAGAAGATGCTCGGCATCATGCACAGCGCACGAAAAGTATCCTAACTAAGTGGATTCTCCCTCCTGCTCCCCTGGCAGTTCCCCCTGCTGTAAACCTGAGCCCCGTCTGTCTGGAGGGAAATACATTATTTGCCTGTGAAGAGGTGGATGTGACTATGAATAACAACCAGTATTTGTTGAGTGTCCTCTGGGTCCCAGGGAGGGTGCTGGGTGCCAGAGATACAGAGGTACCCTTGTGGGCCTTGGTTTCTTAAAAAACGAGGAGGCCTTTTCTGATTCCCAGAATACCGTAGGCCCCCGGGGATATGCTCCCAGTCACCCAGTACTGCACCTTTCTTACTCATTATTTGCAATGATTCCCACCTGTAAGCCTCCCCAAGGAAATGACTAATTAATGCCTTAAGGAGGCATGTAAAGTGATTGGAGGTAGAGAGGACCCAGGAGTAAGAGGCACTCAGGTTAGGGGAAGAGCTGGTGTGAAGTTTCAGAGTCAGCGCAGAGTGAGACGTGTCAAAGAACCAAAGGCCAAAGGGGCCCAGCTTGGCTGAAGCTCAGAGAGCTAGGGGTGATCTGTGTGAGGTCACAGATAGAAGCAGAGATGAGATTACGGAGGTCTTACCGCCCTGTTGCTGAAGCCAGCTCCTCTGGTGAGGCCCAGAGGTGACATTAGGCCTCAGGGTGGTAGAATCCTGTTTGTGTGTGTGCACGTGTGACTTTATCTTGTTCTACCCAGCCAGGGTCCAGGCAGGAAAACAAAGGCCACTCCCTACATCCCAAGGTTGAAGGGTTATAATACAGGAAGTCGTAGTTTTACTAAACTGAGGGGATGGTGGAGCCAAGGTCAGAGAAGCAGCTGATGGGGTTCAGGACACACTACCCTCAAAATAGGTCACCTTGGTGTACTGAATATCTTAGCTGAAGGAATCCGAGAAAACAGCAAGGCAGTAAGATCAGCTGACCTCCCACCTCCACACATGTACTTGTTCCCTGAAACGGGTCACAAGTCTCCCATGTGACAGGCACCCTCCCTGTGCCAGGAAGAAGACATTCTTACTACCAGCGACGGGGAATTGGGGGCCCAGAAATCTGTACAAACAAACCTTGTAAAACTCACCCTTAATCTTTCTATTACTACATCCATTTTCTACCCGTAGCCCAGATCTCTCTGTTCAATTCTTCACAAATGTGTTGTTTCTCTGCCTGGAGGTATAAAAGCTTTCTGCTCTGGTCACTTTCTGAAGTCTTTATTCTCTTGTGAAGGCTCTCATTTACATGTAAAATTTCAGTAAAATGTGTATGTTCTTCTCCTGTTCATCTGTCTTTGTCAGCTTAAGTTTTAGATCCAATCAGCAACCCAAAGGGGGTTGAGGAAAACTTTCTCCTCCCCTACACGGCCTCTGACCAACTGGTCTGGCGGCCTCCGAGCAGCGGATTCTCAAAGGTCTCGCTGGAAGACAGAGCAGACCTGCAGTTCCCTTGGAAGGAGAATGTCTTCCCCCCTCCTACCTTCCCAATGAACCTGAACCCTCGCAAGGAAGGGCGTCTGGAAAATCTAGTGGCTGGCTTCTCCCATGTGGGGCAGCCGGCAAAAGCAAAATATTTCCCTGTACAGAGATGGACTGTGCTTTACCAAATCTAAGGCACACTATTATTTTATATACCGTGAAAAAAAAAGGGAAAATGCTGCCAATTTCACGGACATTTACATTGCTCTCTTGTTATCAACAGTTAGGCACATCTCCATCTGCAAGTTGTGAAAACGTGTGTGTGCATGTGTATCGTGTATCTAGGGGGAAAGGGCCTCTTACAATGGATTTTTAAAATGATTTAAGAAAAAAGTTATATAATGGCTGTTGTGAACTCATCTTCTGGAACAGCAGTCCCCAACTATTTGGGCACCAGGGACCGGTTTCGGGGAAGACAGTTTTTCCACGGACTGGGGTTGGGGAGTGGGAGACAGGGGGCGGAGCTCAAGCTGTAATGAGAGCAGCATCCACAGACCGGGAGGAGGGAGGTCGGGGACCCCTGTTCTGAAAGATGGTGCACCTTAGGGAGACCGGGGTAGTGCTGCAGCCTGGCTCATTGTTGGGACCCAGGCACCTCAGGCACCTCGTTGGGTGGGAGCGGAAAGCCTTGCTTGCTCCTGCCCCCCGCGCTGACGGCCTTGCTTTACCTCTCGTGCTTCCCTGAAGTGACCCAAGGGAAACCGCAGACTCAGACGGAGCCGAGAGAGTTGATTGCCCTTGCTTGCCTCAAGGCCACCCTTAAGGTGTTTTCATTTTAATGTTTTACTTTTGTGTGAAATATATAACACAAACAAAAAATAGACAAAACCACCACCTAGTCAAAAAGTGGAGTGTGACTAGCAGCCCCCAGAACGCTTCCTTGTATCTGCTGCCAATCAAATTTCCTTCTTTTTCCCTGAAGGCAGCCACTCGCCTGACTGCTAACCCCACAGATTAGTTTTGCAGACTTTGAAGTTGTGCATAAATTGAATCAAACGGTAGGTTGTCTTTTGGGTCTGGCTTCTCTCCTTAACATCACTTCTGAGATTCATCCGTGCTGCATGTAGTTTGTTCGTCCTCACTGCTGTTTAGTATTCCCTCGTACTGGCGTGCCACTGCAACGCTGGGCTGCTGGGCGGTTCCCAGTTCGGGGCTGTTGTGAATGTGCTGCCATCCACATTCTAGTGTGCGTCTTCTGTGAAGACGTGTGTGCATTTCTGCTGAGCACAGACGTCCCTAGGAGTGGAACTGAACGTGTATGGCTTCAGTAGAGATAGCCCAAACTCAAGTGCTGTGTGCAAATTAAGCTTCCTTAGTCTCATCCCTCAGGAATCACTGCCCCAGAGCGTTTTCAGAGGTTTCAAGTAAGGACTTGAACCCATGGAAACATTTCTTTGAGAAAAAAAAAATTACTTTCATGACAGCAGAGGAGGCAAATATGGAGCCGACACATTCTCTCCTGCCAGAAGAAAGAGCGTGGTGCTGGCGAATATACTAGGCCAGGCCTGCAACTGAAGAACTTTCCCCCTGGAAGCATCATTTGGAAGGGTCAGCTCTTCCTTTGCCTTACTCAGCACCTTGCTACCTGGGCAAATCCAAAGTTACTAGCTTCAGAAACCTCCAAATGCATGGTCGGGTTTTGCATCCATGACAACGCATGCCTTACATACCATTTTATTTCAAACAATGAGAAACTAAACACTGGATGTGAAGCAATGTGAGGTTTCAGGTTGGAGGGTGGGGGAGGGGGTAAGACTGTGTCTCCGAGTAGCAACTTGTCAGACGGAATGCCTAATGCAATGCACTTAAGGAAAGGTGTTGATAGACTCCTTGCTGTGTGTCACGCATAAAAAATGTCTCTCTCTGCCTGTTTCTGTCAGTCTTCCCTGCCCTTGCATGCTGATTGCATCTCAGCATGTAGACTGTGTACAGACTCATACACACACACCCATGCACACAAACAGTAAACCTTGGGATGCAGCAGAAAAACAAACAAGCAAAAAAAGCCTCTTCTCTTCAGAATGTTCGACCTTACAGGCAGGAAAAAAAGTTGCAGGCGCTCACTAAATATTTGGTTAACAGAGAGTAGAATGAATGCAGCCCAGAGCTCCGCAGCAGGAAAAGGGTGACATTGGGGATTTTATTTCACTATGTGCACCAGTTTCCTTATTGTGGCTCTTAATGACTTAATTCTGTGATTCTTTATGCCCTAGTAAAAACACTTTTAACAATTAGGGGTTGTCTCTCAGAAGTTGTATTTTAAATTAATTAGGCAATGTATCTAACAGCTTCTACTGTCCGTTAAGGCCAACATGCTAGAGAGTGGCAGGTGGGGAGGTACATTCTGGTTTGTAGTGACAATGCCATTGTCTGTCTCTTTTCTGGTTTTTATTTTTTTTATAGAAGTGACAACAGCTGGTGGAACTGGAAGGACAAGAAATCAGCTGCACTGTTGAAAGGCAAACAAATGTTAGGTTCTCTCTTTTCTGTCTCCTTTCCTGTTGAAGTCACCACTGACAGGTATATGGAGACTCCCCTGGCTCCACAGAGGGAAAGCCACCCTCTCCCCTTTGCAGCAGGTGGGGCAGGAGTAGCAGGTCACAGCTCCTTATCACTTGCAGAGAATGTTACATTTGGGGGCAGGTTTTTGTTTTTCTAGTAAACACCCATAAACACACACCTACCCACAAATGTGTGAATGCCTAATATTTAGAGAATCAAGCCTGGCAGGTGGAAATGAGCCCTTTTGACAAATCTCTATTTATTGTGTTATTTCACCCACAAAGGCTAAAATGCTAACTTTGGGAATAATTTGTGGATGGGAACGTGATCATTTTTCTCAGTCAGCCAGTGGGCTCAGTTCGTTGCACTCCCCACCTAAAAATAAATTCTCTGGCTGACTGCGAACATACCGATACTTGCTGCAAGTGAAGCAAACTTATGGGGACCATTAAAGTGCCAGGGCATTGGAAAATAACAGTGAAGGGAATGCTGATTTGCATTTATGTCATAAAATAACTTGTCACCTTCAATTTATCACAGTAATTGGTACCAGAGGAGAATGTATGATGCTGATACTTGCTTCCAAGCCACCTTTCTTCACCTGGCAGTCCCTGCCTCTCCCTCTCCCAAAACAGCGATGGGTGCGCTTCCAGAGAGACATGACCTTGGACCCTTTCTATGTCCCTGGAATTTTGGAAATAATATGCATTCATTTATTCAAAGAAATCAAATGTCACAACAACCCAAGGAAGCATGTGCTGTGATTATCCCCATCTCACAGATGAGACACTGAGACACAGAGAAGTGAAGCAACATGTCCAAGGTCATATAACCAGTAAGTGGGACAGCCAGGATCTGCGCCCCGGCAGTGGGACCGAGAGCCCATGATCTTCACCACTGGGCGATATCCTGCCAGCTTGCATAGACTATAACGAACAACCTAATAAAAGCATGTGGGCGGGGACCAATACCTGGGGAAAGCATACCTCCCCAAGATCTTCAAACCCATAAGAAAAACGCAGTGAGAATGACACACCATTACCATTTTAAACCAAGACAGAGACACAGCCAGGGATAAGTTATTCCACCTGAGTTTAGCCGGTGTGGTTCGGGTGTGGCTCTCTTGATTACAGTGGAATGGTGTGAATCCTGTGGTTCTATTTCTATAGGCCAACCAATGCCAGACATGACAGGTAGTTGCATCTTTCTTTGGGAAATTCTCCAGGTCTCTCTCCATTTAGCTATTATTGGAGCATCTATATATTTTAGTTGTGTAAACAAATTGTGAATGGACTTCTCCTACCGATGAATTCTGAGGTGTCTCTGAGTGTGGGTCCCACATGTTTCAGAGAGCATGTAAATTGAGCTCCATCCGACTGCCTGGCCTAGGAACATCCTGAAATAGGGGTACTTTTCCCAGGCATTTTGGAGTATGGAGATTGTGCTGCCTTTGACGGCAGGCAGATCAAGGTTCCAATCCTCCTTCTACCATTGCAGGGCCTGGGTCACTTAGTTTACCTCTCTGAACTTTGATTTCCCCTCTGTCAACAGAAGCTTAAGGAAGGGAAGGCAAGTGCGCACACTTAGCTAACCTTCATAGCTCACTTTACAGATTATGGCAATGCACACCAAGCTCTTCCATTTGGTTCATGCTGGGTAAGTGCTCTGACTACATACACCGTACTGCTGTCTTCTTAAAAAATTAATGGTAAAATATACGTACCATCAAAGTGACCATTTTAACCATTTTTAGGTGGCATTAAGTTCATTCACAATACTGTGCAGCCATCACTGCCATCCATTTCCAGAATTTCTCCATCTCCAACTGAAAGTAGGTACCCATTGTTAGGTCGGAGTTGCTGAAGAAACCGGATGGACTCAGCCAGCTAAGGAGAACCGGGTTTGTTAGCGGGGAATAAGAGGGAAAGTGGAGCCAACCAAGGGAGGCTGGGACTTGCTCGGTTGTTCTTAGGTCAGGGTTTTTAAACACAAAAACCTGCGGTTGGGGTATCAGAGTCTGATTGGCTAGAGATGGTTGCTGGGTGAAAGCTTCATCCTTTTATGCTGGATAGGCCAACCCCAGACCCTAATCTTCCTGGGTAGGGTCTGCAGGCAGCTTCCCATGGTGCCATTTTCTCACCTGGTGATTTTCATTCCTCCTAGGCCTGCCTCGATCCAACACCCGTTAAACAGTAACTTCCCATTTCCCCTTCCCTCCGGCCCCTTGCAGTTACCACTTTACTTTCTTTCTCTATGAATTTGACTATTCTAGGTACTTCATGTAAGTAGATTCATACAACACTTGTCTGTTTATGTCAGGCTTCTTTCACTGAGCCTGTCTTCAAGTTTTACCATGTTATAGCACATGACAAGATTTCCTTCCTTTTCAAGGCCAAATAATATTCCACTGTACGTAATGCCATGTTTGTTTACCCACTCATCTGTCAGTTGACATTTGGGCTGTTTCCACCTTTTGGCCATTGTGAACATGGGTCTATAAATTCCTGCTTTCAATTCCTTTAGGTATATATATGTCCAGAATTGGGATTGCTAGATCATAAGATAATTCTCTGATTAATTTTTTGAGGCTGGATGTCTTATATATGTATACAATTTGGAATAAAAGAGGTGTTGAGTGGCACCCTGGGAGGTTCTCAGGTGCTTCTGCAGGACTCCCCCACCACCAGTTCCCAAATTACTTCAGGGACCTACAAGGCCACTCGGTAAAACCAAAAGCGTGCTACTTGCTTATTTAGGATCTCCGTGGCCTGCCTTTCCTCCCCTGTTACAGGTGACAGATTGCCAGAGCAGGGGAAAGCAATCCCAGAGATATTAGTATGCAAACCAAACAGGGAACAATATGGTTTAAAACTGTTTCTCCACTATTTTGCTATGGATTTGTGTCTGAGGGTGACACATATCCCACCCCTACCTCACCCGCTCTGTTCTCTGCTGGAAAAGGGAAGGCAGGGTTGGGGATTTTAACCCTTTCTGAGCCTGCATCAATGACTTCCTCGAAGCATTTGATATTTCAGCAGCCCCGCCTCTGAGCAGTAAGTTAGATGAGAAGCTGTCAAATCACTTGATGACTTCAATTGTTCTATAACTGACACACTGAAAAGTCTCATTATCACCAATCACTAGTGCACCTCATCCATGTCACACCTGTCAAGGCTGTACACATATCCCAAAGGCCAGCTCCAGCATCACATACAAGGAGAATCCTGCTCTCTGGTAATGCACCTCACCACCATTCGGCCAGTCCCCATGGGGCAGTTGCAGAAGATCAGAAGTCACCACTAGTCAGAAAACAAGCTCATTCATTGGATGTTGCTTTTAACCTATTGCTGATTTTAACAGACAGGTGAGCTTTTCAGAGTGAAAAGCTCTTAGTGGATCACGAGTAAATACTTAGGAGGAAGCCCTCTGAGCAGTGGAATTGCAGTTGGCCCTTCAATGGGCTCTTGCCAAAGTCTCCTACCCCAGTCACCCAGCCAGGGTTTTCTAGGAAAATCACTTCCGTCTGCTGATCAGGGGGTCTGCTTAGACGGAGGAGTCGCTGATGTGGTGTGACTATCGAGGGCTTTGGCACCAGGACTGATTATGTCATATAGGAAAGTATTTAACCTCCTTCTACCTGTTTCCTCCGCAATAAAATGAAGAGCATTTCTTTTTAAAACACGACTTTTCTTTAGGAACTTATTAGCTATATGTGCTTTCATAGATCGACTTTTAATGAGCCCTTGTTTTCTTACCTTCAAAATGGGTAGAATAACTTCTATCTCTAGAGGATTGTTGTGGAGATGAGAAAAAATGTAGGTCAATGAAACGGTTCGGAGTAGGTACTCAATAGTTGTCAGATATTATTATTTCAAGCTACCTTTCATCTTTCTGATGGTAGACAGGGCATAAAGAATCAGAATGTATATACAAAAACAAAATTGGGACTCAAAACATTTAAAATCTGTGTTGAATTCATCTGAATGTTTGAGCCTGATGCCGCCTCCCACACTCCAGGGGCAGAAGCCTGCTGTGATCTGATTCTCTCTGCCAGCACGGCAAGCGACCACCGGACTCAGTGACCAGGGATGAAATCATGGCACCTCGGCCTCACACCCTAGTGATTTTGAGCAATTTTTTATTCTCTTTGCATGTGAGTTTCCCGATCTGTAAAACAGGGATAAGAATGGTAGCTGCCTCAGATGTATTGATTCAACTAAACAAGATGATACATGTGAAATACCTAGAATGGTGCCCCACACCAGGTAAAGCGTTTAACAAATGTTAGCCATCATCACTATCCAGCAGCTTTCCCGTGCAGCTGCTGTGGTTAGAGGGGTGGACGTGGAGCTGGCTCACACTCACTTAGAATAGCTTATGGTGCGTATCTCTTCCAGTGACAGCACATTAGTTTGAAATTGGGAGTATTTACACCATGGGAATTGGCAAACATTACCCATCGGCTCTTCTCCCCTCTTCCTACCCAAACTCAATTAACAAACATTTACCAACATGTTACTGGGTGCAGAGAAACCCATGGTGCCACTAGGCCTGCCTTTCTGCAGTCCCAGAGCCAGGCAAAAACAGGGATGCCAGCCAGGTTGAAGGTCACTACCCAATCAGGCTGATGGGGAGAGGCAGATACTCTTCCGCCCTTGACTCTGTAAGTCTTCAGCCCTATGTGTCCCTGTGATTAGGTGAAATATCTGTTGTCAGAGACTGTCTTTCCAGACATCATTTCTACCCCTCCTACTTTTTGAACACTCTCTTTAGTCCGGGATCTTTCATTGTAAGCGACAGAAACAAACTGATAAACATAAGCAAAAGGAGAATTTAATGGTAGGGAATGCTACATTCACAGGCTTGAAAGAAAGTTTGATGTCAGTGGTTTGGAACAGGCAGGTCCTAGGCAGCTGTAGAAAGTTCTGGTAGAGGGAGCAACTGGACTGCCTCACCAGCTGGAATAATCAGCTTTAGTCTTTTTTTTTCCTCTTAAGACACAGTCTTGGGAGGAAGAAATCAATTGCCTGAATTGAGATCACATGCCCACTTTTTGGCTCTGTGGGGGAGCATCTAAATTTAGGACTCAAGAAAATGACCCACAACTGTGTGATTTCCCAAAGTAAACCACCAGCTCTTGAAGAGATGGCGTTCGGTGGCCACAACCGTGACCAATGTTCACTCCACCTTCTTAGCCCTCCTGGTGGGAAATGTTTTGCGGTCCCTTTATTTTTTTTTTTTTGCAAAGCGGATGGTCATGCCAACTGAACTTCACATGCATGGTCTTTCACAGAATGTGGTGGCAGCGCAGATGAGTGGAAAAAACCTAAGGCCCATCAGGCTGAAGAGAAGAATGCCCCAAAGGAAGAGATCCTTGCCTATAGCTCAAATAATCCCAAAGTTTATGGAGTTCATGAAAGCACACTTCTCCAACTGATCTCTGTGTGGCATCCTCTGGGGAAAGTCTTAAGAACTTAATCGGCTCTTTTCACCTCCAATTTCTCCTATTCCTGCCCAGGGTGATGAATGTGATGGTGGCTTTGATGACAGCTTTGCAGAATCTCTGGGGATCTATAAACCTGGGGTGGCGTCCTAGGGTGATTTGTTTCCTCCGGGCCTCTGTCCATTTCTCCAGGCACCGACTATGCACTCCGCAAAGGCTTTTGTAAACCTGTCAGCAGCACTGCCGGGCCAAGGTGTGCCTTTTCTAGTTTCAATTTCTTTTTCCTTCTATTCCTCATTGTACTTGATTTAGAAAGGTTTTATCTTCTTTAGCTCATTTTTTTTTAACAGTGTTATAGATGATGGCCTCGTTTCTTTCACACTGGCTGGGTAATCTTTCTTTAGCAGCAGACCACGGTGGCTTTTTTTTTTTGTCTTTTTGAGGAATATGCTAAGAGATAGGCTCAGGAAAGATCAATAATGAACCACCAAAGACATACAGAATCTGCTGTTGATAGAATGGGTCGTGGGAAGGGGGTCAACAAGTAAGCTTCTCATGAACTATGGTATTATGTGACAACAACACAGACAGCACTGGGTGTCCTCTAGTGGGATTAGTAAGCTCAGAATATTTTATTTTACAGCCACCTTTGATTCGGGTAGAAGGAGGTAGAAGAGGAGCCACTCATCTGTCTGTGCCTTCTTTATTTTGTCCTAACATGTCCCTGTTTCTTTAATATGTGCTAGGCATTTTTCTAAGTGTTTTGCATGTGTTGACTCATAAAAGGTAGGTCTCATTATTTTCTGTATTTCCCAAAGAGGAAACTGAGGGTCAAAGGGCTTAAATACTGCCCTTGGTCACAGAGCCAAAAAGTGGAAGAGCCAGGATTAGAACCCAGGGAGTCTTGCTTCAGAATTGGAGTCTTTACCACTATGCTATAGTGTCCCCCTATAGGGAAGGGGCTGTGTTATCCATCTCCTGTTCTCTGTGCATGGCACTTAGCTAGTGCTCGCTCAACTTTGCAGACTCAAATTCTGCAGTTCCCCTTGTGGGACCACATTCTCTAAAACACTGGCCTTCTTTCCTTTTTGAACAGTAAGCTCCTTCTCTCAGGGCTTCAAACCTGCGATTTCTTCTGATTGAAACTCTTTCCACTTTGCCCTCTACGCTGGCTGACTTCTACTCATCACTCTGGTCTCTTTAAATGACACATCCCTCCCCTATTAACACTTTCATACTTCTACATGTTTTCCTGTCATCCCGTTTACTACAATAACCATTGGTTTCATGTCTGTCTCCTGTGCCAGACTCTACACTCCAAAAGATCAGAGACCATGTCTCTGTAGTTTACTGACCTGTCCCCACCACCTAACACCATGCCTTACCCAAAACAAGCAGGCAGAAAATATTCATGGGATAAAAAGATGCTCAGTGTCTACTTGCCACAAACATGAATGCTTTGAATAAAGCAGGGGGACCAAAGAAAGGCCTTAGGATCACAATTCCCTTGTTTCCAGGAATTGGTACCACTATACCTTCCACCCAGAGGGTGTTATTCAAACTACAGAAGGAGCAATCAGAACTTACTGTTGGACTTAGTGCTCAGGCACAGGTCCAAGAGGCTTCCTGATTGATGGTCCATGTGTTAACCTTTTAGTGGCTGAATCATGGAAGGCTGCAGGGGGTTGCTCAGGAGAAAGACTGGGCTGCTTGGGAAAGTGGGAGAGGCACTCAGGACTCAGGGCAGCAGGCATTTAACAACCCAGCTGGAGGTATTTCCACAGTCTAATAACCAACATAACTGTGCTGATACAGACGACCCATAACCTGGGCCATGAGCAGTCACTTGAAAATAACCCAACGGGGACTTCACATGGAGCACCTACTTCTGAGATGCTAAATGTGGGAGCATTACAATAATTCATGTGGTGTGAATCACGCACCCAGGATCATGGTATCAAAGATACATACTTTATGTGGGATCAGGTCAGACTGGCTATATTATAGGAAGACTTTGGATGGGACTCAGTTACAAACAGATGGAAGAGAAGGGAGCCACATAGCATTTTCTGGACATCTTTTATTCTCTGGATGTCTTGAAATGGCAAAGATGCTTAACTTCTTCCTTCATTAGCATTTCTGATGTTGTTCAGAGGTCACTAGAAATGGACTGAGTAAACGATGAAGCCAAATGTGCTGGCCCTGGGAACGCGAGGTTGACACTCACGTGTGACGGTGGCAAAGGCTTTGTTTTCTTCACAAAGAGGATGGCGGAGTCTGCTTATCAGTGTCAAGGGGCCAAAGATTAAGGGGTGATGGCTGAACTTGGCATATTTGAAAGCTGTTGCGGAGGCAGGAAGCCAACTGCAGATGGAAAGTAATTTTCCCTGAAGTTACTTGACCTTTCTTTAATCCTGAGTGTAACCCACAGGGGCGCTAGCTTTTTGCCTGCAATGTGGCATTACTTTTGCTCTGTCTGATGATGAGCGAAGGTCAGTCTGAGGGCTAGATATTCCAGAGGCAAAGTCTGCCCGTTGGCCGCTCTACTGATGTGAGTTTTTTAAACAATCCCTTCTCATTCCCCTTTACTCTTTTTCCCCCCAATATATTCCTTTTTTTTTCCTTTTAATCATGTTCCTGGTTTATATCTCAAACTTGCTAGTGGCAAACAGAACAGAATTTGTTCTTGACTTCTGACTCACTTGTTTCATGAATTATTTCAGGTCAAATCCTATTAAAGTAAATGTCTCCACTGTGGGGAAATCTCTCTGAATAGGGAATCTAGCCCTCAAGTCAGGGCCAGCTTATTCCAAGCAGGATTTGATAGCAGGGTGGAGAGAGAGCTCAGGTGGACGTTGCTTCTAGCAATAAGGCAAATGACCTAAAATCCTCCCCTGTATAAAACACCTATAAATGTTTTATCAAATATAACAAACATCTTTGTAAATGCAGAGCTGAGCTCATGAAAATGTAAGGAATATCCCCATGGGTCCAAAACAAAGAGAGAATTAAAATCAGAGTGATAGGTGTGAGCTGAAACTAGGGCTGCCTTGATTGTGTGTGTGTGTGTGTGTGTGTGTGCGCGTGCTCGCGCGCTCACACATGTTGGGGGAGAGAATCTTTATATTAAGATGATTTGGGAGGGGAGTTAGATCTTTTCCAGCCAAATATGCTGCCCATGGAAATAAAGGGAGGACCCGCCGAGAAAAACTCTAGCCTTTCAGCACAGGTGAGAGGAGATTGCTTGTCTTAGCCTAAACTCTGGTTAGGGAGAAAGAAGTCTCCGGAAGGATTCCTATCGTCATGTATGTTTAGTATTTAAATTTATGCTACCTGCTAAAACCTCGACTCCCTGCAAAAATAATTAATATAAAAGTGAACCAGTTTTGGCTTTAACCCTGGAGGGCCTGACACGAGGCAATGAAAATCTCTTGGGAAGGACAAACCTTCAACCCAAACGAAATGGGAGCCACACAGACATCTGGATGAATGTGAGTTTAGAGTCCAAAATAACAAAATACAAAGCTCCAGTAAGTCAGGTTGCCCAATTTAGGAAAACAAAACAAAATAAGACACCAAGGTGACTTTGAATTTCAGATAAGCAACATCATGAGTTTTAATATAAGCATGTCCCAAATACTGCACACAATTGACTTATACTAAAAATAGCTTATTATTATGTATCTAAAACCTGAAGCTAAATGGGTGTGCTGTACATGGCTGGGCAACCCCATATGTGTAAAACAGGAGACACAACAGCAGGGTTAGACTGCCCCAGAATTTCAAACACTGGAGCAATCAGATGTACACTTTTAGATAATTGAATACATCTTGAAAACATAAGAAAAGAAGAACCAAGTATAACTTTGCAAGGCAGTTCAGCAACCTCTTGCAAAACTGAGTGTACTCTTATGATACAACCCAGTCATTGCACTCCTTGGTATTTACTCAAGGGAAATGAACACTGAAGTCCACGCAAAACCCTGCACGTAAATGTTTTTAGCAGCTTTATTTATAATTGCCAAAACTTGGAAGTCGCCAAGATGCTCTTCAGTAGGTGAGTGAATTAGCTGCAGTACACTCAGACAGTGAAATATTAGTCAGCACACACACCAAAAAAAGAGCTATCAAGGCATGGAAAGACATGGCAGAACCTTAAACGCACATTGCTAAGTGAAAGAAGCCAATCTGAAAGGTTACGTATTATATGGTCCCAACTCTATAACATTCTGGAAAAAGCAAAACTGCAGAGATAATAAAATGATCGGTGGTTGCCGGGGGGAAGGAGGGGTGAATAGGTGGAACACAGAGGGTTCTCAGCACAGTGAAACTATCCTGTTTGATGCTATATAGTGGCAGATACGTTTCATTATACATTTGTCCAAACCTATAGAATGTATACCCCCAAGAGTGAACCTTAGAGTAAATATGGACTTTGGAGGATGATTATTTGTTAATGTGGGTTAATAGATTGTGACAAATAAACCACTCTGGTGGGAATGTTGATAATGGGAACTTTATGCATAGGTGGGGCAGAGGAAGTACATAGGAGATCTCTGTACCTTCTGCTCAATTTTGCTTTGAACCTAAAATTTTCTGTCTTCCTCACTAGACTCTATGCTCCATGAGGGCAGGTACCTTCAGTAACTGGCTTGCCATTGAATCTACAGAGCCTAGCACATGGCCTGGGACTTTTTCGGAGGCACCTTGAAAGTTAGATTCTTCAGGTAGAGAAAAAAAACTGGAAGTTAGGGATGAGATTTGTTTTTCAGGATCGCTGTGCATGCAAACACGGTGTTTTTCTAGAGTTGAAAGGACTCTAGAGAACACCTAGTGTTGCCATTGCTTTTCCAGATGAGGAACGTGAGGAGTGCATCAATTGGCTGAAAATCTAGGACGATTAAGTGGTGGAAGTCAGGCTCAAACCCAGTTTTGCCAGTTCCCAATTGACACTGCTTACATTCTGTCATGTTGACTTTAGGCTCAAGCTCATGGCTGTGTAAGTGAAAAAACCCAGACAGGAAAGGACAAATATTGCATGCTTCCAGTTACAGGAAATATGTAGAATAGGCAAATTCATGGAGACAGAAAGTAGATTAGAAGTTACCAGAAGCTGGGGGAAAGGAGCAATGGGGTTATTGCTTAATGATGAGAATTTTTGTTTGGGGTAATGAATACGTTAGGAAATAGTGGCGTGGCTGCGAAACATTCATAGTATCATATCACCGAATTGTACACTTAATAATGGTTAAAATGGCAAACGTTAGGATGTGTATTTTATCACAACTACAAAGAGAAAAAGATCCTGGCGGTGGTCATTCCCACTCGCTTTGCTTCTCCAGGCCATTTGTAGGATGAGGACAAAGACCTTAATGGGCATTTTAAAAAAGTACATTGAGAGGAAGGTTTACAACAGGCAGAGACAAATGCATGATGTAGGACCATCAAATAAAAAGTGACACTTCTCTATTATTAGCCTGCAATTTCTCAGCAAAGTAAAATCTATGAGCTGACACTGGAAAAATGCCAGTTCCATACATGAGCTATTTAATTTTTCTGGGTAGGGTGTAAAATAACTGTTAAAACTATAAAAGATACCATATGGCATCAAAGAAAGGGGGAGGGAAGAGTTTTTTCTGTTGTTGTTGTTATTTGATGAATAGTTTGTTCTCTACTCTCCTGAAAAAAAAATAAAGGTGCCATTAAGAGAAAAATTCTGAAAGTGTCAAGAAGACATATCCAAAATGGAAAGAAAGTTGAAAAGATAAATACAACGAGCATTCCTTTAACTGTATTGGGTGGAGTCCTGCCGAGAAGAAAAACCCCAGCGAGGCGGCGCTGAGACGCAGTTTATTGATGCAGGCTCCCCCGCAGCAGGACACAGACAGAGAACTTGGTAAAACAATCACATAAAAAAATTACGACTCTTACATCTGATCTTTATGACTACACAGAAAAGAAACTGTCCTCTGGAGTTGTCCGTAGGCTACGTTGAGGCAGGGATTCAAAGAATGCATTTTTCCCTTCCCAAGCCCCACAATCGCACTGTTTGCTCACACATGGTCAGAACGGACCGAAAGTAAAGGTCTCACATTCAGGCGACTTGAAAGATGTTAAAAAAAAGCCCCTGTATGAGATTTCGAGCATTTCTTCCAATTGCATTTTGAAAAATCACTTCTTTTGTTTTTAAAGAGCATACACAATTGTAATCGGTATTCCCTTTGGGGGGAAATTGTAGTAGGTGGTAAAATGGTTGTAAGTGGAATCTCTCTAGAATCTCAGATCTGGAAAGGAGCTTACCGATCGTCCAACCTACCCTGGTGCTTTGCACAGTGTGCACTGTGCCACACCCATGAATTGAAATCAGTTTAGCATTGGGAGGCAGAGGAAGAGGACAAATAGAACAAGATTGAATTGAGCATTAAAAGTACGTGGCATGTACTGCTTTGTGAGACTTTGGTTTCAGCTGTATGAGTGTGCATGTGTGTGTGTGTGCCTACCTGTTGGGTCACAATGCAGTCTGTGACTTACTGTAAGTCTTGGTAAAACACACACACACACACACACACACACTGGAAAGTTACCAGTCAAATCAAACACCTCCTGTTCCTGGTAAGTCACCTGGAGCCAGAGAGGGGGAATCACGTGACTTTCCCAAGTCACACGTGAGTCAGAAGTAGCTCAGGTCTCTTGACTCCCAATGTCCTCTAATGATCAAAGCAAGCTTGCAAGTGGGTGTCAACTCTGCCCTGGGCTTTCCAGACCCCCTTGACAGCTTCACTCTACTCTCTTCTGGAGCAATTCCTGTGTTTCAGCATCAAATGGACTCCTCTTTCTCCTCATCTAGTACTACTCCAGACCTTACACCATATAGGATCAGCGGTTCTGTGGGCTGGGGCGGATGTGTTGGGGGACAAACAATGAGTGCCCAGGCTGAGATCATCCATGACTACTGGGTAGCTCAGATGGTGCAAGATCCCACAGTTCCCTGCAGTCAGTAAGCCACATGAGAACTTGAATCACAGCCTCCCTGTGAAAAAGAGAGGGTGCATGTCAAGACTTAGACTGAGGGCATTCTCAGAAAGGAGACAACTGGCTGACAACAGTGGGCTTTAGGTAATTCCTGCCAGGCTCAGGCACTCTGCTGGTCTTCCTGAGCCAAGATGGAAGGAAGCATGTAGAAGGTCTTCTATGACTGCAGAGTACAGGAGGGTTGTGAAAGAGGGTCCTGCCTGGGACTCCAAGTGCCTCTGGTTTTGACTTAGAGGAGAGAACTATCGGGCCCACCAGTAAACAAACACTTATATTACATTTACTATGTGTCAGGCACTGTTCTGAGAATATCACAAATATTTACTCGTTTAATCCACATAATGAACCTCTAGGCCTTAGAGGGCCCTGCTAGCTGCAGTCCAGGCAGAAGGTTGAGAAGTGTTGAGATGTGTTAGAATAATTTGTTTTTCTTCCTAATTCAGGAGGGCGAGTACTCTTAATAGAGTTTAGAACTATGTCATTGACAATGTGAATTAATCAAGTCAAATCCAGGGAGAAGAGGTCAACTGCCTACTTTCTCTTGGCAGAGGAATTGGGAGGATTGCTCTTCTTGCAAAGATTCATCACTTTTTGATGCTTTCCAGAAGTGGTGATGAATTCGCAAGGAGCTATCTACTTTTTTTTAAATCTCCTCATATATTTGTGGTATAGCTCCCTTGGTGCAGGGAGTCTGCTTAGATCCTGAAACAACCCACTCAGGCCCGAATAGAGGTCAAACCTGTGCCCTTGGCCTTTTGATCCAGGACTTTCCATAGCGCTGGATGAAGTCCTCAATCATTTGCTGAATTAGTTTATTAACACACTTCAAAAACTGAACCTGACTTTGAACACTTGTAGGCTCAGTTTTGATGATGAAATTAGGAGAAGTGTACCAAAGTGCAAGAAAGGAAAGAGCTTTTTCCACCCCGCCTAAAGATAAATAGGAAGTAAGGGGTTTTTTTGGAAGTACTTATGAGGTGCCCTTATGTTTTATATGTTAACATTTAAATCCCACAATACTCTGATTGAATCTCCATTTCCTAGAAGAGGGAACTAAGTTAAATGACTTGCTGAAAGTGAATAGGTGAGGGGCAGAATTCAAAATACAGTCTCTCTGCAGAACCCATTACTCTTTCCACATCATGCTGCACACTGGAGGGCATTCCCCTCTTCATGTGAAAAATGAGTTGGCCCTAGTGGCATCCACTGACCATGGCGAAACTTTAATTGATCTTTCCATGCCACAGACTACTGATTATCCATGTAGAATAAGCAACAGGGAAAATCTGTCCTCTGTAATTAAGACTCGGTTCCCTTAACAACTCCACCATGTAATTAAACTTATTTCTTAAACAGGCAGATACGATTCGCCAAAGGATCTAAGAAGTCATTTAAATTATGTCTAGTTTCTTGCTCTGGGTTAACCCTGGTCAAGCCTGGGCTTGGAACTGAAGTTTAAGGAGGAATGTGGAGAATGCCGTTGGCCCAGAACTCACCGGCACAGAAGTTCTATGGGAGTCAGGGCGTATTTCCTGCACAGTCTGTGAAACTTCTGACTTATCTCTGCTCATCGTTTTCCTCAATGAACATGTTGGGTAAACATGCAAGTTGCTGAATAGTTACCCTTTTCTTGGAGCAGCCTCCGTTGACTTAGGCAGCAAATCTCACACAGTTATTCATTGATTATCAGGAATGGAAAATGTTTCTTGTTTGGAAGGTAATTATCAGAGATCTCACACTAACAATGTTTTGAAAAACGCATGTATTTGTTGTTATCAGTACATTGTGGCTGTATTGTGAAAAAAATTTGGCTGTCACCACAAAGTTTATAGATTATTTTTTTTTCAGTTGAGATAAGATTTGGCTTAGCAGAAGGCATTGAAAACATAAGAATGGCATCAAATAGTAGTTATATTACATGCAGTGTTGTAATACACAGTGAGAAGGGAACCCATGGAGATTTCATATCTTCGGGAGTCTATCAAACTCTAGGTTTATAAATGCTAGTCAAATGAAAAAAAATTAAAATAAACAAAAGCTGCTTTGAGTTAAACGTCATTAAATCAAAAGAAGATAATAGGCAAGATCACTTGGCCCCAGATATCAAATAAAATGCCAAGATAAAAGACCAGTGGGTTGTCCAACAAAAGAGCCACCTTTCCCCTCCCCCAGGGGTCAAAAGCAGTTTAAGGCAATCCAAACGTATTTTCTAAATTTGCAGTACCTAAGAGCGAGCCCAAATGTCAAACACAAAGTACTGCACACTTCCACTGTCTCACAATGGCTGCTTGGAGGGGGAGCATGCAATTAGTACCTGGAAACCCACCCCCGCAACAAAACAACACAGTACAGTCTCCTAACAGAAGTGGATGATGACTCCAGATGTGGGAGATTACGATCTCCTGGATGCAATGGAATTTATGCCAGGAAAGCAAAGAATTAATGAATGACTTTCCCTACTGGTTTGCAACGAGTTCAGCTTCTTATTTATTATTCGTACTCATTGCGATGCATGGTAATTACAATGCTGAAAATAAATGTGCAACATGTGACCACTGTAGTTAAGTTTAAAAAGGGGGCATTTGTCATTTTGGTTTGCACATCTGGTTCTATCATAGCTGCCACATGATTAATATAGGAATGTATTACAGTGAAATCCCTTTATATCAAAGTTTTATTTTCCAGGAAATAGAATACTTTCCTTCCCTCTCTCTACCTTCTCCCACATTCTAGGCTGAACTCTGAAATTTGCAGCACGAAGGTTCATTGCTGTGAGAACAGGGAATCTGTTCTCTCTTTGTTCGCTTCTGTTAAGTTCCATAGTTACAAATGGGGTACATATGCATCCTTTGTTTCAAAAGCACACCCACGAGGGGGAAACCCCAAAGCTCATTCTAAAACCAGGCAGGGCATCAGATACCTCAAACACTTAAAACCACAGGAACTGAATGGTAAATTTTAAACTCCCTTTTATTGAAATATAAGTTTGTTTAGTATATTTACACCACACTTTATGCACATATATACATACTAGGCAAATTTCGTCAAATAAAAAAAGTTTTTCTTATTACAAAATTAAAATAAAAACAAAGTAAAGTGCATGAAACTGATTTTTTTTTCTTCTGCTGAACATCATCATTGTCAAAATTTTGGTCGACTGGGGGAGGGGAGAGAAATTCATTATGTGACTCAGTGCACACAGCCAGTCAGTCCCTCATTTGCAGCCTTCAGGCCAAAAAGACAGGCGGTGAAGAACAAGTCAAATACACAGTCAGGGTCTGCGGGGCTCCCTGGGTTCTGGAGGTCCTGACGTCTTTGTCCTATCCGGATCCGTTCCCCAACTCCGTACGGTGATCTCACCACCACCAGCTGGAACAAAGGGAGAAGACAGGAAGGGGGCTCCACCAGCCAGTGTCACGGCCGCCTCCGGGCCGCCAGAGCTGCGTTTGGGAGGAAACTGCAGAATTAGCTCAAAGGCTCAGACAGAAGTTTTCCTTTTTGGGAAAGGGGGAGGAGGGCAAGGAATGGGATGCATCTCCCACAGAGACGGCCACCGGGGGGCCAAACTCGGCAGCCAGTTTCTTCCGATCCAAACTCCCTGCTGGCGCAGAAAAATAATCTTTTAATAGACTGGGTGGAAGGGATGTTATACTTCTCACCTCGGTGAGTTCTCCCAGAACTTTGAAAGGAAACAGCATGAAACTGAAAGAAAGGGGCAGGTGGGTGAAATGGAAGTTTTTTTTTTTGCCGCCTTCTCCCTCACGCCACTGGCTGGGCGTTGGCCGGCTGGTCCTAGGCGGTGGTAGAGGCGAGAGCCCTTTCACCATCACCCACTCCTCAGCCAGGGATCTTTCTCTCTCTTCCTCAGGATAATGCTAAGTCCCAGGTCGGCGGCCGTACTTGGCCTTACAGTGCAAAATGTGCTTGGCGAGGAAGTCGAGGCGGCGCTGCAGTAGCTGAGCGTGGGGGTCGGCGAGCTCCGCCAGCTCCGGGAAGCGAGGCTCCTGGTGCTGATAGAGGCGCAGCAGCCTGGCGGCCGCGTCCTGGCCGCGGTGCAGATCCAGGACGCGTCGCGCTGTCCGCTCTCGGAACACGCACACCGACTGCAGCAGTGGCTCATTATATTTGTCCCACATGCCCGCTACCCGGTAGCCGTGCACCAAGCCCGCCTCGTTGTCCAGAAAGACCAGCGCCCCGCCGGGGCCGCGGTGCAGGTTGCTAGTGGCGCGCTGCATGACGCGCGGGTCCCACTGCAGGCTGAAGAGGTTGCTGACCAGCCGGTCGAAGTTGGCCGTCAGGTAATCGAACAGGATCAAGTCGGTCCATTGCACCAGGTCCACCAGCTCCGCCTGGCTGCGGTTAGCAAGCTCGTCCCCGGCGGCGCGCAGGGGCCGCAGATGGCCGTCCTCCGAGCGCCAGGGCGCAGGTACCACAACGTCAGTGAGGTTGGGCAGCCAGCTCGTCAGGCTTACCACGCTGCCCTCCGTCCAGTGCGCCGCACGAAGCTCCTCCTGCACCTGCGCCCACTGCGCGCCCCGAGCCTCCACCCGGGCCAGTGCCAGCGGCGGCACGTGGCGTTGGAGGCCCAGCAGACGCGCCAGGTAGTAGGACAGGGCCTCGCCCTGTATCTGCTCGGGGTTGATGCCGTAGCGCACGCAGGCACGGGTGCCGTCGGGGAAGAGCGCCAGCCGGTTGGAGCTGCGTCCGCATCCCCCGCGCTCCAGGGCCACCACCCGGGCTCCGCGCACCGTCTCCAGCCACGCCGCCGCTTGGGCCTCCGAAAAGCCCCGGGGCACCTGCTCTTCCAGGCCGGGGCTCCAGAAGATGCCGCCGTGCACCACAGGGCGCTCCTCCAGCCGCGGCCGCCTGGCTGGCACGTGCCGCCTGCGCTTGTCCCGGGGCTGCCGGGGCGGACCGTCTACGCCGGCCGCCAAGGTGAGCAGAGACCGGAAAGTTTTCAAGGAGCCGCCGCGGGCGTCCCGCGCCAGGAGCGGGGGCTGGGGAAAGCGAGGCGCGGATTTTGGGCCGCTGCTCCCGGGCGGGTGCGGCAGGATTCCGTCTTCGGGCGGCCCGGGGATGAGCAGCTCAGTCCGCGGCGGCAGGAGCCCGCCCCACAGCGCCAGCAGCGAGCCCAGCACCAGCAGCCAGAGACCAGCGGTGGTGGCGGCGCTCCGCATCCTCCTGCCCATGCTCCGGCTGTGCTGGTGCTGCCGCCTCTTCAAGCCGAGCCCGGGTGCCCGGGTCCCGGCGGCGAGGAGGGACCGGCAGCTTGCTGGCTCCGGGGCTCCGGACGTCTCAGCCCCATCGCGGCTGTGAGCCGGTGCGGGGCTCTGCCCGGCGCTGGGAACTCGCTCCGCCGCCGCTTCCCAGCTGCTTTTGTATTTCGCTGTGAGACCCTCCGGCGGGCTCGATTCACAGGCGTCCGGACCACGTGGGAGAGAGGGGGATCCCCCCTCCCCTCCTCCGCTGCGTTCCCCGCCCCCCACTCCTCCGCCCCCTTCTCCTCCTCTTCCCCTTAAAGCGGCGATGGCTTCTTCCAAGCTGAAGACCCGGCCCCACAGTGGGTCGGGGATTTAGGGACGGGGAAGAAGTCCAGCGGGCGGCGCCCACGCCGGGGCGTCGGAGGGGGCGGTACTGAGCTGGGGTCGGGCGGTTGGGAGAGTCGCGCCCCCGACGCTCGTGGGGGTTGGAGCGGTCGCGGGGGTCTCTAGGCCTGGGCAGCGTCTGGCCTCCTCTACACTTCAGACCAACCCTCACGGTGCTCTGGGTGCTGCCGGGCGAGGATTAGGGCGGGTCCCTCGGCCTTCTTCGTTTCAGGCGGTGTGATTCACTCTGCCTTATGTAAACCTCTGGGAATTTCGCCGAGCCACCGAGGAATGGACTCCAGAGGGGAGAGGAATCCGTTTGGAACCGACACCCACTTTCCCGGAGCGTGCTCGCCACCACCGGTCCCTGCGGCTTTCCCAAGGCACTGGCAGGGACTTAAAGCTCGCTGTGCAAGTAGAGCACCTAGGTCAGCGTCAATTCATTCGTTCACCGGCTCAACAAAGCTCCTGTCCTCGGTTCTGGTCTCAGTAAAATCCACAGATCCAGGGTCCTGGACTCATGGAGCTCACCTTGTAGGGGGATGTTCAAGTTGCTATGAGAGGCTTATAACCCAGGATCTGACCTAGTGTGGGGTGGAGGGCTGGGTGTGTGGGGGGGAAGGGGTGTCAGGGAGGATTTCTCTAAAGAAATGGTACTATTCTATGAGGAAACAGGCACAGAACAGGGATGATGTTTGCTGAAGATCCCACAATTAGCAAGAGGAGAAATTCAAGTTCAAACTCGGGCCTTCTGGCAACATGCCACTTGATTTTCCCTCCATGTTTTTATCAAGTTGTTAGTATTTCTCTCTCTCTTTTACTAACTGTGATTTAGTCAATCACTTTATTACCGAAATGTGATTTTCAACTCAACGCGTAAAGAAAATCTCTATATTGCATTTGACTTAATGCTGTAATGATTTAAGGGAAAAAAATAAATAATTGGGGGAAGGGTGGAGGAGCAAAAACTAAGAAAACAAACAAATGAATAACAAAACAGCAAACCACGTTGTCTCGCAGGCACCTTTGGTGCAATACCAGGAAAGCTCTTGGGTAAGAAGGGGTGCCCCTCCTTCCCTCTCTGTACCAGAGTGTGTTCCAGACCCAAACCCCAATTCCCAGGTAAGACACATGATTGCTGGTGGTGGTGGGTTCCACCTCCTGAAAGCAGGAGTTTTAAATGTCTCCTTACATGTGTTTCCTTCTCTCCTTTTATCCCCCATCAGCTGCACATGGGGGTTTCAACTGTGTTAGGTCACCAGCTGGCACTGAGTATATTTTATTCACCAAAGAATGAACGTTCTGGAGTTGTAGGGCAGACACCCTAATGTCTGTGCCTGAGCCGAGGCATCAGACCACACAGAGGGCCTCCCGGCGCCCACTCAGTATACCCTGAGTGTTTCCATATTGATCTTTGGTGCATCTGTTCTGCATCACACAGTGGCTATATCATTGCCTTTTTATAGATCTTATCTGATGACGAGATTACTATTGCTCCCATATGGACACATCAAAACGTGTTCATTCATTGAGGGGTGCTGTCTTCCCGCTCTGTGCAAGCTCCCTACCCTAACATTCCCTGGAGGGCAGGGACTGTGTCCTCTCACCTTTCCGTTTCTCTTAACAGCTACCACGGTATATCATACTAAAGAGGGGCTCAATAAATTCCACTTCATTTTTTGTCTTTTTGTTGTGACTTCCGCTGAGAATTTTTTTCCCCCCTTTCTTTCCCCAAAGGCATTACTTTCAACTTGGGTAAACTGTAAGCAAGATCTCCACCTTGTGGGCATAAGTAGAATATCACCAAATTAGAGAAAACGGAGTATAATTTTAATGGAACAATGAATGGTTTAAGTTCAATTCTGAGAATATTACATGGCTACCATGGTCCACGCCGTGTCCTAGATTCTATGGGGAAATCCCAAGTAGTTGGGGTCCCTGTCTTTTTAGCTGTTAACGACAACTACACATAACGGCAGGGATGGGTCACTGTGAGCTCCAGGAGGACTCTGTCACTGCTTTGTGGTTGCCTGACCACATCAATGTGTGGCCCTTAGTGGTGTTCATTAGCAATTTTCTGAATAAATCATTGGAATGTGAGTGATATGACGCTCTGCAAGTAGCATATATGAAATCTTTTTTTAAAACGCCTTACTACAAAAGGATACAAAATAAGAATGAAAAGGAACACATATCAGTGAAGCTTCTGCTTAATGTAGGAGGGAGCACATGAATTTTCATCTGGGCAGGATGGCCTCGGATCCAGATACCCTGGCTCCTGGAACCTGCCAGTCACATGACTGGTACCAGTGAAGAACCTGCGCCTTACAGAAGTCGGCTGAGATCTTCCACCTGAGAAGACAGACTGACTCGACCGTGGAACCTCTGGCAGGACTGAATGCACAGAGTATCAGACTAGGAAGCACTGACAGAGGCTTGAACAAGTTCATTGACATGCAGCATTACAGAAAACCAAGGGAATAAATCAAAAGCAAAAAAACAAAAGACAAACCCGACATGGAATGCTGTTTTAAAGTGGCGTTTGGTTATTTTAGACTGTGTTTTAACACGCTCCTCTTTTTACCTGTTGGAGGAACACACTCCTGCTCCCCGTCACCCCTTGGTCTGAGGACACCCCAGCACACACCCGTGGTCAGGCCACTGTGGCTTCCGGGGTAGCACAGCTCATCATGGTGTGTGACCTTGGTAACTGTCCTTGGTCCCATCTGCCCCTCTGTCCGTTGCTTGGGGATGAGGCAAGGTGCCGCTTATCTGTCACTACATCGGTGCTGATTTTCACCTTGAAAACTTTCTTAATATAATTCCTCAGAGCTTCTCCCTGAGCCTCGACTTCCAATTGCCTCAGAGGTTTTCACGGTCTTGTTTGAAGAATGAACTGGTTCATACAATAGTGCCTCCCGAGGAAGAGAGAGGAGGTGGGATTCAGGGCTGGGAGCAGGGCAGCAGGCTTGGGGTTGGAACATTTTCCAAGTCTGGTGTTTCCATTTTCTGGCTGTTTCCTTTCTGGCTAGTCATTTCTCTGCGCTGCGTGTCGGTTTCTGCACCTGAGAAATGAGGACAGAAAATCTTACCTCATACTGCTGCTGTGACATTCTAGCGAGATATTAATAATCATTACAGCATTCATCATCACAACATTAGCTGCAGACACTTACTGAGTGAGTGCTTGTGGTGGGCTTGGCCTAGGACTTTAACCCTCCTAACAGGTGTTATTGTCCCCACTTCGCAGATGGGAAGACTGAGGCTTCGCCAGTAACTGACCTGAAGTCAAGTAAGTGGTAGGGCTGAGATTCCAGAATGATGGGCACACAACTCTCAACAAATTGTAAACTGATAGGAAAATGTCGGACGTAAAATTATTGCATTAAATCAAAGTAGACTCAACTCAGATTAAATGTTGATTTGAAATGTTCTCTGGGGTTGCTACTAGGTGAGATGGTTAAGAGCATGAACTCTGAAGCCAGATTGGCTTTAAAACAAACCAGGTGTGTGACCTTGAGTAAATTACTTGGCCTCTCTGGGTCTCAGTGTACTCAGCTGCAACATGCAGTAATGACAATGTTATTGGTATTACTAATACTAATTATAAGAATTACATAACATCTCACAATTAATAGTAATAACTAATAGTTACAAATCCTATAGCTTATTATTGTGGTGATTAAATTAGTCCCTCTTAGGTGCTGGAATGGCTGTCAAAGGGCTCGCTATTATCATTACTCCCTTTTCTTCCTGTGTCACTTTCATTGCCCAGATGGGGTCTCCTCCTTTTCTTGTTGCTGTCCTCGAGCAAGCATTACTTGGGTCTTGAGAGACCGAATAAACTGGTGTTCCTGCCCACGCTCCCCTCTTTATGCCCAGATGGGCATCTTCTCTGAAAATTTTGCTCTTGTCCCTCCCCATGGAGCTGGGCCAGCGAGACCCTGCCGAGGTTCCTGGGGCAGCCGTCCTGGAAAGCCAGAGCCTCCAGCCAGCCAGCCTTGAGCAGCTGCCTTCCTCCTCTCACTACTCTGCCTCCTTCAGTCAGTACCAGGCTTTCCTGGGTCTTCTGAGTTACAAGTCCCTCCCAAAGACAGAGGCTTTTAAACACACCCTTCTAGATGCTTCTATGAAAAGGAGGAGACAGAAATACCATGTCAGAGAGAGGACTGTAATATGCCTTGGCACTGGGTATGGCTCCTGCTTTGTCACTGGCTCTGTGACCTTGGGTAGCTTTCTCACCTGGGTCAGTTTCATTGTCCATGTCTCCCTCTTCTCCATTCTTTCTCCCCGCCAGGGTGTGTTGTTTTTGTGCTTGGAGATCATTGTCTTTTTCTTGCTATTTCTCTATATGACCATGATCTGGATCTCCCAAGAATTGCTTAAATGATCTCATCCTCACACACCTGGCTATCAGGGGCCAGTATATACACATCTGGTTCCAGATAAATCCTACTGGATACCTAGAAGGAAGTCAGGAAATGTAGGAGTCTTTGCAACTCACCTGTCTGCCTGAACAAGCCCCATTTTTAAGAATGCACTGTGTTGTGGAAAGAATGTCAAGGTTGACACGGACCCTTAATTTATGAGGAGACTAACGTTGTTATGATTCTCTTTATTCCGTGTAGCCCTCCTTTTGACCTGATTTTGGAAAAGTTTCCTGTTAGAGACCAGAATGTAAAGGTTAGCGCACTGGTGAACTTAGTGAATTTTAGAGCAGTTGTGACGCACACCTCAGCCACATGTCATCACACCGTAGTTCGAGGGGATGGTAGTGAAGACTCTGGACCGGGCATTTGGGGCCATGAGTTTCCTTCTCTACTATAATTTAGTCCCACTGACATTTACCACTCACACGCTAAAGGCCAAAGAGCTGGACACTAAGTGACAGGGCATCAAAGTTGCTCTGTCTGCAAGGCCTGATCAGGGAGTGTTGGCTGTCTCCTCTTCACCTTTCACCTTTCCTTCTCCACGGTAGGTGTCCATACCTGCTGCGCCCCTGCTCCAGTGCCTCTTGCTGGAGGGGAGGCTGAATCCTGACGGTGCTAAACCAGTCATGGTGCCTTCCGTCCCCTTGCCAGCATTTGGTTTGGGCATGGTCATAAGCACGTGGCACCATTCTGGCCAGTGAGACCTGAAGGAGAGTCCACGGGAAGGTTTTCTGGAAAATATGTGTGTGCTATGACAAAAAACCGCAGACAACAATACGGCATCTTTGCTCCGTGGTTCAGGTCCAGATCTGAGGCTTGAGTCGGGACAGTTATTGCATAAGTGCAAGGGGAGTTAAGTACGCACTCTGAGGGTGGCAGAGCAGGAAGATGGGAGGAACCTGGATCCTTGTGATGTCACCACGGCCCCGAATCAATCAGCTCTGGAGCTGCCCTTCCTCTGGACTTCCGCTATAGTTTAGCCCACTCGGAGTGGGGGTGTCTGTTGTTCGCAGCCTCTAGATCCTAATGATGTACCTCTCAAATGGTTAGCTTACCAGCCAGAGAGGGGGGCAAGCATGTAAACACACCTCCTGTCACAACTGTGCTACTGGGGAGGCGTGTGCTGAGGTCTTTTTGCAACATGTGTTCCGCAGCCAGGCTGAGCCGTGCACTTACTGTGCTATCTTAGCGAAGTCCCTGAACCTCTCTGGGCCTGTGAACTCATTGGAAAAATGGAGATGCTAACTGCACCTGCCTCATGACATATTGTGTGGAGGAAATACATATTAACCACTTAGGAAGTGCTCAATAAATACTATCAATTAGAAATATAAGCTATATGAGGGCACCGAGGAGTCAGCAACAAAGTCTACAAGGGTGAAGGCTTCACCAAGGGGACAGACATTGCATCCTGAAGGGCAAGTTGGGTGTGCAGGTCGAGGTCTGGGGGAGAAGGACATTCGGGCGAGCAGTGGGAACAGCCTGTGAGCTCAGCAGCCACATGCCACCTTTCAGGAGCTCGGTGTTCTCGTCCTTACAAAATGCTTGAGTGTGTTGGGTTGGTCAAATCCTCTTTTCACAAAAACAAATCGCAGGTCCCCTGCCCAGATTGCGAAGCGCCAGATCGGACACTGCCCACGACCCCTTCATCACTCACTGAAGGTTCCACCCACCCTGAAGAAGTTCACTCAACAGACGTTTGCCGCCAAAGGAGGCTTCGTTGGTTTCTTTGTTCATTACCAGCCAGAGCCTTCACTGTGCAATTAGAATGCTGCTCTTCCTCAGCTTCCGGAGGCCCCACGCATCTCATCAGTCAGAGAGATGCTGAAGCTTAATTAAGCTTGTAAAGCTTTCTGATTTCCTCAGATGAAAGGTGGCCTGTGAGTATGCACCAGGTTTTATTTTGGTGCCAAGGGTTATTATAAATAGGACTAGTGCGATGTGGCTGAGCTCTTAGGGTGATAATGTGTCAAGACCAATCATGGCTGCCGAGAGCTGTGATATTATCATAATGGTTCCATCATACACGGTGGGTGTTAATGGAAGTGGCTGTGAAAAAAAAAAAAAAGAGCACCGCAGAGAGTGAAGCCGGGATAGAGGTGGCTGCAAGTGAAATATCGGCTGCTCGTGGGACCTCCATCATCGTCATTAGCTATATTAGTCTCAAAGCCATTTTTTCCTGCCATCTCTTCTACACCAAACTCAGATTCAAATAAAAAATGGATGCCTTAACTCCAAATGAAAATATATGCCTTTGCTGCTTTTTAAAATCCATTTACATTAGAGTGATGGCCAGCAGGTAAGTAATTTGTAACTGGGGGCTCACAGCAGCGCAGACGCATGTCACCAGAATGGTGAGCAGGCTAAGTGGGAGACTGGGGACGTCCAGACACGGGAAAAGCCATCGCGGTTGGACTCAATAGGCTGGAAGAACGTGCAACGGCAAAGGATGACTTACGGGTGGGGAACAGTGGTCGCAGAGGTAGACAGCTTGGGATTTCAGTGATGAGGTGGGTAAAAACCAGGTAGAAGTGCTTCAGTAATGCAGTCCTCGTTAAGAACGTGCTAGCTTCTTCAGCCCAGGCTTCAATGCCTAAAACCAGTTTTCTGCATTCTCTGGGCAGATAATCCACACATCTCATGATGATGGTGATGATGGTGACGATGGTGATGGTGATGATGGCACTGACAGGGATGATGAAGACTATGGTGCAGCTCTGCTGTTAGGACCTTTCCGACTCTTTTGATATCCAGTTATTCTTGACCCAAATTCCTATTCCATTACCTGGGAGGGTTCAGAGACTTTCCCTCTAATTCTGAGAGTCCCTGGGGCTTTTTGCTCAAGTTTGTCTTTTTGCTTCCACTTCCTGCTTCCATATTTGTTGCATTGGCACCAACACGCATCAACGTGGGTGTCCAGTTCAATGCCTGAACCACTCCCTGCCTCACCAAATCCTCTTGGAACAAAGATAGGAGGAGTTCAGTGACTTTACTAAAGACTGCAGGGGAGAGGGGTCTCCCAGGATAGGGGGTGGTTGCACATCACTGTGCAAGGCCTTCCTCTGTCATCTGGTTGTCCCTTCCCTCCCTTCTCTCTTCACATTCCCTTTGTGGACACACATAAAATTTCCCTCTCACTTCGTGTAGCTCAGGGCTGCTCCCATGCAGGATCTTCTCAGGATCTCAAATGCTCCCTGAGCTCAGCAGACCGTCAGGGGTTCTCTTGTGATCGGATGGGGAAGGGACATCTGGTGGGCACGACATTTCCCGGGTCCTTTCTACATGCAAGGCAGTGTGCTGAGAGCTTTCCATGCACTTGATCTTTAAGACCACCCTGCTTTTACCCCTGGAGGTGTTGCCATTCCCCCATTTCATTGAGGGGAAAACTGGAGCATCATGAGAAGTAAAACTTGGCCCAGGAGACTTCTGCTAAGTGATAGAAGAGGAATTCCAACTCTGGTCTGCCAGAAGACTGTGGGTATGTTAATTATAATACTGCATGCCCTCTGGGGCTGAGAAACACACTGGGGAGTTAGCAAAGGGACCTCTTACTGGGAACTGTCTCTTCCTGGGTTCTGGCACATTATCTTACTCCAAGAATGTTTGGAACAGGTGTTTACTCATCTGTGCCCTCTTCGCTGCTGTGTGATCGAGCCCATCTTCTGAGGGAGCTGCTGCAGCAGGGGATGCTCCCCGTTATCTTAGCAGGTGCGGTAACAGTGATTGGAAAGGAGTGGGCTGCTTCTAATAGTCTTGGGGATGGCACTGTTCCTACCGCAGGACCAGAATGGCCTGAATAAGGATGGCAATGCAAGAACGTCTGTTGTAATGTCCCCTCTGGCCTCACAGATTGCCACAGGGAAGCAGGGAAGGTGCCTTTGTGGGCAGGGTGTGTATGTTACCATGCACTGAGACTCGCTCCTGAGTATTTCTGGTTCCCTTCTGTTTTGCCCAAGGAAATAAGGACAGAGGAAACCTGCAAGGTCATGTCTTGCCTGCCTGAGTTTAAACAATGGCAGCATTTTTAGGAACAACATGGGCCTAAGGAATAGCAGGGCAAGGGCTGAGGAATAATGATGGTGATATGTTTATTCAGCTCCTTGCAGTTTGTCTCAGCGCTTTCCCATGCTATCCCGGCTGCATTTTCACAACAACCTGCTAGGGATGGAGAGTGGGCAGGTGCTAGTGACTGTTTCCATCTGATGAAAGAGAAAGCTGAGTGTCAGGAGGTTGTGTGAGGAGGTGCATAGCTAGTTCCTGGCAGACCTGGAACTTGAATGCACTTTCCCTGGCTTCCACATCCGGGCTCTTCCATGACATTCTTCTTTGCTCAGTTCTGTTCCTATGTGCGGACTCTGTCACGACCTCTAGTTTTCCACATGGTTACATGTCCATGTTACATGCGTGTTATAATGTTCACTAAAACTCCAATGGGAAGGGCAGAAAAAGGAACTCAGGGACCGTTCCTAAAAAGCTGGAATATTTAAAGCTTTCTTCCCATCTAATAGTGATTTCTATTCTCTTGTTAGCAGCCAGGACAGTAAGAGGAGGGAAAGAAAAATCAGAAGTGTTAGGGGGGAAAAACCATTATTTTGAATTTTTCCTTTTTGCTTGCCTGTTTCTGTTGGTTAACAAACAGAAGATTTAATCAAAGGGAGTCAGAGAGAAAAAGAGGGAGCAATCACTGATCATTGGATTTTCTAATGAAAAAAGTCATAAAACAACTCTCACATGGCAAAGAGGAAATGATAAGAAACTAAAGTTATCTCTTCTCTACTCCCACATATGATGTCCTTGCTCACATGGGGTAAAACCAAGCCAACAGGCCAAAGCAAGATGCTTGCCCTTGTCATCTTTCCCCAGGGAGAGGGCCATGTAGGTGGGGGTGATGCCAGGCCGGTCAGCCTGGCTGTTTAGGATCAGGGAGGGGAGGTGGACTCCATGGAAGTCTTCCCACCTTGGTTTTCTCATTTTGAAAATGGGATATTATTTTTGCCTCACAGTGAGAATTAAATGTGATACAGGATTAGATAAAATAGAGCAAGTGAAAGTTCCAATACAGGTTCTGGCTTAGAGTAGGAACTCAATCAATATTTATAACCACACACTCAGCAGCATAGAAACATGTCTGGGACGGCGCACACTAAGCTGTCAACAGTGTTGTTCCTCAGCTAGGTCTCTGTGTGTGGGAGGCACTTTCTACCATACACATTTTTACGTTAGACATCAGAGAGCATTCCGGGGAAGTATGCTGTGTAATATGAATGGGGGTGTATGTGTGGAAGCTCAAGTTAAAATGAGATCAGATATAGAATAATAAAGAACGTGACATTTTGGCAGCCCTGTCTTTGTGTGATTGTAAAATTTGTACTCACTGCACTTGAATCAGTGAAGACACCTTTGGCTAAGTCAAGAAGCAAAAACAGGATTTGATGGGATACTGGAATAGTTCTCAGCATCCGTGGAAGAACTGAAAATTGGGTGTTGGAAAGCGCCAGAACGAAGCATTCCCAGGTAGGTAAGCACCTTCCCCCAGAAGTGCAGGTAGAGGATGTCTCAGCTCTGGTCACCTTCCATTCAAGCTTTTACATTCCACAGACAGGGAATCTGATTGGTCCCTTTGGGACAGACGTTTCCACTATGGCCTCACGGCAGGCAGCTTTTGCCACATGAGAGGGCAGGTAGTGTGTAAGAAAAAAGCTCTGTGCTGAACCCTCATTTGGTATGCATCCACCTCAACACTTCTGCACTGATTTTTCAAAAATTATCATCCTGCATTACTTTTACATAATAATGAGAAAACTCTAACAACTGGTAAAAGAAGTAGAGCTATGCTATAAAATCTCAACAAAATGTATTTTGTGCATCTTTTCTAAGGAGCCAATGAAAACCAAAAGCAAGCGGCACGATTCATCATTCCCGTGCCTAGTGATACACCACAGCGAGGCAGCTGCCCACGGTCTGAATAAATGTTGATTGGATGGTAGACACCCCCACACAACAGTAACAATGCTTGTCTTTGGCTCTGACAGTTAGCAGGCCTAAAATCTCCATCAATTTGTTTCGTGCTGCCTCTCAGATTAGAAAGGGAGTTTGAGACCTTTATTAGGGTAAAGAAAAGTAATGGTGCATTTCTGATTTTTCCAGCAGTAGCTGTTATGTTACGGTGATTGAGAGGCAGGGAATATGAGGCACGTGGAAGGTATGCAGCGTCGGGGGGGGGGGGCGGGGAGAGAGAGAGAGGGAGAGAGAGAAATATTTCATTGCCTTGGGGCAGTATGATTTAGCCAGTCCGGTATGAGGCAAGTTCAAACTCAGACTGCATTTTCCATGCTGGCCATCTGTGTTTCCTAGGAAAGAGGAACCCAGTCAGGGTCTGAGAGGCTGAGAAAAAAGTGAGAGGCAGGGAGCCCAGCCAGTCGGAGAGGGGCTGGAGCGGGGTGGGTGGGTGGGTGGGTGGGGTCCTCGGTGTCCTAGCAACATGTCATGGCAATGTCAACACCACCGAGGCAGCTTCCCCTCCTCCTCAGCCTTAAGCATCATCACTCCTGGTGTCCATACAGCCTCTTCTCAGGCACCCACCACTTCCTTGTGATTTTTTTTTTTCCTCTGGGAGTGAGGGTTGCTGGGGGAGATGGTCAGAAACTACTTATTTAAAAGTAGGAGCCTCACTTCGAACAGCCAGGGATAGACTAATAGCAGATACATTTCCTGAGACTTGCTACATGCCAGGCAGCTCACACATCCTCACCACCCTTTCAGATGGGTTTTAGGACTCTCCTTTACAAACTAGGAAACCAAGGTTCAGAGAGCTGAAGTATATTGCTCGAGCTGTCACAACTCTGGGATGGTCAAGGCAGTGTGTCCCAGGTCACCTGGTCCTAGTGCCTTCTCCACATCAGAAAGCTGGCTCCGACGGACCCACAGCCTGGCAGCTCCACCGCCCATCCCTGGTTGCCCTGGGATTAGTCACGGAACACAGTCTCAACTCTTAACCACAACAAATTGGGAATTACGACAGAGTTTGCTTCCAGAGCCAGCACTGTACTAACATAGTTTGAAGCCAAGCCTTGGAGTTTGCTCTTTTGGGCGTGATTGAGAGAGAGACCAGGACACCCTGAGCCACCAGGAGTTTGTACCAGTTGTGAGAGCCCTTGGAGGAGTGCTTTTGTGAGCCACACAGGAAAAGCTGTGTTCCTCTGCATCTTCCGACAGGAGGTGTTCTAACGTCTGTCAAGTTGCTGCAACAGGACCATTCAACTGAGTAGTTTCATTAGAATCAAAAATATTGTGAATTTTGTGCTGCCTCTGGCCATAACTGGAATAAAGATGACATTTCAGGCAATATCATGCACCAATTAAACCAGTGGAGAATGAAACAATGGAAATATAATGCCGAGTTGTGGGCTGCAGAACACTCCCCCAGCGGGGCAGTTGAATTTAAATTTCCAGTATTTTGAGTGAATGTGGACTTACAAATTGTATAGGGATTTTTTAAAATGTGATTTCAGGGAAGTTCCTCTCTTGCAGGTTAGTAATTTTGATAAAGCTATATTATGTTTTGTTGAAAAAGAAAGTATAAAATATATGAGACCAGGAGAATACTGTGCACAGCGATGACATTGGGGAAAGGAAATTTGAAGAGAAAAGACTTTTAAAAAAATTTTTTTGTGTGTGTATTCCTGGCATGCTTAAATTCATTACACTCAGCACGTATTTTTGAGCAGACTGGGATGATTAAGGGAATGCTTTAGACTGAATGATTCATGCTTCATGGCAGCAGGTTATCAAAAGGCAGATTAGCTAGGTGGCCATTAAAAGCTGCCCCAGTGGGCCGGGAATTAAGTTGGGAAGCATCCGAGCTTGGCTGGTGGCAGTGGAGATGAAAAGGAGGGGGGGGGACTTGAGTGTCGTTAAAAGTCAGGAGCACAGGGCAGGGGGGCATAAAGGGGAGAGGAAAATGGGACAACAGTCCCATAGCATAATCGATAAAATATACTTAAAAAAAAAAGCCAGGAGCCAGGGTGTCATAGTTAGTTTTATGTGTCACCTTGACCGGGCTGAAGGATGCCCAGATAGCTGGGGACACATTACTCCTGGGTGCGTCTGCGAGGGGGTTTCTAGAAGAGATTAGCCTTTGAGCGGTGGACTGAGAAAATAAGATCCCCCCCCACCCCCACCGTCCCCACAGTGTAGGGGGCACCATCCAATCTGTTAAAGGCATGAATAGAACAAAAAGGTGGAAGAAGAGTGAATTTGTTCTTTTTGGTCAAACTGGGACACCCATCTTCTTCCTGGTTCTTTGGCTCAGACAAAGGCTCACATCATCGGTCTCTTGGTCATCAGGTCTTTGAACTTGAACTCACATCACTGACCTTCTGGATCCTCAGGCCTTTGGATCCAGACTGAATTACACCGCTGGCTTTCCTGGTTCTCTGGCCCCGGTCGGCTCTGGAACAGCGCCTCCGAGGCTGTGGGTCACTGTGGAGGAGAATGATTATGTAGATGGCTGAGAGGACAGGGCACAAAGAACTGAGGTGTGGGGGTCCTAGGCAAGGGGCCTCCGGGGCTTTGTTGGTCTCTATGGGAGCTTGGCATGAGCGGGGAGCTGGTGAGTGATACCCCATGGCAGCATGGAACAGTGTCGTCAGACAGCACGTGGGAGGCCGTGTACCCAAAGCAGCTCTGGGGACATTGAATGAGTTCATTTATGTAGGCCACTTAGAGTGCACAGCGTAGAGGGCACACTTAACCACTGTTAATAAGAAGTATTCATACTTACCATTGTTTGAAGAAGTAAGAGTAGAGCAGCAATGGAAACAGGAGTCTAAGTGATTCAGGACTCCTTCCTCCTTGAAAGTGACAGCTTACTGAACCTCCTTTTAGGATTTTACGACCCTGGGGAAGGGAGGCCCCCAAAGTGTGATGACTGGGGTTCCTGCCAATCTGGTGCATGAGTGAGATCCTTGTGTCACACGAGCATGGAACAGTTCATATGTACAGAACTGTAAAGTTACATGCACACATACTTCACATACATGATCTCATTTGAGTCTCATGACACCCTACAAGGTAGTCAGGGTTCCCACTGTTTGACAGAGGAGGGAAGCCCAGCTGGGAGGCGTTCATCCAAGACCTAAGGGCCAGAGCCGGAGCACGGTGGAGCTGGTCCTTGAACCCAGCACCCACACCCACCCACACCCTTGTGCCTTCCTAACTGAGCCTAAATTTGGCTAATTCTTCCACCCTCCCCCACGGAGCCAGTGCTGGAGGGATGTGCCCTCACCCTCGCCTGCAGGGGAGAGGCCGTTCATTCTCCCGGACCTAGTTCTTATCATTGGGAATCTGCCAATGGGATTCTGGGAGAAGTTTTCTCACTTCCAAGGGAGAGCCATGGGATCGTTTCCCAATTCTTCCTCCAGACATCACCACGTCTGGGCAAGACATCCGGGGCTGCTGCATAGCCGCCTGCTACCAATCCGAAGACCAAGGTAAGATGGCAGGGCCGAGATAGAATCGGAGTCCTTGGTGGTGGGGTGAGTCGCTAAATAGCCCATGCTCGCTGCCTCCAGCAGCAGACACTGCTAGGTGCCTTCCCAATGTCCATTCTCTTCTTCCCTAGTAACGGGAAGTCTGTTTTGATGGATGTACCAATGTACACAGATGTAAAACCACATTTTCCAGACTCCCTTGTCAGTGCAGGCAGCTAATGAAATGTTACGTGGCCCTTTGCCCTGACCCTCTTGACCTTCCTTTGTCCTGGAATGTGGACATGATGGCTAGAGCTGTGGAAGCCGCTGTTTAACCATGGGGCTAACTCGAGGATGGATGTCACGAGCTACAGATGGCAGTGCAGAAAGTGCGGGCCCCTGCTGACCACAGCGTTGCCATACCACTTGGACTGTGTGTTCTGGGCTTTTGCATGGGAGACATATAAACCTCCCTCTTACATAAGCCGTTGTTATTTGTGTTTTATATGCAGCCGAGTCTAACCCCAACTGAGAAACCCATATATTTCAGAATTTCTTATTGGGTGAGAATCAATTTCCTTAATGTGTAAACTGTTTGGAGTTGGGGTGGCTTTAATGTGCAATCAATAGCATCCTAATTGTTTCCTCTTCCAAACCCATACTGTTAACAACCGCCCTGGGTAGTCAGCTAGTACAACAGAGGGCTGAATTTTTCCATTCTTCATTATTCCTGGTGCGAGAGGCCCCAGTGTTCTACGTACCACATTCTACATACCTCTCCTGCCTCTCGGCCCCATGTTTGGGCAATAAAAAACTTCCAGAAAGCCCAAACAAAAAGCAAGTGTTCTAGCTAGCTGTTACAGGGCTGGTGCAGCCTGGTGGGAAAGACAAGTGGTTTCCTTGGCACCAACCTGAAACTGGCAGAGTGGGGACCCTGCGCCCCACCTGAGCAGGGTCTGGCTTTCAATAGCCTCCTGGCCATTCCTCTAGCCCCCACGCTGCCCACTTGTCCTCAGTGCCCCGGCCCCACCGTGCGGTCTGCCTCCCACACGATCCTTGGGGAGGAGAGCTTTTAATAACTGGCGAGGCAACTATTGACTCAGGTTTTGTTTGCTCGCCGCTATGTTAGCATTTTATAAATGCAGGGTTCTTGGCTTAATGGGCCAGTCATTGTGTATTATCGAAATAGCAAATTAATTATTCAAAGCTGTGCTTGAGATATACCAGAGATTTCACCGAGGTGGCCTCTCTCGTTCCTGATTCGCAGTAAACATGGCATTTCTGGCCGGTCAGTATTTATTTGAAGTATAAAAGCGATCTCGTTAAATCCAAGTCTATTAAATCTAAATGAAAGGCAGGAATTCATCCTGGAGGATGGGGGAGGGTTTAGTCAGGCTGTGTGGAGCAAGTGCCGAACTACCAGCTCCATGATTCCCATCTCACCCTCAGGATGCCCAGGCCGGCTCGTCAGCGTGGCTGGGTTAATCATTGCTGTTATCCATGGACAAAGGCACCCACCACCCTGAGCCTGAGTGGCGTTCCCTTGGATGTGAAAGTGTAATGTAGTGATCGTAGTGACAGCCACCTTTTACCAGCGCCTGTGATGTGCCAACTGCTTTAGATCCATGATCTCCAAGTCTCAGGGCAGTTGCAATCTACAGATGAGGAAACCAGGGCCTACAGGGGTTACATAATCTTCCCAAGGTCACACATAGGTTAGCTGGCAGAGCTGGGATTCATACTCAGTTATTTGGGTTCTAATGCTCATCTTCTCCAGCTGCAGAGACTCTGAGGCCTGGAACCTATTGTGTCCCACCCAGGAGGGTTCTGTCCCTTGGCTCTTGGCTCAGAACCTGATTACCAGCACAGTCTGTTTTACCTCCCACCCTCCCACGCCATAAAGAAGCCCCTGTTTTGCATGGACATGCACACTTCCCTTCTCCCATTCCTGCAGCGCCTCCCTGAGACTAATGCAAGAGGAGGCCAGCCCGTCCTGCCTTTGTGCATCCCTCCCTTTTCCATCCCCGTGGGCAGGGCTGTGGGGTTTGTTGCCCAGCTCAAATGAGGAGGAAGAATATTCCCAAGGAAAATATTCCCATAGAAAAACAATTTCCAATGTAGCTGAGCCATTGTTCTGGATTTTCCATCAGTGTGTTTCCTGCCTTGCTTTGTGAGCCCACCCGTGCTCCTTCACTGTGGGCCTTTGGTTTACAGCGGAGACCCAGCAGTCCCCTCAGTGGAGGGAACATTAAGACAGGAACAGCCTACTGCCTGGGGCCTTCGTTGTAGCTCATAACGTAGGATGCCAGATGCCTAGTTTGATACATGGCGTGATGTTGCTTAGCACACAGGCCACATGGTTCAAACCAAGGACCTAAGAGAGGACATTCTGTTCAGCTTCTACTTAAGGGAGCAAAGTCATTCATTTCATTCATTCATTCACCTAACCCATGTCTGTTGTTTGCCCCCCATGTGTCCGGCACTGACATGCAGTAAAGCACAAGGGCTTTGACTTGACATGAGATGTCTAGAATCCCAAGGGCAGGGCACAGGAAGGACCACTGACTGGAGAGAGTTAGGATATCTGGCTGAGTTAGGGTGGCCAGTTCTCCTGGTTTACCCGAGACTTTCCGGGTTTTTGCACTGGAAGTCCTGCATCCTGGAAAACCTCTCGGCATCAATGGGAACCGGCCCATCAGAGAGCCAGTTCTGCAATCTACTTGCTAGCCAGTCAGAATTTATTTCCTGGGGGTCCATTATGTGCCAGGCAGGGTTCCATTGATGTGGGAATAATGATAAACAAAGCCAAGTCCTTGTGCTCCAGGGGCCCCCTTCCAGTAGAAGTCGACAATACGAGTAAAGGGAAATGAGATAACTTAAGGTGTGTCTGTGTACCATTGAGAAGATAAAGCAGGTACTATGATGTAGGTTGAGTGCCTGGTAGGAGGGGCTATTTTAGCTGGGAAGGGCAGGGAAGGCCTCAATGGCAGCTGACAAAGAACAGAAGCCTCAATGAGGAGAAGGAGGCAGTCATGGAAAGATTGTGGTGGGAAGCTTCCTGAGCACCAGGATCATCAAGGGCAGAGGCCCCGAGATGAGAATGAGTCAGCCATGTTTGAGGTCAGAAGGAGGGTTAGTGTGGGTGGGTAGAGGGTAGGAAGGGGAGGGAAGGAGGAGGAGGTTGGAGGAGCAGGCAGAGGCCAGGTGATGGAGGGCCTTGGGCTCTGCATTAGGTGTGTGTTCTGGGGGAGTAACTTTCAGACGAGGAGTCAAAGGTTCAGAGAGGTCTGGTATAGCTGGAAAACATACTTCATAGGGCTGAGGTGAGGATTCCTAGCTTCCCGCACAAATCTGCTTTTGTACGTTGGATTTTCTGTCCTAAGAAGAATGTCACCATTCAGAGTTGTCAGGGCTCAGAACTTCAGTGTCATCTGAGCCTCACATCTGCCTCTTTCTCTCCATTTTCCTGGACTCTCTCATCACCCCTCACCCACATCCGTTTCCTGACTGATCTTCTTGCCTTTAATTTCTTCCCCATATTGATATGCACTGCTGAAACTCATTCTGAAACATAAATCATGCCGTGTCCTTGCCTAAGCCAATAAACAGTGCTTAGCACATTTTTCTCAAGTTGGATTTCCCAGAAGCAGATTCTGGGTTGGAGATTGGTGTACAGGAAGTTTACTGGGGAGTGCTCTTGGGTTTGATATGGTGCGTTATATGACCTGGTTTTCTAGTGTTTAATTAACCTCGGTTCCTGGGACAAAACCCTCTTGGTTGTGATGTATTTTTATGTAGTTTTCGTATAGTGCTGCATTCAATTTGCTCATATTTTGTTAAGGATTTTTGCAGCTATGTTCATGGCTTTTTATCTTTTGTAATGTATTTGCCTGGTTTGGGTATAAGTATGACTCTGGCCTCCTAAAATGATAAGAGATTGGATTAAGGGGTGGGAGTAGTAGGACAAGAGACTACTGTTTTTCATTGTAAGGTTATTAACATTATCTGATTTATAATTATTTGGCTCTAGTCAAATTTTTAAATACTAAAAAAAAATTAAACCTATTATTTTCCCTGACTGGATACTATTTATTTTACTCTCTTTGGAGTGGATGTAGAGGAAGTACTTAGGTGGTTGGAGGTGGGCTGGGGAACAGATGAAATGTAGGTTTAGGCAGGCCTGGACTTGGGGCGAGGTGATTTTCACCATATATAGGGTACTTTCTGTGTCAGGAATTGTGCTGGGCACTTTGCTTACTTGATTTAATCTTGATAAGAGCCTGTATCAGTTAACTGTTTCTACATAACAAACCAGCTCACAATTTAGTGGTTTCAAACAACTATTTATTCTGCAATAACCACAGTGATACAGCACTCTCCCTTGCAAGAAGCCAGAGAGGGGGATGGATGGATTAAAAAATTCAGAACTTTCCGGCATGCTTGGTCATTATCTTCTTGTAAGTGAATACCAAAACAATGATTAAAAATTTAAGTTTGTACCAGGAAGGGGCATGGGCGCATCTCATTCACTGAATGGTACAAAACTTGCAGGGTCCTCTCTGCAAATGTGATGAGCATTCTGCAGTTTGGGCTGGACAGGTATTCTTTGGTTTTGTGTGGGGTCGCTCATGAAGACTGCAGTCCTCTACCCATGGGGCTCAGCTGGTGTAGAATGGTCCAAGATGGTGGTCACATCGTATCTGATGATGAGCTGAGGTATCCTGGTTCTTCTCCAAGCGGCCTTCCCAGCAAGGTATCTTACGTTTCTTAGATGGTGATAGCAGTACTCCAAGAGGGCAAACCCCACTATGCAAACACCTATCAGCCTCTGTTGGTATCCCATTTGCTGATGTCCTATCAGTCAAAGCAAATCACATGGTGAAGTGCAGTATCAACAGGGGAGGGGGATACATAATGGCATGGATCCTGGGAGGTCACTGGCGGCATGCAGTGTAACAGTCTGTCACAGGATGCTATGAAGCAAGTATGTGTTTTTATCTTTGTTTTATAGATGAAGAAACCAAATGAAATATCTTACCTGAGGTCCTCACTCATGTCTGGTGAGGGTGGGGTACAGCTGGCTCTCACACTCCCTTCTCTGTCTCCAAAGCCCACACCTTAACTAGTGTGTCCCTGGCACCCTGTCTTGGCATTGACTTCTTTGGCATAGTCCATTGTTGAATTATCCTGAACTACATGTTGACTCACCTGTTCTCAGGTCTGCTGCTGACACACAAGGTGTGTCTGCCCTCAACTGTCCTCCCCAAACACGCACAAGTGTGCACATACACTCAAAAGAGCAGTGTTAGCATGACGGACTCCTGTTTTCCCTTGGTATATATCCCCCTAAAGTTACCACATGGCCCTTCTCATTCTCGCTTCCTTTGTTTACAGGGCCTTGTGTGAATGAATGCCCCTCACCTTTGTATCTTATACCATTCAACAGATGACAGGAGTCCGTGCACCTACCTGGCACAGTTTGTCCTCTCTCTAATCACCCTTCTAGCATGCAGTCACACGAATAAAATGGCCAAGCAGGCAGAGAAGTTCAGCGTTCTTTATCCCACCCATCTCTTTCTCTGGCTCCTGGCAAGGGAGCCTGCTGTGTTACTCCTCCCCATCCTTTCAGCTGACTGATGGAAACGGGTGACAGGGGGTGCTGTCCCCGTCATCGCCATCAGAAATCTTGTAGCATCTGACAGACCAGAACAGATTGCCTTTTACTCAGTGAGGCCTGTCCTGTTGACAGGGTCCAGCCTGAAGGCCCCGAGCACCCTTTCTGTGTTGTTATAGGCGACTTGATTGAGAGGGAAGCTGGGTTGTCTGTCAACTTGGCCTTCACAGGCCTGTTAGAGTGAAGCAAAATGCTCAAATGTATTTTGTTTTCAATAAGGTTCCATTTCTGTCACATATGTGATCAGCTCCAAAACATGTCATAAAAATATGGCTTGTTATTAGCCCTACTTTTAGGGCACTTTAAAACGGGTAGGAGAGGTGCCAGCAGGGACCTGTGTGTTAATCCCTACAGTGGAGTGTCGTGCTGCTTTTTCTGAGATCATTATTTGTGGTCGACGGGAAGACATTCACTTCCTGATCCCTGGAACCCGTGAACATGTTATGTCCATGGCAAAGGGGAATTAAGGTTGCAGGTGCAATGAAGGTTGCTGATCTGATGGTTTTAAAATAGGGAGACTATCCCGAGTTATCCAGGTGGGTTCAATGTAATCCAAAGGGATATTCTGTGTGGAGAAGGGAGGTCAGCCATTGAGAAAGATTCAGCTGGCCATTGCTGGCTTTGAAGATGGAAAGGGTCAGAAGCCAAAGAATGTGGGAAGTCTCTAAAAGCTGGACAAACACAAGAAGAACAATTCTTTTCTGGAGCCTCCAGAAAAAAATGCAGCCCCAGCGATACCTTGGTTTTAGCCCAGTGAGACCCATTTTGGGCCTCTGACCTTTAGAAGTGAAAGCTAAGCAATTTGTGTCATTCTAAGACACCAAGTTTTTGTTCATTTGTGACAACAGCAATAAAGAAAAAATACACTACTTTTGGTTAGCTCCTTGAATAATGGTCCAGATTTAAAGAATACCCTCCCACTTATGGAGGAGTTTGGTGTGTATCATAGGGGCAGAATTTACAACTCTTGGTAGGGATGTTACTCCACTCTCCAATTATCAGAAAAAAACATCTTAGAGTCGCATCACCCTTGTACTATCAGGGCAGCTGAATAGCCATGTCTGAGCATTCTCTGCTCATGTGGAAATTGTTTTTTCCCCCTCAAGATTTTGTGGGCTGGCAGTTTGGGCAGGACTCAGTTGAGATTGTTTATCTCTGTACTATGTGGGGTTAGTTGGGATCACTCATGTGCTTGTGGTCACTTGGCATGTTGGTATGGTGTTGGCTGATCCTGGATGATGTCATTCACAGGCCCAGCAGTTAGATGAGATTTTAGTGAAGGTACTTTGGTCTTCATCCACACGGCCTTTCCACTGGCATAGCTAGCTTGGGTTCCTCCCTTGGCGGCTGGGTTCCAGGGGAGTGCAGAAGTCTCTTGAGGTCTTGGCTCAGAAATTGCATGATGTCATTCTGCCACCTTTGATTGGCCAAAGCAAGTCACAAGGGTGGTCCAGATTTAACAGAGAATAGAGACATAAATGGACTGCACATCGTGATGGGAGCAGGGGCGAAGGGGCATGCGTGCAGGGATGAGACGAATTTGTAGATGAGTTTTTCAACCTTCTGTATGCTCTGTGTCTCCCTCTCTTGGGCTGGATGGCCTGAAGCTGGTATACATCCTTCCTTCTGCTCTTGCCTCTTCTATGCAGTGAGCCCAGGAGGGCGAGCTCCGCCCTTCAGGGGCATGGCCTGCAGCTGTCCAGCTATAGGTGGCTAAATGCAATTCAAAGAGAGGTCAGTCCCCATGCACCAGTCCAGTTAGCCAGCGCTACAACTATTATTAGGACATCTGTCTGAGTCCTCCGTATATTACTCAATTGCTTCAAAACTTGGAGGGAAGAGAGGCGTGATTAATGAGTCCTTCAAAAACTTAGTCATGACTCCTTGAAGGAGACAGAGAAAGAACCAATGACAAGCAGGGGAGAGAGTACAGTAGGGACAAAACCAGGGCACGCTCTACAGGGGAAGGCACAAACGCTGCTAACACAAATGGTAGCTGTACAACGGAAAAGGTGTGCACCACCCTCGTGGACCCACCGTAAAATGGTACAACCAGGATGTTGAAAAAGCACTCACAAAATTCTGCAAAGCATTTTGCTGGTTTTGCATTTACATTCTGGTGAAGTCCTTTTTGCCGGAGAGTTGATATTTGGACAGGTCTCCTGAGACAGCAATGGAGTACAACGTAAACTGGCATTGAAACATTTCAGTTTTCTCGAGTTCGACCGTTTTCTTAGACAACCCAAAGGAGTGTATGCTGACAGACGCAGACCCACACACGTTTTCACTGCTGTTGGTGCCACTGATAATGGGACACAAGAAACAAAGGGTCTCTGGGGCAGGTGAGACTTTTTGAGTTAGCACTTAATCCAGAAATTGTTCTCTTTCCCCAAAGGTGACAGTGACAAGAGTCACACAGAAGCTTTCTGCAGGCCGGAGAGAAGGCAGTGGTACGTGGCCACAGGCAGCTCTGTGGTTAGAGCAGGCACAAGTGGAAGAAGGGAGTGGAATGGACACACACTTTGATTAAAGATTGGCCTGGATTTGTTTTGTTTTGTTTCATTTTGTTTTTTACTCCTGGATTTACAAATCACTCCCGTCGAAACCTCAGAAAAGTAATTTCACTTTTCTCCACCTCCATGTCTTCTGTAAAATGGGGCTTGTGATCCTTGATTCACATGGCTGTTGGAAGGATTAAATAAGATGCATTTAAAGATATACTACCTAGCACACTGTAAGTGCACAATAGAGTGATGGGCATATGAAAATCAGTTTGCAGAACTGGTGGGAGAGAGTTGTGCCTCAAGCCCTGGCGTGGATCTGTGCAGTAGCCAGCAAGAACAGAAGCCTGTGTTTGAGGTGGTAGAGATGTGGTTGAAGAAAGTACTAGGTTTTAAGAAAAAATGCATTCTTAGTAACTGGGACGTTATTAAATGTACTTTAGTAATGCATGTAGTGACATCCCAGTTACCAGGTAAGCATTTAGCTAAGTAACTTACTAAGAACTTATGTAGTAAGAGGCAGTATCAGAGCTAACGACCCTTTCAGAGAATTGTCTAAGAACTAACGGGATTGGCCTGAAAACCCATGGACCAGTGTGGCAGGGCCAAGGGGACAGAGGCTGGTGGAGAACGAGACGGCAATAGAATGCGCAGGGCTGAAGATCACCTGGACGCTGAGCTCTCCGGTCTGATTCTGAGCTGTGCAGAGAAACAAGTTTGGTTCCCACAGGCTACCCTCCAGTCTTCCTTCTCCCCGACTTGGAAAGAGTGGTTCTTTGGCACACCTCATCTCGAACAGCTCTTGGAATGTTCTAGGGGAACAGGTAAGTAAGCTGAGTCACAGAAGCCAAAGCACACTCTCCCGGTGGAGCCCCTCAACGGGTCTCCCAACAGCTGGGAAAGGCCACGTTCTGGCCCAGCTTTCCCACCTGCACCCTGGATTCCTGGTGCCTCTCCCAGGTCTCCTCTGTACAACCCGCTGTCGTAGCAGGAGGAGGGAGAGATCCACACCATCTCTCTAAACATCAGCCTGCATATCTCTGGCTGCCTTGTTATCATAAAGATGGCTCCTTACAAACAGTAAGTCGCATGCCAGAAGTAACGATGTCCTTGGGGCTGTCCCCGACTCTCTCTCCCAACAGGAGGGAAGAGCCCCTCTCCTTCCAAGGCATGGAGGCAAGAAAGGCTTCTCTCCTCCTGATTCCCTGTCACGGCTGTTGTCGGGCCAGATGTGAAATACCACAGCTCCGGTGAGCAAAACCAGAAGGGAACTGTCTTTACTTTAATAACCGATCCCCTTCTACTCCGAAGCCCCTGTAGGATTGGAGGGAAAAATACAAACAAAAACAGATGTGCTGGGGAAGAGATCTCAATCTCTCCCAGTTTGAAAGAGGCCCCCTTAGGTCAGTATTCTGAGGTTCTGTTTCCTGTCAGGTCTGCTTTTTCTCTTCTCAGGAAGTTATTCTCTACTCTTTTCCAAGGTGGCATCTGCGGTGGCGGGCGGGAGAGCCTCAGACCTCCTCATAGGAGAGGGGAGGAGGGGAGGAGCCTCAGGTGGTCCTCTGGGCCTCAGCTTCTGGCCTCGCAGCCTCACAGCCTCAGGGTGGAGCCTGGTGTAGCTGGCGGAGGTTCTCTTAGCCCGAGGAATGCAACTCCGCTACCTCTCCTGCGGTAGGAGGCCCACCTGGGATTTCGCTGGTTCCGCTAGTTCTCTGGAACTTGGTCACATCCTTCACCAGGCCCCCAGGCCTGAAGAGAGCTCCCTGTGGCCTCTGCCACAGGTTTCCCCGTCTTGTGTGTCAGTGAACAGTTGCAGGTAGGTTCTGCAGTTGTTAATTCTCCGCTACCTTCATCATCCCTTTCAGTGGCCCCTGAGAGCTTTCCAGATCTTCTCTGTGTTCTGCTGATACCAAGAGAGAGTTGGTGTGGGGGTGAGGGTGAGGCCACCCTAGGCCTTATCTGTATGGGCACCCACTTTGCCCCCGATGGTACCTAACCCTTGATGGACACGGCGCCCTTTGGAAATGCAGATCTATCCCACAGGCTTGTGACTCTCCCAGTCTGTACCTGGGGAGGCAGGCACTAGCCACGGCCTTTCTAGATTTCTCCATCTCTGCCTTGATGTCCTAGGACATGCTCAGGCCCGCCCCACCCTCGAGGGTTTTATCTGAATGGGGTGGTGAGTCAGGACTCTGTCTCACGTGCCTTCCTTCTCTCTTCTTCCCTCGTCTCAGCCCCTCACTCCTCTGGAACTTCTTACTGCTCCCCACTCCTGTCTGATGAACTGTCTCCGTAGCATCCTTCTTCCCTACTCTCTGGCCTTTGCTCCCCTCCCCCCACCCCAGGCTCAAAATGGCAAGGGACTTGAGGAAAAGAAATGAGATTTCCAACAAGGGGAAGTACAGCGAAGGTAGGGGACTGCCATCTAAAGCTGTATGTCCCAGGGCTTGGTGAAGGCCAACAGGACAGGCGGTGACTCTCCCTTCGTCGACATGTTAGGGTACCTGTTGTGGATTTTGAGACTAGGAGGACCCTCAGGAATCTCCTCCAGCAATCTAGGAGGAAGCCTGGGGAAGTGATTGGCTCACGATCACACTTGCTAGTGGAATTGGATCCTGTGTTCATTCTATTTTGCCACATTACCTCCCTATCACCAGTTAACATCTGTGTTAAAACATTGCCAATAAACACAGGAAGGAAGTAATAATAGCAGTAGTCAGAGGTCCACTTCTACGGGTGAGGAAGAAACAGAACCAATAGGAGTGGCATGTGTGCTGTGTGTGTGTACACATATATACATACGTGTGTGTACACACATATACATACATGTGTGTGTATATATAGAGAGAGACTGATTTTAAATAATTAGCTCATGTGTATGTGGAGGTTTGGCAAGTCCAAAGTCTGATGAGGTATGCTGGCAGGCTGGAGACGCAGGAACTTGTTGCTGTTCAAGTCCAAAGACAGTCGGCTGGCAGAATTCCTTCTTTCCTGGGGGAGACCAGTCTTTGTGCTCTTCAGGCCTTCAACTGATTGGGTGAGGCCCACCCACGGTATGAAGAATGATCTACTTTACTCAAAGTTCACTGATTTCAATATTAATCGTATCTAAGAAACGTTCAGAATAATGTTTGACCAATTATCTGGACACTATGACCCAGCCAAGCTGCAACTGGATTTCAGTTTTAGATGGCTGACGTGGCCCATGGTCACCACATTAAGAAAGGAGGGCAGGTAAATAACCTTTTGTGAAAAAAATTATTTATTTATTTAGTTTTAAAGAGAGGGGAAGAGAAGGAGAGAGAGAGGGAGAGAAACATCAATGTATGGTTGCCTCTTGTCTGTCCCCCACTGGGGACCTGGCCTGCAACCCAGGCATGTGCCCTGACTGGGAATCGAACCAGCGACTCTTTGATTTGCAGGCTGGCATTCAGTTCACTGAGCCACACCAGCCAGGGCAGGTAAATAAATCTTGATGAAGGGGATAGGAAAGAGATGTTTCCCTACCTGCCTTGCTTAGGTCATGTGTATAAGTAGCAAAGGCCAGTTCAAGCTTACTTTGCTTAAAGGGGGCATTTATTATAAAGACACAGGAATGTCTTGTGCAGTCAAATAACAGGAACAAAATGGGGCTGTGGCAAAGGTCTAGGATCAAGGGCCAGAACACAAGTGGGACTCATTCTGGGTCTCTTGCCTCCGATCCCCACTGTTCCATTCTTCTTATTCCCTGGAGACTTGCTCCCTCATCCTGATTCACGTGGTGACTGGAACATGCCCACTGTACAGGTCTGGCCATTTAGATAAAGTCACACTCCCTTCTTCTCGGTTCCATTTCCAAGTCCTCAAGGATCTTTGATCCACTCGATGTGGGCGAGCTGCCCACCTTAGGTCCAGGAAGTCATGGCAGAGGATGGACTGAGGTAATGCTTTACCAAATGCCTGCCAGAGGCTCGCAGCTGTGGATGAGGACGGAGCTGAGGCTTCACCAAGAACTTTGGCAGACATTGCCAAAAAATGATCTACTCCCCCATCGCAGTGGCTGAGGATTCCAAGAAGCTAAAGACCATATCTGTGAGAATGGGCATGGGGCCGCCTTCCTCCCATCGTCCCCTGGACATTTCTCAGTAGCTGACAGTAGCACAGAGAGCCTGTGGGCAATGCCAGCCTCCCTGCTGCCTGGAGTCGAGGGCTCACTGGAGCTTGTAGCCACTAACAGCTGCCAGGAACTCCAGGTCATGCCGCTGCATCGCCTGGCACGGAAGCTCATTCGCCATTCAGTTCATGGCCTGAGAAACAAAAATAATATTTAATGAGCAAAATCTTCTTTGTTTAATTATGGTAAATGTCAAGGTTGAATCCAAGTGCTTTGCTTAAGGTCAAATGCTCAGTGCTATCAAAAAGCATTTAAACCAGGGCTGATGGGCTATTAAAACCCAGACGAGTTAAAACAAGGCACTGTCCTTGTTCCGTGATTTATTTCCCCCTCTTGGAAGCGGTAATGTTGGAGCTGGAACAGTCTTCCAGAAGCTTGTGTGCTTCTCTTCCCTTCCCCAATGTTCTCTTCAGGCTGATGAGGGACTTGCTAATGAGATCAATGCCCCAAGGCTCCCGCGGAATTACCTCTAAAGCTGAGGAGTCCCGTTTCCATTAGATCAGTGGCTTCCAAGGGGACAGCTGCCCAGACCTCTCTCCCGGAGCTGCTGATTTACTCATCGCTCTACGGTGAGACCTGGGCACTGATATTTTTTTAAGGCTCCTAACTAAAGAGTTTCTAATATGTAGAGGGGGTCTAGACCAGTTGAATTAAATGCTCACTTTTCTTAATTAAAATGCCCTTGTATGCCCTGTGCTTTTCTCCACATCGCATTGTCCTTTCTCATAGTTTTCATTCAGTCCAAATTTATATTCTCCCCTGCTGCTTCTTATTCTCAGCATCCAGAGCTGCCTCCTCAGAGATGTATTGTCAAGCTCCAGAAAGGGCAAAGCTGCAATGCCCCTTGTACTTGGCAATGGACAGATGGGAGATATCCCCAAAGCCTCCCTAGCTCTATACCAAATGGCTTAGTGAAGATCAGTTCTGAAGGCTCAGGGAGGAGATGCGAATTTGGACTGGGGCAGGCCCCTTCAGGTGGTCTGAAAAGGATGGGGCCGCAGGAGTTTCCCGAGCAGCGAGCAAACCTTTCTCCTGTTATTTATGCACACTGCCCCCACGGTTCCTTCTTTCTTTCTTGCCATACAATAGAAATAATGATCTTGTTGCTGGACCCTGTACTGTGCCAAGACAATTAATCACCCACCCAGTCGTTTATTTCCTCATGCTCTCGTCCACCAGGACCATTATCCTGTAGGTAAACAGAGGTGCCAGTAAATCACAGGCAGAACACAAGTCAGTGGGAGAATGGTTGATTAAGTGTCTCCGTAACGTACAGTTCTACAGCCCCTCTCATCTCGGGGGATCTCCAAGCACCATGTAGGCTGATGTATGCGCGCCGCCCAGCCCTGATATTTGTCATTTTCTACTCCGTTGCCTCAGGGGGGGTGGAATGTTTATTGCCCTTGTCATCTAGTTACCCTCGAAACTGCAGTCATGGGTTAGACAGGAGGGAAAGAAAGAAACTTTTCACTTCCTTGTCCTCTTTAGGCAGCAGAAATTAGCTCCCCAGCAGGAAACCAGCAGCAGTCAGAGAGTAACCTAGTGACCTCTTGGGAAAAATTTCTTCAGCTCATGAAATGCTGCCAGCATTAGAGACTTCCATGTTTATTCTTCTAAAGTTGGCAACAGAAGAGCAGGCTCCGAGGTTGAGTGGTGGGTGAGGTAGGACAAGGACTGAAGTAAGTGTTACCTGGGCAGGAATGTTTTAGGATCTGCTAGAATCATAGTCCAGGGGAGAATCACTCTAAGGAAGGATCACTTACAAGCCTTTAGAACTATTCACAATAATTCTGCTCTTTAAACTTTAGGAATATATGGGCCCCTTTGAAAGAAAAAAAAATCTCCACTTTCCTCCCAGTGTTGACTACAATTCTTTGAGTACAGTGCCACTTTCAAACTTATCCTTATAGCTCTGATATGAAGCATGTCTGGCAAAAGTCCAGCCATTGTTAATATAATGAGAACGGTTTACACATTGACGTAACCTGGCAGCCAAGGCGAGCGGACTGGAATGTGCACGCGTGAACAATGATGGCTTCACTGTGCTAGTTAGTGGGGTGGTAGACGCTGTTGAGTAAGCATGTGTACTGTGTGGCCATTGCATTCAAAATGACTAGGTGAGTAGAGCAACGAATCTACATCAAATTTTGCATTAAGCTCCAACATTCCTCCAGGGAAACTATTGGGATGACTCAGAAGGCTGCAGCTATGGGCAACTGGTGACTGGTCCCCTCCCCGCCATCATGCATCACATCTCTTTCAGAGTTTTTTGGCAAAACATAAAATCTCCCAGGTGACTCAGTCCCCTGTCAGCCCAGATTTGGTGCCTTGTGACTTCTGGCTTTTCCCAAAACTAAAATCACCCATGAAAGGGAAGAGATTTCAGACTGTCAGTGAGTTCAGGAAAATACAACAGGGCAGCTGATGCTGATTGGGAGAACTGTGTGAGGTCACAAGGTGCCTAATCTGAAGGGGACTGAGGCATCATTGTTCTATGTACAGTGTTTCTTGTATCTTGTATCTTCTTCAATAAATGTCTCTATTCTTCATAGCATGGGGCTAGATACTTTCTGGACAGACCTCATATACGTCTAAAACAAAAACCAAGTTAAATTCAAACAAGTTAAGTTCAGTTGACTCTAATTCAATTAAATTCCATAGAAGTTAAGTACAAATGAAACTACCAAGCCAATGTGATTCAATTTAACAACATTAATTCAAAAGGAAAGATGATGTTTTGCTGAAACCAGATTACCTATCAAATGAGAACATATTATTGGTTTACGCCTCATTAGTGCTTTTACGTTTGGCATGCTTGCCTATTGGGTGCCACACGGTGACTCAAATTTTCACCATTTCTTTCTATTCGAACTGCTGTGGAGACCTCCTTTGTCCAGTACACCATTCATTTATTTCGCCTTAATTTGAGGTGAACCTAACATTTCTGCGCTAAGTCTGCCTCCGCGCCATAGGAACAAACAAGGCCCCTGGGATCCCCCGGGCATGATTTGGTCATGTGTAGTCATTAGTACGAGGCAAAAGATGGTAAAATTCAATTTTAAAACTATGATCAAAAGGAGAACCCCCAATTAAAAAAATCCTCATAAAAAATTTTAAGACTTTCCTGAGGGTCTGTGGGAGCCATGGACCCCATATTAAAAGGCATACATCCAAAGTCATTAGGTGTAGGCCAATCATAGGTTTAAAGCTGGAATTGATGAAAAATTCTGAGGAAAAAAAAACCCAAAATAAAATCAGAAGGTAGCACGACAATTGGAATGCATTCCTTATCAGAATCATGGATTCAAGTATGGACTCTTGTCGTGGGTCTGGCAGATGCTCATTGTCCAAGTGCATCTGTCCTTTCCTTTTCCTTTTTAATAAAGGAGGTCCCTCTGCCCCCACTGCGCAGGTGCTCTCAGGGAACTGGCCACTCAGCGGAGGCTGCATTTCCCAGCCTCCTTTGATGCTCATGTGGCCATGTGGTTAGATTCTAGTGAATGGAGTGGGAGCAGAAGTGTGCAAAGTCCACATCACTCCTCTGAAAGGACCATTGCTTGCTTTCTCTGCCCTTTTTTTCCTTTCCTCTGGCTGGTGCTCAGATGTGATATTGATGAACCAGCATCAACCATGCAGCCTCACCCTAGGAAGACCTGGAGGAAGAAAGTCGAAGCAGGCTGGGTCCAGGACAGCCTCATAGAGCAGAGCTGTCAGTCACCTCTGCTCACCATTATTCTGTTATATCAGAGACATAAACCCATCTGTTGTTTAAGCCACTGTATTTTGGGGTCTTTTGTGGTAGCCTCTTAATCTATACCAGGAGTGTCAAACTCATTCTCACTGGGGGCCACATCAGCCTCTCAGTTGCCTTTAAAGGGCCGAATGTAACGTCAACTCCTTAACAGTTAAGGGGTGGTTACATTTATACGGTTCTAAAATTATTTCAACCCTTTGAAGGCTGATGTGGCCCCTGGTGAAAATGAGTTTGATACCCCTAATCTATTCTGTAGTTGATACGGAACGTGATAGCTTAAGATCCTGTTCCATTCATTCAACAATATACATTATGTACTTACAATGTGCCAGGAACCCAAGAGGAAGGGCTTTCTTGGAGACTGCACATTTAGTTGATGGTACAGCCAAGGCACAATACAGGCCTTCTGACTTCCAGCCCAGTACTCTAGCCACTCCATGCCTCCTCCTCATCTAGCTGTTGACTAATGCTCCAACCATTGCGATTCATTAGGGGAAGGCCCAGGGTTCCCAGATCGGAGGGTGGCCTGTTTGGCTTTACTCTCACATGGCTTGTTTGGCCCCTGTTTATGGGGGTTTTTATTTTTTTTTTAATGGAAAAATAAGGATAGCCTAAAACAAATTAGGGGAATTAGTAATGCCGGAGAAATGTGTATTCATTACTTCAGGACCAACCCTATCCCCTGTGTATAGAGGGATGTACAGGGAAGCTCACAGTATCTCAGGGCTTGCCAGAAATAACATTATTAGGAGAAGGCAGAAGTTGGAGGGAGTAGATTAAGCCTGTGTTTGTGCTGGAGAAGAAAACAAACCGGAGTCAGGTTAAATGCCCCACTTGAGTGTAACAAAACACTGTCTGATGCACAGGAAAAGGACGTAGCAGAAACATGGCTGAACACAACAGGTTTGCTTTCCCCTCCGCCCAAAAGTCATCCTTCATTGCATCATTCTGTTGTTAGTTTCTTTAAGACGTTTTCATGATCAGCAATTTTCATCTTCGCTTTTTGTTCACACTTTTGTTGTTCTTTTTCCCTAAAACAATTTATTTCCACAGCTGACTTGTTTACCATTGATTCCCTAATGACCAGGACAGTTAGGCTTTCTAAAGTATGGCTGAGTGAATAATAGAAGAAATGAATGAGTGAATAGTCAATGTGACAATACAGAAAATGAGCTACATCAATCAAGAAATGTCACAGTTCTGCTTCTTCGGTGACCACAAAAATAATGTGTTTTCAATAAAGGCAAAGAAAAACTGTGACTATTACCTCTTAGAGAGGTGCTATCATTCCAGAATAACACCCCTGCTCCACCGCTTCCAGAAGTTTCATTGTCATATGCCATTGTGGTGGCCAGGAGAATGCTCCTTCAGACCTCTCCTACAGGGGGTGTGCTTGGCTGTGGGCTCCAGCTGCTGCACTTCGAAATCCATTGCTGTGAGTGGGCTGATGCCATACGTCCTACTCCTGTAACAGGGTGCAGCCAAGAGGGGAGCCTCAAATAGGGATCTGTAATAAGATCCAGAAGAGCCTGGAGATAATTGGCTCCACACCACAGGGCCGCACCTGCCCAGAATCTGGCAGCTGTAGCCAATTGTGAGAGGAGCCGGAAATGGGGCTTCAGAGGAAGATTGGCGCCGGGATTTAAACCGAGGCACGGCACCCATTTGAGGGGGAAAACTATGTGCAGCCCCGAAGTGGGGAGAACCATGCACAGCCCTGCAAGACAGAACCACACAGCTTTAGCAGAGTGAAGACTCTCGCGGCCCTGAGGGAGAGAACCACGCGGCTCTGGCAGAGTGGGGACTCCCGTGGTCCGGGGAGAGAGGACCATGTGCCTTTGCCAGAGTAGGGACCCCTGCAGCTTTAGGAGATATGGTACTCTGGACTGGGCAGAGGGGGAAGGAAGGAAGGACTGTGTCTGTTTGTGGGTGCTTTAAGGGACTTTAGGATTTTTGGTGAAGACATTAGGTCCCTACTTTAAGTCAGTATAGCATTAAATAAACGTTTCCTTTCCTTTTCACAAATTTCTGGCATTGAGAGATGTCTTTCCTCTGGCGGCAGACATAACGGACCTGGGGGCTTCTTTCAATAATAGTATATCGTCCCAGGCTCCCCTTGTTTGTTCTGTAACACTCCTAGTCAACGACTGGCGTGTCAGGGATACTAAAGAAGACCTGTTCCCGGGAGACCCAGGGCCCCTCTGACAGCCGACTCGGGCTTGAAGCCTCCCTGAGAGCTTCGGCGAATCCTCCTTGGACTGCATGGTGGCTCCAGGATGCTCCCACCCATGTTTCTTTCCTCCTTCACTCAGCAGCTGACCCATATCACAGTCTGATTGCGCTCCCAGCCTTTTCTGACTCTCTCCCAGTTTTCTCTCACTGGTGGTTCCCTGACCAAACCCTCACATACTTCGTTTTGTATTGGAGTCCAATTCTTGAAGGTCTTGGACTCACAGCCTCTAAAGAGTTCTGGGCCCTCTGTTGGTGGGAAGGCTGGCTCACCCCAGGCACGATCCAATTAGAACGCAGTATCAGCTCTCACAGAGCTGCCATCCAGTTTGCCTGCCATACCTAGACTTACCTGACCCAGCCTAAATTCGGAAACACTCATGGAAGAGCAGAAGTAGAATGCAAGTCCTATTTATTAGTCCACGCTCGATACAAGCACTGACAGGGAGAGTAAATATGAGAAGAAGGATACGGAGTTGAATAGAAAAGACAAAGGCATAAAAAATCTCTATTGAGTTCAGAGCCTTCCTTGCCATCAGGGAGAATGTCAGGTTTGACAAGCACTAGCATGTTTATTGAATTTTGAAAGGCAAAAGTAGAGAGATGAGGGAATTCGAGTGGATAGTAGCAGCTCTTGGAGTGGAAACACTTACACATCCAGCTTGGTTGGCCTCGTGTAATCACAGACATGTCAAAAACACAATTTCACAATGTGCCCTGGGGAAAGACAACGGATGTGAACGTCGGCTTCCAAGGACCTGCCGTGTTCTCAGGAGCACCGGCCGGACACAGGTCTTTTCCCTTGTTTATGAAAGGTGAAGATGACTTTACTAATTTGTAACACAACAAAAGAAAAGGTATTTGTTATCGACTGCTGCCTAATAAATGACCCCAAAATGCAGAGACTTGAAAACAACATTTTTGATCTCTCAGTGTCTGTGGGTCAGGGCTCTGGCACAACTTCGATGGCCCCCTGGCTCGGGGTCTGTCATAGGCTGTCGTCGAGGGGTCGTCTGGACTGCTGCCTCTTTGAAACTCCACTGGGAAAAGGTCCACTTCCTTGTGGTCACCGGCTAGACTCAGTTCCTGGTGAGCTGCCGCACGAAGGGGCCTTGTTTCTTGATGGCTATTGGCTGGAGGCTGTTCACCCCTTGCCGGGTGAGTCTCTCCACAGGGAAACCCACAGTGGGTGGCACTGGAGTTCATCAGAGTGAGCGAGTAAGAAGGCCAGAGAAAGGATGCGAATAAGGCAGAAGCCAGAGTCTTTTGTAACCTAATCTTGGAAGTGACATGCCATCGCCGTTTGCCATATTACATTCGATAGAAGCAAGTTGCTAGGTGCAGCCCACACTCAAGGGGAGGGGATGACACAAGGGCGTGCAGACTGGGAGGAAAGGACCACTGAGAGCCATTTCAGAAGCTGCCCACCACACAAAACACAGCTGAAGCCTGACTCTAAGTAGACTTGCCTTGAGGGCATACTAGGATGACTCGGCAGAACGGGAAGATGAAACTCCACTTCCAAGGGTGTGAATGTTTATAGGGCTTTATCGGCTTTTGCTGGGGACACATGATTGGTTAGCATTCAAACAGCACTAGGCAGACTCCTCCACTGAAATACTAATAACGACGGAAGCTTATAAACATATAAATGAGTCCCAGAGCAGTTGGTAGCAAACAGGAAAATCTCCTTAAGTTTTATGCTTTGTCACCAAGGTTCTCATGAATTTTGTACTTTAGCCCATAATATATGTGTTTGTTTGAATATAAAAGCATGAAAATTACTTTTCACGGAGCAAAACTGATTTCCAGGGCGAGGCGGCATGTGGATTTGGTTTGAGGAGCCCGAGACCTCACAGCAGCAGCAGTTCCCTTTCGATGGGCCATCTCTGCTGAGCCATCAGTGCCTACTTCCCGTGACTTGGAGAAGTTCACCGCTGTCATCTGCTAATAAGGAAAGAACCAGAGATTTTGCAACATTGATTTATTTTGTTTTCTAGGCATCCAGCTTCCCTGTTCACTAATCCTCGTGTGGTCCGCACAGCAGCCACGTGAGGCACACCCTTGCCCTTGTCTGAGAATAGGCAGCTCGCCTCAGGTTACGTGCATGTGTAGTTTCTCTGTGTCTGGACTCTCTTTCCTGGCCCGGTTTCTCTCTGGGCTTCCTCTGACTCTCTCCTGTCCCCCTTAGGGAGTCGGGGTGGTCTCAGAGAAGCGGTGACACTTCCTCTGAGCGAAGGAGGAAGGGCTGGCCCTGCTCTGCGTTCCCAAAGCCACCCTGTGTGCCCTCATTTGAGTGTTCAGAGTGGTGAATCTACAGTGCCCGTCTCGTCCTCAGCATCTCCTCCCCCTTGCGCGAGCTGCTCGAGGACAAAGACTCTGACTTCTCTCCCCGTTACCCCAGCCCAGGGCATGAAGTACCTGCTGTTGGGTGTATAGTAGATGTTCAGAAATGACCGTCAACTAAATCAGTGCTTCTCATACTTTTTGGTCTCAGAAGCTCTTTATATTCTTAAAATTTATGCAGAACTCTGAAGCTCTTTTGCTTTTCTGCATTATATCTCTTGACATATACTATATTAGAAATTAAAACAATAATAAAGCACACATATTAAAATCTGTATTAACTCATTTAAAACAACAACAAACCCATTACATGTTAACTAAAATAATATTTTTAATTAAAAAATGCTTTCCACACAAAGGACCAGTTTAGTTGGAAGAGTGATAGGGCTTTGCATTTTTGCGAATCTCTTTAATGTCTGGCTTAGCAGAAGTCAGCTAGATTCTCATCTCTGCTGCTGTGTTTAGTCTGTTGTGATGTTTTGTTTTCGCTGAAGTATAGAAAGAAAGTCTGGCCTCACACAGATCTGTAGCTGCAAAATGGAAGAGCATTTCAATAGCCTTTTTAGGTCATTGTGGGTATTCTTCTTTGGTGCTATTCCAGATTTTTTTAGCTTTAATTTCTTAAAGATTATTTGCACTGTGGGATCTAAAACCATATCAATTAACTTTCCGTACTCTGTTACACTAAAATCTGTTATTTATTGAAATTTGCATGGATCTTTTAGCTATGCATGGTTTTGTAACATCATGGAAAATACCCATTCACTGAGGTTGAATGGCAAGGCATACCTTCCAAATATTTACACATTTCATTAGGCAATATCAACATGTCACATTTGTCAAAATCACCACTGTCTCATCAGAAAAAATCTTTAAGTACTGGGACACTCTCAAGCTCATAGTGATGGATAAAATTTTTCCAAAAATTCCAATTTTCAGATGGAAACGCGAATTTTATTGTTGGTGACATATGCTGTCAGTGACCTTCCTTCAAGCAACAAAGTCATGTCACTGTCTACACAGTTCTCAAGTTTAAATAACTAACATTTATTCGTTAATTGTTATGGGCTGACTTGTGTCCGCGTTTGTAGATTGTAGCCCTAAGCCCCAGACCCTCAGAATGTGACCGTATTTGGAAATAGGGCCTGTAAGCAGGTGGTTAAGTAAACTGAGGCCATAAGGGTGGGCCCTCATCCAATGTGACCATAGCCTCATGAGAAGAGGAGATTTGGACCCAGAGAGACACCAGGGGCACACACACACGAAAGGTAAGACCACGTGAGGACACAGCAAGAAGGTGGCCATCTGCCAGCCAGGGAGAAGGGCCTCAGGAGAGACCAACCCTGCTGATCCTTTGATCTTGGATTCCCTAGCTTCCAGGTCTGTGGGAAAATAAATTCAGTCATTAAACCACCCAGTGTGTGGCATTTTGTTACGGCAGCGCTAGAAAGCGCCAATACAGTGGCTCAGAGAGGAACGAAGACTCTCCGGGGGGGAGACCAGCTGGCTCAAGAAGACAGCTTGGGGAAGGAGTGAGGGGAGCACATTGCTCTTTCCCCTCCAAGTGTTCTGGGGTCCCCGTGGTCCAAAGCTGCTGGAAGCCAGAAGGAATGGAGTTCTGTGACATGACCACACAGATCAGCCTCCCGGGGTGGAGGGGGTGGCTAAGGAAGGAGGGTCCCTCAGGAGATTCCAGTGGAAGATCACTGGTACTTCTCTTTGGTCAGGGATTCTCAGAACTGAGAATGTGAGGACTGGAAGGGATTTTAGAAATTTTGCTGTGCATTGACTTGAGGTTAAATCCTCTCACTTTACAGAGAAGAGCCACTAACAGTTATTGATCACTAATTAAGTACCAGCCAAAGTGCTAAGTGTTGTACTTGTGGTGTCACACTTAATAAGCCTTATAACAATCCTATGTAGCAGGTACTCTTACTGGAGAAAAATAACACTTTTGAAATATTAACAGATTATTCCCATCTACCCACTCTCCAGCCCCATTTTCTTATGCTTCTCTCTGCTCTCTCTCATCCATGTCCCCATCTGCCATCCAAGTAGCTCAGCCCCTCTGTGACCTCAGGAAGCGAATGGGACTGTAGGTAATATAGAGAGAAAAGAATATTTTTCTGGCTTTTGTATTTTAAGAACTGGAGCCTCTAGAGGAACCTGAAGACCTCAAGTCAGAGATGAAAGATTGGGGAGAAAGCTTCCTAAGTCTACACAACTGAAAAGTTCATTACGAAAGTTGCAGGGTGCTCTGCAGTGCTGTCCTAAGGGTGGGTGGGGTGGGTGGAGGCAACGAGAGTGTGTTGTCTGCAGAAAAAGTTAAAAACAATAGTAGAGTTGATGGAAAGTAGGTCTGCTTTTTATTATCATCATGTGCCTGCAATTCTAAATCATGTCCATGATAAAACAGTCCTCACACGAATACTTTTAAGCACTCAGATTCCTGTGCCCTCCCCTGGCCCTCTAAGTCAAGATTTTCAGGGTGTGGCTCAGACATCTGAATATTTCAGGAGCTACTCAGATGCTGTGGATTGAATTATGTCCCCCCAAATTTATACGTTGAAGCTTTAATCCCCAATGTGAGGGTGTTTTGAGAATGGGCCTTTGGATGATAAGTAGGTTTAGATTGAGGGCAAGAGGATGAGGTGCTCATGATGGGATTAGTGCCCTTATAAGAAGGGACACCAGGGAGCTTATGGGGTGGTTGCTTCCTATGAGCTGGGAAGAGAGACCAGGTGAAATAGACCTTTCTGGTACCTTGATCTTGGTCTGCCCAGCCTCCAGATTTTGTGAGAAAAATAAATGCCTGTCATTTAAGACCCCCGCACATGGTGAATGAAGAAGACACAAGATAAATCTGAAGCTCATTCAGGTTTGGGCACTCTTGATCTAGACCAGGAATAACCAGTGGAGTCCTGCCATGCCGGTTGGGAAGGATGTGAAGCCCTCCGTGGAAACAAGTGCTCTACCTAACTGATTAGTAATATTTACCAGGGATGGCAGGGCGAAGGTGGGGGTAAAGCAGCTGGGGGGAAGTATCTCCCATGCTTGTTATCCGTGTCATTCTTTAAAGTTATAACAGCTTCTGTTCTTATATCCTTGAGTGCTCTCCTTTTCCTTCTTGGCATCATAGTTTTCATAGCAATTTAAACAAATCCTCAAAGAACTTGAATGCCTTTACTTGACTCACTCATGCTTCCTGGATTTCGAAAACCAGATGTAGAAGGGCCAAGACTCACTGTCTACATTTGCCCGTTGGGCTTTTCCTCTTGGCGTATCTAGTGTTTTCCATTTCTTGTCTTCAGAGTTCTGGAACAAGCTTGGGACTGATTCATTAGTCATGTGTTCTAACTTTAAAAGAAAAGCATCTCTGGCATTGGAAATAAAAGGAGACAATTAAAATGTAACAGTATTGCATTCCTTATCTTTGTCATTTCTTTGGCTATTATTTTTGAGGACCTTCTCAGGGTCAGTCCCTGCTACTGGGCATTTGGGAGACAAAGATAAATAGGGAAGATACAATCTCTGCTCTTGGGAAGCTCCAAAGCAAACCCCAGAGTTGGATTTCTGTAAGTTAACACAATGCGTTACGTGACATGCTGGGAGGTGCTGAGGGAATGCAAAGGAGAGCCCATTTCTGTCTGGAGGGGATGATGGAGGGTTTTCTGGGGTGCTCACTATGCCCCTTCCCCTGTGGCTTTCTTCATTCAATAAATACCGAGCCCCTCTTATAGGTCCAAGCTCTGATCCAGGCATTTGGGATGCCTCAGTGAACAAAACAAAAATTCCTGCTTTACTAGAGCTTATAGTGTAACAAGGGGACAAAATCAGTTGGGGCATCAGATGGGGATGATTTATTAGCTGCTAAGATTGTGTGAGAGGTCATGAGTTGGACTTGCGGCTGGAGTCAAATGCTCCTCTTTCCCCTCAAGTCCCCTTCCCTGCCACTTTTTGCAGGGGAGTTGAAACCTGCCTCATCTTGCCCAGCCTCAGGACTGACCTTAAGATGGGAGGCCCTAGGCCCTAACCCAGATGTGCTTACCGTCTTACTGCAGGGAAGGAGGGAGGGATGGAGGGAGGGTCCGATTAGCCTGAAAGAGAGAGCTTTTCCTAACCTTGACATTCAGATGGACTGCTCTTCACACCAGGAGAAGAGTGTAGGAAAGGGTGGTGGTGAAGCGGAGTGGGATGGAGAGGAGGGCAGAAGTCCCTGCTTTGGAGGCCTGGGAAGAAGCAAGGGGAGGGGAAGGGAGCCTCCTCTTTACATCTGGAAAAAGTGCACAGATCAGAAATTTGATGCTGAGGAATTGTTCACCAGATAGGTAAAGAAAGAGGGGGTGTCAGCTCAAGGACTAGCATATGCTGAAGCATAGGCTCTGCAAACAAAGCCCCTGTAATGTTGGTGCTTTTACCCCCATTATATAGATGAGGAAAAGGCACTGGCCATCTCTTGTACTCTCGGCCCCTTGGGCCCACGGTGTATTCCAGCCGTGGCTGCGGCAGCCAGCGCGGCATCGGTGCAACCTACGTAACCATGTTCCCTTTGGGTTGCACTTCACTTCTCTCACTTTCTGCTGTTGCGGAGGAAACACTTTTTTTCTCTGCCCTGTTAGACTCTGTTCTGGGGAGCTGCAAATTAAACTGACAAAGACAGTTGAGTAGGAGACAAATTTTACTTGCATGTGGAAGCTAACAAGGAGGTAAGTAGCTAAGATACCTAACTTACCATAGTAGGGGAAGGGAAGAGGGAGAAAAGGCTCTTATGAATAAATATATTTCTTAAGGAAAGGTGAGTGGGTTTTAGGAGAATAAACAGAAGATCAGAGTGTTAGTGATGATGTTTGTTTAGGCAAGTGCTAGTGGTCTTTCTCTCATCTCTTTTTTTCCCACAGATTTTATTTCTTTTATATTTAGAGAGAGGGGAAGGGAAGGAGAAAGAGGGGGTGAGAAACATCAATGTGTGGTTGCCTCTTGCATACCCTCTACTGGAGACCTGGCCCCCCACCAAGGCATGTACCCTGACTGGGAATCGAACCTGCCACCCTTTGCTTCCCACGTCCACACTCAATCCACTGAGCTATACCAGCCAGGCCTTCTCTCTTCTTTAGGGGCACTTACCTCCCCCAAAGAGGGAATCTATGGCAGCCTCATTTCCCAGAAGTTGCTGCTCTAAATCAAATAGGAGAAACTCTGAGAAGGCTTCTTTCTGCATTTGTTGATTCTCCCTTGCTTTCAGCTCAAAAGAATCCTTTTGCCAACGTAGTCTATTTTCAGGTGGCATGTTCTGATCCCCTTTACTGCCTCAGGACTCTCTGACTGGCTGTGTGGGAGGCCTGCAGGACCGCACGGGGCACTCATGCGTGCTCTGGGAGGGGGTGAGGCATGAGTGAATGATGGAGCCCACATCAAACTGTCCCCTCTTATGTCCCTTGGGCATTCAGTATGGCCCCCAGAAGGTCCCTGTACTGTCGGACCCAGCTGCCCACAGTGGTGGCTAACTCTAGAACACCCCTTGTAATGGCTTTTTCTCTTTTCCTGTTGTACTTCTTTCAGTTCCCAATCTTTTCCCTAGGTCATTTCCCCTAATACCTACATAAAAGCCTTTGACCAAACTCTGCTTTCTGGGGAAACGCAGCTGAAGACAGAAACTGTAGTTCAGAAATGGACGGGAAGCTGCCAAGATGCCAGAGATAATTTATAGTAGAAAAAGAATTCAGATCCAAGCTTCACTCACAAACAAGCCCTTTCTTCCTCCTACTCTAAAATTTTTCTTCCCTAATGTTTTTATTTGCAACACTATACTTGCACTCACTGTTTGAGTCCTCCAGGCCAACAACTAAAATAAACGAGGGGTAGAAAAGAATAAGATAGCTTATAAAGTTTGAAAATGTGAAACTTACATCTGGTTTCTTTGAAATGTTGAAAGTCACTTCCATCAACAGTTAAATTTGGAAAGTTTTTCAAAATACTGGTTTTGGAATCATTTTCTTGAAATTATCTGATTCAGAATTTATTTTCTATGGTTTTCAAGCATATAAGTGGTTTTTTAAGACAGTGCAAGCCTGTGTGGTTTCAAACTGTTTTTTTCTTTTCAAAACCAGGCCACTTAGGCAAAATATTTTTGTAACATTTTTATGCTATTTAAAAATTAAAGAATTTTTAATGCAAACAATTTAAAAACTCTTTAGAAACCAATTTATCTGAGTACCAAGATTTCTGGATTAGTTTCACACTATTTAACTTCAAAACATTTAGTCAAAATAGCTTGGATCCAAGACAGATTTCGAAGCTGTAGACTTCGAAAATGGCTCATCCAGATAACATGCAGTGATATATGGACCATTTTATTGCCTCAAAACATTGGTTTCCCATCATTCTAATATGAGCTTCAGCAAAAACTTCACATTATTGCAAAATCAGCTACATATTTTTTAAAATTAAACCAGCAATGTGCAAATGGATGGAAACATTTTCTTTATAATATAAAAACTGTTTTTGCAAAACTGTCATCGCAGCCCCCGTCTTTCTGCCCGCTGGGTTAGGGTTGTGTGGAGTGTGCGTCCCTGGGAAGAGCCAGCACTTTGTGGGTTTCCCTTGTGTTTACTCTTTCACCAGTATCATTGCCTGTTATTCACACAACAACGCTGTGAGGCATATACTGTTATTACCCCTTTAAAAGGAACACCTGGCATCAAAGTAAGTTTTAAGTAACTTGCCAACAGTCTTAAAGTTACTGAAGGGTACAACGGGTTTCAAGCCTCGTCTGCTGGGCTCCATATCTCAAGCTCATCAGCGTGGCATTTCCTGCCTCGTACCCAGTATTCATAACTTCAACTCACCGCGCCACGCTATCATGTCTTTGTGTTTCCCTCTTTCTACTCTCTTTCCAGGAGAGCTCAACCAAAGAAGTGCCGTGTACCTGCAATTGGTTGCCAGGTATATTGCATGTAATTTACCATCATGCAAATGCTGATATGAGCTAGTAACTGATTTATGTCGAGATGGTAGAGTAGATTTGGGACTACCTGTGAAGTAATATCACCCCCACACATTTCTATTCACATATGATCCTTGTGTGGGGACAAGGACAAGCTCTCCCCAGCCCCCCACCCAGGCTAAACGAACTAAATGAGTGCTGGCGGCAGGACAATGGATCCTGGAACACGACTCGATTTCTCTGGACTAAGACAGGGTTGCACCAAAGGTTGCTGCAGAAGTTTGTGGGAGAGAGTAACAGGAGGTGCTTTCCTGGACCCGATGACAGAAAGCAAGACTGGGGATGCTGGTGTGTCCCTTCACAGGGCACTCCCTAAAGAGCTTAGAGACAGGCCACTCCAGAATATCATTTGTTTTCTTCATGAATCATTTGGCCCTGATACATCAGAGGGAAAAAATGTCTTGGCTCCCAAATTGAGCCCTAATTAAAATAATTTGTCATGGACAGATACATCTTAACTGCCAGTTAGGGCTCATCTCCCAGAATTAAACCATTCTGACTTGGTATAAACCTGTTAAAACTCATGAAGAATTAAGACAATTACACAAATGATTTGGTCTTCAAATATAGTTTTCCCTGAAAAATTCATCTAATTAAGGCAAAGCATTATTCTTTTACTTGAATTTTCCCAAACTGCCCTTGGGTTCTGTTCATAAAGCAATTGTCTGTGGGAGGAAGTGCTGCTGGGAGGGGAGGGGTGGTCGGGAGTCTTGTGCAGTGGGGAAAATGATGATTTAACAAATGAAATGGTTGGCTGCATTTCTGCACCCCAGGGGAGGAGCCGTTGTGAAGGAAATCACCCTAATTGGCCTTGATGGACCTTTGGATTGAGAAAGGTACCCTGGCTGGCGTAGCTAGAGGATTGAGCGCGGGCTGCAAACCAAAGCATCGCAGGTTTGATTCTCAGTCAGGGCACATGCCTGGGTTGCAGGCCATGGCCCCCAGCAACCGCACATTGATGTTTCTCTCTCTCTCTCTCTCTTTCTCCCTCCCTTCCCTCTCTAAAAATAAATAAATAAAATCTTAAAAAAAGAAAGGTAGACACCCCCTACCCCCACTGAACTTGGAATGTGGATGGACAAGCCTGAGTAAGTTGCTCTGGAGTTCGAATCATAAGAGTTAGGGCTTGGGAAGCTGACAGCTGGAGCAGAGTGGAGATCTCCGTAGGGAGAAGGACCCAGAGATGAAAGAAACAGGAATTCCTCTGGAGGGATTCCCCATCGCAGAGGATGACAGGCATCCTCTGGGGTTTCTTCCTGGGGAAGAAAGGTCAAATATCGATCTCTGACAATGTACGATTACAGATGCTTTTGTGTAGGAAATACAGAAAACAAAGTCCAACCGTACAAAGGATCTAGAATGAATCTGAAACATCCGTCTGGGAGCCAGACTGCCCTGGTTTAATTAAACGTCTGGTCCAGCACGTGCTGGCTGCCTGATCTTGGGCAGCTGGGCGCCCTAACCCCCCTGTGCGCTGCGCTGTCCCCAGGCACCAGAGTGGGACAGCAGTGGCCCCCGCCTCACAGAGGGGCGGGGGGAAGCTCAGCTGAGTTAACATCTGAAAAGGGTTAGGAAGAGTATTTAGCCTCTAGTAAGCACTTCCTAAGCATTGTATTTATATTAGTATTAAATATTTCAGAGATGCTTCCCTTGCCCCGCCTCTGTCCCCCGGCGGCTGCTCCATTTCTTCGGTTTGTAGTAAAATGCATCAGGGCACTGTTTATCTTCTCTAATTCCTCCCGTTGTCTCTTCAGCCAGTGTTTCTCAAGCTTTTTTTTCCGCATTATTCCTCCCCCTAAGGAATCTTTTTTAAAATGGCCACCTCTCACCCATGACGTTTTAATCCCACAGATGTACCGTATAGTCGTTTATGTACTGTATATTTATCTATGCTTTACACATTAAAAAAAGCAAGATTATTTTCATTCTCCAAGAACAGATTTTCCCTTTCTTGGGACTATTATCAGCCCCACTGAGAATACATGTCTTAACTCGACTCCAGCCCTTCTTTTGCCTTCACTGCAAAACAGTTCTTGAGTTCAAGGTCAGGTCGCTGACCTCCATGTTGCTAAATCCATGGTCAATTCTCAGTTCCCATTGTATGGGACCTCTCACCAGCATTTGGCACAGCTGATCGCTCTCTCCTCCCGGATACAGTCTCTTCAGTTGGCTTGTGGTACACCCCGTTCTCTTGGTTGTGCCCCTGTTCAGCGGTTGCTCCTGTTCAGGTCCTCGCTGGTTTCTCTTTTTGCCTTCCTCTGAGTGATGAAGGATCCCAGGGCTCAGCTCTTGACCCTCTTTTCTGTCTGTACTCATTCCCTTGGTGATCTCGTCAGATATCCTGGCTTTCACTTAAGCCATGCACCAATGATTCCCTGCCTGCCCTAGTGGCCTGAGGGTTCCTGTGGGAACACACGTCAGATCATGTGCCTCCTTCGCTCGGCACTCTCTCATGGCCCGCCACCCTGCTCAGAGAAAACCCAAAGTCCTGATCGTGGCCTTCCAGGCCTCCTTTCTGCCCCCGTCCTGCTTGTCCTCCTCTCCCTCTTGTTCACTCTGCTGCAGCCACACTGGGCTCCATGCTCTCCCCGACACACCAGGCGTGCTACAGCCACGTGGCCTTTGCACCAGCTGCTCCGTGTTCCTGGAATGCTCCTCTTCCGTGTGTCCTCGCAGCTGCCTCTCTCACCTCCTGCCAGCCTTCGCTCAGATGCAGCCTTCCTCTCAGGGGCCTTCCTCTTGGCCATGGAGTTGACGCTGTCTGTTTCCCACCCCCTGCACTCCCGAGCTCCCTGCCCTGCTCTGGTTTTCACAGCACGTCATTTACTTACTTGTTAGTTTGTTGCTTATTTCGTCTGCCTTGACAAAACAGATTATTGAGGGCACGATTTCTGTTTTGTTCACTGATGTATCCTAAGTATCTAGAACAAGGCTCGGCACATGTTAGGTGCTTAAACAGAAGTTGTGGGATGAACAAGAGTGTCTCTATCCCCTCTGACTCCGGATCCTTCTGTGTCATTTACGCTTCCAAGGATGTTCTGTTCATATGCAAATACGGGATTAAAGTTACATAACCTTCTTAACCAATGTTGCCCTGATAAGTTTAATTTAGAAAAGAAAAAATTAGGCCAGTTTTTATGTTCCGCGATGCTGTAATTCTGTTGCTTACAACCTTCCACTAAGCTGCACACAACTTTAGTGGTACTTGTGCGGACGGAAGTAATGGAGTGTTCAGAGTGTGGCAAGTGGGACAGAGGTGACAGAAGTCAAAGAGGTGAGTCATGAAATGGAGAAAAATAATTCAATAGAAAGACAAAATGTGGGTAAGAGGTGACCAGAAGAAACACACGGTCCCAAAGAACCCCTGGCATCCTTTGAGTAATAGTTTGTATTCCGGTTGCCGGTTCACTTACTATTCCCCGAGAACGAGAAGTGAAAGAGCCACCATCCGCTGAGCTGGGAAGACTCGGCGATGCCCAGACAGCAGCTGTCTTGATGAGAACTGAGGAATCGCCCCGATTCTTTGTGCCGTTGTGCTGGTTCGAATACAACCGGGGCAGCTTTCTCTTTTCTTTTTTAAAAATTTCTTTTAGCAGACGACCTCAGCTCTGTGGCCAAAGGCGTGGGTAGAGGAAGATGGGAGCTGGTGGGACTGGTTGAAACTCTTCAGGGTCTCGTCCTGCTGGTGCAGAGACAGACCCCACTTCCCCGGCTTCACAATGCAGCGGTTGAGAACATGAGGCCTCAGACTCAGCCGCTCAAGTGCGTTTCCTTCTGTCTGAAATGCCTGGGGTTGCAGGTCTGGAACATGTATTAGTGGAGTAACGTCTGGGGAGAAAGGGACGATAACATGGAAACACTGACTGCTATGGCAACAGTTGGAGTAATAACAACTTCCCCGCCGAGGAAAATCATAGAATTTGGCCTTGTGGCCACATTAAGAAGGCAAATAAGTTTTGCCCAAGTTAGATCTCATGTTTGGCTTGATTTTTTTCCCTCTTCCACTGAGGATATTTGCTAAGTGCCTTCATTGGGCAAATTGAGGCAGTTATACATCTTGCAAAACCCCATAGGTCTCTCCAGAAACATTTTAAAACAAAAGTAACTCAGATGCATGATTTGAAAAGTCCAAAAGCCCTTCTCATTCTTACTTCTCTGGAGTAACAACTACTGTAGGAACTGTCATAACTTCATACATACATACATACATACAAATGTATTGCTAATTGGTTTGGGTTTTTGGTCTGTTATTGAGCAGGTGAGACTTGGTTCAATTTTCCCCTCATTACTTACTTCAAAGGAGCTCTAATGATACCCCTTTTCAGTCCCTTGAAGGTGTCTTGGATGATCTCAAAGCTTTTTGATCTCTGGCAGAAATTAAAAAGTCTAACCCAATAGACATAAACTTTAGTCTCTCATTTCATTCAGTTTCTTGCCCCACCAGTCCTGACCCCAGCTCAATGCTTACCTGTTGGGAAGGAACAGTGGTGGTGATAGGATCTGATATTTCAAACTTCTTGCACCCCAGTGTCCTTTGTGGCTTTTGGCTCCTCCAGGGTGGGGAAGGGGGAATTAGAAGGAAAAGATGCCTTCGTATTTGACTGGCACTGTTGTAATCGTGTGGCAGATGTCCAAAGGTTGGCTCTTCAGGGACCCCGTGGCCCTTACTGCCCAGGGAAATCAATCTCTCTTAATGAATTTATTGCTCCCCAAACCTGGGCCCTACCCCTGGGTACACTCTCAGCCCTGCTTGCCTCCCAGCCCCATTCACCCTTTGTTTGGCCCAGTGCTGTCCTCAGATTTGGGCCAGAAGTGCAGCAGCCCTGGACCTCACTCTGAAGAGGACCCCACTCTCACCCCGTTTTACCGGAAACTCTGCACCTGGGTGAGACATCTTGGGCAATGAGATCCCAGAACTCCTTGCCTGAAAGGCCTCAAATGCACTTTCAAAGCCTCTGCAGAACCTTGTTCTCCAGGTTCCCCTGGGCCCCAGTGCAGGTGCACACATCGCGAGACCCAAGGAGCGGCCAAGGGGTGCTGCTTCCTGGGAATGTGGATGGACCTCGTGTGTGTGTTGGGGGAGGATCCCTGGGTGGGAAGTGCAGGGAGGCTTGGGGGGCCCATTCTCACTGTGCTTTGCATTCAGGAGTAAACGCCAAGGATGGTGATGATCCTGTCTTTGAATCCACCTTCCCAGGTCATGATGGAAGCATATTTGTCAAGGTAAGATGACAAAACGTGTTTTATTTAGCTTGATTTATACTTTAAAATATTTAGACATAGGGTGTGTGAGCCTCCATTGGTACTCTTGGCCAGGGCCCTGGAGTATTAGGGGTGGCCATGACTTAGCCTATAGGAACACTCACATGTCCGTGACAAGTTCAACCTTGGAAGCACAGGTGGGTTCTGCTGCTGTCTCTTCTCCTTTCTTTATCACAGGTAGCTTCAGCCAGCCTCCCACCTATACTCTTTTCCAGGCTAGAGGCAGGGTTTCTAGCTCCCTGTCCATACTCCTCATGCTTTGAGAGCTACCTTCTAGATTCTCCCAGAACACTCCCGTGCTGTAGTCAGCTAGCAACACCTGGTGGTGGGCTTGTGACTTGTTCTCAGGATGCATTAGGTCAAAGGGTGAGACGTGGACACTTCTGCTGGTGGATGAATCCTGATTCCGTGCATGGTTCTCTGGGGGCGGGGCATCGCCCTCAGGGTGAGGAAGAGGAGAGGAGAAACATGACTGTTCTTTGTTTCTGTGAATTCCACTCCATAGATCTTCTCTAATGGATGGCATCCTTTTCGTATATGACCTGGAGGTGGGCGAGGGGGAGTGGTAGTGAAGGGCCTGTTTGGGTACCTCGTAGTAAGACCTGCGTGGATGTGCCTGGAACTTCTCTTTAGAATGTGAGTACGCCCGCCCCCTAGTTGTTTTCAGCTTTGGGCTTTAGCAGAATTCAAGGCCAATAGGAAAAGTCCCATCTAGTAATCTGTTACACATGTGTTATCTACTCACGTATAGTCCTAAACTTGGCCTTTGCATCCGGATGGCAGTTTATACATTTCTTCAACAGCTGCACAACCTTCTATATGGTACATGTGGCTGTAGTATAATTTATTTACCCATGTTGACAGTTGTTTACGTGGGGTTTTAATATATTACAATGCTGCAATGAAGAGTCCTTTAACATCTATTCTTGTGCCCTTATGTATACATTGAAAGGGTGGTTGCTGACCAAAGTGTTCACTCATTTTGATAGGAAGCATGTTTTGTGTTTTAATAAGTGGGACCAAATTACCCTTCAAAAAATTGTAACAATTTATGCTCCTGCTAAAAGTACAATATAGGGGTGTGTCCTTTTCCCCACTCTTGTCTACATTGCATATTGTCAAATTCTATCTCATTGCTACTTTAATCTGCATTTCCGAGATCACTAGTGAGGTTGAACATCTTTTCATACATTTGCTAGTCATTTGTAAATCTGTGAATTATGTTTATATTCTTTGATAATATTTTCTTTTCTGATATTTAGAACTCATGTTTCAGTCATAACTGCTTGCAAATATTTTTGCAAATATGTTGCAAATATTTTTCTCTGTATTTAAATCTCAAGATACTTTTATCATCCATAGACAGATTGTTGAGGCCCAAGGATTATTCTGTCTTGAACTGACTTTAGATTAGTGTCTCTGGGAAGTGGAGTAATGAATTATATGAGTCAGACCAGTCCAACAGGGGTGTTTCTGTTCAACTCATCAGTAATTAACCCCAGCACCAAGCAAGAGAAGACGGGAACTTCTCCCCAAACTCATTAGGCTCCAATGATATCGTTGACCTTGGGTTCATTCCTTTCTTCCCCTGGGACTGTTACTCCTGTCTGGAAAATGGAGTGGTGTCTCCGTGAAGATTTGCTCTTCCAGTCTTAATGTTTTAGAAATCTGCATACAATGTGTGAAAACACGAGTTTGCAGGAAAAAGTGGGTTCTGCCACAATGTGATCAGGGTCTACGCCTTACTGAGTCCCTGTGCAGCCCAGACCTTAAAGTCTTCCTCATCACTCGTCAAGGAAGACAAGGATGGAAGACAAGGATGCCCAAGGGGAGGGCTTACTGCTCTGTTCCACCAGCTTCATTGCCTGGTTCTCCCCCACCCGCCAATCATAACACATCTCTGATTTCTCTACTGTGGTCTCCCTTTTTTGTTTCCTCCTTTCAAATAAGCCCATGTTGATGGTTGCATGGCTTTACATTTTGGTCCTTCTCTATATCACAGACTCCCCCATTCTTTCTAAAACCATACACCAAAATTCACAGTTACATTCTCACCAGGCTTGCAAAGGCTCAGTGCGTCCCATGGAGAATAACTGGGCACCAGAGAGTAACTGGGGACCAGAGCCCTTGTCCTTCATTTTCTTTTTGACCAAACACTGGAGAGTGGCAGATGGTGGTCAAATGTACCTTAGCTCCAAAGGGCTGAGAATCAGTTCTGTATGAAGGTGATGTGAGCCGTGGCCTCTCCACTGGCTTGGGATTTGGTAGACAGATCCTGGGGCCATGTTAGAGAACTCATCTGCCACAGTTTTGCTAAGATGTGAGGAGTCTGACGATCAAATATGTATGAGCAGCAGCCAATGGGTCCTGGAGCTAAAGAAAGACTAGAAGAGGTCCTGGCAGATGTTCTGACCCAATCTTGAGCCGTTGTTCTCTGAAGTTCTCCCGATATTTGCAGGCCCAGGATATTCCTATCATCACCCAGCCAACAGACTATGCTCTTTGGGGCCAAATGTCAGGCTACACTTGGGGGTGGGCGGTCAAGGTGATTGAAGAGAGGGCTGAGCCTATTTTTCCTTACGCCATGCAGCTCCTTCTAATTCAACAACTAGGGAAGGACAGCAGTTATTGAGAGAAGGGTTATATTGGTGAATTAGCTTCGTCAGAATGGCTGACATGGTTCTCAGCTGATACCACTGCTCGCTTTGACTAGGACTTTATTTCCTCTACTTTATAAGGGCACATCTGGGAGAGAAAAATGAACCTCTCAACCAAGAGTGACAACTGTGGGAGAGAAGCTGAGATCATTTTCTAGCAGAAGTTTCTCATTCAGGAAACCCACCCTAGGTCATGGGCTCCTCAAGGGCAAGGTCCATATCTTAGTCACCATTGTTTCCCCATGCACGTTGGTGACAACATCTGGAGTGGCAACAAAAGGAGAACCCAGGGCTATCCTTGCCACCCCCCCACCCCCCCCACACCATATCCTTGACACATGCTAGCAGGGCTGAGGGGCCCTATTTGATGTGTAAAGTTCTGCGGCGATTGCCCCATTGTTTGGCACATACTCTCCTATTCTTTTCTTTTTTTTGGCAGGGGGCAGGTGTTAGTTGTCTTTCTTGCATTTTTTTTTTATTGTTCAAGTACAGTTGTCTCCATTTTTCCCCCACCACTCCCCCCACCCCCAGACATCCTCACCTCCCACCCTCAATCGTATCCCTTTGGTGTTGTCCACGTGTCCTTTATACATGTTTCTGGCAATCCTTTCCTCCTTTCCCCCCATTATCCCCTCCCACTTCCCCTATGGCCACTGTCAGTTTTGTTCTTAATTTCAATGTCTCTGGTTATACTTTGCTTACTTGTTTGTTTTGTTGATTAGGTTCCAGTTACAGATGAGATCATATGGTATTTGTCTTTCACCGCCTGGCTTATTTCACTTAGCATAATGCTCTCCAGTTCCATCCATGCTGTCACAAAGGGTAGGAGGTCCTTCCTTCTTTCTGCCGCATAGTATCCCATTGTGTAAATATACCCTAGTTTTTTGATCCATTCATTTACTGATGGGCATTTAGGTTGCTTCCAGCACTTGGCTATTGTACTATCCTATTCTTTTGTGTGTTTAAATCTCACTCTGTTTTCTTTCTTTTTTCATTTAACATGGTTTTTGAGGTCTATCCCTATTTCTAGGTGTAAATTATGATTTTTGACTACTATATAATATTTCATTGTATATTTATACCGAACTCTCTAGAGATGGATGCCTAGGTTGCCTACAACAACTCAACTCTAGTTCCTATCTGCCACCTCGCTCAAAGTATGTTCTTGCACTTCTTCCGAAAGGCGGTCTGTCTCTATGTGTTTAGTGTTTGCGCTAATGATTTCAAGCATGAATTCATTGCTTTCTTAACTACTTTGTAACTTCTTCTCGAGCTGATAATCATGTATCTACCTCTCAGGGTGGTTGTGGGTATAGCAGAGCTCCTGTGTGTGAGGTGCTTAGCACATTATCTCGTAAGCAGAAAATTCTCTGTAGATGGTATCAGCCCTCCAGAGCCTAGAACACATTAGGACTTTAATAAATACCAATTACAATAATGAATGCTTAAGTACTTCTGGTGATTTGCAGTCTCCTTCCCCATAAAGCTAGGTCCCAGAACACTTGAAACACGAGGCATTCAGGAGATAGTAATTATGATAGTCACATTAATCCTCTTCAAATGATTCCCTTTTTACAGATGATAAAAAACAAACTCAGAGAGGTTATGCATCTTGCTTATGATCATTCAGTGTAGCGAGTGGAGAAACTGGGGCTTCAACCCTAACTTCCAAGGCTTTTATTTTGAACTCCTGCAACCCCCTACTATTGCGACCCCCGCTCCTCTGGAGGAAGTGTGTTTAGAGTATTACTCTTTCAGCAATGATAGCTTTTGTTTCTCTGTGTGTGGATAACAAAGAATTTAAGATCTAATTAATGCCTACTGCGACTTTTTTGCTAGGTCCTGCCAGGACCATTCTTAGGTGCATTGTATAAATTACTGAAAGATGCTCCCTTTGGGTGGATGAATACAGCTGTGGACACATGGCCGGGTCAGGAGAAGCCAGCCTGGATCCTCGCCTGTACTCATCCCCTAACCTGGGCACCTGTGTGCACTACGCCAACTGCCCAAGTGCGTGCTGATCCCCCAGGGAAGTTGCTCTGTGTTTCGTCATTGCCAGGCCTTTGACTCTTCCTCATCACAACAGTCCTATGGGCAAATACAATTCCACCTGACAGGTGAAGAGACTGAGGTTCAGAGTTGTGACACTTCCAAGACTACCTGGTCTCAAGGTGCAGATCTGGTGTTCAGATTAGAGTCCTTGGACTTCAAATGCAGAGACTGATCATGTAGGAAAGGAAAATAAATTCAGGAATCATTGGGCAAGTTTGACAGCTACTGCTCGGTGGATCCTCCTGCTCTGATGTAGCAGCCTCTTGGGTGAGCGATGGATGTGGTGCCGCGGAACTCCAGAGGAGACAAAGTTCCAGGCAGGCTGCAGCCCTCTGGTGAGGCATCTCCAGTGAGCTCAGGACTGTGGCTGTTTTAAGGACATTATAAGCGCCTGGAATAGGCTGCAGATTTCAGTGCACATACTTTTTCTGCACAAGGGATGAGTAAATATACCTGCACTTGCAGAGTGGCGTGTGCTTAGCCAAGGGCCCGGAGATCCTGCTAGAGGCAGAGTGGAGCCAGGCAGGTTGAGGGTAATGTGGCTGAGCTGCTGGCCTCGGAGAAAGCCAAGCAGGGGTTGCCACGTGGCTTGGCATGTACGAGCCAGCCTCTCAGAGCTTTGGTTTCCTCACCTCCTCCCTTATTCTTCTATGACTTTTTAAAAAAATTTCTTTGGGAACTGAGTTTATGACCTCCCTGAAGATTCTTCAATGTCCCAAAGTCAAACCAGGACCTCTGATTTTGGAACGTTCTATGAAATCATTATCACAAAGAGACGTCTGCACCCCCGTGTTCATCAGGTCATTATTCACGGCAGCCAAGGTGTGGAAGCAACCGAGGTGTCCTCTGACAGATGCACAGGTAAGGAAAACGTGAGAGATATGGGATGTTTTTAATTCCGCTGTTAAAAAGAAGGAAATTCTGCCATTTGCGACAACATGGATGAACTTGGAGGGCGTTATGCTGAGTGAAAGAAGCCAGACAGAGAAAGACAAATAACTCACAGTATCAGTTACATATGGAACCATCGAAAAAAAGATGGTCAAACTCATGGAAACAGAAGGTAGAAAGGGGCTTGGGGAGGAGGGAATAGGGAGAGGTTGGTGAAAGGGAACCGACTTTCAGGTATAAGATGAATAAGGCCTGAGGAGCTCATGTGTAATATGGCGACTATGGCTGACTCTGCACTATGCAACTGATATTTGTTAAGAGAATAGAATTGGAATGTTCTCACCACCATCCTACCACCCCAAAAACAGAAGGAAAAGAAAAAAGGAAGGTAAACGTGAGGTGATAGATATGTTAATTAACTCTTTGAGAGGAATTCTTTCATGATGTATGTGAATATGAAATCATCAGGCTGTAGACTTTAAATATCTTACAATTTTGTCAGTTGTACCTCAGTAAAGCTCGGGAATTAAAAGAATATTGTTCTAAAGCACTGTTGTTGTTGTTTGTTTCCTACCAGTGGAGAGTTTATTTGGATGAGCTATTTTCAAGTAAATCTTTGTGGTAGGTGTTCCTTTTCTCCAATGCTGGGGACTTTTTTCTCTCAGAAAATGGCTAGGTGATGGAAACATCATACTGATATGTCCTAACTTTGAGAGAGATGATATATAAAGGGAAGCAGGCTAATAAACAAGCATTCATAATCCAGCACAATAAAAGCTAAAACAGGCCCTGCAGTGCTCTGGAGGAATCAGCAAAGGCTTCCTGGAGGAAATAATATCTAACCTGAGCCATGCAGGACGAGTAAAAACTGGAAGGGGAAGAGTTTCCAGAGGGAGGCACAGTCTGTGCAAAGGCCTGGAGCAAGCAAAGCCAAGTTTGTGCAGAAAACAGAAATGGTGGGAAAGGAAAGACCCCACAGAGGTTTTATGTGTGTGTGTGTGTGTGTGTGTGTGTATTTGTATATATATGTGTGTATATATATCTCCTCTGCATATATATATATAACTTCTGCACACACACACACACACACACACACACACATGCATGCAGTCCCTATTCAGGGGGCAATAGGAGGCCTGGAGGGGATTCGAACAAAGATTAACCTGTTTTGAAGTTGAGAAAAACCATGTGGACCAATGGAGAAGGGCGTAAAGGTGGGGCAGTTTCGGGCAAAGAGTTCCATTAGACATCTGCCCAACTGTGGGATGATGATGATGATGGTGATGATGATGACGATTATTTTACTGATTGATTTTTAGAGAGAGAAACATCGATTTGTCATTCCACTTATTTACGCATTCATCGGCTGATGCTCATGTGTGCCCTGAGCGTGGATGGGGAGCACAGCCTTGGCCTATCGGGAAAGTGCTGTAACCAACTGAAGCTACCTGGCCAGGGCCTGTGGGATTACTTAAGGAAACCTGAAAACCCAAGTCTAACCATGCCCATTAGGAGAAAACCCCTCCACCCCAGAGTAGCTACCTCTGAAATACCAGGAGTCTGAGGCCCTTGAGGCAGTGGGAGCCCCCAGTTCTCCTGGCTCCCAGACCATTGCTCTGCTCCAAAGCTTCCCCCACCCCCTCCCCTTCCAAGAATCAGTCCTGCCCTGTTCCCCACCCTGCAGCTAATCTTGCCTTCCAACATCCCCGCGGCCTCCGGACCAATCACGCCTATCTTCCTCTGCCCTTTAGTTTGTTTCCCTTCTGACTCTCCTCTGATCTCTTTACTTCCCTTGGAGCAGACAGAGGGATACATCTGTGGGCTTCTCAACCTGAGCTTGGTCTGGTTCCTAGCTGTGGCCTGGCACTTCCCCTTAGCTCGGTGGAGCAGAGGCAGCAGCTTCACTCTAGCAGAGGACCGGGCAGAGGGGCCGTGAGAGAGTTCCGGTTGCTGAAGAGTCTTGCTTAGACTCGAAGAAGGAAAGAGAAACCGATTCTGTCTCTTTCAAGGGTAGTGTGGTACCCTGTCTCGGTGGTTTTCCACGCTGGCTGCCCAATAGAACCACCTTCAGGGAACTTAATAAAAACAACCAAACACCTGGTTCCCACCTCTGAGATATTGATTTAATTGTCATGGGAAGAATGCAGGCATCTGTCATTTTAAAAGCAGCTCAGCTCATTCTAAGACACAGGTTGGACGCAGATGCACAGCTCTCTCAGCCTCACGCTCCACAGATAGGCTGACACTAGGTGGAGCGTCATCTCTGGCTAGTTTTTTTTTTTTTTTTTTTTGCTGGGCTTACCTTGAACAAATCATGGCCTCTCTGAGCCTCGTCCAGTCCCTCTTCTGTATGGGGAGATTAATGGCATTTACCTCTTAGGATGGTTATAAACTTGCCAAGTCAAGTGTTTTCACATAGTTAGTGCCCAACTGTGAGCACTGACTGGTTATTTTCTTACTATTATATTTTCAAGTTAGGCATTGCCTTCCCCCTCCGGTTCTTTTTCACGCCCAGCTACTGCAGTGTGAGTTAGATGATCAGGTTTCTAACATTCACCTGTGAGAGGAGGCGTTCTAATTGAGGGAGAAACGTGCAGGGTCAAAATTCTTGCAAAATGGTGTAAATACGTCAGTTCATCCACATGGGTCCCACCCCCTGCCCCTTCTCTGTGCTCTAAGGGTTTTAGACAGGATTTGGGGCCAGTGCAAATTCTTTAGTACCAAGCATGCATCCCCAAGGAGAATGGAGAGAGAATTCTTCTGGATAATTTTTCTTTAATAGCTGGTTTCAATGCCATTCTAAGACTTTCCACAGCTTTCCTGCCAAAGCATGTTCCATTGGTCTCTCGATGACTACATCCCTCCGGGTGGCCTGTGTGGTCTGTCCTTATGGGTAGATTCCCAGTCTCCTCCCACTTCTGTCTTCCTCTGGGTGCTATTCAGGGGGCTAAGGAAGGTGGAAGTATGCGTCCTCCCGGGCACTCAGTTCTGCAGAGAACTCAGTCTGCTTGGTCCTGGTGTCACAGACATGTTTTGCTGGGCACAGCAGAAACGTCAACAGAGGAAAGAATGGTCAGTACAAACATACCACCACTCCAGGAAAAATAGTTCGCAGTACACTCTTCATAATGAGTCTCTTGCCAAAGATTTGAGACTCGAATCTTTTTTTCCCTACAGCAGTGCTCCAGAACAGCCGAAGTTTGGTGTCTGAGAGCCCTGACAGCTGATGGGAGAAGCCTACGCCTTTGCAGCAGTTGTGGTAATTTTTTTCTCTCTGAAGAGGTAGCTTTATTTTTTAAAATACATAATCTTTACTATATTTTTTTCCATTACCATTTAGTCTCCTTATATCCCCTCCCCCCAGCAGTCATCACATTGTTGTCCAGGTCCATGCAAGCGATAACATTTTAACCCAGAGGATACCGCATTGCCTTTCCATAGAGATGGGCTCTCCATTAAGACAGAAAACAAACACTGCTTTCAGCTATGAGCCCTGAATGGATTAAGCTGAAGGACCCAACAGCACTGCAGTTTTTGGGAGTTCAGCTATTTTAAGAAGTGGCTCTTTACCCCAAAGGATTTTAAAATGCTGTCACAGCATCTGGATGTCCGATGTGTCGAATCATTTCATAATACAACAAACATCCGTCGAGCCACCGAGCATTGGTTTCTGCTGTGCTTCCGCAGATACAGCGCTGGGGCGTGAGTCTCAGGCACTAACCAGTGATGGAACCGCTGCTCACGCAGGCGCCTCCACGGAGCATGACCCAGGCCAAGGGGCAGCCGCGCATGCCCTGGGGGACTGAATGGCCAGTTCACTATTTAAAGATGCTTGCTTGTAAAATTAAAAACTATCATAGCTTGATATTGATTACTAACAATTATCAAAAATTATGACTTCAACATTAATTTTTATCACTTCCATTAAATTTTATTAAACGAAGGTTAATCATTTTCCCCGAGCCAACCCAGCCATATAGTTAGTGAGATAAAATATGCCAAGTTCTTAGCACAGTGTGAGACATTTAAAAAGCAGACGAGAAAGGAAGGTCATTTTATCATGGGAAAATCACAATTTCTCCAAAAGAGAAAAGTATTTTTGGAAAAACAATGCTTTCAAAAAGGGACCAAAAATAATGCTAGTGTCACGGCCAATTTGATTGTCTAGGAATCAGATTGTCCATGAAGTTCAGGTCTACATATTCACTGGCTGTCTTTTTGATTGATTTCACCCTTTCTTGAGTGACAAATAATATTACCAGCAATAATAGTATTACATTGTTATTATTGTCATAAATGTTACTATTGGCATAGCAGTGGTTATAATCGTAGTTGGCACCAGCTGTTTTGCTTACCCAACATCCCAGTGCCCTGCTTTTGGTTGTACCTAGATTTTTCTCTGGGTCATCACTGCCCTCCCATGGGATGTGGTCTTGGTTGGGGTGTCGAAGAGGACACCCATCTTTGGAGGGTGACTCGGAACTGGTGGAGCTGCTTCATTCTCCGGGCAGCCCCTTGAAGGCGCTGTCACTAGCTCCTGCGACTTACCCGAGGTGCCTCCTGACTCCTGCTTCCTGGCTCTTCCAAAGCCCGGCCGTTCAGCGTCCCCTTGGATTCTGCCAACTCTCCCAGAGCCACCCAGTGCGTTTTCTGGTTTCTTTACACGTTAGCTGGAGATTAGTTGTGTTGCTCAGTAATCAAAGAATCCTAAAGAATTCTTTGGGAGGTAATATTAGTCATTGTAGCTGTGTTTGCTATTTTCATAATTTTCAAAGTCATCGTGGTCATAACTAAGATTTGCTTATTATTTGTTGTGTTCCGGGCAGTGTTCTAAGCATCCCCGTGAACACCCTGTAAGGCAGTGGATGCGCACCGTTATTATCCTTGTGTGCAGAGGACAGCCCTGTGGCATGGAGAGATGAAGCCACTTGCCCAGAGGTAGTAAGTGATGGAGCCAAGTTCCAAATGCAGCATCTTCACCTCTGGCACTTAACACCCTTGAACACTATGCTGCTTCTCTATTAAACGACTGGGCAGTGTTTAAAGTGAAGGCCTGGCAATCACTTTACATCAGTCATCTCTTTTAATTTTCATGAATGCAATCCCGTTTCACTGTGGGGTCTGACTGCAGCCACCCAGAAGAGGGAACGGGGGCTCCAGTGGGTTAAACACGGTGTGCGGAGTAGCTCAGCTACTCACATTCCGGGGCAAAGCCATGAGGCCGAGAAAGGCCGGAGCCTGTCAGGAGAGGGATGGGGAAAAGGGCCAGGTCTGCCCAGATTTAACCTCACTCACTGTTAACAGAACAAAGAAACCTTAAAATATGTTGCAAATCAGGCCACCTTTGGAGGGTCCCCAGGAGGCTAAAGCACAAAGAGAAAACTTCCTTGTATTGAGATAACTTTGAAACCCTCATTTCTAAAGCCAGCTGTTTTTTTTTTTTTCCCCCTTTCTTTTCTTCTTTGAGAATTCCAGGCCTGATTAGATCATGATCTGGACTTGAGTCAGCCAAGGGCCACGGTTTAAATCACTGTGCTCCTGATGACCTTACAAGAACATCTTAACAAGATAAATCTATTTATTTTACCCTGAGATAATGGAAAATAAAGCAATCCCTGCTCCTCTCCAGGAGACCTCGCTTGCCAAGATGGTGTTCGTGACATACATTTATAGTCAATTTATCTTCTCTGAAGAATGAGATTTAAAAGCTAAATTATAGTTAGCAGTGCCTGTGCCAAAAACAATGGTGAAGAGCCAAGAGCGTGGTCATGACCCTGTCACCATCGTTGGCAGGTTGATGTGTTTCCAGGACATGGGAACAAAGACCCCCAAAGATTCCACTGAGTCTGGGGAAGCTCTCAGTGGCTGTGGTTTTCAGGGCAAGTGTCGGGAAATGAGTGATGTGGGGGGACCCTTGTGTGGCTGCCGTTTGGCCCGCAACCAAAACACCAAATCCCACCGGCGGTGGGTGGCCCCCACCCCCAAACTCCTAAGCCAGGTGTGGGCTGGACATTTGAAATTTGGTGCCCTGGAGGTAGCTGGTGCCATTTTGAGAGGGCTCGCCTGGTGGCTGGGGTGATTTTTCTAGGAGGAGGCTGACCGCGGCTGACATGGGGAGTGGGCAAGGTGATGGCAGGAGAACAAGAGGTTTCTGGTCTGCCTTTTTCGGCAATTACTTCTCAGCCCAGTGAGAAGCTTTCCAAAGCATGGAAGGATGGGATTGCCATTGGCTTAATGTCTCTGTGCCTCATTTGTCTTCTGTAAAATGAGATAATCTAGTGTCCAACTCAGGCTAGATGGGAGGATTACGTGAGACAGTGCAGGTACAGAGTGCTGCCCGGCGTAGAGTAAGTAGCGGATAAATGGTGGGCTCTCATCACGTTACCTACCCCACTCCCCGTCTGCTCCCGAGCTGTATCATTCAGGGTTCTCATCTATGGCCACTGGTCTGCCTTCCTGGGGCTCATGGCCTGCTTAGATTATCTCTAAATCCCTACTTGTGCTAACATTCTATTGCCCATGTCCTTTCCCCTCATTTTATAGGCGGAGAAAGAGATTGGTGCTTAGGGAGGCTAAGTGACTTGTTCAAAGTCACACAATTAGCCAATCTAACTCTATTACTATTCTTGTGTTTTAGTTATCTATTGCCACATAACAAATGACTCCAAAATGTAGCATCTTGACACAACAAACATATTGCCTCCCGTTTTCTGAGGGTCAGGGATCTGAGAGTGGCTTAGGTGTATGGTCTGGCTCAGGGTCTTTTTGGACTGAGTTGTCAACCAGGGCTCCAGTCAATCAAAGGCTTGGCTGGGCTGGAGAATTTTCTTGCAAGCTCACAAGCATGGCTGTGGGCGAGAGGGCTCAGTTCCTGTGAGGCTATCCACAAGGCTGCTTGTGACAAGTCTTTCCCCAGAGTGAGTGACCCACAAGAGTGCAGGTGGAAGTGACAGTATCTTTTATAACCTAATTGCAGATGCAATGGACCAACACTTCTCTCACATGCTGTTGATCACACAGATCAACTCAGGTACACTGTCGGAGGTGGGGCTTATATACGGGCACAACTGCCAGGAGGTGGAGACCATTGAATACTGTCTCCGAGACTGACTACCCACTTAATGGCTACTACGCAAGACTTATGGACAAAAGTCCTAACGTGGTCCACAGGCACCGCTTTCCTCACCTGCCTCCACTTATTGTTTCTCTCTGGGCTCCCGTTTTCACTGGTCTTTTTCCTCAAGTAGGACTATGCCCCTTCCCAGCTTACCTTGCAAGTGTTGCTTTCTCTGCTTGGAGCACTGATGTAGCACTCCCATGTCTCATCACTGGAACACTACTGTAGCACTCCCATGTCTCATCACTGGAACACTACTGTAGCACTCCTGTGTCTCATCACTGGAACACTACTGTAGCACTCCTTCCCATGTCTCATCACTGGAACACTACTGTAGCACTCCCATGTCTCATTAATTCCTCTTGATCCTTTAATGCTCAACTCTGCCAACATGTCCTCCAGAAAGCTTTCCCTGATTTCCTAAACTAAGTCTGTATTGATGATACTCAAGTCATCAACTAATTAATTGGTCTGACTTGTGCTGTCTGGGTTGTGGCCCGGGAGCACAGATGATGAGGCCAGGCCTAGATTCCAGGTTTCTTTACTCGGAATCCTGTGTCCATACTCCTCATAACAACTTCTTAACGCCTATCCCCAGGGGGAGAAAGACAGCTGTTATTGTACCTTGTCCTTTACAAGGCTCCTTTCATTAGTCCTAAAAATAGGATCATGCTGATTTTCCAGCCTGAGCATCTAGCCTATGGTTTTGCTTCCAGGTCTATTCATTAACCATGAGAAGCGACTTCCTTTACAATATGTTATTTTATTCCCTTTTCACTTTGATTCTCATTTGTCATCAAGCACATGGTTTTAAAAGTCACCGGAAGCCCTCTTTGCCACAGGTTTTCTTTGGAGATCAGGTCTTGCTCCTAGACTGTGTTGTGGGGAAGAGTTGGGGAAGAGAGTTCTCTGTTTATACCCGGGACTGTGGTTTGGCATCCTGCATGAGTCACTTGGAGCAGAGCAGTTAGTTCCCTACCCTTATATACACACACACTCTCCCCTTTTATTTATTTGCAGGATGATGGAAATTACAGAATCATATATACGTTTGTGTATGTGTGTATGTTGGTGGGGCAGACGATATGTCTCAGCTAGGCTGAGAATGGAATTCAAGTGTGCCTGTAGAAAGGTGTGGGGACCACCAGGAGATGATCTGAGGGAGGCGCTGTTACCCTCCCTGGGAGGAAAAGGGCAGGGAGCACCCCATGCAGTCAGACACAGATTGTGTCTGAGTCCTGTGATAAGGAGGCTTCTAAGGGAAAGCATGAAGAACTGTTTGTACAATAGACCTGTCACCCTTTGGTGCATAAGCAGACACTTATGGAGGTCTGGGTGACCTCATATGATTGTGAGTGAGGGAGGGGACAATCACCTTACTTCGTGGTGGACCAGAACCTGTTGGCACTGGGAGGCCCAGCCGCTGTAGGAGTAGGGGCAGGTACTGCATGGACATTGCCATTGAACTAGTATCAGCAGCAGCTTGGAGGCCACATAGTATGCTCTCAGGGCCTTTGGATGCAGGCACCATGGGTGAGTGGGGCGGGCGAAGAGAAAAACCCAGCGGCTGCAACTGGATGCATTGTGTCTCCGTTAACTGACTGGCTTGTGAGCAGCTGGGAGACACCTCTAGGGGACAGCAGGATACATGAAGCTGAGTTCTCATGGGGCACTGATGTCCTCTTGGATCCTATGGACACAAGCCAGTGATGTGTGAAAATGGCTATAATAGGCGACCTGTTTTTGGCTACAGACCAGGGAGGCTTGATTAGATTTGTATAGAATAAACCACTAAAGTTAGAGACTGAGAGAAACCTCAGAGATCACACAGCCCAACCCTTCACTTCGCTGAGGAGGAAGCGGAGAAACCCAGGGGAGAAGAGCAAGACTCCCAAGGGCAGACAGCTAAGGTAGAGAACTGAGTTCCAGCCTTGCTGTCTCTTGGTAACAAAGGGAGTTTGGGGAACTTCCATGTACCTGATGCTTCCTTCAGAGCACTGGGATTTGGAGGCATGGGCTGGTGCCCAGAGGCCAATGGGCCTCTGGGTTGGGTGAGCTGCTACATGTGGCTGGAGGGACAAAAGAAAGCCAGCAGGCCTGAAATGTCTCTCCAGTGATGCTCTCTGACATCATTCCTTTGGTCTGAAAGCTTGTGGTTCAGCCCCAACACTGACGCTTTTGCTAGAGGAATTGGGCCCCCTGGGTAAGCGGGGCAGAGGGCTTAGAGAAGGAGTGGAAGGTCTGCAGCCGCTGTCAGGAACAGCAGGTCCTGGGGAGGCCTAGGAGGGGAAGTCGGGAGGATGTCAGGAAAGGTGAGCGGATGCTCAAAGGGGGATGGGGTGGCAGCAGAGGATAGTGACAAGATGGATCACTTCATATTTTAACTGAAGGCTCTTGGCCCGCTTCCCATGCCCCCTCCAGGCAGGATTCCTGGGTTTCAAGTGGCCTGAGGTGCATGCGCCACTGTGCTGGAAACTCCTCTGTCCCTGGGTAAGTGAGGTGCCAGTCTGACCTCAGGCTCAGGCCCTGGAGCCTGACTTCATTGTATGTAAAGAGGGGGAAGAGGAGAGGAAAGGGGAGAACAAAGAAAGGGGAAGAGAAAATGGGAGCAGGGAGAGGGTAAGAGCAGAGGAGGGGGAGATGTACAGAGACGGACTGAGAGAAAGAGCAGGTGTGGGCTGTAAATTGCTCCCAGGGTGTAAGGAACCACAGGCACCACCTTCAAGACCTCCTGGGGCCGCTGTTCAATAGCAGCCAGCCTCCTGCTGCAGGTGGGCCTCTCACCTGACTCCCATTAGAGCTCCTTGCCTCTGGAAACCAGCAGGATTTATGGGTCCCTCTGGGCTTGTGGCCAGACAGCCACCCCTCACCCATCACATCCCAGCTGACCCCCAGTTACCCCTCTTCTTGCACGTGGTCCAGCAGGTGGATTTGAATTTCTAATGACTGCAGACACCTGTGTTTTCCTGAGGCACTCACCATGGTGATGGAGAACAGACCCAGGCCAAACCCAGGAGGAAGAGCGCCGTGGAGGAAACAGGAGAGACAGACTTGTTGGAGGCATGAAATATCACTGAAAGTGTGGACCCTGTTAGATTTCATTAACTGTTTACATTTCCCTGCCTGCATTCCACTGGTCACCTGCCCAGAAACACAATTGGAAACACAAACCTTAAATGAGATCAGATTTTCCAATGAAATATGATAAGAAAAAAAGGGTCCAGAGCCAAATCACAGGTAAATGGGCCCAGTCCACTAGAGGGCCGTTCATGAGCTGCCCGGTGTCAATGCGGCTCAGGTCCAGCCTGACTTATGGTTGTCCTGAGGCCCTGGGAGGCCTGCTGTCAAGGAGAAGGAGTAACGTAGGTTTGCAGAGCCCAAGGGAAGCACGCGTGGGCTTGGATTTATGGGGGAGCCCCCGCCAGATCCCTCCCAACCTCTAACTCCTTTGGAGAGGAGCATACTTTTGGTTATGATTATGTTGCAGCTCAATGAAACTCAGGATGGAAAGTCTGAGGCCACTGGTCAAGCCAGCAATGCAGAGGGAAGAAAAGACTTGTTTACAAGACCCAAATCCCTCAAGATGCAGCAGTTCATGCTGCTCACCTCCAAGCTGCTTAGCTAAGAGTAACCCCTTCATTCCCAGGGAGCATAGTTTGAAAACCCTGTTGATCAAGTCAGGCCAGGTCTGTGATGCCAGCTTTCAAGGGCCAGCTCTTTCTTACCACCACTGTTGCTTCAGGGGAAAAGTGTCCTTGCTAAAAATCTTCATGACTCTCCTTTGGAGTCAATGGAAAGAACTTTCCCCTCTATCAGTAAGGAAGGCACATAAGCTTGGATAGTATTGCTAGATACAGAATGTCCCTGTAAGTCCAGCCTATGACCTTAGAGAAGGTAACTTCTCTCCTTTAAGCTCTTACTTTCTAAACTATAATGCATAGACCAGCATCATTGGCGTCATTGGGCCCACTAGCATCATATGGGTTCCTGTTAGATATACAACATCTCAGGTCCCTGCCCCAGTCCTCCTGGATCAGAATGGTGCCGTATCAGGGGCTCAGCACTGGGCCTTATTGCCTGCTGGCTATTTGGAGGTGGCAGTCATCAATGGGCATTCCAGGCTGTTGTGTAGTGGGACCTTTATTTCTGCTAGTGTGGCCATTCTTTTCATGTGCCTATCATGTCAGATTTGGGTGGCTGATGGCAAATACTGGCTACTGTCACCCAGCTGAGTCATTTCTGTCTACTTAACTACTGAATGACTTTCCCGTGGTGGATGCTTTCTTGTCTACCGTGATCACAGTTTTTGGTCGTATTTGGTGCCCACTCCCATATGCCCAGCCACATGCCTTTGCTCCAGACCTCCTTATCTCCACTCACTTAATCCTTTTCATTTCAGGCTCCTGATCAGCCAGTGAGGCCGTTTGCTACTGTCCACGAGTTATATATGATCTCATTTCAGGCCACTTTTCCTTCCACACAAAGCAAATGACTTGAACAAAGCTCTGCCTATTGGAAAGACCCTCCCTTTGCTCTGTTATTCAAGTCTGCTCTCCAATACACCCACCATCCATTTTCAGCTTGTACTCACGTTCCGAGATGTTCCATCTGGGATGTTTCTCCTTCAGCAGCTGTGTTAGTAATCCCCCCTCGCCATCTGGCCATAGGTGCAAGCTGAGAGAGGGGCACTGGGCAACCATGGAGGATGTCCTGGGAGTCTGGGGTTCCTACTCATGAAGCTGGATTGTACCCTCTGGTCCTGCCTGGAATCCATTCCGGTTGTCCCAGTTTCATCTTAGGATGGCCTTCTATGGCCCTGCATAACTTTATGACTTGGAATGTCTGGTTAGAAGTCAGTTCATGATGGACAGTTATATATTCATGGTCATTTCATACCCCAGAATCAAATATCCCATGTCCATGAGGGCCCAGTAATACCCTAGGGTATGTTCCTCTGAAAGAAAATGCTGCAGATGACATGGCTTTAGTTGAGAACCCCGGGGTCTATGTTGTGATTCTCCCACTGGGGCTTGCTATAAGATCCTCACTGCATCTTTTCCCACCACTGACATCTCCTACAACAGACGGTCTGGTGGCTCATATGCTCAAAGTGGCAGAGGTATTTGTACTGTGGACTGACTGCAGATACATTTCTTGCTCTAGGCACCATGCAAAGCTGGCTACCTTTCAGATTCCCTGGTGCAGAGGCTGGAATAATATCACTAGATATGGAATGTGCTATCTCCAGAACCCAATTCAAGGAGGCCTGACAGATATCATATTTCATTCTTGGTATAGGGGTGAAAAATATAGCAATTTGTCTTTTGCTTTGGACAGTGTTTCTCAGCATGCCCCTGATCTCTGGACCCCCAAACACTTTTACAGTGTGCAATGCCTCTGCATCTTCATAGGCTTTATCTCCACCATCCAAAGTGAGTTGCTTTAGCAAGGCCTCCAGGGTGCTAGCCATCTCTTACTGTCCCCGGTCTGTCACTGATATAATGACTCAGTGCGATATCCTGCAGGATGTCCAGATGGTCCAGATTTCTTCTGACTACACTGTGACAGCAGGAGAATTAACAAAGACCTAGGACAGTACTGTAAGTTACTGTCCATTCCACATGAATGTAAATGGTTTCTGATTCTCTTCTCTGATTAAGATGGAAAAGAACTCATTGCCAGTGTACTGTTTACCCAAGTCCATGGTGATCTGCTCTAGCAAAGGTACCATGAATGGCGAGATAGTGGTGGTACCTTTGAACTACATATTGGAACTACTTCTTGGTTGTGTTATGTGGTAGTCTATAGTCAATCTATAGTTTCCATTCAGTTTTTTCAGGGACTTGACTGGTGAATTCAATTAAGATAGGGAGATATGATACCACTGCCTCATTAAGATTCTTAAGGGTGGCACTAATCTCCCCCATCTCCTAGGAATGTGATATTGTTTTTGACTCACTGTGGTGGGAAGGGGAAGGCAGTTCAAAAGGTTTTATCCAGCCTTTCTATTATGATGGGAAAAGGATCTTGTGTAGGAGTTCAACAGCTGAGTATGTCAATCTTAATTATATATTTGGAGACCAGACTCATTGGACTCCCTGTAAGCTGACATTTGGCCAGGACTCAATTTATTAAGTTACTTTTATATGCCCCTAACAGGTGGCCATGATGTCATTTCAGGTCTCTAGGTGTCCATGTCATCTTAGCCTCTGTATCCAATAATCCTCAAAATGTATGGGCATTTCCTTCTCTTCAGTGGTTTTAGGTCTTTTGATGGAACTATTAAAGGAATCATTATAATATGTACTTGCCACGGTATTGCTGTACTTCTTTTTGGGGATCGATCCACCTCTGTGGCCAATTAGTTCTGGGTATGAAAACTGGCTCAGGTCTAGGAATTGAGCAAGGTTCATGACTTACTGTTGGGGTGACCTTCAGCCTCAGTCTTCTGCACACCCATTCTTGCTCTTCTTGACTGACTATATTAAGCAGCGCCCTCCTTGTCCATCTGTCTGTTTTGTCCCTAGGGACACTGTGTTCTACTGACCATCTCCACAACTCCTTGTGGGTTAAGCCCCCTTGGTTGCCCCTTCAAATTGTAAGGGTAATTGTAGGACCCCTTTTTATGGTGGTTCCCTAGCATTAACTGGACTCTGTTGCTTCAAGTCCTCTTCATTCTCCTTGCTATTAGTAGGCCAAGTCCTGTGGTATATTTCCTACAGTCAAACCTAGCCTGTAGAGAAAGCCACCACCAAATGTTGTAGTGATCAGTGTATTCCTGAGGGCCTTGATGAATAATAGTGTGTTCTCTGCGTCCTTCCATGGAACAAAATCTCTGATGGATCTTGTGTCCTCTCATAATGTATCCAATCCAGCATATCTACTTCCCTGAGCCATTTAATCCCACCATCTCTGTGATAGCTCAGGCATTACCACTTTGTTCAGCATGGGCTATTGCTTTCTCCAGGTCTCTATGAGTTACCTAGCAGCAAATTTGTCCATACTCTGGGTTTCTTGCTAGGATTTTATATCCCATGTTCCTGAAGAATATTACCAAGTAAATGAACTCTTGCCTATCCATTCTTACGTTCTGCACTCCTTGATTAAGATCCCTCCAGATCCAATTCTCCTGGTATTCCCCTGGCCCCTGCTGGTACATGCTAGTGAAGTCTTTCAGCTCCATGGGTATTGTCGCTTTCTTTCAGATCAGACTCATCACTTCCTAAACTGGGATTATGCTGGGATTTAACAAGAGTTACTGGCCTAGCAGCCAGGGCTAATCTGGTTGAAAGTCCTGAGGGGGACACCTGTTCACTTGCAGGGGAGAGGCCCACAGGAACAAGTTCTAGTTCCTAACAGGGACTGATGAGCCATCTCTGTAGTCATGGATGATTCAGGGAAATCAATGGGACCACAGTCTTTGCGGGCATCCATCCAGATGACTCAATGGCATGCTCAGGAGTTCAAGTTTTCCCAGCCGGGGCACTGGTTTTAGCATAGCAGACCTGCCTTGATTAAATATTCAACACTCTTTGAAGCCTGATGACTATAAATATCAGAACCTGAGTTTTCTTCTCCACTGTGTCCATGTTCCTACTGCAGGAGCGACCAAAGAGGACCAATGGCTTTCACACTTAATTTTTAAGTCTGTCAATTGCCCTCAGCTTCTGACCACCCCCCTGTAGGCATAAATTCAATTTAGTAAGCAGCTATATCTTTCTGCTGTCCTTAAGTGTGTTGTTTCTCCATAATGTTCAAAGGCTTGAATCATCATACCAGCCAAGGCATTCCCCTTCACCAGGGTGTTATCTTAAGTAGCCACGTGTGGAATTTTTGTCCCCTGAGTTGCTACCTTGCTACACCCCTGTGACAAGATAGTAAGGTTCCTTTTTCTTGAAGCCACATGAATTGGGTTTATTGTTATGGGCAGCTGAATACTTCCTCACTGTGACAGTAACATTTCTCACTACTGAGTCCTTACCAGGGGTGTCCAACCTTTTGGCATCTCTGGGCCACACTGGAAGAAGAAGAGTTATCTTGAGCCATACAATAAACACACAAGCACTAACAAAAACAAAAACAAAATGTTTTAAGAAAATTTATGATTTTATGTTAGGCTGTGTTTATAGCCATTCTGGGCCACATGTGGCCCTTGGGTCACAAGTTGAACACCCCTGCCTGTGGCTGGCTAGCAGTTTTCATTTGGCTGTATGATTACCAAGGTAGTTTTATTGTCTCCTCTAACATAGATCGCTCAATTCAGAAACAATTTGTATTAGTAATTTATTTCTGTGTAACACATTTAACACCTTAAAACACAATTTATCATCTCACCCACTTCTTGCGGGCCAGGAATCTGGCAGCAGCTGAGCTGGGTGGCTCTGGCCAGGGGCTCACACCACACTCTTGTCAAGCTGTAGGCTGGGAGCCATTGGAAGGGCTGGAGGGTCTGCTTCCAAGCTCATCTGTGGGACTGTTGTCAGCAACCTTCGTTTCCTTTCCATGTGAGACCCTCCCTAGGGTTGTTCACAGAGCGTGGCAGCTGGCTTCTCCTAGAGCGAGTGATCTGAGAGAGAGAATAAGGGGGCCCTCCAGCATGCCACCATGCACCCCCTAACATGCACATGGGATGCTCTATCCCCCATGTGCACCATAATCAATGAGCCCACCCTTTGTACCTCCTCAGGGGCTCTCACATCAAGCCACTTCTCTCCATTTTATTGGATGCAGGATATAGAGAGAGCTGAGTCCGAGGCAGGAATCAGACCCAGAAGCTGGTCCTCAAATTGGTTCCCATTGCCCATAGAATCAAGTTCATGGTTTCAAGGCCTGCCTGCATCTCCAGCCTGTGTATTACATGGTCCTCCTCATCACTATCCTCTACTCTCTTTTCCTTGTTTTTCTTTAGGTCTGAAGTTTAGTGTTACTTCCTTGGGCAAGCTTTCCTGATCCTCAGACAAGATTGCTGTCTTCCGCCAACACATGCTTCCAGAGTGTTCTGTCCTCCCTGTGTTGCTTTTGCTCAATGTCTCATTGCTATCTGGTCAGTCAACCCACAAGGTGAGGGACACACAGGTGTAGTTCACAGCCCTACTCCGAGGAGCTGAAAGGATGCCTTGTATGTAGGGGATATGCAATAAATTGTGATGAGTAAGTGAATGAATGGTTTTTACTTGGTTACTCTTTGTGCTTTCTCCTTGAGCACGTGCAAGGAGATTCCATAGGAGGAGGCCAGTTGCTTTATGCACAAATCCTATTTATCCCAGTGAACAGGTGGCAGTATTGAACCAGACAGCCAGTGCAATGCAGGGAATTTTCTGGGCCCAGTGACAAGCACTTTCTCTTAATCAAGAAGATCCTCTGAGACTTTTTCCAAGGAGGCCCTATCCTCGGGCCTCGTCATCAACAGTAAACATCCTGCTAAGCCAGTTTAGGGAGAGTCCCCCGTCATTGCTGTCTGATTGCCCTCGATATCCATTCAGAATCCTCACACACCACCATCCTCTATGTGATTGATTGCCCTGGCCTGCCTTCACTGAGAATCCTATCAAATCAGTTCAGTCAGAATGTCCCCTTCCCTTTAATGCTTCCTCTTAGTAATTTTCCACCCGCTGAGCCCCACCCTACTCTATAGCTGTAAATTCCCACTGTTTCCTCTTGTATTCAGAACGGAGCCGGATCTTTTTCCCCCACTGCAGCACCCCACTGCAGTGGTCCCTTGAATAACGTCTTCCTTCCTGTCTTTAACAAGTGTCAGAATAAATTTTTTCTAAACACCCAGACAGGGCCCACTCAGGACAGGCCTCTCAATTTGTCTTCAAACAAATGCATTCTCTTTACCTAGACCTCCAACTAGAAGCATAAATGTACAAGGCAACATATTTTTCAGATGTGCATTTGTGTCAGGATAGGAATATAACCTAACTTACATCACCAGAGCTGAGGAGAATGGTACCTATTAAGTTTCATTTTAGTTAAACAGCTGATGGGAGGATTTTTTGAAAACTCTACAATTACATCGTCATTGATAGTTATAATAATAGTCAACATCAACTGAGCTGAAATTATGTATGCCAGCCTCATTTTAATCTTCTTACCAAAATTACAAGGTAGTTACTACCTCCTTCCTACAGTTGAGGAAACTGAGGCTTAGAGGGACCAAAGAACGTGCCCAAGTTCACACAGCCTTGATCCCTAGTGGGGTCTGTGGACCACAGTGTCTTTCTCTGTGCCACCGCACCCTGATGCCTTCTCTTGGAGTTATCCTAGTTTTTGTTCCTTTTTCACCCAAAATGGCTCAACTGCGTGTAACTTTTAACCTAGCCACTTGGATTGTCGTCAGATTTTTTTTTTTTGCCGGTGTTCTTTGTAATGCTTTGCAGTTCATTCACATAACTGACAACACTTTTTATTAAATTGAAGTTTATAAATATACATATGGAAGTCAGGTGTGGGTTTCCCCAAGCGAGTCAGGAGCACATTGACTATGCAGGCTCACTGGCTTTCAGTAATATGAATGAAGAATGACATAGAGCAAGAAGAATGTGTCCAGAGAAAGAACCACAGACGCACCTACCCGCTTGCCTGGCTCCCAGTGGAAAGAGAGTGGAGCTGAGCCAGATCTGGAGGCAGAACATTATTGCTTGTTGAGTAGGTGAACAGCCGGTATTTATTAGAGCTGGAGACTTCCACGGTGGGGCCAGCTACAGCAGGCTCTGGTGGAAGGGCCCTTTGTCTTTTCCCAGACCTATCCTTCTCTATCGCTGGCCCTGGTTGCCTTGAATTTTGTGTGTTGTGCAGCTGATGGAACCCTAACTTAATTGCCAGCAATATGGGATGCCTTTCTCAGGTTTGCAGACCAGTTCCACCCCAGCTCTTTCTTCTGGCTTTCCCACTCTGTATGGTTGCTGCTCAGCTACTGACCTGTGAAAGTTACAGCTTGGAGAATAGGGAGCTGTTGGTATTCACAAGACAGCCTTCTCTGCTGTTTCTTTCTGTGCATTCACATACAAATAGCATGTGCCTGGAGGCACTGAAAAGGTGCAGGTTTTGTTAGGGTACCTCCTCCTTTCATGAGAAAATTGGTGGGTATTGTGACTTGTTATTAAGTGGGTGGCCTGACTCCATCTACTATAGCCACTTGTGGATTTCTCAGTACTGATTTTAAGTAGATAATTCTTAATTCCAGGTATTATTCCCTGCTTCCTAGCATGGCTTTTACACTCCAAACCTCTCTAGTGGTTTATTCTTCAGAGGGTAAGGGCAGGAGGAGAAATAACCGTAATACAAATAGCCAATGCTGAGTGAGTGCATAGTATACTCTAAGCACTGTTGGAGCTCTTTACTCCCAGCTTATGGGTTAGGTACTATTATTCTTCCCACTTCACAGATGAGAAAACTAAAGCTATCATAAGTGGAATAACCCCGCCCAGGTGTACACAGGTAGTAAGTGGTCCATCAGGATTCAACACAGGGCATGTGATCCAGAGCAAGTGTCCTTGCGGTAGAAAGAGAAAAGTGTGTGTGTGGGTGGGTGGGGGGGATGTCTTCAAATATCTACTGTGCAGGCTACAGCCCAGAGTCAACAATCCTATGTAGTTAACTACATCTGCCAAATTCAAGAAATATTTGGTCATTTTTTCAATGTCAGTTTATGAAGATCAGTGATTTTTTTTAAGTTGGGAGTCTGCAGATCTCCCTAAGGAAGACTATGGCTCCCTCTTACTCCCCCCCTAAGAAAAAGCATGCAAAATATATAATTTCCAGAGGTTCAAATGCCATCTAAAAACTCCATCCAAACAGATTTCAGGAAACCCAGGTGAAGAACCCTTGATTTAGAACAACACTAAACTGTATCAATATGAAAAACTGAGTTGACCATGGAGGGAAGAGACGAAGCTAAAGGTGTGTAGGGCCGTCCAGCCTCTGGCAAACTACTGACTTCTGCCTTGTCAAATTCACAGTAGCTTCCCTCTTCCCCTCTCAGCCCACATACATTGTAAAGTGAAACAAAATAGTATCTGATCACTGATTTGAGGTCCCCAGAGAAATGTGTCTCCTTCCTTTTTGCAAATTCCCTTCCAGGTTTCAGAGCCCTAGGAAATTTGTAAACCCGAGTTAGTGACAGCACACTGGTAGGGACCGATGACTCCTGTGGGTAGGGCATTCCAGGAAGAGAAGTCTTTATCTAGGCCCATGAGCCTGGAGAAGCAAACACCTGGCACAGGGACTTTCTTAGGGAGCATCCAGGCAGGTTCAGCAGCTGAGCCCCACCCTGCTGGGGGTCTAATTGCTGTAGGGATGAGGTTGCTGGGTACCAACTCAGGGAGGTTGTGTGCATGTAGGGGAGAGGGGAGACAAGGGAAGGAGGAAGAGGGACCGTCAGTTGATGGTAGAAACAGACCCTTGAGAGGCTCTAATACCCACTGTTATTTGGAAATTAAGTCACCTCCTCCCTCCTCCCATCACCAAGGGACTAGGGCTGGTTGACCAGATGCCAAGTAAACCACCCCTCTTCTAACCTTGCCCTCCTCTGCTTAGATATGCTGTCCTTTGGTATTTCCCCTCGCTTTTAAGGCTACTCTTGGTGCTTGTTTTAAACAACTTTTCGCCTGGATAGGGGAGGTAAGGGTGAGGAAGAAGGCTCAGAACATGGGGATGGCCTTAGGGTTAGTCTCAGGCAGATGTTGCAGATAATGGTTAGTGTCTATCTAATTAGTTATTAGCACGTAGTGTGAGCTAGCCCTACACCAAGGGCCTTACGTACGTAATCTCGTCAAATTCCTCCAACAGTCTACACAGTAGGTTTGATTATTATTTCCATTTTAAAGATGAGAAAGCAGATTCAGAGAGGGAGTTAGCTTGCTGGAGGTCAGACAGGCAGAAAGTGGTGAATCAAGGATTTGAACTCATGTCCTTGACTGCTGGATGCTTGTTCCCAGTTACTTCACTGCTGTGGGTCCAGATGCAGGGCTGGGATTTAGGAATTTTTCCCCCAGAGGAGCACCTGCGTCAGGGCTCCTGCCCACGCAGTCTGTCCCAGGCCCTGGGGAGTCTCCCTTCCCTGAGTCTCTCCCATCCAGTCCCATTGCTTACTCCTTACTCCAGGCCTCCGTCCACAGTCCCAGTTGTCCTCTCTCTGCCAGTCTTGGCCCCCTCCACCCCTCAGTCTGGATACTAGGGGGACAGTTCTTCCTAAGACTTTGCTTTGGCCCCAATAACCCCTGTTCCTAAACTGCTAGATGCCCCCCGCCACCCCCGCCTCACGCCCCTACCACCTCCCATTAACCACAGAATAAAATCCAGCCACCATGGGCCATACTCTTCCTCTTTTCCTGCTCTCTGTCACATCCAAACTATACATATTGTCTACATTCTTGGGTTGGCTTTTGTTCGTATATATAAACTAACAAGCACTTTAATGGTATATGTTGCCATCGATCTTTGGGGAAAGAATAAATATAAATTGTAATATCAACATGTAAACATGCATTATTCCCTACTGTACTGGCCAAATTAAGTCTTTCCTTCTAGAAAGTTTTCTCCATTCCCTCCATGGATTGAGATTCTACTTCTCTCTCAGTCCCCAGATCAGGTTTCCCCAGCTCAGAGAACCTCTACCATCGGCCACTGCCCCCGGGCCTGAATGACAGCAGTGACCCCTCACCTTTGGTTCTTCTTCTGATCGTACAAATCAGGACCAAGCACGGGAACAAGCATGGCCGGAAGCGCCAGCTTTTCCTTGAATTACACCTGGGTGTGGGTCCTGCTCTGTCACTTCAGCCAAGTGACTTAGAGTGAGTCACTTACTCTCTGAGCCTTGGTTTCTGCATTCATACTATGTGGGCAATACCGTCTATTGTACATGGTGACTATCATGGTAAGAAGATGCTGTGTACACGGCATCCTAAGAAGCAGGAGAACTGGGACCTAGCAGCATAGCTTCTAGACCCAGGCTGCCTGGGTTCCAACTGTGGCTCTGGCCTTTACTCACTGTGTGACTTTGGATGAACTCCTGTACTCTCAGTGACGTAGTTTCCCTATGTGCTATGTGGAGACGATAACACTTATTGTGAGGAATAAGTGAGTTAATACACATAAGGCATTGATGTAAGAAACATTCAAACCTGTAGAGAATTTTTATATGAGTTTATATGAGCCAAACCGATGACAGTTGCCCAGAAGCAAAATCTCAATAGATTGAGATAATGCCCCAGAGAACCACAGTTTTGCAGCTTATTAGAATCAAAGGAGGAGACAAGAGGAGAGTTACATGAAATCCACCGGTAGACTAAGGCAGTGAGAGAAAGCAGAGGGGGAAGTCCCTGGGACTGGATTAAAACTAAAACACAGAGACACGTACTTCCACATCGGTGGGTACAGGATAGTTGATGACCTCTATAGCGCAGAGAGATGGCATGGGGGGAGCAAGGTGACAATGAGGGTTCTGTGGCCTGTGCTCTGGTTTGGTGGGTGTGCCCTGAGGGGACTGGAAAAGATGACCCAGACATTTTAAAGGTACATTATCTTAGATGCAATTAGACAAGAGACAGGCTCTTTCAAGGCAAAGATTGACCTTTGCCAAGGGAGCTATAGGCCTAGGATGTGACTACCCACCATGACTCACTTTTAGTTAGGAATTTTGAATTTCAGACCATCCTATGTGGTTACTTTCAGTCTCTGAATTTGTAACGCCCACCATGCAGGCCTCCCCTGGGCTTGTACCGTTTAGTGTGTGGTTCCTTTTCTACCTAGGAAGGCCCCTAAATGCCTGGGGCTGAGAAGTTGGTTAAAAATGTCAGCAGTTGTCTTGTAAAGCCTCCTCCCTCCTCACTTCAAATGTCAGTTGCAGTCTCTGTGCCTAGACAACCGCACGCACAACCAAGGAAGTGTCGCATGTTCTTTTATCCCTGAGCCCAGTGCCCCACCAGGCATGTGCGCAGCTGCTATTAATGCTGCTGCGCTCACCATGATGGGCATCGTGGGACGATGAATTTTTCCAGCAGCCTATAGATGCACAAGAGGAGGTTTCCAAACTGTGATCGCCTGGAGCAAGTGCTCACGGGAAGGAGAGCTTAGTGGGAGAGAGAGCTTGGGGAGAGAGGTGGAAGGGAGAGAGGGTTGCCTCCCTTTCTCCTCCCATCACCAGCCCAAGACCACTCTTGGTGGGCAGGGCAGCTAGTTCCCCTTCCAGGCTACAGCAGAGATGGGGGTGGGGGTGGGGGCAGAGGGGGTAAATGTTTGTTAGACTCCAGGGCTCACCTGAGCAGCCCCACAGCCCCGCCTACCTCTGCCCCACCCAGGCATCCAAGGGCCGGCCAGCTGCCCCATTCCCCCAACCTGGCCGGGGAGTCCAGCCTGACCTGCGCTGACCTCCACGCCTTGCCTGCAGCTATCCCTTCCAGCCACAGCCCGAGCTTTCCCGCGTGGCCACACCTCCCCAGGCCCCGCAAGGGTTAAGGCGGCAGAGAGGAGAGGTTTTGGGGCTGACGTCGTTGCTCTCGCTGAAGGTGGTTCCCTCAGATGAGGATGGGAGAGCCCAGCCAGCTGAAACCGGAGCTCCCGCTCAGCTGGGGCTTGGGGAGGTCCCTGTAAGAGCCGCCTGCCCGACGACCTCCCTCGGTCCCTCCCCTGCAGTCACTCGGGGCACTGGCCACTGGAACGATGGAGCTGGGCTGGTGGACGCAGTTGGCACTCACTTTCCTGCAGCTCCTACTCGTCTCACCCTTGCCGAGAGGTACTGTGAGTGGGCTTCAGGGCTCCCCAGTAAGGGGGCATCTCCCTGCTGGGGTTGGGTGGGGAGTGGGACAGTAGTTGGTGCGGGGGCTGGGGGGTGGGGGCTTCTTTTAGTCACACTCCTGAGGGCTTGGTGGGTGGTGCTGGGGCTCCTGCCTCTGTCCCTGAGACTGTGACTTGGTTTTGTCATCCCAACTGGTGGCCCTGAAACTGCCTCAGGAAGGGGTACCGGCTGCAGCTTTATATATTTATTTATTTTATAGCATGCTCTAGCTCCTTAAGGCATAACATTACCTCCAGGAATCTCTCCAGTCTGAGTTACCCACTTTGACTTGCAAAAGCTAAGTTTCCCCTGGAAAGAGCCCGCTTAGAGGTGAGTGGGAAGGAGGGAAATGAGCCAGAGAGCAGGTCGTGCGGTAGGGGTGCTCCTGCTGGTGTCTTGCTTGGTGAGAAGTTACTGTCACGTTCCTTCAGAGCAGCTCCCAGCCTGGGAGATTTCCTCACTCAGCACATGCCGTATGTGTATAGTTCCTTCCTGGTAAGAATGAGAAAGAAGAAGAAAAAGCTGAGGTTAAAAGTGCAAGTTATTTCTGGGGATGCACGGTCTGTGTAGAAAGAGCTCTGGCTTCTGTGTTTTTCACATGTGATTTTCCGAGCCACAAACCCATGTCGAGGGAGGCTGAGAGCAGGCATGGAGCTTCTGGGGGCCTCCTGACCCAGCTGAAGGCAGAAGCGAGGGGGGCGCTGGTGGGCAGGGAAAGGGAGACTTCTTAGGAGCGTCTGTCCTTGCTGTGGCTCTCGGGGCGAGGGGTCAGGAGGTAAGGTGAGACCTCATGGGGTCAGTCAGGTTGAAGTGTGCACATAGGACAAAACAGGGTAGCTTCGCATAGGAGCAGGGAGTGTGTGTTTACTGGTTACCTGTCACCTGCGCTAATTACCTGTCACCTGGGCTCTATCGGAAAGGTGGGCGCTCCATTGTTGCAATTAGCTGCCAATTTTCCTGACAGTGAACAAAAAAATCAATTCATGACCAAAACCTCATTTTGGTCCATACTTTCCGCCTACCTATAGCCTGCCAGCGCAGGTGAAATCTTTCTTGGTGATTTGCTCTCAAGCTGGAGAGAGGGTTTCATTTGAATTTTGTCTCATCCGGAACAGCCCCAAGATGATAGTGAAGACAGAAGGGGCCCACGAGGGGGCCTAATCACCCTTTAACCCAGACACTTGCGCAGCGGGTAGGGTGGCGCTGTGCGTGAAGGCCGCTCCCTGCTCCATCTGCGCCGTTTGGAGCCGAACCTCCAGGCGCGGTGTGGCCCCAGGCCAGGGCCAGCAGAGCCCTGTTCCTTCTCAGAGGACCGGTCTCCTCATGGCTACAGCAACACCTCCCTGCTTCTTTCTTTATAATGTGGCAGGTGAGGCATCTCAAACCCATAAAAGTTAAAAAAAAAAAACCAGAACAAAAACAAAGCTCAGCCACTGCCCCCCCCCCCACCTTTTTTCTCCTCCCCCCCAGGATCTGAAAAACCCATTTGTTCCTAACTCAAGCTCTTTTTACCTTCTGCTGTGGAAAAGCATCAGGGAGGGTGTGTGGTTTCTTGGCAGCCGCGCTGCTGACTGAGCCGCAGAGCAACTTCACGTGTCTAGCAAGGACATCTCAGCTGTGGAGCGCTCACATGGAGAGGGAAGGTGAAGGAATGGCGTGGAGAAGGAAAATATTTCTTTAAGTAGTGAATGAGTCCACTCCCTGCTGGACTCTAAACCTGGCCCCGTCAGGAGAAGCTTGGAAGTGTCTCTCCTCTAATTGCTTTTCTAAAATGAGGACTCGGTGAGACGGGAGCGTCCGCGGGGGTGGCTCGGGAGATCGCTGTTGCTCATCGGCATGGGACCCACGTTGGAGGACGAGACGCCGAACATCAGGCCAAGCGATAGCCCAACATAAACAGCATGTGAGGGAGAAACCCAACTCCACTGACTTCACCGAATAGCAGTAGCTCTGCCAGCAGGATCCTGCCCAAGAGGAAAAACTCATTTGAAATATGTGACTCTTGGGAATGAAACCTTAATATGGATAACTTCACAAGTGTTGCTTCCAATAGACATTAGTTTGTGGGGAATGAGTGGAAAGGCAATAGGGGAAGATAATTTGAAGCGCAGATATTCAGTGGGCAAGAGAAGGCGCTGAGAGAGGGGGGATGTGGAGAGAAGGAAGCGGGGAAGGAGTGGCAAGAAAAATTAGATGTTGGTTTCTAATGGGATGTGTTAGCAAATTCCAAGGAGAGAGCTATGAATACTGGGCCTTCTGGGCAGGCGTGGATTTTTGTGGGGACCACGGAGAGGGTGTTTCCCTGATATATACTCTGAAAACTCCTGGCTTCTCCAACAGGAAAATAATTTCATGGTGGGATCATGGAGCTTAGAGCTGGGAGTGACTTTAGAGATCATTTCGTTTGAGTACTTTGTTTTTTTCTCAGAGAATTTTTATGACTTTATTTTCAAATTCAGAAGACAATGGAATTAAGCACCTATAAGGATTTGTGATGGGCCTGGTCTTTGAGCCATGTGCTTCGCATGCAGGGATCCTCAGCCCACCCTCACAAGGCAGTTCTCCCTGTTACTCTCCCTGGTCTCTGCATGAGGGTGAGAGAGGTTCTTGACCTGCTCAAGGATGCACAGGCACAGTGCCTCAAAAAAAATTAAACATTTGATCCAGCCACTTCACTTCTGGGTGTATACACAAGCAGGGACTCAAACAGATATTTGTACACTAGTGTCCACAGCAGCATCGTTCCCAATGGCCGAAAGGTGACAACCTAAATGGTCCATCCATGGACAAACAAGACATGGTATATACACACAATGGAATACATTCATTCTTAAAAACGAGGGACATTCTGACACATGCAGCCACATGGATGAACCTGAAGACATTATGCGGAGTGAAATAAGCCTGACAGAAAAGGACATGTAGTGTATGATTCCATTTCCATGTGGTGCTGACAGTAGTCACATTCATAGACAGTAAGTAGCACAGTGGATGCCATGGCCGGCAGGGGAGGGGAGGAGGCATTATTGTTTAATGGGCACAGAGTTTCACTGTGGGATCATGAAAGGGCTCTGGAGAGGGATGGTGGTGTTGGTTGCACAAGCTACTGCACGGCACACTTAAAAGTGATTAAAACGGCAAATTTTATGTTATTCATATCTTCCCACAATAATAATATAAAAATAATACACAACAGAGCCGGGGGTGAGCCCAGACTGTCTGGAGCTCCAGCTCATCGGGTACCTGGCTGACTTTAGCTCACTCATGAAGGCTCCAGAACACACATGGTGGTGAGAGGAGAGAGTCCTTGGTAGGCCCAGTTTGGGTGGCACCATTGCTCTGTCTTGGCTAGCTGTGGCAAAGACACACTGTAGACCCAAGGGTCTGCTAATGGGCAGCCTTCAGGCCAAAAGGCCTAAAGAAATATTTAGTAGGACGCAGCACTTACAAATGTTTTGAACCTGAATGCTTTGAGGCAGGCTGCGTCCTCTCTATGGCTTGACACCCCAGCGTCTCATCCCACTCCTGTGTTGCCATCTAGTCCCTACTGACAGTTGAGGTTTTGTCCCCTGTTCCTGAGAGGGGTGGGGCAGAAATGAAAAGTGCAAAAGAGAAGGTGGGAGACTAGGTGTTGAATGGGGAGAAACGCAAGTGAGTAAAGCTCTCAAGGACCGAGTAGCTGATGGGACTCTTAAAAGTAGGAACATGAATATATTTTCCATGCATGTGTTATGGAATATGATCTCACCTCTCTCTGTGACCTCCAAGTCTTTGGAAAAATGTTTTACTCTCACGAATGCCCTTGGGTATGGAGCTTTTGTGGAAGCTGAGAATGGGTGTTATGTCTGTGTCTGTAAGTTACCGACAGAGCACCCTTGCGCATGGTCGTCTAGAAGCAGAGGTGACCTAGAGCATTTAAGTCCCTTAGAAATACCCAGAAGTCTTAGGGAGGGCATTGGAATGCCACTGGCATGGACCTCGGGTTTGACTTAAAGTTATTTACATCTGGCTAGACAGGAATGGCAGAGATAATGATGTCTGAGGGACCTAATGACTCGTCTTAAGTCAGAAAATTATTTCCATCTGCCCCACTGGGGGCAGCCAATCTTGGTGCAGAAGAAAACTTGTCTACCTGGCTCCCCGGAGACCAGCCCTTGAAGCTGCACTTGATTTGGGGTATGTGCAAATTGGGAAACGTTCCATTTCAGTGATAAATGAGGGGAGGTCATGCCTGCTCCCCCCACATGTGGGAGGACTTGTCACCCCCACTCTGTGGATATTTGAAAGTCACAAGAGCCCAGATCCCTCTTCTCTTATTGTACTTTCAAGGAGAGGGAAATGCAGTGTTTACAGTTTCTAGTTCCTGAATTCCAGGCCAGAGGACCCAGAGGCCAGCAGGAGCTTTGCAAGCTACTAGGGCAGTGGCAGAAAGTCTATCAGATTCCAAGCCTGGCTTATGTTTAAGGAATTCTGTTTGTCAGTCATCACATGTTCTAAGCCAAAGCATTCAGTTTATAATGGGGAGAAAGAAGCAAAAATGTCGGGAGAACCAAATCTCATACCTGTAAGCAAAACCACTCAAGGGGAGCAGAGAGTTAGCTGGAGATACTCCACTCGCTTCATCAGTGGGACTTACTACTACTCACCACTCAACCCTACTCCTTTCATTTTTCCTTGCTGCAGTCATCAGTAAGACAGGTGCAGAGCCCACGCAGGTTGAGAGCAGAGTAGCAAGGGGTGGGCAGTAGGCTGAGAGTGGAGTAGGCAGGGGTTGCACATCAGATTCTTCACTCTTGGTGATGGAACATTGATGGCAGAAGCCTCTTTGGAGGGCACTCCCATCCTATCACACCTAAGGGACCTGATCGGAAATAATTCATTGAGCTTGTAGTAGATGCTAGGCATTCTCCTTTATGCTTTATATATATTTATTTAATCCTCACAATAAACCTAGGAGGTAAGTAGCAGTGTTATGATCCCTGGTTCTCACGTGAGGAACTTCGGTGTGGAGTGGTTCAGTCATTGCCCAGGTCACATAGCTGAACATCATGTCTTGAACTCAGATACTCTGCCTCCATAATGTGTGCCACAAAACACTATACAACACAGCCTCAAAAGCAGTGGGTCCGACTCAAGTAAATCTACTGACTGTATGTTGCCCAAATCATGAGACTATCATATTAGTAAAGAAATCCAATTATCCCTTGGACATTCCAAGTGCTGAAAGTGGCCTAAGTGAGGTCATATGCTCACTGGAGGCAGAGTGGGTGTGGGAAGGGAGAGAGACACAGAGAGAAGTATCCGCTCATGGAGCCCACAAGGAGCCCCTCCCTAAAGGAAACAGGGGTGGTAAGCAGACCAAAAATCCAACAGGTTTCTGGGATCTCTGCCCAAAGGATCATGCATCTCACTCTGATTAGATGTGGGAGGTGGGGATTTCTTTGTCCCATGGTCAACTTTTAAAATCACAGTCGTGTGTCTGTTTGCTGCGGGTCAGAATTAAGGATGAGACAGGTTTCAAGTCTGGCCCTGACACTTCGTAGCCTTGCTCCATTCTGGGTTTATTCCGTCAAGATCATCAATGTGTAACACTCTCAGGCTATGGAACAGGAGGAGCAGGCCTGGAGTCAGGAAGGGGAAGCATTTTTTTTTCTTCTTCTTCTTCTTTTTTTTTGCATAACACAGTTGATGGATATTGCAGGAGATGGAGATGTGATCCCTTTCCATTAATGCTAAGATGAGTTTCAAACAATTCGTTTCAACCTCTACCAGATCCTGATGTCCCGGGCCTTATGTCAAGTGGTTAAGAGAGGCGCCCCGCTTGGCTGAGCGGAAAATGAAGACACCTATTTCTGTCACTCCTCTGCCTCTGGACTTGGGGAAATGCCCCTATTCTTGCAGTGTGGACATCTTTATCACCGCCCTCTCTGAGGTTCTGGCTGTCTCAGAGGGCTGAGTTAGTGGTTTGGCAGCAAGTATTCGTGCAAGTAGAAGTCTGGTCAGTTGGTTTGGTGCTTGGAAAGCCAGGGCTGCTGCTGCTGCCAGAAGAGAGTGAGGACCACATTCAGGTAACATTAGTTTATGGGGGGAAGCAGCATGTGTCCTCATAAGCTGAATTCATGATCCATTAAAAGAAGATTTCCAGCCAGTGCAGTGGAAAACCACTGCATGGGAGAGGGATGTGGGCCCACTTCACTGCAAATCAAATGAATTGTCTGAGGACTCCGAGGGACTCAAGTGCCAGTGTTTTCAAACCCAGTTCCATGTCCATTTACTTCATAGGATCCCTTTGGCGATGATCAGATAATGCCCCATGTCATGGGAATTCCACTGCAGGATTCAACAGTGATGGTGGAGAACACCTGACACATCTTGGACAAGTCGCCTGAGCTTAGCTTCTAGCTGGTAACCTCTACTCCCGTATCTTCCAACATACCCTTGGCTCACCTGGATGGAAGAGAAGGAAGGGTGTGGCTGGTGTAAAGAATCTTTGTTGCAGGGCTTCTTGGTCTGGCTTTCTGCCTCCCAGTGGGTGGTTGACTGTCTGCTTCTGAATGATGTTCGACCTCCCTCGTGTGCAAGCCTGGCTCCTCTGGCCAACTTATTGGCAGAACAGACCAAATGAGCATCCCAAGCCTTTATGGAAATGAGACACATTCTGTAAACAACAAAAATATTCAGCAATAATAGACCCAGTTAATTCCCTGTACTACAAATAGACACTCCAAAAGGCCACAGCAAAGGGCATTTCTAACATCAGTCTTTGTCATGAACACCCTTACTCTGGAAATCACGCATGCCTCACATCTCCATATTTATATGTTTATTCAGCAAATGCTATCAGACACCTACTAGGTGCTGGGCATGACCCTAGGTGCTAGAGATGCTGTGATGAATAAGACAAAGTCTTTTTCCTTAAGGCACTGGCAATCTGTTGAGAGAGCGTGTGGTCCAGCCTGGTTTTTCTCAAAGTAGGTTTCATAGAATACAGTCTTGGGAGATATTCAGCAAAGACAAACACACAAATGTAGGATGTTATGGTGCAAGAAGTCTGGGGGATCTGGAGATTATGCACAAAGTATATCACAGACTCTGCAAAGCCCTGTAATAAAGAAAGCTGTTATTTGCATTTCACAAAGTTGTCTGGCCACAGAACCTTTTTTCACATAACACCTTATACCATCCAGTGGAATTGGTGCCCCATGGAATATAGTTTGGAAAACTCTGGTCGCTTGCCCATAATGAATAAAACATTGAATAATAGCTCACTATTACAGAGAATGGAGTAAGAAGAGAATTTGAAAAATCTGCAGAACCTTGGCTTCTCTTCAGGCTTCTGCTGAGGGATGGGCAGGAAGTCTGGTGTCCTTGTCATTTAACATTTGCTGAGACGTTGAGCGGACCATGGGGGTCACCCCCAATGTTGCTATGAGAAAAGTTCTCACCAGCATTGGCCTGCAAGGTTCATCAAGAAAATGCATTTCTAGCCCTGGCTGCCATAGCTCAGTGGATTGAGCATGGGCTGCGAACCAAAGTGCCGCAGGTTTGATTCCCAGCCAGGGTACATGCCTGGGTTGCAGGCCATAACCCACAGCAACTGCACATTGATGTTTCTCTCTCTCTCTCTATCTCCCCTCCCTCCCCTCTCTAAAAATAAATAAATAAATAAAATCTTAAAAAAATACTTGAACTACATTTAAAAATGAAATAAAAAAAAGAAAATGCATTTCTTGTATTCAAAATTTAAACTCATCACTTAGAATAAGGTGGTTGGGTTGGGATTGTTGGACAAACTGAGGTGTGAATCTGATCAATGCACACCCCTCTTTATATACCCCGTGGTGATGGGGCAGTTCTGGGGAGTGCTAAGAATGGTGACTTCCCGACTAGCCTGTGTCTTTGGTGACAGTCACCCTGTCTCCTCTTTAAAACTAAGGATACTATTTGAGCATTTTTCTCATCCCTGGGGACACTGAATTAAAGGTCCAATTGATCACCAATTACCCTCTTCCCTCCCTTCTTAACACACACATACACACACACACACACACACACACACACATCCCCAGTCCCTTGTTATTTATCCTTATTTTGCCAGCTCTAGTATGGCCCAGTCACTGTGACCTTGATTTGCACAACTGGGTAGTGGTCTGGGCTGTTTACATTGGAGCCGTATCCCTTGGAGATAGCATGTGAGTTTGAGCTGTTCACCAACTTCTTGTTTATTGTTCCTAGGAACTACTTTATTCCTGCCTTTGTTAAATATTGTTCCTGTTGTCATGCAACACAGCTTCTCCTTGGCCCTAGCCATGCTTGCCTCCTTTCTCTGCCCAGACTTGTTTCAGATTGGATGACTACAGTGGCAATGAGTGAGAACTAAAATTGGCCATTTCTCTAAAAGGTATTCTGCCTTGGTAGACTTAAGTAGCTAACTCCTGAGATTCTCAGCATAGATTCATTCCTCACTTTCCATATTTATGGAAATCACCTTTGATACAGATGTGTTGGTGTAGATGTGTTCAAGTTCAAATATACATGTGCATAAAAGAATAAAACTATAGATGTGGAAATGTATATATTTATGTGTATATGCTTGAATATGTATATACATAGGGTATAGAGTATTATGTTTTAAAATATGGGCCAGGATTTGAGTCCTGGCTCCATCATTTATGGCTGGTTTTCTTGGGCAAATGACTGGACCTCTTAAATCTGGACTTCTACCTTCTAACCTATAGAGTGAGGATAATAGTGTCCTTAGTGTAGGTTTATTGCAGGTGTTAAATAGGTAGTCTATTTAAAATACTTAGTGTAATGCCCTGCTGAAAGGGAGTACTCAGGGCAGTAAAGTCACCTACTCTCCTTTCTACCATTTTCCCCACTCACACAGGTTTCATGAGGAACTGAAAAGGGAAAGTATTGGGTGTTCTGTGTATAGTGGAATAGAAGTTACATGGTCCTCACGAGTTCCACTATTTAGTTCTGTCCATAGTCCTATTCCATTTATCTGTGATTCTGTCAGGAAAAACAAATTTCCTGAAGATTCACATACACTTATCTCTTTGAGGCTTGCTTTGTCTTCCTGGTTTTATCATGTGTCTACCTCCTGACTTGAGGGGAAGTTCTTCCATGTGCTGTGCCTCAGTTTCTCTGTGTTTGAAATGAGGCCCCTAGTAGAATCTTGTGGAGGCTGAAGGGATGGTGTCTTGCAGAGTAGGTGGTTCTGGGTCAATGATGTTGCCTCCTAAACATGAGATGTTGCTCATGATCACCTCTTGTGATTCAAGTGCGGAGCCAGCCAGGAATCCTCAGGCAAAAGGAAGATTCCCTTTTTCTTGTTCTAGCTTGCAGAGCTGGAGGAGGTAACTATAATGAGGGCTAGCCTATGTAGAAGCTGCTGCCAGCTTAGGGCTTAGTGAACCATCAGAGATGCCATTATTAATGCACCACCCTTGCTCAACATCCACACTTTACATCTGCTGTTGTCCAGCTGCCTTTGTTAGAAGGAAAGCCTGGCTTCAGCCCAGCATCAGGTAACCTGGATGTGAAGACAATAACACTAAGTGTGGAAGCTCTTGGCAAAGAGGTAAGTGTAGTTGACTAAGACCCCTGTGCACCCCTGACACACTGACTCAGAAAAAAAGGTGTTGAAAGTGTAGAATATTGGGGAGCAGTCATGATAATTTGTAGAGTTCTTGGGTTGGGGGAAAACCAAATTGGATTTTTAGGATATAGCTAAAGTTTTATTATTTTTAACTTAGCCATTCTCTTAACTTTGGTTGATGTAACATTTGCTGAGTTCTACTGCCAAGTACTTCTAGATGCATTATTAAATTCTCTTTTTAATAGCCAATGCTAATAAAAAATAAGATCTATTGAGCTCATATTACAACATTTGAAATAACCCAGAAGCAGCTGCCCTTCAAGCATTTCCAGTAACACAGTTGTTGAAGATAACGGCAAATGGAGGCTCTTCCATGATGCTACAATTTGGGTTTTGTTCCCTTTGGCTGTGGATGTGTAATTTCTATTTCTAGAAAAGCAGCAGCAGGAGGTGAGGTGTGTCCTATTTAAAGAAGTATTTTGAGAGAGGACATTAGAAAAATGAGACTAGGAAGTCTAAAAGCAAAGGGGAAGACCCAGCAAGCCATGATCAGGACGTGAGCAGACTGCTTGGAAATGAATGCCATGCATGTGTGGGTCTCCAGGGGATACACCATTACTCATCCCCTTCCCTCCACTAGCCATTTGTGTTTCCGCCAAACATGTGATGGTTTTTATTCTGTAGAGAATCATGGTAATGTCTTGACAAATATGCAGTTTTTCTTCCAAAGCCCTTTACGGTCATGGCCTTCTTCAACTGCAGTAACATCAACAACTCCATCAATTTGTGTTCATCCTCTTGGGGTGTGGGGAAGACACTGCACCAAGATGTCTTGCCTACGATGTCCAGCTGCATCAATGAGGGACAGATTCAGGATTAAAGTTTGGGTGGTTTGATTCCCAGGTGTGTCCACTTTGCCAGTAATACATTCTTACTCTGTACAGTCAGAGGTGTGAACTCTAGAATCAAGGTGGTGTGTGGGAAGGAATAAGACTTTGGCCCCAGAAAGAGCTGGATTCTGATCTTTCTTCTTTTACTTGAAAGGTGTGTCACCTGGTGCAATTTATTTACCCTCTCTGTTCCTCAGTTTCTTCATCTTTTCAATGAAGGAAATACTACTTTGAAGGGTGGCTATGAAGCTTCAGTGTGCTGGTATATGCTATTCAGGGGCTCGGATACTCTCCCTGTGGGTGTTGGGACGCAGGAAGTAGAGGAGGGTGAATGAGAGCCACAGCGTGAAGCAGTGTGCTCAATAAAGGATGGGGTGGGAAAGGAGGTGACAAACTGATTTTTGCCTCCCTCCTCCTCCCCAATGTACAAGCGCCTACAAACAAGATCTCTGAGGAATCCATGGAAATGTTCCTCACTCCTCATACCCAAAAGAGCGCTGATAAAGGCCTTGACTCTTCAGCTATCATTATCTCGCTTACGAGAGGAGCTACGAAAAGGGGAAGACTGAGGTCACTGAGATTGGGACTCCAGCCAGGCTGTGACAGAAGGTCGTTGGGAGATAGGATGGCCCTTAAAGGCTCAAGAGGAGATAAAAAATCACCAAGGACCCCAGTAACTATTTCACCACCCAGGCTGCCAATCATTCCTGCTTGGGATTTGCCTGTCTGTCATTGGCCCCACAGAATGGCTGGTCAGGCCCTCAGGTGGTCAGGAATGGCTGGTTAGATATCAGCCGGGAACTTCGGCTTGCACAGAGGAGGTGGGGAAGTGGGTGAGGGTGAGCGAGGAGCCCAAGCTGCCTCGGTGTACATCTCTCTGATTCATATGTCTTTTTTTCCCCTCACACTAGTCTCATTTATAAAATGTAGGGCAGTAAAAATAAATGCAGCAGAAATTTTAATATGGCTAGATGGGAGGGCTATGGGGTTTTGGTGGATGCAAAGGCAGACTCTAACATCCAGGATGAGGGGACCCATGATAAAGGTGCCTTTCTTTGCTACCTGCTGGGGTGGTCTTGGCCTGAATCATTAATCTGACAACTGATGTATCAGTCATGTGTGTGGAACAGGCTGACCTTTGTTTTCAGGAAGAATCCTCTGAGTTTTCCAGACTGACTTTAACAGCCATTATGTCAACATATTGCCTTAAAATTTTATGTTGAAAATGTGGCTCTTGGAGACCAAGCTGAGGGGACACAACTGCTCACCCTGCCATTCTGGGGCACTAAGCCCCTCCTGTTTGGGGGATTAAGTGTTCTCCATGTTTCAGCTACAGATGTGGTTCAGCATTAGAGAGCCTTGTAGCAAACTGTCAGGCTAATGAGGGGCTGCTCTTAGTATTGATGACGTGATGACAGCCAGCTCATTCACTCATTTGTTCGTCACCAGCTGAACCTGTGCCAGTTGGTCAGCACTGTTGTCATTGCCTTGGTGTTCCCATTGCTAAAACAGGACTAAGAGGTTAAAGGTCTTGCATTTTCCAAGGTCAATTCCAGAAGATCCAGGGCTGGAGATATGACTGGACTCTCCACTTTGGATAGGAGATGAGAGGTTGGCTGCTCTAAAGCATGAAAGAAGGGCTTGAGCAAAGCTTATGATGCCAAAGTACTTGAACGTTCTTGATATTTGTTCAACCTGATGGCAAAAAGAAGGGAGGGGAGCACTTGTACCCATAGGATAAGGATGCAGCAATTTTTTTCATTAAAAAACTGTATTGTTGTTCAAGTACAGTTGTCTGTCTTTCCCCACCATCACTCCCCCATCCCAGCCATCCCCTCCTCCCTCCCCTGATTCTATCCCACCTTGGTTTCGTCCATGTGTCCTTTATAGTTGTTCCTGAAAACCCTTCACCCTTTTCCCCCCATTATCCACTCCTACCTCTCCTCTGGTCACCATCAGTTTGTTCTTTATTTCCAAGTTTCTTGTTCTGTTTTGCTCATTTGTTTGTTTTGTTGACTAGGTTCCACTTAAAGGTGAGATTATATGGTATTTGTCTTTCGTGGCCTGGATTATTTCACTTAGCATAATGCTCTCCAGTTGCATCCATGCTGTAGCAAAGGGTAGGAGCAAAGGGTAGGAGCTCCTTCTTTCTTTCTGCTGCATAGAATTCCATTGTGTAAATGTACCAAAGTTTTTTGGTCCACTCATTTACTGATGGACACTTAGGTTGCTTCCAACACTTGGCTATTGTAAATTGTGCTGCTATGCTGGGATGCATAGGTTCTTTTGGATTGGTGTTTCAGGGTTCTTAGGATATAATCCCAGCAGTGGAACTCACCTTTAAAGATGATTCGATGTCAAGAGAATGTATCCATGATCTGCATAAAGAAAAAAAGCAGTTTTTAAAACAAAAATACTGTTACCAGTTTTGAGAGGTGAGGAGACTATGTGTATACATTAGTAGTAGCTACATGGGGATATATATAATATGTTTATTGAAAGAAGACAATATGAAGGATAGACAACAATATTAAGGATGCTTTTGAATACTTTTTCCCTTTACTTATGATTTTATTATTATTATTATTTTTAAAGCTTTCACAGGGAATCTTTTATATGAAAACATATTGTGTTTTATCGAGATAAAAATAAATATTTTATCCAATGAAAGAATTAGGGGTGAACCACTGTGTATGGTGCCCAGAACCCTAATTTTGCTATGTGATTATAGGCACTTGCTTGCTGGTTTATCCCAGTGCAGTGCTCCATGAGTTCTTTTGCTTTATTTGCTTACAGTAACACCCCTTATCCACGGTTACACTTTCTGCAGTTCTAATTACCCATGGTCATCTGAGTTTCAAAGATACTAAATTGAAAATTCCAGACATAAACCATTCATAAGTTTTAAGTTGTGCACCCGTCTGAATAACGTGATGAAATCGCGTGCTCTCCAGCTGTGTCCCATCCCAGATGTGAATCATTGCTTTGTCTCAGTCTCCACACTATAAACACTACCTGGCCATTACTCACATAGTAGCCATCTCGGTCATCAGATCAACTGTCCTGGTATCGCAGTACTTGTGGTCAAGTAACGCTTATTTTACTTAATAATGGCTCCAAAGTGCAAGAGTAGTGATGATGGCAATGCAGATATGCCGAAGAGAAGGCATACGTTGCTTCCTGCAAGTGGAAAGTTTTGTCTGTACAGGGAAAAGGATAGCATGCATAGGGTTTGGAACTGTCTGTGGTTTCGGGCTTCCGCCTTGAGTCTCAGAACACTTCCCCTGTGGACAAGGGGGGACCACTCTATTTCCGGGGAAACCATGAAAGGATAAAATTGATTTGCTGCTTGCATAAGACTTTGTTTTCAAATGTGGAAGGCAAGTTCAGTTTGCCCAACCCCCGTAGATGGTGGAGCTGGAGGCTGTCCAGGCGCTTTCCCCTCAGCAGCAGACTTCCTCATGAGGCCTGGGATTCGGTGGGCATCTCTCTCTCCCAGAACTCCTTCTCTAAAAAAGCTCCCTCGGCATTTCTCTTTGCTTCTGCCCTACTTAGCCCTTTTCCTCACTGGTGAAGTGAAGAGGTGGACTAGAGGTTCTTAAGATAAAAGAAAATGTATTACCCACCTCACCAGGCCATTTTGATGATTAAATTGCACAAACAATATACATAAAAGCACTTTAGCTAAACAGATGTTCAAGTTCTTTAGCATACATATACGAAAACCTTCAATAACTTCTTCTGCTATTGGTTGTTTCTCTAAATCCTAGTTTCTGGACCTGGCCTTTAGCACCATATTGAAAATTGTGTGATTGTATGGCTAATTCTAAATGACTAGTGGGCCTTTTCTGCAAATAGTTCTACTAAGTGGAGAAAAGTCTAGGACATGGATCTTGTCTGCTTATTGTGTTTTTAAGTCTCTTCAGCTGGTCAGTTGTAAATATTTCTAAAGAATATTTCACTAATGTATTTATTTATTTTTCATATTATGGGGACATTAACCTGTCTCAGTGGGGAGAAAGAAGGGGGTGAATTTGACAGACCGGAGGAGAAAGAACCAAGTCATAAAACCATTGAAACCATTGCCTCGTCCACCACTTCCATATTCCTGAGAGGTGGTCTCAACTAAGTGAATAAATAGATTTCTCTCTGTGATTTTTATCTGCTGCCCCAGTCGTGTGAGTCTTGTAGCCTTGATGCTAATGTCCCTTTATGACCATTCATGCGTTCTCATAACATCCTAAGTTTTTCTTACCATTGTTAGTGATTACGTGTTTTGGGGGTCATTTATCCAACATCTACTCCTCTGCAAAACTCGGAGCTCCAGAAAGCCAGGGGTAGTGTCTGTTTTTCTTCCCATTGTATCTGAGCACTGAGTGTTCTATCTGAAACATAGTGGATAGTCAATAAACACTTGTGGGGTGGAAGAATGAATTCATCAATTCACCCACAATCTTAGCACTGTGCCTATTGGGGGAACTGAGGAACAGAGTGGTTAAATGACTCTGTGAGTCGACCTTTCAATTTATCTGTTCTTCTTTTGTTGCTTATACTTTTGGTGTCATATGTAAGAATCCACTACCAGATCCAAGATCGTGGAGGTTTACCCCTATGTTTTCTCCTGCTTTCCTTCACCTTTAACCTTCAGGTTCTCATCTAGATTTTAGAAGTCACTCACTTCCTCCAGTAAACATCAGAAAAACGGGAAGCTGAGCTAAATAAGTCCTGTGTCTGCTGGAGGGACTCAGAGCAGTAGGGGAAGCAAAACAAACCTCAGTGGTGAGAGGATCTCAGTGACCTATGCCAATTATTCCCCCCAATGCCGGTGTGAGGATCTTTGCTGCTCCACCAATGTCTGTGGGGGGGAAAATAACCTTATTGCGCAAGTGGTTCCTTTCAATTATGCTAGATTGTTCTTATGACCCGAGGCTGCAAGTAGATGGTGATGCTTTGTTTAAATGGCTCTAGGAAAATTAAGAATGATCAACTCTGTGTCAGACTTCCATGTTTACTGGTGGGAAATGGAAAACTCAGCTATGAAATTCAAGAGGTTAGAAGCTACCACAGGTGCTATGGTTGGTTTAAGCAGGCGACAAGGCATGTTGGAGATCCCTGCTTCGGGCTTTTAGAAAAGGCTTCAAGGGAAAACCAGATTCACTTTCTTCTTCAAACATCTGACCTATTTTCTGCTTCAATCATCTTTGTGCAAAATTTTTAGAAATGGAGAGTAGGGGAAAAAAGAAGAGTCAAAGCTTAGTCTGTTTCTTAGCCTGGGTTCCTCTGGGCAGCCTCCAACTGATTCCTGTTATAGGTTTTGCCAGATGGTTTTTCTTTTTCATTTATTTAAGGTACATTTTTTTAAGAAAAGAAATACAAAAATTTCCCCAAAAAGGAATACTTTTTCTCATGGGAAAGAACACTCAGTTGAATTTGGGGACTGAATAAAGTTCTGCCAATGAGTTCACCCTTGTAAACATTGAAATTCTCCCAAACATACTAATTAAGATAGTTTTTGTCTTTTCTGTTGGTTTTAGCTTTGAAGATACCATAAAAATGGCACACTGAAAAATGGAGGAGCCAAGCTTGGAGGAAATGACATGGTCTCTGCTTGGCAATCAGTCTTGCACTTGAATGGCCTCATCTAGAGACCGGTCTCCAAACTTTTTTGATGGCCTGAATCTCTGGGCCGTGCTGTATGCCTGGGCACTTGAGTAGTCCCTCCTGGGGTTGTGCAGTGCACCACCTACGTAGTTGTAAGCAATTACCTGACGCACCCCAGCAAAAATAGAAATGAGCATAGACCCTCAGAAGATGTATACCTTGCTTATAAATTATGTATGTGTGTATGTGAGTCAGTCTACTTAGATTATATATTTATAAAACATGATTTCTTTTTTCATTATAAGAGAAAAATGAATAGCTGTTCTACCAAATTTTATCTATGAAGCAATGGATAGTGTGGAATGCCCTTTGAGATAAACCACCTCACTTTGGAGGCACTGGCCTAGAAGAATGCAATGATCTTCTCTGTCATTTAGGGAGGGTGACACCTTCTGTAATTTGTAGGGCAAAGTTGCTTTTTAGTAGTAGAGTACTTACGGGTCTTACCCCTTCTTGCAGGACCTTTGTCCTTACCTGCTGATTTCTGTTTCAGAGTACACAGTCATTAACGAAGCCTGCCCTGGAGCTGAGTGGAACATCATGTGTCGGGAGTGCTGTGAATATGATCAGATTGAGTGTGTCTGCCCTGGAAAGAAGGAAGTCGTGGGTTATACCATCCCTTGCTGCAGGAACGAGGACAACGAGTGTGACTCATGCTTGATTCACCCAGGTGAGTGTCGAATGGGAGACCTCAGGTTACCTTGTGTTTTCTGAGGTCATGAATGGGACCAGGCTGAACACTTGGATTCTGGCAGGCAGCCATCAGGAGGCTGTGATGCTGTGGTTGTTAAGAGTGGCATAATTCAGCTCCTTTTAACTGGAGGAACTGGAGGAGTTAATACCCTGTATGGTGTTAAACTTGTAAAGCTGTGAATTCATTCACTCGTTCTTTCATTGAACAAACAGACTGATATCAAAGTATACTATAAGGCTATAGTCATCAAAACAGCATGTCACTGGCATAGAGACAGACATAGAGATCAATGGAACAGAATAGTGAGCTTGGATTAAACCCATACCTTTATGTTAATTAGTATTTGACAAAGGAGGCAAGAACAAATAATGGAGTAAAGACAGTATGTTCGATAAATGATGGGAAAATTGGGCAGATATGTGCAAAAAAATGAAACTAGACCACCCCCTTATAACTAAAAATGTATTAAAAACTTAAAAAGTAAGGCTCAAAACCATAACAACCCTAGAAGAAAACAAAGGAAGTAAAATTTCCTTGGGTAAGAGAAACAAAAGAAAAAAACAAATGGGACTACATCAAGCTAAAAGATTTTTGTACTGCAAAGGAAACCATCAACAAAATAAAAAGACAACTCACAGAATGGGAGAACATATTTTCAATCATATGTCTGATAAGGGGTTAATATCCAAAATTTATAAAAAACTCAACTCGCCCTGGCTGGCGTAGCTCAGTGGATTGAGCACCGGCTGCGAACCAAAGTGTTGCAGGTTTGATTCCCAGTCAGGGTACATGCCTAGGTTGTAGGCCATGGCCCCCAGCAACTGCACATTGATGTTTCTTTCTCTCTCTCTTTCTCCCTCTCTTCCTTCTCTAAAAATAAATAAATGAAATCTTTAAAAAAATTTTAAAAAGAACTCAACTCAACACCAAAAAATGAAACAATCCAATTAAAAAATGGGCAGAGGACCCAAGTGGTGATGTGGGGTGGCATAAGGGGACTAAGTGGTAATGGAAAAAATGCAACAAAAAAAGAAAGAAATTATGAAACAAGCTGGAACAAAAACAAAAAAACAAAAACAAAAAAGAAACAAAAAAGGACCCAAGTTGACATTTCTCCAAAGAAGACATACAGATGACCAGCTGACATGTGAAAAGATGCCAAACATTACTCATCATCAGAGAAATGCAAATTAAACCCCAATGAGATGCTACCTCACACATGTCAGAATAGCTAGCCTCAATAAATCAATAGAGAACAAGTGCTGGTGAGGATGTGGAGAAAGGGGAACCCTCGTGCACTGCTGGTAGGAATGCAGACTGGTGCAGCCGCTGTGGAAAACAGCATGGAGTTTCCTCAAAAAATTGAAAATGGAACTGTCTTATGACCCAGTGATTCCACTTCTGGGAATACATCCGAAGAAACTGGAAACACTGATTGGAAAGAACATGTGCACCCATATATTTACTGCAGTGTTACCTACAATAGCCAAGATTTGGAGCAGCCCAAGTGCCCATCAGCAAATGAGTGGATAAAAAACTGTGGTACATTTACACAATGGAATACTAGGTGGCTATAAAAAAAAAAGGAAATCTTATCTCGTGTGACAGCATGGATGGACCAGAAAAGTAATATGCTAGGTGAAATAATCCAGTCAGAGAAAGACAAGTACCATCTTATCTCACTTACATGTGGCATCTAATTAACAAAATAAATAAGCAAATAGAATAGAAACATACTCATAGATATGGAGAACAGAATGACAGTACTAGGGAAAGGGAGATTGGGAGGCTTGGAGAAAAAGGTGAAGGGATTAAGCATGAAAAAAAACCCCCTCAAAACTCATAGAAACAGACAATAGTAGGGTGATTACCAGAGGGAATCATAAGATGCTTCCTATTCTTCTTGAGCATTTTCCACCTGAGATCAGGAGGCAGCCATTTCTCCAAAGAACTCTGGTCTGAGAACTGGGTCTGGGCACATGAGGTGTTCCTTGCTGTTGGATCGTCCTTGCTACCAGGTTCTTCTGTTTTTGTTTTCTTTTCACTGAGTGGAGCTAGAGAGTATGCATTTTTTTAAAAAACTGAATTTGTTGATATCCAAGTTCAAATTTAATTATATAAGGTTGTTTACTTCTTTGATTTTAGATTTGTATATCTTTTCTCCCATGGTGCACGTCCTGTTTTCTAATAATACTAAGCTAATCACTTATTTTCTTTATCGTATATTAGAGCATAATATAATTGTGCAAAATAACAAGAGCCCTATAAGCCCTATAAGACTAACAATAAGACCACTGAATGAAGTTATGGTTTCTTTGTGGTTTTTATTGACCTTAGAGTATATCCCACTAGAAATATACAAAGTGCTATGATTTCAAGCCAATCAGTACACAGGCATACCTTCTTTTATTGCGTTTTGCTTTACTGCACTTCATAAATGTTGCATTTTTTACAAATTGAAGGCAAACCCCTCCACCAGCAAAAAGCTTATAACCCACTTTATTGTGGTGGTCTGGAACCAAACCTGCAATGTCTCCAAGGTGTGTCTGTAGTTCTTTTCTCTGTAACGTATGTCACCTACTTGATATACAGATAGATTTATTATTTCCATCTGTTTTCTATTTTTACAGTACAAGCCAATGTATACGTATACAGGTATACATATATTATACATTTACATATCTATTTCCTTCTTTCACGAAGGATAGTGTACAATAAACAGTGCTAACTTTAACCTGGCTTTTTGCTCTTAACAATATATGCTAGAAAAAAAGAAAATGAACTCATGGACATGGACAACAGTGTCGTGTTTGCAGGGGGTGTGGGTGGGTAGAAGTGGGAGAGGGTATGGCGGGATAAATGGCAATGAAAAAATACAATAAAATGAGCTGTTAAACAGAACAATATGTGCAAGAGGTCACTCACTGACAGTGTAAAGCCATCCTCTTCATTTGTTTTTACAGTTACTTGTGACCGTATTGCGTGGATCGACATAGTTTATGAATATTTGGGTCATTTCCAGCCTTATGCTAATGTCAGTCATGCCACAGTGAGTAGCCTGAGGCACATATCATTTAGTAATTTTTCAGTGTGTCTTTGGGGTAGATTCCTAGGAGAGAGCTTGCCGGGTCAAAGTGTGCTGATGCCATTTTGCCAGCCTTTGCCAAGTTTCCCTCCATGCCTTTGGCATTCACAGCAGCTGTGTATGAGGGGACTGTTTCCCAGAGCCTTGCAACAGACCGTGTGTCCTGTGGGATTTTGGCCAACCTCATGCATGAGAAACGGTATCTCAGTGCGGTTTGCGAAGTTTCTATCCTTTCTACCACTGTGAATGACAACGACCTTCTCTGTGCTGGTGGCCGTGGTCGCAGGAGGGTTGGGGTCCAGCGGCGCAGTGGCAGGGATGTGAATGGTGGCTTCCAGAATGTCCAGCAGCACCGGGGCCCTTGTTTGCTGGACCAAGTTTGCTAGACATTTCTATGTGGCTCCAGGCTGGGTGGCTCTGAATTCGGTCCTCTGGCCCTTCTGGCAAATCTGTGAGTTACTTAGTGTCTTTTTGAATAGGGCCTCATTCATTTTAATCACCAGGCTGGTTTCTGTGGCTTGCACGTAGTGGCCTGGATGTTCCCGTGCCAAGAGAGTTGGCAGGATCGTTGTGGTTATACTCTGGGCCCGTTTGCCTCCTCAGTGGCACAGCGGATAAGGGACGCAAAGAGGGACAAGTGGCACATGGATGAAGAGGGCCTTTAGAAGGCACAGGGACCCCACTGGGACCCAGTAACGGGCCACATGAATTTGAGGCATCATATAAGCAACCCTTCTCTGGTGGGCGAAGGGCCAGGGAGAGGGAAACACGACCAGGCTGGGCTGTGAAGAGAGGGCCGCTAGCCTCTGTCCCACAGAAACCACACCGCAGATATTCCCATAGGCCCACAAGACCTAACCCCGGCCAGAAGCAAAGGAGTGTGCTATCAGAACAAGGAAACGCTGGCTATCTCAAACAGTGCGAAGCCTGAGTGAAGCTTGCGTTAGCCATCCATCCATCCACCCACCCACCCATCCACCCACCCATCCACCTATCTGTTCATTCCCTCTAACAATATTTACTGAATACTTAGTATGTGGCAGATACTGGAGTAGTCACTGAGGATATGATATTGAACAACATGAAGTCTGAGACTTTATTCTACTATAGGTAAACAGATAATAGACAATTAAAATTGAGCATAATACATGCAGCAATAGCGATACACTCAGTGAAGGTACGGGAAAGCATAATAATAACAATAGTCCATATTTTGGGGGTTCTTAATATGTGCCATGCCCTTTACAGGAGTTCATTCAATTTTGGAAACAACCCCGCGGGGCAGGTACTGTTTGGAGCCCAGTGTCGCGGATGAGCACAGCGAGGCGCAGAGAGTCCGAGCAAACTGCTCGAGGACACGCGGCTGCGGCTGTGGCTGCGGCTGCGGCTGCGCAGAGCTGCCCGTGTTCGGCGGGTTGAACGACTTCCACCTTTCCTCACCATCCCCCAGCCCTCAAGGGGCCGTGTGTTAAAAATGAGCCCTGTCTGGGAACTGCTCAGCCGTCTCCGGTGTGGCCTGCTGCTGGGGGCAGCCTGACACCTTCCAGGTCGAGCCTGCGTTAGACATTAGGGTGGTTTCCAACAGCATGCTGTGGTTACAGCAGTGCAGGACACAGAAGGATCTGCAACGAAATGGGGAGATATTTACTTGTATTATTAGATGAAAAACTAAGTTATAGAACCAGAATGTGCAGTATATAGTATAAGCCTAATTTAAAAAAAGAAAAGTATGTTTGTGTATATATAGATAAAGATTGCGACCAGTTTTCTCTGGGTCATGCTGTTTTAGGTGGTTTTAATTCTTTCTGCTTTCTGAATAGCCTAAACATTCCACAATGAATCTGCCATACACTCAGAAAGAGAAAGAACACACGGTATTGACACACTCACAATGCCCTTTGCTGCAGATCGTTTCCTGCTACTTGAAGACATCAGCCCCCGACTAGAGAGAGGGTTCTCCCCACCCTCCTTCTCCCCACCCTCCTCACACCGAGTTCCGGTGACTCAGCATTTCCCGAGAGCGGACGTCCGCACCTGTGCGGGTCCAGGAGCCCTTCGTGGACGCCAGGCCCTGGGAAGGTGCACAGGGTTCTCTCCCGGGCAACCGAGATCATGCAGCCGGTGCTGACTCGAACACGTTTCTTCTTGGACGTGTTTCAGGTTGTACCATCTTTGAAAACTGCAAGACCTGCCGCAACGGCTCGTGGGGGGGCACTCTGGACGACTTCTACGTGAAGGGGATCTACTGCGCCGAGTGCCGGGCCGGCTGGTACGGAGGAGACTGCATGCGTGAGTACGCTCCGAGGCCACTCCGCCTCTCCTCTCCAGTACACGCAGTTTCAGTGTCTCAGCCTGCCGCACGCAGACTGAGGTTTCTTTTGCTGGGATGTGAGTTCTGGAAGGCCTGCGGCCTGGGGGCTTTGTAGATAAGGCCATAAAAAAACCTCCCAAATATGTGCTTCTCCATCTGCTGGTTGTGGAGTGTGGACATCTGCTTGGAATTGGCCACAGGAGGTTTGTATCTTCCCTTAAATCCCCCCCTTTTTCCTGAGCGAAGCCAAGGCACTCTGCACACAGCCAGCCTCCTGTCCATTCCAGAAGCCGCTCCGCATTACCATCCATCAGCACACAGTGAATGAGGCATCAACTGTGCTCAGCCTGTAATGCATTTTAAATACGAATTTCTATTAGTGAATTTTTAAATCCTGAGTTCAATTCCCAGGACCCACATCAGATTGTCAGCATGCCACTTGTCCCAGGAAAGGGGTTCCCCCCTCCCTCAGGGTTCTACTTGATCTCCAAGGATTACTTCGTCTTTATTAGGGTTCCCCTATGAGTTTCGACCATCCTTGGAAAATGGAGTAGAAATGCCACCTCCCCGCCCCTCAGGCTGAGGTTCCCCTCTGCGGTGCTCTGATGGCGAACGTCCCCCTGAGGGTCTGGAGCTGGGGCAGTGTACCAACCGTTACTGTTTGTTAAGCCTAGTTCACACGCTCCCCGTTTGAGTCAGAAGCCCTCTGGATGGTCTTACAGTCTGAGCAATTCTATTCTTATAGTGATATTCCCCGATTGCAGAGATGGGGCTGGAGAGCGATTGGTGTTCTCTGTCTGATCCAACCATAGCAAAGAGCCATGAATTTCAAGAGTCTTAGGGAAAGGGTGAGGTGTGTGGTCTGCAGCTGAGAAACTCGATTACACCTGGAGGGGAAGGGGTGTGTTGGTGCTTCAAAGTGAGCCGGAGTTCGCATCTGCATTCTGTGTCCAGAATACAGATCCTGCATTTTGCCGTGTATAATGTGCACTTTTTTTTGCCCAAGTTTTCCAGGGAAAATAAAAACATGTATTATATATATTGGTAGTGCTAATTCTGTATCTATATAAATGCTTTTAATTCTTTCATTTATGCTTATGCGTTAGAAGTCTAACTCTAGAAAGCAGTAACAATACCTGTATGCAAAACAGTATCCTGGAATACGATCATCAGGTTTGTTTCTAAATATAAATAAATAAATAATTGAACTAAAAAATTAAAATGAAAGATTTTTTTTTGTTCCCTGAAAATTTGGGCCAAAAACATGAGTGTGCATCATACATGGCGAAATACGGTAATTTTTAAAGTGCTGGTCTCAGGTGCAGATTTAAAACATTAATGTCATTTTAGGTGGTTTCTAGAAAATGGAATTTAGTACTTTGGTGGAGTATTTTCTAGGTAGATTAGCTGTGGGGTTTCACCCTGGTCTCTCTTTGGCAGCTGTTCTCCGGAGACATGGCGACACAGCGGTCAAGACCGCAGGCTGTGAGGTAACAGAGGTCTGGGTTAACGGTGGCCTTGCCAGCCACTTGCATGGTGACCATGGCTCCGTCTCTGAACCTTGCTAATCTCAGGCTCCTTTGCTTCGAAATGGGAAGAATGCTATCCCTGTCACAGCGCAGTTTCTAGAATTAAAGGAGACGTGTGTGTGAAGCACTTCGTGCTTTGCCTGGCATATAGCTCAGACTAATACAGTACTGATATCATTGTTATTCTATAGGCTCCTTAATTGATAAGGAGATAGGTGGTCCAGAAATAGAACCACTTAAGACAGACATAATCAGAGCTATAAAGCACAGCTTTGGAGCTCACACTGACCATTGCAGTATATGTGACAACTTTGGGGTTTCCTTCCTCTGGATACAGAGGGTGGAGCGGGCTATGTGATGAGATTGGAGCCACAGGCAGGAGTTGGGTCGTGCATGGCCTTGTAGGTAGATAAAGTAGGTAAAGAGTTTAGATGTTATTCCGAGCACGTGGGAAGCCAAGGAAAACCTGTGAACTGGGGTGTGGCATAGGCAGCACCATAGATAAGGGAACTATTAATCACAGGGAGTTGGGGGAGGGGAGGTTTTAGACAGGAGTGGATGCTTGAGCTACGCCTTTGCTCAGGTGTGAGCAAACCAGGGAGATACCTAAGTTGGTGCAATTCTAGACCTCTTGTTCTTAACCGCAGCACTATGAGACCTTCGAGTCAAAAGCTCTGTTTTCTCTGAAAAGTGGGAAGTGAGATCTCTGCTGAGTGCGGAGTGGAAGTGAGGCTGGAGGGAGAGTGCCAAAGGCTTGAAACAGCCACGTCAGGAATAAGGGAAGGCACCAGCTAGTGAGAAGTTAAAAAGCATGTCCAAGCAAGACTGAGGGCCCAGTTCAAGCTGGAACTTCTATGTGGGTGACTCAGGCAGGGCAGGTGGGCCATGCTCTCCAGCAGTGTGGTAGCGGAGGTGAATTGAAGCAGTCACTTGATTGATCCAAGAGCTTGCTAAGACATGACTGTCCAGGCTGAGTAGGACATGAAACCAGAAGGAGTCTGGTAGAGAGAAAACAGGGATGAATGTCTCTGTGTGGTAGAAAAGTAGGCTTAGTGGTTATAAAGCGGTGGCACACAGAACTAGAAGGGGTATTGTGTCAGAGAATAGAATTTTCAAGTTGAAACTTTCAGGGGTGGTGATGATAATAAGTTCAGAAATTTTAGTCAGTTTTGGTGTGTAACAAGTGATCTCAAAAGGACAGACTTTTTTTTTTTAATGTCATGAGTCTGTAGGTTGGCTGGGGTTCAACTGATTTTAGCTGGGCTGACCTGGATCGGCACCCCTGCCTCAGGGCCCAGGCCGAAGGGGCAGCAGCTGCTTTGCATGCCTTCTTCCCGGGGGGATTTGCAGAAGCACTAGAGGCCCAACCAAACACACAGGCATGTTGAGGGCCTCTGCTCACATCGCATTCACTCATGTTCCAAAAGGAGTCACACATGTCTGAGCCCCAGATCAGTCCACTGGGGAAGTATACTTCATCCCAAGGAGCAGGGGTACAGATACTTCCTAAACAATACTCCAGTCCTTCTGTGTGAGTAAGTGGTTTGTTTGGGGGACAGGGTAGAGAAGGAGAAGAGTGTTTGCATGGAGGAGGCCAATGATAAATAGTAACAAGCACATAGTAACAAGACAGAAGGACCACAGTTGCTCAAAGAAATCCTGTATGTGTGTTTCCAAAGAGCACTCATTGGTTGAACCTCAGTGTGAGAGTTGGCTTTCTACGACATCTGAGTGCTTGGACCAGTGAGGCTGCACATGTATCAGATTGAGGTTCTGTCAAGGACACCAAACTGCCTTATTGCTACAGGCTTTCATTCATTCATCTACCCATCCACTCAAAAAGTATTTCTTGAATGGGTGATCTTAGGTGCTGGACACACAGTGATAAGCAGGACAGATCCCTCCCATCTTGGAACTTGCAATGTAGACAGGAGAGACAAAAACAAAGAATTGGAGTATGGTCATCAATGCTGTGAAACAAACAGAATAATGGTCAGACTCTGTCTCTTGTGTTAGTTCAGTTTGCTTGTTCAATTCCACGATGTTTGCTCTGAAAGCCTCATTCCACACAGTGTGTGTTATCTGTCCACGGTCACAGCCTGCGTGCACAGAGCATTTCTCTGCAGCACCGGGCTGCTCGCCAGGGGAAACGGTGAGCCCTCCATGCGTTTACACTCCATCTATGGAAATAGGGCTTGACCACAAGAAGACAGCAATGTTACGGCGTTATTAAGTTCTTACCGCCTATACCTCATATTGGCATGAAATTAATGTGAGGGGAATTCAAAGGACGAAGTAATTTATTTCACTCTTCGTTGACTGTCTGCCTGGTGTTGCGTGCTGCCTGCCTGTATTAAGGGGACACCACACTTGAGTGGCCGCCTATGGCTGTGGCACCAGGCTGGAGCTCTACGGCAGTGCAAGCATTTACCCAGTAGATGGCGCCCAAGTGATCCTTTCGGACCCTGTCATTCTGCAGGAGGGCTTCCAGCTGAAGGAACACCGTCTGTAGGCGGTGGCATTTTTCTCTGTGTGCCATACAGAATCTTAGAAGAAAGAGAAGTGACAGGCAAATTTCAGAAAGACTTTTATGTTTGAGTTATAGAGCATTCCTATGGAGCGCTGAGCAGACGTTACGGCACCTTCATTTGCTCATGTCCTTGACAATGCTTGTGTAATTAGGATTAACCCAATTTATGACAAAGGACCTGAAGTCGCTGAGCCTGGGAGAAGACTCATCCTGCCTAGGAAAGAATGGTTTAGTAAGCTCAGACTATCCAGGCTAGGGAAAGGAGCTGATTCTTGTCCCCCCAACTTTTTATTTTGAAAATTTTTAAATCTACAGAGAGCTGAAAGAGTAGTACATTCATATACCTTTCATCTGGATATACCAATGACCATTTTCCCACATTCGACTTTCTCTATTTTACTGCACTACAGATGGATGAAGTATTTTCTCCCACATTTCATAACATTGTCACCATTTTCCTTGTCAATGCTAAGATTGTCCTAGACTGGGCCAGGGAAGCCCCTTCAAGCTGGCTTTGCTGCGTCATTCTTGAAGCGCACCCTGGCTTTCTGGTCCTGGAGCCGGCCATTTCTCCACGAGTCCTGGCTCCTTCCATGGGGAGAGGCATTTAGGACTGCAGCCTGTGTGCTTGCTCTAAGAGTGCCTGATATCTGGAGTCAAAATTAAGCTTCCTCTCAACGCTTCTCAAACTGGAAGATTGGCCTCTGACGTGGAATGACTCTGCTGACCTCCCAAGTGGGGTTTATTGAACTTGGCCCTCAGACTGAGCTCTGTAGCCTCCCAAGGAGATGAGCATGGGAGAGATCCAGAGTGGCTCAGTGCGCTGCACTTCTCACTAGGGTCTGGGGATATAAGAAGGTTAGGAAATCAACCCAGATAAGGGAGGATTTACAGGGGGAGATTATAGGCCCTTAATACATTTTATCTTCTTAGTCATATTTTGGATAGAGGCAGAAGAGCAGAGGACCTGGCCATAAGCCAGGCCCCAGCATGTTTGTGGGCTAGAATATCAGAGAGGAAGGTGACTTGTGAGGCTGGTCCTTGAGCCACAACCGTGTGTGTGTGTTTGTGTGTGTGTGTGTGTGAGAGAGAGAGAGAGAGAGAGAGAGCGAGAGCGAGCGCTCTTTCAAAGCTGTGTGTATCGATTAGTGGAGCTGTCCTCCTGGGGAACCAGAGGATCGCTACTCCTTCCATGACTTTGGACAAAGTTATTCAATGTCTGTAAGTCTCAGCTCCCTCATTTACCAAATGGGGATACTAATAGTGGCCTTCAGAGGATTTTTGTGAGGGTTAAGTGAAGTATTATCTATAAATCCTTTCATATGGAGCCTGGTACATAGTAAATACTCAATAAATGGGTCTGATATTCTTATTATTACTAAGCCAGGGCTGTAAAGGGAGCTCTTTTCTTTATCTTTTCTTTTCTTTTCTTTTCTTTTCTTTTCTTTTCCTTTCCTTTCCTTTCCTTTCCTTCCTTCCTTTCTCTCTCTCTCTCCTTCTTTCTTTCTTTCTTTCTTTCTTTCTTTCCTTCTTTCTTTCTTTCTTTCGCTCTTTCTTTCTTTCCTTCCTTCCTTCCTTCCTTCCTTCCTTATTTATTTCTTTCTTTCTTTCTTTCTTTCTTTTCTTTCCTTTCTTTCTCTCTCTTCTTTCTTTTTTCCTTTATCTTGAGAAGGAAATCATTGTAGGGCCAGGGAGGAAAAGTAATAAGGGAGGGTTCCCTAAGTGACAAGAAAATATATACCAGACATGAGGAGGTCATCATCCCAGGACAAGTATTGTATGGTAAATTACATTTTATACTTCATGTGCCGAAGGTTTTTGACTCTAGGGAATTAATGTTTGACTCTTTGTAGAAGGTTTTATGCTGTCAAAGAACTCGTCAGTCATTGCTCCACTTCTGCTTAGGGTGCAGGACAGACCATTTGGTACAGAGGGGAGGGGCTTTGAAAATGGTTTGATTGGGCAGCTGTTTGCTTTTATGTTGCACAACCATTTATTCAGTTAATTAACTGAGCACCTGCTCATTGCACATGAAGGTGTGAACTTGGCAGACAAGGTCCCAGTCTCACAGAACTGTGTCCTGGGGGAGGCAACCAATTACATAGAACCATCATTATAAAGCATCATATTGATTGGGATTATCAGCCACATCACCGAGTGAGCTCCTGAGTCACTTCTGGGCATCTGATTGTTCCTGCTGAAGACCTGTGCCCCTGATAAAAGCCGTTGCTTAGCACTTATTATGAACCAGGCATTGTTCTAGTGCGCTAACTCATTGATTCTCACCATGGCCATTGTACAGGTGAGGACACTCGGTCTCAGTGGTAGGTAACTCTCCTGCTGTCATGCAGCTTGTGAATGGCAGAGCCAAGATGCTGGTTCAGAAGCGGGGCCCCAGAGCCCAGCCTCTCACCCTCCACATTAAGCCACCTCCCTACACTAGGCGCTGGAAGTTCCCCCTCTGCGAGCCTGTCTGAGGGCTTGCAGGTCGTGGTGGCAGGATGAACCAAGTCACCTGGAAGGTGCGAGCTTCCCTCCGGTTCCTGCCCTGGTACGTGGGTCCTTCCCACGTCATTGTCAGCCTTTGTTCTGTCATCCTTGTCTGGGCTCCTGGGCCTCACGGGTTCAGAGCTCTAGCCGGTGACGTCGTGATGCTCTCAGGAACCCTGGAGCTGTGGTCAGAACCTGGGCTGTCCCTGTCACTCTTGAGCCAAAACAGCGTCTCAGATCCAGACAAGACTCAAGAGAAGTAACATTGGTTTCCACTTATTGAGTAATTTTTATGTACCAGGCGCTGTGTATCTATCTCGTTTAATTCTTAGGACAAACAAATGAGAAAACAACAACAGCAGCGTGGTAGTGGGCGCTCCTGTTATTCTCATTTCCACATGAGGAAGCCCCTCGGCTGAGAACAGCTGGGGAGCTGGGCTGCGCTCACACAGCTGGTAAAGGCCGACCTGAGGTTTGAACCAGTCTGGCTTTGCAAGCCGCCCCTGAGCCGCAGAGTCCTGTCTGCCGAGTCATGTCTGAAGAAGCAGAGAAAATGCAAATACCTCTCTGTGTCTGAATGGGTTTTTTTAGTACTTTTTTCTTGACAGAGGAAAAAAAACCCAACTACTTCTTGGAAGTATGTTGTGTCTCTCTCCTGCCCTCCTAACCACACTGGAGATAACGAGGCTTTTGTCTGAATCCTGGGGCTGTTCGTTTTTTGTTGGGAACCTTCCAGCTCTCTTACTAGTTCAGAAATTAATAAGATCTCCTTTCAGCTCTGTAGAAGCGCGGTCCATCCAGAGATCTCTCCTGCTTAGGGTTCTAGCAACAGGGAAGTGTGAGTAGGTGGGTTGGAGAGGAGTGCAGGATTGGGGAGACCAGGGGACAGTCTGGCTTTGTTGGCACATTCCCCTACATGCCAACACACACACACACACACACACACACACACTCACTCCTCCTCCTTCCTCTCCTTTCCCTCTTCCTCCTCCTCCCCTTCCTCCTTCCCCACCTCCTCCCCCGCAACAAGACGTTGTCAGGGAGTCTGAGCACGTCTTCCGGGCCCATTGCCTGCCTGGCCTTTCAGACTCGGGACCACCTGCTTGGTTGGCCAGCAGTACTTCCTTGGCGGGGACACTCCGCTGTGTCCACTGTTCTGCCCTAGACAGAGAGGTGCAGTTAGCACCCTGCACCCCGGCCCGCCAACTCCCTTAGTGGGGACAGAAGTGGAAAGAGAGCTGAAGGAGCCCCTTGATGTGGGGTGGACACGGAGCCGGGCTCCTTCCTCCTCTCCCCTGTGCCTAATACCGTCCCCCCAGGCACATTTCTGAGAAGTGGCCTCTTTGTCTCCGGTTGGTTGGAACTTGTCCCCTGTCTTAGCGCCGACTCTGCCCTCCCTCCAGAGTGAGAAAGAAAACATCGTGAAGCATATCAGAGAGGTTGCGTGTGTTTTGGAATCTTGGCTACTTCTGAAGGATAGCCCCCCGGGAACACAGGAGCAAGTGGTCCAGCATCTCACAGGGCCAGGGGCTGGCGTCTGGGTGGGGTTGGGGCATCCAGCCCTCCATAGGCTGTATGAGATCCAGGGGCTGGCCAATGTTTCGCTGGTCTTGCCAAGGAGACCTGACTGGGGACGGGCACCGGCTCCCCGGATAGAAGGAGAGGCCCTGGGACACTGCGGTCGGGTCCGATTCTGGCTTCCGTATGCAGGGATGCAGCATTTGCTGTTGGTTCTGACTTGGGGGTTCCTGCAGCTGGTTTGCTGTGGGAGCTGAGATTTAACACCTTACTGGCTGGGAAGCTTCCTGTCCTGAGGGGTAGAGAGGCTGTGCAGGAAGATTTCTTTTTTCGTCCCTCACACTCGGCGTACATTTCTTGTAGCTGGGCAGCAGCTGAGCAGGTGGGGGTGATGAGGAGCGTGAGGTGCGCGGGAAGAAGAAATGCACTCTCCAAAAAAGTAGGGGGCGTGGTAAAGGCTCAGTGTATCTTTTTTGGGGAGTAGGGCAGAAAAATCCTGCTGCTTCAGAATGAAGTGGGAGAGAGCCGGGTCAGAAAGCCCCAGAGACAATTTAAGGCACCAGCCGAGACCTAGCGTTGGTACTTGACAGACTCAAGTTCACATCCACGCTCTGCCGCTAGCTAACATGTACTAATTTTTCTGCTGAGGGTTTTCTGTGCATAATCTGATTCAAGTCTCACAAAACCGTATGAGGTCAGTGCCAGTTTACTCCCATTTGACTGAAGGTCACTGAGGTACTGAGAGGTGCAGTAACTCGCCCCAGGCCACGCAACCAGCGAGGGTAAAGCTGAGTTTCAAACCGAGGGCAGTGGGATGCTGAAGTCTCTGTTTTTAACCAAGGCTTTAGAGCTGAAAGAGTGATTCACAGTCTTCTCACTTCCTGGCCTTCTGGCCTTGGGCAAGTCATGTAATTTCTCCCGTCCTTAGTGTTCTGCCTCTGGGAAATGGGGAGAGGAAAGTTGTTCTCCCTGGTTTCTCTTGGGGATTAAATGAGAAAATGTTTATTACTCTTCCAGCCGGTTCCTGGCCTCTCCTGCTATCATCATTTATTCAATCTATGCCTATTTATGGAGCCCCTGTGATATGCCAGGTACCACCTAGGAGTACAAGCTAGAAAAGGGTCCAGCTCAACCAAATGGAGTAAACAAATAAACTAAATAATCTCAAACAGTGATATGCATTATGGAGAAAATAAAATAATGACAGTGACCGTAGCCACATGCAGGGCCATTTTAGCTGGGTGGTCAAGGACGGCGTCTTTGAAGGAGTGGTAGTCGGGGTTCATTCCCAAAGGCAGGAGATGTGGAAGGAAATGCACCTTCAAGGTGAAGGCCCAGACTCAGGAACAGAGAGGAGGCCTGTGCAGCTGCAGCAGCGTGAGCAGGGACGTGCGTGGCAGCGGGGATCGGTCAGAGGGTCAGTCTGGGCAGTCAGTGAGGCAAGGCCGTGAATGTTGTAGGAAGGTGTTTGTCTGGTGGACAGCCTTCAGAGGGTGGAAACAAGACAGTAGTATGAGCTCAGTTGTTTGTTTAACAATTGGCTTTGGCTGCTCTGTGCAGAATCAGATGTTGGGGTACAAGGAAACCAGGGGGGAGGCTGAGATTGTAGACGGGGTGGAGGCCCGGCCTAGACATGAGCCCCGAATGGAAAGTGGTGGAAGACGCTTCCCATTGGCGGGCTGGTGGAGCAGGGCGGCGGCAATAGTAACAACCCTATAAAGAAATGACGTGTGCAGCCTGGCAGCAGTTTTCACAAAGGTAACAAGCCTCAGGCCTTCCAGCTTGTCAAAGTCGAGTTTGGGCTCTTTTCCTAACACTATAGGAATATCACTGCCCTCATCTTGCCATGGAGCAGTGTCCACTGATACTAACTTTTTTTTTAGCAATGGCAATTTATACTTTATGGGAGGGGCTTATTGAATATAATTGCATATCCACAGTTTATGTTGTCAAACTGGATTTCTGTATATAAAGAGGCAGATAATATTTTCATTTTTGTGGGTCATATTGTCTCTTGTTACAACTACTCAACTCTGCTGTTATTAGCTGAAAAGCAGCCATAGACAATGCAAAAAATGAGTATGGCTCTGTTCAAATAAAAATTGATTTACAAAAACAGTCAGTAGGTGGGTTTTGGCCCACAGATCATAGATTGCCAAACGTTGTAGAAAATATCATTTATTTACATGACCCAGATGCATTTTTTAAAATAAAACCAATTCTCAACATTTCCCCCAAACTCCTTTGTAAAACTAGGGTGCGTCTTACACACCTGCACTTCAGCATAAATTATATCAAATTTAATATGATATAATTTAATGACAACTCAGTCTAGTGGTTTTCAAATCTTGGGGATTCCTTGTAGGTAACTCAGGGGGTGGGGGTGATAGTGAGAGTTGGGAGCTGAATCTCTGCTTCTGCTTTAACCAAGAACCCTTCTTGGGGCCGTGTTTTAACTGGTGGTCTTCATAGGAGTTTGAGAAAAAGGGGTTGGAAGCTAGAAGAAAAATGGAAACCCACTAATCCAGTCCAAGTGGCTGAAGATCATGTCCACCCTCCGGAATCATGCATTAGAGAGGCCCTTGTTCCATTATTGCTCATAGAGCAGGCAGATTTTCTAACGGATGCAGGGGGGTCAGCAGAGAGTTGCATTGGGGTTACGTGTGTAGGGCAGAGCATGCGCAGGGAACATAGACCAAAGGGCCTGATATAGGTATAGACTCTGGACAACAGCCACGAGGCCCTAAACATTGCTGTGGGGAAGGGCTGCTTTCCGAGCTTTCTCAGGCAGAGACAGCAGGCTGACATATGGCAGCCCAGAGAAGGGAGATGACAGAATGGCTTCTTTATAGTCTGACACAGTTAGGTTTGAATCTCTGCTCTGTCATTCCATAGCTAGGCTAGTTATTTCTTGCACTCCCTGGTTATCCGTTTTCCCAGCTGGGAAACTGGAACACCACCACTTCCTTTCTGAAGCTGTGGGGTGGGTTAAATAAGTTAACCTAGGCACTTGGCTAGCACATTGCTAGATGCTTCAGAAATAGTAATCTTCTCCGTTCTGTTCTCGGGGTGTGGGATGCACTCAAATGTTCTTTGAGACCTTCTTCCCTCTCTCTCCTATTGACTCAAACCTCCGTGCTCTAATCTTCTCTTCTCAGGATGTGGCCAGGTTCTGAGAGCCTCGAAGGGTCAGATTTTTTTGGAGAGCTACCCTCTAAATGCTCACTGCGAATGGACCATTCACGCCAAACCTGGGTATAACATCCAGCTAAGGTAAGGGGCTGGGGTCACCATGAGGGAGTCCGAGGTTATAAGGGAACAGAGTAACAGGAGCAAGGGCTCGGGATCCCAGTGACCCAGGGTGCTAACCATCAGCACTCCATCCTTAAAAGCAGAAAGGGTATAGCAGAGCCTTTTTCTTTGCCTCTCATTGACTCAGTGGGATAAGGCCTGGCCAAAACTATGGCCAACCAAATGCTTGTCATTCACCCCACTGTAACAGTTGGCCCAAGGATAACATGACAAAGCAAGACCCTGAGAGCAGCCTACCCCTGCACAAATCTTTACCTGGTCTTCCTGTTTGCCCAGCACTGGGCTGGGTTCCATGGGGGGGCGGGTGGAAATGAGGAACTAAAAGGCACAGGTCTGACCTTAGGGGAATTGAATCTCTAGATCAGAGTGCATGCCTCTCACAGATCCATTCAGAGATGGTCTCAGAAAACAGCCGCCACCCCTGCAGCCAATTAGCCAGTTCTCTCATGTGAGTGGAAGATAAGGTTTTTCTTCTCTGGAGCTTTGAGGTCCACATCAATGTTTAGTTTATGCCCTAGTCCAAAGTATAGCCCTGGCTTTATTGTAACTGTAGGTGAGTAGACAGGAGAGTCCTGTTTGGTGCGAACTGTTTACTGCTGCATCTTAGTGCCTGGACAGTACATGGTTCACACTGTGAGCACTCAGTAGATGGTTGCTGCGTGAATAAATGTTGAGGAACTGCTGTCTGTCTCCCGTGTATCTCCTCTTTCCTGGCAAGCACCTCTCCTAATCCTTGCTAGGCAAGCGGAGTGGCCCACTGACCCCAGGGATTTCTAGGGACATTGTCCACTCAGCGCTTCCCTTTTCTAACCAGCAAGGAGGTTGGTGGTGATGGAGATCTCTAATTGTCTAAGGCACAGGCTTCTAATAAGTATTTTCTAGATGGATCAATGCACCCAGAGGTTGCCCCTTACCAGCTGTGTCCTCAAGCAGCTCTCCGTCCCCCCAGAAGGGGCAACAGTCCACCCCACATTGGAAGGATCCAGCAAAACAGTTCCCCTTCTTAATTGTCCTCATCAAAACTGACCCGTGGTAGCTGGCGTCTCCACTCCCTGAAGACCTGGGGTTGGGAGTAGGGCTTGTTAATTGGACTTTTTTGAAGGAAGGGCAGCTCAAGGTGCAAGTGAGGGACCACACTGTTCTGCTTAGTGGGGTCCCGGTGGGTGAGCCAGGAGGGACAAGGGCAGGACTTAAATGTCACATGTTTGTATTTCAGCAACTGAGGGACCAGGCTGACTGGTGCCCTTGGGGGTGCTGGAGAACTGCTTCAGGATCCAGGATGCAAAATAAAACCCTCCTGCAAACAAAGACCAAAATAGTGGAGGGCTTGAGAAGCACCTCATCTGCCTGGGAGAGGTCCTCGGGAGGCTTGGGGGTAGACGGACTCCCTCCCTCTAGTCAAACCTGGGCCTGCTGGCCCGGGACACTGGTCATGATGGAAATTCTCTGAAGTGTACATACAACCATCAGCCCAAATGCCAAGCAGTCGGCCCTGCTGCCCCCTTTCTGACACCGACCACAGCCAGTCTACCCCCAGATATTTTTCTCAGCTGTAAAATGATCTCAAGTTCATTCCCACCTGCCTGTGCCACTACTGCCTTGCTTCATGCCTCCACCGTCTCTCACCAGGATTTTCTCGTGGCCTCCTACTTGACTTCCCCACTTCCGCTCTTGCCAGCTCAGAGTGACTGAAGCGGTCCTTTAAAATCCTATATCCAGTCATTACTCTGTTGCTGAAACTTTCCCGTGCCTTCCCGTCAAGCTTGGAGTCGAGTCCGAATGCCTAACCATGCGAGGTTTGGCTCCTGTCCTCCTGGCTGGCCTCAGTTCCTGCCACTCTCCCCTTCACTCACCACCGTGCAGCCTCCCTGACCTTGTTTCAGTTCCTCAAACATGCCGAGCTCATTGCTGCCGCAGGGCCTTTGCACTCATAGACTCCCCGTGACCTTGACTGGACTGGCTGTTCCATCCTCTAAGGGTCTGCCTGGATAGCATGTCTGCAGAGATGTCTTCCTTGACCATGTTGTGTAACGAGCTTCCCCTCCCCAGTCACCTCTTCTGTACTCACCAGGTTCGTCTTCTTAACAGCACTTAGTATTCTCTGCAGTCACTGTGTTTTCTAGTCTCCTTGCTTATTGTCTGCCCCCTGAAGCCAAACACACCTCCAGGCAGGCAGGTGCTGTGTCTGGCTGGGTCACTTTCAGCACCTGGAACAGCGTCTGACACGGAGCAGACCTGTCACACTTGTGTTGAAGGAGTGAACAAGTGAATGAATGTGTGACCGTAAAATATAAGTTGTAACGTCTCATATTTTAGTTTCAGGAAAAGCCTGGGTCTCTGTGGGGTAGTGGCCTTGTCCCTGCTCCTCCCCTTTGCAGACAAAGATGCTGAAGCCCAGAGAAGGGACTGGTGGCTCAAGGCCCATAGTTAGTGGTGGCGCCCAGATGAGAAGCCAGGTCCTTAGGTGTCTATCAAAGTACAATGAATAGGAATTACCCTCCCTTACCATGGGCACCTACTCCCTTTGGGCACCAGGTCTGGGCTGGTCTGCCTGTCCTTCCTTCTCCAGGTTGTGAGGGAGAAGACACAGATGTACATTTTGGGAACCTGAGTTGCAGGCATTCTGTGGGGAATCTTTTGAAACATAGTTTTTCCTCTCTTGTCTCCACACATTTCTTAGAAGTGGGAGCTTTGGGCTCATTTCTGCTGTTTGGATCTGATGCATCCCAGTATTTCCAAATGCACAACCCCTTTCAGGTGGCCACAGGTCGATCAGATCTCTCTCAGTTCTGAAGTTCTGGTATTCTTCTCTATTCTTTGGGGCAAGAATTGTTGTCACCAAGAGCATAGTTACTGTCTGATCTTTTTCTCTAACAGAAGAGAGCGCAGAGAGCTTTTTCCTTTACTTAATCTTACAAGACAACATATATACTTTTTTCACTCTGGTTGTAAAATCACAATGTAGCGTCTACTCAGCTGTCTACTGAACAGTCTCTGCTTTGCATCTCCGTGTGTTGGGCACGGCATGGGGCACCGTGGAGCGAGACAGAGGCTGCACTGTACCCTCAAGGAACTTGCGGTCTAGTGGAAGACACGGGCATGTGCGTGTGCACACGTGTACACTCACACAGTCAGGAAGACAAAAATGAGAAATGAAGATTTGTGGACATGTGATGAAGAAAACAAGATCTCCTTTGGAAAGAGTTGTCAGGCAGGCCTCTTTGAGGAGGGACCGTTTAAGCTGAGGCCTGAGGACAGGAAGGACCAGCCTTGCCGACTGGGAAGGAGAGTATCCCTGGAGGGGGAGCCACACGTGCAAAGGTTCCCCGAGTGGAACAGGGCACCCCTTCACTGGGCATGCTCTGTGTGCGTACACACACACACAGTGTACATGCACACCCACCCGACTACAAAACATTTCATCTGACCTCAATCCCTCCAGAACCCAATTCCTATCAGATCAGGCCAGTGGCACTCAGTTTCCAGAGGCCTGGACATCATTTGGCCTTGAACTTGCCCAGGGGTCTCAGGACTATCTGGGGCCCACTTGTGTCCCACTGTCACCTTCTCTGCCCACAGGTTTGTCATGCTGAGCCTGGAGTTTGACTACATGTGCCAGTATGACTACGTTGAGGTCCGTGATGGGGACAACAGCGACGGCCAGATCATCAAGCGTTTCTGTGGCAACGAGCGGCCAGCTCCTATCAGAAGCTCGGGCTCCTCACTCCACATCCTCTTCCATTCAGATGGCTCCAAGAATTTCGATGGCTTCCATGCCACTTTTGAGGAGATCACAGGTAAAGGCCATGGAGGTGAATGCGGTGCTTGGTGACTGTGCTCCATATGAACACTTCCTCTCTGTGCACCGCTCCACTCCCTGCTCAGCCTGGTTAAAACCTAGTATGCTGGGTTCCCCAAAGAACCTGAACATGGAGAAGGAGGAGAAGAATGGCAAAGTGCCCTGGCTGGTGTGGCTCAGTAGGTTGGAGCATTGTCCCACACACCAAAAGGTTGCAGGTTCAATTCCCAGTCAAGTCATGTATTAGAGGCAACTGATGGATGTTTCTCTCTCTCTCTCCCTTTGTCTCTCTCTAAAATTCAGTGGCTATATTCTCAGGTGAGAATGAAAAAAAAATCTGAAAAATCTAAGAACTGTCAAGGTGTATTTCAGAAATGTTCATGAGACCTAGAATTAGGAATTACTATCTTGTACAGAGGCTGGAGCACAGAGAGGCAGTGGAATTTGTCCAAGGTCACACAGCTATGGGGGTGGAACCAGAGATTTATACACCAGCAGTCTGGCTCCAGAGCTCACACTATGGGGCCTGTCATGGCTAAGAGCATTAGCTTTGGATCTCTAGCAGATTAAGCCTGGTGACCTTGGGCAAGTTCTGTTACTTCTCTAGGCCTCAGTTTCCTAACCAGTGACTAAGGGAATAGCCATAGATCCCACTCCACTTAGGCTCTGGGAGACAGAGAGATGAAGAGCTGAGCCCGGTGCATGGTGTCTGGTGTCTGGTCCATAGGAAGCATTCAACAGTGGCTGCATTGCGGGCATGCTCTGAGCCTCCCTTTGCCGTCTGTAAAATAGGTGTTCAGTGCTCCAAACCACCATGGTAAATGCCACTTACTTCATGAGTAACTCTAAGCCCGATTTGGCCTCCTGCCCTGTTCATGTTAGGAAGTAGGATTTGGCCAAAGTGAACAGAGTGCTCAATCCCAAGGAATCATCCCAGCCCTCCTTATTCTGGGACTGCATTGCATTGGGTTTTGCAAAATAAGCTCGGGCTTAAAGTTCTCTGTTTTAAGATACTGGATGTTAAAAAACGGAAACGGCACTTTGATCATTAAAGCTTCCTCATGGAACATGTGATACAGAATCCTCAGGAAAGGAGGTGGGTGGCAGGGGTGTCAGTCTGTCTTCCACCCTGTTTTTTCTGTGAGACCAGCAGACACCCCGCCCCCCACCTCTCCTGTAGAATGTTCCTACAGAGCTGTGAGTACCCAGCAGCTGCTCCTTATTACCTTATGCCTGCCTCCTTCCGAGGACATCCCCGGGACACTGTGCAGGACTTGGGCATGGCTGCCAGTTCTAGGGGCTTTGCTGCCATGGGCGGTCAGCCTGAGGCTGAATCCTTGCCTCTCAGTGGTGGTGCCCTGTGGGCTGAGGCTGAGCAGGTCACACTCAAGATACATCTGTGGGTATTTGTGTCAGTCAGCAAGAGCTGGCCATCAGGGAAGCCAGTTCGGAGCAGAGGTAGCTCCCCAGCTTGTGACCCTGTGACTGAGGGGAGGGTCGGGAGGGTCCCTTCCCCCTCTAAAGTGGTCGCATCACCCTCCGCTGGAGAACGTTGGGGAACACGGGTCTGCATTGTCAGATACATGGTAGCACTTTGTTCCTCAAACACCCCGTCTGTCCGCTGTGCTCCAGTTATTCTCTCTGCCTAAAGTCACTCTCCAAGTTTCCTCAAAAAATTAAAACTGGAACTGCCTTTTGATCCTAAGAATCCTGAAACATCGATTCAAAAGAATACATATACCCTCATGTTGGTAGCAGCATTATTTTCAGTGGCTAAGATTTAGAAACAGCCTAAGTGCCCATCAGTAGATAAGTGGATAAAAAAGGTGTGGTACATTTATACAATGGAATACTATAAAGCAGCAAAAGGAAGGAGCTCTTACCTTTTGCAACAGCATGGATGCACCTGGAGACTGTTATGCTGAGTGAAATAAGCCAGTCAGTGAAAGACAGTTACCATATGATCTCACTTATATGTGGAATCTAAAGAATAAAATAAGCTAATAAGCAATATAGAATCAGGCATCGAAAATGGAACAGACTGACAGCTGTAAGAGGGAAGGGAGGAGGTGGGGACTGGTTGAGAGAAGGAGAAGGGATTAGCCAAAGAACATACATGCATGACCCTTGGACAATGGTGGGGGGATTGCCTGGGGAGTGGGGGGCTGGGTGGAGGGGGCAAAGGGGGAGAACTGGGACAACTGCAATAGCATAAACAATAAAATATTAAACTTGAAAAAATAAAAAAAATCTAAAATAAAACTCAAAAAATAAGAACAAAGTCACCTCCCCAGCTCTGCATGTCAAATCCTGACTTTCAAGGTCATATCAGACTTTCTTCTTTTGATAAATGTTTTCTTTTGTCCCAGTGGGCTGCGGCTTTGCCCTTTTTTGAATATTTCATAATTCTTTTCTTTTTTGACCCTAACTGAGTTATGCTTCAGGGTATAGTCATGGTATAATTTTTTTCCAAAAGCTTGATCTGGCTCATAGGCTCTTGGTTCATCTTTGCATCTCTCCGGTGCCTTAAACAGAGCAGACACCGAACACAGGCTTGCTGAACTGGGTTGGGCAATGTATTCTACAAGTGAGGAAATGAACACAGGGTTGGGGGATCCCAAGCAGACAAGGGGTCCCTAAAGTGTTCTTTACAGAGAAATGTTCCCCAAGACACTGTAAAATGCACGTTCTCAGGTCAAATAAGTTCATGAAAGGTGGAACATCATACACTCTCTTAGATATCTGCACTGTATATGAGGGCGTGGAGTATTCCGAGAAGTTCTGCAGAAGGGGAATCTGGTTAATATCACTTAACACCAGTCGTGTTTCCCCAACGCATTGGAGCCCAGAACTTTCACCATCTCAGGAGGCTTCTGTTTGCAGAGTGTGTCTTTGGGAACTCTTGAGTACACTTCCAGCAGGGCCCTGAAGATTATCTCCCACCTCCTTTCCTCCAGTATCCAGGATGCTGGGATTCCTTGGAAAGGATGATCTAAAGCTACCCAAGGCTTCTTCTGTCCCCTGGAGTCCCTATGTGAGGGTGAAAGGTGCTTCTGCTTTAGTCACAGGTGTGCCTGTTTGTGTTGGGCTTGGGCTCTTCTGACTGTTGGTGTCTTGAGCATCCTTCTGGGGCCTTTGAGAACATCAGATAACATCAGCATCATTTGACAGTCCATGAGTCCCTGTTTTTGCATTCTCAAACAATGGTAGCATGCATTCAATAAAAGGAGTGCAAAAATAGCAAGAAGACTTCGATGGACAAGTGAAGGCCTCTGGTCAGGGCCCCAGGCTTGAGGAAATGGACGCACCACACAGTGGCACTGAGAGAAATTGCTTTTTCTCTTCTAGCATGTTCCTCATCGCCTTGTTTCCATGACGGGACTTGTGTCGTTGATCAAATGGGATCTTACAAGTGCGCCTGCCTGGCAGGTTTCACCGGGCAGCGCTGTGAAAACCGTGAGTATGCCTGGGGTGTGGGAGTTAAAGTGTCACGTGGGGCCGGCTTGAAGAAGGCTTTGGGAGCTTTCTGGGTGTGTTGTTTCTTGGTGTCTGGGCTGGTCTCCTCAAGGTGGCACATAATGTGGACACTCCCGTCCACTGGATCTCAGGAAGGCTGGGCTGCCTCTGAATCAGGATGTCTGGAACCACCCAGGTTTGCCCGCTGACATTTCCAGCCCTCACCTGCTGCATGTATCTCTGAAAACATATACCTTCGTTGGCCCAAATAATTCAGAGCTCAAAACCAATGTGCAAGTGTCAACAGTCAAAGCAATGGTCATGGTCATCAGCTCTCCTGTGGCTCAGAGTCTGAACTCCCTGTCCGTCCCAAGATCTGATTTGCAGCTGTGCTCCGGGACACTATCCCCAGACTCCAGTGTGGCTGCTGCAGTCTGAAGCCCTGCGCTGAAGATGGTAATTATGTGGGGTGATAATGAGCCCCAGTTCCCAGGGACAGTCCCAGTTTATGCATCTTGTCTGGGCATAATTATTAATAGCATTCTCTTTAATAATCAAAAGTGTCCCTGCCCTGGCCAATATGGCTCAGTTGATTAAAATGTCATCCCATAGACTGAAAGGTCATGGGTTTGATTCCCTGTCAAGGCACACACCCAGGTTGTGGGTTCAATCCCCACTTGGGGTGTGTACAAGAAGGCAACCAATTGGTATCTCTCTCTCTCTCTCTCTCTCCTCTTCCTTTCCCTCTCTTCCCCCTCCCTCAATCCTTCCCTTGCTCTTTAAAAGAAATGAAAAAATGTCCTTGGGTAAGAATTAAAAAGTGTCCTGAATTGGATGCCAAATTACATGATTATCCTATAATTATGGAATGAAGGTTAAGCAAGTCCTAGATAAACCAACCAACATTTATTGAGGGACTACTGTGTATCCTATGACTATGCAGAGAAAGCATTCCATGTTTTTCTGTGAGGGAACTTATCCTCTTATCCTGAATTAGTGAGATAAGCTCCCTGCTTCTCTGGGATGAGATGGGGTTGGAGGAAGGGGTACAGATTAGAGGAGTCAGAGAGGAAAGAAATCTTCCGACTATGAAACTTCACCAGTATAAATCTCATCAAGCAAGTCCCCCATCACTTCCTGCCTGGCCATCCCTGGGTGTCCCATTGAATCCCCCAAGTTCTCCAGTTTCTGCAGACAGAAGCAAAAAACACTTCACTAGTAGCCCTTATTCATCTGGGGTCACCAAACAGCAGGAGTAAGAGGAAACTAACTCAAAGGAATGACTCACTCCAAAGCAATGGAAGTTTCTAATTTGTGTTCTTGAAAGGCAGGACATGGTTCGCCTCTGATATTAGACTCAGACTTTTGCCATAGGAGAGAAACTGTGTATCTGCTGCGTCTAAACATGTATCCGCCAGGGGCTCTGCCCTTGGGAAGAGTCGGTGCTGACCACTGCCCGTGGCGGCACCGGGACTGTGCATCGTGGAGGTGTGGTGCCCAGCACTGTGCCACTGGCAGAGAGGAATTCAAACACTGTGGCCAGAAATCGCTTATCAAGCCTGAGCCAAGTCCGGTAACCAAGTTCCTGTGCATGACATGTGTCCTAACTGAAGTGTAAGACCTAAAACAGGTGTCATGGACTGCAACTATCAACAGGGAATGAGGTATGCAGAAGAAGAATCAAAATTTGGGGGAAAGTAAAGGAAGACTGAGGGCGGCCTAGGCAGGGTTCCCTGAAGCAGATCCTGGAGTGCGAAAGCGTGTACAGGTGATGTATTAAAGACATGCCCCCAGGAGAGGCTGGTTAGGGAACGAGGAAGCTGGGCTGGAAAGAGAAAGAAGCCAAATAACAGCTTGAATTTGGGCGAAATCGTACCCTCCCTGTTAACTGGAAGTGAGAAATGGAATGTAAGTTATATCTCAGAGTATGTCCTGGCTTTAAAGCAAGAGAGCTATGCTTTCATACCCCCACTGCAATCAGTGATTGGCTAAGGGCTGGCCTGGGAAAGTAGGAGAACATGCCTTACTTTCTATGCTCGTGGACCAAGTGATTGCAGTACCTTTGAGCAGCCAAAGAGATGGTGGGTGCAGGCCATGGGAGACAAAACAATACAGCCTTGGGTGGGGCAGGGGGGTATAGAAAGAGGCCCACAGAAAGAGCGAAAAGGCATCCGAGGGCAGAGCACCAAGAGTGTCTGCTACAATTACTTCTAACTGGCATGCACAGGTGTTTTGTGGTCACCTATAAGGGGCCTGGTCTGACAGCATTGTATCGAGTTCATACATCTTTCCATTGAGTTCACAAATTTTCCTTGCAAACAAATGCAGACGGAAGCCATGGTTGCAAATAACGTGTCCTTGCGTGTGCCATGCCATTCTACTCAAAGCAGCCCTTGCTGGGGTCTGGCACAGCGGACCTGAGTGTGATTGTGCCAGATGCTTAGAGAATGTTGTCCCCTATGTGGTTCCTGCCTCATTGGGCTGTTGTGTTGTATGCGAGGCAGAGAAGAGAAGGGTTGTTTTCTCTTTGTTTCGAGAATTTGTCTATAGAGTGATTCCGGAGTCTTGACAATGGCAAACCCTGAAGTTTGGGGTGGGATGGGGGCAAAAAAAAAAGAAGAAGGCTCGATTTCTTGATGCAGTAACTGTACAATATTGACAAACAAAAGGTAAACTTGGATAAAAAGTGAAACATTGCCAAATAAGCTAACGTGTCTGTAAGAGCTGGGTCTCTAATCAGGGAGGAAAAAGAAATTGGTCCAAAAGTTTTGAGTAAACTGTTTATAAATAGTTTATGAGCCAAGAAGGGACTTCTCAGCATTGTTTTTGTTTTCAGAAAAACAAAACAAACTGAACATAATGAAAAAGAATATAAAATGTCATTATGAACTGATTCATACCTCAATTTACAAACTGTCAACTCAAAACACCAGTATATGTCGGAAGAGAATCCTTCCTTCTACTTTTCAAAACATTGTTCAAAACCCATAATTCCCTTGGTCCCCTGTAGTTGTAACTGAGTGAAGATATTGGTGGTGAGTAGTTATGTCATTTGCTGGCACCAATGTGGGGACCCAATGTTTGATTATGTTCTATAAGATTTAGATTTTTTTTTTCTTCTTGGAAATTCAGCATGAGTTCCAACTAAGTCAATGAAGGAGACATCAGAAACCTTGTCTGTGGTACTTTACTTTGTCATTTCTGAACAAACCTGAACCATGTTTACCAGTTTTTTCCAGAGCAATGTATCATCTAGAAAAACAAAAAAATGAAAAAAAGCTTTATTGTTTTTCTCATGAGTTTATCAATGAACTGAAAATATCTCCCTGGAGGTAAAGCTTTCAAGGTTAATAAGACACCCAAGCATGCTGGGATTCTCCAAACTCTGAAATATATATATATATATATATATATATATATATATATATATATTTTAAACTACTGATTTTTAAAAAAGATTTTATTTATTTATTTTTAGAGAGGGAAGGGAGGGAGAAAGAGAGAGGGAGAGAAACATCAATGTGCAGTTGCTGGGGGCTGTGGCCTACAACCCAGGAAGGTGCCCTGACTGGGAATCGAACCTGTGATGCTTTGGTTCAAGGCCGGCGCTCAATCTACTGAGCTACACCAGCAGGGCTGAAATATATTTTTTAAAAATAGCTTTAAAAGAACCAAAGAAAATATTAGTGAGAATTCCACCTTTTATTTATGAAGCACCAAATCAGATAAGGGAAACCACTTCTTAGCCACTGTTTTAATGCTCTGTCCTCCCGAAGTCCTTGTGGAGAGACAGATGCTGCTTCGGGCAGATGGAGGGCCGGAAGCAGAGGGTGCCTGCCACTGGTCCGCATCCAATTCGAAGCTGCAGGCTAGCCTCTCACATGTCCCACGTCGTTCCCAACCTCTCAGACATGACTCTCCCCACGGGGCCCGGTGAGACCCGACGTGATCACTTGCTGCGTCTGGTTGTCCCATCGTGTCTGTGTTGAGTCCTCTCTCAGGGCTCGCCTCTCCTTTCCAAAGAAAATCCTAATTCTGTGTGTGCGCCTGTGAGTGGGAGTGGAATAGAAATAGAAATAGTCCACTTTATTATAGAAGCAGTATATACTTGTGGCATCCTACATCTCACTAAGCAGCAGAGAGATGCAAGATAAAAGGAGAACATTGCTTTTCCGGACCAACCCTGGTTCCCAGCAGTGAACCACTTAGTGGGCATCCTTCCAGACTTTTTTCTATGGTGTGCAAACATAAGGTGCCTATGAATCATTCTTTTAAACCATTGGGTCTCAACCGGGGGAAGTTTTGTCCTCTACTCCCACTTCCAGGGGACCTTTGGCAATGTCCAGAAGCATTGTTGGTGGTCTTGATTGCCGGAGGGGGGGATGCTACTGGCATTTCCTGTGCGGAGGCCAGGGTTGCTGCAGAGCCTCCTGCAAATGCATGGGCAGCCCCCACCACCAAGAGCTAATCTAGTCCAAATGTCAGCCGTGCCACAGTTGAAAAGCCCTGTTAGAAACAAGAATGGATTAAAGCACACATACAATTTTTCTACTTGTTTTCAGTGCCTCCATCATGGATATTTTTTCCAGGCCAGTCCACGCTGGTCCAGCTCACTTGAAAAAGTAACAGCTGCATATTCCATTGTGTGGATGGAGGGACAGTCCTGTATCCATCCAGCCCCTTAAGATAAAGTTGTTACCATGTTTCGTTTTTCACCATCATGAATAGGGCTGCAATGAATGACTGTCCTCACATAATTCTTGGTTCACCTGTGGAGGTTATTTTTGTAAGATCCATTCGTAGATGCTGAACTGTCAGTTCAAAGGATGTGGATATTTCAGCTTTTGAGGGCTGTTGCCAGAAGGATCGCTGAAAAATTTGACCAGTTTTTAGAATGAGCTGTTATTAACACCAATCCTCAAAATAAGAATTAGGACTTGCATTTCAGAAACTGGGTTCAGATTGGACATGGATTGATTTCCAAAGGAATCCCGCGGGTCCGAGGGGAGATTTCTCACTGGGACTTCCGGGGGTGGTGGGTGAAAGATAAGAAACAATCCGTGTTCAGTTGGTGAGGGGGTGCGAGAGCCCCAAATACAATATTTAAGGGCTGCTGTGTTCAGGCTCCCCTTGTTTCCCAGGAAAGAAGAACTTTCCCCTGCTCCCAGGTGCCCTTCTCTGAGAGGAAAAACAAAGGCGGGGGAGGAGTGGCTCTCCCTTCAGCTCTGGGGTCAAGCCAGCCTCCTGCCAGCACCCTTGGTGACCCCAGCCTCCTTGGGCCACTATGTAAGAGACTGGGGCCCCCTTTTCCCTCTGAAGTTTCCTGTTTCTTTGTGTGGGACACAGGGACAAAAATAAGTTCTTGAGTAAATGGTCAGAATCTTGTTTTGAAAAAGTGGAGAGCGAGGGATTCATTGCCCTGCTCCAATTTCCACGTTGCCTTTGTTCCTCTGGCCCAGTTGGAGATGCCGGGGCTGCCCCCTGCATCCTAATGAAGCGTCGTGAAACGGGCCACGTCCGGGCACAATGCTGGCACTGCGGGCTCTGACGCGCCTTGGAACACAACAAATCAGCTTCCACCAATTACAGAGAAACGGTGAAGCTGGATTCATTCGGGTTTTGGAGCATCGGGAGGTTTTCCACTCGCCAGTCCCAAGAGCTGGGAAGAAAAGAGCCCAGGATGAGAGGCGCACTTTATACTGGAGCTTCAAAGGGGCGACCCGTGAAGTTCCGAAAGAAGCAGTTAAGAACTCTGGGGTTTTCATGGAAACGGTAACACTGATGCAGTGAGAGTGTGCCGAGACCCTCCCCTCCCCAGCGATGAGTGGCAGATAAATAATATGCTGGGAGCCTCGCTGGGTTTCATACGCATTGTTCTCGGATCTCTCAGCTAAGGCATCGTACAAATAGCATTGGTTACTGGCTTTTTGTTCTTGAGTCCCATCTTGCCCTTAGTATATGGAAGACAGGTGCACCTTTACTCCTAGAGAGACGGTGCACTCCAGGGGAGGAAGAGCATGGACCTGTGTTCAGAAAGACCTTGGTTTGACTCTGGGCCTGCGGTTTACTAGCCAGGTGACCTTGAATTCCTGAGGCTCGTTTAACTCCCAAGAGCCTCAGTTTCCCCATTTATGATGTTCAGGAAAATAATGCCAAATACTTCTCAGACTGTTAGTGGGGAAGGACATGACCCCCAGGAGTACTGAGTCGAGTAATAGAAGCCATTATTTTTATTACCACTCTGGCCCCGTTATGGCCATTTAAAAAGTTTGGCAGAAAGCAGTAGATCCTCCAGCGAAGGGGTTAGGGCAACGGCACTAGTTTCTACAGACTACACGGTTAGGACACACTTTCCGCAGGGTTCCTTCCAGAGTTTAAGAAGGTTCTTCCACACTTTCTGAGCTTCCTCTGTGAACCCTTCTTCTCAAATCATTGCCAGACACTTCACATTGCTACCACTGCACCGCCTATGGGCAAGAACGATCTGGCTTTAAAGGGGGAGGTAGGCACTACCAATGTCATTGTCATAAAGGGATCGTGGATCCCACGACAGGACACCCATGCTGGGCATGATGGATGGGGTACCTCTGTACCCGGGACAGCCCAGTCAGGGGACTGTTAGAGAGGATAAATGGAATAATGGCGGGAAGAACGGGAAACTCCAGAACGTGTTACCCAAGCATCATGTTGTATGGTTAGCTTTCATTTTTTTCTCAGGTTTTTTTTTTTTTTTAGCGGTCACTCGCTGAACATATGGTGGGCTGTGTGTCAGTCCCCTGGTGGTCGTAGAGGAGACTGGGACTCCAGAGCATCATTTACATATTGTACTAGAGGGTCGAGGCCAAAAAGAGAGTGAGCAATGTGGCTTGGGAGGTTGTGGTGCGGATAGGGATAATTCCTGGAAAATCCATGGTTGGTACCCACAAGGAACTGATGACTCAGAGCCTTCAGGGCCTGGAGGAGCCCCAGGAAGATCATCAGCTGGTGGATAGCTAGTCTCTTACACACCACCTTCCACCTGAGCCTGTCATCTACTCTCCCTTCCTAACATGGAAATGCACCTCTGACATCCTTCTTGGCGTATTTAAAGGGATGCCATCCCATTTGAATTTAGATCTGGACAGCGAAAGTTGTCACTAAGCACAGTGGAGGCTGTGGTTATCAAGGTGTTTGTTGCTTGTTTTTATAATTCAAGGGAAACTTTTCCCTTTCATTTGGATCATTCCTTATTGGGTGACCCTGAGTCTGCGTAGGCCAAGCAACGTTGTAGCATTAACTCTGCTGAGCTCCATGGGCCTGTGGCCTCTTAACCAAAGCGTTGCTACATCTCATTCAGGGAAGATGCTTGGGGGTCAGCATATAAGGGGTGCATGTTGCTAGTCGGCAACTCTTTCAGTTAGGACAGCATCCCAACCAAATAGTAAGAGGACAGGTAATCAACTCTCCCGCCCCACTGTCTCCAGGAGCTGGGAATGGAGCGCTCATCAGTGCAGAAAGGGCTAGGTCCCCCCATTCTGTTGTTAACAATGTGCTTCCACGGGCCTGCTGCTTGTCCAGTCCCTCTTAGCTTTTTCTTGGGCAGATGAGGTCACTGAGGCAGGACTTAATGCAGGAGGCAGACTTTATTTTGGTTCTGGATTAAGAGCTAAGCTATTATTACTAGAATGGGCTGTATGCCCGCCAAGGGAAGAGGGTGCAAAGAGTAGAACATAAGGGCAAAGCACAATGAACTTCTGACAGAAATAAGCATCCCTGCCACTGGGGACCCTGAGTCTGACTGCGGCCCCTTGGCAAAGGCCATAGAGCCCCCATTTTCCTTAAAGGCTCCTGTCTCATGGGGCATTTTCTCCTTGTCCCTCACCCTGATTCAGAAGGTAAAAGCTTCGTCTTTGTAAAACTTAAAGCATGTCTGTTAGTATCCAACTATTAAAAAAACCCCAGCAATTGGAGTTATTATTATCTCCGTTCTCATTATCGCCAGGCTTGGTGCCTTATGAGACATTGCCTTGTTTAATTATCACAACATCCCCACGGGTGAGGCACTATCATCCTCTTTGCTTTACAGATTCATCCAGCCAGAGCTTTTGAGCATCTGTCAGGTACCAGAAGAGGTAAGGCAGGCCTATACAGTATTGATATCTTTTCTCCTACTTGGCAGACCCATAAGACAATTCCAATCTTGGCTCCTCAAAGTGTGGAGGAGAATGCCACATGCCAGATAGTTCCAGGCAACAACTTCTTCCAGTGAGGCCGTCAGTGATGGCAACGGTGAGAAGTGCTGACCTCTTAGGACTCCGATGTGCTGGGCAGCTCAGGACTCTTCTGAAAGGTCATGCTCTTGACTCCCAAGGCCAGAGAGAGCAGAAGTGCTCCGGGTGGGCCATTTCCATGGTGCACATTTCTTGTATTTTGAAGGTTGTCTATGAATACCATGGGAGACATTTCTCAGCGGTTTTGTGTTATTACCCAGCCCCATCGCACACACCCAGACCTCACTCAGAAACCTTTTGAGATTTGGGGGTGCACCAAGAAGGCTATAACCAAGCAGACCTACTAGGTAGAGGACAGCGAAGTTTCTAGCAGTTACCTAGGTTGTCATCTCTACCAAATGAGGATGTGTCAGGGTGATTTTGAACCAAAGTAAAAGGACTGGGAGTTCCTGTCTCTTAGGCACAGGTGGTTTCAGCTGTTCTATTAACTAGGCCATCCAAACACCTGAAAAGCGGTATCTGAGAGGCACAGTGTACCAGGGGCCAAGGACAATGCCGATTAAGATCAAATCGCTAACTGGGAGCCTCAGCCTCCAAACTGCTGCCGGATGAGTAAATAGCAGTGTGTGCAATCCAGGCATAATTTCACACAGGCACTGTCTCCTTCATGTCCACTGAGGGCTGGATAACAGCAGGGGGCAGGATGCCATCAGCTGGAAAGGGATGAAAAGGGTTTTCAGTGGAGATTACATCACCAGTTGGTGTCATTATTCCTGGTTGGGGAAGACCCTTGTGGGAGTAAAAGATAATTGGATTTGGTCCAGAGGCACCCAACTCCAATGAAAACTGAACGGGGGGAAAAAAAGTGAGGAAAAGAGAAAGCCCATCCAGGGGGTTGGTCTCGTGATAAATCTGTTTGCAGAATGAACAAAGCCCCAGTGGGAAAGTTAATGCCTTTTCCAAACACGACCGGAGTTCTGTCACAGTTGGTTTCCTTGATTTCGGTGACGAGTGAGAGCGAGTGGACACCAAGAGCGTGTGAAGAACTGAGGGTCACGTGCCTCCGGCTCCCAGCTCCCACCCAGCGAGACAGCAGGGCAATGAATTCTGTTGACTCCGGATCTGTCTGCTTTGCTCACATTCCTAGATGATCTTACAGCTCTGATATGTAGCTCCTGCTGAAGAGACATAGTACTCTGACTTCATTTTCCCCCTTCTGGTGTCTCTCTGGGTACCGTAAATATTTCACTAGTATAACATTTTGGAAAAGAAGTGTATGTTTTTAGTACAGCTTTGCAAATGACATCAAACTGTTTCTCCAAGCAAGCAGGTATAAATAATAGTAATTAACAGAAAATAAAATAATGTAGGAGCAGGGCAAGAGTGAGCAAACAAAAATACTAGACAGGATGAGAGAGTTAAATTCAGCTTCAGATTTTGCATCAGATGAAGTGATCAGCCTCCAATGACTCTGATTCTGAGCTTCCTGGCAGCAAAGGCAAAAAGAGAAGTGCTTGAGATGCTTTAGGTTCTAATTGTGTATTGAAGGAACATAAACACAACAAGTTCATTCAGAAATGCAAATATCCATTTTATGATAATCCCTTTCCTCTCTTTGTCTAAAAATGGGTTGCTGGAAAAATGTTTTCCCCTTCAGTTTTGTAAATAACAAATATTTAGTCTGATTTTATACCAAATATTTCTAAAAACTAGATCCTTTCACCGTCCCTGAAAAGAAAAAAAGTCTTTATTATGCTTATACCACTCCTGTGCTCACTGCCCCACGGGCTCCAACCCCACACTCTGGCAACTCCGCCAAAGGGCTCTTTGTACCTCTCAGAGCCCACTGGCTCATGTGTGTGGGCAGGCTGGAGGCTCTGAGAAGTTATTGTTTATTCGTCATTTTTCAATAACAGGTTGAGGGCTGTTGGTAGGTAATGACTCGTATCCCTTGCTCCTTGGGTAGGATGACTCCACGGCAGGTTCTGCACTGTCTCCCAGCGTTTCCCAAAGGCATTGAGCCTCAGTTGCCTCCGGTGATAACTTCCTTGTTCCTGTGAACTTCCCTGTCTTACTTCCCCTACACAATGTTTGGTCTTTCCTGGGATGTGCACCTGAAAAACTACCTGCACTCAAACCTCATCTTCCAGCCTGCTTCTGGGGGCCCCCAACCTGCAGCCACTCCGTGCAAGTATCTCTCTGAGGAGCTGACTTAATGGAGGGCCAGAGCTCAGGTTCGCTAGATCACCGCTGGGTTGTTTCTTTAAACTATTATGTAAGCCCTTGATCAGTGCTGCATAATACCTGTTTCAGGGTTGGGTTGTCGGAAGGATGCTCAAAATATGACTTTCTGTATATTGATGAAAAAAACCCAGTGTCAGATCCAAGAACTGATATCTCACACACACACACACACACACACACACACACACAGAGTTCTCTGTGCATAAGAGCCAGCCCAGTTCTTCACAGGGTGGGGTGGTGGAAGTGAGTGGAGACTGCAGTGCCGTTCGTGTAGCAAGCCTCCGATGCTTCTCAAAGGACTTGGATTCTTCTGAGGGACTCAGTCAAACTTTGCCATCTAGCATTTTTCAGGCAGGGCTTAGAATGTGGCTGCTCCTGTCACAGGGAAGGGTCACTGGGCCTCTGCTAACCATCTCATCTTTTGTAATCATGCCCTTGATCGACTGGTCACACTGCATTAACTTCAACACGTGCCCTGGTTAAACAGTAATTCTGTGTCCACAGCACTGTTTGGTGCCACAGGGAGAACACGAATGTGATGCATCAGGGGGCTCAGATTCTAACAGATCTCCAGCGGTTCTTCTTAGCAGGAGCATCTCAATTAGGCCTGGTTCCATTTCACCCAGGCTCCCTCCTGCAGAATAAGAGGTTTTCTTTAGAAAACACCACAGGCTAGGTGGTACCAACCCAGCTCTATCAATTGTACATGATGAAATCTTTGTTGCAACTCAGACAATTGTTAACTGCTGGGGTTGGGTGATAGTTTCTGAGATGCTTTCCCCATTCAAATTCACTTCAGGCCCCCATATTTCTCTTTACTTTATTCCTGGGTTAGGGCCGTAAGTTCTGGTGTAATTTTAGAAGTACATTTGAGGAAGGCGTAATCACTTAGGATAAATTGATGCTAATGAAAAAAAATACATTTACATATACACAACATCTATATCTACTCCCCCAATGACTTGGGGAATAAATAACTGGAAGGAAGGCCCCAATCCATATTTTTGTAAGTACTTAAGTGAGGCTTAGGAGAACTTTGAGATGTCTCAAGGCTTAACTGTCATCATTTCTATGTCTGGATTTAAACCAAAAATTTCTGTGTTATAGTTACAGAAAAAAAACATCTGCCGATGCCTTATCTTGCTGGGCACAGAGACGCTCTCATTAAGTAGAAGGTGCAAGACAATCAGTGAAATCAATAGCTCACGACATTTCATAGTCTTTCTCTGTAGAAGCACATGCTGGACTTCCAAAAGGCAAAGCAGTGACTGGATTCTTTGGTTCCTGGGGGCTTTTACAGATTTTGTCTCCAAATGTAAACTGACAGCTTTGAGATTGAAGCAAAAGGAAAAGGCAAAGGTTCACAGGAGTCTGGTGTATCAAGTTAACATTCTAGATTCACTTAGAAAAATTTATTTTATGACCAAGGGCATAGTTGGTGGGCAGTGATATAGTGGAAGAAGAGGTCTGTTTTCTTGCCACTGCTGGGATGTGCCCCCCGAGTTCACGGCCATTGAAGCAGAGGGAGAGTGAGGGGAGTCCATCCCCCAGGTTAGGGAGGAAGAGTGTGGACTTCCTTTTGCCACATTCAGTATAATTGACCTGACTCCAGGGCCAGAAAGAGTGATATTTGTGGGCACTGAAGGGCCACGTTTCCTAAAAAATGCCTCCACATTTTCCTGACACGCTCCCTGATGTCTCCATCATCACGTCCATTTCTTGTGGGTGTTCTAGACCCGGTCATCTCAGCTACCTTGCCCTGAGTATGAATCTTAGTGTGCCAGTCAGCTAGGAGAGTGAAAGATATACTAGCTTTACTTGATTTAAATCTACTTAGATCTAATTCTAAGGCCCATAGTTCAGAATCATAAGTGATTCAGTCTCAGTCATTGTTGGGACCTCCTGTGTGTCCCAGGGTTGTACAGAGGTCCCTGGCTTTACTCAGACTGCACCAAATCATTAGGGAGAATCTACTGATGGTGGGTTCTAGGTCCACACTGTGTAGCCCGGGGAAGCCCATTGTTCCAGAGCATGGGATCCCTTCAGGTAAAACAGCTCTTCCTTGTGTGCGGCTGGCCTGGAGCCTGAGCATATCTGTGGAGGCTGGGGGCCCCCTGATGAGCTCCAGCCTCTCTAGTTGCCCGATGACCTGGGTGAAGGTTAGTTTCCTCTCAAAACAGATTCTAATTCAAGCATTTGGGTCCAAGTGGTTTATTAAAGGAAGTACTCCCAGGACCAACCAGGACGGCAACTGGGGGAGCAAGAGAGGAAAGAAAAAGAAATCAAGCAAGAAAAATTTCAACTGAACTCTCAGCCTCAGCCCAGCCCTGTGCGGGTGCTGGGGAGTTAAATGGCACCCAGAAGAATAGCAGTTGGACTTTTGTACTTTCACAACCATCAGTCATTTGCTATGACAACCCTGGGATGTGCATGGTGAGCAAGGGGATAAAAATGGAGGCATTTTTCAGCTCTTCCTGTGAAGAAGACGGTGCCCACACCCAAGGGCAGGCCTCTGAAGGTGGCGGGGGCCAGCTCTCAGCAATAAAGCTCACGTGGAAGGTCAAGTTGGTAAAAGGGTACACAGGGACTTGGGTGCAGCATGCCAGAAGCATGATTGCATTGCGTGGAGACTGTCCTCTAGGAGCGAGCCTGTGTCTTAGAAAAAAATGGTTGAAAAGAGACTGGGAAGACTAATAGAGTGATTGGCACCCAAAATCAGGAATTAAAGGTTGGATTCTTCAGGGACCTTGCTCTGTGTCCTTAGGCAAGTGGTATTCAGTACTGTGTGCTACAATCCATCTGAGAAAAATGTGTTTGTTAGCTATCTGATAGAATACTTTCAGGATATGTCTAATATCCTGTTCAGTGTTCAGAAGAGCTGGTGATGCTGTTTAAGTAGCTTCCCATCATGAATTAGAGAATAGAAATACCTTTGTAATGAACATTGGTCGGTGTTTAGACGCAAAGTCATATTTGGACATCAAGGGAAATTTGTTGTATCTCTGAATTGATATTGTGTTCTAGTATTTTTAACAATTACTTCCAATACATTTATATTCCTGAGGATGAAATATAAAATCTAAATTCATTGTATATGTGCAGTCTTTTTAAAAATCAGTTCTACTTTCTGGGTACAACAAAAATAGGAAATAGTCTAGTTTAATTGCCCAAGCTTTAGGGGACAAAGGAGATAATACAGAAACACTGAAAAATAATAACCCTTGTATACTGGCCATAAAATCCAGGCGAATGTCTATTCTGCCTAGGCCTGCCCAGCCCCCACACTCTAAGAAAGAAGTGAACGTGAGCCAGATGTGGCATCAAGTTTCTTTACCTAGAGAACGAAATACTTTTCCATTTAAGGATAAATCATTTACAAAGGGAATGATATGACTAATACATGCATTCTTTATTGTAAGCTTTGTCTTGGTGGTTTCGTTGAGTGCCACTGTTAGCAGGCTCTGTATCGCTGCCTTTTCCATTCAATGAGACATGAAAAGATTCAATTCTACGATGCAATGCTTCAGACTGTTAAATTCTCCTTTTCTTTTGTTCTCTCTCTAGTCGTTGAAGAAAGAAACTGCTCAGACCCCGGGGGCCCCGTCAATGGGTACAAGAAGATCACAGGAGGCCCTGGGCTCATCAGTGGGCGCTATGCAAAAATTGGCACCGTTGTCTCCTTCTTTTGTAACAGCTCGTATGTTCTTAGTGGCAACGAAAACAGAACTTGCCAGCAGAATGGAGAGTGGTCAGGGAAGCAGCCCATCTGCATAAAAGGTAACCCCAGGTATTTCTGAAGTCTATTGAGATAGAGATAGAGGTGCTGGACTTTTTGGTAGCTCCCGTACATGTTTTCGAGCCCAGGGAAAAAGTGTCTTTCTCTCTTAAGTTCTCCCTGGAACCATACATTTATTCATTTTCAGTTGGAAACCATCCCTGAAACCATTTGCTTCTGTCCTGCACTGCTCCGACCCTGCTCATCCTAATAACAACATCCCAATGTGATCAAGACAAGAGACATAGGTATCACAGCAGTTTAGGAAAGATGGCGGGGCTGAGCTTTCACATGCAAACCCAAGGGCAGGAGTGAAGCAATCAACATGCATTTTTATAGCTCCGTTTATGTACTCGCTATGTCCTATACATCTGTGCAGGAAATAAAAGAACAAAATAGACACATCATGGCTGCCAGCCTAGGTGGACAGAGTTTTGAGGTGTTAAAATGTTTAAAAACATCTTTAAAAAACAGGAAACCCTTGAACACTCGAGGCAGAATTCTAGGAAGAGACGAGTAGTATACGTTCAGAGGAAGGAGAGATCCTGTTGCCAGAAATGTGGACAGTTTCACTGAGCAAACAGGATTGGAGCCAGCCACGGAGGCTGAGGAAGATTGGTGGAGGTGGAGAGGATCTGGGACGATATTCCAGTCGGAAGACCAAGGGGAAGAAGAGAGGTGTAGGCGGAAGGGAGAGAATCATGTCAACTTAAAGTGAGGCAATCTGGGAATCTGGGAGGTACCTGAATAAAAAGGTGGTTTGGGACCCCCAAAAATGGAATGCTCTATAGAGAACTTTGGCCCTCACCCCCTGGCAGTGGGGATGTGCAGTTTCTCACTACTTGCTCCAGGTCAACAACCCCTCTCTTGGGGGGGCAGGTCACAATTATCTGGTTGTTTCCAGAGAAGAAAAGCGTGTCCTTGGCCTAGATTATCCAGATAATTGCCTCCATCCTCCACTTTCCCTTCTGGGTAATTGTCCACAACCCTAATCATGGGAAAGGGGATGAAAGAGAAGGGTTTGTGAAAGGAATAAGCCACTTTAGACTTTCGCCAGAAGCGACTTTCATCCCCACCAGCACAGACTCTGATTCTCCGTTTCATTAAGTATGGAAATGGCGTCACACGCGTCCTTGGAGATGTCTGTCATCTCTCCTCTTACAAGTTGTTAACACAACGAAAGTTCTCTAGGTTGCTAATTGGATGAGTGTTGGCTGCTTTGATTGAGAAAGTGAGATGGGTCGGATTTCTTTTCACTTGTAAAGAAAAATAAAAAAGACTTCAAAAACGCAATGGGCTTTGAGTTGCCCTCCAACGATTGTCGGGAGCTGCAGCTGCGGAGAACGAACGCGGAGGAATCAGTGGCCGGAGACTCACTGATGGGCGGCTTCTGCTTTTAGAGGAGAACCCTGTGGTTCCCTCTGCGGGGCTAGATTTCAGGACCATCACTTCCACTTTTTATTCCCTTTTGACCCAGTTTGCTGATACTATTGATGTGAATGGGTAGACCTGGTCTATCAGCTGCTGTTGTTCCAAGTCACACGGGTGGGTCTGCGCACCGGCGAAGCGCACCCCTGGGCTCTGCAGAGGCGGGGTCGCCGTGGTTGAACGGCAGGGTGCTCTTCCGCGGACAGCACCGCCCATGCTTGGCTGGCATGCCTCACGCCTCTGAGAGCCTGGGGAATGTGCGCCCGGTGTCCAGGAAGGGTGGTCGGGTGTGAATCTGAACTGAATGAATGTGAACGGTTCAAATGGAAAAAAAAATTACCCAGCATTGCCTCTTGTTTCCTAGCCTGCCGAGAACCAAAGACCTCCGACCTGGTGAGACGGAGAGTTCTTCCAATGCAGGTTCAGTCAAGGTGAGGTTGACACACCTGACCTGTGCTTGAGAGGTGAAGGCTAAAGGATGTTCCCTTCCCACCCACCCCTTTTCCCACTTGTGTTTGGCCAGTCAGCCTGGGGTTTCTTGGGGACATTCAGTGCTGACTGGCCATGAAAGAACAGGGCGTGTTTGATGGCTTATTAAAAAGCTGCCTTTAGCCAAGAGGTAGCAGCGCGTTGGAAGATGTACAGATTCCCCTGGATTGTGGGAAAGTAGGTGGCTGGTGGGAAGCAAGACTCTAAGATGATCTTTGATGAGCTTGATTTTCAAAACTGTATTTCTCCTGAGATTTCTATGCATTTATTATGGTAGCTTCTACGGAGATGGCATTCCTGCCAGATTCAGCCAGCTGTGGTTCGGGAAGATGCTCTTGGTAGCAGCCAACCACGTGAGGCTGGCTGGTGGAGCCTGGGAGCTAGAGATAAATGCCCATCCCTGGGGAGGGCTGTGAGCCCTCAGGTGTACCTTCCCAGCCTTGCTCCTGGGCAGACAGAGGGGGCCACCCTGTGGGGAGCGGACAGACCCATTTCTAGTTCCCCTTCCCTTATACATAGGAGATACTCTTCTCTTCTCACCTCCCAGCATTCTGTCCTCTTTCACGTCTCCACTCCAGCCACGCAGACCGCCTTGCTTGTCCTGTGTCCCTCCAAGTGCAGTTCTGCCACAGAAACTTCCGTCTGGATACTGCTGCCCTGAATTTCAGTGATGCTTAGTGCCTTGCTCCCTCCAGTTCTCTGCTCAGTTTTGACCTAGCAGAGAGACCTTCCCCGATGTCCTTCCGAAAACAGCAACCTCGTCTCCTCCACCCCGACTGCCGAGCTGACTTCTTTACCCAGTGCGCGCTGGCCTTTACTATGCTTCACTCTTCATCTTAGCATCCTGCAGGCTAAGACATCTTAGCCTGATGTATTACATACAGTTTTTCGAATAATTTGTCCCATCTCCTCCCAACCCCACCGAAAAAATGTAAACATTACATGTGCAGGAACATTATTTTTGCTCATGCTGGAGTTGCAACACCTGCCCCGTAGTAGGCACCTGATAACTACTGATTGAATGACTGCACTGGATGGACAAACAAAGGTTCAAGACCTGGTTTATCTCTCTTTAGTGTTGGCTATTTTTGGACAAGTTCCTAAACTTGCTGAGCTTTTTGTTTCCTCTTTTGGAAAATAAGGACAATCATAATAACACCTGTCTCTGGGGGTCGTTGTAAGGATTAAATGCAACACTAACTCTGAGTGTTTGCGATGTGCTCATTGCTCTTCTGAGTGCTTTGTGTATATTAGCTTATTTAATCCTCACTACAACCTTTGAGGTAGGTCTTATTATTGTTGTTGTTTTATTATAGATCTTATTACCATTTTTATTACCGGTGGGTAAACTGAGGCTCAGAGAAATTAGGACCTTGCCCAAAGGCACACTGCTGGGAGAAATGGCAAGGCTAGGATGCAAATCCAGGGTTTGGGGGGTCTGGAGTCTTCAGGGTCCACTCCCTGATGCACTAAACTTTAAGTCTCTGTAAAGGCCTTAGCCAAACACCTTACGTGTATGAACACCTGCCAGTAATAGCTATTGTTTTTGGAAATAGTAACAAATATTATCCTCTTCGATTAAAATCTTGGAACTGACCCCAACCAAATGACTTGAAATGACCTTCCATGAGGATATTCATCCATCAGTCCCTCACCCTTCCTCTGGCCGTCTCATTCCATTTCTGCCTTTCCCTCCTCAGGGATGGCCTTTCCTTGGGAGTGGCAGTGGAATCCAAATGCTGCCCTCTTTTCTGATTTTGTGATTCACCTGCGCTGGACTCTCACTAAGCGGGAGAAGCCTGATACACCTGTTCTTCCCAAGGAGCCATCTCCTAAAGGAGGGCCTGAGCTGTTAAAAAGATCCCTCTGGCTTTGCATTTTAAAGTAATTGTTAGTGGGAGGTCAGGTGCCCGGGTGCCAGGTGTTGCATGTAGATGAGGAAGTCAGCCTAAAACTTGGTTTTGAGGATCTTTCTGGAAGACAGGCTGCTGGGGTGGGGCTATGCTTGTCTCCGGCAGCCTTACCCAGGACCCCCAAAGGCAGTGTAGACCTTCCACAGACGGGCCAAGAGATGAGCTTGGCTGCAAGTCCAGAAGCTCCGAACTGCAGACCTGGTTCTGAACGTGAGCTGAAGACTTGTTGGATGGCATCAGTGCGGACGGAATATTTGCTCCGAGCAAAGCGCTGTAGAGACACATGAGATAGATTGCTTCAGATGACATCCGACTGGGGCGGTAGAGGCACCAGGGTGGGAATGATGCCTGCTAAGTGCTGCCTTGGGTCCCATCTTAGCTTCCTGTGCGCCCTCAGGCACTCCCACTTACCTTTCCAGGCTTCCTTCCTCCATTCATTAAGCAGGATGAGAACACTGATTCCTGAAGGAATCCTAACTTTTCAGTTAACAGTTATTACGCACCAGTATAAAGTGAACACAGGCTGCGTTATGTGCGAACATCTCCCCTGAGAATCCCCGAGTGGTCCCTGGGGGCTTCGACTTCAGGGCTCATTTGAAAACTCTTCTGACATTTACACACAACGCTCCATAGTTTTCCCAGTCAATGTGCCCGGAGAGAAAGCTCTATTCTCCGAGGTATGCTAATTATATCTTCTAATTGCTAAATCAAACTACTGTATCAACACAGTTTAGTTCAAGTCAATTTCTGATATTGCTCCATTATGATAATGGTTAGAGAGAAAAAAAGAGGCCTGGATTTCTTTCATTCAAATTAACTTCCTTTCCTGTTTAATTTCACAATTAATTTTTTTTTCGTGTGTGCGCATGTATAGTGTTCCTTTGGATGGCAGCTATTATGTCAGATATTATCCTCTTTGGTTAAAATCCTAGGCAGCTGGAGACATGCCAGGAACGGAAATGGAGAATAAAAGGAAGGTTGAAGTGTGCGAGATAATTTGCTCAATGGAACAGGGGGAGTGTGTGTGTGTGTGTGTGTGTGAGAGAGAGAGAGAGAGAGAGACAGAGAGACAGAGACAGAGAGGTAGGGGAGAGGGGAAGGGAAAAGGAAAGACAGAGAACAAAATAGCCATTGTTCTCTTCCTCTTTAACCCAATATCTTCATGGGGACTGGCCTGGAACTAAAAAGACCACAATGACTGTCTCGCTTTGCTCTCTCTCTGGGCCCGTGTGCCCCGATGCAGGGAGACACCATTACACCAGCTGTACTCATCAGCCTTCAGCAAGCAGAAACTGCAGGGCGCCCCTACCAAGAAGCCAGCCCTTCCCTTTGGAGACCTGCCCGTGGGGTACCAACACCTGCACACCCAGCTCCAGTATGAGTGCATCTCGCCATTCTACCGCCGTCTGGGCAGCAGCCGGAGGACGTGTCTGAGAACTGGGAAGTGGAGTGGGCGCGCCCCGTCCTGCATCCCTAGTGAGTCCAGGCTTGTCCTTGGCCGCAGCAGCTCCCATCTGACATGGTTGCCTACCAAAAGCCATGAACCCTTTTTTGGGGGGAAAATTCCTTGCCCCCCAAAATGGTAATCCAGTACTTTCTCTAGCTTGGTGATGTCTGAAATTCCACAGTTAGAGCTTCCTTCCTTTAGCTTAAACTTATTACCCAGCAGAAATCAACTCATTAAATCTTAGGTAATTTTTTTGGGGGGGACATACTTTCTTGTGGATAATCCTATTATATTTACTTGGAGAAGAAGGAGAAAAGAGTCATTAAACACCAACTAGGGAAGGCGTTCAAGGTGCCAGATAGCTTCTAGTCATGCCCCAGTTTTCACCCTTATTATCTAGTGGTACTAATTAGGGTATCATTATTAATTAGGTAATGAGGTATTAATTACTCATAAGGTTCTAATGATGATTACCAAGGTAATACGTGGAAGTATCTGGAATAGGGTCTTGCATATACTAAGCTACCTTCCCCATCCTCATTGTCAAAGGAAAGCCATTTGGCCTAGTTCATGGTGGTCGTCTTTATGACGATAGTCATAATATTTTGAGTGTAACTGTTTTTGTACATCATCTCACCCTATGAGATGGTTGCTATTCCTCTACTCATTTTGCAAGCAAGAAGAGTAAAGCTGTAAGAGATGAGGCAACTTGCACAGTAAGTGCCTGGGATTGGAGGTCTCTGAGCTTAACTCTAGACTCCGATCCAATCAAGGTGATTGGTTAATACTTAATGAAGTGAAAAGAAAACAGGTTACCCTGTAATTTTTGCCATGTATAATGCACACCCATGTTTTTGGTCCGAACTTTCAGGAAAAAAAATTTTTCATTTGAAATTTTTAATTCAATTTTTTATGTATATATAAAACTGATGGTCATATTCCAGGGTATTATTTTGCATACAGATGTCATTATTGCTTTCTAGAATTATACTGTTAACACATAAGCATAAATGAAAGAATTTAAAACATTTGTATAGATATGGAATTAGTACTACACATGTGTAATGTGCATCCATATTTTTCCCTCAAAAATCTGAGCAAGAAATTGTGCATTATACACGGCAAAATATGGTAGATGCTTAGAGGTCGTGACATACCAATGGGCTTGTGCTCTCTTGGTCATGTGACACATTCCCTGAGGATGGGAAGGTCTGAGTTGATCTGACTGAGCCAGTGCTTTCTCCATAGTCTGTGGGAAAACCGAGAACGCCACCGCTCCGAAGACCCAGGGGCTGCGCTGGCCGTGGCAGGCGGCCGTCTACAGGAGGGCCAGCGGGGTGCATGGAGGCAGTCTGCACAAGGAGGAGTGGTTCCTGGTCTGCAGCGGGGCCCTGGTGAATGAGCGCACCGTGGTGGCGGCTGCCCACTGTGTCACCGACCTGGGGAAGGTCACCATGGTCAAGACAGCAGACCTCAAAGTCGTCCTGGGAAAATTCTACCGGGACGACGACCGGGATGAGAAGACCATCCAGAGCTTGCGGGTGAGAGCGGGTTGCGGCATGGAAACTGGGTCTGTGGCTGAGCGAGCGCCCAGGGTTAGGACAGTGGTGACGGTGTCAGTCCTGTCACCTTAGCACTCTTGCACTTTAGCACCCAGCGCAGCACCTGGCACGCAGCAGGTCCCCACTGTTTCACACTGACAACTACAAGAAAGGGGGTGTCTAGAAAGACTACAGTCTTCCCCCCCCCTCCAATTGTCCTAAAAATAAGTTAGTAACAAATACCTGTCATTGTGGTAGTCAAAGGTGAATCACCTATTATTATGTTTAGGGCACTGCACTAGGTAGGCTTTGAGGACATTGGGAAATTTTATCCAAGATATTCCTAATCAATTTAAAATATTCTTCTCTCTTTCCATGCCTGCCTTCTTCCCTCATCTCTTCTATCTACTTATTCTCTGATCCATCCATCGATCCATCCGTCCATCCATTGATCCATCTATCCATCCACTGATCCATCCATCTATCCATCCATCCATCCATCCATCATTGAGCTCACAGAATGTTATTCACGGGAATGGATACAGAACTGAAAAAGGCATGGTTTTTGCCCTGAAAGTCCACAGGCTGTCAGTGGGAAAGACAGAGTAGTGTATCATGATTACTTCAATTCAAGAGAAGCCCTGAGGAAACGCACCCAAATTTAGGTGAAATAACAGAACATATACATAAAATGTTACAAGGTATCACAGACGTAAGCTCCTAGAGGCCCCCATCAAAGAAAGTGACCAGCAAGGATTGGGACAGTCAGGGAAGACTTGGTGGAAAAGTCTTGTGGAACATTCAGTCTTAGCAGGTTGAAGGCAAATGAAATGTTTAGAGTGGACCAGGGATTGCAAATTGGTAGCCAGTAGGGGCTTGTGTTTAGATGGTGCTAACATATCACTTCTAAATCAGTTATTCGCCAATACTTAAAACTCGGGGTTCAGAAAAAGATCTGGACTCTATTCCCTGGCAGAGTGAGAATGCTGGCTCCATGGCTGCATGGCAGAGATCAGCTGGAGCCAGGTGGCAATCGCCCACTTTGGACGGGGTGTACATTCTCATTCTCTGCAGCTTCCCCTGCCCACTGCACTTAGTTAGCACCATCTGCCCACCCCCAGCAGTCATTTCAGTTTGCGACCCTGGAAATAGAGCAGTTGCCTTCTGCGATGCCATAGCGTAGTGTCTCCAAATAGTGGCAGCTGTCTCTTAGACATTTTCTCCCGATAGCTCTGCCCCGATACTTGCTTGCTCTTGGCCACTGCGGAGTTGGCTGCTCACCATTGCTGTCCGTTCCTTGCATGTGTAGATTTCTGCGATCATTCTGCACCCCAACTACGACCCCATCCTGCTGGACGCTGACATCGCCGTCCTGAAGCTCCTGGACAAGGCTCGCATCAGCACCCGCGTCCAGCCCATCTGCCTCGCAGCCGCGCGGGACCTCAGCACCTCCTTCCAGGAGTCCCGCATCACCGTGGCTGGCTGGAACGTCCTGGCAGATGTGAGGAGCCCCGGCTTCAAGAACGACGTGCTGCGCTCGGGGGTGGTCAGGGTGGTGGACTCGCTCACGTGTGAGGAGCAGCACGAAGACCACGGCATCCCAGTGAGTGTCACGGACAACATGTTCTGCGCCAGCCGGGACCCCACTGGCCCTTCTGACATCTGCACAGCAGAGACCGGGGGCGTCGGAGCCGTGTCCTTCCCGGGACGGGCGTCCCCTGAGCCGCGCTGGCATCTGGTGGGGCTGGTCAGCTGGAGCTATGACAAAACGTGCAGCCATGGCCTCTACACGGCCTTCACCAACGTGCTGCCTTTTAAGGACTGGATCGAGAGAAACATGAAATGAGCCTCAGGCCCACTGAGAAGCGTGTCTGCGTGTCCATCCATGCGTGTGTTGCATGAGGCAGTGTGGGCCCTGAGGTGTGACTCTGCCCTTGAATTTGGCTGAGCCAGGGCTTCTGATTTCAAGGATAGATCTAGCAGAGGGTGGGAAGAGCTCACTTTTCTGGTAGGCCCCTGCCTCCCTACTGCTCGGACCATTTGGAAAACACCTGCTTGCAACAACTGAGTTTCTTCAAAAAAGACTATGAATAGCAAAGAAAACATCCCCATTCAACTGACCTGGTGGGCTTTCCCACCTGCCCTTCGGTGGTACAAATGTCATGGGCAGCTCTGGTCGAGAGAAGGCTGACCGGGAGGCCTGGGCTTCATGAGGTGTCTTCCCAGGCTCCAGCCACACCAAGTTCCGAAGAGCCACCTGTGGGAGGGACAGCGCAGGATAGCAGAGCCTGGGTGTGATGTGATGCTGGCATTGGTGCACACTGCCACGGTTCAGTGTGGCCCTGTTCCCTCCTCCTCTGTTGTACATGTTTTAATAAAACAAGGGTCGGCCTCTGACCTACGGAACGAGTATGCTACAGCTTTGATTCCTGCATGCTGCTTCTCTGAGCTACGTGTGTCAGGGGCCAGCAGCGGGGTGACAGCCCTTTAAAATAGATCCTAAGGGTATCGTTGCCAAAAATGGGCATGGCAGAGCTGATGCCATCTTATCAGTTCCAGCTGTTGGAGTTTGTGGGGTCACGGGCTGGGAGAGGAGGGGCGTGCATGCCATCAGATAGGTACAAACAGAGGGAAACAGCAGGAATTAGATTCTTTCTGGTGGTTCCTCCATGTTCTCATGTTCTAGGTCTGGCACAACCCCTGTGTGAACCTCCGTAAAGCTGTGTGACATGTTTTCATAGCGTCTGAATTGGAGTCACCTATTTACTAGATGGAGATATGCCAAGACACTGTAGCTTCACTGTTTTCTATAACTTCAGTGATTTTCCTGTAAAGCCCCACCCCTGGCTCCCGATGGACAGTGGAGATAAAGAATGAACCCAGTCATGCCCTGGCCAGGTGGCTCATTTGGTCGGAGTGTCATTTTGTGCACCAAAAGGTGGCGGGTTCAATTCTAGGTCAAGGCACATGCCCGGGTTGCGGGTTTGACCCCTGGTGGTGGTGCGTACGGGAGGCACCTGATCCAAGTTTCTCTCGCACATCAATGTTTCCTTTCTCTCTATCCCTTCTTCTCATTCTGAAGTCAATAAATATATCCTCAGGTAAGGACTGAAAAAATAAACGAATAGATAATAAACGACCTCAGTCCCCCAAACCCCTGAAGTGATCTTTTCAGTAACATTCGTTTGGGGGGACTCACATCTTTATCTTTCCTCCCCTGCTCCCCTCACCAGCTTCCTCCTCTCCAAGCTGCTGCCCTGGGGGCCTGTGTGGCTTTAAGCACGGGGATGAAGTAGGGCTCCTGAGGCCCTCTGGCTCATGGATATGTGTGATGAGTCTTCCCCTTCCCGTGTGTTTTGCTGACATTGACATTGGGTGCTGGGGTCTGTAACTACTGTAACTTGTGCTATGTTCTCTCTGCTTCCCTGGGGCTCAACGGTCCTCCCTGCTGACTTGGTTGGCTTCTCCTCAGCTCTGGCTGGCACTGGTTTTCCGGAGATGTGGGTGTGACCTCCCTTTGACCCTGGTTTGGGTCTCTCAGCCTCATCGTCACAGTGATGACCTTCTCTGGCAGCTACCCAGCCAGACTTTCAGTGACCTCCTCTTCCTCCCTTAGGGGCCTATGGGAACATCTCGTGTTTTCCTGTACCCCATGAGGGCTGAGAACCCAGGGTCAGTACAGGGCACGGGGGGAGATGTTCACTTCCCACACACCCAGATAGGAACTGTCTTCTTCCTCAGCCCATCAGAGAGATTCGATCTCAAAAACTTCAGCCCCAGGACTGGAGGTCGGAACACATTTGTCTCCCAGTCTGCCTCTCCTTCGCTGTGTCTTTACGTAACTCCCAACCAGAAGAGAATTTCTGGTGCTTTCTATGTGTGTCAGGCTTCCTTGGGCCCCTCTGTCAGTCACACTGCGCTCCTTGTACTCCTTCCCCACATCCTGTGGCTTAATCCTGTGATTTCCAACCCTTTTTATCTTGCAGCACATGTAAACTAATTACCTAAATTCCGTGGCATGCTAAAAATACATTTTTTACTGATCTGACAAAAGATAGGTATAATTTTGACTCATTCATACTGAATGGTTATTGTTATGTTGGCTATTGTCACTCTTTTTATTTGACAATCTGAGGGAATAAAGGTCAGGTCCCCTGACTAAATAGCCAGGTAGTGCCTGTTTTAAAAATTCTTGCAGCACACTGGTTGAAAATCACTGGCTTAACCTAACAGAAGTATGTTAATTATCCATTTCTGAGTAATAAACGTCCAGCGCTGAGTGGGTTAAAACAAGAAGTGTTCATTCCCTCCCAGTTTCATGGGTCAGGAGTTGGGGACCTGAGGTTGCCATCAAGTTGCAGTCACCTTAGGCCTTGACTGGAGCTAGAGCATTAGATTCTACAAATATTTATCAGATTATTCCAGGGGTTTTTTTCCCCTCTTTTTTTAAACGTAGAAAGCTTGGATCTTGAGAGGCATAATGGAAGTCTGATCAAGAAATTCAAATTCCTAGCCCTGGCTGGCATAGCTCAGTGGCTTGAGCTCGGGCTGCTAACCAAAGTGTCACAGGTTCGATTCCCAGTCAGGGTACATGCCTGGGTTGCAGGCCATGACCCCCAGCAACTGGATATTGATGTTTCTCTCTCTTTCTCTCTCTCTTTCTTTCTCCCTCCCTTCCCTCTCTAAAAATAAATAAATAAAATCTTTAAAAAAAAGAAAGAAATTCAAATTCCTGTCTTTCAGCCTCTTTTCTAAGTGGTCAGGGGCAAGACACCTAACAGCTTCATCATCTGTTAGGTGGGCATGGTGACGTCTGTCTTTTGTGGTCGCTGTGGTGATTGAGAGGTTGCGTGAAGCCTGGACACAGTGCCTGGTGTCTAGGTGCTGCCTGGATTACCCGGCAGGGGCAGGGCTCTGCAGCTGGGCATGGCGCCACCACACCTGCCTCTGTAGGCACGTCTCACGTGGGTGCCAAGCTCGTCCTCTCCGTTCTCTAACTCTATCCGGGCCCCTCCCCTGGACCGTGTGTTCCCTCCTTTCCCCACATGCTTTAAACTACTCAGTGTCATTTTCCATCCTTGTCTCAGCACTCAGATTCAGTTCTCATTTATGGAATCTCAGCAATGACTCTGCTCCCCACAGGAGCTGGACCTGGCCCCAAATCTTGGTGACACCACCTTGGACTGCTTGGTTCATTATCCTATGGCCATTTGCCACCTCCTCTAGATCTTCATACTCTAGCTCTGTTCTCATGAACAGCAAGCACTCAACCACACTGACCTAAGACTCCAGATCAGGGCAAGAGGGTGAGACATGAGCCTGTTTCTTGGCCATGTCTGGTGCTATAGGGATACTGTTCATCTTCCCCCATAGCATGGCCCTTGTGTCCTGGGGTAGAGCTCCAAGGATGAGGAGTCTCCTTTCTGCTTGAAATCTGGAGTATATGTCAGGGTGTTTGTTTGTTGTTTATTTGTTTGTTTTAGATAATTAGAATTTATCAGAGTCATACAGAATAAGGGATTACAATGACTACATAGACTGTAGGCCCTGGGAGACATCTGTGAGAGGCTGTTGCCTTTGCATCAGGCGTTGAACCTGAAATCAACTCGGCCAGCAGTTGGGAAGGAAATCTGGATATGAAGTTGGCAGAGCAAGGACAAAGTAGAACCCACCCAAGGTCAACAGGAACCCCAGCCTCAGTAATGTGAGTGACCTGCAGGAGACCCCAGTAGTTACAGACCCCAGCACCCAATGTGGTTGCTGTGGTTCTGTTGATGATCAGTACTTTCACAGAATGCTGACATCAGTCAAGATCATCCTGTGACTGTGATGGATCGAGGCAATAAACAAGACCACTTTATATCTTGTTTATGAATAGACAAAAGCAAGGTCACTATACAAAGCACAAAAATACCAGATATTACCCTCTCCTGCTTAATACGAGTGATTGCTGCTTCTTGACCAATTACAGCTTTAATTTTCAACTATTTTTCCTTTCTCCAGATATGACAAAGGTACCCGATTATAGAATTACCCCCTGTTTGGTATGCTTGGGATGCTTCCTGACAGCATCCAATCCAAAGTAAAGCCCCACTTCTTCAACCCCCCAATCACCTAATAGAAGCCCAACTTCTACAATAAGTTCTTTCTAATACTCTGTTAATGACACACCATAGTTCTTCTTGATATGTATACTCTCCTTCATTTCAAAAAGCAACAAATCCAAGTTGTTCAATTATAGGTGTGTTTCTGGTGGTCTTTGGCTGGGGAACATTGAAAAAATATGTATACACATAAACATATACATATATGTATATAAGCATATAATTTTTATTATATGGTGCATAAACCTTAAGTAAAGTCTATACGATTTAGGCAAGACTCTCACCTTCATTAGGAATGTCCAGGTTTACACATGAAGTAGACTTTCAAGAATAACTGAGTAGTTGACCCACACTGTATTCTCTTACAGAAACTCCAACAGGAATTGAGGGGAAGGGACCGTCCAAGTTGGCCAGTGTTTTTAGTTAACTTGTCATTCATAGGATAGGACTCCAATTGAGGCTTTGGAGTGCTGGATAGGAAGGAAGTAGGATATTGTTAAGTAAAGAGAGACCTTGGAAAATACACAAGATTAAGCATGGAGGAAGATGGTTTGGAGAAGGGCCTATTGTTTCCCAGGATGAACCCTGTATTAAAACAACAGTTCAAGTTGGCCAGTCAAGGCAAGGCCAGGAAAGGTGATGCCATTTGGTGGTGAATCTCAAATGATAAGATTAATCATTTGACTTCTTATTGCAAACAAGTTCATGTTGATGTCTCCAGGAGAGTGAAAGGTAGAAGTGGAATTCTAGAAAGGCCCATCAGGTTGGCTGTGATGGACTGAGGCAGTGGTTAGAAGACCCAGCCTCAAATCCCAGCTCTGTCACTAATGTGCTGTGACCTTGAGCATGACATTCAATCGCTCTCCTACAGTTGCCTCTTCTGTAAATGGGAGTGAAATGATCTGAGGATTCAGTGAGATGATGCGCATATGAGTTAAGTATGTAGTTAAGTATGTAGACCAGTGTCTGACCCACTGCACTCCACAAATATTGGCCACTATTACGGTGATGATTGTTTGTCGTTTTTCTCAGGACAAGGAGATTGGAGATCGGGAAGCCAGTTATGTAAAACCTCATGAGGGGCAAAGGGAGGAAGAGAAATTTTAGAATGCTGTTGAGTTCCAAGCATGTGGAAATAAATTTGGCCTTCCATGGAATAGGGTTGATAACATGGGCAGAGAGCAATGGGTCCATGGGTTAGAAGAACCAAGAAGTCTGACAGCAAGGAGCAATGGGATTGTATAAGTGGGAGTTGGCTTGATAAATTTCTGACACAAAATGCCACGGTGATGTTTTCCTACATTTCCCATCTGTGTGTGTGTGTGCATGCATGCTGGGTGTTGTGTACCAGCTGGACTTACTAAAAGGTACCTGGCTCATCAAGACAAGTACAAAATTGCAGTCATCTTCCCCTCTCCTTTCCTCCTTTCTGGTGTAACACATTGTCCCCTGGCATTTCAGGTATGGGTTTTGACTATGACTCTTTATAGTTCTTTTGGATTTAAGAGTTCTCATGCTGTCAAATGTGCCACCTACTCAACACTTAATGGGCATTCTCCATCTACCTTCTATATCAGGATATTAGTAAAAAAAAATCTCTTTCATTCTGAATTTAATCAAGCATTGTGATTTCATTGACTTTCTGCTTGGCTATCATTTGTTCATCAACAAAAATTTTAGAGTGCTTGCTGTGTGGAAAGGACCAAAATGTTAGAGGTGGACAGAACAGGTTTGGTGCTGGCCCTTAGCCTTATTCTCCCAGATATACATGCATAGTTAGAGAGCACAGTAAGCACTGGGAAGGAAATTACAGCATGCTGTAAAACGATACAACAGGGGTAACTGGTTTAACCTGGAAATGATGAGGTGAACTGTTTGCATCCCTGAGGAAGTGGTGGCTGAGGTGAGAAGGAGTTGACTACTAGGCAGAGAGTAGTCATTCCAAATGGGGAGATGAGCATATGCAAAGATGCTGAGAGGGAGGGCTCCTGGCATATTTGGGGGACGTCTAGAAACCAGAAAGGTTGCAGTGAAAGTGTGAGGAGGGGAGCGGTGTGATATGGTACACGACCACTTGAGAAGCTGGGAGAGCAAGGGGAAAGGGCACAGTCAGGACCACACTGTACATGTCAAACCCCATACATTCCTGCATTTGCTCTAGGAATTATTGCTGAGGTCATCAACTCATCAGGTATAGCCTTTGGCTTTGACTTAGGGCCTTTGTTGTTTCTAACCTGGACACGAATGAAGACCTTGGGTCTCATTGCACTCACACAAGGGCATGTAGTTCTAACAGAGAATTGTCTGAAATGAAGATGAACTAAAAGAAGAAAGCTGACAGCCAATGTAAGATGCAAAGAAGTGAGATACTTGTATCTTCACTCCTGTCTTATTTTTTTTCTTCTTTAGCATCCTGTGAAAATACTGAGTGAAATAGTTCCGATCCCTTGGGCTTGGAGAAGTTTATCTTTTCAGAGCTGTTGGAAAGATGAGTACATTTTGGAGTGGTTGGGTAGCAATTTGTGGTCTCTTTTTGCTTTTCTTGGCAGCAGGACCTGCTTTCCCTGGCAGGGCTCGGCCCGGATGTGCTGTTGAGGCCCAGCATTTTAAGGAGGTGGCCTCAATGGCTGAGTTTGTTAGGGCTCACTTCCCATTTGTATTCCAATTCAACGAATGGCTTGTGGGCTAGGTTTGATGGAAAGCTTTGTCAACAACAAGGAGAAAAAGTCAGATAAAAATAGCAAAGAGCTTCTTCAGGTGAAGAATGATATTGGAAGTTAAATTAAATTCTCAGAGAAAAAAAACAGCTTTATATTCTCAAACTCATGGATTCTAGGAAAAGGTAATTCCAGACCCAAGAGAAAGAATGTTATTCACCCTTATTTGGAAAGGGGACCAGGGTGTGACAAATCAAACAGTATCCAGGGGCTGATAAGTGAAACCTCTGAGTGAATTGGGATCCTTCTCATTTACTGTCATTGTGCCAAGGCACGACTCAACCTTTGATTAAGAAAACTCTCTGAATCAGAGAGTTTTAGCTCATCATCTCAGCTGTGAGCTAAATTGCCTGGTTGATCTCCCTCTCTTCCTCTTAATAAAGAAAGTAATTTCATAAGAATAGTAATTTTGGAATTTGCTGCAAAGCCTTTCTCAAAATTACCATGTGATTTGATTAAAAAGTGAGCAGAGAAAATGGAACAAGAATCACATCACTGGATTTTCTCTAAGGTCCCGAGAGCCTAGTTTCGGCCTTTGCTTGGGTCCTTTAGCCAAAACATTTAGCGTTTAACCACAGTGAGCTGGTGTCAAGCAAAGAAATCCCCTCTGAAAATAAAGTCAATTTTCTCTCCATCCTTTCGCTCATCATAAAGATGTCAGTACTGAATAATGTCCCAGCAGAACAAAGGGAAGGGAAGGATGCATAACTGGCATTCTTTGCTGTGATTAGAAGTAACTGGGGATTAAAATACCAGCAACCACTCTCAAAAAGTATTTCACTTTGTATAGGATCAAGCTACTAAAAAAAGAGAGACAGTCACTTTAATTCAAAATTGCATGGTTTTGTGGTGGGGCTTCAAGAATTTGTGCCAACCCTGACACTTAGCCTCAAGTCATCTTGTAGCAGAAGATGCTGACATATAGAAATGATATGCCCAGAACTCACAGTTCATCTTCCATTGTGTCCTTTCCTCTCTCATCTGCACTAAGAAAATGGAATGAATTCACACCCTTCCCATTAGAATTCATCAGGCAATGAGCGTAGCTAACAAATGTTCTAGTCTTCCCGAGTTCTCTACTTAATAAGATCTCTCTGCCTGAAGAATGGGTTATATTTAGAACAAATTCTCAGTCTGAACTGAGATTTCGATGAAGTAACATCTCTTTTCTCATCGGCGCAGAGAGGGAGGTAAAAATAGATCTCCCTTGCTTCTCTTCTGCTCATGTGTGTTAACAAGAAAACAGTGAATGAATTCAACGTGTATCTTCCCGTTCCAAACACCCAAGAGTGGGCGGTTCCCTTTATTCTCTATTCCGTGGCCTCAATCAAACAGAGCCATAGGCTGATCTGTAGCTGTACTGTGTTGTTGGGTCCCAAGCGTTCCCACTGTGATCATTTTTGAGTGACGAGAGCAGCAGTGGCAGCCAGGAGGCAGACTTAATAAAGATGATAATAGCTATCACAGTGTGCCAGGAACTGTGTCCCATTCCCTTAACATGACATTGCCTCATTTAGCTCTCATCTGAGCCCAGTGGGTGGGGTCATTACTATCCCCAACAATGCCCAGAGTGTTAAGTGACTTACTCAAGGTCATTCAAAATGGAAAGAGGGAACAATGAGCTCAATTTGAAACTTACTGTTCCAAACACCGCTGACATGGGTGGTCCAGATCAGTCTAATTCTGAAGACAGTGTTATACCTTCTGTTGTGAACACCTGAGCATTTTTAATACAAAGATCTGGGCCTTCTCCTGGGAAAATTCTTCTCCTACCAGTTACCACCCTAAACTTCCTTTTCTTTTTAAAACCTTTTCTTCTTCAATTGAGCTTCAGTCTCTGAGATGATTTTGGCTTCAGGGTCAATGCTGTTGAGAATACTATCTTTCCATAATAGAAACGTTATACAATAATTTTCATTCACATTTTTCATTTATCCTAAAAATAGCTCACATTTTTTGAAAAATTAACATATTCATCTTAATTGGATGAAAGGGCCCCAATATCCCTTTTATTTTTAAATTAAAAAATACCCCTTAAGGTGTCTAGGCTTATAGTCTTAATGATTGGGCCAAACATTTAAATGGCAGACAGACACGGAATTGATGGTTTCTTGGTTATTTCGAAGGATATGGGGCAGACATTTAATATGCTCACACTATGTGGCAGGCCCTGTGATATGTGCCTTGCAGATATAATTTTTGCAGCTACCAGAATGGTTTCCATTTAAGGATGAGAGAGTTCAATCTCAAAAGGATTGGGTGGCCCACTCAGTGCCATGTGTGGAGGAGGTGGGATTTGAACACAGGCCTGCTTGCTTCCCAAGCCCAGATGTGCTTTATCAAAACAGCCCCTACCAGAACATAGACACTGAAAGGACATTGGTTCACGGGGTGGTTCTGACTTTGCAAAGAACCACAAGTGTAAATGTCCCACTTAATGAGCTGCTGGTGGGTGGTTTTCTCCTTCCCAAGTTCTGGAGAGAATTGCTCATCTTTAAGAGCAAGGTAAATGAAATGGTTATTGCGTGCAGGGGGAAAGAGTCAAATTCATGTTTCTCAGACATTACTAAGCGACAGTCCCTTCTGGAGGGGGTAACCCTGGGGTCACTTGGCTGCTATTTCTCTCTCTAGGTCACTTTCTTCTGATAAACTTGGAACACTGAGACATTTCTCCTCTGTTGTCATCATGAGGGGGGATGGGCTGATTTAAGTCTTTTATGGGAAAACAGTGTAGGGCTTTTTTCCCTTTTCCATATTAGGAGTCTCCCCCCACTTCCCATACATGCAGATGCAATAACCAATCCTAGGCAATCTTAAGGAGGACCAAGACAGGGAATGAGTTTCTGAGAAGAGCAAAGTGGGAGAAGGGAGAGTCTTTATCCCTTCTTGGGATAAAGACTCCAATGAAGCTGCTATAATGTGTGGAGAAGAACACTGAGAATTACAGAATTTTGGCCTGGAACATTTGAGACCATCTGCTGGCTTCATCCATGGTATAAATATACCATCTCCTACTCTCTAACAAATGCTCTGGCTGAGTCTTCTTCTCTGCTGAAAGATCATCTCAGGTGGAGAAGGTCCTGCAGGCCATGGGAGCCACCTGTTCTAGAAACGATGACATTATGTGCTACAGGTGGCATAGCCGAGAGGTTGCAAGCAAGGTGCTTCAGGAAGGACTTCCTGAACTCAAACCCCAGCTCATCCCTTTAGATCCTTTTCCCATCTCTCTCCATCCTGCTCTGTTACCCCTGAGAGGCTGAACTGCAAGGAGTGCGTATGAGTTGTACTAGTGGGCTTTCCTGCCCCCCTTTCTCTCCCTTCTGGGTCAATAGGGAGGCCCAGAAGGGAGAAAAGAACAGGGGGAAGTACAGTTGGGTTCTTTATTCCCAGGCCCCCTTCCAGCAGTTGCTGTGGCAACCAAGGTCTCCATTCCTGAAAGGTGGCCTTTTCCATACAGCAGTCCCCCCTAGATCCCAGAAACCTCCCTTCAGGCTCATGGTGGATAATGGTGTCCTACTCTTACCAGCCCGGGGGCAGGGGTCTGCACTGTCCCTAGGGTTTCCCTACACCCTTCCTGTACCCTTCTAAATAATCTCTTTGTCAAACTTTGCACAATTAACTGAAGTTGAATGTGCTGTTTTCTTCTAGTCAGACCTCGACTGATGAAACACCGCTCATCTGTGTAACACTGGGCAATTCCTTAACCTCTTTTGGTCCCAGTTTTCCCCTCTGTAAAATGGAGGTAATAATAATATTTCCTGTAGAAGGCCACTTCAAGAACCAAACAAGGTTATACATATTTAGATACTTTGAACACACACAGTAAGGACTCAGTAGATGTTAGGGTAATGTTACAACCATCATGAACTCCCAGCCTAACCATTACTTTAATTCAGCTTCTCATGACTGTGATAGGCCTTTGATTTAATTTAAATAAAAAAGACACCAGAAAGAAAAAAAAGAAATTCTGACAGTAAAAATTAACTTTGAAAGTCCCTCCTGTTACCTATCAGAGTTATAGTACACTTATTATTATTTTTTCTTGTACTCAGCCCGACAGAATAGTTCTTACACTAAGTGTGAGAATCCGTAAGCTGGACTTAGGAAAGGCAACCTGTATGCCAATGTCAGAGCATCCCACCCCTTCTGCTTCTGCCATAGCCATGGGCTCCCCAGGGGACACTCAGGGAGGGCAGATAGTTCGACATCGTTCCTGCTGGCTGGTGGGATTGACCGGGTTCTGTTCTCATCTCAAGGTTCCATCCACGAAGTGCTGGCTGGGAGACTTACAGAGTGTTGTGAGGATGAAACGGAGTGCATAGGGTCACATTTGAGGTGGCTTTAGGGGAGGCTAGGTTTTCAAGGGACCTCAGTGGTAAATTAAATTGGGTGCATGTTGCTGCTCCCACAAGTCTAGGATGACCCTTTGTTACATACTCACGACATGCCAGGCTCAGAGCTGAGCATTTCCTATGTATTATCCCACTGAATCTCATGGTGACTCTGAGGCGGCCGTGATCATGTTCACCAGTTTATAGATGAGGAAGCTGAGAACCTGAAGCACGCAGCCTAAGGTAACACAGAGTCCAGCACATGGCGGGGCAGGGTCTAAGGCAGGTCTGCCTGACCCAGAGGTGGGCTCTGATCCGGCACTGGGGCAGTGCAGTACAGTCTCACGGGCTCACCCTCCAAGTTCCATGCGTGTACAACCTAAGGAGAACATTCTATGTTTCCATAGCTCCTCCCATTGGTTGTCCAGAATAACACACAAGTGCCTGGATAAAAATTTCATTTCCCTGATTTGAAAAGAGGAGGGTGGGCCTTGTATCGTGTCCTCCTTAGGTTTGCCTTTCCAAAGGCTAAACACACCCGTTTTTGCCAACTACTTCTAGGGGCCTCGTTTCCAAATCCCTCTCCATCTTGTTGAACTAGGTCTAGTCCAGTGGCTCCTGACGTTGGCTGCATAGCAGGTTCAATCACCTGGGAAAGTCTTTAAAAACACCGAAATCAGGGCCCCACCCCAGGCTGATGGGACCAAAGTTGCGGGAGGGCGGCCTGAGCATTGTTGTTTTGTAAAAAGCTCTCGCAGCACATTCTAATGAGCAGCCAGGGTTGAAAAGCACTGCTCCAGTTTGCTGTAGAAGTGGGGCATCGGTGGGGATGTTGGCAGGAGCCCTCTGGTGTGAACCAAGGGGTCAGCTCCTCATAGCTGATTTTAATGGATATGATCCAGAATTATCTGTGGCGTATCCCTTCCACAGGATTTAATAGGCCTCGTCTCCAAGGGCAGCTGAATACAAACGTCTCTCAAGTGTGGATGGGATGTCAGGTTCCCACACATGGTCACTTCTAGACAAGGGGGCAGTGTGATGTCATGAACTGCCATCCATTCTGGCCGTACTCGATGAGTCACCTGAATTCTCCCAGGTCCTGAGCACCGAAAACATAGCTGAGTATTTTTAAATAATGTTTTATATTTATTGAAGTACGATTTTATTGGCATATCACATTGTGTAAGTTCGAGATGTACAATGTGTTGATTTGCTACATTTATACAGGGTCTGGCAGAAGTACCACCTGCGCTGAGTGCGGTTGGTGGGGTAATAATATGAGTGTAATAATTTACAGTTTTAATTTGAACATCTCACCTAAAAATGGTATAGGATGTGCTTGGGTGTGATATTGTTATGTTACAGAATTACATGCCTATGATTTGTAATAAAAAGGGGACTTTATTTGTGCTGGACCCTGTATATTGAAAAATGATTGCCACCTTAGCTCCAAATAACCCCTCTATCATGTCATAGAATTATCTTTAGTTTTTGTGGTGGGAGCAAGTAGTATCTAGTCTCTTAGACACTTTGAAGTTTATAACACACTGCTGTTGTCTATAGAGATCTCTGGGACTTACTAATCTACCGGTTCCAAGTTTGTACCTTAAATGGTGTTTTTCCAATTCCCCCTCCCTCTGCCCCCAGGAACCCCCCATTCTCCTCTGTTTTTACAAGTTCGGTTGTTTCAGATTCCACATGTAAATGGTATCATACAGTGTCTGACTTATCTCACTTAGCACAAGAGAGTCTTTTTTAATTGGATGGGTTAAAAACACCCCCACCCCTTTTCTCTTTCCTTTTACTTCCCCTGTGTTTCTGTATCACTAGCTACCTTGCTCTTGGCAGAGAGAGTGCTGCTAATCGGTGCAGCTCAGCGCCCCTGCTTGTCTGCGTGTGGACACGGAGGGACCGTGGTGGGGGAGTTCCTTCACGCTCATCTGAAAGGGGGTGGCAGCAGCGCTGCTGGGATCATCAGTGTCTAGGTCTGGGAGAGATCCCCATGGCTTTGTGCTCCAGTGGCCGCCTCAGCAGAGAGGGAAGTCAAATCCCTAACTGTGAAGAGAAAACGAGACTTACGGGGTTTGCACCTGACAACTTCAAATACAAGGTCACGCGTCCACCCTTGGTAGGACGAAAGAGAAGGCAGTGCAAGTCTAACACCAAGGGGCAAGATGGTAGCTTTCCATCTACGTGTGTCCTGGGGGTTGCATACATTTCATAAAGATTTATACATTAATTTAATAACTAAAATTTAAAAAGGAAAATGCAAAATGAGAGGGGTTGTGAGAGTCCTGGGATGAATAAGATATAGATCTGGTTAATCTATTGGGGCAGACAAAAGGTAGGAGGAGAGGAGAGGAGAGACACGGAGGAAGGCATGCCTGGGGAAGATGTTTGGACGCAGATTTTGGGAAGGTGGGTGAAGGAAGGAGGTGAAGCAGAGTTGTTTTTTTTTTTTAACTTCTATTATTTCTTTTTTGGCTATTTCTCTCAGCTGCCTATTCATCCTTGGATATTGTGTTCTGTCTATGGCCATACCACCCTGAACGTGCCTGATCTCGTCTGATATTGTGTTCAAGAAACTATCCTCCTAAAATTTAACCGAACATCTTTTGAGCGTTCACTGTGTGCAAAACTCTAGTTGAAGACTTTGCCTTTCTTTTACATTTCATTTCATTCTTTGCACTGCGAGGTTGAGGCCGTTACTCCCATTCTGTAGACGGGATGAAGAGAAGTTGAGGACTTTGCCCCCGATCACTGCACTGGAAGGTGGTGAAGAACTCACGCGGGCTCTCGCATACCAGCGCTCGGCATTTCACCACTTAGCGGTCCTGCTGGGACTCTGGAGGCGCTGCCGCGGTCCCCCGATGAGCTCCGCGAGTTTGCACGTGGCCCGACGCATACCGTTCCTCTGACCAGGGCCAGCAAGGCAGAAGGCTGAAGATTGTCTCCCCCAGGAAAGCTGAGGGAGGAGACAGGTGTCTAGCAGACACCACCAGTTCTGAGACCCCGCCTGGAGGGGGGGAGAGAGAGAGAGAGAGAGGAAGAGAGAGAGGGAGAGAGAGAGGGAGAGAGAGAGGGAGAGAGGGAGAGGGAGAGAGAGAGAGAGCGGGAAGAGAGAGGGAGAGGAGAGGGAGAGAGAGAGAGAGAGAGAGGGAGGGAGAGGGAGAGGGAGAGAGATGGAGTTTAATTCTCACCGCGCCTCTGCAAAGGGGGTTACTTTGGATCCCCCTTAGCAGGCGGGGAAAGTGAGGCTTTTCCTTCCCGCGGTCACAAGGTCCGGCAGGTGGTAGAGCTGTAGGTGTCTGCAGGGTACCAAAGATAATAAAATCTGCACGGATCTCTTCATTATTATGTAAAGCCGGAGGGGAGGCTCCGACCCTCCCTTGCCCAAGCCCATCTGTCCGCGCTGTCCCCGAGGCTCAGAAGCCGGTGGCGAGCCAGAGCCCAGTGGGTGGAGACGCGTTGCTCGCCACTAGCCTGGGCCATCTTTCTGCGCCTTGCCAGCCAGCACCCCCAGGCTGATTTCCCTTGGCTTAAAAACTCTACGGCCTTCCAGCACCCGCCCGCCGCCTCCAGGGAGCTGCATTAATATTAATCCCTATGAATAATAGAAGGCCAGAGATTTATTCGGGCCTCTACGGGGGAGGGCGCGCAGCTGGGCTGCATTTTGGCCATGCCACCCGCGTTTCAGTCGCTTGGATTCCACGGGCCCCGGTACCCGGGACGTGGGAGGATGGAGTGGGTGTGCGGCCTGTGAGCGTGAGCTTGAGGGTGAGTATGAGCCAGAGAAAGTCAGCCAAGGAGTGAGGCGGGGAGCTCGAGGGAGGCGGGGACCCAGGGGCATCCCAGGTCTCAGAGCTATAACCTGTGCTTCTCCCCGCGCGGGGTGACCCGGATCCACGCGGGCTTGAGCGGGAACAATAGCGACTCCTCAGATCCTGGGCTCCTGCCACGGGCTGCTCAGGCCTTCCCAGGCAACTAGCGAGGTCTCTTTTCTTATTTGGCTAATTTATGGTGAGAGGCTGGGGGAGGGATGACAGAGGAGGGGCCGCGTCTTGGAGATGGGGGGCTAGGAGCGGCAATTAAAGGAGTCTCCAGAGGCGGCGGCGCGCGTGATGTCAGCTCTCGACGAAAATAGAGAGGGATCGCCTGCAAATCCCCAGCTCTGGCGGGGCTAAACCTCACAATCCCTCCCTGGCCGGCGCCGAGCCAGGGCGCAGCGGCCTCCACCCCCTCCCCCGGAGGGGACAGACCCTCACACGCGCGCACGCTAGCACACACTCAACGGCTCCTCCGCCACCACCCTCCGCTCTCACTCTCCGCCTCTCGCGGTGCCTGCAATCTCCTCTGCAAGCACAGGTGTCTGCGGTGGCGGCGCACTGTTCGTGCGAGCCCACCCGCAGCCCCGGGGCGGCGCTCTTTCCGGGAAGCCACCCTCTGAACCCACCGAGCGCCTTGCCAAGTGCCGCCGAGGCGGGTGGAAGGGAGAGCAGGACGCGCACAGAGGAGAACCGAGACGCAGATTAGCGCCAGCAGAGCCTCCTGCTCCCCTTGAGGCGCTAAAGGGCTTACCCAGGAGGCGGGTGGAAGGGCGGGGAGAGGCTCCCCATTAAATACCGCTCTCGGCCACACTTGCGCGCTCACCCCGGCGCCTGCCTACTCCCTCGCCTGTCGCTGCCGGATTGTGCCGAAGAGGAGGGGGCGTTCCCCACACCATGGCATCTACGGAAGGGTGAGGGGGCTTATCTCTGTACCCAGAGGAAAGCAGGGGCCGCTCACGGGGTGATGGCCCGCTCTCCGGGATGGGGACGGAGAGACGCTGGCACCGGTTTCGGCGACGGAGTCGGAGCTATGGCTGGGAGTGGGAGGGTGGCGAGGGGATGGATTTTCTTTTGCCAAGCTTACTGCTTAACCCTTTGAGGATGCGAGAGATTGAGGATTGTGTTATTTTATTTAAAAAGTACGTTGGGGGTGTGAAAAGTGTGACGCTAAAATTCTCCTGAGGTTACTTTGGAGATTTAAAAGCAGTAAGGGATTGGGCTCGGTGTGAGCGGCAGCCAGGGCCCGGGAAGCAGCGCTGGGAGCGCAGCGCAGGCTGGAAGGTGGGGACCCGCCGGAATGAATGAGCCGGGACCAGGGCGGGGCGGGGCGAGGGCTAGCGCGCGAGGCCTTGAATGTCAGACTTGCAGAGCCGCCGAATAGATGCCCGGCCTGCTCTGATCTCTCCTTGACCCTGGATGGCGGAATCTCCCTGGCCAGCGCTAAGGAAGAGTGGAAGAGATTTGGGTGCTTCCCGGGAAGAGGAGGGAAAATAAGTGGTTCGGGGCAGGGGCAGGAGTCCCTCCCGAGACTCCAGCGGGAAAGTGTTGGCTTTCCCATTCTGCCCACAGCTGTGGGGTCGTCTCCTGCCTTCGGAGGCTGCAGATGGGTGGCGAATGTTCTCAGTGATAAAGACACAAGGGAGATGGGGCTGCAGGGTGTGGGGCGAGGGGTGCAAAAGGATCCCTCCAATGGTCAGATCACCACGGAAGAGTCAGAACAACACCCTTGGACCCGTCTGTCCCAGGAAACTTTTCCAACTCAGGGGAGACTGGGGAGGGATAAAAGGACTGTTTGGGGAGCTCAGACTTTTGGTTAATTCACGAAATTGCACTAGCCGCTTGCAGGCGATCCCCGGGTCCATGTTATGAGGAAGGCTAATGTCAGCGGGTCTCTGGGCCCGTGGACGGACACCAAGGATGGTGCGGGCCGTCCCATAGTTTCTCTTTGATAAATGTCACCGGTGTGGCAGGCCTGTTTTGAGGGACTAAGTCTCTAAGTAGGAGTGAAGAACCGGTCCTGATGTTAGATTTCTAGACTCCAACCAAAGGGAAACTGTCCCCAAAACTGTCTCTCTGTGTTTAGGAGACTCGTCCCTTCTCTGTCCCCGAAGTCCTTCCAAAGGGGTCTGGCGTCTTCTGCTAGCACGAGATTTCTTTTCTCTTTTTACCCTAACTGTCCAGCAGTGCAGACCTTTTTTTTTTTTTTATTATTATTGTTTCTCCAAAGAGATGCTGTGGAAAGACACTGTGTGGGAGGAGGGTGGTATAATGTTCCAAAACCAGATTTCTGGAATTAAATATTAAGGGCCCATCTGGCTACACCTCAGTGTCTTCCCTGTTTGATTAAACAGTCTTTCGTACCAGAAAAGATATTAAGGCCTTTCTGGCTGCCTTCAGGGCCCTTCTAGATTGGCCCCTGCTTGTAAGGGCTGGGTTGGAAAACATCTGGGAAAGACATGGAGGGTGGCAGCCTTACAAGTCCTCCACCCAGCTCCTTATTTTGATGGCCAGGCAGAGAAAGGAGAGGTTGAGACCAAAACAGAAGTCCCCAGACTAAGTGTGTTCGTCTCACGTTTGTCCTCAATGAGGGCTGCCAAATGATTTGACATTAAATACAGAGCAGAACTGATTTTCAGGATCTTTAACGAGACTCACTCAGTTGATGTTATATTTGTGGATGAACAATCGAAGAAAGGATTGTTCGGGGCAACGTGGGTGTAGGAGATGAATGAGTTGAGAAAATTTGAAAGATGGGGAAACAAATTCAAAAAGCCCCATGGCCCCTTCTCATTTCAGAGCAGTAACTGATGGGCAGGTGGCATTCTCAGAAGTCCTGGTCTGTCCTTTCTTCCGTCTGTCCTTCCTGATTACTTACTGGGTGGCCCTCACATGCCAGGCTCTCTGAGGGGGAACAAAGACCTCAAGGGTCTGGGAACTGGCTTTTGTAGGTTGGCTCCTGTTGAGGACTCTGATTAGTGACTTGTCCATGAGGTTTGGTGGCATACTCTTACCTCTTCTGATGTCTTCGGTTAAGGTGCATGGTGGAGGGAAGTTCTCGAAGCCTCCTCAGGCTGTTCTCCATGTGAGCCGCTGTGCAATGTTGAAATTGTTTCCTTGAAACGTATATTGGCGAGAAGAAAGCAAAAATAGCAGTAGAGCTATTACGTGCTTTCACTGGATGTATTTTCAGTTCAACTCTGTTTGACCCACAATGTTTGGGGAATGAGATAGTGCGGTAAACTGACAATTCTGGGTACCAGTTACTTGATGATACCGAGTCTACAACATGTTGATTGCCAATTTTTAAAGAACTATTAGAAATAATAGTGACATCTGATGTTTAGCCCTTCACATTCAAAGCTCACTTGTGTACATCATCACATTTGATCCTTTCAATAACTGTGAAGTAGGTGGTCCAATGAAAATGGGCTTTAGGCATAAATGATATAGACAGACCGTAATGTCATCTTTCCAGGGAGACTCTAATACTTGGCAAAACTTCGAGGTTATCACCTGGAAATATCAGTTACCACCGAAGTGTATACTAGGCATGCCTGGTGCTGCAATTTGCTGGCTTTCTCTCACATCTTTGACATATACAAATCGCCTTTTGGAATATTCTTTTTTAAAAAAGATTTTATTTATTTATTTTTAGAGAGGGAAGGGAGGGAGAAAGAGAGAGAGAGAGAGAGAAACATCAATGTGCGGTTGCTGGGGGCTGTGGCCTGCAACCCAGGCATGTACCCTGACTGGGAATCAAACCTGCGACACTTTGGTTCGCAGCCCGCACTCAATCCACTGAGCTACGACAGCCAGGGCGGAATATTCTTAATATCAGCCTGTGCACTTGGCCTTTGCAAAGCACGCTGCAACACACTCTGGTTATCTGAGGCTTCTCACTTGGAACTGGGATTATTAGCATCCGGTCTCTGTAAAAGTCAGCAGTGGACTCTGGTCGTTCCCAGGCTCCGAGAGGTATTTTCTTGCAAAGCAAGGTCCAGTTTGATAGTTAAGCACTGTTTTCTTTTTCTGAGCCCCCTGACATGGCTAGAAATACAGTTTTAGGTCCCCGACCCAAATTAGAAAGAGATTATCTATCAGTAGTTGCTGGCAGACAGGCTAATAATGTCCACCATTGACTGAGATACAGCCGAGCACCCAGAGGCTGCAGAGGAGGGCATTTTAGAAATACGTTTTCGGGGTGGAAGGTGGCTAAGTCGTCATGTATGTCAGGGACCCCAGGCTATCTGTCTTCTGGTCAGCTCCCAGGAGCCAGGGGTCAGGGCGAAAGCCAGCCAGGAGGGCTTGGGTTTCAGTCAGACTTAGAAAGCAAGTGAAACAGAAAACTGCTGACAAGAGAAGAACTCTGGCAAGGGAGGCCTCTGGATTTATTATTCCAGGCAAACAAAAGCAGAACAGAACGGTTGCCTTCTCTCTCCTCCCCTCGGGAACAAGGTTGAGGTCAGCTGGAGGAAGAGCCTGGGGGGCGGGCTTATTGCGCAGGGAGTGGAGGGCATGGGGTTTGGGCGTCCAGAGGGGTTTGCCTATTGCCTGCCTCCGGCTTGGCTCCAGTTTTCATTTCTCATTTTCTCATTTTCAAGAATATGAAAATCAGCCACCTTGGGTAAAATAGCTATTAGAGGAACAGGGAGAAAGCCATTTCGTGTTGACTAAGGCAGCCTCTTGTGAGTGATTCAAAGCTTAATTCTCAAGAAATGATTTCCAAATCCAAATGAAGCTTGTAGAGTGGAAAGCCGGGTTGTTCAAACCCGAAAGGCAGGTCTGAGCATGGCTCCCGATGGCTACTTCTTAGCCTCGTTTGTGCCACACGAGTGGGTGCTGTCTCCTTTGGTCAGGTTGAAGGAAATGGTCAGACAAGGGAAAGCCCATAAGAGACGGTGCTTCAGCTGTAGGGACAAGCCATACTTAACAGCGAAGTGTGAGATTTCTAGGTCAGTGTGCCATAAATCCTACAGATCCAGCATTGCAAAGCCTCCTCACAGTTTGAAACACAACACAGGTTGGTTTCAATGAAAATCTCCCCTCCCCCCCTCCTCTGTGGCTGTTATCACACAATACCCAGTGTCTGGTTCTCCCCCATCACATTAAAGGCAAACTCAATTGTTTTCCATACTGATTTGGATCCCTTTGGGACGGGCTTGCCTCTCAGAGTGAGCTGACTCTAGTCTTCATTTCAATCACCTATTATAATTATTTTAATCAAATAAGACGACGACACATTCCAAATCTTCTAGCAATGCGCGGCAGAAGAGTCCTCCCTGAGATAACATTTTCGTTTGGTTGGCGTTGGAAGGACGTGTCCCCGATGCCTGTGGCATCTCACACACGCCACAACACCGCCTCTCTGACCGTCTTCCCTTCTGTGCCCCTAACAGCTTGTCGGGGGGCAAGCGGGATGTTTCAGAGCAAAGGTTTTAGAACCCAGATTAAGGCAAATCTCTTTATTTACCAGGATCCCGTGCTCGCACGCTCCTCCCGCTGCCTGCCCCTCACCCATCCGCCGCGCCAGCGCCAAGCCCTCGGAGTGCATTAATTAAAGGAGTGTTTAAAAATATCTCACTACTCCATCTCCACGTGCTCCATCACTGACTCGAGGCAGATGGGCTGCACATTTGTCAGTGGGATAGCAGAGGACTAGCATCGCGTTATAAATCTGGCTGGCTTCAGACAATGGCAGAAAAGACGACGGGTCAGCTGTGTTCGAGGGGAACAGAGGCAAGGGTGGATTGGAAACTCGAAAAAAAAAAAAGAGTACCTTATTGTCTTTGGGGCTTTGGTTGTTTTTCGGCAGTGTTGATGTTTATTATCTTTCCTTCCCATGTTTATCGAGATTCTCACGTAGCCGATAGGACGGGGACGGCTGGTGTTTTTGGCGATCGTGGCAGCTGCTTTGGATTACAGGCTCGCTGAGCGAGGGCGGTCCTTTAGAGATGGAATGAAGGGAACGAGCTCCATCTTGGCAGCTGGACTTGACCTGTGTCAGTCCAGGCTGCCTCTGGGATAGAGGAGGGTGCCTGTGGAAGAAGACCCTGAGTGAAGTCCCTGGGGACAAGCAGGGAGACAGTCTCCGCCCCACCTCCCGCCCGCGTCCCCCCACCTCTGTATAGAGGCTGCATTGAAGTCGCCAAGAGTACTTTCTGGAGTTACATTTGGTCGGAAGGGCCATCTGTTACTCGCTGCTTGTAACCTGGCACAGGACTTTCCGTCCTGGGCTCCTGCTACCCCGGTTCCCAGCCACTGTGCCGTCAGGACCGCAGCGCTGGCCACAGTGCTGGCTGGTGGCAGCGCTGGAGGTGGGTCTGAGGCTGGTCTGCCTCCCCAGCTGGGCTCTGCCCCCAGCCCGGGGGGCAGGAGGCGCTGGACGACTGTGACCCCCAGGCATATAGCGTGGGCTCCCACGGGATGTTGAAAATGTTCAAATTTTCATTAAAATTATAATTGTTTAAAATTAAAAACATTTCACCTAAAAACAAAATTCTGATTCTGGCTTTTGTCAAACATGGGCAGATTTGATGATGACAGAGGCCCTGCCCCTTCGTTTTGGTACCGTATATCGCGTAATTACAGCCCAGCATTGTTTTAAACACTTTTCACGCATTCACTTACGTAATCCCCACAATGATACGACACACGGGGACTATCATACCTTCATTTCACAGGCATGGAAACGGAGGCACAGAAAGACTAAATAACTTGCCCGAGACTTCACAGCTAGTAAAGGGCAAAGCCTGATCTTAAACCCAGGCAGCCTGGCCCTGCGTCCCTGGTCGCTTGGCCACAACCGTTTACTCCCGAGGGGCTGAGGCTGAGTGGTGGCTGTCCCCTGAGACAGGGCATGCACCCAATACTCACATATGTCACCTGCTTGACCCCTTCCTTTTCTCAGGCAGCCACTCAGACACCCAGAGCTTGGGCTCCGTCCTCAGAGGGTATGCCGCTGCCTGGTGACTGTGGGCTGGAGAAACTCTCCGAAATCCCATTTCTGTCTCATGAAAGGCAGTTCCAGCTACTTCTTCTTTTTTACCCCTTAGCCACTACCTTTTGTTATTTCTTTAACTTTGCTCTGGGTCGCTCTTAATGCAGAGTTCTCTTGCAACTATTGGTGGTCAGGAAGCCGATAGTGTTTACAACAGATGCAGAGCTTTGAAACAGCCCAGGGCATGACCACATGGGTTCTGTTCCTTGGAATATCGAGCCTTAGGAATGCACTTTTGGCAAATGTCCGTGGGCAAATTTCCTTTCTTATGTGACTTTCAAGTGTGGCTGTTTAGAGTGGTGATTTACCCATGTTCCTAAAACAGCTGCTAGTCCTGTGGGGCTGATGTTGTTGGGCCTTTTTTTCCACCAACAAGACTTGCAAACAGGTGCCTTTAAAATTGAGGAAGAAATCTTTCAGATGCATTTCTGTGTATGACTTTGTCAGAGTGGCACAGTTTACTGATCACCCAGTAGGTGGCAGTATACGTCAGCCCTTTGTTCAGACTCACTGGTCTCCTTTGACTCCCTTTGGGAACCTTTGGGCCTTAGGGAATCCCAATTCCCACAGCATTCCACTCTCTTTTGATTAAAAAACAAGTGTCTCCACCAAATATATTGTTTGGTCATCATGAGAAGATTGTCATATGTCAATGGTTTTCAGAGATATCACCATATACAAATATAAATAAAACCATTCACTTTAACTTATTCCAAGTCTGTGCAACTACACATATATGATTTCATTTTATCCTTGAAAAACTCCTATGAAATATTATGCTCATTTGACAGATGTGGAAACGGAAGCTTCAAGAAATTTTGATTTTTACGCTGTTATTGGGTTCTTTTTTGTCATCTCATTCTACAGTGTTTCATACTATCCACATTTTGCTCTTAATTCACATTTCCTTAAAACTTCACAAACTCTCCCTTTGTTTGCTTTTTTGCTCCGGTGGGTGTCTCCAATCATTCTGATCAAAGGAAGTGAAATAGCCAAACAGAGATGATGAAGAATTTAACAGGCAATGCATGAGAGGGACTGCAGTGGCTACAGAAAGAAGTTGACTAGCCCTGGCTGGTGTGGCTCAGTGGATTGAGTGCCAGCCTGTGAACCAAAGGGTCGCCAGTTTGATTCCAAGTCAGGGCGCATGTCTGGGTTTCGGGCCAGGCCCCCAGTAGGGGGCGCGTGAGAGGCAACCACACATTGATGTTCCTCTCCCTCTCTTTCTCCTTCTCTTCCCTTCTCGCTAATAAATAAATAAAATGTTAAAAAAAGAAGTTAACTAATCTTTAAGTAGAGATGTGACATTGCAAAAAAAAAAAAGCCACCATAAAAAAAAGTGAGACTAGGTTTGGGCAACCAAGAAAGATGGTCAGACCGCAGCTTGTAGACATGAAACTAGAGAATTTCAAATAGAAGTAGTTACAATGCATGAAAGTGAGAGAAAACAGATGAAACAAGGAAGGCATTCTCCATCAGGTGTCGGGCAAAGCCAAGTGCTGCAGACCAGGTTGTGTTTTTGCTTTTATCTCAGTCCGCTCAAAGGGACAGTTGTGATCTGATCACCAGCTTTGTCAGGAGAGTAGGCGGAAGTCAACGGGAACAAAGCACACATAGATAAACTCATCCAGGGGTGAAGTGGATGGATATCAGCCGACAACACTCATCTCAGACACTCTCAAGTTCCCTGGGGGGGGGAGAGGTTCAGTTATGATTTTTTATATTTCAATGCAACATATGGGCTAGAAAAGTGTCAACAATAACCATGGGACTAATTTCTAAGGATAGAATACAGAGTAGCCTCACAGACTGAATAATGCCCCCAGTGTGTTTCTGGGATTCGAAGTCATCCATCAGCAGACGTCCGTAAAATCCTCATGGAGGAGAAGTGCTGATCGGATCATTGATTTCTCGACCGGGATTAATTGCTCCCATTCCCAGTGAAGGAGCTTATCTACTAGTCTGAGAGTACTCAAATTTTGATTATTTTCATGATGTGGATACACTGAGTTTAAGGCATTGCTGCTGGCTGGTGCTGGGAAACTTGGGTGTGTGAAGTTTATTGAGGGGCGTTCCCAGCCTAACTGCCCTTGGAAGGGAGAAGGAAGCCAGGGTGGGCCGAGGGAGAAGCTGACACAGGCACAGGAGGCTGAGGGACAAGCGAGGCCCTTTGGGATGGCCCAGACTGAGGGAAGAGTCTGGCCTTTCTACCACTGCTGATCAGCCACTGGGCCCGGGCTGTGCTTGGGCACTGGGGGCGGCCCTGGGTGAGTACAGGCTAAGGCTTTGGAGGGTGATGGAATTGGTTACTACTGTCACTTATCAATACTCCCAGCAGCTGGGGGAATGAATGCCTCAGTCCTGACAGTGAGGGGATGAGGGTTTGGGCAGCATGCCACAGCATCCATTATTGACTCCAAATTCAAATGTTTGAGAGATAATAAAATAATGGGTAGGGTTGCTTTCAAGCTGAATATTCACGTGCCCATAAAGCTATCATCTGCAGTGAAATACTATATCTTAAAAGAAGTGTGTGGCAAGGGGAAAAGGGGGTGGGAGGTGGATTCTGGTGGACAAGTGTGGGGAGAATTAGTAGGCATTGCGCTCCTCAGTGTTGGCTGTGACCCACACGGTCCCCAAGGACAGACCAGAGAAGACTTGTCTTCGCTCCAGACCTTCCAAAGGCATCTGGTCCAGTGGGAGGATGGTTATCTGAAATTGCTGATTTACGAAGGGAAATCAGCTCGAACTAATGGAAGGGGCCGCAAGGAACAACACACAGATACATTGGGAAGCACAGTATACCTATTGTTGCTTTCCCAGTGTTGGCAGCCATAGTTTCTATATTGCCAGCAGAGTTATTTCCCTCGGAGTCCCCACCTTGGGAAAGTGTGGGCAGTGAACTGGATGACCCCTCCTGCCGTATCCACTGCATTGTTCTGCTGACTCAAAGGGTCATGCGTTCTGTCGACCTCCTGCCGAAGGTGATCGCGCGTTGACATTTCCCTGCTCCGTTCCCTCGGTAAACATGGAGATGTGTCCAGAGATGAAAGAACACTTTTGTACATCATCTGAGGCCTTGTAAATGATACCTGTGGGCATTTCCCCTGATCTTCTCATAGCAGTCGACTCTGTTCTCCGAAACCAGGACATTGATTATCAATGTGTGTGTGTGTGTGTGTTTATTAGCCCAACAGCTTAATCCAAGTGGCTCAGGTGGAGAGTAAAGAAGGGGAAGCAAGCCGACGTTGAAACGTGCCTGTTCTTTTTTTCTTGCCTGTTTTTAAGTTACATGCCTGGTATTGACTACGGCAGATAAGACATTGTCCGTGTTTCCAGTACTTAGGTAAAGCCAGACTGATTGTATTCAATCTACATTTAGAAAGTACATTGTGCATGCAGCCTTTATCAGCTAAATAAACGGGTGTGAAGGATCCACTGTCCACTTTCAAAGAAATTACCTTGAACAAAAAATATTTTTAACCTTTTTGTCTCTTGACCTGGTGGGTCTTTTCCCCATAACAAAACACATGGCATTATTACAAAGCTAGAACAAAAAAAAAAACTTCAAATACTACAGAATGGCATAAAATAAAGTAAAAAACTGCCTCCCAGCCCAATCCTGTTCTCTAGAAAGACTCATTTTTTTTTTTTGGTTTATCCTTTGAGACATGTTTCTATGCCACGTAAACATCCTATTCTTGGTCTGTGACTTGTATCATCCTATACAGACCATCCTATAACTTGCCTTTTCCTTAACACCTCTAGGTGTGTATACACATTATATGTATCTAATAATAGTCCACCGTGTTGTCATAGAGTAATCAATTTAAGCAGTCCCTGATTGATAGGTTTTCTCCAAGTTCCTATTATTCTAACAACATTGGGTAGAACATGACTTGGGAGGAGTGGATGCGGCAGGACACTGAGACGAGTTATGACTTAGGTGACCACATCATTCAGGCGGGAGGTAATAGCCTGGACCAGGGCATGGGGTTGTGTGTGCATTACCAGATTCCAAGGGTATTTAGAAGGACTCAGTGACCAAATGCATGTGGTGGGTGAGCAAGAGGGAGGCATAAAGCTGTTTCTCTGTTTCTTATTGGGCAAATGGGTGGTAGGGGAGAGTGCGGGAAAGGAATTCAGGAAAGAGATGGCAAGTTGGAAAGAGAAGGTGATGGATTCGGTTAGCATACTGGGTTAGAATTTTTTGGGTGGAGACGTTCACTGAGCCATTAGATGCATAAGAGCCTGAGGCCTTTACGGAGTGATACTTATGATCACAGAAATAAATGAGCTCATTCAGAAAGACCATGAAGCTAGAAAAAAAAATCAGGCTGCGGGAAGAAACCTGGAGAGCTCTAGTGTCTACAGATGGGCAGAGGGAGGTGATGTGGGGTGCAAAGATGCGGAGAGGTAAGGAGGGCAGTCGGGAGAGAGTGGGCGTCTTGGAGTGGGTGACAGCGCCACATGCTGTAGAGAAGTTAAGTAATATGAGTCCTGAAAAGTGGCCTTTGGAGTAATCAATTTCCAGGCCATCACTGGGTGTGCCAGAGATGGGTCAGCAAAGGGCTGACTAATTTGCCGTGCTGGTGTGGGTTGAGAATAGGTGTAGAGAAAATGCATGTAAAATTAATTTCAAGACCGTCAATCAAGGGGAGGGTGGACATAGGGAAGTAGAGAGGAGAGCAGGATTACATTTGGGCTTGTTTTAGTTGTTGGGTGGGGATGCTGTAAGCATGTCCGTAAGGAACATGGTTTGAGGAAAAGGTTTGATCAGTGATGGTGAGGTCCTGGGTACCCTTTGTGGAACAAGCTGATGAAAGAAAGAATTAGACCCATTGCTTGCTTTAGAGATTCCTTAGGGCAGGGCACGGCAGGGCAGGGAAGGGCAGGGCAGGCAGGGCAGGGCAGGTAGGGCAGCTCTGTAGGTACTTGGCTGAAGCGCCCTCCAGTCTTCCTGATCCCACAGCATAGGAAAGACAACCAGAACAGTGAGGGAGGAAAAGCTCCCCTGTCTAGGCTGCCAGATCCCTGCAGTCCACAGTGATCTATAGAATGACAGGTGCTGCTACTAGCTCCTCCTTATTTCCGTAGCTTCATTAGTCAGCTGGCTAGAGCTGGATCGATTTTTGTAGGGGTTGCTATTTTTTTGATGGGTGCGGGGCATGGGGACTGACCTTCCACAAGCCTTTCCAAGTCCCATAGAGGAATTCTCTTTCTCCGCCTTCTCTTTGTTCGCACTCTTGCATAGCTTGTGACACTTCGTAGGACTCATTCCTGATCCCCGTTCTCCCAGCTCTGCATTCTCTTCAGATCACGTCTTTGGCATTTATACAGAACATGTGTCCTGAAAGCTGCCAAGTGAATATTTCTATTCTTTTATCCTTGGAGACCTTTTCTCCAAGCTCCCCCACCGACAGCTGGAATCACCATGGCTACAATGGAACTGTTGCTGGTTTTTCCTGCAGACACATCCCTACTCGCTCCCAAATTTCCTCCGTCTCAGTAAAGGGCACTGCCATCTGTCTAGATGGTCAAGGCCAGAAATGTAGCCGTCTTTCCTGTTTTTTTTTTTGTTTGTTTTGTTTTCTCTTCTCTCTGCTCTAACTTACAAGCTTTCTCAGTTCTTTGTCAGAGCTGTCCCTTAGGCCTGGCCTTTCCTCTCCATGGCCATGGCCATCACACCAGCCCAGACAGCTCTGTTGGAAGCCACACCATCTCCCCGACTGTCAGTTCCCCAAATAGCCCACCTCAGGACCCGCCCCCTTTGTTCCTACCCTCTTCCCGCTGCTCCTCTTTGAGCAATCCTTCGTTCTTAGCTTAAAGGCCATTTCCCAGAGAGCTCTTATCTCACCACTCCTCCCAAAATAGGTCTCTCTTTCTTTGTCCTACCTCACTCCCCTTGCTTGCTGCCTTTGTGGCATCGGTCACAATTTTAAAACATGTTATTTATTTCTCTTCTGGTTGGTATCTGCCTCCCTCAGGAAAGCAAGCTCTGGGAGGGCTGGTTCATTGTTGCATTCCCCCAGACCCTGACACGGTGCGCTCAGAAAGCCTTCCTTGGTGGGATACTCATCCCCCTCAGCCTGGGGACATAGAGGGGGCTCTCGGAAGAGGTGACACTTGAGCTGGGCCTCTTCCAGGGACTTGGTCCCCATGACACATTTTTCAGACCTCTTTAGAGCATTTCATTATAACAGGCTGTGCTAAGTGTTTTCTTCTTATCCTTCTGCTCTGGACTCCCAGGATCTCTCCAAGGATCAGCACCACATTAATTCCTTTGTGCCCTGACTTATCGTCATTATCACAATGCTTGTTAGTGCAATTAAGTTGTCCACCTTGGGAAAGAGACATCAAGGGCACGGAGAGGGCAGAGGGGATGGTTTTAAGGGGGGGGGGCATCAGGGCCAAAGGTAAGAAATCCCCTTTGCTTGCTGGGCACCCCCTCCCTTTAAGGTTGTGGTGGTCAGTCAGACTTCCCTGCCCATGAGTCAGCAGCCAGCCTTTTGACCACTCAGGATTGATAGGGTTCAGGTGAGTTCCAAGAGTAATTCGTTGGGCAGCAGTGCATTTTGTGAAGCCAGAAATGTATTTGTCACAGTCTGTCACGTTCCCAGGCCGCTGTCTGGGAAAGATGACAAACTCCTAGACCTGCTGTTATAAAAAGCAAAGAAGTTCCACCAGATGAGGCTTTGAGCCCACTGCCATTCCCCCTCTTTCCCGGGCTTCCTGCCTCCTCTCATAAGGTTGGCTTTCTACTCCTTTTCCTTGCTCCTTGTGAAGGGAAGCAACGAGAAGCTAGCATGAATTCGATATTCAGATACAAGGAAGCGTTGCTTAAGTCAAAGATGATATTTAAGTTGCGTCAGTGAATCAAATCCAAGGCTCAACAGTTCAACTGCTTGTCAAACTGATTTAGAAAAAGGAAAGGGCCCAGAAACGGACAGCATTGTTCAATGGATGCTGTTTTAACTTGGGAAGAGATTCTGAATGTTTAATCATTCCCAACAGAGTTCTTTTCTCTGGCTTCCTACTGTGGTTGGGCAAAAAAAAAAAAGAGCCGTGTTATAAAAAAGAATGAAATCTTACCCCTTGCGACAGCATGGATGGACCTGGCGGGTATTATGCTAAATGAAATAAGTCGGTCAGAGAAAGAGCAATACCGTATGACTTCACTCATATGTGGAATCTCAAAAAGAAAAGAAATGAACAAATAAACCAGAAACAAACTCAAAGATATGGAGAACGAACTGATGGTTGCCAGATGGAAGGGGTTGGGGGGTTGAGTGGAAAAGGTGAAGGGATTAAGAAGCACATATAAATTGGCAGTTACAAAACAGTCGTGGGGATGTAAAGTACAGGTTAGGGAATAGAGTCAATACTATCGTAATAACTATGCATGGCGTCAGGTGGGGGGCAGACGTTTCAGGGGACCACTTCATAAATCGTGTGAGTGTCTAACCACTCTGCTCTACACCTGAAACTAATAGAATATTGAATGTAAACTATAATTGAAAAAAAGGAAAAAAGAGCCATGCGTCTAGAAATAATGTCCCGTGGCTGGTATGTGTGTTTTCTGGAAAGCTAAATGGAAATCTTTGGTATTTCTGTATTTTCTGGAGTGGATGCTCTTCTGGAGTTTTCTTTCGGGGGGACAAGTGGAGGGGTGTTTGCTGTGTCCTGGTAGACAGGTGACAGACACTGTGCCCCCCGTCTTCTCTCTTAACCCTGAGGACTCTGTGATTGGATGAAGGGCCGGTTGATGGAACCCCCTTCCTGAGCCTTCCCGGAAGTTCTTGCAAGCCGAAACCACCCTCACTGTCCTCACTGCCCGTGCTAGAGTCCTCCAGGGCAATCAAAGTGCTGTTTTTGAGGTCAAAATAGAATCCAAGGAGAGACGCTGTGTTTTCCTTGGGCAGAGAAGTCTTTGTTCATTGGGAGAACCAAGGATACACGGATCATGTTTTTACTTGACTGGCTTCCTCTCTCCCTGGGAAGACTCTCAGTGGGTTCCCAGGAAAGCAGACTCCAGTCCCCCACTCGCAGATCCCCACGTCACCGTTCAGGAATCAGGAAGACCAAACCAGTTTGTCCAGCAGGGGGCACTGTGGAACCTGACCGGGCAGCTCTAGACAATGGTGCTTTTCCCGCTGCGCTGAAGCAAGAGCCAGAGGGCAAATTGCCTCTTTCCCAGGCCAGCAGCAGCTGTTGCCTTGGTTTTTAAGAAAGGAAGCCCCTCTGCATCGATTATTTACATTCCAAGCGACCTGGAGTTGTCAAATCAAGCTCTCTGGAGCCTGGGACACGTGGGCAGAAGAAGAGAAGCGAGTTGACAGTGGTCACCATTCACCAGCGTGGCCCTGGCTCCTTGTCCCTGTCCTCCGGGCTTCTCCCTGAGTCACCAGCGGGGTTTGAACGAGAGTTACTGGTTCCAGAACTCGGGTATGTCCTACCTGGTTTTGCCTGATTATTGGCAGGTTTTTTAAGGTAAAGGGGCAACCCTGGGGAAGCAGAGAGGCCTTTGAAGAGGGAGGAAAAGATGCTTGAGGGATTGAAAGGTATATTTTGAAAAGGTTGGAAAGGCCCCAGAATAAACAACCCGAGAAGGGAAGCATGAAAGCAGATATTTGTCTTTTCAAAGGGACTATCCAGCCACCCCAGAAGTCTGGTCCGTGTCCCAACCCAGCTGGAAAGAGGCAACAAAATTAAAAGAGGCGTGAAAATGTGGTGTTTCTGTTACGGACACGCTCCCTGGGAGGCGGCCATGGAGGAGACGGGGACTTATCCACGTGTCCATATGTTTGTCTAAATAGGACTCGATCTCGTCCCCTTGGAGCTAAGCTGGGCTGAGGGCAGCCACGAAGACCACTCCATGTTTACAGGGAGCAGAAGGGACGCTTCAGTGTCTGCTTGGGGTGTCTGAAGTTCACCTTTGTGTTTTTCGTGTCCTCTGGTCATGTGACATTCGTTGGATAAATGCGTGAAAGTGGTCGAAAAGCTCACTGGATGAGTTCTTTACCACAAGCATTTCTTTTTTTTTAAAGATTTTATTTATTTATTTTTTAGAGCTAGAAGGGAGGGAGGGAGAGAGAGAGAGAGGGAGAGAGAGAGAGAGAGAGAGAGGGAGAGAGAGAAAGAGAGAGAAATATCAATGTGTGGTTGCTGGGGGTCATGGCCTGCAACCCAGACATGTACCCTGACTGGGAATCGAACCTGCGACACTTTGGTTCTCAGCCCACACTCAATCCACTGAGCTACACCAGTCAGGGCTACCACAAGCATTTCTGATTCCTCCTTTAAGAGGATCTCAGATTCTTTGAGTGTAAGTTCAGGGACACAGGGACACAGGGACGCAGGGCCAGCTTCTGGGCCCTGAGCTCAGAATGGTCCCGTCCTTGGTTTAAGGCTCTGCCATCGCCCCATCTTGGAATTCTTAGTAACAAGGGGCCTGTGTTCTTATTTTGCCCTGGGCTCTGCAAATTATGCAGCAAGTCCTTCAAGGAAGCCACACCTGTGCAGGCCTCTATGAAATGCTATTAACGATGACAGGGGACAGGATAAAGATGATAACCTTGAGAATATCTGATCTCTTGCAGTGCACTAGAATATTCCAATAATGAGACACTTTGCATAGAACAGCTTCTGGGAGACAGCGCTGCACAGAGGTTAAAATAATGTGTTTGATATTCAGAAAGACCCAAGCAAAATGCCCCGGTCCTTTACTTACCGGCAGTATAACTTCAAGGAAGTTAATGAGCCTCTCTGAGGCTCAGTTTGTTTATCTATGAAATAGGGACAAGGTTGCTCACCGGATAGGGTTTTGGAAAAAAAAATTAAGGCAGGAAGGACTTTGCGGATCACACCATATAGCGCCTGGGGTGTGTGTGGGCGACACCCTGTAATGATGAGTGCCAGTCACTCTTTTCCTGGGAACAGCATGAGTGGGTTACTCTTAGCCAGCTGAACTTAGATGGGGTTACCCATCAGTGTCTTGGCTTTGCAAATTAGATGCTAACATTTAGCACACAGCCAGGGGTGTTTGCTGATTCTTTCTCGTGGAGTCACAGGCAATATGATTAGAAAGTAGGTCCTGGACTTCCTTGATCTCATGAGTGGTGTATTTGTACTAGCAGAAGTTTCTTAGAAGGTTTTTCTCTTACGTGCTTTTAACCCCTGAACTATTTTCCCTCACACCATTTCTAACTCAAAACACATGGTATTTTTTCTACTGTCTCCAGCTCTCTGAAACCAGTGGGTGTCTTACAATTCAATTCAGTCCTGCCACTGTCAACCTGGAGACTCCCTCCACCTCAGGCACCAGTCACAAGCCCAGGTTGGGTTCTCGACAGACAGGCTATAAATCCAGCAGGTTCTCCCCAGTCCCCTCCTCTGGTCTGAAAATTCACGAGACTGATTCAGGGACAGAAGCCAGGGAAGCATTCTACTTTTGTTTCCCAGTTTATCATAAAGGGTATAACTCAGAAACAGACAAATGGAAGAGATGCAGAGGGCAAGGCATGGGGGGAGGGGCACGGAGCTTTCCCTAAACCTTGGTGTGTTCACCAGGCCAGAAGCTCCCGAAGCCGTCAGGGGCTTTTTTTTGGAGGGATTTTTATGGAGGCTTCGTTAAGTAGGCACGACCCATGGACTCACCAGCCATTTGGTCATCAACTCCATTTTCAGCTCCTTTCCCTTCCCCAGGGGTTGGTGGTGAGGCTGAAAGATCCAAACTCCTAATCAAGCCTTGGTCTTTCTGGTGATCCCCCATCCCATTCTGAGGTTGTCAAGGGGCAGAGCCCTGGGTCACCAGTCGTCCCTCTCTGTTAGCCTACAAAAGACTCTTACCGCTCTGGAGAGTGCTGTGGTTTTGGGAGCCGGGTGCCTTCCAGGAACAAGGGACAAAGACCAGCTATTTTTTCAATTATATCACCTCCCATAATATCAGGGTCTCCCCAAGCAAGAAGAGTCCTGCTCAAGCTCATCCATCTGTTCTCTTTTTAAAGATTTTTTAAAAGAGTTTATTTATTTATTTTTAGAGAGGGAAGGGAGGGAGAAAGAGAGAGAAACATCAATGTGCTGTTGCTGGGGGCCGTGGCCTGCAACCCAGGCATGTACCCTGACTGGGAATCGAACCTGCGATGCTTTGGTTCATAGCCCGCATTCAATCCACTGAGCTACACCAGCCAGGGCTTCGTCTGTTCTGAAACTGTATAAAGATAAGGTATAGTTTCAGGAGGTGCTGGGCTGAGAGACAGGGGGCAAAGCGGGGATTCAGACCTAGGTCAGATGATCAGCAGGCAGGGGCATGAGGGAGTGCCACTGAGCTTTAGAAGGAGGGCTAACGACTCTTTCCTCTAACCCAGGGAATCCGTGATTTCCTCTCTGGGAGGCCATCCCATCAACTCCGACAACTGGTGCTTCAATACTTCCAACACCTTAGACCGCCTTAAAGCGTGTCAGTGGGTGGTGAGTGGTAATCTCGTGGTACGTGGCCAGTAACAGGTAATCAGATGTCACAGTTTTATCAGGTAGGCTGGTATATGGGGTAAAAAAATACTGCCGCGTGTGCTATGGAAGAAAATGCCTGTGTCTTCTACTTAAAAAAAAATAGGCAGGTGGGCACTAAAAGATTTAGACATAATTATTTTTAAGGGAGATCACATAGGAAGACTTGTGTGCTTTTTACCTTTTCTTTTTAATGTTACTTTTCTTAAATGTTCACGGGACTCGGATTTTGCAGGGATGCACCAGTATGAGTTGGGGCAGGAGTAACCCATACCAAGGTGCCGTTCTGTAGGGGTGGGGAGTGTATTTACAACAAGTGTCCTCATCATGCACGAGAGCCGTACTGGTTAGACACAAGCAAGATCACAAAAGCATGACGCCTTTCATGTCACTCACAGGCCATGTGTGTCTTTAACACAGTACAATATCATTTGGGACTTACGCTTATATACACATCAAAACATTTTTAAGAAAAATGAGAGCACAACCTATAAACTAATTTTTCCTATAAAATAATTTTATAAAAGTTGTCTTTTTTTTGACTTGGCAATGTGTTATGAACATGTATCCATAAGTAAATCTATAACCTTGCTTAACGGATACGGTATTTTTGTGGATGTAGAATCACCCCTAAAACCAATCTCCTATTGTCATGGCTTATCTTGTTTCTAATTTTCACTATTATAAACATCCTTGTATGTTTACATATGCAAACCCATCTTGGTCTTTCCTTAGAGGAGGTTGCTAGAAATGAAATGACGGGGTCAAAGGGTTCATGCATTTCATATTTATCATTTGGACACGTATTCCCCAACTGCGCAGCCTCAGGGAGACAGGAGATCGGAAAGCAGGAGTGCAGTTGTCTTCCGGGGTCTGCCTCCCTGCAGTGTCTCCTCGTTGCGGCTGTAACAGGGAACGGCTCTGGGGTGAGCTTTTAATTCTAAGCCAAAACCTGAGCCAGCTTTACACTAAGAAATGTCTTTCCCCATACCTGGTTAAAAAAAAATTTTCCCCCTGTGACAGCTTCAGATTTTACAGATGCTGTTTCGAGTTCACACTAGTCTGTGTTGACCGGTCGCATCCTTTAGTTTCAGGGTGTTTACGCTAATTGTAGGAGATTCTCATTATTTCTTCATCCTTAATTGCACAGAGTTCATGCTGCATCACTGAGTGTGAGCTCTTCTCTGTCAGCAAAAAGGTGGCTCCCCACTTTACTCGAGGGGCTGGCTCCTTTCTTTTTGCTGCAGGCAGAAAGCGCAGACCACCCCCTCTGTTTTGAGCGGGAGTAGATCGCCTGGCAAGCCGCACACGTGGGAAAGGGCATCCTGCACAGGGTCCTCCTGCAGGGGTTGTTCTCACATCCCGGACCTTCCTGTCTCAAAACCTAGCTGTACCCCCGTCCTGGAACCTCCCCGCTCCAGTTGTGGTCGTTCTGATTGGATTTTTAACCTAATCTCTGAAGATGACAACTATAGAACAATCAAAAAGGTAGACCATCCAGTTTGGCTTCATTACCTGGGTAGGTCCAGCTCAAGGTGGTTGCTTTATTTCGTTTCCCAGAAACCTTAGGAGACGTCTGTCAGGGCCTATGTCTGTAAAAGGCCAACCCCTGACTTCCCCAGGGATGAAGGGAGACCGTGTGGGGAGGACAGCCATTCGATTGGGGAAGCAGGAGGAAGCAGAAGGACTTGCTAAAGGTCGGCGTGGATGGGGCTGCCCTTTCCAGGCTGGTAGGAACAGATTGTGGCTGAAAATTTTCAGTGTGTGACTTGCAGGCTGATGCAAATCAGCTCCCCCAGATGAAGTCTCTCCCCGAACTGGGCAGAGGCCCAGCCACGCATGGGCAGGCTCTGCAGGGCTATTGCAGTGCCCTTCCCTCCTGTTCAGGGGGCCCTGAATGGGTGGCTCACTGCAAAATGCAAGACAGTCTCATCTCATGGGGTTCATAACCCCATGGAGCTGAGGAGGAGGCTAAGCCTTCTGTGCTTAGGGTAGGACTGCCTTTGTTTAGCTCTCTTAAGATCAGGTCGCTCACATCCGTCCTCTGAGCAGACAGGCCATGGCATTGCTTGTTGTCACCTGACCAATGGCGGCCCCCAGGCCTCAGCCCAAGCAGGCTGTACTTGTCCCACTGTGGAGTGGCCATGGGCCAGGATCCTTGGCGATGGGCTGCTCACCGTAGGTAGCAGTTCAAGTTCGGGCTGTGTTTCCTTGACCCCACTCAGACCATGCTTTTGTTCCACCTCTTTCCAAAGTGGGAGTCATCGGGGCTTGTCGGAAATACATCCCGACTAGGTTTCTACATCACGTGAAGGATAATAAGCTGTTTCTGCTTGTTGTCACCATGGACTCAGAATGTCCCAGACCATTTGGTCCGACCTGCTCCTTGTTCTGAGGCCCACAGGCAAAGCAGGTGGAGAGACCTGGGCTTTAGTTCGTGTCCTGCCTTTGGCTCCTGGATTGGAAATCTGTCCATTGTATCTCATCATGTGCTCTGTGCATGTTAAAGATTGGGAGAAAGAAGGAAGTGAGGTTCTTCTGCCTAAAGGCAAAGACTGGGGCTCAGGCACATTCTGAGGTTCCTCCTTCCTGCCCAGTATGTGAGCTTTAGAAGACACGTTGCCAGCTTTACCTGTGTCCTTCCCTTCACCTGGGGCCTCCACTTCCTGGACACTGGCTCTTCTGGGGTCATCTTGGCAGATGTCACTTCCTGAAGTAGTCTCAGTGCAGGGGTGAGGTGGGGGGAGCCAGGCTTCCCCGAGCTTCCCTGTCCCTGGATTCCTAGAGCCGCTCATACATGAGGGGGACGATATGGGACTAACTAGAGGGAGTAATGACTGAAAAAAGAGATAAGCCTAAAAATGACTATCCTCAGGGCTTCTGAGTTAGTAGGAAAAAAAATCCTAAACTTTTGACAGGAGGTTTCCTGAGAGTCTAGCTCATTCCCGAGGCCGGCCCCGGGAAAGAGCGCCTGGCCTTGTCTTCACTGTCTTTGGGAAACCCCCACCACTGCCCTCGGGGAGCGGGGTGGTGTGCTGGGATCCCCAGGCCCTCCCAGCTCCAGGAAAGCCTGGAATTGCCCGCGGTGGGGTGTTCCTGAAATCGGAGTTAGTCACTGTGTGTGGTGCAGCCAGAGCAGCGGCAGGGGCAGCAGGGAGGGTGCTCTGTGGCCCTTGGGCGAGCTCACCTCCCCCTGGGCCTCTGGGATCCTTGGGGTCACTGGAGGCCAGAACCCACACTTATCACCGAGGTGGGAGGTGTTGGGCAGGTAGGGCACTCCATCTGCCTGGGACAGCAGTGGTCCTTGGGGCCAGTGCACCCTCCTTACCTACCTACCTCCCAAGGAGAGAAAGGCCTTTCTCCAAGGCAACAGGCCCTGCAGCCATATCTCCCACCCACCACAAAGAGCTGGCTTAGCGTTATTATGCACTCTCCTTCCCTCAGCTTCCTGCTTCCACATTATGCCCAGTGGCCTAAGGATGCAACAGAAATGGACTCAGTACTGGACCTCTCCACCCCTTGGGGCTGCAGGGCCCTGATCCCTCCCACTGAATAGTTAAGATCTGCAGGTTTGAATTTTCCTGGAATTTAGCCCCTTTGGAGGTGGGTGGGACCGTGACTTTCCAGCAGATGAAGAGGAACTGAAGGTGAGAAAGTGGGGTGAACTCTGCAGGGAAAGAAGAAGGCATCAGCCCAGCTGGCCTGTTATGGCTTTTTCTGCCCTGTCCCTCAGTCATTGTCCACGGGCCACAGAGTTCACGCTCCTTTGACTGAAGTCAAGGAAATCTTGAGAGTTCAATTGGCGATTCGGTCTTTCTTGTATTTGGAAGTGGCCTTTCACCTCCTCAGCCTCAGGCTGCCAAGTCTGCATGGCCCCTGTCGGAGGGCCGGGTCTCCGTGCAGGCGTAGAGCGGCAGTTCGAGGCGGTGCCCGAGCAGCAGGTGGCCCCACTGGTGAGTCTCTGACCCCTTCCCACCTGGCTGAGGGCGTGCTCTGGGGCAGAGCGTGGGGCTCGGCCCTTCACTGAGACATCAGAACACCTCAGGACACCACTGCTGCCTGTAGCTGGGGGGTTGGAGGAAGGATCCCACCCAGAGGGGCTTTATACAAGACTTTGAGAAGCAAGTTAGACCTTGGGGTGGAAGTTATAGGGTTTGTTCTGGGGCCGAGGCAGGAGTTGGTGGTAGAAGGAAGGAAGCGGTCCCGATTGCCAAGGGAGGAGGGGCTCCATCGAACAAAGAAGTGTTCTTTTACGAAGGGACTGGAGAATGCTCAGTCATCGCTCCAAGAGAGTTCCACGGGGGCTGTGGTGCTGCTTTGGCCATTCCCATGAGAACACAGCCACGGGGGGGCGGGGCGGGAGGAAGAGGCTTTGTGTGAAACAAACACACGATAATACAAGGGAGCCTCTCTTCTCTCCCGTCTGTTAAAACTGGAACATTCCGGGCAAACAAACCTTCATACTGTCTGCATACCATGTAAGGTGTATGTTTTATTCAGAGGTATGGTGATTTTTATTTGGTTGTTTTGGGTGCCGGGGCTGCTCACAAATCCCTAAAGGGAGGGCGCAGTGCTCAGAAGAAAAGCGGTTGGTGACATTTTCCCACGTGTGTGAAATGTCCCTCACATGTTGTCTGACCGCCTCTCTCTGGTTACCAAATCCTAATTTGATTCAAGGCTTGCAGTGAACACCAGTTTCGGAGTTGTTTTTGCCATCTGTCTGCTCAGGACAGTGAGGCAGCGGGAAGAACAGAAGTGTGGGCTGTGAGCCACCTGCAGCCACGTCTCAGAAGCCGCCGGGGAAGGGACTCTCGTGTTAGCTGTGCGGCAGAGGCCAGACCAGGGGGTCTCCGGGAATAGACCCTCGGCTCAAGGTGCAGTAAAATGGGCTGTCATTCATTGGCTTAACCGATGCTTATGGGGTGACTGGCCCTCTCTTTGAGTCAAGTCTAGCCATCCAGTGGGGCTGGCAGTCCAGTTACTGGGGACGACGCATCCACCTGCTATCCCTATATCCCGGCCAAGACCTCAGTATAGGACACCTGGCACCAAGAAGGAGGTACAGATGCTTACATCTAGGACTGGCGGCTACTTTCTTAGTGAATGACGAGGCTTCTGGGAGCTTCAGTTTCCTTCCCTACCTTTGTTATGGTGGTGATAGCCTCTGCCTTGAAGGGCTGTAGTGGAGGTTACCTGTCATTTGGCCAGTGCCAGAAGAAATAGATGCTCAAAGGAAAAAAGGTGGCTGTTTAAAACATATTATCACTGTGCTTATATCCCCCTCGGAACACCTAAAACTGAGCCTTCAATGTGTATAAAACCTTCAAGGTATATTAATGTTACACTTATGCATCCTCCCCTTCCAAGCCCACACATACGTACATGTAGCTGCTGTGGAATCGTGCAGAAAGGGAGACCATGAAGATGCCAAGCCTGGGCAGCTGCTGTTCAGGACTCAGAGCATCCCCCTGGGGTCTTCCCCCAGCCCCTCCTCTGCCACTGGGAAAGGAGCCTGGGACCCTGGGAAGCGAATACTAAGGCACCCCAAAGGTTGGGAGCTCGAGCTCTCTACTTTCCTGGCCTGGCAAGTAGAAGCAGGAATAACAAACTCGGTAAGCACGAATACTCTTTGGCCCTGGGAATTCCTAATACTCTGTGTGGGATTGCCCGGCAGGACCCCTGGCCCAAAGCCCTGGAGGCAGGATCCCTCCGCCCAAGGCTGGTGGCTTCCGCAGCCCTGGACGCAGGGGGGCGCTGCAGCCCTACTTTTCCTCAAAGATGGCTGGAGCCCTCCCGGGCTGGCTGAGTCAAGTGCTGAAGGCTCATGGAGGGTTTCCTTTGTGCTTGCCCGATTTCACCTCCGCTGTGCCTTCTACTGTGGAAAATCGGTGGAAGGCCGGAGGTGCCCTAAAAAAACAAAACATAAATGGTGCATGGATTCTTCAACCAGGAAATTTAGAACATTTGCAACCAATACATTTTTTTATTGTAACAAACAATTAAAAGCACAGAAAAGCGAAAGGAACTTCATCTCCTCTTGAGAATAATGTTCAACACACACATAAAATGATTATAAAGGATTTTAATTTATTTACCAAACTAGGGTATTCCTTCAAAAACCCTTTTATTCGCTTTTGCACTTACCAATAGCTCCAATGAGCTTTTTTAGACATTCCCACTTACTAGTTTTTTCAAAAGGGACTTTGGATATCGGGGACTATCAAATCTGATGTTGGAAGTCCTGAGTTAGTGGGTTTGAAAATGAAAAACAAGGCATCGTCATGAAAATTCCTGTTTGAAATGAGGACAGGCTTACAATGAAACAGAGAGCAGCATCTGAGCGGTTTTAATTTTTGTGGTGGGTAGAAGGCAGGTGAGTCCTCCTAAAACCGAAAGTGCAGACCCAACCCTTCAGTGCCCTGAGGGGAGGCCTTCTCTTCCAACCTGGCCCCATGGCCTTCTGGACTGGTTGGCGGTCAGGAGAGCTGGTTGGTTCTCCCAGCGGCAAAGGTGGTCCTTAGCTGTATATCTAGTAGGAAGGGGTTCTCCGGGGCAGGTGCATCCAAAGTGGACATTGATAGCACAGGCTTTGTCATCAGACTGGCACAGGTTCAGGTCCCAGCTCTTGTACTTGCTGCCCAGCTGGGTGACCTTGGGTCAATTACTTAACCACTCAGAGCCTCATCTGTAAGTTCAGGAATAAAACTCCTCTAGCAGCACTGTCATCAGTATCAAGTCAAGCACTACTCATGTATATGTAGTACGTGTGTGCGCATGTGAGTGTATGACTGAGCTGGTACACGGCTGGCAGATAAGAGGCACTCACCGCTGCTAGGGATCAGCAGACTTTTTCTGCAAAGAGCCAGGTAGTGAATATCTTTGGCTCTGCAGGCCATTCAGCCTCTGTGGCAAGTGCTCAGCAACATGTAAATGAGGGCCGGTGACTATGTTCCAGTAAGAGTTTATTTACACAGACAGATGGCAAGTTGGATTGGCCCCGCTCTAGGTCAAGGTCGTCCGGCAGGAACATAATGTGAGCCACATGTGTATTAACTCTTCTCACAGACACAGGAAAAAGGGAAAGAGAAACAGGTAAAATTAGTTTTAATAATGTATTTTACTTTTACTTCGAGTTATACAAACCATAATTCTTTTTAATTTTTAAAAAGGTTTTATGTCATGCTGACCATTTAAAAAATATACATGAAAATTCCCGACGTTGTACTTTACTATCTCTATACTCAGCTTCAAAGGATTCTCATGGGACAGAGAGCAAACTGAAACCCCGGAGAGGTGCAATGTGTCACCGAGACCCACAACCTCAGTGGTGGTTTGGGATGAGAATAAGGCAGGCTGGGAGCCTGCTGGAGAACGCTCCCCCCCTCACCTGCTGGGGCTCCTCCCGTGCGCATGGAATGGAGCCCAGGTCAATGCACCCTGTGATTTATGTGTCACAGGTCATTTGTTGCTTCGAATTTTTGAAACAGAAATTAAAGAGATGTGAAACAAAAGTTAAAGAGATACTGCTTTACAGTACTTCATTCTTGATGTTTTTTTTTTTTCATTGATTCTTCCCCCGTTTTTTTTCTGAGCATCCAAAAACAAAGGTGACGGAGGTTCAGGCGCTGGGATCCTACACCTCCCAATGCAGAGGGGAGGGTTTGTTTCCTGAAATCAAGGAGGTGAGGTTAGGAGGGTAAACCTCACCTCCTAACTGGATTCAGTTTTCTTCCTTTCCCATTGAATTGGTATGTAGAAATAGGAGATTCAGGCTGACTTGGGTACCAATCCTGCCGACATCACTTCTAGGTCGTGGGACTGAGGCCATCATCTCTCAGACTCAGCTTCCTCATCTGTGAAACAGGGGTAATAATTTTAGCCTCACTCTGGCTGGATAGCTAAGTTGGTTAGAACACTGCCCGATAGTCCAGGGATGCAGGTTCGATCCCCTGGCAGGGCACATACAATATGCAACCAATGAATGTATAAATGTAGTGGAACAACAGATTGATGTTTCTATCTCTCTCCCTCTCTTTTCTCTCTAAAATTAATCAATAAATAATATTTAAAAACAATGTTAGTCTTATAAGTTTGTGGTAAAGATTAGTTGCGGGAGTTACATGTTAAGAGAAAAAAAGGTTTGAGTGTGAGAAAATGCTTTTATATATGAATTTTTTAAAAGATTTATATATTTATTTTAAAGAGAGAGGAAGGGAGGGAGAAAGAGAGGGAGAGAAACATCAATGTGTGGTTGCCTCTCGCGTGCCCCCTACTGGGAACCCAGCCTGCAACCCAGGCATATGCCCAGACTGGGAATCGAACCCTTTGGTTTGCAGGCCAGCTCTCAATCCACTGAGCCACACCAGCCAGGGCTATGTATGACTTTTTAAACAATTTTTTCCCTCACCTGAGGATGTGTTTATTGATTTTAGGGAGAGAGGAAGGGAGGGAGAGAGAGGGAGAGAAATATCAATGTGAGAGAGAAACTTTGATCAGTTACCTCTTGCATGTGCTCTGACTAGGGACTGAACCTGCAACCCAAGCATGTGCCCTGACTGTGAATTGAACCTGTGACCTTACAGTTTACAGGGCAACAACACTCCAGCCAACTGAGCCACAATGGCCAGGACTATCTATGAGTTTTTAATACGAATCAATTTTCATGATGTTATAGTAAATGAATTATAGAAATGATTTATTCTTTTACTTCCACCTCCTTCCAGAAGGGTGCAGTGTGAAGCCAAGAAACACACAGTTTCCCATAATGTCCTGAGGCTTAATAATCTACAGACTGCATTTTTAAGATATCTTTTCCCCACCCATTTGTATCTCACTCTCCTACATACACAGTTTCTGTCAGGAATTCCACATTCACGAAAAAATAGCCACACTTTTGGGACACTTTTTAAAACAAACAAGGATGTGTATAGTTGTTGCCATGGCAGCCAACACTGTCCTGTCGGTTACCCAGAAGGAATTATGAGTGAGCTTCGTCCAGAACTGGTCAGTGGTCTCACCCACTGTCCTCCAGGGGAGGGACATGCGGCTCTCACAGCAGCAGTGGTCACCGCACTGAGGAGGTGGGGGATGAGCGTGCTGGCCCACACCGAGCCTGGGGAGGCCTGCAGGGGCCAGCCATTTGCGTGGGGTCCTCTTCAGCGGCCAGAGACCCTAACTGGCACGTTCTTTCACGTCCAGACAGGTTCGACCCATTCTTGCTCAGATGGTTCTTCCTATAGATTCAGACAGCCATCTCCGGCGATTGGCTGACCAAGAATAAATTCATAAACCGATTCCATGAGAGAGGGAGGGAGGCCCCTGGCAAACAGGAAAGGGAGAAAGGGCATGTCGGCAACTCGTTGAGATTCTGAGCCTCACGTTTCACATGTGTAAAATGGTTCAGTGATGGAACCTCATCTTTTAGGGGTGGTTGTGAGAATAAAAGCACAGGAAGTGTGTGAAGAAGGTCCTGGTACGCAGCAAGCCCCTGGCGTGTGAGCTGTTATAATTACAATGGCTGGTCCCTGGGCCATGGGTCAGTAATCTCCATTGTTGTTCTATGTCCTGAAATCTGTTAGGATATTCAACATGCAGCCTTCTAAAGCTGATTTTTTTTTTCATTTTCAAAAATAAAAATTGATTTTTTATGGCGCTTTCCTTTAAAAGAAAATGCTTAACATAGCCACCCAAGTAATAACATGTCTTTCCCTCAGGGTTGAGTTTAGGTTTACACTGACATCCCTGAATTTTGTTGCAATGGTGTCTAAGGGTGTCGTGTCTGAAAGCATCTAGAAAATATGTCCATTTGAAGAGACACGTGCTTTTGCTGACACAGTAGAAGAGTGAGGGATGAGAGAAGGCAAGCTGGGCCTAAGGATTGAGATCTTCCACCGAAGAGGAAAACCTAGCAGTGTGAAAGAAATGTAGCAGGGAATATGGTGAAGAGCCAGAGGAAGCAAACATTTTAAAGGTTGGCTTTGCTCCTTGCTTTCCATCTCCTGTAAATTCTTCTAATTCTGGTGAGACACATTTCTGTAGGGTCAAGATTTTCAAAGTGTATTACCTAAGGTGGTGAGAAGATGCTAAGGAGGATGTAGGGAACCAGAGTGGAATAAACTCTGCATCTTCAAAGGAGCACTCCTTGGGGAAGGATCCGGTCAGGAGAGCGGATGGCTGGCCTGGCGCACTGTGACCTGGTGTTGAGATGACCCCCACGTCTGCGACAGGATATCTCTGAGATATTTCAAAAAAACCACTTTACTGCCAACCACACCTTTCTGCCTGGAAAGAATAGGAAGCAAAGCAATGCAAAACTGTTAGGATTTAGGAACTAAACAGGCTAGCTGCATGACTTGGGAGACATTGCCTAACTTTCCTGAGTCTCAGTTGGCTCATCAAAAAAAAGAAAAGGAGATAATATTTTCCTTGCAAAGTTGTGATGAGGATGAAATAAACCATCTGTGATGCGCTTGTCATGTCTTCGGCTCTCAGCGCCTGCTCTCCCCCTTCCGGATACCGAAAAAGCTGTCCGTTTCTCTGATTCATAAAGAGGGAGCTAAGGATGGTTTGAGCTGAGAGGGTTACTGGCATTCTTAAGTTATAACCTTGAAAGAGGCTGGCAGGGGAGCTTTTATTTTTGGAGCTTTCTATTTCACTCTCTTGTCAATTCCCTCTGAGGCCCACGTGGAGGATGACCTTGTCAGTCATTCAGCTTGTGGGTCAACCACATATTTCTGGGAAATGTAATCAGTCCTTCTCTAAGAAGTGTGCCATACTGAGGCAGACGGTTGCCTTTTAGATACACAGTAGTGTAGGGACAACCACTGCACACAGACTCTGTGACTGTAGGCTTCCCGACCTTGGCACATCACCTTGACCTCTCTAGGCTGTTTTTAATTTTTTTTATAAAATGTAAGGTTGACAATTGGGTTTCTAAAACCCCTTTCTTGCCCCAAATTCTGTAATTCAAGTTCTCAGTTCTTTGTTTAATTACCCAAAGCACAAGCAGATAAGTGGCCAGACTTTTGTGAAGGCATTTTTCTCCCCCAATGCTGGTCCATCACCTGAAGCTTTGGAAGTGGGCACGCTGGTGACTATGCCACAGTGGCAATGGATAGGTAACTCGGCAAACAAGTCAGCTGCAATGCTGAATCAATGTTCTCTCGTCCACGGGGCCTGAAGCGGAAACTGTCAAGGACTCGTTTAGGATACTCGGATCTAATGTGTACGTGTCACTTTAAATCACAGGCAGACGCTGCGCAGACGGCCTCTGGGTTGGTCTTTCTTTTTCAAGGAGGGAGGTCATGTTCACTTATCTGCACATTACGTTTAAAGACTTGTGGGATTCTACGGATGAGGTCAGAACTTAGACAAACCAGGAGCAAGCTACGTGGGTGAGAAGAGTCTCCTTTCATCCTTTCATATTCTTCAAGGGAGGCGGGGTCATCCAGAGTTCAGCAAAGGCATGTTTTTATACATTTTCAGTTAAAATGTTTATAGTATCATGGTGTCATTTAAAAAAAAATCACTCCCAGCTCTAACCCAACATTGTCAATTAGTCATCCAACCACTGGTCCAAACTGCAATTGACAAGAGAGCTTCTATTATTATTTTGTTTCTTGCTCTTTGAATCCTTGAGATATTTCTACCTAACAACATCATCCTCACCTGTTTTGTGAGCACATGTGTGAGTTGTTTCTCTTTCAATAGGCCAAAAAAGTTCTGACGAGGACAGAGGGGGAAGGTAGCAATAGTGTCTCCATGGTCACCTTTCTCCTGTTAACCATCTGTGCTCTGAATATTCCATCAGAACAAATGCTGTCTCAAGGGTTATGGACAGCGTCTGGAGGGACACGTCATGCAAAATATGTCATGAGTGAGGTGGCATCATGGTGGCCACTTCTCAGAACATTACCACTGGCCTCTGAAATCCAAGTGGGCACCACTCAGGAGACAGCGACGAAGCGCCCACTGCGCCTCAGGCCCTGTGATGCATGCTGGGAATGTCGAGACGAACGGGATGTGGTGCTTGCTCTGGAGTAGTTCATACCATAAGGATAACATACAGGACACACTCTATGCCAGGCATTGTTTTAAATGCGTCACACATAGTAGCTCATGCGACCTTCAGAACAACCCCATGAGGAGGTGCTATTAGCATCCATGTCTCGTGGACAGGGAGACTGAGATGCAGAGAAGTTTAGTGACTTGCTCGGTGACTTAGCTTGTGACTGACGGGGCTAGGACCCAGATAGCTGCCTGCAGAGTCTGGGCTCCCGCCACACGTATTCTGCTTGTACTTTCCTTTTCTCTGGTAACCCCAGTAGCAGCCTCATCTTCCTACTCCTCACGGCCTTTTTCTTAGGGCTTATGTCTTCCATGACAACCTTCATAAAGATAATGTTGTACAAAGCAAAAGAAACAACAAAAAAAACCTCTCAACCCAAAAAGGCAGAAGGTAAACAAAACAAAACCCCAAAACTAAAATCACCCATAATCCCTCTCTGCTGTTATAATTTTATGTCCTTTAAATTTGCATGCTTATATACTGTTTTAAAAGCCTAAAATTTTCATTTAGGATTATGTTAGTTTTTTTCTCCCCAACATGTTCTTACTTGGCATACCTTTAATGACTCCATTGGTTGGCATATTTTTAAATCATAGCTATCCCATAATATTGCCTGAGCTAATTTCTTATTGTTGGACATTGAGGTTAGTTCTAACATTTCACTATCATAAATCACACATATTTATATATACCTTTTCCATATATACTTAATAATTTTTAAGTGGTTATGGGCTTTTAACTCTGTGGTTATTAGGTGGGGAAATCAGAATCAGATTTCAGAGTAAGGTTCAAAAGAACCATTTAAGTTCCTTTCACTCCTGGAGAACTGGAAACAGTAATACCTTAAGTATCTAAACATGACTTAAGTGATTCACCTTCTGCTCTTCAGGAGAAATGTTAAAACCGGTCATTTGTTCCTTCTGACATAAGGCGCCCTCTTCCTGAGAAATGGACCCCTGGTCCCACCAGGGGTTAGCTGGCCTGCTTGCCCCTTTGCGCCCATCCTCAAGGACCCTGTGGGGTTGTGGAGAATCACACACACGGGGTCAGGAAGACACAGCGTGGGTTCGGCAGGGACCTGTGGCTGTGAGAGTGAGCACAGCTGACGAGGCCAGGTGGGGAGCCGGTGTGACACGAGTGGCAGGCACAGGTCCTTCCAGCGGAGGGTGATTCAGTGGAGAGAGAACAATACACAGTGGTTTGATGCAGACCTTGAGCGTGCACGGAGCTGAGTGTGAACCCTGACTCCACTTTTTACTGACTGCATGATCTTGCACAGGTGGTTAAATCTTCCTGAGCTTCAGTATTTTCATCTTAAAACGGGTGTCTTACAGCACCTGCTTTAAGTGATGGTGTGAGGATTTAACCAGATCGTGTAAATACAATAAGTGCTGGTTGGCTTCTTTGTTTAGGGCACTAGGCTGGGCTGTTTCAAGTTCACCTACATCACCTTCATCATCACCATCACTCAGTGGAGGAGGTGGTGTGATAAGAGGTCAGGACTCACGCACCGTTTCGGAGTATGGACGCCATCAGGGGAGTTTTGCTTGTCTGGGAAAGATGACAAATGAAAGGGTGCAATGTGACATTGATGAGAAATAAATGCTGCCCTTTATTTTCCCTGAAGTCCAAAGCAGCTCTGAATTAAGAAACTTCAGGGTGCCCTTGGTGGAACACCAGCTCCAAGGGAAAGGAGAGGGACCTGTATTGGCTCAGGTAGCTGGGGTGTCTAGGGACTTAGTGGCTGCAGACAGAGAGGGATCAAGGGCAGACACTGTCAGGACATCCATCCCCCTTCCCGCCTCTGGGCTGGACTTTCCTGGGTTGTCTGTTTCAGGCAGCGATGGCTTCTGGCAGCTCAAGGCTTCCATGCAGCATCCTCACAGTTAATGGTCCCAGCAGTAAAAAGTGCATCTTTTCTGACACTTCCAGGAAAAAGCCCAGGGAACAGTTTCATTAGCTGGACTTCAGTTATACTTGTTCCTGGTCCAACTGTTGTAGGAAGCTCGTCTGATTGGCCAGGTCTGGGTCTCAGGGTTCACTTCTATGGAGCCTAAGGGAAAGGGGTGGTTCCCCAGGGAGATGCTGGGCAGATGAAAAGAAAAGAAAGAATGGAGGAAGAAGGATGGGAGGGAGGAAGGGAGGGAGGAGGAAGAATGGAAGGGAGGGAGGCAGGGAGGGAGGAAGACACATGGCTACTACAAACTCATAAAAGTCTCATAATGAGGCGACTTTCACCTGAGGTCTGCAAACTTACTTCCAGGTTAGTTTATAAAAGACTTTTCCCCTCCCTGTTCCTTCCACTCTCATGCAGGTGTGATTTTTAAGTCAGGTGTTGCTTTCTATCACCTGAAGCTCCAGCAGTCATGTGAATCCTGCATCTCTAAGCTCAGGGTGTCATTAGTAGCATAGCTGTAACCCTGTGAGGCTTAACCTCTCCCTGCAGATTCTAAAAATACCCAGAGGCGGTACTCGGAACAAACAGGGAGCGCCGTGTGCGCAGGCTCTCAGAGTTGCCTTAGCGCTCTCGCTGTCAGCAGCCCCATGGACTCAGCTATTGTTTTTACTCTTTTATTTTTATTTTTGGATCACCAATACCACTGTTTATGCAGAGGAGAAAAAAAGGGGTCACTGATGGAACAGAACTAACTGGAAGAAAGGGAAAGGGACAGACAAACTGAACTTGTTCACACTGTCGTTTTACAGCTCACGATAGACCCGAACTATGTTGTGTCAAGAGATCAGACCAGTCCAGGGAGCAGCAAAGATTAGCTGGGATTTAAAATAAAGCCCTTTGACAAGAGGTCACCTAGAATAACTCACGTATGTATCCGTGAAGAGACCTGAGGACCATATTTGGAGGTTAGTGCTCAAAAAGGACCAGGGTCTCCACCTGGGTGACTTTTCCACGGCAAAAAACAATCCCCTTCCCAAGGAATTCCTAGGTGGAGGTGAACCATCCAGGGAACTGAGATTCTCTTGCTTCAAAGAGGTGTCCCATTTGATGGGACCATGGAGCTAAGGTGTTGTATGCCCTGCGTGTATGGTTTAGGAACCTGCTCAGTGTTGGTTGTCTTATCAGACCAGTGAGCACTGGGGTACTTTGAAACCTAACCAAAGGATTAAATGATAAGATCAGATGGATTATGAAAATATGTGTGTGATTACAGATCTGGCCTTTTATAGATTGCCTGCAAGAGTCAGATGTCTCCTTAACGAGATAATGAACCTGAACGCAATGTGAGCGCGTGAGTCAAGTCTGTTGCCGTTGGGGCTTAAGTGGAATTTATTACATGTCACTGGAGGGGATCGTGGAAAATAGGAAAAAAAATCCACAGCTTTTAATCAACTCTATGGCTGCCTGGGCTACATGAAATGTTTGTTTTAGCTGTTGGGAATTGCCACGCGGTTAATAGATTGTCCAGAAGTAGTTCTCAGAGCAACCTTTCAGTTGGCCGCTTCATGGCAGGATTCTGGGGCTTAAATTAAAAAGTTAATGCTAGAGGAAGAATGAGTAAGTTCCTGGGACAGAATGTACTCCACATTGTTTCCATCCATACGTGAGTGCAAGAAGCGTGTGTGCCCTGGACATATGCTTCTGATTGGAAAATGCGATCAAATGTCTCTCTAGACGGGTTCTCGTGGAAAGTTCTTGGCATCCTCTCAAGCCTCAAGGAAAGCGTCTAAGCTCCGAAATTGCTAGGTGGTCTCTCCCAAGGAACATGGCAGAGGCAGGGGCGCCTTGCTCTTTGTGGGTGGGAGTTTGCTCATTCAGGATTTCATACCTGCCTCTCCTAAAAAAATCTGCATTGCTTTTAAAAATTGAACTGTCTAGATGCCACAAAGGATTTGAATCGTTGCATGAATCTGGGCAACCGAATAACAATCTTCGTAATAATAATCGCAGCAGCAGCAGTAACAACAGCCAACCTTTCTATAGCATTTCTTATATGCCAACCACTTCTCTGTCACAGATTTTAATGCATTTATTCCACAGACAGTGGAGTTTCAGGCTTAACCCCACCCCCCTATCTTCTTCTCCTTCCGGAGCTAAATAGCCAGACTGGCTGTGCACTCTTACCAGGATGGCCAGGTAGCTGCCAACTTTTAACTGCATCACACAGACTTGATTTTTAATAGAGTTTACTTCAAGAGAACCATGGGTTACATGTTTGTTTGGACACTTGTCTTTTATATCTTCTTTGGTTTTGGGGGGGGGGGCAAGTTCAAAGCACACCATTTATCATCCAATCAAGAGATTCAATCCCAAAGACCTATTTTGTTCCCCTACCTTCTTGATTCCAGCATATTCGAACAATTCTTCTTTTAAGCTAAGTAATTCAATTTCACGAAAAAGAAGGGCAGGGGACTTTTACAGTTGCTCAGAAGGACACAAACGGCTGACGTGAATGGAAAGGGTGAGCTCTTGACGAGAGGAAGGTTTTAATGAGTCAGCCCATGTTTGTGAATTTTAAAATGCTTTAGGTCCGTTGGCATTGATGTTCTTTTTCGGCTTCTTCTCTGTCTTCAGTGAGAGATGTGTACTAGGCAGAGGTGAGCGGCTCTAAGATTGCCGTCTTCCCAGGAGGCAGGGTCCCCCGAGTGTCTTGGGTATCATCACCCAAACAACATTTCAGAATAATCGGTCCCTGAAGTAATGCTGTGCAAAGGAATCGGGCTGCTTCCACCGAAGCCTGCTCTTCCTTTCAGGATGTTAAGACCCAAACTGGAAATGCACTTTGTGGGTGGGAGGCAGTGGGGCTGCTGATCATATTTCCAAGTGTGGAACCAAGGGACTGGCTTGGGGTTTAGGGGAGCTTGTCTGGTTCAGCGCGGCTTTATTTTTCTGGCTGACACTACCAAAGGAACACCCAGGGGTAATGCTGGTTCCATTTGCCTTGTGCAAATGTTTTCATTTTGTGAAAGGGATCGTGAATCTTGGTTTCTTAAAGAAAAACCCACGCTGGAATGAGGGAAAGGAGTGTCTCGAATTTTCTAGATAATTTAGATCACATCGGTCTCTAAAATAGGTGATTTAGGCCAAAAAACAAGGAAACAAGCAAAACAAACAAACAGAATAAAATTGACAAACAAAAACAACTCTAGTTGTTTCAGGTCCAAATTACTTGGATTTGATCAGTATGCAGACAAAGTGAATCAGATGATGGGAAAATCTTCATGGATAAGCCTTTTCGGGACTGTCTTTGAGGGTTACTTTTTCAGGGGTTATTGAGAGGAGGTCCATTTATTCTAACCTGCTTGTGATATTTTCCACCTTGTGAGTCTTTCTCAGAAATCAAATGAATGGAAAGAGCACTGGTCTTGCCCAGCGGGAGGATCTGGGCTTGAATCCTGGTGCAGCACTTAGCTATCTGGCTACATAACTTCTCTGAGCCTCAGTGACCTCACTTGAACATGGAGGTGATAATCCCTCCCTTACGTAATGATCAGATAGAACGATGGATGAAGAGCATCTAGTACATCGTGTGTGTTGCGTGATGCTCGTCTGGTTCACTATATATCCCACTCTCGGAGTTGAGGACGAACCAGAGGATGAGTTGCTAGAGACAGCCAGTCCAATATCGGTTGAAATAAGAAAGTCAACAAAGAAGAGATGCCTACAGATGTCACTCAAGATAGATGGTTTTCTTGCTATATCCCAACTCTACTGCCGTGTGACCTTGGGAAGATGCTTAACCTCTGTGATCTGTGTTTCCCTAACTGTACATTATGAATAGTAATACTGATTCCTTCTTCCCAGAGCTGTGGATTCAAGGAGCTAAGGCAGGCGGAGTGCATACCTCCATGCCCTGCCCTCAGTTAGGGAAACCGTGTCTCTGTTTCTCCTTCACCCTTCTGGCTGCCAGCCACCCTGACCCTCATGAAGACATTCCAGGCTCCCTGGCCTGCCCATTTATCCCTGTGTCCAAACCTGCTGCATTTCTGGATGCTCGCCTCTGCCTACAAGTGGTCCTTTGACCTCCAAGCGATGCAGTCCTTTCCTGGGCGGCAGCCATCAGCATGTGGGGGTCAATTAGGTTTGTTGAACAGCGACACTGAGGACGTGAGTCAGAGAGAGGGAAAGATCAGAGGCATGTAAGATGAGCAGCACGTCCCGAAGCATGTGTAAGTGATTTGTTCTTCTGAAGCAGGTCCAGGTTTCTAACTCGAAGTATTACTAGCTTTTGTTTGTTATTTGCAATTTCAAACAGACTTGATGTCAAGTCAAGATGAGTGCCTATTCTCATGGAGAGGTGGAAATAACATAATTTGATTACAATTACACAGATATCAGTTTATAAACCGAGTGTCAGTGGCTTTGATCCTTTTGTCATTTTAATTTTTTGTTTTTTCAATATTTAATTACAAAAATGTAGATCATTTTAGCCTTCAGAACTACGAAAAGAACACAGATGGTTTCCATATACCCCTCACTCAGCTTCCTGGAATGGTTACAGCTTACATAACTCTAGAACAGCGATTTTTCAACTGGTGTGCTACAAGAATTTTTAAAGCATGCAGTACCTGACTACTTAGTCAGGGGCACTGACCTCTTTTCCCTTAGATTGTCAAATAAAAAAAAAATGACAGCAGCCAACACAACAATAGCTGTCTGGTGTGAATGAAACAAAATTATACTCTTTTTTTGGCCTCAGAATTTTAGTAATTAATTAAGTGTGCCATGAGATGAAAAAGGTTGAAGATCACTGACTGCCCTAGATTATAAAACTGATTAGAACTAAAAAAATTAACCTTGCTCCGATATTATTGGGTTGGCCAAAAAGTTGATTTGGTCTCTTTCACGAAATCAAAATTGGTTTCGTGAAACCAAACTGGTGAGTTTTTGTGTAGCCACTATAATATTGAAGATGGAAGAAAATAAGCAACATTTTTGGCATATTGTGCTTTATTATTTCCAGAAAGGTAAAAACATAGCTGAAACACAAAAAAAGATTTGTGCCGTCTATGGTGAAGGTGCCACAACTGATCAAACACATCAAAAGTGCTTTGCAAAGTTTCATGCTGGAGACTTCTTGCTAGACAACACTTCCAAGTTGGGTAAACCAGTTGAAGTTGACAGCAATCAAATCGAGACAGTAACTGAGAACAAGCAACGTTATACCACTCGGGAGGTAGCTGACAAACTGAAAATATCCAAATTAAGGAAGTTATTCATGAAAATGAAAAATGTGTCTTTCATTTTCTGGGAAAAACCATATGGACTTTTTGGCCAAGCCAGTACATTAACTAAGAACTCTTTGGGCTTCCCCAGTTTTTCCGCCGAGGCCCTCTCTGTTCTGGGATGTGACTGAGCATCCCACTTGCACTGAGTCATGGTTTCTCTGTGGTCTCCCATCTGTGATGGTGACTTGGTATTGGGAACTGCCTTGCCTGGTATCAGAAGCTGTAACCCCCACCTAGGCTAAGGCTAAGGCTAAGGGAACGCCATTGGAACCGTAAGCCAGCAAGGACACAAAAGCTTATCTCCCTGGCAGGAGTGCTGCTTCTGCTGCTTCATTCATAACTGAACCCCAAAGCTTGGTCGGTTAGCCAAAGACGGGTAAGATTTCCCAAGGGGGAAACGATCTAAGACAGGCACGATCACGTGGGAGGCCCCCAAAAGAAGGACTTTGGGGGCTACAGCAAAAGGGGGTGATGGACCCTCACTCCTCAGCTTTGACATAGCTTGAGTTCTCATCATCTGGGAGAAAATCTCCTTATCTCTTGGTTGCCTTAGTTCCCTTGCTTCACCTAAGCCTAAAACAATGACAAGGTAGTTCAGCTCTGTGCTGAAAAGGGCAGATTCCCCAGGTGATCAGGCCTAAGAAAGAACATGTAAATTACTGTGAAACCTTCTTTGTTTAGAATGCTCTCAGTTGAATGAGGAGGGTCCAAGGAGGAAGTTAGTTTGTTCCTTAAAAGTCTTACAGCTCTTTGACCCTGACTCAAAATAGACCCGCAGAGTTCCTTGTTATCTATAGTTCCTTACTTCCTCGTAATGAGTAATGTACTTTACCTGAATTATTATACAAAACGAGCACAATAAAAGTAGGTTTGGACGGTAAATCGGAGCGCTTCCCACTAGAGGGGGTGGCCATCCTGCCCCTACTTCACAGAAACTAGTCTGTCTCTGTGCATGTTCTTTCTCGCGTGTCTTTGACGAGCCATCTGCAGTGTTCTGTGATCACTGCTGGCCCATGACCCATGCATCATCTCGGTGTCTCAGTCTCTCCTGGTCACTCATGGCCTTAACACTCTTGAAGGGAGCTGGTCAGTTATTTTGTAGATTGCCCCTCGATTTAGGATTATCTGATATTTTCTCCATTTCTAGCTTTTGTAGTTCACTGCTCTACACACACTTTACTGGCCAGACCAGGGATCTACTGACAAATGGAAGTGTTTTTTTTTTTTTTATTTAAAAGATTTTATTTATTTATTTTTAGAGGGGAAGGGAAGGAGAGAGGGAGAGAAACATCAATGTGTGGTTGCCTTTCCCACCCCCCCTGCTGGGGACCCGGCCTACAACCCAGGCTTGTGCCCTAGACTGGGAATCAAACTGTGACCCTCTGGTTCACATGCCCGTGCTCAGTCCTCTGAGCTATACCAGCCAGGGCACAAATGGAAGTTTTAAGGCCTAATATATCATCTAGTTATTTCAGCCTGGCTGGGCATTTTTAGTTCCTGGAGCTTGAGAGTCTGGCCTCTGGAGCCAGACAGCCTGGGCCCTGCTCCTGGCTCTGTGACTGACCTGCTGTGTGATCTTGTGAATGTTATTTGACCTCTCTGTACCTTAATGCTTTTGTCTACAAAGTGGGGATAATACAGACCTGACCTCCTTGGGTTGTGGTATAGATTAATTGAGTTGAAGTGCAATGCACATTAGAACAGCACTTTGCATTTAGTAGCCACTCAGTATGTGTTAGCTGTTACCATTAATACGTTCTCCACAGCCCTCTCCAGTTCTTCCTCCCCTGAAATCCAAGCCTAGTGACATCCTGCTGTCACTTCTCAGGCCTGCGAGTATAGGCTTGGTCACATTGCAGCAAAGCCCTAGGGTTTGGGCATGGTCCTCGTGTTGCATCTAGAAAACACATTTCAAGCGGAGGGTTGTACCTTGGCTACCACGGCCATGCAGAAGTTCAGTCTGCAGGGCCTTCTGCCATGCTCAGCTCTTTGAACGCAACTGTCTGCATATCCCCACCCTTAACCCAGGCCAGCAGCCCTGGGATCTGCTCAGAAATTGCTCCAGGCCCCATTTATCTACACTGATATTCTGTTCCTCTTGTTCCATATTCTCTGAGCCCCTCATCTTTGCCCCCTCTCTTCACCTGGCTCCTCTGAGTCTGTGGCAGGCGGCGAGGAGGCATGACAGTGACAGCCAGTGGCAACGCTGGGGTCATGCAGAGGGAGACTCCATTCTTAGACCTGTCACTTGCTTGACCTGGAAGGTCAAGCCTCAGTTTCCTCATCTGAAAAATGAGATTGGCAATGTTGCGGAAATAGCTCACATGCGGGGGAGATGGCGGAGCACGATTCTTTATTGCTCGCGGGCTCAGAGGGGAATCCCAAATTCTGAGCAATGAGCTCAAGCTGGAGTTTCTTTTATATGCTTGTTACAAGGCAAAAAGGAAGGGGGGAACAACTGCTAAAAGCAAGCATACAGAAGCAGAAGTGAAGTTTAGTGTTTTGGCCTTGAGACTATTGCTTATTGGGGAAAGGCTGCTGCCTGGGAACAGCTGCTGGTCAGCTCCTCCTTAAGAATAGCTACTGCTCAGCTATGTCCTGTCACAGTAACATAGCATTTCCACATCAAGATGTTGCGCAGATTCAGTCAGAAGCTCTCTGTGAAGCCCCTTGCCCCAGTGGCGGTTTAAAGGCATGAGTGGGAGCAATGGTGGATGCTGGCACCCGCCTTTGCTCTGGCCTGACTGAAGGCAGCATGTGCCTTCCCTCCATGCTTTGCCGGGCTGCTCCTTCTGCCTGAGGTGTCCTCTGCCCTCACCCCCACCCAACATTGCAGTCTGCTAAAATCTTGTCTTACCTTATCACAAATTCTTGATTTCCACAACAAGACGTGCTCATTACTTCATCACCCTGTGGGCTGTCCCTTATTTTTCTAGCTTGCAATACTTATATTCTAACTTTTGTAAGCAGTAGTTATGTAGTTGAGTCACTGTCATGCCATCCTACCCTGGCCCCCTGCCTCACCCAGTGTGCCTCACCATCAACTCCGATGATGGATTCTCAGAGGGTACGGTCTGGTCCTATAAGGCCCACCGTGGGTAGCACAGAAGACAATCAATGAAAGTTCCGAGTAAACATATGAAATCCTGAAAGGGAAAAGCCAAACGCCTTTCAGACCCTCTGTCTGGCTCTGTCTTTTTCCTGTGGGTTTGAGGGATCTCGTGTTAGGGACAGTGCTTTGAAAAGCATCAACAAAGCCATTTCCATAAACAGGAGAACATAGCTTCCGCCCAAATTTGCCCCTCCTGCTTCCCACAAATACCCACCTGCAGCCTGGGTGTCAGCTCCTTAGTCTGGCAGCCAGCTCGCATCCCCCTTGGTTTCAGAATCAAGTGACCAAGTCTAAGCCATGCAGAGTCTCGTGCACACTGGAGAGGTGGAGTGGCTTTTCTGGCCTGTGATTTGTGCCCTGGGGCCCCCAACACAGGCTCACGCCTCAGCCAGAGTCTTGGGCTGCACAGTGGGCATGACCCCGTGGTGGGTGAGTGCATCCCAGTCCTGCAGACACATTTCTCTTCTTACCCCCGAGGCCCCATGTCTTTCTCTATCCAGCCTCCAGCACAACCTTGCATTCATGCTTCGCACATTCACTTTGCTTCATACCGGGAGGGGGAAGACACAGACTTCGGATACAGAAACGTAGCCTGGTACAGGGATGCAAGCCTTGGACGGAGAATCTATCACACAGTCAGACCTTGTGGGCAATGCTGAAACATAGCTCGTAATTTTTATGCTAAGAGTGTCTGACGGCCCCCCTCGCCTGCCTGCCTTGAGTTTCATGAGGGAAGACCCTTCCATGAGACTTTAGTCCCTGGAGCCTCCTGTCTCTGGGAAGGCAGCGGAGAAGAAAATCCTCTTGGTCAACTTCAGAGGACTTGATATTGATTTTTAAAAAATTTTTAATTTATTTTTAGAGAGAGGGGAAGGAGAGGAAGAGAGGGAGAGTACCATCGATGTGAGAGAGAAACATCAATCAGTTGCCTCGTACACATGCCCTGTCCGGGGACCACAACCTAGGCACAGCCCTGCCTGGGAGTCAAACTGGTGACTCTCCGGTTTGTGAGACGACGCCCAGCCGACTGAGCCACACCAGTCAGGGCTGGTGTTGGTGTTTTAAGACCTCACAGGGTCGTAGGAAGGGAAACCAAGCAACAGCTGCAGTGCATTTTCTCTCTCCCAGACTTGTGCGTTTCTATGATTTTAACGTGTTGTCTGCAGGTGGTGAGCTGAAGTGGCATTTAATTGAAATCAGGTGAGAAATGCATACATGGAACATTAAAAACGAAAAGGTACGGGAATAAGGACATTATTCACACTCATCCCCATCACAGTAGGGGTGGCGTGGCTCTGCACGTGATGATGCATCATTTTTGAATGATGAGGCGTCAGATGAGGTCTCTGTGCTCACGTGCTTTCCTCCATGAAGTGCAATGTCCCAGGACCAGCTGGCCCAATCTGGGGCCAAAGCCCTGGCTGGACCTTACAGCTGGGCCTGAATCTGCTCTGACTGACTGCTGTGTCCATGCACCAGTGCCCGCTGCGTTTTAGTGGGAAGCAACTCAGCAAGCCAGCAGAGTTAGGAAAAACAAAAAAAATACTCTGTTTAAAAATAAATGACAATCCTCATCATCCTTTAAGGCAGTTGCTTAAAAGAGAACTGGGAAAGGCAAGCTGTATGACTGGGCCAGGTTACTGAACCAGGCCTCACTTCCTTCACCTGCAGAAAGGGTGTCAAAATACTTCCCGCACAGAGTTGACAACAATCAGTACTAATGACAGTTATCATTTATTGAGCATGACAGTGGGTCAAGCATTTTTCAAAGGTCTTCCCATTATGAGGTGGGGGACTATGAACAGCTTCATTTTGCAGATGAAGAAACAAGCTCAGAGAGGTTTAGTGACTTTGCCAAAGTCGCACAGCTAGGAAGCGGCAGAGCAGGGAGGACTCAGACCTGCATCTGATAGGCTGTAAAATCTGTGCTGTGTTCTTCACTCAGCAGTGCTCTTGCAAGAATCCAGGGGAATGATACAGCTTTACTCAGAGTGTGCGATGGGTGGCCGATGAGATGAGAGATGAAGTTGAGGGGCTGTGAGATGATTGGGGGTGCAGGGATGACGAATTAACCTCAGATCACCTGGTAAGAAAGTTACTGTTCAAATGTCTCCCAATCTTTCTGATTAGGACAAGGTTTGTTCTTTCATTCGGTGCTACTAGGCCTATTCATCTAAGACCTTTTAACTTCCCTTTTTGAACAAAGAGGCAAATAGGCAGCAGAGACTTCGGCAAATAGCTTCTACCTAAATGTCAGTGAAAATGATTGTTGTCACATTCGTTTTCACACCTACCTTCTATTTATGACAAGTGTTACTAGTTTTTCCTGGTAGTAGTGATGTAAAAATACCTCTGAGAACACACTTAAGTACAAAGAATTGGTCAGTGTAAAACATTATCGAGTGGGTACTAGTCGTGGTGGCATTCAGATACATACAGCGAGCACAGCGAAAGCCAGATGTGAGTGACGGATCATGAGAAACGCTGTGACAGACTGTGGGGAGTTCCCGGCCTGGCACATAGCACACGGTTCACGCTCACTAAATGTCTGGGATGCAGCGGGAGGGTGGGGGGAGAGGAGAAAGGATGCAGCGGCCTCTCCCAAGCTGCTACCAGGAGAAATGAACGGTTGGGAAGCTGGCTGAGACCGCCTTGCTCTTGCGATTTTGGATCCGAGTCTCACTTTTTCTGAAGGCTGCCGGAGAAAGCAGGAGATGGAGACAGTGAAGTTGGTTTGGGCCCTCCCTGAACCACAGCGGCTGAGTGCTGGGGATGGAACTTAGGATCTCAGGGTCAAATCTTCCGTTACAATTGGGAGGCTCCGCGTGGGGGAAGGGGTTTCCCCCAAGGTCACCCTGGCTGAGAGCAGCCGTAGTGTGCCTGGTGCTTTCATCCATTGCCAGGCCAAATTTCTCATTCTTAATCTCTTCCCAAAATAGCCACCAGGCCCGAACTGGTCCTTGGTAAAACCCAGACAGCTCAGGGTTCAGTCTCCTGGTCTCTAGGTGCTCCCCAGATCCCCGGTACTGCACAAGGCACTGAGTTACCTAGAAACTCCACAGAGGGAAGAAGGTAACTCATCCTCTCCAAACTTCAGGAGCCGACAAGGCTACGCTACAGGATTTTGCCCTTAGACGAGGATCATTTGGGAGGTAAGCGGCCAGGTTGTCTGCCATAGAGTCAGGTGGGAAGGTTCTCTCTAGGAGTGACAAGCCCTGTATTAGTCAGCTCTCACCGGTGTATGCTTCAGTAACAACAACCCCCAAATCTCTGTGGCTTACAGCCTCCAAAGTTAGTTTCTTGAGTCAGTTACCTGTTGGTTTCAGGCTAATTGCCAGTGTCCTCAGTGCCTGCTCCATCTGGGACCCAGCTGAAGATGCAGAGGGAAGAGAGCAATGTCAGGACCATGTGAAGGTTCTTGATGCTTCCTCTGGGAAGGGACACGTGTTAACTTCCATTCTGTGCTGGTCTGGGTTCCTAAGAGCAGATTCTAGAACAAGGATTCCAGCACAAGGCGTTTATTTGGGAGGTACCGGAAACACCAGTAGGGAAGTGGGGAAGGAAGGGGTTATGAAGTCCGCTACCATCATGGGCAACTGCAGCTTAATCCCATGGGGACAGCTGAGGAGACAGGACAAATCCCATGTCCTGTCATCCTGTGAAGGAACGAGGGGATTGGTGGATTTGCACATCTAGATCCGCTCGTCGTTGGTTGGGGGCTACTTCTGGCCTGTGCGGGTTCAGAGTAGGCTTCTAGCTTCTGAAAAAGCCCTCAGGCAAGAAGATAGAGCCACTGGCAGTGGGAAGCTGGCTGGAGGGCGTGAGGGGGGTGCAGCCAGCGATATGGGTGGGGCCCCAAGAACACCTGCCACAACCTTGCAGCCTGTTGGTTCAAGGAAGACGCAAGGCAAAGCATGTCTTCAGGGATGGTGGGCACCTATAATCCTCCCACAAATATCTGAGGACCAAAACACAATTTCCAGCAGGTCCCGAGCCCTCTTGTATGAAAGGCACTAAACTGTTTAATTAGCAATGTGGGTGATGCTTAATGGAGAACTACCCGGTAGACTGGAGTGTCTCGACCTCAGGACCATTGGCATTTTGGCTGGGTCATTCTTTGCTGTGGAAAGGCTGTCCTGTGCCTTGTAGGATGCTTAGCAGCGTCCCTGACCTCTATCCACGAGATGCCAGTAGCAACTTCCCACTTCCGGCAGTGACAACCAAAGGTGTTTTCAGATTTCCAAGTGTCCTCTAGGGAGCAAAACTGCCACCATGGAGAACTACTGATGTCTATCATACATGCATTGCTGATCCCCAAAGAATTGAAATAAATCATAGGTGCCTGAATGGAGAAGCTCACAGCCTAAGGGAGGAGACAAACGCATATGAACTATAATGGCAAGTCAGTCTGTGTTGCAACAATTTGAACTATGTAAAGGAAGCAGAAGTAATTCAGAAGTGGGAAATATCGCTTCTGTGGCGGGGGTTGGGATGGTCAGGGAAGGCTATACTGAGGCAGAGACAGCTGAGTAAGGTTTTGAAGGGTGAAGAGGAGTTTTGCAGATGAGTGGTACCACATGTAGAAGCTAAATAATATACTCTTTGATGATTGTGGAGACTCGGGGATGCTGTAATAGCTGATGTTAGAAATGCTGACCTCAGAGCCTTCTCATGCTCAGAAAGGCCAGGTTGCGGGACTGCCATTAAATCGGCCGTATCATGTGATCTTTTGTGTGTAAGGAGCATCGCCAAGGGTGTTGGGGGCTCTTACTGGGGGCGCCCAGATGGCGTGGATACGGCCCGCACTCAGAGGGACCAGAAATGCCTCTGCTCTATTACTGTGGTTAAGAGAGAAGGCCAGTTAATTCTCCAGTCTCCCCTCAGTACCCTTTTCTGTCCTGACGACTTTGATGTTCATTGTCTTATTATACTGCAAAGAAAACTGGATGTTGTTTCCCTGTTTAAGCTCTCTGCCTCAGTTTCCTCAGAGACCACCAGGTTCTCTCTCCTGCCCACCTCAGAGTCTTGCTCTAAGCAGACGAGGGGATTACACAGCGCTGTCTGTGGATTCAGAGGGACCTGGGTCCCAGCCCTGCTCGGCCGCCATCCCCCGGGTGTGGACTTCCCCGACTCTCCATTTTCCCCTCTGTGAAACAGGTGTAATGCCCACTTTGTGGGGTTGTCTTGAGGACTAAATCGTGCTACACCTGTAAGCCCTCAGCCCTGTGCCTGGCACACAGTAGGAGAGGAATAAATGACAGTTACTCCTTCCCCTCAATATTATGAATGAAGCCAAGTTTGCATGACGATAGCTCCCTAGTATGGAGGGCGTGTTATGCCCCAGGCGCCATCCTAGGAGTCTGTATGTGTTAGCCTGCGAGTACAGTAGGTGTTGTGATTGTCTCCATTGTACCCATGGGGATTCGGAGCCTCAAAGTAACGTGTATGGTTAGTGAGTGGCACTCAAACGCCCGCAGACTGTCCGAGCGAGTAACTGCTTTCCTGGGTGGTTTAGGACAGGGGTGTCAGACTCATTCTCACCGGGGGCCACATCAGCCTCGCAGTTGCCTTCAAAGGGCCGAGAGTAATTTTAGGACTGTATAAATGTAACTACTCCTCAACTAGGGGCAAGGAGCTTGGTGCTGCTGCTGGGCAGAAACAAGGCGCCGGGCGGGATAAAATGAGGTGGAGGGCCGGATTCGGCCCGTGGGCCCTGTGCTTGCCCCCTTAGGTGTAGTACTTAGCCTTCCTCCATCACCTTTTAAAATGCAGTCAAGGGCTCAGCTATAGAGTTACTTTTACCAGTTAGAGCCAGTGTAGCAACTACAAGCTAAAATGGACTTTTCTCACTGTTGGTGGAAGCACCTTAGCATGCTTACAGAATGTCAATAAGCAGGTGGGTGAGCAGAGATTTATTTTTAACCACAGTGTCTGAGGTGGCTTCTCTGTGCGAGTCAACTTGGGTAGATGATGAATCACCCGAAACTGACCCCTTCCAGAAACATCTGTGAGAGTCACACAAAGGGAAACCTGCAGTTTCTCAGCTCTTCCCCCGCCCCCGCCTCGCCCCCCCCCCCACCGTCCCCCTAGGCCACTGAAAGAAAACGCTGGGGGGTTGTTTGCCAGCGGGGCGGACATCACCTCCGGAACAGCCAGCCGCCGGGAGTTTGTCTTCTCCCGCTTTGTGTGGGGACACACGTGGTGTTCCCAGTGTGAGAGGGAGCCGGGTCTGTGCCAAGACCTCATTTTAAATCCAGCCTCCAAGTACAGAGCGGCAGGGTCCCAGGGTCCCAGGGATGCCCTCCTCCTGCCTGTGCGCTCACTAAACCGTCCTCCTGGATGGCTCTCCTTGCAGGGACAGCAGCAATAACCCCGTGGGGGCACGTGCCTGGCCTGCCATGTGCAGCTCCACACTCTGGGCCCATCACAGGGCCTCTGTCCAGGCGGAATGCTTCCCCGAGTCCAAGGTGTGGATGCTCCTCCCATTCAGACAGCACCTGTCGAGTGCCGAGACCACCCCCGGGCATCAGTTTCTCCCCACTTTGGCTCAGGCCCTGGCCCCAGTCCTTGGTGGCCCCAGTCCTTGGTGGCCCCGTGTCCTGGGGCAAGCTACCGTTTCTCTTTGTGCCTCACCAGGAAGGCTGAGGTGACCATTCTGTGCAGAAGGTCGCTAGAAGAATTCAGCCTTGAGCACCTGGCTTGTAGAAAGTGCTCTCAGTGTTAGATCTTCTGTCGTTGTTTCAGGACCCAGCCAGAGCAGTTGGCGATGTCGTTGGGGCAACGGGTGTCCTGGAGTTTCACAGCTTGGAGGGATCCGGAGTCACCCTCTGGTTAAGTGTCCCCAATAACATTGAAAACCCTCTGACAGGCCCCTACTTTACAGATGACAGAAGTCTTTGGCAACCCAGAAAAGGAGGCATTGGTAGCACTTTTGCTCTTATGAGCTGTGTCCCAGGCTTGGGCTGGGCCCCCTGCTTCCCCACCAGGCAGCAGCCTGCTGTCTCCCTCCTACTCTGGCGTCCACGGGTCCGTAGCAGCCCCGGGACATTCCGGGGGAGAGTGTGAATGCTGCTCAGCCTATGCCTGACTCATTGACTAGCTGGTTGTTTTCTCCACACGACACCCTAAAGAAGGCTTTCCTCTCTGTGCCTCATGCCTACCCCATCCCCAACTTGCCACCCCTTCTTGCATATCTTGCATCTTCACACCTCACACTGCCCCTTCCTCGGAGAGACAGGGAACCCCTCGGGGAGAGGCAGGATAGTACGATGACTTCAGGCACGGCCTCGGGAATCCAAACTCTGGGGGTTTGGATCCCAGCTCTGCTGGTGAGCTGCTGTGTGAGCTCGGGTAAGTTGCTCAGCCTCTCTCTCTCTGCCATCTCCTTGTGTACAAGTGGGAATAACAGCCGTTCCTACCTGACAGGGCTGCCGAAAGACTTAAACAAGCCAAATGTATGGAAAGCACGTAGGACGTGGCTAGTACAGACTAAGTCTTCGGTGAAGGTCAGCTAGAACCCAAGGCCTACAGCGGTCAATGTCACGGAAGGAAGATGGGGAGGCTGCATCCAGGAGAACTGAACGGAGGCCAGCTGCCAGGGAGATCATGATGCCTGCAGAGCCCGTGTGATGCGGATGTGCTGCGGCTCCTAATGGCAGCTCTCGGCAGTAAACTCGCCTAAAGGGCTGTGAGGGCTCACAGAGGCAATGACTATTCTGTCTGAGAAATACTTGTGGAATGAAGAAGTAGTGATGATAAGAATAATAGTTACCATGTGCTACATGCCGCCTGTGTTCTAGGCACTTTCATAGATGCCAACTGATTCCATTGTCACAACAATCCCATGAGATAGCATTATTAATCTGTATTTGTCTTCATGAATGAGGCTTTTGAAGTTCAGAGTTTTTAAGTAACCTGACCAATATCACACAGCTGGTGAGAGGTAGAAGTAGGGTGGGAAACTCCAAAAGATATCCCCTGTGGGCTACCTACTTATGTAGGCAGCAATGAAGCGGGTGACTAAAATACAGTCCTTTCCCAGATGCAGTAGCTCGTGTGAAAATTTCAGGTTGGGTTTGAAATGGCGCCTGGTGGGGCCAGGAGCAGCTTGAGAAGGAGCCACGAGTGCGGTGTGGCTCGAGGCGCCTGGAGGCGGCCATCCTGGGAGGGCCCCACCGTGGGGCGCTCTCTGTGAGGTCCCCTGCAACATTGCCCAGATGTCTGCTGTCTGGGCCGGGTGGCGGTCCGGGTAAGCCACCCGGCCCCTTCCCCACCGCCACCTATGCCGGTTGAAAAGCACTGAGTCTCCATTCTCGACAGTAATCTGAAGTCAGATTATAATTCAAGGAGGCCTGCACCCTGCTAATACTTGACCCAAAACCTTTTGTGATTCCTCCCTAACACAAGAATAAATCCAACCCCGTAGCATAGGTTCGGAGCCCTCTTGGTCTTCCTATGGCAGATCGTTGCTTCCCAGAGTGTGTTCCTTGGATCTCTAAATCTATACTATGTATATAGCTCTGCACAGAAAAACAAAACAAGAAGTGAAACGTGTTCTGGGTTCCAGGAACCTTGGTTGTGGCTTGGCTGAGCATGTTTCTTTCCTGCTGAACTTCTTAAAGCCTGTAATGCACTAATACACACTGTGAGCCTTCGAGGGGGAGTGGCTCTTTCCAGCCTTATTTGGCCCCTTCACCTCTGTGTCCAGGAGCCCTCTTAGGGGTTAGCGTTCGGGGGACACAGCCTGAGGAATGGTGCTGTCACCCATGGGAGCCGATGAGGGCGCTGTGTGTTCAAATCTACTTCAAAACAATCAGTTGATCTTTCATCTTCCATTTAATTAGAAAACAAAGCAGAGGTCCCTCCACAGAATCCTTGGCTGAATTAAGCTACAAAACATTTAGAATTGCAGCCCAGAGAAATGATTGGAAGGCCGGGACATCTCTGGGCCTTGAAAGCAAAGGGCTTCTTTCATTTACATCGGGAATTAGAAGTTAAAGACGAAGTACTTTGCTGAGTCCAGGTTCAATGCCAGGGAACGAGGCTGCCGGGGTGAACATGGATAATTAACGATCCCGGGTGGCTGGAAGGATGGCAATAGCGCAGTGAGGGTAAGGGACAAAGGAGCATCGCCCGGTGACAGAGTGACCGGCGCTGAGAGAGGCACCAGTGAGCTGCTGGGAGAGCCGAGTGGAAATTCGAGGAACTTGGGAAGTCAATAACTGCCATTCTGTTTTTTAAAACGTATTCAATTACGTATTACTGTAATTGAATGTATTGGCATGACACCGGTTCACAAAACCATACGGGCTCCCAGGGCACACAGCTCAGTCAATCGTCATCTGCACACAGCATCGTGTGCCTGTCGCCCCAAGCAGAGGCTCTTTTTGGCCTCATTCCTGCCCCCCCACCCCCTTGCCCGCTTTCACCGACACCCTCTTCCCTCTACGTAGCCGCAGGTCTGGCTTGAGGAGAGGAACGGGACCTTAAATGCCTGGGATGATCCCATGCGGTTTCCCAATGTTCAAACAAACACTTAGCGGCCTTGAGCTTACCAGTCAAGTGACAACAGTCAATAAACAGTTTGTTATGTCTTTGACATCAAAAGAACTGGCTCGGCAAACTTGAAAGCGCCTGACAGATTTTCCTCCGAAGTCCCTCGGACCCTGAGGAAAGACCGCTTGGTGCAGCCCCACGTGGTGGCCAGCGCGCGCCTGGAGACCAGGGGATGGCCAGGTCAGAGAGCCTGGGTGGGGTGCAGTGGGCTGTGAGGGCCAGTGCGAAGGAAGGGACCGCTCTGTAGCCCCAGAGAAAGAGGAGGTGTGACAGGCTGGGTGGGTAGGTTGTTATAAAACACTCAGAGCCTTTCCTAGGGGATGAAGTAATGTGAGCTTCCTCCCGTGAACCCAGCCTTCCCCAGGAATGTAAAGATTCAGAGAAAGAAGAGTAAAAGTTGGGAAGTATAATATGATTGTCAGAAAAACAACTGATTCTGACATGTCTCAAGATGTGGATAAAATGTGTTAGGTCTCCATCCCCCAGTGCCTAACAATATACCAGGCACCTGGTGTGCTTCTCAATGAATGTGTATTGAATGGGTGAATGAGTGGATAAAATGATACTTATATCTTTCCATATGGAATTGCCCACCTTTCCATGATGGCTTAAATGACACATTCATGACCTGTTCTGTGATATGTTGGAAAAGCTGTAGCTTGTACAAAATCATCATCCGTGATTGCGTTTTGAAGAACTTCAGCTCCCAGGAAGTATGGGACCCTGTCCTTCATGATACGTCTTCTGCATTCAACCCACAGACCCCGCTTCTGCCATTTCCCTGTCGTGTGATAACTGCATTCCACTTGTGAGAGCAGGGAGACATGCATGACTTCGTTAATATTGTTGTGTCAGCCTGTTAACCATGCTGCAAAAGCTCTCGGGTGCCCGTTCAGAGGCAAAGGCATGAGTGCTGTTGCACTGTTACCTGGGCGTGGTGTGGTGGGGAAGCCAGCAGGCTGGGTTGCGTGGTGGAAAGGTATCTTGTGATGTTGCCAAGTCGCATAAGGTGTGTGGTCCAATGTTCCACCCGGGGCCCCTTTGCATTTCTCTTTCCTCTTGCAACCGAGTGTGGGTGTTCCAGTGATCATCAGCTCTTCTTGCTGTTTGTTCTTTTCAAATCATTTCTTTTCTCCTTCAGAACTGGGGAAAAAATGGCTGATATTCATTTAGTCCTTCAGTGCATGTCTATTGCGTGCTCACTATGTTTGGGGCACAGTGTTCGGGTTTACCAGAATTGGGACAATATTCAAATGCTCCATCCTTTTGCATGTTGATTTCTGTTTCCAGAAGCTCAAAAAGATGATAAAAAATAAGTCAAAGGAAGCAGAAACTGCTGGTAGCCACAGTTTAAGTCATAAAGTGTGGGAAAGTTGGATTTTGAGTGAGGGTTTTTCATGTGTGCTTGGCACTGTGGGTGATACAGAGCTCTGAACAGCCTAATGCTTTTCCCTTGATAAGAATATAAATTACATATTTTGTTCACATATTTGCCCATATCGTCTCACTGTTTACAGCTTATTCCTTAAAGTTCATTTGTTAATGGTTTTTAATTTAATTTAATTTTATTTTATTGTCAACACTGTTACAGATGTCCCCACTTTCCCCCCATTGCCCACCTCCATCTATCCCCATATAGTTATATTTTTTAAAAGGCCATTGATATTACAATGATAAAAGTTTTATATGCTTATTAGAAAGCATTGTTAAAATGTTTAAAAGTATAACTAAAGGGGAAAAATCACCTTCAATCCCTCCAACCAGAGACAGTCACTACTGAAATGCACCCCCTCCTGGTCATAATATGTGACAACATGTGGTTGATGCCATGGTACATACCTTTAGTTGTACATTTGCTGTTTAGGTTTCCAACCCCCTCCTTTTTTTTCAAGAAAAAGGACTTAAACCATTTTACTATAAATTCTTATTCTAACTTCCTTTCTTACATCCGTCCACTCTAATATTTCGGGCCTTGTATAGGACCGACTGTACGAACATGCACTCGGTTGCCATAGGGGCGTATGAATGGGCTCGCATCTCTTCCTGGCTCTGTTACACTTCACTATTGCTGTGGCATCATGTGCCCAACCTCTTTGCTGTGATTGAGCTGGGCTACTTCCAATTTGCTTATTTTATAAATAGGGCTGCGCAGGATCATCTTTGCCTGGATTGAATTATTTTTCTTGGTGATTGTTCCATGCACCATATTTCTAAAATGAGGTACCAGGTCTATGAACAGAAACAGATTTATAACACTTCTTACCAGTTTCCAGAAAAACTAGACCCAGTTGACAGTGTCCCCCATGATTTCCAAGTGCACTTGTTTACACGAAGCCCTCACCGTGTCTGATGAAAGCCATGGTAATAGTCACATTTGCTGCCTTGATAGGGGGGTCTCAGACTAAGTTAAATACATTTGATTTTACTTTGTAAAACTCTTACCCATTCATACCAAGAGATCCATGCAATGCTTACAATAAAAATGTGGGCATTAAATGAGTAACAAGTTAATTATTACCTAAATAAACAATGTACATAATGCATTGTTAGAAAATAAGTTTCTACATGTGCGATCCAATTAACATAGTGACTTGAAGTTTGGGAAAAGTTCTGAAAACACAAGCATTGCTTCTATTTTTATTTCCCTTCATTTTTCCCTTTCTATTTTCTCCCCATACTGTCAGAAACTTCATACTTCTCAGTGCCATTCACTTATCCTAAATGCTTCCAGACAAGCCTGAACAAGAGATAAGTCTTACTGCATACCTTCAGAACCCATTTCCTTTCCAGTGATGGAGAAGGGTCCTTGAATTTATTGCCCCAGACAGAGAAGTTGCAATACGTTGTTGACGGAAAATGGCTGTGTTTGAATGCCCTGCCTTTCTGCCCACATCCCAACCAAAGGCATCCTGCCCAGAGATCCAGGTGAACCCTGGAGCTACCTGGAGCCTTAGCAATGAGCACGTGCACGGCCATGACACTCGGTCCAAGGAGCTCACAAATATACATTAGTGAATTCGTTCCAACGGAGCCTTTCTCCCATCCAGGGACACCATAGACACCAGGGGTCTTATCCTTGTAAATTTTGTAGAGTAAAGCAACACTCGCCCATATTATCCCTGTGAAAAATCAACTTGTGATTTCTATGGGTTGGTTATAGGTTTGTGAGGATGAATTTGGAAAACAAAAGTCACGGACGGGCTCCCCTAATTCAATTGTACTTGATGGCACGCCATCCATTCGGGAACACCCACCTGAGGCCTGGCCAAGTACAAGGCTACAGATGCTTTAGAAACACTGTGATTGGTTGTCTTAGGACCTGCTCAGAAGACACAGAGAAATGTAGTAGGCAGTCGGCCACCTGCTCTGTATTTCACACGACTAATTTATTTATATCTAAAGAGAGAAAACAGCCCTGTAGGGGACAGGACTCTTGTTCACCCCCTGCCATGCTCTGCGTGGCAAAACCAAGGTCTGGGGAGTCGCCTCTCTTGTTCAGGGAGACGGTCCTCGGAGGTATCGAGTCTGCGTCTGTGGCTGGCCTCGCTCCCAAGCCGGGGTGCCGAGCACTTGCTGCAGATTTGCAGCATCCCCGCAGGGAAACAAGATGGTCAGCAGGCGGGACCCAAGTGTGCTTCTCTCTCAGTGAGCCCCATGGTGCCCCCAAGCGCTAACCACCAGCAATGCTGCTAGTTATGGGGAAGAACAAAGAAGGGGCCCCGAGGATGATGGGAGTGGAGAGGTGAGAGGAAGGCATGGAGGGCCAGGAGGAGGGAGACAGACCTCCCGGATGCCGAGGTGTGAAGCAAGCCCTCCAGGGTCAGCTTTATTCCCTGACCCTCTGGCCACTGGTCCTTTTCCATCCCGAGAGCAGAGTCTATACTTGAAGCCTTTCTACCGACAAGGTGGATGTGTGTGAGCTCACACTGGCTGAAGGAGCCTGCACAAGGGGGAAAGTCTTTGAAGCCTTGTGCTTTGTCCTTGGAACTCAAGCAGATTGTACATCACACTCCATTGTCTATTTGTGTTTATTTCAGTATCAACATTATTTCTTAAACTACCATGTTTTTCCTGATGTATATGTTATTATTTATAAAACTTCCCGATGTATATGTTATTATTATTTATTATTTATGTATATGTTATTATTTATAAAGGCTGATTTCACAACAGCCTTTTGAGAGAGAACTAATTATAAGTTCCATTCCATTTTCAGAAATATTAAAGTATGGGGACAGTGTGTATCTTAGAACTGAGGCAGTTCAGCATACACTGAGTAAAATCACTGCTCTTGGAAGATGTGGCATGTTTCTGGTGGGGCCGGGCCTGCCTTCTGGCACCTGTTCCTATACATGTCACAGTACACGTGAGTGCCTTGGCGTGTGGTGCACGGCCTTAGGTGTGTTGTGGGGCGGGGGGCAGGGGGCGTGTATGCTGCGGCCAGGGCTGGGAAGCGGGAGGAGTTGCTTGTATTCTCCTGGCTCTTCCTGCCTTCTCTGACTTCCAGCAGGGCAGTGTTTTCCCGCCTGGCACTATGGCATCTGGGGCCAGATAATGCTTTGTTGTGGGAGGCGTTTGACAATGTCCCTGTCTCTGTCCAGGAGTAGCATCCTGGGAGTCTCCCGGGCGTGACAACCAAAAATATCTGCAGATGTTATGAACTTGCCCCTGGTCGGGAGCCACTGTGCCAGGGAAAAAGAGATACACCGAAGAAATGGGCCAATGCAGGGCCTTTGCCTTCATGCTTTTCTTTTTCCTGCAAGGGGTCTCTTGTCCCCATGAGCCACCAGTAGGACACCTCTGTCATCTCGTAGTAGCCTGTGTCTTTGGCCCATTATCTGTGAAATTGCCATGCCCACAGGCTTCTAAGGACCTTTCTTACAAGTGAAATTTTTCTCAGTGGTTGATAAGCTTATAGGACTGTAAAGAATAGTAATAATGACAACCCAGATCACCATTCTAACGCATCTGTTGAAGTCTTCCTTCCTCGGTTGACAATGGATATTAATATTGCACTGACTGCTGCAGTCACGTTCTCTATTTATCTAACTAACATCCTTTCGGGTGAAGCTTTGGCTTATAAATGAAATAGGAGTAAGGAGCAGTGAGTAGTGGCCAGTAGAGCAAAAGGAACAAATAACAATAAAGCCTAAAATGTTATTTAACAGGAAGTGGATTAGACAGCAACACGGTCCGGTGGTGGCAGGGAGATGACAAGGCTTCTCCTCCTCTGGAGGGTGAGCTCCCATCCACCCTGTTGTTGGTGATGTTTGCCATGGATGCGTGAAGGGAATTTTCCCTTCCATTTCACCCGTGGTGCGGGTTAGCGTAATCTCGCTCCACTCTCCCAGCCTCGTCCTCAGGGTGAGCGGTGTCCATTGTGACAGGTTAGAAAACCAGGGTGCTCACTCCCTCTGGTTAAGAACAGCACACCCTAAGGCGTTTCACGGTTCCAGCTGGGAGTGACCATAGCAGGGGGAGATAATGTGTGAGTCCTTCGGAGGAGTGAGCTGGAGCCTGGCTGGTTCCTCCGGAGACAGCATCGAAGTGGCTTCTAGAAAGACGGGGTTGGCACCAGGACAGGATAGAAAAGCCTCCTCTCTGTGACCTCGGCCAAGGCAGGAGTGGATAAAGAGCTAACCTGCCCCGCCTGCCAGCCAAAAATAGTCCAGCTGCGTCACGGGCTTTCAGTCACTAAACCTTCCCTCCAGAGAAGGCTGTGGCTTGGACTGGAAAGGGGCCATGGACGGGTTAAGGTAATTCGCTCCCTCCCGCCCCCAGCTGACACGCTGACACTCCCTCTCACATCAGAGGCAGGCCTGAGAGTCGTGGTAGACGGAGGGGTGAGTTCGCAGCCAGGGCACGGAGGGTGAGCGGCGAGGCGAGGGAACCTGTGTCAGTAAAGCTACCTATAGATGAAGCCGCTCTTTGTCTTTGCTCTGAGTAACGTAGACACTTGTCATGGTCAATCAGCTTATTTTGGTAACTTTTGGCTTCTTATTATAAAGGTTAATTCATGGCTGTTGTAGGGAGTTTGACCACAAGGGAAAGAATCTATAAGGAGGCAAAAACCCATCCATCATCCCAGCATCCCAAGCAGCCACTGGAAACCTTCCATGCCTTTTCACTTTGCACCCCGACACAATGGGCAGTTTTGTAAAACTGCAATCCTACGCAGTTTTCCGCCTTGCGTTTTAACTGTACGTGCAGAGTCCTCACAGTGATGTTGTAGCTCATGAGGTCATGAAATATTACTTGAAAGCCAGACTGGTTTTAGCTTATTAAGCTCCTTGGGGCCAGGGCTGAGCGGGTGGGATGGCGGCACACATGCCCGTGTGGGCAGGAAGATGCTCTGGTCTGGAATGTTCCTCAGACAAGCTCCAGGGTCCCAGAAGCAGCTGCTGGGCTGTTCGTGAGAGGGGAGGGGTGTGGGTCAGTGGGGGCGGTGGAGAGGGAGTGGGAATTAGCCCGGCCTCCCTGGCGAAAGCGGTCGACGGTGGGTAGAACGTGGGCTCCTAAGGAAAGTATTCTGTGTTGTATTCTGTCTCTGCCACTAACCAGCTGCCTGACTTGAATTAACCCAGCTATCCCTCTGAAGCTCAGTTTTCCCATCCATAAAGTGGAACTGATGATAATATCTATTTCACTGGGTTATTGGAGGAGAGCTAAGTACTTGATACGTGTTAGCAATCATTAGTTTATGATTCTGATTCATCTCTCAAATGAAGACTGGGTCAGCTGATTCCATTTAAAGAGGATAGTGGGTAGATGGGTTTACTCTGTAAGAAAATCTCTATTTGGAAATAAGAACGTTGGTGGGCTGTAGCATGTTCTTCCAGAGAGAGGATGGGTTCGAGGTTTAGGGGGTCAAAGAATGGAACCTGAAGGCTCCTTCCACTGGTATTTTCCAGGCGGTGAGCTGAGGGTGCCTTCTGTGCTTGGCAGGGGGTCACCCCCACAGGGTCTGCCTCCGGACCAGGCAAATGCTCCATCCCCAGCCAGGCACCTTCCCAATCAGGCTTGATGGGGCAGCTAAGAGTTTTGGAATAAATCACCAAAATGTTTGTTGCGTCAGCCAAGCGCCTCAACTTCAGAAGCTGGGATAAAATCTCATCCCAGTGTGCTTTTGCAGAAAGAGCCCCTGGTGGTGGGGTTCAGGTCTGGTTCCAGTCAGGAGCCAGGACGCAGCGGGAGGCAGTCAGAGAGACCTGGGTTGGGATCCCCGTTTGCAGTTCCTTAGCTCTGGGACCTCGAGCAAGTCTCACAACCTCAGCCCCTCTCTACCTTCTCTCTTAATTCAGGGTAAACGTTTGTGCCTCCTGAGTTTTTGTAAGGGTTAGAAGAGGTAAATAAAGCCTGTGACGCCGCTAGCACTGTGCTGCCGTCAATGTGGGCGCTCAGTAAATGTTGATACCGTCATCTCTCCGCCCTCACTCCCCTTCCTGTAAGATAAAACAAGGTTGAAAAGAGGTTTCTGGTGTCTTGATCTATGATAAGGAACTGGAACAGGAAGAGTTAATGAGTTACAGGCTCATGCAGCCTTTTGCATCCTGGGAGACTGGGAACTGGTCCTCCTGTCATTGATCCTCAGTCAGCGTTTCCTGAAAATCAGTAGTGAGCTTCCAATATTTCCTGGCAGGTCCTGGCAGATAGCCACTGAGTGTACACTATGTGGGGGTGCCCGACTGAGCCCTTTGCCTGGTGAGCCCCTTCGGGGCTTTCATTTCATAAAGGAGAAAAGCTGAGGCTCAGAGACCTTAAGAAATTCAGTTGGTAAGGGGTGGAGCTGGGATTTGTATCCAGGTCTTCCTGTCTCCAGAGCCCCTCTTCATGACCATCCCAGCTATGGGACTTCTGCCCTCTCCTGGAAAAAGTCAGGACAAAGCAGACTAGAATGGCCCTTCAACTGCTAAACTGTGCGCCCCCTGAACCCCAGGACTGCGTGCTGCCCTCTCCACCCCCTCCCGGGCACGCAGCAAGTAGGAAGTCATGGAGGAACGTGCGGGAAATCCAGGCACCCGGGCCAGGCTGCTGTGACATGCAGATGCCCTATGAGGAGTAGCAACTGGAAAACTGTCTCTGATAGGAGAGACCAGGACTTTCTCAGGACTTTCCCAGGTGGAAGTCTGGAGCAGAGGGCCCTGAGCATCTAGAGAGGAAGGATTTTTTTCCCTCGTTACGTCCCCACAAAGGGACAGGAAGGCAGAGCCCCGGTGCTGAGACCTGGAAGACAGCTCTGCGGGCTTCACAAGAACACGCCATCCGTGTTATTGATTTCCAAGCCCCGGGCATCTGCTGGAGGAAGTCTGGGGGGATCTGTGGTTCACAGAAAGAATCCGTGTTGCTAAGGGCACTTGGAAACTTGCCCCTGGCTCCATCGTTTCCCTTCATGTCTTGTTCCTGGTGGCCTGTGGGCTTTTGATTCCCCCTGCATCTTTGGTTTCTTCCTGACTCTCCCCTTCAACGTAGCCTTGGGTTTTCATCTTTCTTTTCAACTGTAGAGTTCACACCTTAGTTCAAGCTTCCTACCTCACTACCTGGGTTCCTGTGATGCTACCCCACCCCGTTCACGTCTCTGCTTTGAACCTCACCCCCAGGTTCACCTCCCACCGTATTCTACCTGTTTCAGAAGCTGGCCTTTCCCAGCCTGTCTCCGAGCTTTGGTCTCTGTTTCCTATGCCTGATGTTTCCTCTCCCCCTCTCAGTCTCCCACAGCCTCCAAACCCAGCGCACATCCTTTCCCCTTGGGACTCAGTTTCAAACTGTCCATCGACCTCTTTGTCGTCACAACTCCAGTAGCCCTGCTGTGTGTCTCCAGCGTCTCCTTGGGCAATGAATCACACACCTCCTCTTATCTCCTCCTAGAATGCTATTTATCTCTTGGACCCCAACTTCTCACCTGTTTGCCCTCCTCTCCGTATATTGAGGCGTTCTTTAAATGTAACGTTTCTCTCTAGTGTACTGTGTCTTTGCTCCCTACGAGGCACCCTGCTGAGGGTTGGGTGACAGCAAAGAGGGATATTGGGTTTGCTCATCAATAACTACGTGAGAGGCGACCCTCAGAAATGAGTGTTCGCTGGCCCAACCCAGTTCAAGACGGTACTTTCACCAACCCCAGGGGAGGCCAAGCCAGGCCTGCTTCTGCTGTTTGCGTTCATGTCGCTCTTCTGTAAAAGCAGATGCCTGCAGAATGCTTCTCTGTTGGCCCTGGCTCACAGCTGCTCCTATTGTGGCTCTGTTCATCAGTGCCAGGATTCACTAGCTATGTTCGCAATTCCTCCTCTGGTAACACTGTCCCCGTTGCCGTCCTTGGGCTGGGCACTGCCCTTGAGCAAGATGACCCAGCCCGGATCCAGGCGGAGCCCAGACCTGTCACAGGGAGCCTGGCTCCAGGGACCATCAGAATGGGAAGCTGGCTTCAGAGAAAGAGGCCCTTCCGGCCTTTTCTGCATTTCTAAACCTCACAGCATCCGGCTTCCCTGTCTTTATTCTTCTTAGGAACCAATGAGTTTGGTCCTTTCTTTAACAAGCGTGTGCTGAGCACAATGATCTGTTTTCCCAGCGCCCACCTAGCAGGGGCTGACACAACAGCAAACATGACAGCCTCCGCTCTCAGTGGGCCCGGATCTAAGAAACAAAGGAAATGCTAATTACTGAACACAAGGATGGCAAATGTGGTCACAAGTGTGGCCACGACACAATTTTGAGTCCATGGCAGATACTGCTCATCTGTCACGGAACTCATTCATTTTGAATCTGGATTCAGCTTCAGAACCCTTCTGAACACACGGCTCCAGGAAGAACCTACTTTCCCAACTGGGGAAAGAACAAACTTTCCCCAAAGTTTTCCTACTTTCCCTACTTTCCAATCCTGCTGGATTGGGTTTTTCCCACGAGATGAAATCAGTGTGTAATCGGGCTGGTCTTTAAATGGTCCAAAGGCCACTGCGTTGGAGGGTGTTCAGAAGAGCCAGCGTGCAGAGCTGCCACGTCTGTCCAGGGCAGATGAGGGGGCTCCTTCAGCAGGGTGTTCCGAAGTGCCAGTGCTGTGGGGCGCCCCTGAGGCTGCCCCTTATGACACCTGCATGCCTCTTCCACTCTCCCGCGGCTCCTTTCTGCCCAAGGTACAGAGGATTCTTCCCCCCGCCTTTCCCCAGAGGTACCTGTTTTTCAAGATTCAACTCTCATCCTTCTTGAGGTCTTTTTTCTTGCCCGTTCTCTCCGTCGAAGTAGTGAGCTCTCAAATCTTTGTCTTCAGACACGTCTTTTCCCAAAGCCTAACTTCCTGTACTTGGCACTGGGGCACCTGTAGGATCCGAATCTGTTTCTCTCTCCAACCGTCCTGCAGGCTCCACTCCTCGCCCACAGAGCCTCCGCTGTGACCACATGCTCTTCAACTGCGGTCCAAGGCGTGTGGGGTCAGTGTGGGGAATCTTGCCCCCGTTCCTCGGCACATCCTCTGCCCCTTCTTTCTGCTTTGTCAGAGCTCAGCAAGCCTCTCAGCCTCAGCTGAACAGTCCCTTCACCTGGAAAGTCATTTCTGACTTCATCATTTCAGAAGAGGGCCAACGTCACAGGCTGAGGTCCTGATGATCTTATTCTTTCAGTCATTCAGCAAACAGTTCCTGCGCACCTCCTATGCATCTGCAGCGAAGACGATAGGAACCTGCCCTCAGGGAGTCTAGAGTCTGGTCGCATTTCTGTTGTTCGTTAATCTGGTTTTTATGTCACATCTCTGCTTGTGATCAAGGGCTGGGTCCCAGTCACTGTGTCCACCCAAGGTCCTGTGTAGCTACTAGATGCTCAGCACATGCTGAGTGGGTTGCTGTAGATGCTGGTGAATATGTGGTCCTTAGGGAAGCTCACCGAAGGTTGAAGGGCTGGAAAAAGAAGGGCCAGCCTGCGGAGGCTAAGAGAGGGAGACGTCTTTGCTCTATGCCAGACCCCGGAGCTGCAGGAGCTGGGAGCCTCCCATAGAAAGCAGTCGAGGTCAAAATGCATGAAGAACATGAGTGCGTTTGAGTTCCAGCTCCTCTGCTGACTGACCGTGAGACCTGAGCAAGTTATTTCATTTTTCTGTGCCTCAGTTTTCTCATCTGCAAAGTGGGCCTTAAAATAACTCCACCTTTACCCAGTGGTTGTGAGGTTTCAGTGAGAAAATGAGTTTGTGAATGTAAAGCATTTAAAACAATGCTTGGCATAAACATTGGCTATTACTTAGACTTCCCTGACAACAGGATTTGCTATGATTTTCACTTTCTTTTATAGAGCTTTCTCTAAAGAAAGTGCATGTTATTTATATAATCTGAAAAACATACTATAAAGCTATTTCTTATTTTTTCTAAGAGACCAGAAAAGAGTCTGGTAGGTAATGGGATCACAGCTAACCCCACCAGCCCCTGCCCCTGGCCCTCCCGATGTGTATTTCTTGGTGCACGTGGTGCGGGAGGAGGGAGTGGGGTGCAAGCTTCAAGACTGTCCCTCCCAGTCCCAGCAGCCTCCCTGGATGGTGTCATGATTGGCACCCAGCGCGTCTCACAGTGCGATCAGGAAATGAAATCATCCTGCCGCCCCTCCAAGGGGCAGATGCAATCATCACACGACACAGTAGCAAGCACGAGGGCTGGGTTTCCTCGGGACTCGGAGGAAGGAGGGAGGGCCAGACGGCAAAAAGCAGGAGCCAAGTCCACACGTTTTATGAAGTGTTTTATGGTGAAGCAGTAATTGGAACCCTGGTAGTTAGCAAGAATTATTGGGCGTGATGGTCTTAACACAGCGAGTCCGGCGGGGACTGGGGTGAGGCGGGAGTGGAATGAGAAACAGGCGCAGCGAGCGTCCTGGAGTGGGTTGCTTGGATCTAGCGCGCTGTTTAAATCAACTTATTTATTGTTTTTAAAATTTCTGTTATTAATTCTTTGGCTTTTGGAGCATTCAGAACATAACTTGGAGACCCAAAGTATTCGTCAGTTACTCTCTCTGGGTCTGAAACAGAGCTCCTTAGCCGAGCGGAGTGGTTCCATTCTCCCACTGCCTCTGGAGACTACAGATGCGCGCCGGTCACTTTCCGCTCACAGCAGGGGTGGAGTCCGATCAGGCGCTCAGGTCTGCTGCAGACCGAGGGCAGTGAGCAGCCCAGGCTGTGCTCCTCACTGCTCCAGGTGAAGCTCTCAGTCCCCCAGACTCAGGGCAGGGCCTCCCATCCTTTTTGAACTTCAGCACCAGCAGATTTTCTCAAGAATGGATGTGGCTTCCCCATTGTCTCTCCTGCGCCCATGGCAGCCAGGACTCGGCCTTTTGGAGCTGCCGTGTCAGAGCAACAACCTTGGGTGGCTGGGGCGGCGTCGAGGTTCTTAACCAAGGGCCCAGGATAAAGGGCTTCATGGGTCCTAAGTTGTAAGGGGAACTTTGCTGCATGTGCATGTTCAGGGAGAGCCCCTTAGTCCCATCAAAGAAGCACTCACACAATTTTGCCAGTGGGCAGAGTAGTGAGGACGTCCTGTTCCCTGTTTCTAGAATTCACCAGATTGCCTCTGCCTCAGGGCCCTTGCACGTGCTGTTCCCACTCTCAGAATACTTTTCCCCTAGATCCCACATGGTCACCCCTACTTACTTCATCACTGACTAAATGTCACTCTCTGGACTACCTTGTATAAAGTAATCCTTTCCAGCCCACTCACCATTGCATCACTTCATTGTTCTTTACAGTAGTTACCACATTCCATGACATTATTTGTTTACAACCACTCTTCAGTGTCGAAGCCTCCACTGTGTCCATTGCTGAATCTGTCGAAGGTCAACAGGGCCAAGCCCAGCTCAGCGAATATCTACTGAATGGATGTGTGCATGAAAAAAATAATAACTGTGATCACATTTGGGTCTCAGATGTAAAAAAATTTTTTTAATAACAGAAACAAGGGTCTGAGTTCTCCATGGAGCCACTTCTCGGGTGTGAACCTTGGGTCCCAGATGTTTCGCCTGCTGTGAAATAGGCACCTGGGCACTGCAATAGGTGTTTAGGCAGAAGTCTTCTAGGAATCTCACAATGTTGGTGCATCTATCACTAAGGTCATCTTTCGAACACACCAGATCCGTGAGTGTGTGTGTGTGTGTGCGTAAAGATGGAGGCTTCGGGTCCTGGTGCACAGATATTATTATTATTATTATTCATTGTTATTGTTTTGCTGCACAGATGATGGGCTGTCCTCATTTGAAGATGCCGTCCTGACATTGCAGGACACACCGATGTGGGGTTTTGTGCCTTGTTTGAGCCTGCGCAATGTGTCAGAGAGGGGTGGTGGTGGACACCCTACTTGTGCCCTGTGATTATGATCACATCTGGAGGAGATGTCCCAGGGTTAAACTGCACTGGCCAGGGCCAGTGTGGGCTGCTGTTTCCGATACACGGACGCCCTTGTGAGTGGGCACGGCTGCCTCTGTTTCTGGTCAAGGGGAAGTGGAATGAGACTGGGGAACAGATTCCACATTTCACCCAATTTTAAAGGAGAGAATAAAAGGCAACACACTCTCCCAGGAGATATATTCCCTCGGAGAGAAATAAGCCCTGATCCCTTCTGTACAGGCCGTTTGCTTCATTTCCTGAGTGTGAACCTCAGAATCACTTCAGACAGATTTTATGTTTTGTCCGTCTTCGTGATGGGTGAGCTTGAAAGTCACTTCAGCGCACAGAGCTGAGGACCTCCCCGATAACTTTTTAAACAAACAACAGCTTCTTTTAAAAATTAATATTTTCCTAAATTAAAAATATATACTGTTCTCTTCTAAACTTTCAGAGAGCTGACTCACCATGCCTCAAACTATGATTTAATTATACAGCATGACATTTGAATACAGCATTGTTTTAAAAGTCAAAATCTACAAAAAAGATAACAAAAATATGAGGTGGGGCAAAAGTAGGTGTACAGTTGTGAGTACACCTACTCACAACTGTGGGTGTACTCACAACTGTACACCTACTTTTGCCCCACCCTATATTTTAAAAGCCCCCTTTCCTACTGTGCCAAAACCTTCTTTCATTCACCAAGTTAATCCCTGCAAACAGTTTTTTGCTTCTTCTTCCAGAATTTCTCTCCACGCCTAATAAATGTACAGGCACATATGGAATTTTTATATATCTATATCTTGGTCATTATTCCATGTCAGTCAGTGTAGTGATGCGTCATGCTTTTTAACAGGTGCCTTAGTCTTTCATCGCATCAAAATGCAGCAGATACTCAACCAGCCCCCATTGATGAAATTGTGGTCACTCCTCAGGTTTTACTTTTACAAACGTCCCGCAAAGAATACACATCTGTGCACACACACGTTTCTTCAGGACAAGATATTAAGAAAAATGTGTGAGGGGTCAAACCATATTGCATACATCTGATTTTGATAGAAACTGACGAAATCAACCCTCCCTCCACCCCTGCCTTACAATTTAGGCTTCCATGTTAATTTTCCCGTGTCCTTGCCAACCGTAGATGTTATAACTGAAAAGAAAAGTTTTGTCAATCCGATGTGCCAGAAGTGTTTTAATTTACTTTTCCCTGATTTCCAAGGCGATTGGGAACCTTTTTGTGTATGGCTTGTGACGGTTCATATGTCGGTCTCTCTTTGACATGGTTGCATTTTCATTGCCAGGACTATTTCCGAACCGTCTCTCCTCCAGGGCTGATCGGCAGCTGGTGGTTAAAATACCGAGATATTTTCATACTTGTTGGTAACGTGCCCCCGCTCTAAGTGTCAGTTCCCTTGCTCCGCCCCCTGCCTCTCTGGCCCCTCCCCCCCCCTCCCTGGGAGGCAGCACTTACGAGGTTCATTGCAGCCTTGCAGGGGACCTGCAAGACCTGGTCTCTTACAGTCCCAGCCTCTATGCAGATTGTTTGGCAGCCTGATGTACCATTAAAAAAATACTTGGCAATCTCCTCCCCGACTCTCAACCAAATGTACTCAACTTGTGCTTTATGATGCTTAGCAGTTTCTGGCCTCTGAGAGATTCTCACTAACTTACTGCTGGCTTGCTTCTTGAACTGGTCCTCGCTTTGTGTGCTGATTTCCGGGGATTATGCTTACATAATTTCCTCTGACCTTAGCCTGCACAGCGTAATCTGAGAGGGCATGATGGGGAATAAGATGGCCCTTATGTAACTTGTTATGTAAGCGTGCAGAGATCAGAGTCTCACTGGAGTGTCTGCGGAGTTTTCGAAGTCTTAAAGTTCATTCGGACAGAGGTTTATGTTGTCATTCACTCAACTGAATTCTTTACAAAGCATTCCTTATTTCCAAAATAGCCAAAGGCAAAGAGGAACTAAGAAAAGGACAGGGCGGCTATTATGTGGCAGGTACATGGCAGAAATGATTGCATCCAGTATAATCTTCTCTACAATCCCCTCTCCTTGGGCAGAAAAGGAAACTGAGGCTTTCAGGATGAAAGTGAGGTGCCGAGGATCATAGAACAAGAGAGGGGTAGCACTGGGCTCTACAGGAGACCCATGTTCTTCCCATGGGACGTGTGTGTGTCTGGGTCATGGCACGTGGACTGAGGCAGAATCATATCCCATTCTTTTGAAGTCTTCAACTTTGTTCACTGACTGATCTAATGTCAATAGGGAGCTCAGACCTTTCTGAGGACTTTCAGTGCCTTGGTGGCCAGGCCGAGACCAGCCAGGGAAACAAATCTCTGTCCTGGACCTGGCCATGCCCAGATGGACTGGGGGCTTTGTGGCTGAGACTTTGGACTCTAATGCCACCCTCTTTCCTTTACCTTTGAGCTGGGGCAGACCCCAAAATAGCAGGTCCCATGCAACTTGTTTACCTGGCACGAGCTTCTTCTCTGCTCGGAGAAGTGACACGTGAGTAGAGCTCACGCGAGGGTAAGTTGTGCAATGGCCCGTGGAACAAAGTCTCAGAGGGAGACGCTGAACCAGGGAGCCCGAGGAAATGGGGTTCTGGTCATAAGGAGTAGAAAACCAAGAGGGGTTGTCATGGAATATTTTGGTAATTCCCTCTTATAGTTAATTCTTACATTGAAACCGTAATAAACACGTGGCAGACCACGCAAGCTGTGCTTGAGAGTGTACGATGATCAGTGAGTCTCCCTCCCACCTGAGGTGCCCCTTTATTCATTCTCCTGTGAACCTTCCAGAAATATTATCCGTAATCTTTGTAGGTACAAATATGTGTGTGTTTTTATATATCTATCAATCTATGTATCTATCTACCTAATCATCCACCCATCCATCCATCCATCCATCCATCCATCCATCTATCCATTCATCCATCCACCTATCCCTTCTTCCTTTCTTTTCAACTTATGCTCATTGTAGGCCTGGGTGTTAGCCTCTGCTACTCATTAGCTATGTGACATCGGGCAGGTGAGTCTCAGTACGGAAAATAACTATGTCTGTTTCAAAGGATTGTTTTGCTGCTGTTGCAAGTGACAGAAAACTAGCTTGATTTGACTGAGACTAACAAGTGAATGTATTGGCTTATTAGCTGAAGAGTCTAGAAGTAGTTGGAGCCAGAGGCTAACATCTTATCATCAGAACTCTTTCTTTCTCCATCTCTCTTTGCCTTCAAATACAGGCAGGTCATTTTCCTGCAGGCTCTTGGCAGCTCTGGACTTGCATCCTAGTAGCTCAGAAACCTCAGCAAAAAGTGACTCTCCTTGTCATTATTTCTGGGAAAATTCTGAGGTCTGAATCTCACTCTCCCACCCCTGAATATTTGTGACCAAATCAAAAAGCACTGATTTGCCAGGCCTGCCATGGGCAAGTGGGTCAGCTGTAGCAAACCACAGGGAGGAGAGGGGAGGTGCCTGGGGGGAAGCCCGGAGGCTCCAACCAAAAGAGTGGTAAAATGACACTCGGTAGGCAAGAGCAGCGGGTGTGCAGAGAAGAGGTCTGCAAGGTGGGCTTTTTCTTTTTTTGGTAAGGCGCCATTAAACAATTTTAGTGTTTCTGCTACAACTACTCTACTCTGCCCTTGTAGTACAAAAGCAACCGTAGACAATAGGTAAATGATGGACTTGGCTGTGTTCTAATAAACTTTTATTTGCAAAAACAGGCAGTGGGCTGGATTTGGCCCACAGCTGTAGTTTGCCGACCTCTGGTCTAAGAGGCAGGAAGCACAGGCAGAGCGTAGGATGCTCCTCACGCACCTGTTCCAGAGACCTCAACGAACGGCCTCTGGTACGTTCAAAGTATTGAATAAGTGCTGGCTATTATTATTATTATCTATGTTGCAAGTAAGGATGATTAACAATGATAACATTGATGATCATTATAATAACACTACCAGGATAAACAAGCTATAATGAATTATGAGTAACAGTCAGCAATGTATTCCCAGGTGTTTCTACACAGTTAGTGGAGCGCCCACTCCACATACCCGTAGAGTTAGAAGGAACTGCAGAGAAAACCAATGCCAACGCCTCATTATACAGATAAATCTTGGCCACATAAATGGAGTCAGACAATAAAGAGGCATTGATTTTTTTTTTAATTTTCACCAGAGGACTTCTTTTTTCATTGCTTTAGAGAGGGAGAAGAAGGATAGGAAGAAAGAGAAACATCGATGTTGGAGAGAAATATCTATAGGCTGTTTCCCATATGCACCCCAACAGGGGATCAAACCTGCAACCCAGGCATGGGCCCTGACCAGGAATTGAACCTGTGACCTTTCAGTTACAGGACAATGCTCCAACCAGCTGAGGCACACTGGCCAGGACAGGTTTTTTTTCACACAAGATAAACTGTGTGATGACCTAGTATTGGTGAGATTCTTGGCACATCCTTGCACCAGTGGAAAGACCTGATTCTGGACCACCCTGTGTTTTATGACTCGAGAACTCCCGGCTTCTGGGATGATGCACACATCTGTTTTACGTGAGGGTTACCAAACACCTCTGGCTACATTTGAGAACAATGAATAAAACGAATAGTTACTCGTTGCCTTACTTATTGCCCTCTTTGTCCCTGTTGCTATTGGCTTAGCAAGCCAGCAGCCATCTAAGCTAGTTTGCAGCTTGGCTGCATGCTGGAGAAAGGGTGCCCTCAAATCCCCCATCATCGTGGCCACAGAGAAGCCCGGAGCACTTTCATCTACCCTCAGTGGGTCAGCGCCACGGGCCAAATTCTTCACCACTGGCAAAACCCTCCTGGGTTTTGGTTAGCCAATAGCCCTGCAATGATCCAGGAGGTAAATATTTGAAACCACAGCTCTTGAGCTTTTATTGATTTCCCCCCAAATTATTTTATTACAAAGGCTCAATAAAAAATATGTCATGAATCAAAAAACAAGCCATAGCATCCTCTGGCCGCAAGCACAACAGAGAACTCAGTAAACAGAAGGGAACATTTGGGATTTAGTTTACCGTTCCTCTAAGCCAAGAATCAGCTAACTTTTCTTTTGTTTTTTGTAGGGTCAGATAGTAAGTATTTCAGGCTTTGTGGCCAACTGGTGGGCCATGACTTATGTGCTGACTCCTGCTCGAAGCTCTCATTAGTCAGAAAGAGCAGACCAAAGGATGGAGTATTTGAACCGGCTGCTCAGTTACTAGACGTGGCCTTTGACACCTGGGCTTCAGAGTTGGGCATGCGGCCTTGGCTCTGTGGTTCTGCTGCTTCCTGGGGGCTTTCAGGTTTGTTAGTCCCTTCGGTTTCCTTGTCTACAAAGTGGGGATGGCAACAGTCCCCCTTATACACACTGCAGAGCTGCTATGCTCTCTGAATGATAGCAGCATAATCAGTAGTTATTGATAATCAAGCCCAATGGATAAAAGAAACTGTTCGATAGTGTACAGTTAAGCAACTGACCTATCTTGCCACTGTCAAAGGGAACTAGGTGGGGAGTGCCAAGAAAAGCCATCTCTTAAAAATTTGTATCAGTGATTGAGAATGCCTGGTAAGGAACCGTTAACGCCAACTTCTCAGCAAGGGAAACTCTGCAGAATCTAGTGTAGTTCTTATTTTCTTACAAAAATGCTATATAATTGACATATAGCATCATGTTAACTTTAGGTGTGCAACACAAGGATTTGATGTTTGTATACTTTACAAGATGATCAGCCTAATGAGTCTAGTCAACACCCACCCCCTTGCATAGTTACAGATTTTTTTTTCTTGTGATGGGAACTTTTAAGGTCTTAGCAGCCTTCAAATATGCAATACAGTATTGTTAACTACAGTCACCACGCCATACATTGACACAGGTCACCATGACTTATTTACAACCCCCTTCGCCCATGTCCCCTGCCCTCCGCCTCCTGCCTCTGCTAGAAGCCATCAGCCTGTTCTGTTCTCCTTAATTATTTATTTTTAGATTCCCCATATAAGTGAGGTCTTATAGTATTTGTTTTCTGTGTGATTTATTTTACTTACCATAATGCCCTCAAAGTTCATCCATCTTGTTGCAAATAGCAGGATTTGTTTTATCTGGCTCAATACTATTCCACTGTATATGTGCGTGGAATATATCACATTTTCTTTATCCATCCATCCTTCCGTGGAAACTCAGGTTGTTTCTGTTTCTTGGCTGTAAGGTGGGGGTGCACGTATCTCATCAAGGTAGTGGTTTTATTTTCCTCGGATAAGTACACAGAAATGGAATTGCTGGACCATATGGTAGTTTTATGTTTTACTTTTTGAGGGATGCCATGCTGTTTTCCGCAGTGGCTGCACCAATTCACACCCCGCCCCCAACAGTGCATAAGGACTCCCTTTCCCTCTGCAACCTCCCGCTCGTCATTAGTCATCTTTTTGATAACAGCTATTCCAACAGGTGTGGGTGATTCCTCATTGTGGTCTTGATTTCCATTTCAAATTTTTGTGTACCTGTTGGATAGCTGTGTGTTTTGTTTGGGAAAAACATCTATTCAGATTTTTGGGTTTTTTAATTTTAATTTTAATTTTTTTGCTAGTGAGTTCTTTATGTATTTTGGATATTAACCCCTCATCAGACATGATTTGTAAATATTGTTCTCCTTTTCAGTAAGTTGCCTTTTCCTTCTTTTGATGGTTTTATTTTCTATGTGGAAGCTTTTTATTCTGATGTAATCCCACTTTATTTTTGTTTTTGTTGCCTTTGCTTTTGGGGTCAGATTTTTAAAACCATCACCAACACTTGTATCAAGGAGCTGACTGCCTGTTTCCTTCCAGGAGTTTTATAGTATCAGGTCTTATGTTCCAGTCCTTAATACGTTTTGAGTTAATGTTTGCTGTTGGTGAAAGGTAGTGGCCCGATTTCATTCTTTTGCGTGTGGCTGTCCAGTTTTCCCAGCACCATTTGCTGAAGAGAGTCTCCTTTTCTCATTGTGTATTCTTGCCTCCTTTGCCATAGATTAATTGACCTTATCGATGTGGCTTTATTTCTGGGTTCTCTATTCTGTTCCATTGATCTTTGTATCTGTTTTTATGCAAATGCCACACTGTTTTGATTACTATAGCTTTGTAATATAGTTTGACCAAGTAACCTTTTTTTCATCATTATCTTCTACGGGAAATAATATGAGCCCAGATCATATTTGCTTTGCATCATTGCTAAGACCCTAATGCTAAATCATGACAGGCCATCTTCCTTTCTCCAAAAAAAGAGGCCTCACATTCTTCAATGAAAAAATCTCAAATGGAAAAATTATTCTCTGAACATTTTCTTCAGCCATAGAGCTAAGCCAAATGATCTGTCTCAGGCCGAGGTTATCAGTGTGGGCTGAGATCAACAGGTGAGGAGTGACTGTGGGCCACAGGAGCTCTGGGGCCTCAGCTAATGAGTTTCCTCTGACTTCACCCTGCTGCCCTTGATTTTGCAACTCCTGTTGCTATAGCTGAAGTTGGAAAGAATTTGGCTAAAAGCCACCTATATGCTCAACCTCCTGGGGGAATCCAGCTTTTAATAACGAAGTTTTATAAATATTTCTGAAGAATTATGAGCTAGGAGGTTGAGGTTGGCCATGTCTATGATGCAGTAACTGAAGGAACATCTAAGGTTTATATATTCTCACATTGAATTTCCAGGCTCTTGCAGCCACTGTATTGTGGTAAGAAATAATTGGGCTTTTGATAGAGACAGACGGGGTGTGATTCTCACCTCTGCCCTTTCCTAGCTATTTTACAACAGACAAATTACTTAACCGTGTTTCTTCATCTGTAAAATGACTAATAATCACTCCTCACATTGTATAAAATGTGTGTTAAGAGATGCTGCAAAAAACTGCTGACCAGCCTGACTGTACAGGCTGGGGTCCAAATGACCGCCTCTGCACTCCCCCGTCCCCCACTGTAGGTTTGTGAAAAAGAAAAGGCTGAAGTCATTCTCCACATTCAGCGCTTGCTGAGTCATTACTCTAGGGAGTTCTAACCCTGGGGTTATTGATAACAAGGAGACGTGCTGAGAAGACCGTGAAAACCCTGCTCCACCCTCTGTCATCAGCTAGTGAGTCACTGGCTGTTCCTCAAGCACTGCCTCTACCTGCTGTCAAGGAAGGCGAGCTCCGGAGCACTCGCTTTTCTGTTTCCACACTTGTCCCCGGGGAAACTTTGGTCAAAGTTGTGAATTATGTGACATCTTCAGTAGCAATGTGATTCACTCTGTTAAACCTTACTAGACCTACTTTGTCGCCTGGCAAATAGATACTATTCTTGTTCGGGGGTTTCATTTAGGCACACAAGGAAAGCCCCATCTATACAATGTTGCCACTCAGCGGGAGGGGGCTGCGAACTCAAAGGAGCCAGGCAGGTGTGTAAACAAAACCAGATGGTAGTTTACTCTCCTTGTAATACTTCTTTCAGGGAAACAGCAGTGCAAGCATGATGACCAAGGACAGTTGACCCTTGGCCTCTGTGTCAATGAGCAATAGGGATTGGAGGGGACTGTGGCAGACTGGAAGAACACTATCTGTCTGAAGGGCAATCACTTCTCAGTTTCAGCTGATTGTTGCCACTAAAGGAATCAAGATTTGAAGACGGCTAGATTTTCCAGTACTTTAAGAGGTTGGAGAAATGTGGATTGTAATGTAAAGTCTGTTAGTTTTAAAATGGTAGAGAATTCAGTTTTTAAAAACTCTCTGTGTTACCTCTTGAGTTTATAAGCACCTACATAGACGGAGAGGGTGAACTGTTGGGGGAAAATGGTCACTAGACTAACACCTCAAAAACCGTGTATGACATTTCTTGCAACACTCCCCCAGAGGAAAAGCCAGCCTATTTCACTCAAGTTTTATCCTGTTCCTTAGACAGGAAAGTGGAAAAACACTTTTAGCAGTTCTCAATAACACAGTTGGAACAAAGAACCTCAATGCTTCATTAAGGAAACTTTACATGATTGACAATTCACTGGAATTGTTTTACTGTAAACTACAAGAGGTTTTAGAATTAATTCCCAACTTTTTATCATTAACATTGTTAAAGCTATTGGTTGTTGAACTTTGCAATAAAGGACTCTGCCTACAGGGGGCGAATGGATTCCATGCCTAATCTGTTATTTCTGGTGTAACCCTGAAGGAAAAGGGAACTTTTTCTGGGTGGCGAGGAGCAGACTTCAGTGGGAGTCCCGGAGAAGCTGTGTAGGGATGGGGAAGACACCCGCTCCAAGGAGCATGCTTGAGGGGCAACGGCTGGGCAGCTGTTGGATGATCCACCAGGCCTGTGTTTTGCTCCAGGGGCTGAGGAAGTCGAGAGTAAGAAACTGTAGGGAATGCAAGGCGGAGGAACAAAGATGTTTACAGTGACATCTCATCCCGTGTTTGCTGGGTGGTGTGTGATGTCAGACCTCTTTCTCTTTGCCCGATTCCATGCAATGATGAGTTCTCCGTCATGGACTGTGGAGTTGGATCTGTTCTCAAGTAAGAGGTGGTGGGCCGAGTGGAACTGAATGTGGGACCAGGGTAGACAGGGAGGGGGTGAGCAGAGGAAGGAGACAAAACACCCTGGTAAAAAAGCCTGTATTGACTCAAAACCCTAAGGATGCCCCTGGAGTCCAGGGGATGCCTTTCAAGTTACACTGCAGATTTTTATCTAACCCTTATGACTGCATTTTGTCCTAGCATTTAATTTGCTCTACTAGTTTTTACTGAACACCTATTAGGTGCCTGGCATGGTGCCTGCCATTATATAGCAGATTCAAGTAAAGACAGGACGTGATCTTTGTTTTGATGTCATGATTTAAGAGCCACCCAGACAACTCCCTGACACGGGAAGAAACCGTGATGAAAGATTTTACAAGGTGAGCAAGATTGAACCTTTCTTCCCAAGCCCTTGGGATGAAGGGCTTTCGCTTCAGTGGCTGTGGAGTAAAGTGGTGTTGACGGTCCCGTGGCCGGCATTAGCGGACCACTTCCACGAGTGTGATGGACAGGTGGGGCTGGAATGACTTCAAGAAGCGCATAAAATCAAGTTGTGACTGCGTGTGGTAATTAGGAGCCCTGGTTTTTTTTGGCGAGGTCCTCAGACGTTAGTTTCAGCTTCTGGTCGGCTTCCAGGGTGAGGAGTTGGTACATCCTTTCCTCCTGCTTTGTTAGGCTCCTCTCCATACCCACATCCAGAGGAGGAACCTTTCATCCAGCGCCTGAGCTGGGCAGGCTCCCGCCACTGGCTGCCTAAGGCGCTTCCCAGGCCCTGTAGACTTGGGTCCCCCTAGTGCCTGCAAATCACGTCTCTCGAAAAAGTCTTATGGAGCAAGTGCTGGGTCCAGGGGCAGACATGGGCCCTTCCCTCCCAGTCTGAAGTCTAGCAGGGAAGACACCCAGACATGAAGAAAACAGCATGAATGCGATGAAATGTGAGGTGCAGCATCCAGAGGCATGGAAGGAGGTTGGAGGCCCAAGAAAGGATTTTTTCAAAAAGCCACATCAAAGAGTCAATTAAGATTTCAGATTCTAATAAGTAATACAGTCCTTAATGCCATGAGCTGCAAATGGCTATTAAAAAGCGGGGAAGTGGGTAATGCAAGAGGATGTAGTCCACTGTGGATCTAGGCTTGCCCGAAGGGAAGCGCTTTTGCATAGTCAAAGCTGCCCAAGGGCACGATGGTGAGTTGGGTGAAGTCGCAAGCTCCGCCTCACTGCACTGTTCAGGCACTGCCTAGACATGCGCATGCGTACTGACCGCCGAAGGGGCGGGCTCTAGGTGCTTTTACAAAAGTCCGGAGGAACAAGCCCCACCCAGACGTACTGAATTGAGATCTACAGGGATGGGCCTTGGAGATGTATATTTTTTAAAATAGACTTTATTTTTTTAGAGGAACTTTAGGTTCACAGGAAAACTGAGAGCTCCACGTACACCCTGCCCCCACTCATGTACAACCTCCCCCGCTATCAACATCCCCCACCGGAGCGGCACATTTGCTGCAATGGAGGAACCTACACTGACACATCACTTGCACTCAGAGCCCATTGTGTACATCAGGGTCCACTCTTGGTGTTACACTTTCTACAGGTTTGGGCAAGTGTATAACGACATGTATCCAACACTGTAGTATCATTCCGAGTACTTTTACTCCCTGAAACTCCTCTGTACTTTGTCTATGCATCTCGCTCTCACTTCTGATTTCTTTTTCTACTGTCTCCACAGTTTTGCCTTTTCCAGAATGTCATGTAGTTAGAAGCACACAGTATATGTAGCCTTTTCAAATTGGCTTCTTTCACATAGTAATAGGCATTTAAGTTTCCTCCATGTCCTTCCCTGGCTTGATAGCTCATTTCTTTTCAGTGCTGAGTGATATTCCATTGTGTGGGTGTACCACAGTTTATCTGTCCATTCACCTACCCAGGGCATCTTGGTCACTTCCAAGTTTTGGGTACTGTGAGTAGAGCTGCTATGAACATTTGCGTGTAGGTTTTGTGTGGACGTAAGTTTTGAAGACCTGTAATTATAACAAGTGATCCCGAGACAGATTTGGGCTCTCTGGTCCAGGCAGTCATTCGTCCGTGGTTGAGGGGGGACTGCAAGCCTCTCGAGGCCTGAGGTCCTGGGATTCTTGACGACGGCGTGTAGCTCTTGCACCAGGCTCTGGACTTTTCTCCCCCAAAGCAAAATCACTCTTTCGGCCAGAGGTTCCGGTCAATGCTTGCTGCTAGCACAAAGTTACAGAATATCAGAGAGCAACTGTTTTGGAGCTGGGCAGAGAGAGTGGGCTGACCTGTTCTTCCAAGTTCTTCCTGGGTTCAAATCCAGACTCTACCACCTACAAACTGTGATATTGGGCAAATAGTTTAACAATTTAATGCTTCAGGTTCCCCTTTGGTAAAAGTTGCTAATAATAGTATTTCCCTCCTGAGGTTATTGTGAGAGTTAAATGAGTTCATGCATCTAAAACACTTAGAAAAGTGTCTTGGGTGGTGTAAGCTCTGGATAAATGTTAGCTGCTCTCATTGTTTTCATCATAATTTTTATCCTTGTCCTTACCAGTCACCAGACATTTGAGCCCCTCCGAGGTGAGGAGCCCTTCCAGGTGAAGACCTGGGGTTAGAGCGAATCCGTGTGGCTGTTGCACACCGGCTTGTGCGGGCTGAGTCCGCGGGAACAGGATGGGACCTGCGCCCTCTGGCTGTCTGCGGACTCCACTCTCCAAGTAGACTCCACTCTCCAAGACGGTGCCTCTGAGGCCAGGGAGGCAGGAGCGCGGATTGTCTGAGGCAGGCAACAGGTGATGGCTTCCCAGAGCTCTCTTCGCCTTCCCCCTCGCCTGGAAGCCCACTCTTCTCTCTCTTTTCCTTCCCCAGAAGCTAGGACTGCCTATCTCAAAAGTCACTAGGGACGTGGTGGAGGTAGACATTTTCTTGTGTCTGTCGCTGTGCAAACACCCCTAAAAAGGATGTACCCTGAGAACCCTGGGCTCAAAGGCAGGGGACGGACAGGTTTAACTCTGGCTGTGGACCCCCCTGGTTGGAATCCAGGCTTCGTGAGCTCAGGCGAGTTTCAGACTCTCCCGGAGCCTCGGCCTCTTCATTTCTGAGATGGACCTGTTTGGTCACAGGGACAAAATGAGTTAATGGGTGTGAAAATATTCTGTGAACACCACAATGTGAAGTTATTATTAACTTACTTGTTAATAAGTTAAACTGATGGAATGATGGTTATTGTTTATCACTTAAACAATAGGAGAAGAGCCTGCAGGGACTCTTCTTGTGGGAGATGAACAAGGAAACGGGGGAGAATAGTTTGCAGTTGGAGGCGCGGGGGACGAGAAGGCAGACGAAGACGACAGACTTCTGCGCTGGCCAGAGGGATCGCTGTCTTGTAGCCTGGGCAGCCCCAAAGCCTCATTTCCTCGGAAGGAAACTCTTACACGAGCCTGAAGTATAAGTGGTTTTTTGGACAAAATTAGCACCTATGCTTTTGCTGGCAAATCATTAATATGGGAATCAGCCCCTGGAAGGCCAAAGCTAAATAAATTATATATACTTACTTCTAACACCGCACTTAGTTTGCTGGTTTATTTCAAATGCTTTCTTCAAGCCTAACGTGCATAGAGAAAACCACACGACTTTTAAGTGACTGGCTTGGTTGGTTTTCACAAATTGTACACATGTGAAACTTGCACCCAGATTAAAAGCAAAAAGAAAATTGCTAGCTTTCAAGAAACCCTGTTGAGGTCAGAGAGCTTTAAACCAGTTGACTTTGGAACTGACTGGGCAGTAGCACGGAGTTGGCAAAGTTTGTTTCCCGTGTCCTGACTTCCCCTCCTTTTTTTGGCTTTTGGATGCGGTTCTGACCAGGACCCACGACAGGGGGTTCCCCAAGCAGGTCCTGTTCCTAGGGAGAGATCAGAGAGGCTCTTTAACACTGAGGTCAGTCAGTGGGCTGCTTTTCCATGGGTTTCTGGCTTCGATCTGGGGCCCCGGCTGGGATGCAGAGAAACAGGTCTCTCAGGATATTGCAGGCCCCTTGGAGCCAGGAGTGAGGGGCTTCAGAAGTCCTGAAATATCACCCCTCAAAAGCATAGTGTGGCCTTGTGGATGCCAGCCCTGGGAAATCCCACCATTTGTGTGGTCACGATGCTGACTTGTCTTGTTGCTTGGAACAGACACGGGTACAAGGCTGGCTGCTTCGTCTAAAGGAGAGAAGAGACACACAGTCAGTCTGTCCTTCTCAGGATGGGAAAAGCACTTGTAAGGTGTGACCAGAGTGCCCAGAAAGTCCCAGCTGTTGCACACCTTGCCCAGCTGCTGCAGGTGCCTAAAGGCACTGCAGCTAATTAATGCACTTAGTCCACCTCCCAGCCACTCCCCTGTCCCGGAGACTGATGGGGAAGGCCCATTTGGGGAAGCTTCAGGGGCCAGAGAAAGACCCTCCCAGACCTGAGGTCACATCCAGAGCTCTGTTCATCAAGAGAGCATCTCAAAATCATAATTCCATCGAGTCCCGGGCAGACAGTGAGTGTTCATGCTCTTTGGTAGAAAGATCACATTTTGGAGGGTCCAGATTTAGAGAGGTCAGTCTTGGCAATTGGGTGTTTCCCCTGAAGGCTGCTTTTGCAGAGCCAAGATTGGTTCATGGCGGCGTTTTCTCCTGTGTGCTGGGGCCACCATGACCTGGGTGGGGCTGGGTCATAGCCACGAGGAAGGAACAGTCAGTTCTGTGCGGTGCCGACCTGCGCCTTCCTGCCACCCACTGGTTTTACTAATGCGGCTGTTTGTGCCTTTGCCCTCATTTCTTGCTCCTTTTCAGATTTGCTAGTCTTTCAGAACACTACCCACTAAAACCAAGTGTCACATAGAACCTGTGACTATAACATGCTTTTTAAAAAGTCTATTTCGTACTTACTCATTTAGCCATTCAACATACAATAGTTGAGCATCTATCTTATGCAAGAAACCATGCTGGATGTGGGGGAGAGAGATTCAAGTAAGTCAAGCCCTTGCCCTCAAACAGTGACTATTCTAGTGGGGAGAAAAGACAAGCACAAAAATACCTTGAGGGAGGTAAACACAGGTATGCACAGGTAAGCTACAGGAGGAACATAAAAAAAAAAAAAAAAGCAAACTTGGGACTTCATGAAGACTTCCCAAGGGAATTTGTGTTTGAATTGGGCTTTGAAGAAGAAATAGAAATTAGTCTCAGAACTGGGTTGGAGGAGACAGCGGGGAGGATGGTTTAGCTGGAGGACACCGTTCGCCTCAAGGCAAACTTGGACGGGAGCCAGGCTCCCTGCGGCTCGAATGCAGGGTGCGTGCCAAATGCATCTCCCTTAGTTCATTGTAGTTGCGTGAGGTTTTCAAGCACATGTTCCTGTTCCATGAACCAGAGGCGGGTAGAAATGACTTCAGAATCAACACGCCTACGGAGACTGGGCTGGCCAGTGTGCCTCTTTGGCTGTGGCATAATCTGTATTTTTAGAAGAGATCCCCAGTTTGGGGATGATCAAACACCCCACCCCAGTCTTGCACCCAGGCCTGAAGTTTCACTTTTCCTTGGTGCCTCCTTACTTCTGCTTTGGTGGTGAGCCTTTCGGGAAACGGGCAAATCCGTTGGGTCAAGGCCAGCTCGGGCCTCTACCCTGGGGAGGATTTTACAAAACTTTGGAGGTGTTATCCTTCAGGCTGTGCTCCTGATGTTCTGTGAGAGGTTCTCCAGTCATTCCACAGCGTGGGAGCTTACAGCATCGGGGCCTTCCAGGTCCCCAGCCGCTTGGACTCTTCTGGGACTTTCTTTTAGTAAAAAAGCACAGATATCCTTGGTTGCCAAAGCGGTTTTCAAAAACTCAGCTGTAAATAAACTATCTTAATGGTGTCTTGCACTATTTTAGCCATTGAAGACGAGGGAAAGGAAACTAAAAGTGAGCGTCAGTTATGTTACTGCCGGTGCTTTCGTAAGTGTGATTTAAGCTTTGTAGTGACCTGGGGAGTTGGGTGTTATTGTCCGAGACAGCAAACAAGCACCTCGTCCCGGCCACGGCTGGAACACACAAGGATTTTAACCGAGAATCCAGCGGCCATGCAACCATAGAATTGTCGTCCACGAAGCTGTCTTCCGACGCTGCTTATCGGTGCTGGTGTTCCCATTCCGGTTCCTGGGCAAAACGAATGCTGTCTTTACCGATCCTTTCACAGTTCTATCTCCTGCTGCCTCCCCCTCCCCCTTATGTGAGGACGCCCAAAGGCCCCCGCTGCGTCCATATTTGCCATTTAACTTATTAGCCAGTTTGGGTCCCTTGACTTAGAAAACGACACGGAGAAAAGACCTCTTTCCCTCAAATTTACACCTTGAGTGTTTCTGGAAGAGCTGCCTGTCCAGTTCCAAGCAGCTGGCTGAGAATGCAGTGGGTGGCCTTTTGATGGCTTCGTGGTGAATTCGGCAGTTGGTTGGTCCCAGTGCCCTTTCACCTGTGCGTCTAGATTCTCATGGTATTGACCTGCCCATCCTAGCAATCTAGACTGAGAACTGGGCAGGTGTGGATGGTGGTTAAGATGATGTCCATGTCTGAACCCTGTACTGGAATTGACCCCTAATTCAGCTCCAGTAGTGCCAGAAAATTTTGTAGCAGAGATAGGAAAGGTAAACATGGAGATAAAGACAAAGAAGGGGTGGTTGTTGTTGGTTTCTCTCTTGTCTCTCAGCCACCCGTCTGCCTTCCCCCGGGAGGGCTGTGATGCAGCCGCCGGGCTGTCCTCTGGTGGTTGCTGCAGTGATTTGCCTCATGGTCGGTTCTCAGCTTTCTCAGTCCTGGGCAGAACGGGAGAGAGTGGAGGCTGTGTCTCTGGAACTGAGGGCTGGTGATGCCCCCTTGAACCCAAGCATTAGAGAATTGTGGAAATTTAGAACATTAAAGAATTTCCAATCCAACCCTCATTTTTTAAAGATTGAGGGCCTGGGACCTCAAAAATGAAAATCAGCCAAAATTGATACCTAACTGCTATTGGTATCTTACAGTGAGAGTTCGTTTTTATCATTTCATAGCTCTCGCCCTTCCCTCTGTTGGTTGTGGTCAAGGAACTTTCCATCCATTTTATACACATACTATTTCTGACACCACAGTTAGCAGGAGCCCTGGAACTGGAGCCCAGACCCCACCCCCCAACTTTCCGTCTCATGTTACCCACCAGTTCTGATCCCATCATGACCCAGGATAACCACGCACCGTGCTCTCCAGCTGCACCATCCCGCACTCAGAAAGACGTTACAGAAGAGCTGTGTCATTTGTGAAGTCTGGAGTTCCCTGGCAGAACCTTTCTCGCGTGTGTTCTTGTGGCCCAGACATGGACACGGTGGCTAAAAATGGACAGAAGAAGGGACGAAAGGAGCTGTGAAGACTGTGAACCTCTAGGTTTCCTTCCTAGGATCTGTGTCAGACGGAGATTCTGACTTCTTGGTCAATGAATGTTCTCCACATTAACCGGGTGTTACAGGCTCTAGTGAGGGCGGAGGGCCTGGGGAGCTGCTGGAAATGCCCAGCTGTCTTAGAATCCCAGTGCCTTTCGCAGCAACGGTGGCATTCTCCAGGGAGCTGGGAAATCCCAGATGTGGGTCTGCCACAGCTGTAATCTCTGCTTCATGGTGCCCAGTGCTCAGAGCTGACACCAGTGGTATTTCCAGCATTCTTTTCCAAACATACCAAGTACCTTAGGGGAAAGTCCCTGCAACAAACCCAAGTTTTGTTCTCAAGGATCTGACCCATTAAGGATCTCCTGTTTCCTCCCCACGCTCTTGGGCTTGGGCAGCAGAAGGCCAGAGGGGGCGATGCTTGTTGCAGACCTCAAACCCAGCTGCTTTTAGGTTCCGTAGGGAATGTTCCGTGACTACCTCCCCAAACCAGTGAGGGAGGAGTACAGAATGTGGTGCCAGCTTAGGCGATGCTGAAGTGTGCAGGCAGGGACTCTGAATCCGACCCCATACCTAATGAGCCTATTATTAGAGGCTCTTGGCGGAGGGAGGAATATCAGATGCTAATAAAAAGCAGGTTCTGAGAATAGTTTAAAACTTAGCACCAGTCCCATTATGTGTTCCTTTCTGAGTCAAAAAAAAAAAAAAGAGTTTCCAGCTCGTCATGGGAGCAGGACTCACGCATTTGTGTGAGAAAGAATAGGGCAGCGACTGCAAAATTAACAGCTGTTTAAATAATTTAATGGAGAAGTTATGGCCGAAGGAAATTATAGGCTCATTGTTTAAGCTTCTAATTATCCAACAGCTGTCTCATCACATGGCCTTGCTCTGCTGGGCAGTGGGGAGGGATCTGGCAGTGTCGGCTTGCAGAAACTTCCACTACTAAGGAGTTGCTTTGCTAAATTTTCCATTCAGAAGGGGCTCCAATAGAACCAGACATGGCCTGCAGTGCTGGGAAGCATTAGGCTCGGTGTATTTGGTATAACCAAGCCACACCTGGGCTTTGCAGTTCCCTAGCATTCAGGTCTCTCTGCACAGCCACAGATGGCGGGGAGGGAGTATTCATAAAGGGTAAGTGTGCTCACTTGCAATAATTACTGTGTTTACCCAGTGTACTTACCTGGACCAGCTCCTGCCCTGTCTGCTCATTGCCAGGGAAGGAAACCACATGCTGCTGTGACCTCAGGCCTCTGCCTGTGTCCGACTCTCTTCTCCCTGGGCCTGTTTTTTCTTTCACTGGGAGCTGGGAGAGTCGTTGAAAACCTATGATATTCAGGGTGGCAATAGGGCCTAGCATTACCAAATTGTCATTCATTTCAATCAGCACCGTGCTAAAAACCAACACATGGACACCAGCAGTTACATCCGGTGGGAGCTTCAGGCTCTAATTGGGGTATGCAGATTTCCAAAATGTGTGTGTTCCATGTATTTGCTAAGCTCTGGACATATCACACAGTGGATTTAGGAGACCTCTCATCCCTTTCAGGTTTCTGTTTAAATGCCTCCTTTTATCACAGATGCCTTCCCTGGTCTCCTGATGCAAAATCACCTCTGCCTTCTTCCCACATGTCTCCCTCCTCCCAACACCCATCTCCACTTGAAATGTATTTACCCATTTATTTGCTCTTCCACTAAGATGTTCACTGCATGAGAGCAAGGGCTTTGTCTGTCTTGCTCACCTGCCCTATCATCAGCTCCTGGAACAGCACGGGGCCTGTGATACGTGCCCAGTAGAAATCTGTGGAACAAAGGCAAGAAGGCAAGGGGGCTTGCCGAAGCGGTTTGCTCCCGTCCACCACAGAAGGGCCTCGCTCCCAGGAGAAAGCAAGGTGCCCTTTATGGCTGCTTTCTAATTCTTCATTTCTTTGAGCAAACATTTATCGAGCACTTGGTACCGGGTGTTCAAGATCACAGACCTGCACTCCCAGGGTGCACAGCTGGTGGGGGATGGACACATTTAAATTCCATCCATCCTTTAAGATCCAACGCTGGCACCAGCCCCTCCTGGAAGCCTTTCTAGAACACTCTTCTTATTCCCCAAATCTGGGTTAGGCACCATTCTTACCATTTCCTGTGTTATCCTGGGCAGTACTTTTCCATGGCCCATATGTCAAGCAGACAAGTAAGGTACAATGTAATTTCTGTTTCCCCTTGTAAGTCCTGGAGAGCGAGGGTTTCACCTTCCTCATTGCCAAGTACAGTGTCTGACACAGGGTCTCAGTAATACCAGTTATCCTTGTCGCCGTTGTTGCTATGTGTGTGCTCGGCAACCAGCGCTTACATAGCTCTCTGTGTCTGTAACCGCCTTTCAGAAACTCTACCTGTCCTGAAGATGAGGAGGCTTAGAGGCATCTCTGTGTTATGTTATGTAACATTATGTAACATTATATTTTATAATATCCCCCCGTTCAGGCTCTTGGGGTCCTGGGCATGGAGGGGTCACTTAGACTGGCACAGACTCTTTACAAAGAGTTCTCGGGAGACTCCCTGTGTCCCCAGATGCAAGCTGAAGCCTTGATGTGCTGTAAAAATTATTTTCTATGTGCAGATGTTAGGAACTCCTATGAGCCTGGAGCATTGCTTTAATTCCGAGAGGGCAAGTTACAGGAATCCTCTCAATAAATACTTGTGGGTTCATAGCATTTTGATGTTGCCACTTTGATGTGGCTGTTTTGATTCAGGGCTTCAGGGACATTTTGTCATGGCTTAAAAAACACACCATTAAACGTGTTTTGTGCCACTTGGAACCGCGTGCAGCAGGCATCCAACACGTTGCTGGGCCGGGTGTGTGCGTTAACCTAGCATTTGTGTGTTTTCCCTTTGACGTGGCTGTTTTCAGTGCCTGGCGCTCTCATTCCATCATATGGCTCTTGCCAGAATGTTTGCTTTAAGTACTCGTTAGTCTCACTTAAATAGCAACCATGTGCCCGATTCGAACTTCAATGGCAGGAGGGATTCAGTGGAAGCAGAAGGCGGGGGTGACAACCCGAGGGGTTTCCCAGAGCTTTGCCAAGGGCTGGCGAATGGAACACGGTCACCACGTGACCTCTGCTCTTTGTTGCCAGTTTTCTGGCTTAGGGCTTCAGCATGCTGGCTGGCTAGGGTAATGTTTAAAGATATAAAAAGATCCCAATGCAAACATAAAAATGCGGTCTCTCCGTGTTGAAAAGACCGTTTTGATCCTCTCCCCCTGCTCTGTTGTAACGAGGACTTTTCTGTCTGCTTCACTCGGTGATGAGAGGCAGTGGGAGTCACTGCTTGCTGATCAGAAGGGGCCTCATCTGCTGGCTGTGAGCGGCCCTGTCCGATTTTCTTTCTCAGATGGTCTGAGTGCTCATTAGCACACACACATGCTAGACGGTCCAAGGTCGCCTGGAAACTAACAAAATGGATAGGAAATTAGGCCATTGAGGGGATGGACACAAAGAAGCTTATAATTTTGACTAACAATTTCCTCTGGCTATTTTACCCGACCATACAACATTATTCCCAATTTTATTGCATTTTTGTAGCAAGTATATTAAGCAGCCTATTATGAAAAAGTAAGTGTGCAGCTGTATTTGGGTCCCTGGACTTAATTCTGAGACTGGATGCTAAGCGTGGTGTCTAATTGGAATGGTGGTGCACCTGGGCAGATCCCTGGGTTAAATGTCACCTGTGTCATGAACTTGGCAAGTATGGTGTGTCTCTTCTTCATAGTCCCTGGAGAAAGGAACTACCTGTGTCAGCTGCCATGCCAGGCCTCTACCATATGTGGTCATGTTTAATTTCCCCAAGGCTGGCATCGAGCCCTGGTGTTTCTACACACCACCCAGCTGGCGAATGATGGGGTCAGGATCTGACACCCAGGTTCTCTGACTGCAAACCCCATGCTATTTCCATTATACCCAGTGATGGCAAACCACAGGCCTGCAGATTGGTGTTGGTTCTGAAGGGCGTTTTCCCCAGTCTGTGGTGAGATTATCTGGGTGAAGCTAGCACCCTCTATCTTGCAAGGCACTGTCATTTATTAAGAGATCGTGACCTGCCTTTCTAGATGTTGAAGACTATCTTTTTCTTTTGTCAAATGATGGTAATTGCAAAGGGCAGCTAACAAAAGTGCTCTAAGTTGTCAGAGTAAAAATTTGGCCCCTCGATGTCAATTTTCAAGCTTAAATTTGAAACCTTGTTGATTTGGGAAATGACAAAGCTCAAAAAAAAGAGCAAGTATGCCCCTTATCCTGGCCAGGGCTCTGTTGCAGACTCTCGGCACAGCCTGGGGCCACGTGGGTTTATCTGGAAAAGGGCTGGGCTGCATCCAGGGTAAAGGTGATCACATGCTTCTTAAGACCCTACTTCTTTGACGCTGAGTCACATGGACTCTTGGGTGGATTAGCGGAGCCCTGATAATGCAAGTGATCTTTGGAAAGCCACAGAGGATTAAATTTTTTTTAAAAAAACTGGATAAACCATCTTTTCTGAAGGAGAGACAAAACTTGGAGTACCAGCATTTGTGACTTTTCTGTGTCCAGGATGGGGAAGGCTAGAACTCAGAGGCATTTTACTTTGGTACGACTTAGGCTGTGACTTAAGTTGTTCAAAAGTCACCCTTTTGCAACTGTTATAGAAGAAGGGAAGAGCTCAGGTTTTGGAGCCAGACGTGTCTGGGTTTGCTCTCCATTTCTCTTAGCCTGTGGCCCTGGGCCAGTTTCCTTCTGTCCAATGGGATGGGGATACTTGCCTGTGAGAGTTCTGGGGTCAACAACTCGGGAAAAGCCTGCTTCTTCCTGCAGTCTTTCCTTTCTTTACTGTGATGATGCGAGGTCACAGGGACCAGAGCATCTGGTATGTAGATATTCAGTGTGTCTTTGTGTCCTGCTGTTGGGGGAACTCGACTTCAGGATAACCTGAATGCTTTTTTTTTTGTTTTGATTTTCTTGCCAATGTTTCCGGATTCCCAACTATGCCTGCGGGAAGCCTGTTACTCCTCCTCCCACGGGTGCCCCTCAAACAGGGCCGGGGAGGTGCGCAGCCGTCTCTAACCACAGCCTTCGCTTCTGTTTCAGTGCCAACATCATGCCCAAGCAGGTTGAAGTGCGAATGCATGACAGCCACCTCGGCGCGGAGGAGCCGAAGCCCCGGCACCTGGGGCGGCGGCTGTGCGGCAAGCTGAGGAAGAACCTGCTGCTCACTCTGACGGTGTTCGGTAGGTGACGGGCACCTCCCCACCTGCCCCTCTTCTCTCCGTCCCTCCTGGTTCTGTGAGGAAGCTGGTTCTGGCAGCCGGCCCTCCCACATGCTCTGGTGGACTCCAGCATGGCTGCTTCCACGGTACCACTCCCCCATCACCGGCCCTGGGCATCAGTGTTCCTCTCTGGGGTGCTGGTGGTTCCCAAATTTCAGCATGCACAGATGTGGCCCATGAGGGCAGCAGATCCCCAGGGCTACCCATGTGTGGAAACTTGCCTATGGGCCACCTAAAACAAAGGCCTGGACTCTATCTTAACAAACCTTCTAGAAGATTCCAAAGCAGGTGGTCCATGTACCCCATTGAGAAAAATGCCTACATCAAGGCAAAGGCGACAGGTGCAGAAAACCCCACTAAGATAGGTCTGATCAAGCCTGAAGTTTTATTGACTTAGATGAACTTAGCACGTTAGCTCATCGAGGTCCATGTGAGAGAGGCTTGCACCGAAGCCTGGGTCTGCTCCCGCACTCTCGCAGATGCCTCATTCCCCTGCTTCAGGCCTCACCCCACCACGGTCGTCCTGTGTGACTGTTTTGGTCTTAGGTCTTCAATCAGGGTTTATTGAAAATGTGGGTAAATTGCAGTTTCTTGTAAAGGTAACCACACCATTTCCTTTTATGGTCCCTCCCTTGGTCTTCTTCTGTCACGCAGGCTACACACAGAAGCAATGAACAGTTCATCTGCCCACCCCCACGCACCTCCCCACACCTTTTCTGCCACGGCTTCTGCTCTGAGCGGTCGTCTCGGATCTCAGTGGACCCGGGCCAGCACTGGCAGCTTGCCGTAGCTCAGCTCCCTTAATGAAAAGAAGCCACAGGCATGGCAGGGTTTCCCAAGGGTTAGCCTCCACATAAGGACATGCCATTCATCATAGGTTTTGAAGAAGTATATTTTTCACCTGAGGAAGAAGGAAAGCCCAGGCTTTTGGCCACGTGACTCCCTTCGTGTCCCCAGGGCGAACACTATCGCCCACAGACTGGGAACTCCCCCCTCGCTCAGAGTCAGTGGTGTAATGACCTGATTTGTGGTTTCCACAAGGGTTGTTTATATTGGCCGCCTGGTCGGAGAAATCTGAAGCTTTCCTTGTGGAATCCCTGAGCATGCAAAACAAAAAGCTCCTGCCAGCGTCTTTGCCCAAATTGTTTCTTCCCAAGTGACACAATTTTAGAGACCCTTCTTGAGTCTAAAGATTGTATAACAGGCTATAGAAGTGAAGGACAAAAACTCTTGAGGGTAGACCATGGGGAAATGATTGGAAGTTAAAGGAAACAGAAGAAAAAAAGGAAACTCACGTTAGCTTAGCCAATCAAATGTCCCTTCTATAGGGCATGCAATGAAAAAGGGAAGACAAGCACGAAACACCGTGCCATGTGGCCAGGCTGAGAGGAAAAGCAATCTCCGGCACTGGGATTGTTTCTGCTGACAAATCTCTGACCCTACACGTGGACAATAGTCTCAGAAAAGTTGGAGTCCAGGTGCCGTGACACACTTCCCATAAAGCCTGGCGCAGGCTGTCCTTGACTCTCCCAGAGCTGCCTTGTAGAGTAGCTGGAGGTACAAAATATTCTCTGACGAGTCTTCAACATCAGCCTCACTTATCTAGTGGTATTTTGGTTACATGTAATGCATCATCTGATAATAGAGAATGGTGGGAAAGGTCAATGTCACCGAGATTAGATCTCAGAGCTATATTCATTCGACTAGGGTAAATAAATAAATAAATAAATAAATCCAGTTTTTTTCCCTTTTCCTCCCCCCTTCCTTATTTATAGGTGTCATCCTGGGGGCAGTCTGTGGAGGGCTTCTTCGCTTTGCGTCCCCCATCCACCCTGATGTGGTCATGTTAATAGCCTTCCCAGGGGATATACTCATGAGGATGCTAAAAATGCTCATTCTCCCTCTAATCATCTCCAGTTTAATCACAGGTAAGTCCACCTCGCTCTCCGGTGCCCGGCTGAAGTGGGCCCCACCCTCGCTTCAGCTTTCGGATCGGCCATTGCGTCTCAGTTTAGTTGAAGGAATGAGTGTGATCATCTGTGTCATTTCACACTAGAAGCTTTGTTTCCCTGTCTCTGGGACAGGGACAATGAACCCGAAAAGCAGTTTGCCATCTATTGGCCAGTCCCTCTGCCTGTCCAGCAACTAAAGACAAAAAGGAAACAGCCTTATGTTAAAAATGGTAGTATCTGTAATGATTCTAATTCTTAGTGGATACTTTTTCTCATTTTCCAAACTACAGTTTGTTCAGAAACTGATACAGGTGATAAGCAGAAAAGAAAATTTATTGTTTAATTGGGTGTAGAGGGAAATAAGTATTAAAATAAATGAAATGCTAGATAGGAAAGCTCTTTCTTTGACTTTTTCAGAAGAGAATTAGCCTTATGTATATCACGGTCACTTGTTTTGGCTGAAAAAATTGTTTTATATGAAAGAGTATTTCCCCTTCATGAGTTTATACTGGTACTTTCCTCCATACTGAGTGCTATTACTAGAACAGCATGGAAATTGTGGTAGTTTAGACTCTAACCTCTGAGATGAAGGGAAATGCTGGGCTTCGGTCCATATCCAGATGCCAGCAGGGTGGGTGACCTTGAGAAAGTTGTCCCTCTGGACTGTCCGCTTTACGAAGGAAGCAAGCCTCTGGTAATTCCAAGTGACTCAGATGCCAAAGCAGATTGTCCTAAAGTCTCAGAGCTTTGACCAGTGAACCCGGTGACTAGAAATGCTGGGTCTCGGGTTCCAGAAAGTCTTATTATTTTGATCAACTTCAGATCGAGGGAAGCTGTGCTTTCACCTTAAATGTTCCTTTCCACACTGGAGAAAATGTTCTCCACGCCTGTGGAACAGATTGTATGCTGGCGGGCCTGGTAAGGAAGCGCAGCTTTCGTTGGCAAGAACTAGGCTTTAGGTTGTAAGAAATGGGTCACGTCATACATGGGTAAGCTTAATTCAGAGAAATTAACATCAAGGACTTCCTCCCCCATGCCCAAAAAAATGGGGTGCCGTCTCTTTGTTTAGTAAAAACAGGAACTGAAACCAGGAAGTAGAAAATTGAAGAAGCAACTGGAAAAAAAAAACCCCACGAAGGCTGGAGTTTTTCTGACTTGCTTGGAATTCCCTCCAGCAATCACAGAACCTCCCACAGTACCGATGAAGCCCCCATCTTTTGGAGGTGCCTTATGCATGAGTTCTTTAACCCCTACACAAGAGGGAGAATGTGAGAGGGCTCTCCTACCTCCCTGCTCCAGACTCGATTTCCATGACCGGCAATATGTTAAAAAATGTTGAGGCTCAACAGGCTGCCACCAGCTTGTTATTTTCCCACGCGAGGGCATGAAGAGCAACAACAGTAGAGAAAACAAGTGAAAAACTAGCATGCACCAGCACCGTCACTCCACAAAAGGGTATTTTGGTACCAAATAAGTGGGAAGGACATACTCTCAGAATTAAAAATTAAATTTATTCAACTTTCTTTTAACGCACTATTGCAGACTGACAAAAGGAGTCACCAACCAGTTTATAAATCTGGGTCAGAGGTCGTCATTTCTCCCCAGTTTTGTAGAATCTCAAAAATACCCTGATTAAAAAAAATAGAATTGCAAACTGTGGGATTGACTGGATATTTAGTAGAAAAAGGTTTCATTAAGCATTAATGCATCTGAATGCTGGGAGGCTAAGTTACAGGCACCTGGAGATGGGTATTTAACAGGAACGACACAGGTTAACTCTTCTGGGTTTCTTTCCCATGCAGGGTTGTCAGGCCTGGACGCCAAAGCCAGCGGGCGCCTAGGCACGAGGGCCATGGTGTATTACATGTCCACGACCATCATCGCCGCGGTGCTGGGGGTCATCCTGGTCTTGGCCATCCACCCGGGGAACCCCAGACTTAAGAAGCAGCTGGGGCCTGGGAAGAAGAACGATGAAGTGTCCAGCCTGGATGCCTTTCTGGACCTTATTCGAAATCTCTTCCCGGAGAACCTGGTCCAAGCCTGTTTCCAACAGGTGACGCAAAGTTCTGATTTTCCTGCCTGTCCAAACCCCCAGGCTCCCCAGGTGTTCACACGGAGTCTATTTCAATGAACCAGCTCTGGGGAGCAATTTTCTTAATATTTAATGATCTCTGTCTAGGTATGCGTGAGGTGACCTGGGCCAGGGTTTGGGACTTGAAGTCATGCGGGGTTTTTTATACTGCCGTTTTTTAGCTCACAGTGCCACTTCTAGTTGTTTTTTTTTTTTTTTTGTCTTTCTATTTTTATTCTGGCCTCAGCATCGTCCAAGGGCACATTTTTATCGCCTTTGCCCACAGCCCTCTAGAGTTCCCAGTGGTTCTAGATCTCGGCAGTATAGCCAAACCACATGCGGTGTGTTCGAAAAATACATATGTGCCACGAAGTCAAAATCTCCAGGGTGGGCCTGGGAATTGGGTATTTTTTAAATTGTGGAAGTAGCCCATGAGGCTTGTGAAATGTTTAAATAGTACAGATGTATGTACATGAAGGAAAAATTCAAGTCTTTCCTTCCCTAGAGCTGCTCATGTTGAGAACTTTGCTTGTGTACGTGTATGTGTGTAAAATGCATGTGTATACCATCTTCAAAAAAAATTCCACCCAAGTGTTACTGCATCATATGTACCCTGTTGCATCTTGCTTTTTCCTTGAAGAGTGTTTCAGCATTCTCTCTTGCTTGCTTGCTTTTTGATGTCTGCATCGCATTTCTAAACGATAAATTCCTAGAAGCAAAAATGTCCTGCCAAGAAGTTTGATATTTTGCGTTTGCTGGGTGTTGCAAAATGGCTCTGCAAAGGTTTGCAGCGGTGCATACTCCTACCCACTGCGTACAGGCACGTCTGTGTTTTTGAAAACTTGTGGTGCTTAGGAACAGATGAGGCTGCTGAGCGGAGCCACTGAGCCAGCTGCCTGGGCCCCGCTCGGCAGCCTGTTGCCTGGCTCGAAGGCCAGTTCAGGTTAGAATACACGTCAGTGCTCATTAGCTCAAGTGGGAAGTGAACTGGAACCAAGAAACTTCCTTCCGACATTTCTGGGAATCCCAGAAGCATTCTGGGATTAGGAAATAGGTCACTTAGACGAAAATTCTGGATTCCCAGCTGCCCCCAAATGTAATTGCCTACCACGGCCAGTGTAGATTACTCTGGGTTGGGGTATGTTCCCTGATTCCCAAAGCCACTTTGGTGCCCCTGTAGCAAGGAGCTGTGTTAACAGGAGCCATTCCAGGCAGGGGTAGCTGGGCGGGGAGTGGGTAGGAAGAAGCCGGTGCTGACTGGCCCTCTCCTTGTAGACTGTGCTCGCCCCTCAGCCAGCCTGCTTAGGAGATGAATTTGCTTGCTTTGAGGTGATAGACACAATTGGGTGCCAAGTCTATTCTTACTGTTTTGGAAAGAGCACCCTGGAACCATAGGTAAGCTGGTAGAAGGGTTGGGGGTGGGGGCCGATGAGAGGGACAGAGGAGGGACAGATTGGAGCCTCCTTCCGGTTTTGGTGGTGACCATGCCCCACGCAGGAGGTCCGTGGGTGAAGCAGGACTGAGAAGCAGGCAGGCAGGCACTCGGTGCTGTCGCTCTGGTCTTGCGGTGAGTTTTGGTGGCATCTGCCACACTTGAGCTCGGTGACCTCTCTGGTCAAGGGGAATTCTCTTCACATGGCTGTGCATGGCCAGGGGGTACTGTGTGACACTAGAATAGAGAACCATAGCATTCTCTGTCCCAGGCCCACCCTGACCACCCCCTCCACTGGCAAGATTCATATGAGGAATGAGCCCTTAGTCCCCCAGCTAAGCCCAGAGTCACATTCCCTTTGGGCTAAGACAGACAACAAATTGGGTGGAATCTTTCGGCTCAGAGAGAGGGAGGGTACAGACTCCTTAAGGCAGACTTTAAGCAGCCCAGAGGAAGGGCACCTGAAGTCGTCACCCTGCATGGACTCAGGTGGACCTTGGAGAGGGGTAGAAGAAAGGGAACTCTTGCAGGGTGACCATTCCATTACAGAGAGGAAGGGTGCTGGAGAGGTGCCTTCCTGTCCACAGGGAACACTCAAAGCGATTTCAGATCGCCTCCCTGGGTAGAGGGGGCTTCGTGACCAGTTAGACACAGAGACGTAAAGAAGAAAGTGCCTGATGGACGTGAACAACAGTGAGGTGATTGCTGGGGGGAGGAGGGCATAAGGGAACTAAATGGTAATGGAAAAAATGCCATAAAGATTAAATAAAAAAAACAAAGGCAAGAAGAAGGTGGGTTGTCCCCAGAGCAGGGTCTGTTTCACCCAAGGTGCCAGGACCTGTGTCTTTTTTTTAATGTATTGATATATTTTTTAAATCTTTTATTTATTTATTTTTAGAGAGGGAAGGGAGGGGGAGAGAGAGAGAGAGAGGGAGAGAGAGAAACATCAATGTGCGGTTGGTGGGGGTCATGGCCTGTAGCCCAGGCATGTACCCTGACTGGGAATCAAACCTGCGACACTTTGGTGTCGCAGCCCACGCTCAATCCACTGAGAGGACCTGTGTCTTTGAGAGCGGGGAGGCCTCCTGCTTGCTGCTTAAGGCTGACTGGGAACCTAGGTGGGGTTGCCAAGAAATCCACGGCTGCACGGGATGGCCTGGTCATATTCAACGGCACTCAGCAACGGGGGCCACCGTGGGTCTTTTCTCCCACACAATTCAGTGATCTGTGTCTGCTCGCTCCACAGATGCTGTGAGCACCTCTCCGGTGCCATGCTCTCTGCTGCGTTCGGGAGGCCAAGGGAATGAGGAGGTGGGAGTGCCTGCCCTGTGGAGCTTACTTCCATTGGGGGAGGGTGAGCGGGGCTAGATCAGAAAGAATATCAGGTGAACACACAAGATACTTAGAAATGAAGACGTGTGCTCTGAGGGCCGGGGCAGGATGGAGGGCTAGGCAGTCCCTGGGGTGGGGGTGGGGCGTCTGAGCCGAGGCACTGAGGGGTCAGAATGAGCTAGGTGAGAACTGCGGGGAATGGCCTAGGCATGCCCAGGCGTGCAGAGGCTAGAAGGTACTTAGTGGGTTCAGAGACAAGACGGGAGGCCAGTGTGTGCGGAGTGGGGTGAGTGGAGTAAGCAAAATGCAGCTCAGGCATGGCCTGGGGGTCTGGGGTCAGACTTGGGTTCATATTCTAAGAGAGTTTTAGGCAGAGAGATGACTCTTTTTCTATTTAAAAAAGCAACAGCCTGGCATCTATGGATATAGACAGAGCTCGGGGTAGCTATACTAACCTGGTGATTGCAGGTAGACAGGAAGAGAGGTGGGAAGGTCACTGAGCAGGCTTTTGCAGGTTTTGAGGTGAGAGACCCTGGCAGTTTGCATTCAAGGAGACTGGACTTGGCACCCGGGTGGGGTTGTCCAACACAAACAGGCACTGAATTGAGAGCCCAGCTAGAGAACCAGGCCTGTGTTTTAATATCCCGATCTCCCTATGTTCAACTTACACCACTGCTCTGTGCTACTTGACAGCTGGGCTTTCGAGTCAAATATCACTCATTTTGAAGCCTGCTTCAGCATCTACTAGCTGTCAGTCCTGGGGTTAGTTACTCAGCCCCGTGAGCCTGAGGGCCTAGTCTTGACAATGAGAGGTAATAGGTGTCAAATGTGGAGCACCTGCTTCCAACATGATCCTGGAAGCCACCATTTATTTCGGTCTAGGGCCATTACAACTTTGAACTTCTGAAGCTTTGGTTTCTTTAGTATTCTTAGGATAGGTCTACAGATGGCTTCTTGTCCCCCATTTGTTACTGGGATCATGGCTCTATTGCTCATAGAATCTTCCCTATGATCACTCCTGAATCCTCTCTTCATACCAACGTTGCCCAGACCACGGGGCCCATATCTGCCCATTTCCCACCACACACTGAGCCTGGGCTTTCTTCCTCCCTGCACACGAGCGAGCATGTGGTTGGGCTGGAACAGAATGCAGCTGCCTCACCTTGCAGAACACTGCTTTCTTCTCTGTCTTTTCCGATAAATGGTCCGATTAAGCATTGCCTGCCCTCGGGCCCAGCTGCAGTAGGACGGGGCCCGTAGAATTTATCATGCAGCACTTGTGGTGCCAAGAACTCAGCGGTGGTCATGTCATCTGAGTTGAAGTCCCAGCTCTGCCAGTAGCTCTATGACGTCTGAAAAGTCACTTGAGCTCCCCAGGCTTTTCTTTCCTGTATCTATTGAGGGTTCAGCCATCTGTTGCCAACTCCGTGCCAGTGCTGACATTCTAGGATTCTGCGTGAGTTCTATTTTCAGTGCCCCTGGAGGGAGTGTTTCTCTGGGCTCGGATGTGAGTTTTCACAGCACTGTGCATGCAGGGTGCCTGGCACCTTTAAAAATAGGATGGCTGCCACAGATGTCGAGGAATAGCAGGAGAGGTTCTTGGGAAGCCATCTGCACAGGGATGCCTGGGGGACATCGAATAAGGCCTGGCATCAGGATCCAGAAGGAGCAGGTGTCTTCCCGGCTTACATTTGGGTCTGAAACACAAGCCGACACCCTTGCTGTGGCGGCTGCTGGAGGCTGGTACATCTGGCACCCAGATGGCGATGCCCGCAGAGCCTGGCCCTGGAAGCACCCACATGAGTTGGCCTGTGAAGACTGTCCCACAGGAACCAGGCAGGAAGGGGACAAACAGGCAGAGCAGGAAGTGCTGCCCCCTGTCCTCTTCTCCTGGACCAGGATCCATCACAAGGGGCCCCAGGGCCATCCAGCTGGGCCTCACAATTACGAGGAACGTCCATGGTGGACATTCGATGTTGTCCCGAGGCACAGAGCTACTGTCACGGGACTAAAGAAGCAGACGTCCACCCCCAGCTTGAAGCCCGTGTCCCCTGACGGAACCATTCTGCCTGTAGCCAGTCATGAATGAACGTTACAAATCCTATAATTATCATGTGATGAGGACGGTCACATCCCACTGGATAAGAAGAATAAGGTCTCACCTTGTTAAACACAGATGCAAACTATTCCCCAGTTTCCATAACCTTGTTTTGGTATTTGTTCATTATTTTTTTAACATAACTAGGAACTTTAAAATAGGTAAGTGGCCAGGCTTAACCTTTTGGACCAAGCCTCATCTTCATGTGTTTCTTTCTTTCACTGCATTAGATTCAAACAGTGACGAAGAAAGTCCTGGTGGCACCTCAGTCAGAAGAAGAGAGCAATGTCACCAACTCTGTCGTCTCCCTGTTGGCCGAGGCTGCAACAGAGGCACCTGAGGAAACGAAGGTGGTTATCAAGAAGGGACTGGAGTTCAAGGACGGCATGAATGTCTTAGGTAGGCAACTTGGTATTCAACTCCCTGGGGGAGGGGCCTTTGCCTGCACAACAAGGGGCAGCCTCGCCTGCCTCTCGGCACCTGGCATCCCTCCCTCCCTCCCCGGGAAACCAATGGCTCTGCCGTCCTCTAGGGGGAGCAGGAGGCTGTCTCTGGGGCGCAGTGCGAGGGTCACTGGGACTGGTAGCTGAGGGACTGAGGGAGAGGCAGATGGGCAGAAGCAGTCGCCTGAGGGGCATGACAACAAGAGGTCCGGTGTGGGAAAACAGACGGGATGAACGTTCATGGGCACATTCCCTCATACTCTCTGTGGCATCAGCAAGTCACTTTCTCTGGCTCGCCATTTCATAAAGTGATACATGCAATTCTCTCATTCCCTGAGCACGTTTTTAGCTGCCCTTGGATACCAGTACTGTGCTGGGCATGGGTGATGCCCCTACCCCCACCTCCCCCGGTCTATAAACAATGCAGTGCTGTCAGGAGGACAACGTGTTGGTGTCCAAAGCAGCTTCCCAACAGGAGATGACCTTGTTTAACTCTCTGTACTTCTAATGAGCGCTTTCCCCCAGCCTGGAGCCTTAGCATGCCATCCTAGAAGTTCTTTGGCTCTGGAGTTGGACAGACTGGGCTTCAGTCTCTTATGGACCGCTCTCTGTCTATCTGACCAGGGGATGTTGCCCCACTTCTTGAGCTTCATTGGTAAAGTGAGGATGGACTGGCATTTCCCTCGTAGATCAGTGCTAAGATGAAGTGAGACTGTGTGTGTACAGCACAACTGTACATGCCGCGTGCTTTATTCATGTGAGCTACTATCATTATTAAAGGTGAGCTGAGGAACTCAATAAGGAAACACCCTCCACCAGGGATAGAGACCCTCTATAATGTGAGTGACTCCTGTCTCCTTAGCAGGCTTGTCAGGTAAAATAAAGAGTGCCCTGTTAAATGTGAATTTCTGATCAAGAAATAATTTTTAGTGTATGTTCCAAATATTACATGTGACATACTGATATTAAAATTTTTTTCTCATTGTTTCTCTATAATGCAAGTTTTAACTAGGTATCCTGTTTGTTTATTTGTCTTAAATTGGGTAACCTTATTCCTTTTTATCCAGAATAGTTGAAAGAGGTAGAGGGGGCAGGATTGTCCAGCTACTGAAAAGCAGAAGCTTCAATAAGACATCTTTTTTTTTTTCCGGCCTGGCAGGAAGCAGGTTGTGCAAGCGGGGATCGAGGGTGGTGATAAGCTGACTCGGTTGCCAGGCAATGGAAAAATCAGTAAACACTGTTTGCATCAGTGTGAGATGAAGGAGGAAGGAGAGAAGAGAGAATGGGAGAGTCCTCTGAGAGGGAAGGTTTACAAATATCCTCAGCAATTACCCCCCGAGTAGCTTTTGTCTCCCACTGCCCAGACATCTGTGACCCTTTCAGGACCTTCCCAACTACCCTTGCTTTCCGGAACCCTGTGGCCAGAGTGGCTCCCCAGTCTTCCATACACTCTGGAGGAGGTCGAAGCCATGAGTTACGGGGCCAAAGCTTTGGAGTGAATCATTCAGAAGACTTTCAAGGTCGTTTGTAGAGTCTTGGTGGATTCTGGGAAGACACGTGACCTTTGACTGTACTGGGGAGTTTCAACAGCTCACTACTCCCTCAACCCCAAGGACGAAGTCTTAGAGGGCTTTGTTCAAATGAAACCCCACTGTTCCAGAGTGAGTTGAATGAGTCAGTGTTTCCAGAGGGAAATAACAAGCTGGACGTGGGTTTCCAAGTGCAGTTTGAGGCCCTGGAAAGCCAAGGGACGTTAGACTCAACAGCCTAACTTCCCACTTACAAATCATAGCTGAAATACGGTTCTTTCCATGGTTATCCAAAGGCAGAGATGGTGTCTTTTTTTGTGTTTTGTTTTTGGCTTTGGAAAGCCCCAAGGATCAAGCGTTGCAATAAGTAAAGATAAAACCCTGGCTCTGGCCTCACACTTCTTTCAAGTTTCCTTTCTTTCCCAGAAAGCCTCCAGAGCACATCTGGGCTCTACTCTAAGCCCAACTGCTTAAATCAACAGTGTGAGGTCGCCCCTTAGCCAGCTCTCTCTGGTACCTATCCATACGGCCCATTCCTGCTGACCCTGCAAGGGGAACTTTTTTATGCCAGTTCTTCGGGACCTTGAGACCCTGCTCATTTTCTCTTAAAAGTTACAAATGCAATGAACCAGGTAACACTAGCTGTTCTAGGCCAGAATGTTCAGACTGTTTCTCATCGTACGCCTCGCAAACTCCTCTCCATAGGCTCAAGAGAAGGGCTTGACAGTAGCCTGGATTTGGTTTCAAACATTACTGCAGAACGAGGCCACTCTGTCCTGGATCTAATTCTTATTGAGCCTTTGCCTTCATGGCCAGTAACTCCCTTGTAAGTCACTTGTCAGTCTTTCCAGCCAAGGGTGGAAAAGGGAAAATATTAAATATAGAGGGTTAGCAATCTGGAATACAAGTACTGGGTTCTTTTTGCTGATGATGGCGAGGTCCATTGAAGGATGGCTGAATAATCTGGGTTGATAATGTGCATGGGGTGAGGTGCTAAGTGTTTTTGGTAACTATGGAAAGGGTAAAATCAGAGGTTCAGAGAGGAAAAAAATTCCCCTCTAAGAGAATCCGATTATAGTGCTATCATTCCCCAGATCTAGCTCAAGACTTGAGGCACAACCGGACACAATGGGAAACTGGATATCAGAGGGAGGGGTAGAAACCAGGCCTACCAAACTGGGTCGGGGTAGGATGGGAAAGAAGAGGAGCAGAGCGGGGAGAGAGGCTGGCGCACGCTGCAGATCAGAGAGAAGAGTCGGATGGGCAGCAGCAAGGTCCTGTGGCCAAGGGGACATTGGTTGATAGTCCATGCAAGTCATCAGCATTGGACCCCCAAGAGTGGCGATACTGGGCCAGGAGTTGGGGGAGGGGGCACATAGTGACTGGCCATCAGAAATCCAGACATTCCCAAGCAGGTATGGAGACACCTGTCGCCGTGTAGTGTGCCCAGTCCCAGGGTGATCTGAGTGAGGCTCCAGACCAGGCATGGGGTTGGTGAGGAGAGAAAAGCCAGGTCTTAGAGGAACTGAAGTAGAGGGCAGCTTCCCAGAACTAAAACTGGAGGCACAGGGAGTGGGGAAAAAGCCGATCCAGAAATGAGACCCAGGCTGAGTGTTGGATTTGGTCCAGGCCCTCATGCAACTCGATGCTGACACGAGGGGCTGTGATGGAGCTCCTCCAATCCTTCTGGCCGCGATCGGGGTGGACCCTGGAGGCTGAGCTGGGTCTGGGCTTGTGTGTGGGTCAAATGCTCTCCACTCAAGTGAGTGGAGAAGGGCTGAGGGGCCAGGAAGTAACAAAGTCTACCTTTTGTGTTTAAGCTCTTGAAAAAAATACAATTTAAAAACTGCATTCTAATGTTTTGACCATGAAAAGATTTATGATCAATCCATAAATAACAGTTTAAACCCAAATACACTCAGTCGTTTGGGGTTTCCCAACTGTTCTGGATTTCTCTTTGTTTTCCATTTGATTTCTTGACATTCCTTCTCCTTCTCATGTTAGGAATGTGGCCATAGAAGAAAAATAATGTTTCATTTTGATTTTCCTAGAGGGAAATATGCCAGCCACGTATTCATTTGGGATAACACCACAGCAGAATAGACGTAACCGTGGCAGAGACTCGATTGGCGACTTGATCTCTGCTAATTTCATATTGGCTCCAAGTCCCAGCAAGCCTTCCTTCATCAATCTATACACTAATAAACCTGCTTATATGTGAGCTCATGAGTGAGAAGAGAGTGGAGAAGTACATTTTAGCTTGGAATGAAAACGGATTTGTTTTTCATCAAGGAACTAACACACTGCTGGTAGTTGCACTTGCTCAGGGACAGTGTTGAGGAAAGCCATTATTCCTCGGGGGACAGTCTGTTCAGTGTGACATCTGACGCTCTCGTCTTTCCACGCCGCATCCGTAGGGTGGGTAGCAGGCGTGAGCACATGTCTCTGTATATCGGGAATGGGGAAGAACAAGGGGGAAAACACGGGCTTTATAATGTGTTCTCCTGTGCCTTGCGATTCACCCAACAGGTCTGATTGGGTTTTTCATTGCTTTCGGCATCGCCATGGGGAAGATGGGCGAGCAGGCCAAGCTGATGGTGGACTTCTTCAACATTTTGAACGAGATCGTAATGAAGTTAGTGATCATGATCATGTGGTAAGTGGGCTTGTCTTTACCTCATCATGGTGGGGGTGTCAGAAGGCCATGGGGTCCCCAGAAAATCTCTCTCTCTCTCTTTCTTTGAAGCTTTTCCTAGAAAATGGGACAGAAAACTAGCCCACGTGCCAAATTTTATCTGCTATTTGTTTTGTATGGCCTACAAGTTAAGAATGGGTTTTGTGTATTTATTTTGCAGGGAAAAAAATTTAAAAAGTAGTAATATTCTACAATAGATGGAAATTACATGAAATTCACATTCAACGCCATAAATAACATTTTATTGGAACACAGCCACATCAATTTGTTCGCATGTTGTCTAGGTTGCTATTGTGCCAAATGGCAGAGTTGAGTAGTTCTGATCAAGACTGTGCAGCCTGCAAAGCCTAAAATATTTACTCTTAGGCTGTTCCCTTTAAGAGTTTGCTGATCCCTGCCCTGGAAGGGAAAATAAAACAATAACAACAACAACAACCACCACCAAAAATACTGACAGAGAGAGACAGGAAAACAAACAAGCTGGAAAACCCAGTCAGGAATGCTGAAGCTGAGCAGTATCAGGAAACTAAAATAAGCCCAAGATACAAGGAATACGGCGTGACCCATTGCTCCAGTTCTCTGCTATCCAAAGCAATGTATCTTTGACCTAGTTAGTCATGACTCAGAAGAAAAAAGGGGCAGATCATGCAAGCAAAAGTGAAATCACAGAGTTAAATTAGAACTGTATGTAAGTGCTCTTAGGAATATGGCCCCACCCTCTAGTTTTACAGAAGTGAAAACTGTGGTCCAAACACACTAAATCTTGATTCTTTAACATCGTGATGATGATAATAAAAGCTATCATTTATTGACTTTCTTTTACCTGCCGAGAGCTACGATAGTTGCTTAGTACCAATCAAATGTAATCCCAGCAACCCTGCAAAGATGAATTATTATTCCTATTTTATAGAAAAAGCAACAGATGCTCACTGGGGTGAATTAACTTGCCTAAGATCACATAGCTAGGGAGAGCTGGAGTTCATATTGATATTAAAGTCCTTAATGGGTTAGTGGGTAGGGGTAAGTTTTATTTTTTGTCTTTACCTGAGGACATGCTTAGAGAGGAAGGGAGGTAGAGAGAGGGAGAGAAACATTGATTGGTTGCCTTTTGCATGCCCCCCCAACGGGGGACCAACCTGCAACCCAGGCACGTGCCCTGAGCGGAAATCAAACATGAGACCCTTCTGTGTATGGGACAACACTCCAACCAACTGAGCCACACCAGCCAGGGCCAGGTTTTTGTCTGACTCATCCAAGCAATATTGTCTCCACTTCACGACATGTGTGTTTATGGTCTGTGGTTCTGAAATCTTGGGTAGCCTGTGAGATCATGAGTGCCCAGTCCTTCACTAAGGAAGCTGTGCCACCCTCTGTCACGGGAACCTTCTAGTGGTCATGTATCGGACAGACTTTTACACACGTTTGTTTGAGACCCTTATGATGGTCCTTATGCCTGACTAGAAAAAAAAAGCACAATTAGACTAAACCACATCTATATTCTATTTACCATAGGAATTCTGGGTGATGAATTCCTCTTCTCTTCATGTCCCAGTCCTACCCACCTTCGTCACCAACCTCCCTCTTGTCTTCTCCCCTTCTATGCTGTGCCTTCCACTGAAATTCTACCTTCTTTCTCTCTTCTTTTTCTCGGCCCCTATTCCCACCTTACAAATGCAAAAGTCTGTTCTCTACTTTTTTTTTTAATCACTGCCAACCCAAACACACTGACATGGGTGCAGTAAATTCTTACTTCAGGACTGAGTGGTCTAGCTGAAGACCCCCAGTCTCAGATTATGAAGATGCTCTTTGTGATTTCATGAACCATATTTAATACACCTGGCTTGTTCAGATCATTGCTTTATTATACTTTTAAAACATGGAAAGGATGCTAGTAAAATAATATGTTCTCTATTATTGTACTGATTATTCAACTCCCCAGGCAACACTAGATTTCTGAATATTTCTTTTGTGTAAAAATTGAAAGTCACACAAAATTTGACGCTGTAAAATTTTGCAAAAGTCTTTTCGATCCATTGTGAGCTTGCCAAGTTTAATACGTGGTAATACATAAAACAGAATAGGCCTCTTGTTTCCTAGAGTTTCTAGCAGAGGGAGCATCCTTGCTCTAACAGTGCAGTTCGAGTCTCTGCATTATGATGCCAGTGATGTGGGCAGAGTATGAAAGCTCCTTCCTTCATCTGTACCAACGTCATGGTCACTGAGCCCTTGAGAGAAAAGGAATCGTCTAGGAAATCAGATGAGTCATGGGATAAAATGCAGTCTTTCTTCTCCCTGGGGATGGAGGGTGGTGTGGATCCAGAAGTTTCCTATTCACTGAAAACAGAACTCCTAAAGATACAGCATCATGTCCCAGGAGATGAAGAGCAATTGTGAGTCAGGAATGAGACCTGTGGACTGATTTCTGACAGCTGTTCAGTTACCTCATCTAGGAGGGTGTTACATGACAATTGTGCACATTTCTTTCATTCTTTAGCTGCCGTGTCAGCACTTGATAATAAAAAGTGTGAGAAGGTTCTGGGTAAAATGGGCAACCGCTCTTCAGCTGACCCCCCAAAGCTTAAAGAATCAGAGTTCTTGTGTATTCTTCTCTATGTGGTAGTAAGAATATTAATAATAGCAGATATAACATTGAGGAGGTTATTATTATTCTAATAATTATTAAATTATAGCTTAGAGTTATTAAATTCTTGCTCTATGCTCAGTGCTATTTTGAGTACTGGACTCTACCCATTTATTACTGAGCAGATAATGACTATTATTACAGTCATTATTAAATCATAACTAAGGCTCACCAAGTGCCTGAATTAGGCTTACTACTATTCCAACTACTTTACATGCATTAACTCATTTATTTTTTATAATAATACCTGGCAAACATAGCTACTGTTGTTAGCCCCATTTCCCAGATGAGAAAACTAAGCACAGAGGCTGACTTGCCTGGTGTTGCACAGCCTAAGTGATGGGAGCTGGATGAGAGTGGTACCTGGCTCAACTTCTGTCTGATTCAGGCTGGACTGAACCCAGGATCCTCGTGTTGCTAGCTGTGTGCCTTGAGGCAAGTTAGACACACTCTAAACCCCACATCCTGATCTGTAAAATGATTGACTCTAAAATCCTCACCATAGAATCGCCGTGAGAAGCAAGTGAAGTTGTGACCACCAGAGGTGGAGCATTTCCTATGTGCTGGGACCTGCCCAAGCACTTTGCATGAACTAGAATTATTATGGTTATATTGTGATTATCATGGCCATCATTGATGCAACCCAGAATCTGTTTCTCTCTGTTCTCTGTTTCGTAATGCTTCAAAAAGCCTGCAAGGCTTTCTGATTCTACAAACAGAGAATGAGAGAGAGAGAGAGAGAGAGAGAAACCCTTAACTTTGGTGTGATTTTCATGTTATTATTTTTTGCAAAGTTCTTTAAAATACTTTTTAATCTTAGAAACTTATACAGAGAGTGAAACTTCTCACAATCTCACCGTGATAGAAACATAAAGTGAGAAGTGAAGTCTCTGCTCACTCTTTCCATTCTCCCTCGCAGTTAAACCCCCTCCATCCGTGCCTGCACGGATGCACCCATCCATCCTTCCACTCCGTAGATATTTCTCAAGCACTTCTTCAGTGCCAACAACAATATCAGGCACTGGTAACATAACGGTGAATAAGACAGAGAAAGATTCCTGACCTCAGGGAGCTCACGTTCTACTGAAAGGAGAGAGGAAGAAAGTAAAAGGAAGCAAGTAAGAATTCAGAGAGTAATCAGTGCTGCGAAGGCACTAGGCAGGGAAATGGGATAGAGAGTGATGGGCGATGGAAGCAAGGAGTGAACTCTCACAGGCGGGGCTATCTGGGAGAGTGATTTTTGGTGAAGACCTGAAGAATGAGAGGGAGGCAGGTATATGAAGAACCAAGAGGAGATCTTGCCAGGGAAACAAACAGCAAGGGAGACATTTTTGAGGATCAAAAGGAAGGTCCAGAATGGTTGGAATATGGTTGTTTGGTAAGAGAGGTGGATGGTGGAAGGGGGAGAAGAGGGAGAGGTGGGCAGCCTGCAGGGCCCTGGAGGCCACCGTGAGCTTTGAGCTTTTATGTATTTGCGAAAGGAAGTCAGTGGGTGGGGTGGGTGGGGTGGGTGGATAGCAGCCTGGAGGCCCAGTGAGCTAATTTTTACTCGATCTGATGAAAAGTTTCAATCCACATATGCCATCTGTCAGCAAAATTGGATAGCCAAAACACCTCTCTGTCTAAGCGGATCGGGCAAAAATGGAAATTTACGTTACTTCCTGAGCCTCAGTACAGACAGCGCCTCTAAGTAACTGGAGTGTACCTTTAACTCTTTATTGACCTACTCGTCCAATTCCGAGTTCTTTTGGGATCTGTATCCCAAGCTGGCAGACTGGCATTGCAATGGGAGATGCATGGGACAGAACCAGAGTGGCTTTACGGCAGGACTGAGAGTTTTTTATTCACTGAAACCAAAACTTTTAGAGATTTAACTCCACTCACCTCCGCTCCAAGTGTCTGGCTCACCATCTGTCCTGTGCCTGAACGTCCTGACTTAACTGAGCACGTTAAGACCAAAGAGGCCTTGAATAACATCGAAGCTAAAGTCAGCAGCTCCCAACAGCTGACCAAGCAATATCTGCATTACATCAGTTGCAGATCCTATTTTATTCCTTGAAACAGTAGTTCCCCAACACATCAGAATTACCTTGGGGACTTGTTTAAAATAGAAATGTCCCCAGGCCAGTCCCAGGAAATTCTAACTCAGTAGGTACGTGATGGACCCTTGGAATCCACATTGTTACCAGGCAGAGGGCGTGATTCTGAAGCAGGTGTCTGCACAGGCACAGAGACACCGATGGAGTTCTGCGTTGGTTAAGTGCTGTGAATGAATTTGCACTTGTGGAGCAGAGGGCAGAACCTAGGAGGGGCATCACAGTGGGAAGCTTAGCCTGAGAAGGACTGAGGCACCGTGTGGGCGGAGGAAAGACAGAAGGACGCAACAGTAAGAAAAAGACTCTACAGGCCAGTCCTGGATGAATCAGTGGCTTTGAGAACAGTGCCTGGAGCTGAGGGTACGACTAGTCTGAGGGCTGCATGGAAGCCGTTCCCTCCTCCTAGTTCAATAGTCATCTTCTTCTCATTTGAAAACTGGCCCGACGATTCCTGGGCATCATGTGGCTGCAGAACACTCCCTGGAGCCCTCAGCCTGTTCATGCGCTTTGTTTTGTGGCTTTGACTGTTTGCTTCAGCTCAGAAGCTTCGAGTGATAAATTGGGACCCTGGGCATCAGCCCCGTCTTTTCCATGGAGTGTCATTTTCAGTGAAATAATTCACTAATATGGAAGCCCAGGAACTGAAAACTCTCGCTTCTGAGTGGAAGCTTAAGCTGCCTGTTTTGAAAACAGGTGCAGGGAAGTAATGGCCCTCAAAAATATCATAGCACATAGACACTTTCTTTGTCCTACTTAATGCTCATTCTAGTTCTGGAGACCAAGAGCCCTGCTTGCCATATTCATTTCCCCGAACACTCTACCTTCTGCCCTTTGAATAACACTCTCCATTTACAGTGGGAACTCGTGTTTCTCCCAGAGAGCTGAGTGCTCCGAGGTGACCTGTCACCCTCTCTAATCCCGGCCTAGATGTGTTCTCCAGGGGACTCAATAGCTGGTCTTGCTTGGCCAAGAGCCTCGAAAACATTTTCTCTTCATTCTACAAATTGCTCATCCCAAAAGAGCAGGAAAATTGGATGGCACCCCAAACAGCTTTTTTGTGTGTGTGTTTTCCTGGACATCTTTAAAAGGTGATGGGTGCTTTGGAGAGAATTAATCTCTTGGTTCATGAAGATAAATGTTTGTTGGTTTTATCAGAAGGCACAGTTTTCTCCGCTATTTACAATCCCAGGAAACAAAGAGCTGGCCCCTGAGACCACCCGCTGATCTATGAGCTGTTGTGACTGTGGCACCCGAGGGGAAAGCCAGGGTGTAGGGGCACGACTCCCTGAGGCCTGCAGAAGCAGCACTCACACACGGCCAGCCTCCACCCCCAGGAAAGCAGAAGTGCAGCTACAGGCAGAAGGTTATCTGGGAGGAGGGCGGTGGCTATGCTAATGTTTTGGGGTTTTTTAAAGATTTTATTTATTTACTTTTAGAGAGAGGGGAAGGGAGAGAGAAAGAGAGAAACATCCACGTGAAAGAGAAACATCGATCGGCTGCCTCTTGCACACACCCCAGCTGGGAACTGAACCCACAACCCAGGCACGTGCCCAGACTGGGAATCCAACCAGGGACCCTTCTCTTTGTGGGAGGACACCCAATCCACTGAGCCACACCAGTCAGGGCTATGCTGATGTTTCAACGAATTCATCTCAGTTACAAATGACCTTTTTCAGGAGAAGGTTCTTCTTGAGAAAATATTTTGCTCATCAGAACATCCTCAATTGGGTGGCAGGAGCCTGTGAGATGTTTCTGAACACCCCATTAACTCAACTGAACTCGTTAAGCATGGGTTTTGAGAGGGCGTAGACACGGGTGTGAGAACAGAGCATACAAGGATGCCTTTGTGAGGAGTCAGAGAAGTAATGGTGCTGGCAGGGATGGGGGGATTGTGGGCAGCACATGCATACGTGTGCTCACAATGTAATCCTCACAGCAACCCTTAGAGGTTAGAGGAGGCCTCAACATGCACATCTGTAAAACGGGAATGAGTCACCAACCAAGGTCACACAGCTGGTAAGTGGCGGGATAGCTCCATGTTTTATGTGACTGTGTATGTGACTCTCATCTATTTCTAAGAGCCTTCCTTTAGCCATGGAAGGGCTTGCTCTGGGCACAATTACAAAAACAAACAAACAAACAAAAAATCCTCTACAAAATCTGGCATAAGTGCCCTCTTCCTTTCCTGGCTCCCTTACTCTGGTTGGGAGCCTTATCCCAGGATGTCATTTTCCTCACGTCTTTCTCTCATAATTCTTAATAAGGTGTCAAGCTTCCCACTAACACATTCATTTCAATCAGACATTGTTACAAGCTGAGCAAGTTCAAGCTCCCACAACACCAGATTGGGCAATACAAAAGGGATGTTGCCAACAATGTGAAAAATACAGTCAAGAAGAGAGAGAACGTGGTTACCTCACTCAAGAGGAAGCGCAACAGTAAATTGTTTCCAAGTGCACTGTAACATAATACTAATACAGAAGTTAAAATAAGTTTACACAGCATGAACTGGTATAAGGCAAATTGTCTGCTTATCTACAGAGAGCTACGATCACTCATTAAAGGGAAGTAGTTTGGCTTGGTGGGGAAAAATCCTACTAGTGGAGTTTTTCAGATCTGGGATGGTTCTCTTCTTTACTTTCTGCTTTTGTGGTCTTGGGCTGGTGTTTTGACTTTGTCCATCCTCAATTTTCTCATTTGCCAAATAGGGATAATGATGCCTAGATTTTAGGATTGTGGTAAGAATTAAATGAGGAGCACTCCAGTAGAGAGCCAATGTTATTGTTAGAGTAAGTGTGGAAAGAAATCCTTGCAGACTTAGAAGTGATAAAACCACGTTTCTCTAAAGTACTGTTTGGCTGAGACGGTTGCTTTGTGTTCTCTTTCTCACTTAAATATATTTCCTATCTTCCGAGGCAAAAACAAAGCAAATTTACAAACACCAGTTTATAGCTTCTTGAAACGCTAATCAGCTTTCTGAGAAACTCAAGATTTCTTCCCAATTTTCTTTTTTTAAAAATCTCATTTGTTTACTTTAGAGAGGGGGAGGGGAGGGAGAAAGAGAGAGACAAATATTGATGTGAGAGAGAAACATCAATCAGTTGCCTCTTGCACATGTCCCAACTGGAGATGCAACTTGCAACCCTGGCATGTGACCTGACCGGGTATTGAACTGGTAACCTTTCACTTTGTGGGATGACATCCAACTGACTGAGCTACACTGGTCAGGGCTTCTCCCAGTGTTCAAGGAAGGAGCTGTGGCAAGACAAATCCAACAAGATTCTCAAAGACACAACCTGTGGGTCTCTCAACTTGAAGTTTGGTGCTTACCTAAGAGGTGGTAAAGCTTGTCTCCTCTATTCCTAAAAATCACCCAAGCAACAAAGTTTGCCTTTGGATTTTTTTTTTTAATCAGAGCAGGAGCCACCAAATCCACGGACCAGATTGCATATAATGCCATTAATCTGAAGTCAAAAGTAGCAGCCACTGAACCTCATGGCCCTCTTCCAGCAAAACTGAACAGATGTCTTCAGTGTATTTTTTTTTCCTTTTATGTTTTTCAGGTACTCTCCCCTGGGTATTGCCTGCCTGATCTGTGGGAAGATCATTGCCATCAAGGACTTAGAAGTGGTTGCTCAGCAACTGGGGATGTACATGGTCACAGTGATTGTGGGCCTCATCATCCATGGGGGCATCTTTCTCCCCTTGATTTACTTTCTAGTGACCAGGAAAAACCCTTTCTCCTTTTTTGCTGGCATATTCCAAGCTTGGATCACTGCCCTGGGCACCGCTTCCAGGTAGAGAACGCAGAAATCACCTTTCTCTCTGCGCACTGTCTGACCCTCTTTGCCACTTCTTCATTTTCAGAAACCTTCCCATCACAAAGTTCAGTGAGAGCACTTTTCACATCTTCTTAACCTATATTTGAAAAAGGCAAACACTTTGTATATTTGGTTCCTTCTAGAAACGTTGGAGCTTTCTGATGAATGTTTTTGCTGGTAGGCAACTGTGTTGGAAATATGACCTCACATTAAATTTCTCAGACGAATGCATGCCGTTAATTGGCATGCCTGCCTTGTCACATGCAGCATTGAGTTATTTGTTTTAAATGTTTTCCAAAAGGATATGACAGGACGTTATTCTATTTAAGGAGTTCTCCCACCAGTGATTTGAAACATGCTATCCCCAAATATCAGTCTACTGGAGTAATTTTTCAAAACTAGGAGAAGGAGCTTTTATAGGGTAAATGGTGTATTGGGTGAGATTTTTCTAATGAACCAGAAGTCAGGTAAGTGTTTGGGTTCTACGTGAACCTCTAATGGGCCATTGTGCCCCACCGATTCTAAGGAAATCAGGCTGGCGTTGTTTTGACTTGACCTTAACTGAGGGTCACTTCCTTTTTCATTACCTAGCTCAAGCAAGTCAGAAACCAATGAGGACTCAGGAGAGAAAACACATTTTTTTTATGTCACCCTGGACTGAATGTAGCAAAAACAAACAGGAGCAAGTACATAAGAAATGCCTGGCAGTTCATCCTTTCAGTCTGCAATCGCTGTTTGTGTTTCCTTGGGTCACCAGCGAAGACCGAGGTCATACGGCAGGTGGCAGGGAGGCCAGCAAACCCAGGGCCCAGCATTCCCTCTGGCGTCACGAGCCGGCAGGTCTTTGTTACAGAGCCCAGGACTGTGCACCGCCCCCGAGGTGGCCGCTCCGTGACACAGCGTTACCGCTGTCCCCAGGCTATTGAGCAGGCAGTCAGGTTTTCCTTAAGTGACTTAACAGGCAAATGGCGGTGACTACCTGGGAAGCCAGATTATATTTCCATCTAGCCAATCAATGCAAATTCAGGTCTACTAGAGAGTGGGGTTTCAGAAAAGGTCTGAAATGTATATAATCCCGGGGATCTGGAGTCTGCGTTCAGTTCCCGAAGGTGAAGGGAGACATTCCAGAATTTGCTTTTTCTTTTTCAGGCCTGTAAATTTCTTATGGCTACGTATCTCTAACCGTAAAGATCCTTCTCTCTTTGGAGAAAAAGTAAATCTTTTTTTATTCTCCAAACATAAAAACAATGGTGTTTCGGTTTATTTTTGTTTTCTGGTGATGAGCGTGGTATTACTTACTCATTGTTGAAAAGTGCAGAGAGTGGGTGAAATTTTGGAGGAGACAATGAACATCAACAGTGACTCCACCTCCCAGGGATAATGGGTAGGAAGCAACCTTCTAGTTAACCTTTACACTTACATTCTTCTCCAGTTCTTCCTACGTGGAGACACAGTAAACTGCTATTTTCACTGGTCAACATACCATATAAGTTATATCTGTCAATATAGGGCTTTCCACCGTTTTAAAAGCTGCGTAACCAGCATTCCGTACGTACCACAGTACACCCCCCAGCCCCAGCCCGTGACGTACACTTGAGGCGTGTCTATCAAGTGGGACTGTGACAAGCATCCTTGTAAATGCATCTCTGCAAGGCTGTCTGATGACCCCCTCGGGATAACTTTCTAGAAGTGGAATTTGTGAGTCTAATGGTAAGCGCATGAATGGTTTTAAAACATATCACCAGATCGCTATTTAGGCAAGCGCATTAGTCTAAGTCCCTCTCCGCCGGCGTGAGAGAATGCTTTTCACCACCTCCTCACCAGCACTGGCTGTTATCAGTTACTTTAATACTTTCCAGTCTGATTGTGAAAAATGATCTCACTGAACTTGCATTTTGTTGATTACGAGCGAGAGGAAGCACCTCTTTGTGTTCCTATTGACCATCCTGCCCTCCCCTCCCCCACTCTGTGGACCGTGGGGGGTCGTCATTGCCTGTCGGGGTATTCATCCTTTCCTGATTGGTTTTCACCTCTCTTCATGTATCAGCATATTAATTAACTCATGTGTCAAATGTCACCAGTAATGTCCCCCTCTACTTTGCATTTGTCTTAAAAATTTACATTACTTTTTGCCATTAGAAGTTTTTCATTTGTATATTCTTGGAGCTATTGATATTTTCCTTTAGAATTTAGTGTTTGGTCAGGAACACCTCCACAAAAGATTATAAAACATTATATTTTGTTCCAAAACATTTATGGTTTTGATCTTTAAACTATTTCAAAACATTATTATCATCCTTTTTTTGAATAACTAGACAATTACCCTAGTACCTTTATAGGTCAAGGTAAATCTTGAAGGCACATTTGTACATAAATGTGACAAATGATCAGTTTATTTGGCCAAAGCCACACAAATGTTAGTCCCTTTTTCCCTCCTTACCCTGTATTTCATTTGGAAAAAAAGAAAAAAAGGAAAGAATGAAACCAATGTGGTTTTAATCTTTAGTTAAAAAATGTGGATGTGGAATTTCTTAGAATAAAAGAGAAGTCAATGTGACAGGAGTCAAGTACTAAGAATGACATTTGCCATCAAGGCCAGAGTGGGAAACGCAAAGCCCAGGACTGTCAGCTGAGTATCCTCTGCCCCTCCTTGGGCCTCGGACTGTCTGGGGCTGTGGACGGGGTTGGCCTCCTTTTCTCAGGGGGCATGGAGGCTGGTGTCAGAGGGTGGGTGGAGGGGACTGGCCCGGGACACGCCTCTCTGCCTCCCTCTGACTTCGATGCATGCTGTTAGAACTAATCTGCAAAAAAACAGAAACAGGTCTCAAGTATCTGATTGTTATTATTAGGAACATTTGAAGACTGTCATACGGTCATTGAGGCAGGAGCCAAAAAACCAATGTCAGAATGTGGGACAGACAGGAAAGAGTTAATGTGCTCACGTCTCAGTTTACATTGGTTAGGTATACATGGATTTTTAAGACAGAAGTCTGTCCAGTACAGAAATTGAGAATATTTTTAGTCTTTATCAATTATTTTTCCTAATCTGTTTAGTTATCTAAGGATTCCTTTTGGGAAAATGGATGCAGTAATATGAGTTAACGTATTCCAGTCTTCCCAGAAGTGTCCAATGATTCATACCATTGAAAACCCGCCCGCCAACCATGGCGGAGCTGCCATTTCAGACCAGTCACGGTGTCCTGGCAATCCTTCAGCGGGGTCCTGGGAAAGCGCAGGATGGGGATCCCAGGTGCAGGGACCAGAGGAATTCAGGGACCCTAACTTCTCATACAGCAGCGAGGACAGCAAGCCAGGTGTGCTGAGTGAAGTCAGACCCCAACGTCTCTCCCTGGGTTCAGATTTCAGTAATGGGAGCTCTCCAAAAATTCAGTTCTTCTTCCTACCTGAGGCCACGCAGGGGGCCTGAGACAGAAGCCTGAGCTAAAATCACTAAGAATGTTCCAGTCAGATGACTCTGACTTGCCTGGATTGTTATCAGTAGCTTGTGGGTCTGTGGTTTGATCAGAAGCAGACTCAGGTGACCCTAGTTTTAGAACTTCCAATTCTTTGGCTAAGAAATGGTTCTATGTAGGCCCTGGAATCTGCATTTCATGTAGCTTCTCAGAAGGCGGTGGTACTCTCCCATTCTCCAAAAAATGGAGACCTTGGCAGGTGTCTGTCCAGCTCGGCTGGAGCCCTAATTCTGACTGGTAGAAGGAAGAACTATGACTAAGGATGTAAATGCAAGCCCAAAAAGTGCTGTCTGCTTTGGAGGTTTGCATAAAAAACAAACAAACAAACAAACAAACAAACAACTAAGAGAATAGACCACAAAGCACTCCCAGGACAGTTTGCGTGTTTGGCATTGCTTTCCAAGTTGCTTAAACTTTGAAGCCAACCCACCTACCCTCCCACACATTTCTAGCCACATGGAAATAATATTCTGGCCTTCAGTAAATCTTATCCCTACAGGTCGCCTATTTTAGAGGACATATGAACACGCCAGGCGTTCTGACCTTAGAGGCTGGGTCATGTGGTCATTGAATCCCCATCCCACGCCTGGGCGGAGTGGGGCTGAAGTCACTCCATATTGGGTCTTTGATTAACTACAAAGCACATGCTTTTCTGCCCTGTGTCTCTGGAGAGACTGTAGAGTTGGCTGTTTTTCAGGGAGTTGGACTGCCTGTGAGGGTCCCCAGTGGGTTGTTAGAAGTGTGGGATCAGGCTGAATGGTGCTGAACGTGTTTGTCCAGCATTTGCAAAACTAACAGGCCCGGCTCGGGTCAATTCCCCGGGGCTGACGCAACCCACATAGTCATCTTCTTGGAATCAGCGATTCTAACATCAAATTATGGGTCATTCAAAAATTCCCCATTCCATTTCACTGTTGACAGCTGATTCTTTTCTGACCTATTTTTTTCTTGCATCCCAATTAATGTGGGCAATTAGATGGACTTCAGTATGAATCCAAGATGGAAACAGTGACCAAAGGGAAAAGAGAACCTGAAGCTTTGAGTAGATGTCAAAAACTAGAACCAACAAAAATATTTTTCAGCCTATTAACATCTTAATAAGTTGAATCTGAACCTCCAAATTACTGTTTTTAATTTGGCTCCAGACACTCCTTATTTATTTATTTATTTATTTTTCATGTCACATTGCTCAGTTGAAACAGGACAAAAACTTTGTGGTGACATTCCAGTTTCTTTGCTCTGCTTCTCTACAGTAGACCTAACTCCTCTCCTCTCCTCTCCTCTCCTCTCCTCTCCTCTCCTCTCCTCTCCTCTCCTCTCCCCTCTCTCTTCTCTCTTCTCTCTCTCTCTCTCTTTCTCTCTCTCTCTCTCTCTCCTGCCCTTCCTTCAACCTCTCCCCTCCCTCCTTCTCTCTGGTCCTTAGTGCTGGAACGTTGCCTGTCACCTTCCGTTGCCTGGAAGAAAATCTGGGGATTGACAAGCGCGTGACCAGATTTGTCCTCCCCGTCGGAGCGACCATTAACATGGATGGCACAGCCCTTTATGAAGCGGTGGCTGCCATCTTCATTGCCCAGATGAACGGCGTCGTCCTGGATGGAGGGCAGATCGTGACTGTGAGGTGAGTGAAGCGGTGGGGGAGGCCCTGAAGCGACCTTTCACCTTACCCCCTTCCACACTAACTGCCTTTGACAGGGGCTGCTTGAATTTCAGTTCTCCTGGCAGAAGAATGGTGAAGGAAATAACAGGGGAGAGGAATTATTGGCGGTCTCAAAGGGAAAAGACTGTGATGGGAGGGAAGCCGGATCATACCGATGCCTTCTGTTGGTATGGCACCGATGAAATAGCTTTGGGAACTTGATATTATTTGAATGTTAATAACCCTGCGATGTTGCAAGGCAGTTATTTCTATGCTCATTTAGTAGGTGAGGAAGTGCTGGCTTCGGGGGCTGTTGGAGGCTACGTCATTAGCAATGAGCCCTCAGGGCTGTATCTGAGGCCAACATTATCGGACTCTGGATCCAGTTTTCCTTTTATTGAAATATGCTCCCTTCAGCATTCCAGGGGATGATGGATGACATGATGACACACTGGAAGGAAAAGATTCGGCAACACAACAGAAAATATGTTATTACAAATAAATAGCAAATATTTCTGTTTTTACAAAAGCTTTTTTTTTTACCATATATATTCACCATTTAAAACATTCAGAAAGAATTCTTTCCCAAGAGGTCATCAAAAACGCATGGCTTCCCCATGAACTTAAAGATTATTCTTACTTGCCTATATTGATTTATTTAATTCTCACAGCCACCCTATGAGGCATGTGCTTGTCTTTATCAGCTCAGGCTGCTATAATAAAACACCATAGACCAGATAGCTAAACAATAGACATTTATATCTCCTAGTTCTGGAGGCTGGGAAGTCCAAGATCAAGGTGCTAGCAGATTCAGCTCCTGCTGAATGTTCTCTTCTTGGTTTATATCTAACCTGCTTCTCACTGCTTGCTCACGTGACCTGTCCTTGGTCTGTGAATAGAGATTGCTGGCTCTCGTAAGTTTCCTTTCATAAGGGCACCAATTTGTCATGAGGCCTCTGTCCTCATGACCTAATTATCTCCCCAAAGCCCATCACACTGGAGAGTGAGGCTTAAACAAATGAGTGTTGGGGAGACACAGCTCAGCTCGTAGTAGTACTATAGCGGAGCCTCGGTTTCCTCATTGTATAATGGGAACAGTAGAGGGTCAAGAACATTGTGCCTGGCACATAGTCACCTATCAATAAATGTTAGCTGCTAGTATTATTATTGTTGTGGACACTAAATGAGATATAGAAAGAAGAATGTGACAGTGATGTAGTGAGGGAAAACATGCTTCAGGTCAGAGCATCAAACCTTCTAAATTATGGCCTAACAGACTGCATGGAAGACTGCCAGCCCCCCTTGCTTTAAAACTCAAAAATGAAAAGGGTTCCTTACTGAAGGGGTTCCAAAAGCCCCTTCTTTTGGAAGCCAAGCAAAGATGATTTCCAGTCCCTGAATTCTTGACCTCGAAGGCAACCACACTGCCCATCAAGTTCACACCATTAGATGAGAACATAGAGATGGGAGAGTGGATCAGTGACCCATTCATGGTTGGGATTCATGAATTCAGCACTTTTAACGTAGGGAGGGATCAAGGGACATTAGGAACAGCATGGACCTAGAATCAAGTGGACGAGTGTTGAAATCCCAGCAGACCGTATTAGAGCTGTGTGACCCTACAGTTCTCTCCCCACCCCCAATCCATGATTTCCTTGTGGAACAGGTACTACCATGTGAACTTTGCAGAGCTACCTTGAAGTTCTGTTAACATGTGTGTAGTGCCTTGCACAGCATTCAAGAACCAGCCCTAGAGAAGTGAGCCAGCGAGGGGAAGGGCAGGAAAAGCAGCAAGGGATAAAAGGATGGAAGAGAGACCACCCCTAGGGAGCTTCTATAGGACTTAGAATTGCACAGACACTCAGCCCATGAGGACATGATTGAGGTGGAGGAACACAGAGGGGGAACCCACTGCCAGCAAGCATTTTCTTTACAGGATTTACCACACACAACCAAGAAGTAACCAGACAATATGGCCATTGTGCAAAGGGATGTGTAAGAGTGACTCATAATAGAAGCAAGTGGTATTATAAATACAACGGTTGAGTGCAAGATGTTGGAACTCAGGAAGTTCCCCTCTCCTGGTGCTTTATCCATGTCAGGGAGCTGGCTGAGAATTCCCACGTTCCAACTCTTGGGGCTTTAGGGAAGTTTTCATTGCAAAACAGCCTCACCCTGTGGAGATTTTCTGATAAGAATAGTGATTGACATTTATTGGGGGTTTGCAAAATGTGCCTGGCCTCTTCTAAGTGCTTTTCATTTATTAGCTTCTGAGGACACCATGAATGAGACAACATCATTATCTCCTTTTTCACAGATAAAGAAATCAAAGCACAAAGAGGTTCAGTTGTCCAAAGTCATGTGGTTAATAAGTGGCAGACCTGGGATTTGAACCCAGGTCATTCAACTCCAGAACCTTCTATGATAACCACAGCACACTGCTACTTCTGGTGACCCGGATGGGTCCAAGGAAAATGGAGTTCTCTAAACCACGAACCCAACTCTGTATTGGTGGGGCAGGGGAAGAGCATAGATGGGTTCTGTAGATCCCACTTAGGGGAGCTGTTTTTACTGTAACAGACCTAAGTATGGGAGGAGGGCAATATGGAAAAACAAGGCAAACCACAAAATGTCCCGGGGCCTTCCTTTCCTCACATATGAGATTAGATAAACTCAGGTCCCTCCCAACTGCAAGAACCTGGGATTCTGAACCTAGTTACACTGGTGGTCTGAACCTTGGTTACACCAGTTTAGGAGCCTGATTCTTCGTTTGGAACTGGAGGAAATACTCTAGAAACTCTAGAATGATATTCCTGCAAAGAAATCAGCCCCCGTTTTCTTTCTAGCATCCACCAAAGCAAGTTGGGAATCTATTCTCAGAAGCATCCTTCCACGTGGAAATGACAGCTTTTATAAATGGCATCCAGGAAGAAGGAGAAGAAGTCACTGCCCTTTGCTAGACCACAGAGGCCCCTGGTGTCTCCACAGGGAGCTTGAGTCCTAGGTGGAACCCACTTCCAGAGATGACTTCGAAATGGTGCTGGCTGTGCCCTCGGCATTGCTTGGAAAGAAAACGATGAGATGCTTCAAAAAGAAAACCTCCTGTTCTTTCACTATCATTTCTTGGCACCCTGTCTGAATAATGGATTTTCCAGTCCGTGATGAAACGTCCAAGCATCTGAAGCTTAATATCATTTGGAATCTGTTGATTTGTTCCCCTCAATGTCCACTCAGTTGGATATTTGCTCTTCTGAGTTCTCATATTAACATTGGCAATGGTCTCTGCTGACTCTTACCATCCGGTCCAAAAGTCTCGGGTGCTCAGGGAGACATAAAAGCATAAGCTCCCATGGGAGCATTGAGGGTGATTTGTTTTTCTTCTTTAATATTTTCTTACCTGCTTTTAGGGCCACACTTATTTTAGTCTAGTCTACTTGAATATCATGATGGGGATAAGGCTCCAAATCATGAATTTATAAGTTTCCATCATAGTTCAGCAGAATCCAAATACACCCTAATGCCTGGGTCTTGGTTCTCTATTTCTTGGTAAGGAAAGAGAATTTATGACTGCCGGGAACATGAGAGCTTAAACTTGCCAGAGATGGTTTTGCCAAGGCCATTTTCTCTTCCCATGACCTGACCTTCTTTGTTCTCACAGCCTCACGGCCACGCTGGCAAGTGTCGGTGCAGCCAGTATCCCCAGTGCTGGGCTGGTCACCATGCTCCTCATTCTGACAGCCGTGGGCCTGCCGACGGAGGACATCAGCCTGCTGGTGGCTGTGGACTGGCTGCTGTAAGTGTTTGCAGATGGGGTTTGGCCAGGGATGTGAGCGCTGCCTCCAAGGTGGACGAGATGCACGGTTGCAGCCGAGATCTTAGCCAGGCCTCATTGCAACTCCCTCATTTCCTCCCTCCTTTCTTTCCTCTGACATTTACAGAGTGCCTGTCTGGGAACCAAAGAAGAAAAAGATAGGATCTTTGAGGGCCTCACAGTTGAGTAGAGGGATCAGATAAATTATATACAAGGTTAAAAGCTTACCAGTAAGGAACCAACTAGGGATGCATGCAAAAGACCTCAAGTGATTATGTTGCGTGATTGAAGCACAGAGTATATACTGTATGATTCCATTTATATGAAGCTCTATGAAGGGCACTACAGTCTCTTACAATGGAAATAGACCAGTGTTTGCCTGAGCCCTGGAGTGGGAGCCTGAGGATTAACTGGGAAGCGGCACAAGGGGATCTTTAGGAAGTAACAGAAGTGTTCCGCATGCACAGGTGTGCATAGGTGTCTACATTTGTCAAAACCCATCAAGCCAGGCATTTAAAATGGGTACATATGTTGTGTGTGAATTATTTTTCAATGTAGTACATTAACAGATAGCACACAGAGAAAAGGATAGTGATACAAAGAGGCTCCATCCAGGATGGGAGGGCAGAGTAGGGAAATCAGGAAACCACGAGAATGGCTACTGACTTTGAGTGTCCGCTGAGTGCCAGCTATGTTATACTGAGCGCTTCACGTACTTTATCTCTTCCGTTGACAACTCTGGGAAATTTGGTGTTATTACTCCTATTTTATAGATGAGGAAACTGACGTTTAAGGAGGTAATGTGATTTGAAAATGAACAGAGATTTAACCCGAGGTCTGCTTGGTTTTGGAGGCCATCCTATTCATAATTATGACCATATTTAAGCTCCTAAAGGCAGTGGCAGCTGAGCTGAGTCATAACTGGTAGGTAGAAGTTACCCAGGTATACATAGGCAGAAGGGGAAACAGAACGTTCCAATCAAGGCCAGCCCACACAAAGGCACTGAGGCAACATTGTGGGGACCCATGAGTGATTTAGTATTGTTTGAGCACGAGGTATGAGGCAGGGAGTGGAAAAGGTGAGGCAAGATGGACAGCCATAATGGCCATGCAGAGAAGCTTGAACTTGGCTATGTATACATAGCCCAGCTACCTTTCCCACTGAAGGACATTTTCCTAGAGTAGGACACTCCCCATCCATTCCCAAAGGTGGGCCAGTCTAGCCAGATGGTCCCTGATATGGAGGTTGGAATCACCCCCTGCAAAGGGTGCACTCAGGCTCTGATGTTCTGTGGGATGAACACGGGTGCCTCCTGTCCAGTCTTGGAGCTACATGACAGGGGCTGGGGGTACCATGGACTTCAGTGTCAGAGGCACGGAGTGACAAGTGCTAGCACAGAGGTCCAGGTCAAAGTACCCACACATTTTTAAAACCATTTCACACACCAGTGGCAGTTTTTCTGACATGGATTAGCAGAGATTTTAAGAACCAGAAGCTACATTTGATGGACTTGAGTTTCCCCAAAGTTAAAATAAGTTCCTTCCCTCTATATTTACCCTTCCAAAGAGAGAGCCATGCTCATGGCTGAAGGGAAAAAAGACATCAGGGAAGGCTAGAAGATAGCCTGGTCTCTTTCAACTTGCCCACTATTGAGGTTTAGGTTAAAATGAGAAGTGGCTCCCTGGATATCATTTCCTTAACTCAGAAGGGCCATAAGGAAAGTCAGGAATCTTCCTGACTTGTTCTTTTGTCACCAGAGAAATTCTATGGAAGTGGCTTTAGCGGGAAGATGAGGAGCACATGAAGTTACCTCTTCTCTGTCTCTGCTCATCTCTCTCGGGTGGTGGTGGGGGGCCTCGTGCTGGCCCCAGCATTCAGCCTTTCTCATGATGTCTGTACACAAGGCAGCTGTGGGGCAGCTGGGATGTGAAGGTGGGGTATGGTTGGAAGGACAGGTGGAGAATAGGATGAAGAAGACAAAGTAGTAGAGTAGGATTTGGCTGGAAAGGAAGAGAAAGAGAAAACAAAGACATTGACAATTGCTTGGGGACAGAGCACACAGTAAGAGCTCAATAAGTGCATGCTCAAGTAAACCACAGAATTGCTGCACAATAACCAGGGGCCTATTTACACAAGAAGAAACACAGAGGAAGCTACTAAAATCCCATCTACTTCTCCTGTGACTTTTGCTTACTGAGTCCACTACCTCTTTGTCCCTCTCAAACCTGTGTTGTCAACAAGTGTTCCTTGCCTGCTGCGATGACATTGCCTAGTCTTTCCTTGGTCTTGTTTCTGAGGCTCAAAATTCACTCTCAGAGATTCAGCTCTTAAAAATTGTCATTAAAAAGGTTGCCCCCCATTACAATGCAAATGCCTTTGAGTGGAGAAAAATGCACTAGTATTACTCAGGAATGAAAAAAAGGAGCTGATGGTTGTGGATGCTGCAGTGTTCTTTACACCTGTTGACAATTAATTCCTAAAGAGCCTTGTATGTGTTTCACAGAGGAAACTGGGAACCAGAAGGGCCAAATCTCTTGCCCAAGGCACAGGACAGCTTGTGTGGCCGGGTTAGGGCCCTTCGCACCAGCCCATACCACTGCCTAATTAGTACCTAGCAGGTGGAATGGTGGGCCATGGGAGCAGAAAGGTCCAGAGTTGGAAAGGCAGGGGAAGACTGACCTATTAGTGTCACCTCTGGTTCTACATGCTACCCAGAGGATTTTTGTTCCACTTTTTCTTTCCTACTCCCAGGATTAAAACAAAACAAACCAAAAAGCCTACATGGGGACTAACAGGCTACACTCAAGGGCTCAGCCATTCTTAGAATTCAAGTCGTCTGGGCCCCGGGGGTCCACCAGTGTGGACCTGGTCTTCTCAGCAGCCATTTCCTTCCCTGGCCTGTGGGATGAGACTCAGATCACAAAACACCCAAGACTCTGCCTACTTCTGACCTAAATGTTAGCAAATGGAAAAGAAGGGCCGGGCCTCCCTGATCACCCCACACAGGCGCCCACATGCTCACACTTGCAGAGAGCAGGGTGTCCTAACTCCAGGGCTGAAACGTGCTCGCAGAAGGGAGTTGGCTGAACAACAACAAGATGATGATACATTGGGATTAGCTATATTGATGACACTGTATATGAGAAAACTCCATCCCAAGCTGGGCTGGAAAGGAAGGAACAAGTGAAGAGCTGTCTTCATGTTCTGGGGTCTGATCTCTGGTGATCAAGGGAAGAGAGGGGGAGAGGCAGGTGCCCTAGGTCTGAGCCCTACACTTACTCTCTGTAGGACTTCGGGCAGGTTGTTCATTCTCTGGGCCTCAACCACATCGTGTGTACAATGGGAACAATGACTTCCCAGCTTGAAAGAGTCTAGACCCAGTGCCCTTGAGTGTCCTTCTGGTTGTAAGACCCAGACCAGGATTCTGCCAGTGATGAGTGTTTGTATACAAATAAGCATGAATATTCATTTCAAGAAGAGAAGAAAAAGGGAGGGTAGAGGATCCTGGGAAAATGTGCATAGGGATCTGTAGCTAGGTCAGATCTGCTTTGAATTAGTAATGGTACCACATTCTTTCCCACCGGCAAGAGGAGCTCTGGAAACACACTGTTGGTTGTGGGCACCGAACCTCCTGGGTGCCCGTTACTGTGTGAGTGCAGCAGGGGGATGAGTTGAGACTGGGGTGCAGAGGGAGGCTGGTCATTTCCAGGTACAGTGGGATGTGTTTTTCCTCTCGGCCAGATTTGTAAGCTTTCATAACTTGAGCAATTTTCCAATTTAAAACAAACCAAGCCTGCAGTGACATTTAATATGCCATGCTGTTTGCCAACTGCTGGAGACCAGCCAGCTTCATGACTGTCCGCCAAGCCCTGGATGCCTTTCAAAGGGCAAGCTAGCTGCTCTGTAAATGTCATGGTGAAAACCAAGATTCTGAGCCCTGAAATGTGCTGGAGTCCCAGAACACCAGATGGACAGGGCTGGTAGAACTAGAGCTGTCCCCAATGTCCAGGAAGCAATTTATGTCAGGAATCAGTGGCGGATATTTTTAAGAGTCCTTTCAGACACCCCCCTCACTCAGAGGTGATAAGGTGGGGTGAAAACTGGAAGCCAGTACCAGGGAGAAGCAATAAACACCCAGGTCTGACCCAGGTGGGGAAAGGAAAGCCAAAATAAAGTGAAAGCCAAGTGGATTATGGGTCCATTTATCACATGAGACTGCAGGTGAGATCATTTCTGGTGAACCATTTACTAGTTTGGATATAGTTGAGACGGCACTTAAAAGAAAGGTCTTATTGGGCCCCCCACCCTGCAGGGGGTGCTTGGAAGCTCCCCCATCAGCATCCCTCCCTGGAGGGAATAGAGCCATGATTCTCAAACTTGAGCTTGTACCAAAATCTCCTGGAGATTCAGAAGGGTTGAGATGGGGACCAAGAATTGGCATTGCTAACAAGTTCCCAGGTGAGGCTGACGATGCAGTCCAGGGACCTCACTTCCAGGAGTAATGGACTAGAGATGGGGAGGGGGAGCAGGAGTTCTTGGCTATGGGTGGTTGAGCATCTCTATACATTTTTGAGCACCAGTTGACAGAGTTGACGGTTCATGCCTCTCTATAATGAAAATCGATGGAAATGGCACAGGATATGAATAACTAATACTGAATGAGTGCTCCTTAAGTGTTAGACACCATGCTATGCACTTTACATGGACTTGTTTAAAAGTCAGAGCAAGTTACAAGGCAGCTAGTAGTACTACACCCATTTTACAGTTGAGGAAACTGAGGCTCAGAGAGAAGTAGCCCATCCCAGTTCAGTGGATATTGAATGACTAAACTGGAATTCAAACCCAACGACCAGGCCATTGCTCCTTGGGCGTCCCAGGCCTGCCAATTTGGGTTCTCATTCCTTTATTTAAGACACACGTGCACACACATGCACACACACAACTGATTTAACCCCTAACTCCATGTCTGTTAAAAAAGAAAAGCTATTCCTAAATCTCCTGTATCTCTGAAAATTGCAAGGGCTTATGTTGAAGTCTTTTGCTTTGATTTCCCTCTTCCACTGAATTCTTTCCTACAACTTACCTCAGCTTCTATGTCAAGCTCAGCCTGGAATGTGGCCCTTGTCTGCTCAGTTCTTCCTTCCCCTGCCAAAGTGTCCCTGATTCAATGCAGTATAATTGCAGATCAGGGAGGTGGGGCTATCGCTGTGCACAGCAAAACCATTCTCCATGTATCACAAGAGAACTGTGTGCTCTTGGTCAAACAAGGGGAGGGGCCAAGCTCCATAGAGTTATAAGATGAAAAAGAAAAAAAAAAACAACTCCCTTCATTTACAGTTGGATCTTGAAGGGGAGCAGAATAGGCCACACCAAAATGTTCCAGTTGGCATGTGGATTATTTCGAGCTGAAGGCAATCAAGACACAACAGACTCAGGAAAACTTTTTACTTCCCCGCTTTACTGCCTGAAAGCATTTAGAAAGGTGGCCTTTACCAGAAAGAGAGCTATTACCAGAGACAACGTATTTGCTTGGCAGGGTGAACATCTGTTTACCAAACATCGGCTCTTCTCATCTTCCTGGGAATCGTCTTCCTTCCCTTTGAAGTCCCAGGTCCCCCCCCCACCACCACTCCTTCTCCTTAGCTCAGGGTGGTATATGATCCTCAGTTGCCTGAGTGCTGGGAGTCCCATATTTTTCTGGGGCTCCCATATGTATAGAATTAAATTCATTTTTCTTCCTGTTCATCTGTCCTATGTTCAGTTAATTATTAGACCAGTCAAAGAGCCTAGAAGGGAAAGAAGGGCAGTGTTTCCACCCCTACAATCTCAAGTCCGGTTTCTCTGAACTAATCATTGTGAATAATTTTAGTGGCCCAAAAGTAAGAGTGTAATGTTAGGCATTCCTTTCCTTGAGAAAATCCTTTCATGTTCCCCACCCCTGGGAATCTCGCCCTACATGCGTTTAGCCCCTGTCTCAGCATCGCCCCACCTCGCCGGGCCTCCTTGCCCTCCTGCTCCTTCCCCAGCTCTCGGGACACCTCTCTCATGTCCACAGGCAAAGGAATTCGGCTCTCTGTGTCTCCCTCTTCCTCCCTGTAGGTGTTGCTTAGAGTCCTAACTTTTCAGCACCGAAGCATCCAAACAATATTTGCCAGACCAAAAAATAGTTCTTTTTCTAGAGTTAATCTGCCCTCTTATACTAATAATCCGTCCCCACACCACCTCCTTCATAAGCCTGCCTGTCCTGTTCGCCCACCACCTGCCCATGTCATAAAGAGGTGAAACATGGAATAAGCCCTTAAAGAGTCTAGTAATGGGGACAGATGTGGTGAACAAAAACATCCCAACAGAATGTACCAGGTGCAAAAAGAGGAATGTATAAGAGTTGGTCAAGGAATAAAAGAGGAAGTAATACTCCCCTTAGTAGTACCAATGATACTAATAATAATAACAGTAATAATGATGATAATACGATAACAGCCACGGTTGTTCATCACTGTTTGTGTTGGGCCTTTTATATAAAGAGTTTGGCAGAGGACCTCTCAGGTGGTAAGCACTCTATACATGTTAACAGTTATTATCTTCTCACATGACTGGAGGTGGGCATTACTTCCCACATTTCACAAATGAGAATGTTGAGCAGGAAAGGCTACGTAACTGGCCCTGCTGGAGCCAGGGTGGCAGTACAGGCTTGAATCCAAATCTCTCCCAGCCAGTGCTTCCTGGGCTCTCCTTCCCTACTCAAACATACGTGGCTTTAGCCCTTGGATTCCCAGAATTGTGCCACCCTCTCAGGTCTAGGGCCTCAGATGACCCCTCTGCCACCTGGGTACCCTGCATTCTGAGAGGCAGACATGATGGCTTGTTTCTATTGATGTTAAGATGAATCATATACAACTGCCAATATTTGACGTTTGGGGACCTATGGCAATTTCATATGGTTAAACCCAATAGAACAACCCAGATGAATTCTGGGTGACCTTGCTTCTCTGGCTCCGTTCTTCTGTGTGCACCAGGACTCCCAGACAATTCCACCATCTTCCCGCTAGAGGATTTAGATGGAGAGATAGACAAGAACAAGAGAGAGCACCTTGGCTTTTCTTCCAGGGAACCAGACCCAGGGCCTCAGCATGAAACAGCCGATTCCCCTCTCTCATCTCCGGTTCCTGGCGGCTCCAAACACTATGTCATCGGTAGTGAACCCAACCCAATTAACCATTCTGCTCTCCTCTCTGCCTCCTTCTCACAGTCCTGCCTCACAGATGCGTGGCATCCAGGCCCAAGGATAGTGTCAAACGCTTTAAAATTCTTTCTACCAAGTAGCCTAGAAGCTCCTGAGGCCAGCAGAGTTCCCTAAGAGATAAGAGCTGGTTGTCAGAGAAAGTGAAAGTGTTTGCCTGTGAAGAAATTTTCCACTTGTGAGCCACAGGCTCCCATATCCTGCTTTTGGCCAGAGTCAGATTTCCCCAGAGTGGGCCAGATATTCCCCTCAAAATCAAATGAAAAATTCTTTCCTCTTCTGTCTCCCTCTATCTACTGTTCCCTCTCCTCACTTCCTCAGTCATCTTCTTGACTAAGTTGATTATACATCATGTCTCCACTTCCTCACCTCTTATTCCATCTTCCACCTGTGGCAAGCAGACTTCTCTCTCTGCCTCTGTACTAAAAGTACCCTGGCCAGTCAATGATGGCCTCTGGGTTGCTACAACCAAGAGACGCTTCTTTCTCTCATGTTACACGATTTCTAGGTAGTAATGGGCATTGCCCACCACGCCCTTATTGTTGAACACACTTCCCCCCAAACACCTCTACTTTCCTTTCACCATTGCAGACTCTGATTCCTAAAGTGTGTGCCTGCTCTTCTCACTCTGGATTCTGTCCAGGGATTAAACTGAACACTCCTGTGACATCCACCCAGGGCCCCTCTAGGTGTTGACTCCTGATTCACTACCTATAGTTCAGATGCCCCTCTTGATCTTTATTTAGTCCATATTTGCAACCACTTGTGGGACATCTCCCCTTGGCTGGGTCAAGGCCCTCCCACTCTCTGTGTTCACAAGGCGACAACAGAATCTTTCCCACCCCAGCTGGCTATGCCCCATCGATATGGTAGCCCTGTACACTGGCTGCCCAAACCGGAACCCTGAGGGGCATTCTCGACTCTTTTCTCTTTTATTCTCTATAACCAATCAGTCCTCAAGTCCTGTAATTCTGTCTCCTAAATCTCTCTCAGATTCATCTCACTCCATATCCACCACCTCTTCACTAAGTGGATTTTGCTCTTTCTGGCTTACCTTTCTTCGGTCCATTCTTCATAATGGAACAGGTATGATCTTTGTCTTCAGTGGCTCCTCATTACACTTAAAGTCCTAACTCCTGAACTGGGCTGATAAGCCCTTACATGATTTGATCAGTTCTTACTTTCTGCTTCTCACTGTGTTCATTAGCCATCCTGAAGGCTCCTGAGTGTGCCTACCTTTGATATTTCATATGTTATTTTTCTCTTTTCTCTAATGCATTGTCTCAGACTTATCCTTAGACTGTAACTCAAGATACTTTTACTCAAGCCTTTCCTGGAGCCCAAGGATAGATAAATGTCCTACCTACAAAATTCCATAGCACACAGCCTTCATTGCTATTAGAACATTTATCTCATTGTAGTGGGGGATACTGACAAATAAAGAGAGATTGTGGGTTCCTGGGGAAAAGAGAGCATGGAAAAAGTTCTTACTTGTTCTTTACTGCCTGGGCACTTGGCATAATGCCCTGCACACCCCAAGATGCTTATTATACATCTGTTCAATGAATGAATGAATGAATGAATGAATAGACTAAGAAGGAACTTAACAAGTATTAGAATCTATGCTCTCTTCTTCTTTCCACTTAGCCATTTTTATGCTTATGTGTCTCTGCCATCTTTAATGAGTACTTAAAGCATGCTGAATGTTTCTCTCATTTCATTGGACCCTCACAACTTCCTGCGAGGTTGGGATTAGCCACATTCCATATTTCATGCTCAGGTGAAAAGTGATTTGCTCAAGGTAACAGAGCCAGGATATCTGGGATAGAGCTTTAGCACTAAGTTCAGGGCCCTTCCCATCTTGATTTTGGTGTCAGTCAAACATCAGTATGCTTTGATTCTACCCAACTCTTGTCTTCCATTCAATTCTGTCCTGGTGCTATTTCCATTGGCCAGAATTCCCTTTCAAATTCAAGGAAATCTTAGAGTATGGAAATGATATGAGCAGTGAGTGAATTTGGGCAAAGCTCACCCAGAAATCCTATTCCAAAAGTGGGTTAAGTGGTTGCTTAGGAGAGTAGCAATTCAGTATCAAAGAAAGTCAAGGAGTTTAGAAATAGGTGTTACCTGTTTACAAACTTGTGTTACCCATTTGAGTGGGATAAATGGACTTATTAATATGAAGAAGTAATTGACCCTTGACCACAGTATTTTGTGCTTTTGCCCACATGATAGGGTATGAGTGATGGTTATCCCCCAAGGGGAAGGAGCCTATAATGGGTATCAACTCTGGGACAGAAACTGGTTTTGTCTCCTCCAAATCCAATAAAATAGGTGTTTTGGCTGCATGAGAAAAATTGTGGTTGAGAAGTCACCCAGATCCCACTGTTAGTAAGTAGCTGAGCTACATTAAAAAATCAGAGCTAATGGCTCCCAGATGCTTTGTGTTGTGTGGCAGGTTGTGAATTCTGGAGTTTCACTACCTGTGTTCAAATTTGGTTCTGTGACCTTACTAGGCTGGGTGACTTTGGGGAACCACTTCATCCCTCTGGGCCTCAGTGTTTTCATCTCTTAAATGTGGATGGTAGTACTTCTTATGGAGTTGTGGTGAAGATTAAATACGGTAATATCAAGAAAGCATATTCCTATACATATTATCATTATCATCATTAACACTACCAGCTTTGATTGTTCTTCTTGCTAAAAGGCAGATTCTTCTGGTCTATGAGACGAATGGCTACTCAGACCATTCCTCTTGAAGACTTTGTACTCTTAAGAATGTAACAGTTGGTCAAAGGTATTGAGTGCATAACTCAGAACACATGCCAAGAAAGGTTGAAAGCATAGCTGAAAAGCAACAAAGCAGACCACACCTGTATGGTGGACAAATAACTCAGCTAGCTCGTTGGGAATGCTGCCATAGGAACGGTCCTATAAGCAGGGTTAATGCTTTCAAGCAGAGATAGTAGCTTAGCTAGGCACATTTGGGCATGTTCTTAGGAGCTGTCAGAAATATATTTTAATTGACTTGAGATTTACAGTAAAGTTAAAAGTGCACATCATGTAATAATTAATGTTTCGTGAGTTCTTGCTAAATGTCTGGAACTGCTAACACTTTATCTTATTTAATCTTCTCAACAATCCTAATGTCGTAGACATTTTTATTATTTCCATTTTAGCGTTGAGGCAACTAAGCTCACAAATATTAGACATGGTCAAGGTTGTCCAACAGGTAAGGAAAGGAGCTGGCATTTGAATCCAAGTCAGGCTGCCTCCAGACTCCATGCTTTTTCTTAATGACTGTCAGGCATTCCTTCCCAAACCCTCGTACTGGGGCTTCTTAGCAATATCTACAAGTGCCTGACTTTGTGAATGACCTCAAGACTCAGTCTTCATTCATGTTGACCCTGAGGCAGATTCTCCAAAGTGGAAAAGAGGAAAAGAGCAGCCTCAGATGGAGAGGTGCCCCTGAGAGTTGAAGTCAGGCAATATCTTCCCATCTGAAACCAGGACAGCTGGCTCACCAGCTCCTTGCAAGGAAGCTAAGCCAGACTCCTCCTAGTATTGCTTCATTACTATTATTTTCTAATGAGAACTAGGTTTGGTAATAACAACTGAAATTTATTTTAGGCCTTTGTTCCTTTATGTGTGTGTGTGTGTAGGACAGTGTATGATAAGTGTATTAATGTTTCTACTTTTACTTGAACTAATTCATGTATGTATGTATGTATACAGTATGTGTGTGTGTGTGTTCTAGACTAAGATGTCTCAGCACAATCTTTACCAAAAATTCTTTCTCCTTCCTTCTTCTCTCTAATGTGTGTGTGTGGTTTTTCAGCATTCTTCTCTTTGGGCCTTTCAGTATCTCATCAACATGGTCAAAAGGACTCTTCACACTGATTTGAATTTATGGATGAGAAAGCACAGCTTACTCTTAAACACTTGATTAGTTTTCCAGTTGCTGACCTTTTCAGAGGGGGGAGTTATCAACCATCCTATTTTTTTCAAATCAGAACTTGAAAAACAACATTTGAGGAAGGATTTTTCTTAACAGTTTCTTGTTCAAAAGGCACTCTGGAAGTTTGTTTGTTTGTTTTGCTTTTTTTTAGGTTAATAAAGAGAGAAAGACAAAATATTTTGGTTTTTCCAAAACGCATGGTCACTACACATATTGGTTAAGAGGAAACCTGTGTCTGGGTTTCTTACTCAACAGTTATGTCTGTGTATTTGTTGTTGTTGTGAGGTGACTGGGGTGCAGGTGGGAGGAAATGTTAGTTGTTTTTTTTTTAAAGATTTTATTTATTTATTTTTAGAGAGAGGGGAAGGGAGGCAGAAAGAGAGGGAGAGAAACATCAGTGTGTGATTGCCTCTCATGTGGTCTTTGCTGGGGACCTGGCCCGCAACCAGCCATGTGTCCTGACTGGGAATCGAACCGGTAACCCTTTGGTTTGCAGCCCGCTCTCAATACACTGAGCTACACCAGCCAGGGCTAGTTTTGATTCTTTCAAAAAGATGAATTTTCTATTATTAGAATTCATAGGTGATTAGTCTTTCCTATAGAATTCATAAATAATGTAAGTGGAGGTTATCTTTGAAACACAGTCTCTTACAAACAGTTTAAACCAAGAATTGACAGGCTCAGCTAGGAGTGTCTGGAGTCAGGATACTGATGCTGAAACTTGGACACATTATTTCCCCCTAATCACTCCTTTCCTCCTCCTCCTTCTTCTTTGCTATTGTTTATCGGGTGCTTACCTTCCTCAGGCAATTTTCTGGGCAATTTACATACACTTTCTCATTTAATTTTCACACAGGCTTATGAGAGAAGTATGATGTTGTCTCCAATTGACAAACAGGGAAATCAAGTTTAAGCAACCTGCCCGAGATCAGGCAGAGGGAAAGGTAGAGAACGCAACCCTAGGTCTCTGGTTCTAGGCCTTGACCTTTTAACCACCATTAGCATTCTGCTTCCTCACTAAACATTTCTATTCTTTGTCCCCAGGGACAGGATGAGAACTTCAGTCAATGTGGTGGGTGACTCTTTTGGGGCTGGGATTGTCTACCACCTCTCCAAGTCCGAGCTGGATACCATTGACTCTCAGCACCGGGCGCATGAAGATATTGAAATGACCAAGACTCAGTCCATTTACGATGACATGAAGAACCATAGGGAAAGCAACTCTAGTCAATGTGTCTATGCCGCACACAACTCTGTCATAGTAGATGAGTGCAAGGTACCTTTCCCATTCATGGATATTGAGACCTGTATATAATAGTGCATGCTCGATTTGTTAAAATGAACACCAAAGCCCTGCATGTATTATTGTCCCGTTTGTTTTTCTAACGAACAGTGTAACCCAAACATCTGTGGGTCCAAGATCATCTAACTCTGTGTCTAACAGGGCTGGAAATCAACAGGTCTAACAGTGAAAGAGCCGATCTGTTGCTTCTTTCATCCATATGATGTAAAACTGTCATTCTGATTCCCCCATCCACCCACTCCACGAATCTGATTGGTTTTCTTGAATATTTTGACCAAGAATTTACAGCCTCTAAGATTTTGCTGGCTTTCAGATTTTCTGTTCCTCTAGTGAAGCACCAAGAGAAATACCCAGAATCGTTTTATTTTTTTAGCACAAGTATTCCTCCTTGCTGTGTATCATGTATTGGTCAAAAATGTGCTCACATAGCTGTGCAGCTATCTTTGTCTTCCTTTTTTTTCTGAGAATGTGAGTTTTGACCTGGTAGTCACTTTGCTCCAAGTCTAGGGAAGATTTCAAGGAAAGGATAACTATCCGTCAGTACGATCATCCACAGATGTCTTCTAAAAACCACAACACTTCTCACTGCCTGGCAGCCCCATCTTTCCTGTGGCAAGATGTTTTGGACCCTTCCAAGCTGTTGGGTACTAAGTTTCCAAGCTTGATAGGCTCTTTCCAGCCTTCACTGTAACTAACTTGACATTGTCAAAGACAGAGTGTCATGACCAGAGTGAAGCAAACTTGTAAAAACCCTGGCAGGTGAGCAGAGTCAGCCCTGGGGGTTGGGGTGCTAAAATGGTTCCAGACAGCATCTGAGGACAGTTGGAACCCAGCACAGATTTTTGATACCTTTTTGACTCCTGTTGACAAGATCTCATTTTAGGTTTTATTTGTTTATTTTTTAGGGAGAGGGGAAAGGCAGGAGAAACAGAGGGAGGGAAACACTGATGTGCTAGAGACACATGGATTGGTTGCCTCTCGCATGCCCCCAACTGGGGTCTGGCCCTCAACCCAGGCATGTGCCCAGACTGAGAATCCAACTGGTGACTTTTTGGTTCATAGGATGGTGCTCAGTCCACTGACCCACACCAGTCACAGTGACAAGATCTCATTTAATAGTTGATTTCTTTCTGTGTTACTTCTGGATGATTCCCAAGATATACAACAGCTTCTGCCAGGCAACTAAGGATGACACAGAAACAATTCTCTCTACTAGACTGTTACTTTGGCCCAGAAGGCTAGTGGGCCAACCACAGCCTTTAGCTCATCCTTCTGTGTCAGGTACACGTATAGGTGAACCAGAGCCCTGATATAAGTTAGGAAGGGACTCCACCAGGGAGAGGCTCCCACCCATCAAGAGGCAACTGCACAAATTAATTGACTCAGTGAAAATGATTTAAATGATTAGAAATCCAGATATACTTAAAGAGTATACTCCATTCTTCTAGAAAGTTAGTATTTCTCACATTTAAATAAATATGCTGCTGGGTTATCCCATTAAAATGTTAGTTTGGGTCAACAAGTGTCAACATTTCCAAGGAATGACTTTATCCTCAGCTATATTTACTGAAATTTATTGTGTGCCTTGTGAGCTTTGGTTGAGCACTCCGATCTCATTCCTATGACCACCTACATTTGGATCATTCACCAAGTGTTTATCAAGTGGCCATTATCTGAAAAGCCCTGAATTAGCCATGGGAGAACAGGTAGATGAAAGTGCGATTTTGTGATGGCAATAAGGCTTGATCCAAAATTACTGCCATTCAAGGAAACATAGCAGTATGGAACAAAATGAAATCACATACATTTTCTAACTTTGCAAGTTATATAGAAGACCAATCCTAGTGCTTAATTGTCTGTGTTGTGATTCTTCTGGAGTATCTCCAAAGGCTTAACAATGTTGTGTAAGACAGGTTTTGAAGAAGGTGTATAGGCATGAAGATGTCTTAGATTTCAGACTTCCTGGATTTTTTTTCTCAACGGACATCAAGTACATCAGGAGAAAATTACTTTATTTTTTAAGCAAAACAATTTAAATTCTAAAAGGAGATGTTTGCCAACTGTCTGTATCAGTGGGAAATAAGCTGTGAAGAGAGGAACTGTGTCACCATTTGTCACTGCTATGTCCTAGCACCCAAAGAAGAATCTAGCATACAGTAGGCACTCCAAAAGTATCTGTTGGATGTATCCTTTTAGCATCTTGATCCTATTTTTTAATTCAGGTCATTTTTTTTTTGCTGGACAGTTTGATACAGATAGTGGCTTAGCCTCTCTCTATAAGTGACTACCCAACCAACCACCTGCAAAGTTATTGATGAATTAGCAGTTAGATGTCAAATGGTGAAACTGAGCAGGTCATGGAAAGGATGATATGGCCTTATTGCTTTCACAACTATCTTGGCTGTTTGCATTCTGTTAGCGAAGTGACTGGCTTCAGCTCAGGGAAATTTAGTTGGTCCCCAGCCTTTACTAGGTGAGGCAAATAGACTCTTCTTGCCCTAGACCAACTAAATGAGTTGACGCGAATGTGAGGAGGCAGCCAGATCTATGGAGATGAATTTGCACACTTTCCCAGAATAGCTGAATCACATTTATTCATGCCTTTGAATTTCCTTCTGGCCCATTCTTAGTTTCACTGTTTCAAACACTGAGATGGGTGACATCAATGCTTACTGGCAGCGTCCTCCCCATTTTTGCTTTCCTCTTACCCAGGTGGTTGGAGCAGGAGGGGTGGAATGGATCAGGGAGAGGAGTCCCAGATTGCTTTAGCCCAGCCAGAAAAGAAATGCCAAATAAGCTGCTCTCCCAGCTACTTTTGAAACACAAGGCTCACCATTTAAAAAAAAAAAGTAAAAGAAAAAAGAACAGCCCTGTCCCCCAAGTGCTGTCTGGTTTTGCAAAGGCACCACACTGTGATTTATAGTTTTGCACAGCTATGGATCTGGTTCATCGCTGAAAACCAAAGAGGCACATTCAAGGTCAGAGTGAACGGGCAGCTTTCTCCACGCAGACAGTTTGTTCCTTTCTGGACGTCTCTCCTGACAGTTCACTGAAGGGGAAACAAATTTGCTGCAGCTCTGGTCAAAACTTTAACCACGATGAGCATTGTTATGTCATGTTGGTCTCTCTGTTTTCAAATTCTTGCCTTGTGATAGTAGTTTGAAGTTATGCAATAACTTTTTTTTTATTTTAATCATAGTAACTGCATGTAAGGTGGTCATTGCTTGTTGCATGATTTTTCTAAAAAAAAACACTTGGGGGCCAATGGGGACTGGAGGAATGACTAGTTTTTATTTTCATTTGCTTGGTTCATGAGGGGCGCTTGACTTTCTGTTCCCAGCATGTTGTGTGTGTTCATGACGCATGCGTTTCACTTCCACTTGGGTAAGAAGGTCAGATTTCTTTCAAACGTTGCTGCGTTTGTCATGTCTCCATATTCTAATGCTTCCATAAATCCAGTCTCTCCATTATGTGGAATATCAGTCGTGGGTTTAAGTTTGCACATGACGTTGAGGACAGACAGATGGAAGGTAAGCTAGGAACAACGTAGAAGCAGAGGGGAAAACCTCCCATTCTGTGTAAGGTTCAGTTCGCTTAGAGCCAGGAAAACAGTGTACAGTCTGGTGATTATATCTGATTGCTAAATGTCTGCACTGAAGTAATTTACATATCCATGTCCCTGATCTCCGGATTCACTCCCTCCCTTTTTATTTTTAATTTTTAAAGCTTGCAGAGCTTATTTGGTATCCAGACCATCAGGCTATCTGATTTTAAAATTGGACATGTATGAAATTCACCTGGCCTCCTGGCAACTGAACCTTTCATATGCATGAGTACAACTAGCTGCTTAGTTCTAGATGTTTTTCTCTGTGGTTGTATGGAGTAGCACATGGGCACTGTCATTTAAAGACTGCGTTATTGTGTGATGGGTCTATGGGTAGTTTGACACCCCCACAGCCCTAAAAGCATATCAAAAGCTATCCTCCGAAATTCCCAAGTGTCTCCGGTCCCTCAATATCAACTCCCAAGGCAAATAAGTATTATTTTTTTAATGTTCGCAAATCAGTGTTGAGAACCAAGACCAGCTCAAAACCCACTTGTGAGGAACCACATTTAAAACTAATATTGGAGTCGTGTAGTCTAACCTGGATCTTGTGCTCCTCCACATGACCCATGGGGTGCTTTTCTGGTTCTCGGCCTGTAAGCTGGATATTGATGATATTTTCAGGTAACTCTGGCAGCCAACGGAAAGTCGGCAGACGGCAGTGTTGAGGAAGAACCTTGGAAACGTGAAAAATAAGAATATGACTCTCAGCAAGTTCTTGAATAAAATCCCCAGCATATCGTATGGTAAAAGAGGATATAAACAAGCATTCTTTCAAAAGGAAAAAAAAATACCTATGTTTCTATGTTTACTTAATCTGTTAGCTGAGGCTTAGAGGATCTGTTGTGAGTCAGTGATAGGCATGGTGCTGTGTCTTTGCCAAATAATGCTTCGTAACCGTCTAATTTTCTCACTTGTATTATCGTCGGAATGGAGGCTGCTGGAGGAACCGGTTTGAACTGAAGGTGCATTCTTGCCAGCTTCCCTCTTCTCTCCCGATGCAGAGCCGTGGCCGCTCTTCTCCCAGGGGACACGACTAGAGCACGCCACTCCAGGGGCTTGGGATGACGAGCGGACACCCAGTGTGTTATTTGAGTGTTCTCCATGCTTCTTCACCTTGTCACACACACACGAGATTCTGTCAGAAGCCTCTAGAAGTAGTTCTCCTTCAATGTCTTGTAGAGTTTGCCCCTGTGTTGATAAAAGCAAGTACCTGTCTTGGGGAACTGTGACCATTTACCTTCTGTGTGCTCTTTGAGGTAAATGTTTCAGAGGGTGGTCGTGGGGGCCACAGTCTTAAAGACAGCTGGCATGGACCCCATGGGGCCTCTGCTCTGTCCTCCCTAGTCTGTGGGCATTTGTCGTTGAAATTTCAGAGTGTGTTACATGATTTGCTCTCAATGTGATAATGGATTAGAATGTAATTTGCGTAGAACCGCTGTATATATTGTGTAAGGGAGCACACGGTCAGCATACATTTTGACCAGATTCAAATATTCAAATTCATTTATCTTTGGTTTGCGTTCCTCTGCTATATAGTGAAATCAAGAGGGATTATTTTGATCTCTGCTCCACTTTGTCTCCCCCATAAACTTCTGGCTAGGGTTTCTAACAAAAAGACGTTTTTGATCCTCAAGGTATTTCCTCCAGATTCTCAGTTAACCGGAAGGCCTAACTAACCATTTTACTCTCCTTATGCATGGGGGACAGTTGTGTTGACTATGCCTCTTTTAATACTGTCTCTGGATAAATGGGAAGACTGTCGTTTATCTAGTATGTACTGCAGAAGGCTGTTTGTTATATCATATCAAAGCACATAAAACCAGTAACAGGACACAGTTGGGAGCAGAGCCAGCCTTCCTCCCCCGTCTCCTCTGTGGAAAGGAACAGCAAACAAGCACATGTGCAAAATTCTAAAAAGGGGACATTCCTTTGGCAAAGTCCAGGCAGCCTGGAACCTTGCAGTGGGGACAGAGGATGGCTCCACACAACCTCATAGATGGAACGCTAGCAAGGCTGTGCAAGGCTGGGGAACAAATGATGTAATTGGAGTAGCACCGTGCCTTGCATGCTGTAGACACCCAACGTGTCCTGAATGAGTGTGTAAGTTAAAATGTTTCAATGTTTCTACTATCATGTTCTGTTGGATAACCCATAGTCTTTTTCTAAGGTGTCTGGCCCTGGGACTGTGCTGAGGACGTGAACAGGGATCAGGGAGAAAGTCACATTTGACCCTGAGGCATGTGCGGGAACCTAGGTCCAAACATGGGAGTCAGGTGGTCACCTGAGGCCAGCAGAGATGCTGAGATATCCAGGAACAGGGACAGACCCTAAATTCCCTAAAGACAGGCTACCCATGGACATCACGTACCCTTTATTACCTACTCCTTGTGACTTTTCCCTTCCACATCAGACACCTTTGGATCATACAAAAGACATGAGACTTCAGGTTTTGTGGTGGTTGTTGTTTTTGTCTCTCAAACCCTGGTTATGTTGGGTAAGGATTATTATGGGGCAGTATTAAGCAGATTTTTGCTTTTGAAAGGTGGCACTGATCTTTATTTTCATTCAATGGACAGTTAACATCGGGTGGCCAAGGATGTGCTGAATTGTAGTTGTGGGAAATGTATCCTTTGCAGCAGATGCTGTGGGCCAAGGGGACGGTTTCTGGATTCAGCTGTGAAACTGTTAAGGATTGTCTGTAAGTGGCATTTGCAAGAGCTTTTCTGTGAGAGGAGAAAGAGCTGGGCAAGGCAGCTAGGAGCTTGCGGGCTTTGCTGTTTAAGGCCAGCTTCCCACACGCGTACACGCCTGAAGGGGTAGTCTAAGGCTGTCTTCCCAAGACGCTGCTTAAATGTCTTCTCTTGTCTGTTTGTTTTCACCTCTCTTCTAGTCACCCAGTTAGCTCATAGATATATAAGGGACAATGTGTTCAGAAGAAACAATGTGCACAGCTTAACTAAGTGGACATTTCTGGTTTGAGACCACATGCAGTATGTTCCATGAGAATATATACTTACGAGATCACATTTAATCTGGATTCAACTAATCATATTAAAAACGAACACTTTCTCAAATTCAAGGCAAGCCTGACAATCCAGGATACATGTAGAACTGACATATGACTGTGTCCTTTGATTTTTTTTTTGGCCTCATTCATTTTTCTCCTGCCATGTTCATTGGGGTTTTCCTTGCCCCGTATATGTGCCATAAACAGAACACATAGACCCAGGGTGTACCTCTGATGACTTTTTCTAAATAGGACATGTGTGACCTGCCAGTGATATATCTAGATTGATGTTAATAGCTCCAACACAGATATAAATGCTTATAATCATCCATTAATATGTGATGATGCATACATGTTACATTTATTTACAGATATGGCAGGCCAGATACATACACTGCATTCTGTAAGGTTTGTAAATTGGCTTTGGCAAAACCATTTTATTATAAACTCATTTACTCTTTTTAGGCATCAGAACTGTTTCAGAAGAAAACCAGCTAAGCAGACTTTTATCCTTCCCTATCTCATTTTTGCCCACGGGGAAACCCAAGGGGAATTATCATTAGATTACCTACTAACAATTCTATGTAGCAAATCTAATGATGTATCTCTCAAGGTGAGGCTTTATCTGAGGTCTTTGAGGATGTACTTCCCATGCAAAGTGCACCAGAGAATCAAGGCAATCATAGGTCACAGAGAACCTCAGTGTAGGACTTCAGGTGATGACATCCAAACCAGATAGCTATCAGGTTCAACTCCTTACTTGCCATTGGGTGCAGAAACACCACCTGTAGTCTCATTTCCTGCGGAAGTTAACCATGTCTCGTAAAAGACATATTTACTTCTGTTCTCCAACTGCTAGCTAGCCTGGATGTTTCTGCAAACCTAAAGCAAGGATACCAAGATGCCTGTACCTGGATTTAGGCTGGAAGCTGAGAAAGGCTTAGGGGAAAATCAGTTTGGGGTGGATGTTCTCCTGGTAGATAACACCAGCAATCCCACAACTGAGCGATTCGAGGGTCTCAGGTCATTTCTACTCGTGGATTGAGAAGTATGTCATTTTCATGTGTGTTGAAAGTCCAGAAGCCCTTCCGGAGTTGGGCAACTCACCTACTGGGTCCCCAAAAGGAAACCCAACCCTGCCATGGTTTTGCAATACCACACTTCCCTCTGTTCTCCACAGCAAAAGTGAGGGTACAGTATTTCACTCTTGTCCGAGTCAGAGCTTCTGTCTGTGCTATCTTTTCCCAGGAGTACAGCAGCAAGTTCAAATAGGTACACACAAGCTCGAAGAGAATCCTTGTAGTTCTGACTTGCTCAACAAGTCTCAGCAGCTCCTGCCTGGTCTGATCACTGAAAGTGCTCAGCAGTTACACCCAGTGGGGCAGCTCTGCCACGTCACTGCTGTCAGACTCGTGGGTCCATCACTTGTCTGGGTCGCTGCTTTTGCTTTGCTTGTTCTCCAGATGACCTCATCCCAAGAGGAGACAAAGGACCACATGGAAATTTTCAGTTATTGTAATACTTGCTCTTTGAATAAGGGGAGTAGGACCTGAGAGCCCGGGAAGATTAAGTTTAAGCTGAGAGCCTGAAGTCATTCTAAAGTGAGAGTTTTGTAATTCCAGTTGTCAGAGGAGATTAGTGGTCTCTGTATCTGTGGTCATTTCTGGCTAACACCCGGAAGGAAGGCTACTGAGTGCCATTGGGAGCAGGCTGCGTTACGGGCAGACCGCTCTCCTTGAGTGGAGTTAAGTTCAAAGCTGCTTATGGTTTTCCCAGAATGAAAGCCCAATGTCTCACTCTTTTGCTTCCTTTCTTATTCCATGTATCATTGCTGCTGCTGAAGAGACAGTTTCATAAATGACCCTGAGTGAGTACAAGGGTTAGTTGTTGAAAAGATGACAGGGGATCTTCATTGAACAGTATCTGATTTTAGAGCATAACGCAGCTAATTTGGGTAGTGCCATAGAAACAGTGAGAAATAACACAGTTGGGTAGAGGAAACACTTGACTTAGACTCTGCCAGTTGTCAGCTGTATAATTTATGCAAGTTGCTTTATGCCCAAACCTCATTCCTTCCCATACATAAAGGGAGGGAGTTGCATTAAATGATTAAAACCAGCTTCCAGCCCTAAGAATCCTTGATATTATGACCTCTGCTTTAATTTCTTTTTTCCTAAGAGGCTTATTACTATAAAATATTACTTTATATTTTAAGTCAGAGGGGCCCACAATAATGACTAATCAATTTGGATTCTTCTCATTCCCTTTGGGAGAAATTAAATTCAAGCCTCTCTCTTTATTGATGTTTTACAAGCTTGGAAGATGGCCACGTTAATCCACCACTTGGTGTTTTGGAACACAAACAGACATACTTTTATAAAACTGCTCTTTACTTAAACTCACTGTCCTAGTCAAAGTCGCAATTCAGCTCAGGGAAAAATACTGCCAGAGTCACCATAACGGGACTGGACGCGTCTACAGCCTCACTCGAGCTCTTGCATCATTCCTGCTATAGCAACAGAGCCCACTCTGAACACCCAAAACACAGTTTTCTCCAAACAATCCCAATTGCCAACCCAGTATGGGAGTCTGGGAGCCTTTGGCAAATGAACTGAACAGTCTTATGAAATTTGGTGCAAGACTTACACAATAACAGCAATGGTCTGTAAATGCCTTCCCTCTCCTCCTGTGCGTAGACACGCACGGCCCATGCGCAGCAGGGCCTGAGGCAAGTCCTTTCTCCAGAGAGATACACAGGGGTATTTGGTCGAATTCATTTTCCAGTTTTCCTCTTGGTATGCTTCACATCACAGGTAGAAAAGTTCTATCTGACAAGAATAGAGTCAGGCTGGCTGTTGCCGCCCTCTCCAATGCCTGAGGAGTTTCTAGGATTGACAGGTTGCATGGTCTGTCTGTGAGGCGTGTGCTACCAGCTATGGCCTTGAACAAGCTGTTGTACTTCCTGTTTCTGCTGTAGTGAGCCACTGCTTGCTTCCTTGCCCTGTGTCCAAACTTGCTAAATATGGAACAGATTTGATGTGTATTGTGTTGGGAGCACCTTTACCACTAGAGGAGACTTCGGCTCTTTAGATTTGGGGTAACCAGATATAAGACTAGGACTGAAAGGACTGGGTTAGCTTTTTCCATCATTACATTTTTAGGGCAGAAGACCTGATGCAAGAGCAGCAAGAAAAAGATCATTCCTTAAGTGACCCATAGACGAACTTGTAGAAAAGTAAGAGAAGCCCCCTGATTCTTATTTCATTCATTCTACATAATATTCTGCATAATGACTAATCTGTTTGTTGCTATGTCCAGCCTTGCTTCATCTTCCTACCTCCAGACCAAGTGTCCATTTTCCTATTTTAAAGCCCTTCTGATGGTTATATAAGGCCCTCCTGTGCTGAGAATAAAACCTGCTACTGGAACAGAACCCACTGCCTTGCGGCATCAGCACTAGACCTAGGGCATGGGTAGCAATAAGTCTCCACTTCTGCTGGAGACACCCCAGTTTCTGGGTGAGTGTTGGAACGTAACGGGCCACTGACACCTTTGCCGTTGTCCCCCACGGAGATGGGGATGATGCAAGCAGAGCCTCACTCCTCCTGGGGCCCCATTTCTTCTCTCAGCAACCACTTCGCCTGGCTCAACACCAGCCTGCTGCCTTGGGTAGGAGAGAGACGCACACACGAGCCAAGGAAGTCAGTCGAGCGTGTCTCTGAGGTTTCTCCGTGTGGAGTGAATTCCCTGAGATGGAAGATCAGAAAGCTGGCACTCTGGTTGCTTAGTATTCCAGGAGAGTTTGTTCCCCACCAGGAGCTCATCCTTAGGCATCCAGACCTTCCCACGCATCCCCCTTCACGCACTCCCTTCCTCCTTCCCCCGGTGAACCTCAGCCTCGTAGCTCCACATTGCACAGCACAGATCAGATGATCTGGTCACTATAGAGATTTGTATATAAAAAAACTACTTTTGTGAGGATTTTTGTATATTGTTTTTCTATTTGTTTTCTACAGCTTGAGGAGAGAGCTGGCAAACTGTGAATCTAATTGGATCTTGCTGCCAGCAGATCTATTTTGGCTTCCTGATAAGAATCTATGCTACTAGAGCCAATCAATATATTGCCCTCGGTCAGTATTGTACCCCAAACTCACGAATTCCTCCAGCCCAATCTTATACTCTTTTTTTTTTTAAACAAATCCCTGGACTTCTTTGCTATTATTTATAAAGAGCATGAGAAAATGTATTTATAGTCCTGGATATTATATGTTTAATATTGAGTTAGCCTTTAATAATGTTCCAGGTTTGTATCTATTCTTCATAAATCATAAAGAACTCAGTGTAGACTGAATTCCTCTATTTAGTATCTGTAATTTTGCAGACAGATATTTTCTTATGGTATTTTCTATATAACCACCTACGTAGAATTATAACCAATCACAGCACAAGAAGTTTCGGCAGCAACTTAGAGCTATCAGTTGTTTCCTGAGCCACATTGCAAAGAGGCAGGGATCCTGCCCTTTGCAGTGCGATGAACAAAATGACCCTAAAGAACAAGGAACCCTTAAATCCCTTCGCTGATTAGTATATGCATCTTACCAGCTAGTCTCTGTAACTCGAGGGATGGTGCTGACTTCTTATTTTTGACACCAGGCCTTGTTTTTCCAGTTAAGCATTTGAAGTATACTTTTCTCCGAGATGCTGGAAAAGAAGGTGATAATCGCAGGATCATCTGTATCCCAGAGTCTCCTTCTTAGTAATTTATGTAAAAATTGGCTTGGGAAAATTCCAACAGCTGAGATTGAGGTTAATGCTAGGAAGCAAATCAGGACAGATGTATTGCAGTTCATTCTTGCCAAGGAAATTGGTAATAAATGTCACATTGTTATGTGAATTGGACACATATTTTCAGGAAAAAACAACAAAGCAATCCTGGGGCTATAGGTGGGAGTTCAAGTCATACTGAAATTGTTTAGAAGCAGCCCAGGTAGATTCTGTCCTCAGGTGAATAATAGTCTATGTCATTTCCCAAGGCAAATCAGTAGTCACTTCAAAGGGGGTCTTTCTTCCACCTTCCTACCTCCAGAGCAAGTATCCATTTAGATGTTTTTAAAAGCCCTTCTGGTTGGTATTGAGGGCCTTGGTGTGCTGAGGCTAAACCCCCACCACTCTGTAGAGTCAGCACTGGCCCTGGAGCCCATGTAGCCACACGCCTCCCCTTGCACTGGAGACAGCCCAGTTCCTTCCACCAAACACACCTTTTCCAATATGCTCATAGGGCTAGCATTCTTGCCATGTTCTAAGATGTAGTCAGTTACATAGTAAGTGCACTGGGATATATTTGAGCTTGCTCCTCATCAAGCAAACAGATTAGAAGTTCCCTCAACTGGCAACGATTGTACCTGTGATTTCCAAGTACAGATAGCTGTCAAAGCATGAAGTTCTTGTGTGTACACAGTAACACTTGGTTCACGCATGAAGAACAGTGCCTATGCACTTGTGTAGCAATACTGTAGGTATCTATGTGTAATTTCAGTGAAATGGTGCATAGATATAATTTCAATGTTATTCTTGACTGTTCATCTAAATGTAGTAGACTTGTTCACTGGTGTTTTGAAAACCCTTGTTTTCTTTTTTAGATACCTAGTAGTGAGTCAGCTCTCCTTTTTCTTTATGTGATTTGGGGATGCCTATCAGTGAAGAACTTATCCATGAATCCTTTGTACCAATGACTGAAGTTTGTGTGCATCGAGCATCTTTGTAGACACGCAATTCAGCGCAAGGGAGAGTTAGCTAGCCGTGGGCCATGATCCTCAGTGAAAGGTCGTCTGCCACCTGTATGATTCACCATGGTGAATGCAGCTGTGGAGCTTTTGATTGCCTAAGCCGAGCCAGGTTTAGCATGAGGGCATTTATCTACAGCCCTCCTCTGCTTGGTGGATGGGGCTCAGAGACACAGAAGGTCAGTCTGTTTCTGTGCGTGTTAGCATCACGTCCTCAGGTAAAGGTCTGCCTCTCTGATTGCCAAATGCTGATCATGATGCTCACGACTTAAAGGTTCAGAAGAGCCTTGTCTCCCTTGGTTTCTTGAGTCATGGTACTGAATAGGTATTTCCTGACTAGCTGCCATGCAGGCCAAACCCCACGAAAGCACAGTTCTGGCAATAAACTGCACAGGTGTCAGTGAAAGCTGGGCACTAGAAGCACAAGCACGGTCATTGTACAGCTTTGGGGTTGCAGAAAGGCAACTGATAAAGCACAGATCCCACATAAGTGAAGGGAGTATGAATTCTACCTAGTAGGCTCTGCGTGCATGTTTTGAGTGACCGAAGGTGATACTAACTAATGCAATGATACACTTGCTGCCTAAAACACGCATTATCACTGAATGGGATGCTGTGGAGTCTATAGTTCCTGTAACCCCCTCCTCCTCTGCAAGGACAGAGAAGGATGGCCATGTGCATTTGGGCCTCTTCTCTTTCTGCAAGACGAGTGAAGCCTAAGAGATCCCCTAAGGGCACAAAGTGGGTTAATTTTCAGTGGCTTCTCCAGGGAGTGAAGTCAGGGGGTCTACACATGGTGAACAGCCACAGTTTTCCTTGAAAATGTAGCTTCTTCAACTTCTGTCCAATTCAGGGTAGAACCCTTATTGAAGGAAAGCTAGCCTTTGGGCAGGATTCTCTCTGAAGATTCTTGTGTGTCCAGAATGAAAGACAAGAATGATTGTTTCCCTCACATTCACAATCCCCGTTGGTCTGAAGTCACATAGCGTAGAGCATCTGTATAGCACGTAGTGTATAAAGACTAATGAAGGAACAAAGGTAAAAACATCAACTAAATCTGTGGGTGTTTCTTCTGTACGGTACTAGGAAATGCCTGGTTGGCAAAGCACATTTTGGGTAGTTGGGGTCTTTTGTCTTCACCTTTAGCTTCCTAAGCTTTCTTACAATGTGGACTGATTACTGTAACATTTCATGTATAAAATAACTGGATATTCTTTCTATACTGGAAATAATCTGTGAATCCAAGATTTCACTAAGTGTTTTAACTTTTATGTACATATATATCTCATCAATAAATGTGGATTTCAATTTCTCTTGGTTGCTGTCTGCCTTGCCTTCGGTTCCCATTTTCAGCTAGTCTGGTTTCCCTAGTAAGGGCCTCCAGTGTTCCTTTTGGAGAAAATTGGGGATTGAAAACTGCCGTTCCCAAATAAATATTTTCTAGGGAGTCTAGATATATGTTGGAGTCAGATCTTATGATCTAAAATTAGCGAGTTGGACAATACGGTGTATAATCAAAAGGATCCCCGGGGATAAGCCATTATGGATGGACTGACCCTCAAATCTCAGCAATTTAAAACAATCAAGTTTTATTTTTGCTTACGTGGCATGTCCATCACAAGTTGACAGAGGCACTCTTTCCCAGTGTCATCTGGACTGAAAGAGTCTGAGAGGGTCTGAGAGGGACTTCATCTATAGGAACATGGAAAATCTTACACTGACTATCAGATGTTACATACCTCACTTCGGCTCGTAATTCAATGGCCAAAGCAAGTCACATGGCTCTACCTAACTTCAAGGGGGCAGGGAAGTTCAGCCTTACTAGATGCCTAGGAAGAAAACTGGAAGTAGTTGGTGAAAAGCTCTAATGACTATCAGTTGATAAAAATTCCTTCAATCGTTCATAAAGGAGAGTGTACACATATATAGTCTTTCAGTAAGCCCAACACAGCAAGTCCTTCTCTAGGATTGGAAACAATCATTGCTACGGGAGGAAGTGGCAAGCATTTAACAGTCATGTTGAGGAAATAAAATGCATGGTCTTCAAAAGTAGGATCATATAGCATAATGAGATTCTCAGGCAAAGGAAGATATATATATATACACACATACATACATATATATGAATGAAAACACAACAAGAGAGTGGCAGCAAGTTCCCTTTTTACACCCCAGGGCACCCCCAGCCTGAAGAGGATGGCTTGGACCCGTTGAATTGTTCTCTCTCTTTCTCCTTGAGGTGGGGGGAAGGAGGCAAATATTTGTTTTAAAATAAATTTAAAAACATAGATGTGATACATCGCAATTCTTTTCACCAATGTCAGCAATTTATTTAAATTGTTGATGAAAATTGACACTTCATTTGAGAAGACACTCCTTTTCTTTCTTTGGATTCAAGTCTATATCACATCAGTGTTTGTTTAAAATGTTATTAAAATCTTATTTACAGGAAATGTGTTGGTCGGTAAAAATCCAGGTGGCCATTCTGTTTTATGGCAGCAAAGAGTCACAGAGCAGAGTTGTGGCAAACTTAACACTTTAGTATGGAGACAGTTTCGCCAATGCCAGCCACTCCATCACAGGAGGACACAGCCAGAGAAAACTTGACTGCGCTGGTTTAGAGAGTATGATCCCCATGTTTCTTACCTTTTCTTCTGGAACAGAGGCGTTTATTCCATTCATTGTCATTGTGAAGGACAGTTAAATGTTGCTTTTACTTACCACTGCAAAAAAAAATAATAATAATAATTTGGGGGATGAGAATGGAAGGAGGAATTGTGGAGTAAGAGTTATGAAACAGGACTTCTGATCTCCTCCTCACAGTCAGTAAGAAGTTGAAGAAGCGTGGCTAAGTCCCTTCACAATTTGGAAGTCATTTCTGCCTGTGCAAAATTAGGGGTTTGGATTAAATAATGTCTAAACTTTTGAACTCCTAAATTGGAATCCTATCAGCCATCATGACTATAGGTAGCTTATTTTTCATCTTATTATTTTAACATAATATCTCATACGTACAACAGAATATATGCAACTGTATGTATCTAAGTTATAACACTGGGTGATATAGAAGCACACAGTCCCCATTACTCAGGACAAGAACCAGAACATCACCAGTAATTGCCCTTGACCTTTGTGTGCCTCCTTTATCCCATTCACCTGCTTTACTGCCCAGAGGAAACTGAGGCTAGGAATTTTGTGTTTCTCATTCCCTGCTTAAAAAAAAAAGATTAAACTTACACGTATGCAATGCATAAACAAGCTTTCTTTGTTTCTGAACTTGATAACAAGGGCATCGTGCTGCACGTTGTCTTTTTGAACATGTCTCTTTTCCAGCAAACACTGTGTTTCTCAGTTCACCCATGCTCTTACCAGTAGCTGTATTTGGCCCATTTGCACTGCTGTATGATATAGTGTGTAAAACGTGCCACACTTTGGTTATCCATTTTCTTGCCAGTGGACAGTTGCCTCATTTCCAGTTGTCTTTTCTGTGTCAAACAGTGCTGCTATGAACATTCTTGTATATGTCCTCTGGGGCCCTGACCCAGGGAGGCTTGGACATGCACTCCCAGACACACTATTAAAAAAACGTGTGTGCCCTGGCTGGCGTAGCTCAGTGGATGGAGTGCGGGCTGCGAACCAAAGTGTCGCAGGTTCATTGCCAGTCAGGGTACATGCCTGGGTTGCAGGCCATGACCCCTAGCAACCGCACATTGATGTTTCTCTCTCTCTCTCTTATCTCCCCCCCTTCCCTCCCTAAAAATAAATAAATTCTTTAAAAAAAAAGTCTTTAAAAAAAAACCTGTGTGCATGCATATGCATGCGATGGGAAAGTTTCTACTAGAATCTTCCACCGACCTGTCTACGGTGCCTTCAGCAGGCCCATTTGCGGACCACTGCTGCAATCCCGGCTGCCCACACACTGCTTAATGGAGTCCGTCTCTTTAACAGGAATACTGAGGCAGGCGAAATCGGAGTGTTTTTAGGAAGGGAAGGTAAGTTTAAGCTGAAGGCTTTTTTCCTCAGGCTCACAGGGTAAGGCTGTGGGTACAGCTCTGCTGGTAGCCACAGGGCCCATTAAATCTTTAATCTCTTCTTTGAACAGCAAGGTGCTAGGCCTGGCCAGCTCCACCGCCCTCAGCAGGGTCTTTGCTGGGATGTGACAGGTTGTCTGAAAGGAAAAGTTACAGGAAGTAAAGCAACCTTTCCATACACGCCAGGAGGCACTTGTGGGCCCTTTGGCTACAGCTGCTTGCCCCACAACAGAAGACTGGAGATCTATGCAGAGCAGTGTATCTGCCAGGGACAAGCTGTGTGGCTTTCGCAGAAGACATAGAACTTCTGGGCACCCCTCCATCTAGGCACAGTGGCGTAAACAGGAAGCCAGGATTCTGTACTTCAAAGAACCTCAGGTGGCAGAAGATTCAGGGACCTCCAGGGGAGTTTTCTTGAGGTGCGACCCCCACTTGCAGCGTCTCAGCCCGGACAGGAAGGCATGGGTGGAGATGCCCACGTACTGGACAGAGCCCTGCGAGAATGGGAGGCTAGAGTTCCTGGCAAAAACACAAATGTTTTTAGCCTGATAATTTACTTCCTCGTAGTTTTTAAAGTTCAGTGAATTCCTCCTCCCACGGAAGCAGTGAGGGGCCATATTTCTCATGTCTTAAGAAAAAAAAAAACCCCAAAACAAAACAAAACAAAAAAAAAACACAACAAAAAACAAGAAAGACAAAAAAAAAAAAAAAGAACCACAGAGTCAGGCTTACATTCATGAATGTTTTTTGGGTCACAAAGCTTGTCAGAAAGAGTATGAAGAGAATAAAGCCGTCCAATGGAAATGCTGCTCTTAACTTTCAAACATTTAAAAGCAATGACTTTAAACTCTTACGAATTCCAAAAAGCAGACAAATAAAAAGTGACTGCGCCTCACGCCCCCTCTTCACTGGGTCAGAATGGATACGTTAAACCCAAAGATCTATTTTTATCCTTGATTTGAGGTGATCAGACGTTAGCCGTCCAAACGTTGCCTGGAAAAATCTGGTGTCGTCCAGCGGAAGGAAAAAAGGCCAATATAGAACTGCAGTCATCGGTGGTACACTCCTTTCGTAGCATGACCTGGCTCCCTCAGAATTCTCCAACGGTTTCTGTCACTTCCCAGATGTTTTCCAGGCCTGGATTACATACCGGTCTCAGCGGGAGGGGCCGTGAAATTTCTGAACTGCCTTCATCTGCGTGAAAAGTTCAGCGGGAGGCCCGTCTCCTGTCTCCAGTGGCTTGTGTATCCTTCTCATCCCAAACTAACCACTCCTGTTGGTGAAGAAGGCAGAGGTTTCTCCAGACTGGGAATCCAGAAAGGGCCTCAGAGGGCAAATATGGGAAGTTTTAGCCATGGCTTTTTTGCAGAGAGAAGATGAGGAACTTGATACCCTAGTTTAAAATGAATCAGAGGTAACGCAGTGGCAAACCAAGATTAAATCCTGGTTCTGTCCCCTTCCTAGCTGTGGGCCATCGGATTGTCCAATTCATCTCACTTTCCTCCTCTGTGGGATGGGCTGACCATGCCTGTGATACAGGGGGCTTGACCAGAAAACACCCATAAAGCAGTTAGCACAGTACTTGGCTCATATTAAGGGTTCACTTAATCTGATCTGTCACAACCATTGCCAGTGACATTATCATTCTCAGCATTATTGATCACAACTTCTTAGGGACTCATCTGGAAGAAGCCAAGCTTCCTCCTTCTCAGTCTGGCCTCTTTTCTAACCACATCGCATGGACACTAGCATGTAACCCAGGGCTCAGCCCCAAAGTCTGAGCTTTGTTGACAGACCTCTCCTGACCCAGCCTGGGCTAATGCTGCCGCTACTCCTGGAGACACTTCCTGGACATCACGAACCTACACTATCCAATATCACAGATGCCCCTCTACACTTTCCACTGTTACTTGCCAAGACTCTGATTCTTGGCAGCACGGGAAGACACTGGATTTCTTTAGAGGAAGAAAGTGAATCTCAGCCTGGCCAAAGCGGCCTCTCACCAGGATGGGAGACTGAGCTGGCTCTCCCGACGAGAAACAGGACATCCAGAAATGAGGCGACCTTGTCCGTACCGGAGAAGTCCCCCGGGGAGTCCCCAGCTCACAGCGCTGCATGTCCTAGAAGAGACAAATGTCATGAGAAAGGCTATTTCTGTGGAATGCACTCACCCCAGCAGGACCGTCCAGAACTCCCTTGGCCGGGTCTATTCTCAGCAGCTTCCCTTCCCATCATTGCTTTCTCCTTTGCCCTGTGTTCTGTCACAAATGGCATTCGCTTTCCCCCTCGACAGCTTTAAGAGCAGGACATGGAAGAAACTTTTTGGAGCATTTTCTGGGGGAGCGCATCCATTTCCATCATCTCAAAGTGGTGGCCCACTACAGTTTTCAGCAACGTTAGGGCATGACCACTACCTATTTATATATATATATATTTTAACCAGCAATACACATTTTTTTTATTATTCATGAATGGTCAAAAGACTTACAAGGCCCATTATTATTGGTGTAACCACATGTATGAAATATCACTCAGTGACAGAAAGTGAAAAGGACATGTTTTTAGATAACTAAAAAAAATACAGACACATACACACAAATGATTAATAGTAGCTATTGTCTTAGGTACAATCTCTCTAGAATCAGCACCTGAGACAGGATTCAAGTTCCCACAATTTTTCTTTTCTTGAAAGAGGACTTTTCAGGAAACTCCACAAGGTCACGAGGGAAACAGGCTAGGAAAGAGAAAGAGCTGAGCAAACAGACGGTCTCGGGAAAAGTCTAACTTCGAGTCGTCTGTGCATGAGGAAAGGAGGCTCGTCTTGGAGCACCCGTGTAAGTCAGGCACTGTGGGAGGGAGACATCCCTACCAGGGTAGGGCAGGTCCTGTCTGCAGAGAGCCATTCTCTAGAGAAGGGAGGAAGCTGAGAGTGGTTAGTTGTCAACGCATCAGTTAGGGCAACAATTTTCAACCGGTGTGCCGCAAGAATTTTTAAAACATGCAATACCTGACTATTTGGTCAGGGGCACTGACCTCTTTTGCCTTAGATTGTCAAATTAAAAAAAAAAAGACAACAGCCAACACAACAATAGCCATCTGATGTGAATGAATCAAAATTATGCCTATTTTTTTGTCAGATTGGCAAAAAATACACTTTTCAGCATGCAGCAGGATTTTAGTAATTAGTATGTGTGCCAGGAGATGGGAGAGGCTGAAACTCACTGAGGTGGGGGATGGGTACACTAACCTGAGAAAGGGGATCAGGGTCAAATACCCACAGTGTCTAGTAAACCTTTCTTTCCACATAGGCCCGCCACGTGGCAGGTTCTTGTACTTATCATTAGCACATTTAGTTCTCCTGACATTTCTGTGAGTTAGGTGTTATCACCTTTCTTATTTTACAGGTAATGAAGTTGAGAACCAGAAACATACACAATGAAGAGGTTGGCCAGCAGGTATTTCTAGTTTCAACGCTTCCCACTAAACTGGCTCTGGTTTCCAAGACAACCCAGCAGAGTGTATTGCCTGCCATGTTACCAATTTTTCATGGTGTTTGAACCTCTGTGACTAGTGCAATATTCCTTGATGTCTAATCTTGAAACCCAATTATTCATGAGATTAAGGAAACTCAAAGAGGATGGGTAATCCCTGTCATCCCATAAGGTCCAACATTACCTACTTAGCAGCTCCTTGGAGTCATGAACCTCATGTTTGGTAAAGAGATCTTAAAGCATACCTGGAGCCCCAACAGGCACCTATAGTGGTAGCTGACCACATAGTGGGAACAGATTATTCTCTTCTCTAAAGTGCTCCCTAAATAGACAGGCCACTGAGTGTCATCTTGAGTGTCAACTTTGGTCAACTGAGACTGAAGGAGATTCTCAGGCATTATCAATGCTCACTAGGAAAGAAGCACAATTGATTATCAATGACAGAAAGGAAGAGGGAAGAAGGACAGAGTCATGTTTGTCTTCCATCTGTCTTCCTTAATTCTATCAAGATGAGTTGTTTGCTGTGACAAACCACACCCAAGTCTGAGCAGGCACCAGCAAGATAAGTTTATCATGGGCTGATAGCATTGTCCTACCACAGGTCTGCAAAGACCTTTCTGCTCACTGCAGTTACTCAGGGACTCTAGATGCTAAGCCAGCCTATTTTAAATAGGATTGTTGCCATGCCAGAGGGGATAAGGTTTCTAGGAATATCCTGATGGGAGAAGTTCAATGTCATCTCAGCTCACAACTCATTGACCATAACTAGGCACACGGTCCCACTCAGCTTCAAGAGAGAATGAAATGCAACCCCATGTTCTCAGAGTGGGGGAGATCTAGGAACATTTGTTGAACAAAATCAATAAATTACCACAGTCCACTTACTTCTCTGGTCACCTAGTATTAATATTTGGTGCACTGTGTTTTCTAAATGCAAAATGTACCCAGCAACTTCCCAAGGGAGAGCACTTCACAGTCTCCTCCGGTCATGGCATCAAGCTCAAAGTCCAGGATCTAGGGGTGATGCATGTTAAGTCCCTATGTGTGGTTCAGATATGGCTCCTGTTGGCCCAGAAATCAATGAAGAGAAAATACAAGTGTACTGCAGCTCCTCCCCTCCCCTCCACCATCCACACACATGCTCCAATGGTGAACTAGGACAGTTCAGTCACCTTAAAAATTCCCAGTGGGAACAAATGGAAGACTTACAAGTCATTGAACCATAACACTTCAGAAATCCTGGTGAACAGACATTAGAAGCTCCCTATACTACAAATGAGGAAAATTTCCTGATTACATTCTATTCCAACTCCCTAGGAGGGCTTCCACAGTCCATTTTCTGCATGGCCCTTTGGTCCACCTCCTGGAAAACCCTTCCTTTTCTGTTATACTCTGTCACTGCTCCTATGAGAGAGCATTCGGGAATAATCTCTCCTGTGGCAACATCCTCTACTTGTTGCTCATAAAAAGTTAAGGTTCAGGGCTCCTTTAAAGTCTTAATCAGTCACAGGATTTTCTAGTTGCAGCCTGTGGCGTCTTTGGCCTCACAACTCTTAAAATTTTGCTGGTGTTTATCTGCTTGCCTCTAGTTTCATATGCCAAAAGCCACAATCACAGCCCTTCTAGAAACACATCCCTTTCTCTTAACTGTGGGGACCTTGAGCCAATCAGCCTTAAGGCAGAGAACCATGTCCTTTGATATATATATTTTTTTCCTGGCTTTTAGTGAATAAATCATCTCACTAATTTATCTTTTATTCCTTGGGGTTGCAAAGCAGTTGCCTCTTCTAACTCTATAAAGTTCACATTCTAGAATCTCTCTTGCCCTCTGGCGAGCAATGAAAATATTTGAGATGACAGCTGCATCACTCATCAAGGCTCGGAGTGGCTACAGTGACAGAGTCTGTCTCGGACCTGTGATGGGCCTATAGCCTGAGTGAGCAATAAGCCTTTGTTACTGGGGCCACAGACAACTTTCACTTGTTGGTTCTGTAAACAGCCTGCTGATCTACTAGGCAAATTTTATCTCCTGCTCTGGGGTTTCAGCTTAGATTTTTTCCTCTCTGTTGTAGCCTCAGTTGGAAACAAAATTAAGCACTTTTTATGAGCCAGTAACTCTCTAATGACACCTATAGAAATGATATATGTTCTACTGTCCTGAATAAAGGGAAATTCAATCACCAAAGACTTCCCAAGTCAGGAGGGAGGAAAGGCAGCATAGGTAAAGGTAGCGGCAGCTGATGGAATGTAAAGTTGTTTCTCTAAGATTGAGGCCAGAGTGTTACAGAATCACAAAAATTTTTTCTGCACCAATTTCAAAACAATGAGTCAGAGCAACAAGAAGAGAAAGAATACCAAAACCCGAGAATAGTGTAAGCAGCCTCTAGGACAACTTCAAGTGTTCCAACATTCACATCACAGGGGTGCCAGAAGGTGAAGAGAAAGAGCAAGAAATTGGAAATCTATTGGAGAACATAATGAAGGAAAACTTACCTAATTTGGTGAAGGAAATAGACATGTAAGTCCAGGAAGCTCAATGAGTCTGAGCAAGATGGATTCAGAGAGACCCACTCCAGGACACATCGTAATTTAAATGCCAAAGGTTAGAGATAAAGAGAGAATCTTAAAAGCAGCAAGAGAAAAGCAGTTAGTTACCCACAGGGAAGTTCCCATAAGACTGCCAGCTGTATTCTCAAAAGAAACTTTGCAGGCTTGAAGGGATTGGCAAGAAATATTCAGTCATGATAAGCAGGGACCTGTAGTCAAGATTGCTCTGCCTAGCAAAGCTATCATTTAGAACCGAAGGGCAGAATTTCCAGAGGAGAAAAAACTAAGGAGTTCATTCTCACAAAACCATTATTAAGTGAAATGTTAAAGGGACTTATCTCAGAAAAAAAAGGATATCAAAACTATGAACAGTAAAGTGGCAATAAATACATATCTATCAACAATTGAATCTAAAAAACAAACTAAACAAACAAGAAGAACAGAGACAGAATCATTGATGGTTGCCAGATGGGAGGGCTTTGGGGGAATGGGTGAAGAGGTGAGGGGTTTAAGAAGCACAAGTAGGTGGTTACAGAATAGCCACGGGGATGTAAAGTATAGTATAGAAATGGAGTAGTCAGAGAACTTACACACATGACCCATGGACATGAACAATGGTGTGGGGGCTGCCTGAGGGAGTGGAGGGGGCTGGGTGGAGGGGGCAAAGGGGGAAAAATAAGGACAACTGTAACAGTATAAACAATAAAATATAATTTTTTAAAAATGGGATTAAAAAAACAGGCGTATTTTTGGAAGTTAAAATGATGTTTTTGTTGATAAAAAATGACTGAAAACTAATGTTACACTTCTATTTTTCCCCCATGAAATGGGTCTCTAGCTTTCCTCTGAGGAGACGGAAGTCAGAAAGATGGACTTGCCTCTTTCTCCAGCTGGATTCCTGCTGTGGGGAAATGCTCGCCCTGCCTAGTGGGGCACAGAGTGCTATTGTGCAATGTTTACTGAGCATTTATCAGGTGCCAGACACTGGCACCTTTATCCATATCCTCACAACGACTCTATGGCACAGGTACCTTTATTAGCCCCATTTCCCAGATGAAAAAACTGAGGCCCGAAGATGCTTAGATGCCCTCAGGCATAATGCCTGCTCAGTAAGTAATAATCAGGGAGGAAAGGAAACCCCTCTTTTATTGTTCTCTTGGATACCTGGGGCTGAAAGGCAGATCAATTTTGCAAGGACATTGCCATCACAGCTTCCACACTCTAGCTCTGCCACTGGACAGAGTTCCCACGTTCCTCCAGCTGTGAAGCTCTCTTCCCCTCTCATTTATCTGTGTGCCATTTGCTCAAGATTCAAAGTCCTGGGCAGCAGGGTCCTTTTGGCCCAGCTTGTCCAGCTCAAACCTAAGTCATGCTTTTGTGTTCCTCACTCTCAGATCAGTTGGTGCCTCTGACATAGGCACCGCCCAGAGGGCTGGGGAGCCCCTCTCAGAGATACTCTCACTCTGCACACACTCTGGGTTACAGCTTCCCACACCAGCTAAACCAAGAAACACCCTCTACTTTCTGTCTCCCAAAATCAGCTGAGATCTCTTTCTCTGCTAAAGTGCCCTCTTTCCTTCCTTTTCTATTTGTGGGTCTATGCTCTTTCACTATGTTTACTGTCATTTGAGTAAGTCTTAGGAAGGAAAGTTGGCTCAGTGGAAAGTCTGAGCTGGAATAGTCATCCTCAAATGGAGCAACAGCACACACTGCACCCCTTCCTACTGGCAGCACTGGGCCAGTGCTCAGCTGGCCCCCATACAGCCCCTGCTCATAGACAGCATTGCGTCAGGAACTCATACACTCCAGTGCTCCACTAGCTACGATGTCCACTTTGACAACTTGGTGGCATTCTACTGTTTAGCAGCTGGCCTGGGGAATATATTCCCAGCTTCGTTCCAGGTTATGACTTAGATTGAAAGTAACCAGACATCACATCCCCATTCAAATACTCTGGAAAAACCTCCAAAATACAACCAATGAATTGGGTTCCCCTTTTTCTGCCACGTAAGAGGTGTCTCTTGCTATGATTCATCTGTGTATTTATTCAACATATGTGGTTGAACACCTGCTACATGCCAGGCATTCTCCTAGGTGGAGAGGACACTGCAGGGAGAAGGAAGTTTAATATGAAGTTTGTATATCTAGCTACTGATTATTGGAAATCCTTACACAGTTCTAACTATGGGCAGAGGGAGACCAGACATAGTTAACCTGCTCTGACCTCCTCACCCCAACCACATCAGCTGGTGTGTGTGTGTAAGCGACACAGAGTGGGGGGAGGGGTTCCTCCTGGAGCGGGCAATGTGAGATGTACCTTTGCAAGATTTGCTCTCCATTCCCTTTTAATTCTTGTCCCCCATCTCTCCTGCATTAACTCCATCTACCTCTGGTGTCCCCACAATCCTTCCTCTCTCTCAGTAACCCCTGGCCGGTCCCATGGAAATAATCAATCTCTGCGCATTTCAGGTCTTGCTGATTCCCTCAGCTTTCCCAGCCTACCATGTTGGAAGTCCATTGCTTTTCTCCTCCTTCACGTTATAATTGCTCCACAGCTAGTGGCGGTTCTGTCTTGGTGTCTTCTGGGCTCCCAGGGATGGGCCCTCGTCTCTGGGAACTGGAGAGGCAGGAAGAAAGACCTAGGGAGAGGGTGCCACCCTGGGTGGTGGCTGGGTTTCCCCTGGATTACCTAAAATCAAACATGTCTCATCAGCTCTAGGATTAATTTCTTTCAGAAACCCCCTGTCCTCACCTAATAACAAATAACAAATACTATTTTCTCCCATTCATCTTGACATTCCTCCTCACAAAATTAATACCATGGACTTAATACGCTTAAAGATTCACACCCATCTTGCCCCTGAGGTAATTTATCAGATGACTTACTCTCATTAGACCACAAATATCTTATCCAAATCACGTTTCCCTAAACCCTAGAAGCGGGAGGAAATCTCAGTTTATCCAGTCACACGGATATTATTTAAAATTTAAAATTTAACTCATTAACTTTTTTGTAATAGGAAACATTTCCAGCATAAAACTTCTGGGAATAAAGAATTTCCCAGAAGACAGATGGGTGGTTGTCTGTTTACCCTTCTGTAGAAATAGAGTGGACCACCCTGACTGGTGTGGCTCAGTTCACTGGGCGCTGTCTTGCAAAGCAAAAGGTCGCTGGTTCAATTCCCAGACTGGGCACATACCTGGGTTGCAGTCCAGCTCCTGGTTAGGATGGGTGTGATAGGAAAATGATTGATGTTTCTTTCGCACATGGATGTTTCTCTCCCTCTGTTTCTCCCTTCCTCTCTCTCTAAAAATAAATAAATAAAATCTTAAAAAAAGAGAGAGAGAGGAAGAAGAAGTGCAATAGACCATTAATTTTGTATTTTTAATGTCAAATCTTTTTTTACGGAACAAATGAGCTAATATCTTCTTTGAGGATCCCTATATTCTTTTAGCAAATCCATTTAGCCAAAAGAATACCCTTGCTATCCAAATGTAGGGTATTATGTCTATGAAACCTTTCATAAGCCAAAAACATAAAGCAAAGCAATGACCTCAGGATACATCTTGCTAACAGATGCACCGAATGAACCCAGATGAAAGCACAGATGCTCACAGACACAGTTCAAAGCCATGCAGACTTGATGCGGAGGTGTGGTGTAGTGCTCTGGGAAGGGGTCTGGCGGGTCCCCTTGCCCTGCTCACGGTGGAGATGCCTCTGTAACAGTGGGCTGCAAAGCAAACACTGAATGCTACTTTCACCTTTGCTTATAAAAGCAAAAATCCCCTTTGGATTTCTTTCAGTTAGTGAAAACAGGTACTAAGGTAGGCCTTTGGTCAAAGGGAAATGGTATAAAGTGAACTTGCAAAAAGCAGGGGCTACCTGTAACTCCAAACCAGAACTGAGAGCCGAAATCGGATATGGAAGTGAACTTCTCCCTAGACACCAGACAGACAAGGAATGTGCACTGCATTTAAAACTGATTAATCGACATAAATGGTTTTAGAGTCAGATGATTCTGAAACTCACTTCAGAGCCCGTTGGTGTCGCCACCAGCCGTCTTCAGGAGCTGCCGGGAGAATCATTCCTGTTCGAAGGATCGGTGTGTTCGGGCAGGACAGTGTGGGGTGGCTGTTATGAAAGCGGGGCCTGGGTCTAAGCTGCCCATGTTGGCATCTTGGCTCTGCCACTTAGTAGACACCCCGTGCCTTAGTTTCCCCATCTGTCAAATGAAGAAAATAAGGTACTGTATCTCACATGGCTGTTCTGAGTCTACTTTCAGTTTCTTGTGTTAGCATAGTCTTATGTAGTGCTCTGTGCCAGGTACTGTTCCAAGACCTTCAAGATATTAAAGGTCTGGTGTGGCTCAGTTGGTTGGGTGTCGTCCTGCAAAGCAAGAGGTCGCCAGTTCGATTCCCTAGGTTTTGTGTTCTGCTCCTGGTTGGAGCATGTATGAGAGGCAACTGATCAGTGTCTGTCTCTCACATTGATGTTTCTCTCTCTCTCTTTCTCCCTGCCTTCTCCTCTCTCTAAATATAAATAAATAAAATCTTTTAAAGTAGCAGATTAATTTGTTTAGTTCTGATAACTCTATAAGCTAGGTTCTACAATCCATTTAACCAGAGGTTAAATACCTTAATTGAGTTAACTATACATTATATATTTTATATTATATATTATACAATAGGTTTTGAAGAGCACCTAGGATATAGGAAACGCCCCATTTCAGCATCACAGGTAGATGCCCTCCTATGCACCCCTCTGCTGTGGCTCTGTCTCTCAGACAAGCATGTACCCAGCCCTCAGCACAGCGCCCAGCACAGCGCCCAGCACAGTGCCCACCACACAGGAGGCATTCCATATCATGATTAAATGGCACTTAACTAATATTTCCTTCTCAAAATCTTTGAATCCCTTTCTGAAATACAAGATATTGCTTAAAAAGGAAGTGTGGACCATCAGTTGTATCCTGACCCTTTGTCCCACCGGGCAACTCCGTCCCATTCCCGCTTCACACCGAGCTGTCAGTGCAAGGACACCCACCCTAACCCACTCCTTCCCGGTTTTACTTGGAGGATTCAAGGACTGAGTCAAGCTGCAGGACCCAATTTCCACAAGGAAGAGGGCGAGATCCTGAATTGTCCACTAGGGAGCGCATGATCAACAGGCCCGCGGAGGCTGACAAGATGGTTGAAGGAACAGAGAAAAGACCAGTTTCTGAAAGAATGAGCGCTTAGATGGAAAAATTCCCATTGAGCTCATCCTTGGCTGGCCAGACGGATGCGTAGGACTTTTTTTTTTTTTTTCAGTTAGCTTTTACGCAAAGCTCTGCGGAAGGAGAAAATGATCCAGAGAAGGAGGTCAGGAAGTCTTTGTCTGTTGAGAGAGGTCCCAGGGTGGCGCTGCCCTAGGGCAGAGCCCAGCATCACCAAGGACTCTCTGTAGCTCAGGCCAGAGCTTGCGCTCCTGAAGGGGCTGTGCCCCAGAGCCCAGGGAACGTGGCTGCAGCCGGGCGGAGGAGAGGAGAGGCCAAGTGGGGCCCACCCTGCCCAGGAAGTGCAGCCGCAGACCCGCCTGAAAATCAGAAGAGAGACGCTGTCCTCACTGGGCCTCTTTAGGGATTACTTGATACCTATTTTGATCTAGATACCTATTGTATGCAGAAGGTCCTTAATAAATAAGCAGTAACTTCGTTTCTTCCAGAACAATCCTTCAAGCCTTCCTCTTTTTGGTATTCCTCTAACTTGAGTTTTATCCATCTAACAGCTTTCCCTGACTTTTCTTTCTTCGTTTCTTAATGAGCTTTAGAGTCCTGGGAGGAGCAGAAAAGAAAAAGTAAAGCTCCTCCTGAACTCCAGTAACCTCACCTGGAGTTTGAATTGCCCTTAAGCCTTCAGTGTTGAAAACCTGTCTGGCCACTTCTGCCCAGAAGAGTTCCCAAGGTGTGGGCCTGGGACCTGTGGAGCGAGGCCCATGGAATGCCCAGCCTGTCTCCTCTCCCTCCTCATGTGGGAGCCACCCTGAGGCTTGGCTCTGGCAGGGCCTTTGTGTGGTAAGGCTGGCAGTGATAAGCCTGCGTATTCCAACCTTCCCCATAAAACAGAGGGGAAGCATATTTCCTTTCCATTGGCTATTTGAATCCCTCGGAGTGGGAGGGTGTAGGTTTTTAGAACCCCAATTCTTACAAAGGTTCGGGAGGGGCTCAGAAATTCTTGGACTAGCCCTGACTACATCATGGTTCATATTCCACCTAGGTCCCTATTACGAAGACGGCAGGAAGGAGGGAGAAACACCTGTGTGCATCTATTGTATTCCAAGCATTTTACGTGTATTATCATATTAATCCCCCAGCAGTCTTTCTGCTAGTAATTACTATTCCTGTTTAACAGATGAGGAAGCTAAGGCACAGAGCCATTCAGTAACTTCTGTAAGGCCGCACAGGGAGTAAGTGGCAGGGGTTGGATTTGAACTTGGAGTCTTATTTTAAAGGCCACCATTTTCTAACTAAACTTTAGCTGCATTTCCTGAGGTTCTTGCCATTCCTCTCTAGGGAATGAGGAAGGAGGAAGTGGTTTGGACTCGACCCCTGGAAAACAGCAGTCATCCCATGGTGAGCAGGCAGTCTGTCAGCCTTGGGCCGCGGGTCGAGGAGGCGGGTTATGGGGAGGCCCGACACGCAAACCACTAGTGGCAAAGGGCATATGTCAACACGGGCCAGGGATGAGGCTGGAGGCTGGGGTGCTGGTTATTGGGAAAGGAGTGTGGTTGAGCCAGACTTCCTGCTCCCCTGACCCTTTGCCCTGGGCATTGCAGCAAAAATCATATTTGTTCATGATCTGCTCCTTCTCTTTTGAATAAACACAGCACCTATGAGGTTGTTTACTGTTGCCTAAATTAATTCTATCTCCAATATGACTAAATGGTGAGTGTGTCTTCACTTATTCATCCCCAAACACTTCCTGTGGTTTCTGGAAGCCTCTTTTGGCCCCAGCAAGCATGGAGAGTGAGGGCATGCTGACCTGGTTTGCAGCATTCAGAAACGTCTATTAATTTTAACAAATTCAGTTTAACAAGCTCCTGACAATAGGCAATGAAGCACATTAATGCAGAGACTTTGGACAGAGCTGAGCTCCAATCCAGCTACCACTCCCCACTTGTATAGTTTGGGGACCACAGTGAGCTTCTTGACACCCCTAGGCACCTCGCCTGTTGAAAATGGGATAACAATTCTCTTTCCCTGCAAGGAGGAAAGACCCAAAGATTTGTAAATGCAGGCATCCATAAGCACTCAGTAAATGGTAACTTATGAAGTGATTGTTGATCTTGGCCTTTCACTGTGTGTTGGAGATACAGAGCCAGATCTTGCCTTAGGAGGTTTGCTTTCTCATGGAAGGGACAGGGCCATGGGGACATTAATGAAAGGGCGGGGTCAGAGCTGCTTCAGTGACATGTGGGGACAAGGCAAAGGGGTGGCACGACAGGGGCAAATGTGCTCAGGTCATGCGGAGGTGGCGTGAGACAGTTTTCTTGAGGTTCTGATCAGAGCATGGGTGGAGTCCCAACTTTGACTGGTCTGCAGCCACAATCGGAATGGCCAAGATTGCATCAAGGGATGTCAGCTTATCTGCTTCCTGGACTCCTTACTTTTCAGTCTTGCTTTGAAAGCAAACAGCGTTTCTATTAGAGTCGGGGGGTTCCCTTATAAAGAGCCTTGGACTCTGAAATATTCTAGTCCCTGGCACCCTACACTAATAGCAACACACACTTAGAAACTGGCTGGAGGTCAGGAAACTGGAGGGGATGATGCAGGGAGGGGTTTAGTATCTACTGTGTGTTTGAGGGAGATAACTTAATATTCTTGTGGGAATTAATCTTTTTGAGAGCCTAATATATGCCAGGCACTGCTGTGAAGTTAATACCTCATTCAGTCCTCATAATGACCCTATGAAGGTTTTATCGTCCCCCTTTTACAGATGAGAAAACTAAGGCTCAAAGTAGTTAAGCTGTGCGAGAAGGTTTGCACAGTTCAGTGGTAGTGTAGGTATTAAAACCTAGGATTGTCTAATTCCAAAGCTCATGCCCTTTTCACTAGACCAGGTAATCCGGAGGACAAGTATGTAAACCAGATCCTGCTCCTTTCTTTTCCAATAAACACGGCATTTATAAAGTTGGTCATGGTTTTTCTAAAGTAATGCTATTGCCACTATGGCCAAGTGGTGTGCATCTATTACGCATAAACACGAGAGGTGCCCTCGAGCACGAGAATTTTTCAACCCATTTGTCGTGGACTGATGGCACTCATGGCCCCTGTCACTGGCCTCCTTGTAGCCACCCTGTCTGCAACGTGACCGTGCAGTGCCTCCCATTATGAGGTAGAATATATTTCCCACCCTTTAAATCTGGACCGCTCTTGTGACTTGCTTGGCCAACAGTATATGATATAATGCTAGTTCTGGCCCACACCTCATGAAGTCTTGTGGGCATCTGCCATGACTTGGATCCCTGCCAGGCTTGGGCTGGGCAGCTGAAGGCATGTGAGGGACACACAGACAGACTTCAGTCACCCGGCCATCCCAGATGAAGCCACCATAGATTCTAGCGGACCTGTTTGCTGACCACAGGCCCCTGTGTGAGTGCGGTCATGCTCGACTGAGCCCTGCCCACATCAGCGGAAGCACCCAGTCCATGGGTGGACTCATGAAAAAAACCCAAAGGTGTGTTGTTTTACGCTATTGCATTTTAGAGTGGTTTTTAATGCATCAAGAGTTAACTGATGTAACCAAAGAGTAATTTTCTTTTTAATTAGCAGTCGGTGAAGCCAAGGCATTTATTTTTTCACTTTCTAGTCTGTACTCCGATCTGGGCTGATTGCTCCCTAGACGGACTGGGCGGCTGTCATCTCGGGATCTCATCTTTATCATTTTAGAAATTCCTTTCACTTTGTTTTCTGAATGTCATGCCTTTCCCTTTCCTGGTAACTCCCTTGTTTTGCTGGAGTGCATTCTTTGGGAGTTGCCTGAGAATGGGTGAGCAGGTTTGGAGACAATGCATATTTGAAATGTCTTCCTTCTACCCTTTCACTTAGTTTGGTTCAGCTACATTGGAGTTCTGGCTTGGAAATCTTTCTCTCAGAATTTTGAAGGCACTGTTTCACAGTCTTCAATGTGGTTTTGGAAAGTCTGATTCTATTTTGATTCTTGATCTTCTGTATTATCATTTTTTTCTCTCTAGAGGTTATAGAATAATCTCTTTGCCTCCAATGTTATGAATTCTTAAAATAATGTGCTTTAGTATGGATCTGTTTTCATCTATTGTGCTAAGCACTCATTTGGTTCGTTCTGCTTAGATATTCATGTTCTTCAGTTCTGGGACATCGTTTTGATTTATTTCATCGAAAATTTCTTTTTCTTCATTTTCACTCATCTCTGTCTCTGCAACTCCTATTATCTGCATGTTAGATTTCCTAGAATGGTTTCCACTTTTCTTCCTTTTTCTTCTCTGTTTCCATTGCTTTGTCTTTGCTTTTTTCTGGGACAGGTCTTTAACTGTAGTTTCTAAACCTACTATTGAGTTTACTTTTAAGTCTGTGCTTTCATGTTTAAATGTTAAAGATCTCCTTTTCTTAAGGTGGTCTCTGAATGTTTTTTACCCTAGCATTGTGTTCTTGTTTCATAGACACACTATTTTCTCTTATCTTATTGAAGTTATTAATGATGTTTTTTTTATTTTTAAGTTTTCTTCTCTGTGAATCATCTCAGCTTCTCATGTGTAAGAGGGAGCCACAGAAAGCGAAGAGTCTTGTGTGGTCCCGGTGAAGTCTGAGATGTGATCTTTACTGTAGATTGCTATGCTCAGTGTTTCCTTGGGGAACCATTATGTTAGTAACTCCATGGTTTTCTCTGAGGCTTATCAGATTGCCCAGAAAGACTGAACTTCTGCCTGGAGGACTCATGCTTGGGGCTGACATTCTGGGAGCCGAGTTGGGGGAGAAGGCAAGGCAGTCCCAGCATTCTTCATGCACGGCTTCCCTTTTCAGTATGGGACGTCTAGTGTCAACTGTGGGTGCCGTATTGCCTTTCAGCCAGAGACTCTTTGTTTTGCCCTCTTCAGAGGACAAACTTCCAGTCATTTGCTGGAATTGATAAAGAACACTCACAAAGCTACTCAGAGCGGGGGAGGAGATCTGGGTTTCTAACTCTGTGTCTTAAGTAGACTTTAAACCCATCCTCTCTACCCCATCCAGAGGTTGGTGCTGCCCGTTCCTGAGCCTCTGAGGGGTTCTGCTACACAGATCTGCTTGCTTCTCCACTTTCCCAATTTCTGGCTTAAGATTCAGCTTTTCCAAATTTACAAATTCAGCCAGTCAACAATGAACCATCACTTCCAACATCAAATTTGAGTTACTCTTGTTTCTTCTTCCATTCTCTTTAGCCCCGTTAGTTTATGCCTTTTTGGAGTACCTCTTACTGTCTTCTGAGTCTTGTATAAGAAAAGGGAGGTATGTTCACTTTCCTCTCTTTCCCCAGAAGTCCAGGAGTAGTTCTTGGCTTCAAAGAACTAACACTTCACAATAGCTCCTTTAGTTTGAAATACGTGGACCATACACCTTCTATGGAAAATTAAACTTTCTCCAAAAGAAGACGCTCAAGGATAGAAATCCATGACTTTTTCCTTTTAGAAAAAATAATGTGAGTGTGAAATTTCAGCCACCTCCTAAGCCTTTAACCTTGTGCTTATAAATTACCCAGATGGGCAGATAACCCCAGCTGTTTTCCCCTCCCAGGCTTCCACGCCCCTTAAATCAGAGACTCCCGAGTCCATTTTCTTTAACTTTTCCATAGTAACCTTTTAATGTTTTCCAGTAAGTGCTTAGCTGGGCAATATACACATTATGCTTTCCTTCTTATTACTGGACCATCAGTAAATACACAGAAGTCAGAGGCAGGGAGTGCTGTGAAAAATCAGAGTAACAATGGTCATTGTACACGAGCGAACAACAGACTATTCTTCAAAAACTCGAGGTGATTTACAAAAGGCAGAAAGGTGAATGAATCACATTTTTCTTGTTCTTAAGTATATTTTAGTCTCCCAGAGAAGTGGGAGGTTTCCTTTCTCCAACTCCTACTGTGCCAGAATGGAATGAACATTGGCTATGAAATTGATCCTTGGCGTCATGGGCTCGATGTAAAACTTTTTGAGAGGTTTTGTTGGCACACTCCATTCTGCAAGCTAAAATCTGCAAAATATACATAGGAAAGTGTCTTTTGTCCTATTGGATTTTTTTTTTACCCAGTGCTAATTTAACAGAAGCCTTCAGGAGACACAAAAGATTTACGATTATAGGACAAATTACATTGTACGCTCTGAGCTTTGGAGAGCTTTCATCTTTGCTCTCTTAAGCTTTGCAAAATAATGAAATGCTGGCTCCTTACTAATACAAACAAGGCCCAGTTGAATGACTTAGCCCAGGTCACCTGGGCTGATGTGTAGGAATGATGTGCAGTCAAGCTGTGCTTCCAGAGTTATGCCATTATGTCCAATGGGACACAGTGCATCCTGGTCCATGGCCTTCGGGCAATATTGTAGGTGGAGTGCACCTATAAGACAGAAGTTCTAGAGTTCCCCTAGTCCCACTTTGAGAACACAAAGGCAAACCCAAGTGGGGGACCACAACATAATAAAAGGAAAGATCGTATTTAATTCCAAAATAAAGTAGGAAAAAAGTCTTCTCTCTCAGCCTATTTGTTGGGAATATCCAGAAGGAGTGGGAAACCATCCTTAGCCATGAGACTTGAATGCCTATCTATGGCCTTAAAGAGAATCTGGGGGACAGGTGGGGGCCTGGAGTAGCCCTCCTTGACCCGATCCCACAGTGGCTTGTGGTGTTCAGGTTCAAGAGCCAGGAAAGGTCTTGCACAACAGAAGGCACTTAGACACTAGTGGCAGGAACAACAGAGTGACCACATGTCCATTTTCTTTTCTTTCAACATGAAAATAAAAACAAAACCAGGCAGGAGAAGGAAAAGGGGGTTTCAAAGACCACAGCAGGAACGGGGTTGTGAAGGTGTACGGGAGAGAGAAAAGAGGTTGGAAATGAATGCAGGAAGCAGGCTTCTCGCCTTTAACTATCTCCTTCAGAATCAACTCCTCGTGTAAGTTCAGCCCTAATTTATGTGGGAGCTTTTTCCTTTTCTTCCTCCCCTCCATCCTCCACCTCCTCCTACCCTTTATCCTCCCCTTCCTCTTCCTCCTCTTTTTCCTCCTCCTCTCCCTTCCCCTTCTCTTCCTCTTTTTCCTCTTCTTCCTCCTCCTCCTTTTTCCTCCTCCTCTTCCTCATCCTCCTCCTAGTCTTCTTTCTCCCCCTCCTTCTGTTTCTTTTTGTTTGAGACACATTTCCAGTCAAGCACGTTAGTTTGGGCACCAGATAACTTTTTATGGGGTGTCTAAGGAATAAGGTCCCATTTTATAGGGGCTCTGACTTTATAGATCCAATCTCTTCCAACACAAGTAGCGTTTGAAAGCTCCGGGACGAACAGGGCCTTCTGAATTTAAGAGTAAAGACCGCAGAGGACTTGCCATGCAAGGGATAAAGACGTTAAGCTCTTATTTGGCCATAAACCTGGTATCTGGTGATAGGATTCCAATGGTGGGAAACCCTGCAAACTTTTGAGAGATTCCCCAGGCACTTAACTTTCTGAGTAGCAACTTCATTGGGGACAGACAATGGGAATGTTGAAGTATAAACAAATACAGACATAAAAATACTCAAGCCGTACCGATACAGTTCACTCCCCCAACTCCCCTCATCTGTGCCAACCCGTTGGCTAGTGTCTATGCCTTCTTCCCTTTCCACTATTTCTCCCTTGATTACAGGAGGGCAAAAGCCACTTCCTTATTGTTTTTGGCCATCACTAATGGGGTCAGCGTCCATGAAACAGGCCACCACTAAGGAAAGTCATGCAGATGTACTGTGACTTCCCACAGCCTTTTGGGGGGAACACAGGTGGCCATTAAAGCATAAAAGCTGTCAAAGCTCCTGCTGTCCCAGTTCTGTGTCAGGACAAGACAGAAAGCCTCTGGAGCTTGGGAAAGAAAACAGCGCTGTCTTCCCTGATCTTCTGTGAGACTGGCTGCGGGAGGGAGCCTGCGCAGGGACTCAGCTCCGGGATGAAGTCTTTCAGGGAGACGCTCTCATGGGTTTGCGATGAGCTATGGGGACCCAGACCTGGCTGGGGTTAAGACACTGAAGGATCACAGCACCAAAGGTAAAAGTGGAAGAAGGAAAGATGTTTATTATAAATCAGCTTAAACCCCTTTAGGCCTCTGATAAAGGAACAACAACAACAACAAAAAACCATACTAATCAAAGGACCTCCAGGGTTTAATATTTCAAAATCAGATAAATAGCTCACTACAGATAAATAGCTTTACCCTTTGGGCATTCTCAGAAGCATATGAGAAATTTCCAGGGGGTCTGTAGGAGGGTATGTGTAACCAGTACACCCGATCCCTCCCACACTGGAAAGGCGATGCCTAGGCATTGGGCCCCTGAAGAGGTGACATGGACTCATTCAGATGTCCTCCCAGAACCAATTCCTTTTAGCTCTGGGGATGTCCTTAGCATGTGTCTGTCACCTGGGAGGTGGGATGAAGGGAAGGTTAGGGATAGGAAAGACATACGTGTGGTTTTTGTGAGAAGCCATCCATAGCACACCCCAGGGAGGGAGCGGCTTCGAGGCGGGAACTGAAACAGTCAAATTCTTGCCAATTGTTAATTGGGTCTTCATTTCAGAAAGCAATGCTATTTTTATACGTTGGATTGACTTCAAAAAACAAAGCACAATAAACAAAAAGGAGTAGAAAATTTTATGTAAAAAAAAAACTGCAATGAAATAATCAGTAGCACATTGCATCTGTAAATGTCCCAGTTCCCTGTAAAGATTATATATGATTTCTAAGGCCATGGTGTAGGTATTACGCCCCAATCTTCACGTCTTCGTTCTGCAAGTTCTGCGTCTCGTCGGTTGTCATAAACTGGTCTGTGGTCTCTGACGGCTCCTTGTTCACCAAATGCACCATCTCCTGAGACTTGCTGGCTTCCCCGTTAAGTCCACTTGGCTTTCTGTCCTCCACAGCTCCATTCCCATTGTTGATCACCAGCTTTTTCTTCTGCCCACACCTAATAATTGAAAGATCACGTGAGACAAGGGTGCAATGATGCAGTCGTCACCATCATGGTCATTATCGGTATGGTTTATAACAATCTTAGCATGCATGTTTCACCTCTTTAAGGTGAGGGCCCCTAAACTGGCAGTAAAAGCATCCACTGTGAACTCGTTAGAAATGCAAATTCTCGGTCCTACCCCAGACATATTGAATCAGGGAACTCTAGGAGCAGGGCCCAGGATCTACGGTTTCAGGAGCCTTCAAGGGGCTTCTGATGCACACTTGAGGTGGAGCACCAGGGTCACAACTCAGGAAGCCAGTGCTGTGACGGGTGAGAAAAGCTGGGGCTCCAAGAACTCAGTGCCTTGCCCCAGGTTACTCGGCAAGTAATAAAAGATCAGAACTCAACCCCTGGAGTGTCTGACTCCCCAATTCCAATTCTCCTTTCACCGCACTGTGCAACGGAAATGGTTTTTCCTTCTCACTGCTTTAGCAATTTCTGCAGACCCAGAGAAACCATCGACACGATGATTGTAAATCATTCTGGTTTGTGTATTAAAGAAAATCCCATTACTTCCTCTGGCAGTCAACACTCTGTTGGCCTTTTCGGGATTATTATTGCATGCATGGAGAAGAATCTAACACCATTTTTCCAGAAGTATAAGGCCACACTGATCGTTCCCTAGCATTGGTTACCTTTCCATGTAACCCTGGTTATAGGAGGTTGAGCTAACTACACGAGGCAAATATTTCAGTTACTTTAAGTTTTTTTTTGTGACATTACTGTTACGTAAAGGTTTCTCAGTGATAGTTCTTAAGATTTAAATGCAGGTCTTCTGTGGAAGAGCATGACCTTGGCCTCACCCCAGTGCACCCGGGACACCCCCGGTGTCCAAGCACTGTCTCACCCCACGCGGCCTGACGCAGTGCTTCCTCTTTCCTGTAACACGATCACTGCTGCACACCCAGAAGTCAGGCTGTGTTTCATGGGAGCAAAATGGCAGAGCCTCACAACTACCCCTCCGCCTCCCAAGTGACAGCCACATGCTGAGGACACCTCCTGTACACCAAGTGCCTTACATGTAATTTCGCGCAATCCACACGATAATCCCACAAAGCAGCTGTTTTTCCCCTCGGTGGAAACTGAGGCCCCGGGAGGTTTAAGAGCTAACTTGAGGTCATACGTCGAGTAACAGGCAGAGTCAATATTCAACTCCAGGCCCTTATGACCAAAAGCCTGGACTCTGCCCAACTCTATTCAGGCTGCCAGCCATCTGGAGATTTGCAAACAGTATGAAGTCGGAATTGTTCACTTTGCCGCTGGATATTTGGAGTTATAGAGACAAGGCTTCTATTATTCATGACCGTGGGCCATTCCTGCTAGAACTGCCACGGCCGTAAACTTTAATCCCTTGTTGGGGGAAAAGGAAATTATACCTCCTCAACAGGAGTTAGATCCTGTCTCCACTGGCAGGACGCTTGATGAGGGCAGAGGGAAGAATGCCTGACCCGGCTGCAGATCCGGACTGGGAGTGTGGACGCGGGCCACACAAACAAGGACAAGGGCTCCGGAGGCCCGGTTTGGAGACCTTACCGCTGTGTGACCTGGGACAACTCACTCATGCTCTCTGAGCCTCAGCTTGCGTATCCGTAATCTCAGGCTACTTAGAGTACCACTTTCACACGATTGTAGAAAACCCTCAAAACACAGCCTGGCACTGCATCTACGAGTCTACTATTATTTTATTTGTTGCTTTTATCAACGCTGTGGGGTGAGGAAGCCAAAGCCATGGACAATCACGTAGAACAGTGTCTGGAACACAGCAAGTGTTTAAGAATCACTGGCTGTGATTCTGGAAATAACAAGCACCGCATAAAATGGGTTTTGCTTGTTTCTGCAGCTGCCTCCACCCCCTTGTCACATGTACTGTGAAGATGACTTAAAAGGTGGAATGCTGCTCATATGATTTTAGATTCTCACGTGGTATTTCGGGCGTGCTTTGGAAGAAAGGCGTCCTGTTAGAGTAATCCCCATTGACTACCTAATGGGTGCTTGAGAAGTTGAATGCAATATTGCAAGAAAGGGATTTATAAGCATAAAGAAAAGCTTGCGCATGGGGGTGAAGTGAGGACTGATGCTACTGACATAAAAAAAGCTGACTGGGAAGGCGGGTGACTTCTGACCTGTAGGGCCCAGGAATGCGGTGCTGGGGCTTTGCCCTGCCCATGCTTCCCTTTGGATTCATGCGTCTCTGTTACCTGCCTGAGTTCTTTCAGGCCGGCAGGATGGTGCTCTTAAATGACTCCGTCCGATATGTGGTGCTCCAGGCATTTATAAGTACTGATTTATAAGTACGTTTAAAAGACATGTCCTATTTTTTTCACCTTTCTCAGTTAGAGGAATGTTAAAAGTAACATTATTAGCACTGAAGGGACTTCAAAGGTCATTTAGCCCAAACTTTTCCTTATGTGGACCGGAGACTGAGTCCCAGAAGTCCAGGCTGCTGTCCGAGGCTGCACCACTAGCGAGGGCAGGGTTGGTGTCATGCGACTTAGATTGAGTCCGAAGGTCAGAGATCTCCACCGAACTGCATCTTGCCTTTATATCCTTTCCCTTTAAATCTCAGGCATTAGACCACAAGACGTGGATGGACCCAGGCTGGAGCCTTGCCAGGAGAGGGTGGGCAGACTCCGTGGGGTTTAGAAACCAGGTAACATGCATTTAGAGCATGAAGGAATTTCTCTGGAAAGACTTGTGAGGGGTGAGGGTGGGTAACTTAACAACCGCTCTTATGTCTCTTCTACCTGGAGACCCTTACAGATATTTCGAGGTTTATTTTGCTTTGTGCTAGCGCCAGGTCATTCAATACGGTCACCACCAGCCACACATGGCTATTTAAATTTAAACTAGTGAAAATAAAATAATATTTAAAATTCACTGAAGTTGAACTAGCCACATCGGGAGTGCTCGGTAGCCACCCGTGATTCGTGGCTGTGTGTGGGACAGGAAGGACAGGTGTGGAACCTCTCTGCCACCGCGGAAAGCGCTGTCGGACAGCTCTGCTCTCGAGGGCGGAAGGAGGCTGGGCGGGCACAGACTACGGAGAGCTGGACTGCAGCTCGAGGGAAGGCAGACATTCCAAGTCCTGGAACGTCAGAAAGGGGGCCTGCAGAGTAGCGGGTGGGTGACTCCCCACTGGGTCTTGCAGGACAGACGCTTATCTCCACGAGAGGGAAATCCGGCGGAGGCCTCTTCTGCACAAGCGGTGCAGAAACATTCTTGAATCATTCTCGCTTTGTGAAGCCTTTTTCTGGTCAGGCCCTCCCATTTTTTCCCCCCTCTCCATACAAATCGGGTAAATTCTTGAAAGAAAAGGCACTTAACTTCTTCTCTTGGGTCTCACTGAATGTCTACCTACCAATCCAATGGACTCCGAAAACCATTGTTTGCTCTTAAAGACAGTGAATAAAGTACACTTTTCATTGGCAAGTTGCAATTCAAGGACTCTGGTTACATGAAGAACAGCAAGAGAAGGTGGCATGGGTTATGAGAGGGATGGGAAAAGCTAACGAAATAACAGGACCTTGAAGTCAGCACCTTTAAGGTGATGCCACTCAGATGACACTGTCATGGGAACCAGTGGTCAGCCCTTGAACGTCACCTTCAGTGACTAATGTTTTTTTCACTTTTACCTCTTAACCGTAATTCATTTAACAGTGCTTGGCACAGAGTATGTGCTCAATGAATTTGAGAGGACTCAAATCCAAGAGGCCAATATTGCCACGGAACTTCAAGACTCTTTTAGGGAAAGGATGGTATTCTTTTTGTTTCGAATCTTCTCTTTCTCTTACTCAGGGCTGACAGTTACAGCTGCCCCTTAGAAGGTGTTTCCCAAATAGACACAGGCCTGTCGTAGGTCCCTGGTTTTAACCAGACTTCCTTTGATGGACACAGGATTCTGCATCTCTCTAACTCGCAGTGCTCGAAGCAGTAAGGCCCGGCCCTTACGAGGATTAGAAAAAGGCTGGCAACTTGAGCGACCCAAGTGCACCGAAGGGGCCTGTGAAGCCAGAACCATCTTTTAGCTGCCTGGCAAGTCTGTTTGTGGTGATGAGATCAGGACATTTTAGGGCATCCAAGCAGCTCCTTTCCTGGTGAGACACTCCCTGTGCTGGATCCCACGAGTCCCTGTTTGCCTGTTGCTAGGGTGACTGCTGGTCTCGGGGGAGGGGGAGGGCAGTAACGGGGCCTGTTTTCACTGCTGACGTCATGGGCAGTGACACGTGAGCTAAGCAGTCACACTGCATGGACCCCAGCTCCTCTGGGGCACAGTTGTGATGGTTCTCTGAGGTCCCCCCCGCATGTCGACAACATCAAGGGCCACTGCTTCTGTGGTGACACGTGCAGAACTCATGGACTGTGTGTGTGAGCAGGGGCAATACTTTCTAGGGCCTGGGACGAAAGGACTGATTCCCAACAATAGGAAATTCATATTTAATGGAGCAAAAGTTACCTAAGAGAAAATAAGGAAGCCAAGGGCCAGTATAAAGATTCTTTGGAAGGGGTCCCTTAAGTTACATTATTTAAATTCAACTTTAAAAAAATATCTTTCCATTTAGTCGCCGAAGACGACTAAAAGGGGCTTTAAGATTGCCTTTCCTAGTTTTTGTTCCTTATACAATCAGCTGCCGTGACTAATTATTTTTATTATACCCTCAAACACACAGATAGCAACACAGCTGTTCGGCTGTAAGAGAGCACTTTTATTAACTTGTACCTGGGTAAGACAGCCTTATTTCGTTTCTTCAGATAATTAGCAATACTGCCTGGGCTGCACACAGCAATGGAACCTGGTATTTGTTATTTTCCAAAAGTCAGTGAGAAAGATTCTGTCATTTTCTTCTCCCAAGTCTAGTGGGGTTTTCTAGCCTGTTATATGATCTAGTGACACCATAAAGGTGACCTCACTTGGAAATAAGATTTTTTTACCTTTTATGAGAAACCTCAAGAGACACTCACAAAAGGTTTAATGTTCCGAAGCATGCGCTCAGAGAAAAATAACGCCTCTTGAAAGCATCTTAAGCAAGAGATTTGGACCAGTATTTGTGGAGTACCCTGGTCAAAGTTCATTTTCTCTGTTGCTAGAATTTTTCTTTACTTCACTTCACATGGCGTTATTTCCGGAGCCTGGTCACAGCTCAGCCAGGTGTGTGTGCTGTTTAAATAACTTCCGGAACAATAGGCCTTGGCTGGGGGAGGAGTGAAGGGGGACCATCCTTTCAACTGCTGCTCCCAGAGAACAGAAAACAGTGTCCTTACAGAAAACAAACAAATAAACAAAAACCAAAACAAACGCACAAACTCAATGCCTGTTCTAGGTAAGGGTTCTAGAAAGTTCCATGGGCCTCAGACAGGGGATGACCAATCCCCGGATCTTTATATGGTGTTTTTGTGTATTGTGAATGCACTTAACAAATATATGTTTCATAAATCAATGAATGAGTATATACTTTTATGCCTTTCTGGTGAGATCGCTCATAATTCATCAGATAAAGTTTGGGTGGGTTTTAACCCCCAAATAATGGAGATCCCCAAGAGATTCAACCACTGTTCAAAAGCGGTGGTCCAGATAATTACAGTCTTTTTTCCAAAGAATGTGCCAGAACAGGGCTTCTTAAACTCTACCAGGTCCATGAATCTCTGAGACCTGGTCCAAACCGATTCGGATACAGGAGGTCTGGGTGGGGCCTGAAGTTCTGCATTTCTAACAAGCCCCCAGGGTGCTGAAACTACTGGTTCCCCTGAGCAGCAAGGACATACAGCCTAAGTCTAGGTGACGCCCCTCCAGAGTCAAAGTCCCCGAGGAGCATTCCCTTACCTTCTTCGGCTGTTGACGGCGATGCAAACTGCAAGAATCAAAGCCAGGGCCAAGAGGGAAGCCAAGATGATCAGCCATTCTGGTGCGAGCAAAGGAGAAGACACCCATGAAATTGGGAAAACAAACACACGCTTCACAAAACCGACCTGGTCCAAAGGAGAACCATAGTCGGCACTACAGATGAGTCGGACCAAACGGCCCAGCCAGCAGGCAAATAATGCTGGAAAAGCAGTTTTTCCATAGGTGTTTGTCCAGCTGGCCTCTTGTTTTAATCTCTCACCACCAGTCAGAATTTCCAAGTGTCTCCAGGAGAACATGTTTCCAAAAATATGTAGAATGACCTGTTGAGACTTGCAGATGCCCTTGGTGTAATTGTTAAGTAAACTGAAAGAAATGTATTCTTCCCCTGAAAGGAAGAGTCCTTTCCTACCTAAGAGCATCCACCTAAAAATGGAGGCCACGCACTAGTGAGCGGGAAGGAGGACACCCCTGTAGGTGTTTGAACTTGCGCACATTCACTGCGGAGTCATTTGGCAAAACTCGTCACAAGCCTTCAAAGTGCACACGCTTTTGATGGAGCAGTTACACCTCCAGGAAATTATAGGGCCTTAGACTTAGCTATGAAGATGTTTATTACTGAGCTATTTATAGAAAAAGGTGAAAACAACCTAATATCCAGCAATAAGGAATAAACTAGATGGAATAAATTAGAGTACTTTCCTTGTATTATGCACTATATATGTACTAATATTTAATGACATTGGAGAGCTATGGCCAGCCAGTCAAGAACGGTAGTTTACTAAATAGCATGTATGGTATAATTACATTTTTATATATAAATTACATTGAAAAATGACAGGAAGGACATATATGAAAATGGTAACCACGGTATTTCTGGATGGTGAGGTAGATAATAAGTGATTTATATTTTTGTCCTTTTTTAAAACTGCATTTTCTAAAATGTCTGCAATAATTAATGCATCGCTCATGGACTAACAAAAACACCATATACGTGTTTTTAAATCAAGCTTTAATGTATTACGATATGACCTGACAACCTGAATAAATTCAGTTGCCAAGTGGGCCATGTATCTGTGCGATGAACTGAGCTTGGGAAACAGGGAAGATGGACAGTCATTCACCATCCATTCATCTTTGGGGGTCCTGGCTCTCCTCTGATTTCCTGCTCAGTGCTGCCTCTGCCTAACCTCTACCTGGTTATGTGAGTCAGGAGGTGGGGACGTCGACAGAAGAGAACTGTTTCTTTTCTGTCCCACGTCTCTAGCTCAGAGATGCCCCGCATTCCCACTCACCCAGGTTGGAGAGAACCCTGCATCACACCCACCCCGTCCTCTGGGCAGCCCGCCCCCTCTTCGTGTGCTCTGCCTCCGGCGGTGCCCGGGCCAGCTGAGGCAGGGGGCAGGCACATGCCACATCCCTCCCTTTCCCCATGGAAGGCTCAGTTTGGAGACCTCAGAAGGGTGGGGAGTTAAAAGGATAATTTGCAACCCTAGGAAAACCCTTCCATTTTTGTAATCCCCCTTTTATAAATGCTCAACTTTGAACCCAAGTCAAATAAAGCAGTTGCTTCAAGAAATTGAAATCTCGACACTCAAGAGAGCCAGCTGTCTCAGCCCCCTCGTTGCACATGTAACATATTCTGAAACTATCCCCTGTCTGGATCAGTGAGTACTGTCCTTTGAGGAAAAAGTAGCTTGGGGGCCAGAAGACTGTTTTCACTCCACTCAGTGCACTGTCTGCAATGTCAGGGGAGTTCCGTGCATGTCTTCCCCAACCCCAGACATGAAGGGGCAACTGCATTGGGACAGTAGGGACCTGGCTGTGACCTGGAGTCCCCTGGGTGATCACTCCTTTGAGGAGGAAGTTTTAGGAACTAACATGGCACTGCACTGGGACAGACCAGGGACAAGCGTGAATATGAACTCAGCCAATCTATGGATCCTGGGCAAAAACGTTCCATTGTTTCTTCTCTTTTGCTTGTATTCATCTTTAGCTTGCAAAGAGGATCAATCAGTTTCAGGGGTTGGACATTTAGGAAGCTGTGCTTTCAAACTGGTTGCTTCTTCCTCTCTGGGACATTCAGAGAGATCTGCTTTTAGCATCATTTTCCTCCCAAAGCTCGAAACTCACCTGGGATTTGAGGTTTCCTGATAGGACCAGAGGTCGTGCTGGCCCCACCTCCTTGGCTGCCACTGGAGTGTCCTAAGGAGAAAAACATCTCTCAGACAAAGTTTGGGACGTAGAACCAGGCTTACAGAGCAGCCCACGGGGCCAGCCACTGCGTCCTGCGAAGCTACTTACACATCCTAGCCACAGACATTGATAAGGTGCCACAAGTAAGAGATCTCCTCAGAAAACTGCAGTTTGATTCAGGCTAAGGTTTGAAAATGATATTTTTCATCAAGAATGCGAGACTTTAGAGCAGCACTGTTGTTCGATGTTTAAGCCCTTGGGCTCCAGGGCGGGACCACCCTGGATTCAAGTCCTGCTTCTGCTCCTCGCTAGTAACCTGTGCTGGCTCAACTGGCCCTCTCCAAGTCTCAATTTTCTTACTCTTAATTGGGGTGATGCTAGAATCCACTTTATCATAATTCTACAGAGGCTCGAAGGGGTACATGAGACTGGTAATGGTGTGCAGTTATTTTCTATTTTTAATTTCGGACCTTGCTACTCAAAGCGGGGTCACTGGGCCAGCAGCATGGGCATCGCGTGGGAGAATGCTGGGGACACAGAATCTCAGGCCTCACCCCAGACCTACCAAACCAGAATCTTCATGTTAGCGAGATTCCTAAGGGATTCACATGCTCCAGAAAGGCCAAAGAAAATCTTAAAATCACATGTCGTCATAGAAGCGAACATAAATATTATAAAATAAGAGTTTGGGGAGCCATGGCCCTTTCTATCTATGAAAAACCCATGCATAACCAGGCTTACAGAGTGGCGCATGGGGCCAGCCTCCGCATCACTGCAAAGCTATTTACACATTCAAGCCACAGGCATTTATAAAGCGCTCCAAGAAAGCGATCTCAGAAAAGTTCGGTTCAATCAGACTGATCTACTGTTGAAACCTGCTAACATATTATCGAACCGTGCTTTGTTTTTGAAGAATGAACATTTTCCTCTGCTACAAAACAAAATAAGGAAGCAAACAAAAAAAATTTCCAGCTGAGAGGAAGCATTGCAACACAAAGAATCCACAAGTCAGAACAGGAGGCTGGTGAAGAGACTCACCCAAATGAAAGCTCTGTGTTTTCTTTCTGTTTTTTTTTTTTTTATGCTTCCCTCACTGCTCACAACAAAAATGTAAAAGACCCCACCAAAATGAACTCTAGTTTCCCTACTAAAAGGAACCCCATGGCAGAATCCCTCTGGTCTGCAAGGGAGGAAAACAAAACAGAACAGGGGTGTCTGCTTGGGGGGCAGCCTGTGCAGGGAGGTGACTGGGCCTCCCAGGAAATGTGTTCCGAAGGTAGCCAACCCTCCAGCTGGGCACAAAAGACACTGAAGTCCTGATCGGGGTGGTCATTTTGGGTAGGGTGGCTCTTCGTTAAGCAATTTGACATTTTTATTAAACTCAAGTGTTACCATACGTTTGGCCATTCCAACATACCCCATGCCAGTTTGACAGCGGTCTCTCCCTTTCTGGACCTCAGAAGAAGTCCAGGACACTTTCTCTAGCTGCCGGCCAGAGTCCTTGATCATGGGCAGGTGGTCACCTGCCCTCGTCATGGGATACTGGCCATTTAAACTGGAGCTCTTTGGCCTTCCAAACCCCCTCAGATCTACAGTCGCTCTCACTGGTCTTTCCCTGACTCACAGCAGCCTTTGATATTTGAAAGGGAGGCCATTAGTGGATCATAATTTCTTTATTTCTACTTTCCACCAAAAGCGCTCGCAGCAAGGAAAGATCTGGGCGTGTGTACAGCCAGATGCAACCTCCTGTTTGAACAACAGACACCTGCACAGGAGTCAAACAAAAGAGACCGCTCCCACCCACTTGGTTTTCACTTCAAGCAAAAGCCGAGGAGATGGAAGAGATACAGCAGGTCTTGCCTTGCACCCTCAGAGCCCTGCAAATGTAGCTCGGGAAGGGCTGGCGGGGAAAGCAAGTTCTGCGAAGGGGAACACTCAATACTGCAGTTTGGAGATGAGACCCAATCTGAGATGTGTACATGAAAATAATTCGACAGGCTTTAAACTATGAGAAAAGCAGTCTAGGACCATGCTTTTCAAGCCTTAATCTATACAAGCTGCCTAGTGGGGCAGGGAGGATCGTGATTCGGGAGGTCTAGGATGGCTGAGGATTCTGCATTTCCAACCAGCTCCTCGGTGATGCCTCTGCTGCACCCTTGGAGTAGCTGGGGTCTCTTGATTTTACAGAGCATTGCCTTTTAGTAACAATTCCCTATCATTTCCAAAATCCTTTCAAATTCCTGCTACCTCCTCGTGTTTTTCACAAGAACTCTAGGAGGTAACTGAGGCCAGGGTTCTAATCCCTTTTTTCAAGTGAAGAACTGGAGGTTGGGAAAGGCTCAATGCCCTACCCAGGTCCCCAGAGAGCCTGGGACTTCTGTTCTTGTTGTAGAAGCATTTCCAATGAGCCCCCACATCCCTGGCCTGTTATGTAAATGGTTATCACCAAAACTCCCATGTAAGTATCCACCTTCATTTTGCTTTAATAGTGTGAATGTTTCAGTCTGGAGGCAACCCCGCTTGCAACGGAAGCATGAAGGGGAGGACCATAGTTCATAAGGAAGACCTGGCTTGCGTGGGGCCACCTGGACTGATGATGCTCAGGGACACCTGGGTATGACAGCACGAGCACAGGCCCAATGTTTGTGGTCACAAGTAAACCTGCTTCATGTCAGACTTTTGCTGCCTGGAGTAACGTTTCCAGGCACGACATGTGAGTCACAGCAAATAGGAATCCATTTAATAATGCATGCCTAGTGGTAATTATGGTCATTACGAAGTGCTTCCTCCAGACTGTGCTTATGAGAGGTGATACGAGACCTTTGGATTTGAAATGGGGCTCCACCACTCACCTCACTAGTCATGTCAACTCAGCTAAGTTGCTTAGTGTCTCTGAGCCTTAGTGTCCTCTGTAATATTGGGATAATAACAGTACTTATGTAGGGTGCAGGGTATGAAGGATGATTAAATGAGTTAGCTATAGGTGAAACATATGAAATACGTTTAATTTCATATTTGACTGTAGACCGACTGTTTAATATGGTCCAACCTGATACACTACAATAATTATTATCCAAATTTTATTGATTAGGAAATTGAGTCTCAGATCCTTTAAGCAACATCCCCAGTTTGTACGAGGAGGAGCTGGGGTCAAACCAAGCCATTCTTATTCCAAAACACACGTTTTTAATCACTCTGGTGTAGTCCAATGTTGAATTGAGACCCTGCTTGGATTCTCCCTGATCCTTTCAAATGGAAGAATTCTCTCCAAAGCGGTACTTCTGAGAGTACACACCTAGCTTTAGCATTATCAGCATCACTACAGGGCTTACTAAAAGCACTAAAAGTGCTCAGGCTCCACCCCAGACACGCAGAATCAGAAACTTGAAGGACAGGCACAGCAGTGTGATTTCATGAGCCCTCCCCATGATTGCGATGCATGCTAAGGAAGTGTGAGAACCCCTTTTCCAGGGACACTGACTCCTACGTCACTAACTATCAGCAGGTGCAATGATTCTGACAGTCAATGACTGAAGCAGCTCAAACTCACCATCTGCTTTGGATCCGTGGGTGGTATGGTGCCTCCCGGCGGAGTCAGAAGTTGAGTCTTGATCTCCTGTAAGGAGCAATCAGAGAAGGTTCAGTGCTGTGTGTTCCAGTTACACTGCCACCTGCATTTCCTCACGTTTGCATTTGCATGTGCTTTGCGTTCATCCCAAAGCTCAGTCTTTTAAAGGGAAGCAAAATGATGGCAAAGAAGCCTTGAATGGGTTCACATTATTAATTACTTCATTTCTTACTCCGCTGATGAGTGTGCTAGAATTTTCATCAAAATTAAGGAGGTTAGTTCAGTACAGACCATCAAGGATGACCACAGGAAGTATGGCTTTGATAGAAACCTCACAACTGTAACATGCAAACAGAAATATGATGCCTTCACAGGTCTGAGGTTGGGGTTTGATACTGTGTCTTTGAAATAGAGACCACAGGCTTTGAATTAGGACACGTGATCACTGGGAATGGGTGTGCTCTGTGGCTGAGGGCATGAGATATCCAAAGAGAGTTCTCTGAGGCAAGGAATAGAAAAAGGTTTTGGTGGGCAATGAAGGATCTTGGGGATGAATTATGTAAAGATTCAAAGAGAAAAGTCAACTGCTGATTTTTTTAAAAGTCTGAAAATAAGTGAAAAAGAAATGGAGAAATGATAGCTAACATGTGACTAATCAGAATATGTTTCAAATAGAAATATTTTCCAAAAATGAAATCTGCATTTTCAACACCAAGAGTTAATATAATCCGTCGTCTCAAACATCCATCACGGACAGGCTTTAAATTGTGACTTCATGAACTGCCGAACTCTGGATCTACATGTCAGACCTTGGATTTAGCACATGGAAACTCTTGGTTTTCTCCCTCGTCCCCACACATTTTTCAAAACTACACTTGAATCTTAAAACAACACAAAACAGGACAATGGTTTCATAAAATGGCTATACTCACCCATTATAAAGGTACCTATAAGGAATATACCATAGCCTGATTACCACCATTTCCTGTAAGGTGGACGTAGGTGGCATGTAATTACATAGAGGAGACAGATTGCTTTGTTCCTTGGCTGATGGTTAGAATAATGAAAAACAGCATTTGCTGAAATGCCAGCACTGATACTCCCATGCCACCATTGGCATCACCACCACCACCATCACTACTACCATCATCACCATCACCATCACCACCACCACCACCACCACCACCACCACCACCACCACAATTCCAAGTGTTTTAAATTTTTAAGATTAAGTAAAAAGACCGAGAAAAATGTTTTGGAAGAAATGAACAGTTATCTGAATGTTTTGGAAGAAAACCAAAAATGAGAGTTGGATCACTTACTGAGCATGTAATCCATGGGGAACCATGGAAAATTGGTTGGTACCAGAGAGAATGTAGAAGAAATGAGAGTATGTGGGTATCAATGTTGGAAAAAGTATCTTCTTTACTAACAGATAGTCTATGTGATCCTTCTAGACTACCGTGACTATTAAAATGGCCATTTAAACTTTAATTCATTGGTTTGTATGACAGGCCTTATTTTTGCCAAGAGGAATTAGGCAGTGCCCTAAGAGTCATCTCTATAGAAGAATACTGACAATGACACTTGGAATTTTTAATAATTGAGGGCAAACCACTCTGAATAAAGAACCAAAGGGTGTGATGGGTTCTGTCTGGCCAACATTGCCAAGGTCAGAATTTTCTAGGACTAATTTCCCTGAAGCCTGGGACGGGCATCCCAGAGGAAGGAGACCATGCATGTGGCATTCTGGGAGTTCCGTCTCCACATCAGTCAGAGCATCGCAGCTGTCGTCTCTTTTGTGTACTGAGTTCTCATCAGTTTTATTCTTCTTTGGGCAGGGGAAGAATTTGGCACATATAGGGTTCAGTGTTATCTGCAGTTTTCACACATCCATGGGGGACTTAGGACATATCCCCAGGGAATAAGGAGGGAATGCTATATTTATTTTGGTAGCATATGTATCATTCTTTTCCTATACATGCAAATCTGTGATAAAGTTTAATTTATAAATTAGGCATGGTAAGAAATTAACAGCAGTACTTAATCATAAAATAGAACAGTTACAGCAATACACTATAATAAAAGTTATGTGAATGTGGCATGAGTGAGTAGAACAAGAACTACTTGAGCACAAGCACTGTGATCTCATGACGGTCAAACTGAGAACCGAGATGGTTACGAAGTGACCAAGGGGTGGGCAGCATAAATAGTGTGGGCACGCTGGACAAGGGATGATTCACATCCTTGGTGGGGACAGAGCAGGACAGCATGAGATTTCATCATGCTACTATGAATAGGACACAAATTAAAACTTATAAATTGTTTATTTCTGGAATTTTCCATGTAATATTTTCAGACCACAGTTGACCACGGGTAACTGAAATGGTGGAGAGCGAAACCACAGATGAAAGGAGGGGACTACTCTCTATTTAGAATCACTGATCTTTAATAGGTCTCAGTGGTTGAGTGGTGAGAGGTACTTGAATAATTGGCACCAGGAAGAGAGAATATGATTTTAGCTTCTTAGCCAGAGTAAGTATCTTCTAGTTCCATTTTCTACAATGTTAGTTTTTTAATGCAAAAGGAGAAACAAAGAAAAGCAAAAGGAGGGAGGACTGTTTACTTGAAAAAATGTCTCATTCTAGGTCCAGGTCCAGCTGAAGTCATCTTCAGCCCCCTCTTTGCCATTACCACAAGAGAAATGGTGCCTATTCATTAATAGTAGATTGTGTCATAAAGTTTTAACAGTGCGTCACAACTAGGAGAGGTTTACCCACAAGCCCTCCACCAAAAGTAAAATTCACCAATCCATCACCAACAGGAGGAAATGACTTCAGAGCAAAGGTATTAGTATGTGGAAATTGTTCACATGGTGGGTAAAACCTTAACAAACAGGCAGCATGCTATTAGCTGAATCAAATAACTAATATTTAACTTCTCTGACCTACTAAGACATCAATTTCACATAGATCAACTTAATACATCACAAGATCAGTAACGAGGCAAAGAAAGAAATTCTACCATAATAACCAAGTCACAAAAATAAATGGAAATTACACTGGCAAATGAAAGCATTCTTTATCTAAACTAAACCTAAGTTCGCCTGCACTAGAATGATAACATGACAAAAGTCGTTCTCATGTCACTGATCAGTCCAATCACAGCCTGCACAGAAAATGACCCCTGTAACGCGAAAGTATGTGTTGTTTTCGACATAGAGAAAGCAAACCAGATAGCAAATGGTCCGATTACCTGATAAGGAAAGGTCAACATGAACATTAGAGTCTCCAACAGTAGTAACTTCAGTGCCTGTAGGGACCCCTGTGTTAGCAGGGGTCACTGGGAGGAGGGTTGTGTGCTCCTTTGTGTCTGGGGAGTGAGGAGGAACACCTTCCGCTGAGGTAGTTGAGTCTTCAGGAAGATTTCCAACTGTTCTTCCACCTTTAACATCATCGCTAGCTGTGTGACGTGGAATCAATGGTAAACCCACAACTGTACAATAAGACCGCCACTCATCGCGTGCGTGGCTTAAGAACGCGCAATTGCTGCGAAAGTTTTCCACTTGTTATGTATGAGCACAGAGCAAAAGAGAGTGTGATTTGTTACACTCTTGCACAGAATTTATATTTTGCAATTGACATCATCTGGACTCACTCAATGGAAGAGATCCTGGTGATCCTAATACCCAGACATTTGTTGTAATATCTGCCTCAGTTATTAAGGTAAGTTTTACGCCACTAAAACTATCACAGTGATAATCTTGAGCTCTTACTCAATTAGACCCACCTTTGATGAAGTGGAGGAAACATATGATTGAATTAAAAGGTAAAACTATGTTGTCTGAGATTGGAACAACCAATGCAATTCTTTAAAGAGCTGGGGTTTTATCTTTTTGTTTGACTAGAGGGCTCTGCCTCCTACTCACCAGCACCATCAATTTATGGTCCAGAGTATAAATGGCAAAATAATATTACTTAATGAGAGGAAAATAGAGAGCAATATAAGCCAGTTATAAATCATAAATAAGCAATATAACTCTAGAATTTAAGAAACCCGACCTTTAAGATTAAGAAATATAGTTGCATTTAATGTACAATGGCTTCTAAAAAGTCTGCAAAGCAGAGAACTCAGAAACCCATCACCAGCACACCTCATCAGAAGTAACAGCATTAACAACAGTCAACGGATGCACCTCCACCAACAGCACCGCGCAGACACCCACAGCGGAAGCCAGGCGGGTTTTACCATCGTTACTGCTAGGTGCTGCAGTAGGAGTCACAGGCTGCTCTTTATCTTCTTCCAAGCCTCCTTGTGACGTAGAGAAGCTCTGAGTGTGACTCTGCTCTGTTTCAAGGAGGGATGAATCCAGTGTTAGTGTGGAGCCCTGAAACAAATCCTATTATCTGCTGGCGGGCAGGGTCTAGCCCAACAGAGTCAGACAGATGGAGGCACAAGAATCCCAAGGTTTTTGCATGTCATTCTCCTCCAACTGATGAAAATATATGACAGAGTTCTGTTTTGTCCCTAGTTGGCTCCTAAGACCCTTTGATGTTGTTGTTGTTGTTGTTTTCAGTATCATCAACAAAGATAGGGCGCCAACATAAAGCCTGAGGCAGAACTTGGTCTACCCTGGATCACCCTGACCCAATTGTACAATAACACTGCTACCAGTCACTGAGGAAAACCAGAGGACATAGGGACAGAGAAAAAGAAATGTTCGACCCCCAGGGCTCCTATCAACAATCCAGAGTGCCTCGGTGTGTGTCAAGAAGTGTGACTGTAGGGAAAATAATCGGCATGATAGCACGGTATGCCGGTAACCACCAGAGAGGAAGAAGTTCATGTAGAATAACTTGCTCAAGTCACTGAGATCCAATTTACAAAAGGAAATACTTTAGTCCCTCCTAAGGAACATTAAATTAAAGTTACTGTTTTGCTCTATTATTAGGTTTTTGACCTCATCTGTGGATGAGGGTTCTCATTGCCATGTTGAGACGCCAGGGAACGCTGGCCTGGGCAAACACAGGGCCTTGCTGTAGTATCTGCAGTCAGAGGTTGAGCCACTGCCCATCTCTGAATTTGCTTTGACTGTTTTGAGTTCATTTCCTTTGTGTTCTTCTAGGAAAAGTACGGACCTCTGAGTTGCAGGTGCAAGCACTCCATAAAGCACACCCATAGCCACGTCCACCACCGAGGAAACGTGACAGCCAGGAGAGAGACACTCACCAAATCCCAACCCAACATTGGAACGAAAGTCAATAGGGACATAAAGTGGAAATGCAAGGCCCTCCATTGGCGGAGACCATTTTGGCTTATTTGCGTCTCCTCTAATGCTTAACCCCGTGCTATTTACATGTTGGACAATCAACACATGCTGGCTGACTTTTTCCTTTGCCTAAAAGGACTCACATAAAGAGCCCTGTCCATTATGTGCAGCAGGCAGTGAAATGAGGCCTCTTAATTCTGGATTTCTTTTGCAGACTGTCAAGAGATGATGAATGACTTTAGGCTGATGTCTAGGCTAGCCTTGTACATACAATGGAAATTAAGGCTACTAGAAGCATTGCTTCTACCAGATGTTTAGTGACAAGAAGAGGTATCAGCAAATGTTCTCCTTTTGTCCCCAGACCCTGCTGCCTTTGTCAACTGTCAACAGCATGCCTTGCCCCTCTTCTATGGGCTGATGTGATTTCCCTATTTTCTAGCATTATCCATCCCCAAACTGTCTTTGCACAAACAACTAGTAAAACAATCCTACCCTTCTTCTGCCTTGATCGAAGAAGACATGGGAATCAAAAGGGTGTGGTCAGTTAAAACAGAAAAATCAGTGCCCTAACCATGGGCGTGGATGACACTGCCATTACTACTCAGGGAAGGAAAATCAAGGTGAATGAAGCCCCACATCTCCCCACCCCCCCTTTTTCTAACATAAAACACTGAATCTGGAAAATACCAAAAATGAAGGAAAAATCACAGTTAAAGAACTCCACCAAGAAAAGATACAAGTGAAGACAGCTTTTATGCTCTGGGCTGAGCTGAGCCAGAAAGCAGTAAACGCACCATTCTACCACCAAGCTATGAATCGGGGCCAGTGTGAGCAAGAACTAAAGCAGAAACATAGGTCGTATAAAGGGCTGAGTGTCATTATCCTTACGGGTTGTCACTGAAAGAGATTCTGTCCTGTCTTCCACCAAACCTGTGTCTGGATCTGCAGGAGGCTGAGGTGTTGTACTATCGCTGGAGTCCGTATCTGAAGGAATTAAATCAGTGTTATTGTTTGATTCCCTACACCACTTCAGGGTGGTTTATGATCTAGAGCTACATTATTCTTACATTCAAACCTGGATAAAAGGAAAGAAAGCACACACTTAGTCATGTCTCCAGAACTGGAATAGATTATGGTTTCTCCAAAAGAACATCGCAGAAAGTCACTGGCTTTCATTGAAGGGTTGGAGTTGTATGAAAGCTACAAGTTCGTTTATTTTTGCTGAGTCTGGAAGGGACTCTAAACAAGCACATGAGGGGCCTCCCAAAACTTGCAGAGACACATATAAACCATGTGTGACTTGTCCCATTCCGAACATATTGCCTTTCTTATGGAATCTGCCACATGGAGGAAGGGAAAAGTGCACTGTACTGGTTTAGGGACCATTTTGTCACATTGCCCTTACTTGGCAAAAATACTTTTTTTATAGCCTTCTTCCCTCATTTGGTCCTCTTCTACTTCACAAAGTGAATGTGCAAATAAGACATAAACTCATTACCCAATACCACCTAGGCGGAAGCCACGGGAAGCCTTCAGGGACAAGAAACAAGCAGCAGTGGGTGTTAGTGGGTCAGTCACCCTGTCAACACAAACGTGCAGCGTCTTTGGAGATGAGCATGTGCAATGTTGAGTGGCAAGAAATTTCACTGACATATTTACAGATGCTTTTTTAAATAATTATCACAAATCAATTCTGTTGAAATAACAAGTCCTGAGTAAAGTAAAGGCCAACCAACCCATAAACACCATCATTATTGTTGGCTCTCCGATTCAAAGTCCACCCACACCGCTGCCTCCAGAGAGACTTAACCAGCTCCAGATGACCCCAGAGGGGAAAACTGGAATATCGGGCACCCACATCTACACTGTAGTCCTCCCATACAAAAAGAAAAGACAATCAAGATCTTCGTCACAAACAAACAAACAAACAAACAAACATGGCTGACTCCATTATCCCCGATTAAAAAACAAGAACAGGCTAACTAGCCCGAATCAAAACCCAAATTGGATATTCTCCCAGAAAAAGTCATGCCTGTTGGTGGTCTCTAGACTCCCTTGTTTATCTTGCCTCTTATAAACAGAATCTTTCATGAGATATCACACCATTCTATGGTTTGAGACAATTTTATTGTCCTTGACATGTTCACCAATTGAACAGAATCTCTTTCTGTTCATCAGCAGGAAAACAATACTGATTCTGAAGTTATTCTACTGGTGTGGTTTTCTCCAATGCGCATCATCAGAGCCTCCAGCAGCCGCGTGCATAAACGCGTGCGGGTCTGCGTGTGACTGCAGCTGCTCACCCCGATGACTACAACCCAGCCTTTCAAACTCATCTTCCTTTCCGACAAATGGATCTGTTCACTCTAACAAATTCATTTCTTGGCTCTCCTTCCTTTATGCCTCCCTTGCATGAGTCTTCTTCCTACAAAAACTTCCCCTGACTTCCTTTCTCTGACACTCTCTGGGGGGTCCTCTGGATTTTTTTGGTGTTATTGTTGGCCACATGCATCTGGCATCTATTACTTGCTATCTCCTATTGTTGGATCTATTTTGATGCTAACTGTTTCCCTTTCTCAGTTAAATTTTAAGTTCCTTCAGAGCATAGGCCATGAATTATACATTGCTGTGTCTCCACAGGCTTTGCCCATGAGCAGATATCTAATGCCATGTAGTTTCTAATCACTAATATGCGGTGATATCTTATCATTACTATTTGGGAATGACATAGTTATGGGGTTCTAAAGATACTAAACCATAAAAATGTTTGGATTCATTTTGGAGATAACTGTGCAAATTCACTACCAAGAGATGGGGTCACTGTGCTCTTAGAGATCGTTTTAATAATGTTCATGTTACGCAAACGGCAGCATCCTTTTGCAGTTTGGGTCCTGACTATTCAATGTCCTGAGTAATAACTCACATCCCCGCCATATTGGTTCTTCAGTTTATCTCCTTTTTTGGAATGTTACATTTCCGAGACCAAAGCATCTTGTTAAATAACAAAAGTGACTATTCATGGGTATGGTGGGAAACAGGGATTCTTTAACTTTAAAGAAAGACTGAGACAAGAGGGGCATCACCTGCTACCAACTCTTGCAGATTCTCTAAGGAAAGTTGTCATCTGAGCTGATGAAGCAAGGGTTCTTTTTGAACATAACAATATATTTACCACAATGCTCCATTCTTACAGAAGTACAACTAGTATCTTTTTTATTCTCTCTCTCTTCTTTAATTCTGTTTTTTTTAAATAGCTTATAGGTGAGAATGTAGTTTAAGAAAACAGAGATTGCATTCTCTGTAAAAGTTGCCCACTTAAGAAATTCACAAACATTTATGGAGGGCCAAGAGTGGCCTAAATCTTAGGTTACTTGGTACCATATCTATCTCTAAATGCAAGAATAAAGAATAAAAGTTTTCTGAGCTTTTTAGTTCTTTGTTCAGAATAAGCACTCAGCAATTTTTTGCCCTCTAAGATTTTTCTACCAAAGGCAAGTTTTATCTTTGGGCCCACCCTGGAGATAGTCACTGAACCCATCACTCAACTTTGTAAAAACCCTGCACTTAGGAATAAGTGAAACAGAACTCTTGATACTGCTCCTTCTTCAGAGGAAATGACTTCCACTCCCATCATTTTAGTACTAATTCTTCTTTAACTTTCCTGCCAAATCCTTCACTGTCAGCTCTGGACCTCACATTCAGATAAATGAGCATATCACTTCTACAAAGAAAAGGAATTTTTGAGGAAACTTTAATTTCTTTCTTAAGAAAGTAGATTGGGCCCTGGCTGGCGTAGCTCAGTGGATTGAGCACGGGCTACAAACCAAAGCATTGTAGGTTCGATTCCCAGTCAGGGCACATGCCTGGGTTGCAGGCCATGGCCCCCAGCAACTACACATTGATGTTTCTCTCTCTCTCTCTCTTTCTCCCTCCCTAAAAATAAATAAATAAATAAATAAATAAATAATCTTAAAAAAAGAAAGAAAGAAAGTAGACTGGTCTAAAACCCAGGACATATTTCTAGGAAAAGAGCCTAGAAATTTGGTAGCTTTCAAAACATATAATATAAAAAAGGCTCAGAGGCTATTACCCATGCTTTCTGTTTGATGACCTCGTCCCATTGGATGTGAGATGGGGTCCAAGAAAGAAGTCCAGGAACTGTCCTCTTGACTCGGTGTTGTCATTTCTTGATTTGGATGGCTGTCATGGGCCGAGGCTGTTGTGACCATGCAGTGCAAGCAATTGTTAAAGTGTTAGTTGATAAGCAGCCAGGGATACACTGATATCTTAAAATACTTTTTTATCTAGACAAGACATTGAAAACATTTTCCTGAATATCAAAAGCCAGGAAATTGCATAAACACAGAATGTTTTAGTAGGTATGAGTTCATTCATTCTCATTTTCTTAGCAATCAGAATGCAAACTGGAGGACACAAAGGCATTACTGACTTCTCCAGTGCATAGAAGATGAGTTATAGACATCAAGTAAAGATGAAGGAGTAGTTCTTGACCCTCAAGCCACCATCCCTAAAAGAAGGAAGTATAAGAGCCCAAGCACATGACATCATTCTGAGATAACCACATCCCAGAGAAATGCAGAGTAGGATGGTAGTAATTTAGAGAAGGAATCAGGTAACAGCTTCTCATGAGATAAACATGAAAGTAAATGCCATTCATCTCAAAGGCATGAATGGAATCCATTAGAAGCATTGCCTTCTAACAGTGAGATTTATGGCATAAGTGACATGTAAGAATGCAGCACATGCTTTTGGTCCATTCCGTGCCAACAGTGAGGTATAGGTAGAAAAGGTCACAATAGTAGTCCTTAGCAACAACCAACCACACCACGTAGCCAGTTATTGACCCCATTGATCTGCCAAGAATATATTCAGAAGTTGCCACACACTGGAAAGGCATTATGCATTATATTCCATATTGCAGATGGAAACATGGGGATATTTCTCACTGATGCTAAATGAGAAGATCATTCTTAAAAGGAATTTACATTCTTTTACAAGCCACAGTGCATTTCAATGTTACTGTCCCAGAGACAAAAGGATCATGCACAGGAGCTTGCAGAGTCAAGTTATCTGGCTTAGAGAGATGTGAGCTTAGACATGGTGACAAGACTTGAGTCCAATTTCCACAATCCCACGATCCAAGAACAGAGAAGGTGTGTTTTTTGTAAATCAAGAAAAAAACCTTTTACGTTCAAGGAGAAGTCTCCAAACGGACATGACTAAGGGCCAAATGATATCAGACAGGTATTTTTCTCAAAACGTCTGGCTCCATTTCTTACAACATTGGGGTTCTGACCAGATGCTTTCTAACACGCTCAGTATTTTATAGAACCATCTGTCAAGTGTGGACCCACGTCATAGAGTAGATTCCTTTATAAAACAAAAGGGAATATCTTATAAGAGCAGAGACTCTTCTATAATCTCACCAGGGGATGCCCCAAACTGGACCTGAAAGTCGCACGTGCAGGGGCACATCGTGTCTCCTTTATGTGCTAATACCCATTCCTGTTCAGGTGATCCACTGTGAGCATTTAAGGGTTGGCTCTGTGTTGACCACATCCTAATTTACTAAGGAACCGTAACACCTTTTGAGAATTCCTTCAATAACGTCTTTGTTCAGTGTCCTCAATGTTCAACATTTAACCCATGAGGAAGTTGCCACCCAAGTTTGCTTGTTAAACCATCCATTACCATCTGTCCCTGCAGTTGAATGAGAGTCCTCTCTGGGTGTTTGGAGATACTCTCCGGGCCATCTGTTTGTAAACCGCTGCTCTCTCTGGGTGGCTGTGTCTTCCATTGCACTACTAGGGGTGGCCAGAGCTGCGAGAAGAATTTCCATTGTCAGCCATTACTGTTCCATTTCCTCACCCACGCATATCTTTCTACTGTAAGGGCACATCCAGGTGGGAGAAAAGGCAGAAAAGGAAAACAAGGAAGAGAGAGAGACCAGGAGTTTTCTGAAAGGGGTATTAGAAATCGAATGGCCCAATCCTTTCATTTTTCAGCTGGGAAAACTAGGGTGCAAAGAAGATTTCATTTGCTCCAAGGCATAGGGGCAGATCTTCACCACCGTCTGTGAATTCCCGGTGTTATTCTTATTTTACAAAAGTTTATGATTTCATAGGTCCTGCCTGAAAGAACTGCTCAAAAAATTATCCTCTTTGGTCATGTGATTTTGTTACAAGAAATATATTACATAACGATAGATGACAAGCTCGCCTGTAGGAGGCCTGCTGAAGGGGTGGTCACGTGACCCATAGTCACAGGCCCTGGAAGTGTCCTGGAAGTAGATGTGCCTGGCGTGAAGGATGTTGGGAATGACTGGGAGGCTCCTCCAGCAGCACCTGAGTAAGGTATGCTTATGTGGCATCTAAAATCACCAAACGCATCTTTTAACAAAATTAACTCAGTGGAAGAGAACTATTTTTGCCAGTGTCTGACATTATAATAAACAATAGCAATGTGCGACAGGGTTAAAATTGCAACCACTCAATGTTGTAGTTGTCCAGTGTTTAAAAGGACAAAATGAATGGAATAAAATTGTATCAGGGTACCCATGCAAAAATAAAAAATCACTGACATTTTCATCTAGGGCAACTAGTAGTAGCAAATGCTTAATTCTCAAGATAAAGAGCGCTCATAAACTTGCTGAGTAGAAGAAGACTTTACAACATGTAAAACTGGTTGTATTTCATTATTTTAGAAAATATGTGTCATTTCATAATAGCAAAAACATTTCAAAAATAAAACTTATTGTCCTCACTTTACCCTAGCATTGGCCAAAACATTCCTGGGGTTAACTTATTATCAGATGAGAGTAAAAACAAAAAAACAAAAAAACAAAACAACCCAAATCTTAAGTTTTACTTTCCGCTGACTAAATCACTGCCTTCTGACAAGTAATGAAGTTAGAAAAGACATTGAGTGCAATTACAAAAAAGGAAAACATTGACTCAAACATAAACTGCCTATCAAAGTTTTAAAAAAGGAAGAGAAATGCATGCATACACATGATACATATATACACTATTCTATATGCTTTCTATCATTATTTTTACAAACAATATGATCCTTTAAATACCCAGTAACCCCTTATTGTTTTCACCATATGGGTTCAAATAGTAGGATTTCCACTGTAAAATATGCCTCTCTTCTAGAAAGTGTAACATTCTTTTAGAATAAGCCTTTTTACATTTACTGAATTATATGAAAATTCTTAAACCAAGAACTAAATGTTTGAATTTTTGAAAATTCTTTCCAATAAAATTATGACATCTTTACTTAATATTTAAGTTTTGTACTAAAATCAACAATAGGGTCATTTCTGTATAACACTCAATGGTTTTATCAATTTTCTGCAGGGCCTTCTTCAGTCCTGTGACATAGTCACATAACTCTTTGACATGTCTATTGTGCTGTAATACTCCTTTGGTAAAGCCCAGAGGTCACCAACCAGAATCTCTTCATGTTTTGCAAGTGCTGATAAGAGAATTACTAAGGCTGGTGGGCTCCCCCTCCGGTAGGTTCTGCTATGTCTGGTTTTTCAACTGCCTTTCAGTAATGATGCCCCTTACCCCACCACCACCTTTTGATAATAGTCTCATTAATTCTAAGCCTCTTAAGTAGCTTTCCGTTTTTAAGCACAAAGTGGTACAAAGAGGACTGGTACAGAATCCCATTCTTATTTCTTTCTCTCTTTTATCAGAAGCCCCTGTTCTTAACTCAGTCCATAATCATTCATGCAGCAAAATCTATCCGGGTAAGGAGTGAGAGGTAGGCATGTTGCATATATTCAGTACAATATCTAGGAATTCTTCACTAATGTCTTAGCTAATGTATGAAGTGCTTTTTGTTTTCTGAAGACATCCCTCACACCAGGAATTATCAAACCCCTTCGGCTTCTCCCTTTGGATTCTAAGTGGATGTTTCTTACATTTTTGCTTTGGAGATATCCACAGCTATGAGAATGATGGCTGAGGCATAGTTTTAAAAGTGCCGCAGGCTGTTATCCTAAATTAAAGCTTCTTTTATTCCAAACATGATAGGCATTTCTCCAAGAAATAGATGAAAGAAGACTATATAATTCTTACATTTTTTTTTCTATCCTCACCATCTAGTAGTGAGACTTAGAAATGTTTGAGAAAACCTGAGATGTTTGCACATAAGTAGAAATAAGTACATGAGTAGGGTAACTTTCCCAAGTTACCGTAGGCTTAAAAACAAACAAACAAACAAAAAAGATTAGCCATAGAATTCAAACAACTGTATAGACTATCTGAGCTACTGACTTTCCTCCCAAGAGTATAAGGGATGCTTTTCTGTAACGCAGTGAGGAAAAGAATGTGAAGAAGAAACAGGACTCATCAAAGGTCTTCACAGAAAATAAAGATTCCATGGAGAAGATTTTTAAAAAGAAAAGCAAAAAGGATTCCAAAGAACAGTGACCAGTCAGGCTTTCTTTCCAGATGCCACTCCTAAGCACCAATAGAGCAAACTCTTCATTATACATTTTCATAAACACGCAAACATCACCCAACTGGAACCTCTAGGAATCTTTAACACAAAAAACATATCTCAGGACTTTTTAAAAAATTCACTTTTTAAATATTTTGGCCTTTTGGGCAACCTGACAAGTCAACATTTTTCTTCCAATTTCTAAAACTTGTATGCAGATTCGGCAGATTTTCATGCTCTGGGGATAAAAAAGAAATTACTGCATGGAAAAAGAAGATGTAAGACATGTCTAAAAATAGTCTTCCCTATTCTTTAGAATGGCTTCACTAGCTCATCTAACTCAGAACTGCTGACCATCATCCTTCTTACTTGTGCTTGCAGAATGCTGGGTCTCCTCTTCATCGTGTTGTTCATGGAGAATGAGAGGAGGCTGTGGCTCCTGGGTCCAGTTTTCGCCATACTCACTGGTGCCACTTCTGTCCACATCTGTTGTGATGATGGTTACATGCACTGTGACTTTTTTTATCAACCAACCTTTGATGGTTCTGTTTTTCCATTAAAGTACATGATATTTAACAGCTCAACGCCAGAGCATCGACTGTCATCACTTTTGAGTGACTTCACTAATCTCTCCCAAGAAAAAAAAAACAAGGAATTTCTTAATGATGACTTGTTATTCTACTATAACCACTTTCTCAAGAGCAGCACCATAAACCATCTTAATGTACTCATTTTATAACAGAGCAACATATGTTGTGCCCAGATGGTATGATTGATAAATGACCCCTAAGTTGAATTGAATATCACCATGAAAGTTCTAAGAACTTGTGATGAGATATTAACCAAATTTCCCACATGTCCCAACCATTGACCTTTGCAGCATCATAGTTTGAGAAAGAAAATCTTTAATTAAGAATGCATATCCCATTACCAGTCATCCTTGGGGTTGTCTGAAGTAATACATCCGGAGTGAAAAAGTCTGGGCTCCATTTGTTCCAATCCTGGGTCTGTGTTGGGATGTTAGAAACCCGTGGTGTGGTTGCAACTGTGATAATGATGATTGAAGTTATTAGGAAAATGGTATTTCTTCAGCCTTCACCACCTGTTTTGTACTTTTTCCCCTTCTTTGGTCTATATAGTGAGTCATCTATACCAGGTTGTATAGATGGTTGAGTGGGAACGGAAGGAAAGCAGAGAGTGCCTTCAGCTCAAGTCAGCCATATGGTTAAGCATCCCAGTGTCCTTTGCATTCTGTCACAGAATACGTTGAGGTTAGAACATGAGATCTTCTGGAGGAAGGAGCCAAAGAAGTTGTAGCAGGAGGAAGAACACTTTGGAAAACACCAGCCCTCCACCAAGGAGAACCAAAGATGGCAGAGCATTGCCCATCCATGCAGTCAGTATCGGCCCCTTGCACTTGAAGTCCAGGGAATTTGTGTCACTGGCAAGTGTGCCACATGTTGATCCTCAGGATGGAGAGGTACATAAAGTTACCTCATGATGATCACTTTATTTCATTAGTAGTTTTGGTGGGGAAAGAATTGCTCTGGACATCCAGAGCTTTCCTACTGGTAATTCTAAGAAAGAATATCTACCCATAACAGCCACATGATTTATCTATACATTTCTGCAAACACCCATAGTAGTCCCATCAAGGACAAAGCATTCCACAAGCAAGCCATTTATAGCCGGTGAGAGAAAAACAAGATGCATACATTCAGTAGGAAAACACCATAGGAAACCAACCACCATCACAGCAGATACCCAAGAAAAATGAGAGGCATACTGTCACCCAAAATGATAGGGCTGGAATAGGAGATGCACCCGACAGAAGGATCAGGACAAAATCAGAATCAATGTCTTTTGCGGAAAGGTTATTTGGAAATCCATCCCAATTCTTTCAGACTTCATTTTGACATCTAAATAATACAATATTCATTTCAGAACTGTGCAACTATCAGCCCTATTTCACAAGCTAAGAAAATCAAGTTTAGAATCATTGACCACATTCACAATGAGCACAAAGTGGCAGTTTTCATGCCCTTACAGAAGAAAGAGGGCATCCTGCTACATTACGTGCATAGATGCCAAGCAGAGAAGTGAACTGACATTGGAAAATATGCCACAGAAATAAAAATTACAAAGGGAAGCTTCTTCCTGGAGTGTGAGCATACAATTTATTTTCAGGTTGATCTGTTTGGATTGCCACCCAAGAGATTTTAGTTTCTCAAGTATCCAGACAACATCTTTATTGGTGACCTCACCTGGAAGATGGGGCCATATCCTAAACCCAGGAGACAGTGTAATAACAGAGCTCCAGGGTTTTGGTTATTTGCTTTTCATCCTGAAGTTGTTAAAAAGAGTTTCCTCGTTCCACAGAGTAAGCTCTGAGGTGTCCAGGCTAAAATGTGTACGATTTAACAGCTTAGACACAATGCATCTAGTGCATCTCGAGTTTTTATACCATACATAGTTAGATGCCTTCAAAGCCTAAGCTATTTTTTGGATCCCTTCCTCCCTGGGTGCCGTCCATTTGGGGATGATACTCTCCAATTAGGAGCGACAGAACTTCTGTGACCCGAGAGAGCTCACGTAACAACCCAACATGACACCTTCTCTTAGGAAAAGCGGAGCTGTTATGGAATGGGGTTCAGGATTCTCATCACCGTTCAGCAATATCTTAGATCATTACAGGTGCGAATAGGAAACTCAGTCATCAGGTGGGATATTAGACCAACCATCGCACTTTTAAAGGACGTTTTTTTCAGCTCAATTCCCATCTCTGTGCTCAACAAGTTTTACAATTGTCACAAATTTGGATACTATTGTGCAGTGGCTTTACTGTTTGTTTTTAATATTTGCACTGTTTTGTTAAAGCTCAGCTGATATTTGCCCTTTGCTCCAAAGTCTTTGTGTTATATTGGCGCTCCATTTGTTAAAACTCTGAATTTGTTCCCTTAGTTTCAACCAGGGCCTCCTAGGTCTTCAATTTAGTATCATGTACTACATTTAATTAATATCCTCTCAATCACATTCTCAAGTCCATTGCTGTTATAGACTATGAGCTCTTTGAAGGCAAGAGCTCTGGCTTCTTTCATCTTTGTGTTCCCTGCACCCTAGCGCAGTAACTACACAATGAATATTTGTAGTTAATTTTCCTATGCCATTTTCTAACAAAGTTCAATAGTTCAAAGAGAATCTGTCGCAGCAGACCACAGGGAGAACATGAGGCATTAAGGATTCTCTAAAGTATGTTTTTCCCATTCCTCTCCATATATGTTTTGGCTTCCAGTAAAATAAATCTATTTCTTCCTTTAAAATCTAATCAAAGTATAACTAGATTAGGTGTGATCATAGGCTTATGCTCATTTTTCACATTAACTGTTTCTCAAGAGAAATACTGTCAGGCATCACTTAGATTGATAAGCCTTGCATAAATAGTTCTACTGTAATTGATTATTCTTACTGGTACTGGAGATAAAATCTTCATCATCATCAATGCCTGATCCAGAATGACTGGGGGTTTTGTCTGTTTCATCTTCATTTTCTTCAATTGGCTCCGAGCCTGCTGTGATGATGACACTTGAATCCGTACCTGCTGTGGTGACCTGCATTAGTAGCTGAGCTGGATGCCAAGTACCCATTTGACAAAGGAAGAAAATCAGACTCAGAGTATATGATGGAATTACCATGATTATAAGAAAAAGTGAAACATTTGATATGTATATCCCCAAATTCTTTTTTTTAATTTTTATTGAAAGAGAGAGAGAGAGAGAGAGAGAGAGAGAGAGATTTGTTGTTGCATTTATTGGTTGATTCTTGTATGTGCCCCGATGAGGGATTGAACCCATAACCTTCACGTATGGGAACAATGCTCTAATCAACTGAGCTAACCGACCGGGGCCTACCCCAAATTCTTATATCTTAGTTTCTGAAGCTAATCTATAGATCCAAAAACAATTGGCTATGATTTTACAACTGAATAGTCTCTTTAAGAAAATTAAAGAATAATTATAGACACAACCCAGCCAAAGAAGTAAAAGAAAAGAAGGCCCATAAACACTCCCTCATGCTTTTAGATACATTCATTAACTTACTAAGCATACGTCATTAAAGGTAGGGCAAGCAGCAAAGGGTAGAAAAGTTTCACATGTGCCTACTTGCTTTGTCAAGCTACTTCCAAAAAAAAATTGGAATCTAAACACATGTTAGTCATCTCTAAAATGCCATAGCTGTCTTCGTAATTTCCTAGTTCATTTATTATCTTCTCTAGCATCAGACCACTGTACTGTAAATGCAAATGAAACCTACGCTGCATTTCCCAACAATACTTCAGCATACAGCAAAAGGGAAAAAGTCAATTAACAGAGAAGTCATTCCTGTCATTTATTAGTCACCCTTCTGGCTGACTACAGTGGACTGTAGCCAGGATTTGGAGAAATTCTCATTTTTCTCCTTTCGGAAGCAATTGCAAGAAAGAAAAAACCCCTCCACCTCTTCTCCCTGGTCCCTGTAGAAAACGTCTCTTTACTGCCAAGGGGTTTCCTACATTTTGAATCATACTCATGCTGTCTTTGGGAATGGCCATTTGTCTTTTTCTACTGCTATTATCTACCCCAAGAATAGTTCCACTGATTGAGATTTTCTATATTTTGTTAGCTCTTGCCATGCGATTGTATTTTCTCCTGAGAAATCAAACATTGCAAATGGCTTTGGCCATTTTAGAATACCTTTCAGAGTCAAAATGTTGTTCTGTCATCAAGAAAGACCTGGCCCATTTTCACTGTCCCCTTCCCCTTATCAGGCTCCTCCTGGGCTACATTAGCTCTACAGAGTAGAAAGAAGAAACCTGTTGAACAGTGCTATAAAATCAAACATGTGGATCTCAGAGCTCATAATCGTTCCAAAGTCATCACAAACACTTGTGAGGCCAGAATGGACTTTCTGTCAGTGAGAACTACTGAAGACTGTCAGGAAAACAGATGAAATGAGATGATAGTGCCTCATCTCCAGCCAGTATTGTTGGTGTGTGAAGATGGTCCTTGGACTCTGATGGCTGAAACAACCATGAAAACCAATCCTGAACCCCTCGCCTCTTGGTTACTGTTTTGGGAAGTGAACCACTAGTGCTCATCAAAGCTGTCGTAAGCATAATTGAATTAATTGTTGTTAATTATCAGTTCCTAACAGATAGCATTGTGTATGCTTTTATTCTTTTTTCGACTCAAGAGAGTTATCAATACTTGATATATGGTGGGAAGAAAGGGAGAAAACACAGAAGTTCCAGACCTTTCAGAGGCCTGCGCTGGAGTTCACAGAATGTCAGAGATGGAAGGACCTTAAATATCAGGATTTGTGCTGTTCATCTCAAAGATGAAAGCACTGTACAGCACAGGTCTTGGCTCGTCTGAAGTCAGGAGGCTAACCAACAGAGAGGTCTCAGGAGGAGCATGAAAGCTGTCTTTGCATTTTGAAAGGTGATAATGTAAAAGAGGAGCTAAATTTTTGCCCATGCTCTCAAAAGTCTAAATTGGGACTGGCGGTGGGACCTATGGAGATGGCTATTCTTTCAAATGTTGAATTAAAAACATTAATAATCTGAACTATTCAATGAATTTCTCCATAAAGTATTATATGCCCCACCCTCAGAAAGATCACTTAGGAGGAAAGTCGTGTAAGTGATTAAATGATTAGAAAGTATTGATTGAACTAGACATTTTAAGATCTTCTCCAAATCTGAGAGTCCATGAGTCCAAAACCCTGCTCTTCAGAGCCTTAGCCCTTCTATGTTGGCCAACCAATATCATTCTCCAAGAAGTTGGGACATGATATTTCTGCGAGAAATCCTAGACACATAACCCCAGCAATCCCAGACACACAGAAGGATGACACCTGAAGTGAACAATGGGGAAAACATGCCTTTCTGCTTTTGTTTTTTCCATTTAGAATCCAACTGCTCTAGCAACCTTGCCCATGGTCACTTTTTATATCAACATTTTGCAAAACAGCTCAGGGTGCTTTGAGTTGCAGCTTTTGAAAAGAGGAAAATCAGTCAGGAAAGAAAGACAGAGATGAAGGGACCCAATGACCTCAGTAACAGAGTCCTGATGTGCCATTTCTGCAACCACAGAGTGCCTCAGAAGAATATTAGATAACAGATGAAAAACTTAAAAAGGTTAAAGCAGAGACATTGAAGGCATCATTAAATTCCCAAATATGAAAGTAAAGTGAATGAGACTCTCTCTTTCAGACACCAAGAAAGCCCGGAAGTGACCCAAGGTGAAACACTGACGAGACCGTCCCCTTCGCAATGTGTGTCCTATGAAGATACACATTTCAGACATTTAGAACTAGCACACCCCTCCCTCCAGCATTATCTTAATCACTATGATATGCAGTCATAACATCGGCACTGTTTTCCTTACTTGAGCATTTGTCGAAACAAAGAATATAGTTTATTCAATGTCTTACAAGCTACGCAAATGTAAAGAACCATTTTTATTGCTTTCCTTCTATAGAAAGAATACCGTACCTTATTATTTTAAAATATGACCATATTCTCCATCAACGAAAGTTAATCAATGAAGATATGCTTGTAATCTCCCATTATGACAGATTTTGAATCTTCTTTCACAAAAGCTAGCAGGTCAACGTGCTTAGCAGGAGCTTAGGGCTAACAGTCAAACACCCAGGGAGCTCCTCAGAGGCCTGGATTCTGGTGTAAAGCAACAGGTCACTTCCTACACTTTGCAGCTGAGGTTTTAGACATCCAAACAAGTGTCCAGGGCCTACACTTTCCACCTGTAAATCAGTACTTCCCTCTATTATTAGTGACTGTAATAATCAGCCGAAAGTAGGAATATGCGTTTTCTAACAGACTTTTTACTAGAGTACTTGTTTTGAAAGAGTCTCTTAATGGAAGCCCCTATAGAAAAAAAATAATTCCAATGATTTGGCATGTCGCCAAAAGGAAAACCAGTAGAAGACTTAGAAGTATCTGGGCATCTCCCAGATCCATAGGGCTCACTGATAAATGAGATGGTATCAAACCCTGTTCTCCCAACAATCGTGATGGACCATCAGCAGAAAATGATAACAGAAGGCCTTCTCATGTCCTTTTCCTCAGCACTGACAGACTTGGTGTTCAGGACAAAACATAAGCAGAAGACATAACAGTATACCCATCATTGCTGTTGCTCGATCCTGAGTCTTAGGCTGTGAATGATCAAGCCAGGACCATATCCAATCAATTTGCTCCTGAGCTGCCGCATGGCTGTGGGAGCACACAGTGGAAGTAATTGAATCGATTATGAAAATGTTCATTTAGTGAGATCTTTCTACAAAACCTTTACCCTCAGATCTGTCTGTAGATAATCTCTGGATCTAGCATAGGGTAAAGATTAGAAAAGAAAGGAGAGAGGCCTGATTTTATCTTTTCACTCTCCTGAAGTCTCCTGGGATCTTAAGGTAACACCAGAAATGGGTGCCAAGGCAATACTCCTCCTTCTACAAATGGAATCCCCTGTGTACAGGCTCAGGGAAAAATCAAGTAGCAACTTAATATCCTGTGATGGAAAGAGATTTTATATTCACTTGATTGGGTGACTCGGCCATGACCTGAAGGTCTTTAATGCAGAATTTCATAACATTGCTGTCATTCATCTTCTTTCAGAGTGTCTTTAGAGGTGCTTGCCTGTATCTTTTGGGTTTATCATTTCATCCAGTAGCCATGATGACGCCTGACATTTGAAAGCTCCACTGACACTCATAAACCGCAAGGTAAGCTTTATACTGTGTGTAAGTCAAGCAAGAACTCTGGAAAGGGTGTGTGTTCAGTGCGGTGATATCAGATCTCAAGTATCCATCCATCACTTCCTGTAACTCTTCATTCTAATTCAGAATGCACCGTGTTTCCAGAAAAGAAACACAACCCTCCCGGTAGAGAAATTCTGGACTCTATTCAAATTAGAGGAAAGGTAATTGGTAATATTTTTACACTTTGAAATCTCTGATTTGACTCTCAATTTGGACTGAGTCCAAACGTTTTCCTGTAGAACAAAAAATGGCAAAGATCACCGGGATAAACATCTAAACCACTTGTGATTTTTAAAAATCATTTTGAGTCACACACCCCTTTGGAAAATGTGACATGAGCCATAGCTTCTTTCCTGAAAAAAAAAAAAAAAGTGATCCTACATGCACACATTCGCAAAATTTTGCATAGTATTTCAGGTGGTCTTGTATACCTTCTGGTCTATCACTGAACCTCTTGGAAGTTCATGAGCACCAGGTTATAAACTTGGACGCTATACGCACAAAGTGTCAACCACCTGCACAATATATTCTATACGACAAAGGACACATTTGTTCAGAATAAAGAGTAGAGAGATAGGAGCCACTTTCACCAATGATGCCTTGAAAGAAACCTGTGCATTCCTTGGAAAACTCTCAGACATCCCATTCTTACCTCAGAGACCTGTTAAAGATGCATAACTCATGCTACCTTCACCCAATAGTACAGCAGGAAGAGACCAACAGCAAGTATATATACAGGAATATAGAAACTGGCATGATTTCTGACTTGGGGAAAAGGAAAAAGCTAATGCCTAGGCAGCAGAGTTTCCAATTATCCCCACCCAAGTAAGCCATATATATATAGGATATATATTTGTGTGTGTGTGTACATACATACATACACATGTATGCACACACACACACACATTGCTTTGACACCCCGAAGACAAGGAAATAGAGTTCTCCCAAGCAGGAGCCTGCTTCGTGAATTAGTTTAGGTTTTTAGATTCCAAAGAATCCCAGATCACCAATCGAAAGGCAGCTGATGATGACCTGTCTCCAGGAGGGCTCTTCCAGAAATAACACTTAAACAATAAAAAGTTCACTGGAAATCAAAACCTACCCAGATGGTTGTTCTTGTTGGTTTTCCTTATTGCCACCCACTGAGGACCCTTAAAGGAGGAATGAGCCAGGTAAGCCAAAGAGAGATTCTAGGTACTCAGCCAGCCCTCCTCTTGACCTCTGCCCGCCTGCTTGCAATCACTCCCTCTCACTCATTTCCAGCTCTCAGTCCAGCAGTCATGAGGTTGAGAGCCTCTCCTCGGCAGGCTTAGAATATATGGTCTATTCAGGAACTTATCAGTGCTAACTTTTCCTGGTGGGCCACGTGCCACTTGCAATGTCCCCCCGACTGTTTTCTTTGACGCTCACTGCATGCACTGATTTACAGGAGCTGCCATTGGCCTAATTGGATCCTACAGCACTTCAATAACTCTCGGATTAGCCTTGGACCCACTCTGGCGGACAAATGAGTCTCTCTCTTCCTTAAGTACTAAAAAAAATCTTAGCTAAGTGCCCTGGAAAGAGGAAAAGCATGATTCATTTCCCAGCTCAAATCCTGAACTAGGTTTCAGTGAAATCCCGTAACGCGCTTCTTTCTTCATTTCTGCACAGTGTATAAGCTCCATGAAAGTAGGGCCAACTCTGAGTCCTCAGGAATGAGAGCAACACCTGGCACTGAGGAGCCCTCATATATTAGTTGAACTTGAACAAATGACTAGCTTACTAATCCTTACCTCTCTCCTATTATCCCTCTCTAATGGTGTCGACTACTGGATTGTTAGCATTAGAACAGACCTAGTACAAACTAGGTCTTCAAAACTTGTTTGCTGGCTAACAGGCAGGAAAAGTGCAGCCCTTAAAAATGTGCTAGAAATTGTTCGGACAATATGCTAATTGACTTCCTTAAAGCACGCGTGAAATACTCACTTGTTAGCAGAGGCATTTGTCAGGATCTTCTTCCTTGGTGGGAAATGGTACTTTAATATAGACCTGACTTGCATCCTGCTAAGACCAGGATTGTTGTCTATATGCATCTGACAAAACTGAATGCCCTGATGACTAGCACCTTCCACAGGTCTGCTTTCAAAGGGCAGGGAAATCGAAGGGTAACAAGGAGCTAGCAGTGCAGGAAGGCTCAGTTTGCAGAGGCTCCTCTCTGGAAAGGTTGTCCGCAGGATTACGAACAATGAAAGTGACACACAGTAGGCTCCAGAGAGCTGATAATCCGGGACAGCATGGGCAATGTGAAAGAATCTGCTTTTCAAAATGCTTCATAGAATCTGCAGAGGATGACCAGAACCCCAAACCTATTTGAACCACTATGAGCAAGCTGCTAACAGAAGTTTAAGGCATGGTTGAGCAAGTAACCTTACTCGCACATGTTCTGGAGGTTTTCCTGGCTTCTGGGTGATGAGGGATAGAAAAGGTCCCTGTCGCGGGCATTCACAACCCAGTCAGTATCAGCCACACTCAGGAGAGCAGAGCCCCGCCCCTCCGGAGCCGAGCCAGGAAAGGAGAAAGCCCACACCATACTAGGAAAGCCGCTCAAGAGGCTGATGCCCTACTTGAGTTTGAATAATCCTCCACAGCGGGAACACAGCCAATCTGGAAACATGTTTTAAAACAAACCACAGGGTAGGGAAAGCAGAGAGGGAAGTGAAGAAGGAGACAAGAAGGAGATGTAAACACTTTCCAGTGAAGCAAAGCGCAAGGGGCCCATACCCAGAGAAGTCTTAAGGCAGTGTTGACATAATTCCCCTCTCACGGTGCCAACGTAGTGATTGACCCACACAAACCAAGCAAGGGCTGAGAGCCTTCCCCTACAGGCTGGAATAGAAAACTCTTAAGCAGATTTAATTGGATCAGAAAACTCTTTCAGCTGTGTTTCCCTGGACCAAAGACAAAGGAACTGTTCAGTCAGTCATGGGTGACGAAGAAGACTGAACATTACCCAATCAATGACATGAGTACAAATCAGATTAAAATATAAAAACATAAAGTGAAGTGAGATGTAAAGGAGCCTATGGAATGGTATACAGCTGCTGTGACCCCCAACTTATGAAAACGGTGTTATCCGGAGGTGGATGAGAACCAGAAGGAAACGTGCAAAGAAGGAAACAACTTCGGTACTGGGTGTGAATGCTCACCACACCCCTGGGACAAGAGAACAAGGGAAGTTCTAAAAACCTTCTCATATGGCACTTCCTGTGCCGAGGTAAGAGAAACAGAGTTGCAGATGAAAAAAGGAATCGTTGGCCGCAGCAGTCCATGCTTACACAGCACAGACAGCTGCTGTGGCCGCCTCCCCAGATGATGCCACCAACCTTGAGAGAGGAGACAAACGACAGAGGAGTGCCTCTCTCTCACGAACAGAGATGTTTTGGCGGACAAATCGCCATTGGAAAGCACAGTGATCCATTCTCCTTACTGGTAACAGAGGCATCCTCTGGGTAGCTGGGCACCGAGGGATGGTCTCCGCCTTGGGTTGGGTATTCGGTTGGAAGCTGGGTGTGGAAGATGGTGTAATCTGTTGGAGTGCTTCTTTCACTGGGGGACCCACTGCTGAAATCATAGTCAGTAGTGTTGGCATTGATGTCATCGGGGTTAGTTCTGTATTCACCTCTCTTGGTGTAGCGGGTACCATCACGGTTCACGATAGCTGGGAGAGAGAGAGAAGGCACTTTCAGAACTCGGCAGCTCACATTCTCTGAGTACAGAAACGACTTGGAATTAACACGTGAGATGGTGACTATAATGCTGGTTTTCTTTTTTGCTGAGAAGAGCAACTCCTAACTACCTATCTCGTTGGGGGTGTATGTAGCTGAAGCATTCATTGAGAAAAGTGTATACTCCCCGGACCACTCACACACCTTGGAAATGGGGATGGGGCCAGAGGGTGTGTTTGGGAGTCCCTGTGTTTGAATCCCAGTTTTGTGTGGCTCTAGACGAGGTAGGTAGCTCTTTGAGCTTCAGCTTTGTCACATGTAAAATAGGGATAATACTCCCTTCTGTCATGAGGACAATATAATATTGTATGTAAGTGTTTGGCATGGTATTCAAAGCATAGTTGGTGCTCAATAAATGCTAAATCTCCTGGCTCATCTCCACTTTCCCTTCCCAAGAACACATAAACTTTTTGTTGTTAATTCTACCCATTTCCAGAAAGGATATGAAGCAGGAGACAGAGAGGCTATTAGCATCAGCAGGGAATCCATGTTGGCAAACTCATGAAGAATTACATTTTCTTTCCAAGGGCCAAATTTTGTCAGTTTAAGTAACCCCAACTCCTGGCTTAGTAATTAGCATACTTGGATATTGAGGGAGCCTCTGCCCCCTGTGGAATTCAGCCTTAAAATTAAGAAGCACAAATGCATAGTAAGAGCAAAATCTTTGATTTCAACAAGAAAATGACTAGAATGCACAGGGGGGAAAAAAGCAAGGATTGATTCATTCACTGTTCCTCCCTAAAAGTATTTTCTGCCTTCAAGTCTGGGCCGCTCACTGCCTAATTGTGCATTTACCTGACACTACTGTCTGCTGTATTGCATTGGTGGGACTAACCATTCCTTTTGCCCATCTAGCTTGCCCAGGTGGAACTATTCATAAAACATAAATTTAAAAATATGCCAAAATCTCAATCACCCTGATAACCTCTACAGATGAGGATCTGATAAGGAAATATGACCAAACTTGTACAGGTCTGGACTTCAAAAGAGATCTGTGGGGACCAAGGAAGCGGGACACTTACCGAGCATCTACTGCGGGCCCGGCATGCATTAGACATACTATCTTTCTTCATTCTCACGGAAAAGTCTCATAGGTTGTCCCATTACCCAGGTTTGAAAACAGAGGCTCAGAAAGAACAACTCTTTCCTCTAAGCTCACGCAGGCAGAAAGGAGCTAGGATTCACACCAGGCCTGACTGAGACAGCACCTATCACATTGCAGGCCTCTGTTTCCTTTTGCAAGGCACAGGCCAGGGACAATTCCCTAGGTAACAGAGTGTGTGTGTGTGTGTGTGTGTGTGTGTGTGTGTGTGTTGGGAGGTGCGGGGGCTGGATTTGTACGTTCCAGGGAGATTCTCATCTCCCTGCTCTAGTCACCACTGTTCCCTGCGCACACCGAGGGGCCTGGTTCTCAGCAGGCAGACCTCAGGCCTCCCCAACACTGTGCTTCTTCTCAAAGACATGAGGTTCAGAGGCAATACGATCAGCATCAATAAGCTGAGCTATTTGAAAATTTGGGTTGAGATCTTCTGTTTTCTACAGTGCCAGACTCCTACTTCTGGGGATCATTTTCGGTGGTCTGGTATAAATCATGTTGAATCAGCTATGGGGAAGTTTGTACCCCTTATCATTGTTTTTCAATACTCCAGAAACAAAATAGTTTTGATTTGTGTGTAAAGCAAACACAACACCTGGGCAACAGAAGGCCCTCACCCTACCACCTGCTAATCTTCCTCTATGAGGGCAGAACACAGGTCAGAGCCTTGGGCTGCCAGAATTTAAGAACATTGTTTAATTTTCCCTACATTTCAATTTACTTTTAAGGTTACCTTCTATTTATAACCAGGGATGTTGACATTTCATTTGCAATTTTTAAAAAATAAATGTATTTTAGGTACAAAAGAATGGGTCAATTAAAAGCAAAGTATCAGTAACAGTGCTATGTACATGAAAGTGCCACATAAAGTGAGAGTGGTTTTCAAATGACTGCAGTTTGAGGAACAGGACATTGGGGTAAACCAGGCAGCATTTTAAGCCATTGCAGGAAAAGAGGAAGGGACACTGAATCACAGCCAAGGTGCCTCGCCTTAGCGAAATGACTGTTAGCCCAGGCAAATATGAAACATAGAACAGGCACCTAACCCCTTTCCCAAGAACAGAAAAACTCAATCAAAGTTAGAAAAGATACATACTTATGGTAATTGGTCCGTCAAAGGCATTCGGCAGGTCTGTGATTGATGTACAATCTTCTCCCTGTGGTGCTACAAGGTAGAAAAGGAAAAAGGCATGAGAACTCTAAAAAATTATGAGCAAAATTGATGACCATTTCTATTACTAAATTGGAATGGAATTTCCTCCATTCCCAAATAATTTTCTTTTTCTCATCCCAAATAATTTTCTTTTTCTGAACCTTGGTTAAGTCTCCTAGGAACTTCTCTGGCCTTTGTGACACAGTTCCCATTTTTATTTAGCTTCATACATTTTTTGGAAGCTCATGTGTTCCTCTTCCCACACCAGCAAATTCATTCATTAACAAACACCTATGTTCTGTATCAGGCATTGTGGAAGGCTGAGGGTACAATGATGAATAAGATAGATATGGTCCTTCTCTAAGGAAGCACACATTAGAACTTTATTGTTTAATTTGTTATTATAAAAGTAATCTGGGAACTCTGAAAAAAATTTTAGAGACATGTATAACTACAATAAGAAAAGTCATGTATAATCTCAATAATCTACAGAAATAATGAAAAAACATGGCAGAAAAATACAAGCAAATGTTTATCAACATGAACAATATGAGAATCTAAAGATTAAAATAGCCAACAAAACTTAGCTGATAGAAATATTTAAAGACAGACTAGGCTTCAGCCTTTTGTTAATGTATTAAATTTTTTTATTAATTGGACTTCTCAGCACAAAGTTTCTGGGGTTGTCTACCTCTGGTCTAGGTGCCCAGAGTACTTCCTGAGGCTGCTGTTCTGGCATACCTCGCTGTGGGTATCTCTGGCTTCTTTTTCTTCTGTCCTCCATTTATCATCCACTCCCTCCCCGCACCCTTGGGAATAAAGATTTTTGACCAGACCTTGGGCCTGCCTGGATACCCAAGATGTCGACAGCAGCCCTCTGAGAAACACCGTGTGAAACCCTGTGGGAACAGGCCCTAGTACCTTGTCTGCCGTCCCTTGAGTCCTAAAAGACGATGGCACATTGCCTTAACCAACTGTTCCACTGGTGTCCAGGTGCTCTATTCAGTACCTAGACCTGTGATGAGCTCTAAAATCTCAAAGAGATTTAAATTGGCTTTGCAGTTACAGGAAGGATGGATCCAATTGTGCATTGCAGCTTTTTATACTGTGTGCATGTGAATATGCTCACTTAAATGTAAAATGGCAACTTATTGCTTAGGCTGGTTTCTCCCAGAGTTGCTTGTTGGCAAAGAGTGAGGAAGAAAGAGACAGATGGACAGACAGATGGAGGGATGGAGGGATGGATGGATGGATGGAGGCAGGCAGAATGCTGTTAGAATGGCAGGTCTGTGATTGATGTACAATCGGCAGGTCTGTGATTTTAGAGACATGTATAACTACAATAAGAAAAGTCATGTATAATCTCAATAATCTACAGAAATAATGACAAAACATGGCAGAAAAATACAAGCAAATGTTTATCGACATGAGCAATATGAGAATCTAAAGATTAAAAAAGCCAACAAAACTTAGCTGATAGAAATATTTAAAGACAGACTAGACAATCACAGACCTGAATTCTGCAGGCAGAATGGATAGATGGATGGAGGCAGGCAGAATGAAGGAAGGCTATTATCACAAGTATTCTAAGTGTCCTGCCATAAACCATTGGGTGCCCATAACATTGGACAAAAACCCACGTTGAACAAAACAGGGTTTGGTTGCTTCCCAGTTCCTAGGAGCATCTTTTCCAATAGATAAACAGGATGTTTTTTGCCTGCTTGTTTCTTTGGCCTTGTAGTGAAACTAAACGGCAGCTTTATATTCCAACTGGAGAAGTGCAGGTTTTAGGAAAAGCTATTCTTGCAAAGGCTGATTAAAAGATTTCACTGAAGAGAGACTCTCTAAAGAGAAAGTTGCCTCCCCAGAAAAGCCATTTCTCACCATCCGATCTAAACCAGCCCCTCACCACCCGCCATACCTGTCACCATCATGCATCACTTGCTCTCATTTCTGCCTCAGGCTTCCCAATCCTGTTCATTGTACATAATGGCTGTTCATGGCACATCTCCCAACCGCTACCATCTGCTCCGCACCACCTCCATAGAAATATTTAAGCTCCAGAAGATGAGTAGGAGCCTCATCTGTCGTGGCCAGAATGTTTATGTGTGATGGGGACAGAGAGGTACTCAACAGATATTGTTGAATGGATGAGAAAGGAAGAAAAAGTCCATTCTTCTAGTAAACACACCTAAGATGTTAATCCTCAAAATGGTCTGTATATATAAACAAGTCAAAAAACATTTATATAAAACCTGAATGACAATGCCATGGAAATAATTAAAGAGAGTTACAGATCTATCAGTTCATTTATTCATTTTAAGCCATTGCTCAACACATATGACAGATCACACAATTTTAAAAAAGAGCAAAGAAAAAAATAAACATGTTCTTGTCCCTGCTTTTGAGGAATTCACAAGGTCATGGAAGACAGTAATAATTAACATTTCTTTAGATTTTTAAAGTTTTCCAAATATTTTTTTCCCAATGAATCCCTCACTTCAAAATCAGGGCAAAAAGCCACACTGAGCAATCTTGAAGCGTCTCTCCCCAGTCTGCTTTGGGGACACCACCAGAAGCCAGCCTGACCCATGACACGCTTCTGATACTGTCACATTGCACGGACCCAGAAACATTCCTTAGATGATGGCTTTTTAATGGCATGAATGGAAGAAAGTCCCCCAAATTCAAAAATAACTGCAGGTAACAGCGGAGTGCCCTGGGAATTTCTAGGAGATGCACTGTAATAGAAGGGGGCATGGTGTCAAAAACACTCAAGACGGTTTTGTGAATGATTAGAGCATTTATTCACATGGACCCCCTTCATGCTCCAATTCACCTTCTTCTGTAAAGCACATCAAAGCTGGCAAGCATACTAAGACGGGTGATGACCCAAATGTGCAATTACTACGTTCGTGCTCCCAAGTCCGATAGCAGGGCCTCGTTAGGCTGCCTTTCATTCTGTTTAATGAGCACTGTGTTGCTGGGAGAATCGGGCCTGGTGCGCTTTTCCTGAACCTAAAGATTCGTTAGAAAGACCCCGAGGTGAGCCTCCTGGTAGGCTGCATCTCAACACCTCGCCTCCACTGCACTAAAAAGCCAAGAGAAATGTTCATTATTCAGTCTAGCCAATCGCTCGGTGCCACACAGGCCCCTTCCTCAATGCCTGACACATGCTAGGTACCCAAGAAATACTTGTTCAGTCAATGAGTAAATGAATAAACGAATACATGCAGAATCTTCCCTCAATCTCTCCTTCAGAAGAGGATGAAGCATTTCATTCAAAGTCGATTTAAAAAATGAACTAATTCAAGTCAGCCCTCCGTGTGGTTAACACAGAAGTCCCGGGCCTCACGCTGGGCCTTATCGCTGACAGCTGAAGCAAGAAAAAAACCACAAAGCCGTCTCAGGGCCTGCCTGATTTTCATTTGTAAGCCACAGGCTGTGTTTTAGACAAGCGCTGCTGTATTGTAAACACGCAGAAGCTCTCTGCTAAGATGGAGCTGGCTGTGGTCCCTGGAACCAGTTTGTGGGGGAATTGCCTCGCTGGGTCCTGCTGGTAGATCTCAGGCTGAGTTGGATTCAAGGATCTTTCCAAGGAGATCCTTCACAGCAGAAGGTTATCTAGATCCGTAGCTTACTTAATGCCCACTATCATCGGACTCTAAACCAAGACAGAATTCATTTATCCTTAAATAAACATTCTTCTCCAGCTCCTACGCTTTTTATCTTGTTGCTTCAACAGGATTAACTCCCCAGATAAGAAAGAGGGTCTCCAGTTCTTTCTCACCCCTCTCTGCCCTGCACCATACGGAGAGCGCAGACAGCTGAAAACCATACAGAAGCAGCCTATCCCTACTGAGTACATTTTGAAAAAAGGAAAAAGTATAGATCCCTTTGAACTTCACTACTTTCATACAGCCACTTGTCTATGCAATACACCCCCAGGACTTCTCCAACTTTTCAACTAAACTACCCCCCTGCCCCCCCCCCCCCCCCCCCCCCCCCCCAGCTCCGCCATCACCAAATGTAAAGGACAGGTAATCAGTGCTGTTGGCTCCTTTCTCTGAGGACAGGCCCAACCTCAAGGGCAAAAATAAGGACGGGGAAAAAACTCCCAGTAGTAACTTGCCTAGATGGCTTCATTTCCAGGTAATAAAACAGGGTGAGCTTCCACCTTTTGCAAATTAAGTTTCTTTTCAGCAAGTGATAGCCGCTCGTAAATCAGGGAGACAGTGTGGATCCGCAACAACTTGCATATATTCACTCGGCACAACCCGATGGGGGACGCAGCAGGCGGCGCCCACTCGAGACAGGCTGCTGTCGGGTGCCAGCGCTTTTCCCTGTGACCAACGCCCCCATCTAAACCACCGTCTTCCTGGGTCTTCCAGGAGCTCTGGCATTAAGATCAGTGAGCTAGACCACATGCAGCTCGGTGTCCATTTCTTATTTATTTCCAAGGGTTTTTTCTCATTATCATGTCATTAGAATGGACATTCTGGGTGTGGGTGTGGGGCCTGGGTGTGGGCCATGCCCTGTGTCGCATCAGCGGGACTCTCCTCCTTCTGGTTAAACTCTGTTTGTGTTCTTTGTTCATAGGACGGGGAGGGCTAGATATCCTACCGTTCTCTCCCTACTTTGAGGGTCCCTCCATAGGGTTAGTGACCTGTATATATTTTTGGTCAGTCCATTCCAGCTAACCAGCTCTGATCATTTCTCTTTCTCCTTCATTCTAGTTTTCCCCTCGGGATCCTCACTCTGATCCCCACCGCTCACGCAACAGTAGGTGGGTGACGTATTCTGAAACTATTGATGTAATCTTACAATTTCTGTGATGTCCCTACTTTAACTTAAAAGTGCCATGCAGATTTTATATTCTATTACCATATATAGTATCTGTGTTGGTCTCATAAAAATAATGCCTTAAGCCATCATATAATAACATCTGTGTTCATTCCATATGGAAGATGTCTTAAGTCACTTTCCGGCTCATTTAAGACAGGAAGGATGCCCTTCCTGTCCTTCAGGAAAACTGGTGTGTCAGGTAGATGTGTCAAGTTCATCTTGTGGCTTTCGCTTCCCCTTCACACAATCTCAGACTTTTAGTCACAACAGAAGGCTCAGTTTGAGAAGTAAAACATTTGATTGTTAGCATTCAAAAAACTGATATTGATGGGTTTGACCTTTCTCAAAAGACCCTGAAGATTCATGATGCATAGGATTCTTTAGTTTTGCTGGGGCCTGAATTAGACTTGTCAGCATGTGTTTCTAGGCTAGTGGTTGGAAGTAAGTCCCTTAGACAGGGAGGAGGGCTGGCCAGCAGCCCAGCCTGCAGATCTTAACTTGGCTTTCTTGTTCTCGAGCTGCTGGGCTCTCCATTGTTGAGTAAGGACTCTCAACAAGGTCAAAGGCCTACCATATATCCTCCCCACTGTCTCTCAACATGTAATAAATACCTCTAAGCTAAGCCATTTGGCTTGTACCCCAGTGCTATCATTCGATTCATGTCCCGCCCCTCTCCAAACCCCTGCCATGACTTCCCATCACACTGAGAACAAAATCCAAACTCGCCACCATGGCCCCTGAGCCCTTATGTGATCTGGCACCTGCCTACCTCTCTGACTTCATTCCCTGCCATTCATTCCTCTGAGCACTGGGCTTTATTCACCGCGGCCTCCCTGCTGTTCCCGGCACAGGCCAAGGTGCTCCTGCACGCCTGGCTTTGCACCGGCCACCCACTCTGCTCAGGGCTTTCTCCCACATTTGGCTCAGGGCTCTCCTCAAGGCCCCTTCTCTTTCTCTTTCTCATTCATTTGTTTCCTGTCGGCCTCCCCAACTTGGCAGGTACGCACCCTAGAGACAGAAATCTTGTCTCTGCTGTAGAGATAGTCAGTGAGCCTCTGGAAGCTACATGAAGGCTCGCTGAAGCCGAAATTGAATCGCTCTGGGCCACACTGCCGCAGGCTTGCCTGCCGAAAGCCACCCAAAACACAAAGACGGTCCACCCGGAACTAACCTGAAGCATTGAAGCAGTACGTGTCATACTGGGAGGTGTTGGAGGAGAGGATGTACACCCCCGTGTGGTTTGCAGCACAGATGGAGTTGGGGTGGATCCGGGGGATCACCACGTGCCCTTCTATGAACCCGTACCTGCAAGAGAAACACCAGCAGTTACCCCCCTGCAGGGCCGTGGCAGGCATCATCACATCCCGTCCAATGCCACGCCATGCTGTACAACGCTTCGTTCCACTCACCCCAAGGGGCGTTACAAGTTTCAACCACTGAGTTACGTGAAATCTAAAAATAACAGCAGAGAAAGAGTGAAAGCGATCAATAGTGCTGATAGAGGTAATTTCATGGAGGGCTCTATGAGAGCTTTTAAAAAAAAAGATTCATGAAAAGAAAATATTTGTTTCAAAGAAAAGTTGTGGTCAAATCAGTTTGAACAAGAAGAAGGAAGCCCAAGTCACGGAAGAGGAAAGAAAACCACTTTATGGTGTGAGATTCACCCTGGTTCCTCAGTACCGTCCCATTTTTCACAAAATGCGTGAAATGACCTGTTCCCATAAGACAGAACGAGGTGGCTCTTCCTTTCAGTCCTCAAATGTCAAAACTGTCCTCTTTCCCATCCCTAAACTTCTCTCCCTGCCTCACCGTTTCCTGGGATTCCTTCATCCCAGATTCCATTACTCTAAACACGAAGCCTCGCTCTTATGACAGATACGAGAGCGTTTTGCCTCGTGAGCATCTCAGGCATCATTTCATTGCCAGTGGAAGTAAACTGACCGTCATTAAAACAGGAGCAATCATGATTAATAAGTAGATAGCAATGCCTCATTTCACTCCAGGATTTTCTAGAACCAGGATTTTCTAGAAGCAGCACAGCCAGGGAAGCACTTAAGCCCCTCCGCCCCACCAAGGTGTGTCTGGGAGCACGTTGGAGCTGGAGGCCCCGTCAGATACAATACACAGCACCCAGCGCCTCCTACCAGCATCACGGTGGCTAAAGATTCACTTACTGCACAATGTCTCTGGACTATAAAGGCTTCAAAAAAAAAAAAGATGTGGGCTGAGAAAATACCATCTGCAAGGGATGAGGTGGTGGCAGGGGAAGGGAAGAAAAGGGAGAAGCTAAATCCAGCAGGTTTCTGAAAAATGCAACGCTGGCTAAAAGGCACAATCCTTTTAATCTCTCCTGCCGGGGGCAACAATAGTGTGTTGCCCTTCCAGACCCATGGAAATGGCTCTGAGTTTGAAATTTTGAAGTACTAAAAGTCATTAATGTCTATGTTGCAATTCTAGCTTGCATGACTAACTCCTCATCTAAACTGACAGTCTGGTTCCTCCAAAGACTCCTTAGCTTGGTGAGGGGAGGGGTGGCAATTACATGTTCGTTAAGTACCATATACCCCACAATTGCTACTAATCAGGGTGAGGCAGACAGAAGAGAGTAGCCGCTAAGGTTCTATCATAGCGTGAGACTCTGCCATCTGTCCTATGGCAGATAGCTGATTCATAGCGACAAGTAAAATAATGGAAATGAGTTTTGCAACACTTAATACCAGCTATGGAGGCAACAGTAGGTTTCTTTGGCATAGTGCTTCTTTTCTTTTTTCTTTTTTTAATAACAGTACTCCTTAGTAGGCCTACACTCTATCCTACCCTCACTGCATGCATCCAGTCTGCATCACACTGACTATCTAGATTCTAGAATCTACATTCCCTTTGTAAGTTATTCCTGAGTTTTGCCACATCAGGTTGACAGGCAGTTTTGTGTGTCACACTGTACAGGGGTTGGGGATATTAACATTTATACGTGTCTGCACCACATGAGTAGGTTGCTGTTCACAGGGAGAAAAGAAATACTCAGCAAATCCACACGTCATGCTTGCATCTCCCTTTTGCTCTCAGTCTTTCTGGAGGGGCTTGGTCATTAGAATCTTGCCCTGGGCTCAGATGAAGCAGGACCTGAATCTGGACTCCTCCCCCTGCAAGCAACGTGGCCCACGGTGAGCTGTGGAACTTCCCTAAGCTTCACTTGCTTCACCCACATGTGGAGTAATGTAACCGACCACGGTGCCATTTGAAGGGTTAAGTAAGGGTTGTGAGCAAATGCCCAGCATCTACATGTTTGATGATTAACCAGTGAAAATAGTAAGAACTTCCCTTTTCTCAGAATATGAGAAGATTTCTGTACTTTGTAACCATGTCTTGCCTGCATTTCACAACCAAAACTCAGCTTACCAAACTCACTTTCTTAGTGGATTTTTAAAAATATATTTTACTTATTTATTCATTCATTCATTCATTTTTATTGTTGTTCAAGTACAGTTACTGACCTAGTCCAGGCGATATGTAAACAACTAGCCTTGGAGACAGAATCAATGAATCTGCTGACTGGCCTCCCTTCACTACAGACTACAGCTCAGGGTGAGCAGCTACCAGAGCCAGCTCCCTTTCTCTGATCCTTTTATGCTCTCGCAGACACAGTTCTGAACACATACAGATGTCTTATTCATCTGCTGTTTGTTTTAGAGCATGCTGTGTGACAGAACTTTCTGTTATCATGGAAACGGTCTGTAATTGATGTCCCATACAGGAGCCACTAGCCATTTGTGGCTAGTCGGAGTGTAGCTACTGTGTGATTGAAGAATCAAGGTTTCAATTTCACTTAATTAAGTGTAGATCGCCACACGTGACTAGTGGCTACCATATTAGACCTCAAGATTTCTCTTTTCCCTTTTAGCAAGAGCCTCAGCTACCGCTCGTAAAGTGGGTGCCTCAATCTCTAACCAAGGATGGGGGTTAGATGTATTTAATGTTCCTAGTGACGTCACGTTGCAAAAGCACAGAGAGGCTAGCATGGGCTGGATGGAAACTTAGCAGTTGCTCAGATGACTCAGAGAGCTTCTAGTGAAAACAAACTGAACCATGCACTTCGCTGTGGTTGTCACCCCTGCTTGCTCTTAAAGTGCACCACTCACTCACCCCGGGGCCACTGGAAACTGAAAAAAAAACAAAAGGCCATTGCCTGCTGTGATTGTCCTCCAGCAGAAGGGTTTGGAGAAAGCTCCACAGAGCTTGTGATACCCGTTATCCACAGAAGCTCTCAGAAGGCCGTTCTCAGTCCCTCCCATCGTTTCCCAATCACCAGTGTTTTGTGTGAATAATTTTCATATCCACCTTTTTGTAGCCCCCTCAAACAAAAGCAACATAGAAGAGAATCAAAAAACAAACAAAGAGAGTGAGAACCAGAGAGAGAGAGTTGTTTGAAAAATCCACTTTAAGCCAAGTCTGCAGGGTCAAGACTCCAAGCACTTAGTTATTTTAAACACTGTTATTTGGCATATGCTTCCTTGTGGTTCCGACAATAACATTGCACGCTTTCTTCAAAGCCAGGAGAGTGCTTTGGGGAAGCACTTCAGGCAGGAAGATTCCAGAGGCTGACCCTTAATGGCCTCCTCTGGGCAACCCCGCTATGATTCACAAGGTGTCTTTAGAAGACTTTAAATTTCAGCTGCCCTACAGGTTCCAGTAGACCACACCAAATTGATAGGTGGGGCTGATAAGCAATCATCCAATCAGCTGTCAGGGAAGAGCCTTCTCAGCACTAAGCCCCGCCCCATAAGCCCGGGTGGCCCTTGGACAGCGGCTGGTCTCTCACCTGCAAGTCTCAAACCCAACACTCCGGGCTTCTTCCATCTGGGCCATGGTGGGCAGGGTGCAATTGAAAGCCGCGCAGAGGTCAGCAGCCTCCGTCCGCGAGATGCTGTAGCGACCATTTTTCTCCACGTGGAATACACCTGAGTATCGGCAGGTTACATTCAGATCTGTGGGATGGAACAGAAATGTTAAGTTTCCTTTGCATAAACAACCTGGAAGGGATAAGATGTTTGTTTTTGAGCAGCCTCATTAAAAAGCCAAATAATCTTCTCTACTGGCCAGAGCCTTCAATAATTACTCCAACATTCCAAAGCACCATTCCTAGAAACTCAAACCTGGAGTAAGACACCATCAAGACGCCTCACTCTCACCGTGTCTCCATCCACTGCTGCACAACCAAGTTTTTAAAAAGCACATGATTGGGACTGCTCCTGACCACTTTGGGTTTGGCGCTATCCAGGTAAAATTGATTGTTGCTCAAATAAACTCTTTAAATGTTGAGTAAGTCCCAGTTTGTCTTTTACCACCTAAAAAATGGTTACAGCCACAACAAAACTCAGCGTTCTCTCGCCATATAGCTCAGCCATCACACTCCTCGTTACTTGCCCAAAGGAGCTCAGAACTTCTGTCCACACAAAGCCCCACATGCAGCTGTTTATAGCAGCTTTACTCGTAATTGTCGACATTTGGAAGCAACCAAGAGATCTCTCGGTAGGTAAATGAATACATTTAAAAAAGAAAAGAAACAAAAGTATATGATTTGCTTCTGATTAGTAAAGCAATACAAACTTGTGGAAAACTTACAAAATTCTGGAAAGTAGTGAAAGAAAAGCAAGTCCATCACTAAGAAACTACAGCTAACATTTTAAACATTTTGCTGTATCTTCTTTCAGTTTGTTTTCTGAATGTGTGTATGTGTGTTTCTAGTTCAAATGACACTAAATATACAGTTTGAGATTTGGGAGTCTCCCTTCCCACTCCACCCTTAATCTTGTATTATGAGCATTTTCCCACAATCCTGTGGTGTTGCTCCCGGGTTTATAACCTCCAGTGGCTCCTGCTTGCACCCAGAATAAATTTCCTTATCACAGCTGATAAGATCTACAAGGTCTGGCTCCTGTCTCCCTCTCCAGCCTGTAAGTAGCTTGTTCAGCTCCAGAGACAAAGCTTCCCTTCAGTTTTTTGGGGCACTCTGAGCTCCTTCCCACCTTAGAACATTTATATCTGCCTTTCCCGCTGTCTTGCATGCTCTGTCCTCGATCATTGCATTCTTGTTTGCCAGCTCCACATCCCCTCCTCTCAGAGTCCTTCCCGGAACACCCTCACCAAACTTGCAGCGTCCCCCTCCGCTCACCTTGCATTCACACCTTCGACAGCAACTTATTTATTTGTTTATGCAGTTAATTATTCTCCATCTGCCCTTTTTGTGAGACAAACACATACACAAAAAAGCAAAGGCCTTTTAGTGGTTTACAGCTGCTTTTAATGCTCACAGCGGTACCTGACAAAGAGAGGCTCAGCAAATATTGTTGAGTAAATGAATGGCTCACTGAAATTTCTTGAAAAACATACTTTAACATCTTGACAGATCGATCCAAGACCTATTGTTCGCTCCCAAGAGTTAATGGCATTTAACATAAGCCTAACCGCTGCCCACTGGTGAAAGAGTGATTTAATTCAAGGATTTCCGTGAGTTTTGCAGACATTCATCTGAAGTCTCAATAAGGAGCTGAACAACCCTCTGCTTCTACAGGATCCTCTGTAACAATCTCAAAAGTCTTAAAAGGCCTTAATTGAAAATTCTTTTTTTTTTTTCTTTCGGGGACTGTATTATCCCCAGTTTGCACTTGAGTTGGCTCCAACACAGAAAGGTCACATTACTGAAACTGTCCTGGTGAACTCTAATTCCTCCTGAGCACTTCCTTGAGCCTCAAAGCTGGACCCTCCCAAAGGATGCTTACTGACAGTTCTCAGGCCCGCCCGCCACATGGTGGGCCACGTGCCAGGCCAGGCAGCGCTTCGTCAGTTAGGAGCCAGGTCTGGACCCAGACAGACCTGCCTTTCCTCAGACTCCTGTGGGCAGGTCTGGAGGTAGTCAGGAAGATCCCGCTTATTTATCAACAAGAAAACTGAGACTCAGAGAACTGAGCTGCCCAGGGAGGTGAGGATGTCTGTCCAAAGGCTGTAGTCACCTCCCCGAATCCCAGGTGCTTGTTCTACTGTACCGAGCCAATAGCCGGGTACTGGGAGCCTGCTCCTTCCCGCATTGTCCCTGGGTGCCCAGAACCTTCAGGGTTCTGGGTTGCATCAGCTTCCAAGAACCCTAAGAGCTGAATTTAATGTATGTGTGTACATATTATTTATAGGTAAAAAAATATTAAAGCTCAGAAAATTGAACAACTTTCCAAGTTTGCCCAGCTAATAAGTGGCAGAGGTAGAATTTCACCTTAGGCCTGTTTAATGCCAGACCATGTTCCAAACCACCTTGCTATTTGCCCTTGGTTCCTCTTGTTATGACTAGAGGAGGATTTCACTCTAAAGGAGAGAAGCACACCTACCCTGCTGTGACGTAAGAGCAGAGAGAGGGCCAGTATGGGCCGGTATGATTGAGTTGTACAGACAACTGTTTTCTCCTTTCTGAGCAGGAAGCAGGTTCCAACCAGAAGAAAACGGAGTCAGACAAATGCGAAATGAGATGTTACGAGAACTGTTGACCTTCTGTATGCTCTTTCTTGACTGAACACAGTGGAAGAAAAAACAAGAAATGGAGCTTTAAAACAACACGAGCCCATATCAGCTGGTCTTCTTCTCCTTTGTTTGCCTCATTAGCCTGTCGCTGCTCTAAAAAAGCATCCAAAGTAGGTGAGATGGAGGAAATGGGTTTTTGCATGAGATTAATTCCTTTCAGGGTGGAGAATGCTGTGCTTCTCAAAACAGCCACACAGCACGGGCCGATGACACAGCGGAGCACAGAGGAGGGACACGCACAAGGCCGTTTTGAAATACTGTTTGTGTCTACTGACATTTTCAGCTTTGACCTCTGTCAGCCAATCTTAGCAAAGGGAAACTGTCACTCCGGGTGGCAGCCCTTCTGGGGTGGCAGCCCATGCGGGGCTCTGCTTGTCTAGCCTACAAAAGAAAAACAAAGCCTCCCAATCAGCTCCTTGGAGGCGAGGCTGATGGGGGAGCCTTCAGCAGAGAGCGGGACAGGCCAACTGCCTGTCAGTGCTCAGCCAGGTGGCTTCTGTCACTCCCAGCTTAAAAATAAAGTCTGAGGCATGGACGTGGCTTGGTGCTCAGTGGCAGTTTCAGTCTTATTAAAATTAACTCTGGTTAGAGATGTACAAACAGATATGCAAATACAACAGAAACCAATTCAGGCCGAGACTTTCGAATAAAAGCCTTTGTGCCACAGTCAACGTAACTTCATAGACAATACCTGCGTGTGTTGTGTGAGTGTGTCTATATGTGTGTGTGCAAGTAGAAGTGTGTGGTTGCGTGTGCTCTGCTCAGCCAAGAGAGGAAACAATAGGTAAACTCATCTTTCAGCCTTCCTAGACTTCAAGGCTTAAATGGGGCCTGACACACAGTAGGTGCCAGCCAAGGGCTGCCAAATGAATGAGGGAATTCTGTGCAATGTGGAAATTCCACAGCATGCATTTATCTTAAATGCATGAAAAAGGTCCACCTCCTAATCCCGGAGCATCCAGCCAGCTGCGATTGCAAAGGTGGTGTCAAAACTTTGTTTCAGGTCAACTGTTCCGTGAGTGTTCACAGTTCTTTCTCCCTGGGTCCCTCATACCTTGAAAGGGACCAAGCCTTCAGGGTCGTATATCCTTCAAGTCCTGATAATGCATGATGACTTTCCAATGGGCTTTCTCAACACGAATGCAAACTGAAAATATTACCCCAAAGGGTATTAATAATAGACCAATGGTGATAATAGTAGCTAACACATGTTGTGCACTTACTATGTATGTGCTGGGCACTACTCTAAGCACTTTGCAAGTAATAATTCATTGTATCCTTAAAGCAACCCTACAAAATGGGTAATCTTATGATCCTCACTTTCCAGATACGGAGAAGGTAAGAAGCACGCTCATGTTCCAAGAGCTAGCAATGATGGAGCCAAGATTCCAACCCAGACAGCCTGGCACCAAGAGTCTATAGGCTTATCCACTCGGCTACTACTCCTAACCCCGAATTAAGTAACTTTTTATGACCTCTCAGCATCCTCAATGTATAGCTGCTAATATTCACAAAGTTAGAGTAAGTCTGCGGTGTGCGTAGCCATGGAACACAGACCACCGGAGAGCACTGGCGTCTATGGTCGTGGTACTGGCCACGCGGCAAACCCCTGCAGACACACAGGACTCCCAAGATGTCTGTACACTATCCCAAGACACAGAGGCCCCTCCCTGTGATTAGGGATCTGCTGTGACTCAAGAGGCTAATAGCAACTGGCTGTTGCATCTTTCAAACAAGACTTTCCAACTGGAAATAAATCAAGAACGTTTTCCGTTGAGCCCTCTGGTCTCTAATAAATCTCCTGTATAGCGTAATAAATAAACTGTCCAAGTCCCTCCCTCTGAGAGACCCAAAGGGCAACATCAACCGTTTGAGGACACTTTTAGATTCAGGGTGGAGCCTTTCTGGAGGGAGAAACGCCACCCGGCACATTAGGGTTGCCAGGAAGACCAAGGGGCCACGGGTCCAGCACCAGGGGAGCTCTTCACCCACACGGGAAGAGGTCTGTCAACATGACCCGTTCAGAAGATGTTTTAAAAAGGAGCTCTCCGAGAGCATGTCTTCTCATTTAACCTACTCTGGCACCAAACTCACGTGAAGGTTGGTACACTAGTTCAGCGTTCTAACCTCTGTACTCAGCTGCCCATTGTGACAGGTCCTGGGTAAATTCATTCTTGCTTGGATAAACCATCACTGACCCAAGGTGCCATTAATTCTAACTTGATGTTCCACCAAGCCTCGGGTCAAGGAAAATAGACCTTTCTAGTAAAATCACTCCAGCACCATTGCAAAACTTAGCCTACATTGCAGGGCCTGAGATGAACAGCTTCTTGGTCTGCCCTAGTCATTTCGTGAGTGGTGGAAAATCCCCAGGTCTGCTGGGAGGGGAGCACTGTGTCATTTTCACCCAACCCACCGTCATCTACATCTCCCCACACTTTCCTGAGGCGTGAGTGGGGGCGGGGGTGGGGTGTCACACAGCTGCCTAGCAACGGAGGTTTTCAACCTGGAATCGACAAGCTATCTTTAGGGGGTCTACAAACCTGTGAAATTATGTGCAAGAGTTTGTGTGTCTGAATATAGTGTGTGCTTGCATGCTTGTGTGTGTGTGGGTGTGTGTGTAGGTGTTTTGGAACAACGTCCCTGGGTTTCATTAATTTCTCAGAGAAGTCCGTGACACAAACACATAAAGAATTACAAGGATTGTTATCTCCAAGGTCTCCTCAGTAATCAAATTCCAGGATTCTGAAGTTTTGGAACTTCCCTGTGGGTTTCGTGGCAGCAGAGACTGTGTCTCTCCCTCATCACTGTGTCCCCAGTACCCAGCACAGTACTGCACAAGGAGGCACATGTTGAATGAGTGAATGAATGAATGAATGAATGAACGAATATTCTCTTCCTCCCCCTGCCCTGACACGACAAGCAGACTTGTGGGGTGCAAAAAGAGCCCCTCCCAGCTCCATTCCCCACATCACGTCTGAAGAACCTCCAGCTGGGCCTTGTTGAAAATTCCCTACAAGACACTTAAGATGTCTTTAACCGGAAGCATTTGCTTCCGAGAAACTTTGCAGTTTTCTCTGGAAACAAATGGTTCAGCCCTGACTGGTGTGGCTCAGTTGGCTGGATGTCATCCCACAAAGTGAAAGGTCACTGGTTCGATTCCCAGTCAGGGCACATGCCTGGGCTGCAGGTTTGGTCCCCAGTTGGGGCAAGCATGCAAGAGGCAATGTTTCTCCCTCACGTGGATGTTTCTCTCCCTCCCTTTCTCCCTCCCTAAAAATAAATAAACAAAATATTTTTTTAAAAAACCAAATGTTTCAAGACCAACTTTCCGTCTTGTAATTGGCTTTGTCCGAATTTTATAAACATCATCTCCGTGATGGACACAGCCTGTATGCATCCCGTCATGGAGTCATTTCTGAGGCCAGATCTCCTGAGAGAGGATGCCAGTCGCAGTGTGTCTCACGTGAGGACCACCAGAAGACGGTCTTCCGTCACACTGTGCCCAGAGACCTGCAGCTCTACAAACCAGACTTCTCCAGAAGGTCCAAAACGAATTAACTTATTTTCCAACATGAGCCACCCAGATGTGCCTGGACCCTATTTGCCATCTCCTCAGGAGGGATGTGGCAGAGTCAGATTTTTTCCTACTGATTTGGTCCCAGAGGAGGCCATGTGTCTGTGGAAGTTGGATTTTTGTTTGTTTGCTTGCCTGTTTTGAAGATGGGAATAAAGCCAGTTCCTGAGACGTAATGACCTGTGCCCTCCCCATCGCCGCAATAACAGCGAGCACTCACCCAGCACCTACTCTGGGCCACATGGGGTTTTCAACATTTTACGTGCAAGAATGCATTTCATTCTCACAACAAGTCTATGTGGCAGACACTTTCATTTTCCCCATTTTCCACAGAAGGTAACTGGTTTGTCGAGAAGACCTGAGTGACCTGAGCTAGTAAGCTGGGGACTGGATTTCAGACTGGGTGGACCGGCTGATCACCCTGAAGTGTTAAATTGGGCATGGGACAGATACCACAACTATAGGAAGCCCACTTTTTCTCCAGGTGGTTTTTAAAGTGTGGAAAGCTGAGCATTAAAAGAGAGTTCTGGCGAGAAGAATTCAAGTTCATTGAATATTATTTTAAGATCCGAGTTCTCTTGATTCCAGACCATAAGGTTTAAAAGGGCAGGACCCTTTGCCCAAGAACTTGGGAAGGCTTCAGGGGGAAACCCTCACTGACGGCACTTCCACCTTCTCCACGGGGAGAAGATCCCACATTCTCCTTGGTTACTGGCTCTCCCCAACAATGGGCTGGCAACCTCTCAGCTTCTACTGGGCTCTTCCCATGATCCTCTTGGCAACTGAGAATCTAGCCCAACCTATAGCTTAGGCCTCCTTTGCCCTTTACAGCCTAGGGCCCTGGCCACGGTCAAGCAGAGTGAATAAAAGACCGGGGACTCAGGGTTGACCCAGGGCTGGCAAGCCGGACCCCAGGCTGTCCTTGTGACATTCTGAGATGTCTGCTGCTCAGCCTGAAATCTCAACAGACCAAGCGAAGATGCCAGGCCAATCTAGCTGGCGCAGGCCCTTCGGGCTGACTACATCTGACTCCATGGAGCTCCTGGGAGTCTGTCACAGGCTAGCCTCTTGAGCAATGGCAGCCAAAAGCACTGGTGAGTTCTCTACTTCTCAGAAAAATTGTATAGTGTTTATCATGAAATAGCCAGGATTCTGTTTCTGTCTCCTGATACACTGAGCTCATGTCTGAAAAAGATTATACAACTCACAAACCTAACCGAACTGATTCTCATTAAAAGAAGGAAAAGAAAAGGTCAATTTTTTAAAAAATAGCATCATACTAATTGGATCATCTATGTTTAAAAGCAGGAGGGACAACAGATGGCTTCTAATCCAATTCCCCTGAAATACAATAGAAAAAAACCCCCAGCATGGCTGAATATGGTCCCCCAGCCAGTTATGAGAAAAGCAGGCCCTGAGGGGTTTATAATTGCTGGATTACTGACTCCTAGACCAGTGCCCTTACTACTGAACTGCTTTTATAAGAGGTCTGAGCAAGCTATTCCCAATCAAGTCATAATCCACTGTCGTTTTTATTGAATTTGTTGGGGTGACACTGGCTAACAAAATTATACAGGTTTCAGGTGCACAATTCTCCAACACACCAGGTGTACACTGTGTCGTGTGTTTAGGCTCCCTCCATGACTACGTCTCCTCCCTCTACCCTCCTCCACCTCTCCCCATCCTCGTCCCCCCACCAGTCACCACTCTGTTGTCCGTGTCCATGAGCTTTTTCTCTCTCTTTTTTCTTTTTTTGCTCAATCCCTCCACTACTACCACCCCCATTCAATCTCTCCCAACAGCTGTGAGCCTGCTATTTATGAGCCTGTCTCTATTTGGCTTGTTAATTCATTTTGTTCATTAGAATCCACATATGAGTGAAATCGTATGATACTCATCTCTCTCTGACTGGCTTATTCACTTAGCACAATGCTCTCCAGGTCCACCCATGATGTTGCCAAAGGTAAGATGTCATTTTTTTATCCCCTTATCTACTGATGGACACTCGGGCTACTTCCACATCTTGGCTATTGTAAATAATGCTGCAATGAGCGTAGGACTGCATATATTCTTTCAAACTAGTGTTTTGAGTCTCTCTGGATATATTCCCAGAAGTGGAATCACTCGGTCAAAAGGCAGTCCCATTTTTAATTTTTTAAGGTAACTCTATTCTGCTTTCCATAGTGCCTGCACCAATCTGCATTCCCACCAACAGTGCACAAAGGTTTTCCTTTCTCCACATCCTCGTCAGCACTTGTTTGTTTACTTATTGATGATAGCCATTCTGACAGGTGTGAGGTTTTAATTTGTGGTTTTAATTTGCATCTGTCTGATAATTAGTGACATTGAACATTTTTTCAAAGTCTTTTGGCCATCTGTATGTCCTCTTTGGGGAAGTGTCTGTTCAGGTTCTCTGCCCATTTTTTAATGGGATTGTTTGTTTTCTAGTGTTGAGTTTTGTGAATTCTTTATGGATTTTGGATATTAACCACTTGTAAGACATATTGGTGAATATATTCTCCCATTTGGGTTGTCTTTTCAATTTTTTTTGTGATTTCCTTTGCTGTGCAAAAAAATTATTAGTTTGATATAGTCCCATTTGTTTTTGTTTTCTTTTTTTTCCCCTTGCCCGAGGTCATGTATCAGAAAAAAAATAGTGCTACATGCAATGTCCAAGTTTTTACTGCCTAGGCTTCTTCTCGGATTTTTATGATTTCAAGTCTAACATTTAAGTCTCTGCTCCATTTTGAGTTTGTTCTTGTGTGTGGTGTAAGAAAGTGGTCTGGTTTCATTTTTATGCATGTATCTCTCCCATTTTCCCAACACCATTCACTGAATAGACTGTCTTTACCCCATTGTCTGTTCTTGCCTCCTTTGTCAAATATTAACTGACTGTAAAAATGTGGGTTTGTTTCTGGGCTTTTTATTCTGTTCCATTGATCTATGTGCCTGTTCTTATGCCATAATCCACTGTCATAACGAGACATAAAGAAGACATTCTATTCTGTTCGTTGCTTCTTTGATTGTCTGATGTGTTTGAACCCCAGAAGTTTCCATCTGGGAGTCTTTCTAGCTATTATAGCCCCTGCTGGCACCTAGGCCCGCCTGTCCAACAGGCTGGCAGGCCTTCTTGTGGCTCCCATGTCACTCACCTCCATCCCCTGACGCCCATGTGATGGGCGCCTGCTGAAAGGCCCTATTGTTCAGCATCCACTTCTGAATGAGGCCAAAATCACACTCGGTGGCCGAATCACCTTGGGCTGCCCAGTGCAGACCATGAGTCTCGAGTGACTCAGCCTCTCCCGGAATTGCCCCGGAGGTGAGTGAGAGAGTTTAATGAGAAGCCAAAATAGTCATACACCATCATACCCAGAGAAATTTCCTCCAGAATGTGTCCTGGGTGGCTTTCAACTGAACTATTTATCTCTTGGTACTTAGAAAGGAAACGCACCCCAACTCTTGGCAACTGGCAGTACCCCCTGACCCTGCCACGGCTGCCAACACTGAACCAATGGAGCATTTGGGTTGTTGCACACAGTCTCAAGAGCCCTCGCCCCTGCCCTCTAGTGGGACGATGGAATTGGGGGAGGGGAGAAAGTGGGGAGAGCCTATTTAGGCTCCTACTCCCTACCCTGGGTCCAACAGTCTTTCTGACAAAGAAGAGTGTGTGTTCTAGAACTGTCACCGCAACGTACAATTCTGCAAGCCAAGCAGTCTACGGTGAGCGAGTGTCCAGGAAGACAGCTGAGGGAGAGAACCCCCAGGGTGTACCCCCCGCACGTCACCTGGGCAATCGGGAAATGCTCACTCTGGCCTGGCAGCCTTCGCTTTCTCCTTTTTTGGACCATATCCCTTTAGCAGACTGACTAGCATAAACCCAGGATGTGGTAAGTGAAATTAAAAAGCATCTCGGGGGACCACACGGGGGTTTCCCTCTTGCAGGTAGAAGAAAAAAAGAAGAGGGTCCCACTTTGTTTCATAACTAGATTTTTTCCTGAGCTAGTGACAATGATTGCATCACCTAATTCACATATAGCTTTCGCTCAGGTGGGTAACCAGCATTTTGAAGAACTGATTCACTTTGACAGATGACGAGACTAAGGATCAAGAGACTCAGAGACTCAAAAGCCTCATGGAGTTTGAGTAAAATCCAGACCTCCACTCAGATTTTTCGAGGTGGAATTTTCTCCCTTACCCGTGGAGCTGCCACTCTGTGTATCCTGGGTTGTCAATAGGCAAAGGGGAAAAGCGGCCGCACTCAGAAAGGAGATTATGGTTTTCACATCGTATCTGCCTCCCCCCATGATGTCGGAGGCAGAGCCACAATACTCAGAAAGTAAAGGCAGAGCTGCCCCAGGAGGAGCTGGAGTGAGGTGGAGGGGCGGACTCCAGACCCTGCCCCCACCCACTGCTCATTCTTGCCCAGCCCCCACTCCACCCCACCAACGGTCCTGACACCCTCCACAATGGTCTAGGACACTCAGTGGAACACTCTGGAAACCACCAAACGGTGAGAGCCAATCATAACAACGCTAACCACCGCTTAGCCAGGGCCTGCCAAGTGCCAGCGGCTCCAAAGCATCTGGGGCCCTAAGAGGGTTAGTCACCCATGTGAAAGCTGTGGAAACTCAGAGTCTGAGGAGTGTTAAGTATTGCAATTAGCACAGGGCTCTGCAGCCCAAATGAAACGCACTAAGTAAAACTGTTTTACAAGCGATACAGGCCTAGTATTATTATTTTGTGTTTTTTCCCCTTGATCTCGGGAATAAAAGTGCCTTGCAAGTCACAGCTCTCCCTAAATAAAGATCATCCATCCCTGGTTCACTCTGTGAGGAAATAGCAAAGTCTGAATTTCCAGTCTTATCCCGCAGGGACTGGGGCTGGGTGACAGTGGGCTTGATAGAACTCACTGAATCAGAACCTGAAGGGACACTGTTGTCCTGGCAAGACAGACGTCCAGATGGAGGGGCACAAAGGGCCACCACATTTCCCTCACAGCCCAAGTCTCAAGTGTTTCCAACTTTGATTTTAGCCTCTTGTCCATCACTTTTAGCATCTTCTCAAGTGAGAAAGAGAAGACTGTGGGGTTTCCGAAGCTCTGTCCTGTGTTGGACAGTAGCCTGGATGCCGTAACAGATGTGACACCATGGGATTCCCCCCAGCAGCTTCGAGAGGTCAGGTTATCACCCCCATTTTGCAGAGGAAGTAAGTGAGGTTCCAAGCACAACAGACCCAATGTCCCACTGGGAAAGTGGCAGAGCCAGGAGTCAAACCCTGAGACGATACCTGGTCTGTGACATGAGCTAGCCAAGAAGACTCAGTGTACCAAAGCCACACACGCCTCTCAGCTTATGGCAGACAGATTCCCACCCTGGGGGGTTGAAATGCAAGTGCACCGTGCAGTCAAGGATGTGCTTTTGACCCTCAAGCTCCTACAGATGCTACAGCCGAGCCCCTGGCTGGGCACCCAGTGATATCAACACTAATATAGCACCTACTGTGTGCAGGGGTCTGAGCTAGGTGCTTCACACCGATTTTCTCACTTAACCCCCACAATAACCATAAGAGATGAGCGCTGTGATTAGCACCAACTTTTTGTAGATAAGAAAACCGGGGTTCAGAGAGGTGAAGACACCTGTCCGAGGCTGTGCCGTTAGGAAGTCAAACAGCCCAGCCTCTTCTCTCTCGGCTGCCGCACATGAATGCCTCGTTCATTGCTCCACTTCCGGAGATTCCAGGTGATTGTAAAGAACGCTGCTTGCCAGACAGTTTGAGCACCCCTGGGTTAATATTTGCTAGTGCCATGCAAATAGAGCTGGTGGGTGGGAGCTGCTTACTACTCTCTCCTCCAGTGGGGCAACTAACAGACCACATGAGTTCAGGGGAATTTTACAGGAAAATCAGTCCTGCACTGGGACTTAAGAAGCCCGTGCCCTGCACAGGGCCAACCATCTCAGGAGCACACTCAGGCAAAGCTTGTTGAATGGATTAGATTTCCCGCCTGGTCGCCATAGTAGGCAGATCACTCTGCGCTTCTTCTGATGGATTGATTGTATAGGACCGACACCCCTTAGGTTGATAGTTTTAACCTCCTTCTGCCTTAGTATCCCTTCAATTCATAGGAGTGACAACCCCAGTGACAGTCCGGTGGGCACCAGGTGCCTTGCAATCCCCAGTGGCCTCTTTCTCTGTCATCTAAAAAAAATCTTATCTGAATGCAAGTGAGCAAGCATGCAAATATTTCTGGGAATAGCCATGAGTTCGATGCAGTTTAGAAAGCGACGTCATTTATAAGCCTTGCCGCTTGGTCGCCAGTGGCCCTATACTTACAATTTACCCACAACCAATCCTGACCTCCAGGTGGATCCAGACAGAACAAGAATCACGCCTTTAGGTTACCCCCTTCCTCTCCAAATATGGCAAAGTGGTGTAGCTACAAAGTATGTATTTGCAACAAGTATTGCAAGTAACTAAGGGAAGTCACAGATTTCTACCACTTGTAAATTCACTGGGCTCAAAAATCATCCAGTCACATTTCAACAACTCTCTCTTTCCCTCTTCCCCTCTCTGTTAGGTGCAAACCTGAAGAGGTGTGTATGTGCGTGTGTGCATGCAGTCCGACTACCCACCACTCTTCCTTCTTCAGATGCTTTTAAGAGCAACACAAATGTCTCAAAGCAGAAGCCCTACAGGGGGAGAGGCTGGATTGTGGAAACGTTTTTAAAAATCTGGGCCAAAAATTTCCAGGATCAGTACAGTTCCCATTGCCGTGTGAGCTAATAGCCTGTAATTCACACCTCTTCCTGAAGCTTTCAATCTGCGAAATCTCGTCGGTAACCACAGATGCCGGTCTCAAATGCCAGGCTCCAGAAAACTCACTTCTGACAAGCTTTTAAATCCTACTCAAGCCGCAGGATTTGGACGAAAATCTTTACCATTCCATGTTCATCTGGAGTGGGCCAAACACAACTTCCTGCTTTTAAGGAGCAAGGCCCGTGCAAAGATCCAGGAGGTTTAAAGATGAAGGAAGTTACAAATGGCCCTTTCTGTGAGGTTGTCAAAGAAAATAAGGTCTTGAGTTTCCTTCAAATAAATGGCCATGAAGCAGGGCCGAGGGACCACACTTGGGGAAGGAAGGCCCAAGCTCCTCCCAGCACGGACATCTGAGAGGTGCCCTGGGAACATCAAGACGAGGGCCACAGGGCCTCCTGCTGTGAAACGTGTGCCTCCTGAACCACCATTAGTCCCCCCAGCCTATGGTGCAGACATCACTTCAACACGCCTTCTAGAAGATACAGATGCTACGTGTCAGGCATGACCCCGGGTGCTGGGGAGACGTACAAGACTCCTGCCGCCCTGAGAGAGTTTACGTTGTAGTGTGGGGAGAGAGACGGGCAGAAAGCCGGTAAGTGGTTAGCACATCAATAAGGCAGTTTCAGGCAGTGATAGCGCCGCACAGAAAATAACAGGTGATGCTCTAGTAGACAATGACGGGGGGCTACCTTGCCAGGCAGTCTCTGCGGTCGGACACTCACTCTTCTGTGAACTTACGGGCGTATTTTACTTCTTTATTAGGGGGCTTTTGGTCAGATCAGCTCGGATGCATGGTGAAAGGAAATACTGCCCTCCACACATATCCGCACACACAGGTTAAATAGCATTTGGAATTCATTTTTGCCTTCCACGATCCATTAGAAGATGTTTCCAGAATTTGGACTTAGTAGGATAAACAGGGAGACTTGGAAGGCAAAGCTTATGGCAGCGGAATGATCTGATTTCTGGAATAAGAGTTCCATTTGAGTCCTAAGCTGGGTACAGAGTTGGCAGAATTGGGGTGCATCGGCCCTTTCTGGGTCCTGGGCCTGAACTTCAAGGAGACAAGTCAGAATGACAGCATAGCCCACCTGAGTGCTACTGTGGTTCACCCACTCACTGCCCTCTGAGTCTCCTGGCCACCTAGTGTCTTTGGTGTCCCTTACTTTACAGGTGCTGGTAACTGGTGACTGGAGCGATTTACCCCCATGGTACAGTGAGATGGTGGAGTGGCCATGCTCATACTCTCTCATATGAGAGGGACTTGGGTTCAAGTCCCGGCTTGGGCTCTTGTGGAATGTTAGGCACGCCATGTTTTCTTAACCTTTAAGCCTCAGTGTCTTCATTTGTAAAGTGAAGGTACTGCCTATCTCATGAGATGCTTTGGGGATTTAAAGAGGACATGCCCATGTAACACTTAGCAAAGTACCTGACACTTAGAAAAATGCCTGGTATTGATAAACATGAGCCAATTAACTCAAAGATTAGAGTACATGTCAAGCAACTTAAATATGGAACGTCTCATATTCTGACTTAATTCTTGACTAACTGGTTGGCTACTTTCTGTATCATTGGTAACATCCACTCAAGACCGCCAGTTAGGAGTCAGGAACCTAATTAATTATTCAGACACACAAGCTCTTACTCTACAATATGTATTCATACTAGATAGGTGGACGGGTGGATGGATGAATAGACAGATTGATAGATAGACTATCGATCCGGGAAGCAGCGTTCTAAGAAGAAGCCTGTCTAAAGTGATACTGACCCACATAACCAAAGTGGGTTTCATGGGGACTATGCTTCATTCATCTTTACATCCCCGGTGCCGCACTAGTCCCTAGTTCGGAGCCCAACAGGTGTGTCTTTGGTTCAGGGGGAGGAGCACTAGGTTGAGTCCAGTGGCCTGGGCTTTAGTTCTGGACTTCTCATTGATAAGCTGTCAGTTTCTCTATCAGACCAGGGAGAAGTTAGATTTGACAATCTCTAGGTCATTAGCCAATCCGGCCCTCTGCCTCTATAAGGAGAAATCCACCCTCCAGAAACCCTAGGGGCTCCCTCTTGCCTGCAGGGTGTCCACATTGCCCTGGGGAACCAAGGTGTGAGGGTGTGATGAATGCCCCAAGCAGGGGGCCTGGCCAATGAAAAGAAACAATAGACAAAACAAGAGCCTGTTACCAGTATCCTGCTCTCAGATTACACCAAATAAACGCCTCCAGAACAGGCAGGGGCTAGAACCTGTCCCACTAAAGCTGGCTGGCGGGGAAAGAATGGTTTCAATTAAGAGGAAACCAACAGAATTGCTGATTTCCTCAGAGAGACTTCCCCTGAATTACTTACTACAAGTCCCTAGTGCTCCCTGCAGTGAATTTCCGCATCACGGGCCAACTCAAACAATTCTTCAGTCGTGAGACAATCCTAAAGTGACGCACTGCTAAGCAGCCCCCACCTGCACAATTGGAGACCAGATGCCCACCTCCAACTGGATCTCTCTGATCACTGGTGGTCTTGGGGGCTCCAGTGCCCCTGCAGAGGAGAAAGGGAAGCCCCCTTCCTGAAGAGAATTCCCAGGAGTCTGAAGTTTTTTCAATGCCCTTCACTTTCAAGGAGCAAGAAATATCCAGATTGTTAGGAAAAGGAGATGCCTTGATTTTCAAGGCCTCCAGTTCTGCGGATGGAAGAACAGGATTCACCCTGTAATGCTGAATGGTGACTCTGGCGCACTGTTAAAAGGGAATGGGGAGCTCAGAATTGAACTACAAGCCCCATCACATAAGAGCTGAACAAATTCTTAGGCAAGTTACTTCACCCTTATGAGTCTTCATTTCTCAGCCTCTGAAATGATTCTGAGGAAACTCAGTCATTCATTTATTCAGTGGATACTTGCTGTGTACCTCAAAGAGAAGTTTACCGGAGTTGAATGACATAAATCAAGCACCAGCATTGAGCTGGGTCCGTAACAGGTGCTTTAAAACTGTCCATCCTTTCCCTTCTCCCAAGGGAAGACAAAACGTTGGAAGACTGGCCACAGGTCCTCCAAGAGTACCCCTAGGCTCTGATTTATGCTGTACTTATGCCATGAAAAATCGTCTGCGCTTTGATCGTCTTCCGTTTCAGCCCGAACAGCAGTCTGCAACGACGCTCGTGAAGTTAAAAGCAAGAGGAGAAGCTGACACAAATGCCAACACTCCTGTTCAAAGGTGTAAAGGTCTTAGTCACTTCAGAGGTGGGGCTGGGAGGGGCCTGATCTTCCTTTCTTGAGAGGAGAGCAGAACTAAGCAGTTTAAGGCAATTAAAAGTCTTTTTTGGAGATGAACACCCCAATGATGGCTGGATGGACAGTTTATGCCCTTGGTGCTGATCCTGCAGCCCCAAGCCGGAAATTCCAGGCCTGGGCTTCTGAGGAGGAAGTGGGATCTGGGAAACCCCCCAATTTCCAGAATAAGAAGGAAGCTACTGCATTAAACCACCCCAATGACCCTTCGATACTCTGAAGCCAGGGAACAGCACCGTAAAGAAACACTTCACCTGAGAGGGAGGGAAACACCATCTCCCTGCCTTGGCCCCACCGCTGCCTGCCAGGACCAGAGGCAGGAAGAGGCTGATCCTGCTGAGACAAGCAGCCTGGGAAATCGACTGACATCGTGCAAGTAAAGACAGGACCTGGGGCTCGTTTCCCCATTCGCTTTCATGAGCTAACGCAATAGGCAAGGTTTCCTGAGCAACGCATGCTGATTTATCTGCTCAGCAACATTTGTTCCAGTTAGCACACACGTGGGTGTCAGCACGCTGCTGCACCCTGCCTGCCATATTAAATGAGATTTCATTGGCTAATGTTTTGCCCAGAAATGGAATGAAAGTCGCCCAAAGGCAGCTGAAAACATTTCTCAAGTGCAGCAGGAACAAAGTCGGGGCTGACGGTGACCAGAGAGGTCTCACATCTAATAATGACAGTGACCACAAGGGTTGCTGATGAACACTCGCTCTGTGGCAGTCACTTTGTCAAGAGTTCCACACACGTGATCACAGGAGCCTGCACACAACCCTGCAGGTAGGTATTAGTGCTCTGTTGTAAAGATGAGAAAATTGAGGCTCAGGGATGTTCGTGGCTTCAACCACGTAACTGGGGAGTGGCGGGACTCCAACCCAGGCCTCACTCCAGTATCCACACTTTCTGAGTGCTGGAGACACTGGACCCAACCGGCCCCTCCACTTTGTGCACTTCTGACAGCCTGTGCTTGGCCCAGAGACTGAACCACGTGGGCTTCAGGAGCATTCTCAAATCCTGTCTTCAGAAGGAAACCTGGCTTTGACAGACACTGTTCCCTGACGGCCTGTTGGAAGTGACGCCTGTTTCTGAATGGGTTCCGAGGGGTGTGGGAATCTCATTTGGAGAAGAAACCAGATGAGTTTTCCAAAGGTTTCAACAATGCAAACAATGCAGAATACCAGAGCGGCTGTTGATCTTAGCCTCCAAACAATGTAAAGAACAGGATGCTAGAACAGATAATGGGGTAATTTTCCTATACCCTGGGAAACAGTCCTTCTGGAAGGCTGGGGATTATCTGATGAGGTTTGTTTGAACGAGAGTTTCCCTAAACACGGCCCAGAAGGGAGTCAGAGGAAGCCCCGCCCTCTACACCCAGCACTCAGGGCCTCAAGCAGCCAAGGCCTGCATCCCCAAACCGTGGCCAGGCTTTCCTGTCCCTCACAGAAGGGTTTCCTCCTTGTCTCTCCCATCCATCCAGAGAGGCCAGGCATGGTACATCAGCTTCCCTTGGGGTCCTCGCAAGAAACCACGGAAGAGATTGTTTCCTACGTGATGCTAGCCAAAGGAGAAGGGATGGGAACAGGGTGGAGCACAGCCACAAAGAACAAGGCAAGAATGAGAGACGACGGAGAGGCCTGCTTGCGGACCCTCATTTACTTTTTAAAAATTTATTCTCATTCTAATAGATTGGACAGGATAGGATAGGATAGGATAGGATTTTAAAAAGTTTTTTTAAAAGATTTTATTTATTTATTTATTTTTAGAGAGGGAAGGGAGGGAGAAAGAGAGAGAGAGAGAAACATCAATGTGCAGTTGCTGGGGGCTGTGGCCTGCAACCCAGGCATGTGCCCTGACTGGGAATCGAACCTGCGATGCTTTGCTTCGCAGCCCACGCTCAATCCACTGAGCTATGCCAGCCAGCGCTAAAAAAGTTTTTTTTAAAAGTTGAATTTGGAGACCACAGCCAGAATCCATCACACTAAGTCACAGTCTCCCAAAACCAACCAAACATTAAATGAACACAGACCTTCAGAAAAGATAATAGCAGTTCCAACCTCATTATTTCAACAGTTTCATTCAGTGACCCCATGTACTGGGCACTGTTCTAGGTGCCGGGACCAGGGCATTGAACAAGGTAGGCAAGGTCACTGTCCCAGGGGAGGCTATGGTCCAGGGGAGTAGACAGACATTCAACAAGTCGGCAACACAGCTTGATAAATGTTGTGACAAAGTACAAGGTGCCTTTTCTCCGTAAGACTTTCGCTGTCCGTGAGCGATGTCTCCCCAGGGCGATGTCATTTCAGCTGAGCACAGAAGGGATGGATTGGGCACTAGCAGGCCCGTCTAATAATCAGCAAACCTCACGGTCAGGAAATTCACCCTCAGAATAACATATAAGTCATTTTGGTTTAATAGAATCCATTTCCTCTCGCTCTTCCATCATTAGGTTCTGAAAAGAAGCAGCCCCCTTCCTGTGGAAGAAACAGTCACATGCTAGAGGTCTACATTAAACATCCCTTGGGCTCCTCTTCCCTGCATGCAGTCATAATAAATCTTTTAGTGGTATTTAGGTGGGGGGAACAAAGGAATGGAAAACAAATTTTAAAATCCTGATGTTTCTCCCCCTTGCTGTTCGGCTCCTTAGCTAATGACATAGTGGCAGGGGGCCTGGCCCAGAAAACCCTCCTGTACATCTTTGGGCTTATTAAAAACTGCTAGGATGACGAACCCTTATGAAAGAGCGATTATTAATATCAAGTTCAACAGTCCGTTCTAGACTCCCTGAAAGCAAGTCAGGTCCATCAGGAGCCAACACAGTTTGATGACGTGGTCATTAGCTTTCAGGGGGAAGAACCAGGGTTCAGATCCTGAATCTACACTAATTAGCTATATGACCTTGGGAAAGCCATTCAATTTCTCTTCTGTACCAAAGGATAATAATGCTCACCACGAATGAGTTAATGCGAGGGCTAGATTAGAGAATGGAGCTGAAAACACTTCATGCATGTTAAAACACGCTGGGAGCAGTTATAGAAGAAAGAAGTCAGCTATGTGCCTTGGGGGTCATCGTCTCATAATTTACAGGGAGAGATGCTTGCCCAAGGTCCCAGTAATTCTTTTTTAATGAAGCACTACAGATTAGTGGTCCTTACGCATGGTGTAGCTCCAGCAGAGCTGAGATGCGTTGCAATAGTGAGTTTCTAATATACAATGCTCTAGTGTGCAAAAGACTGACTATTTCCTGCACATTTTAATGGACTTAAAGTTATTTTCTGATATGATTTTGTTGGGAAGAGAAAAGGATAAAGTTATAGCTATTCTGATTGAGTATAAGCCACAGATCACCTAAGCCTCAGACTGCCGTGTCCCCCAAGTGAACCCTACTCACGAGGTGTGTCTTCTCAGAAGCCCGAGGGTGTGGCTTAGGAACACAAGGACTTAGCTTTGCCTCTCTTTTTCTTGAGCTTGAATAGCATCTCAAACCACAATTCTACCATAGAGGTGGACACGTTTTAGGACCTTAATGACTATAACAGATATTTTTAGCAATGCAACGAAGTTCTTCTAATTGAACCCCAATTCTTTTAGAGTCCCAAACTTATGCTTAAAGGGAGGTGAGGTCCCAACTCCCAGCTCCAGTGGGTGGATCCTGACTGCTCTTAGTCAAGCACTGTGGTCAGAGTGCTCACAGCCAATAATCAGTCGGTTTGCTGTGGGCATTCCGTGGAATGTGACCCATTTCTTCCAGTGGGAAATAAAGGGAAGTCGATTCTGAAAAAGGAGTTCTGGAAAAGCCATTCCTCCTTTTTTGAGACAAGATGTTTGGAAATGAGCTTTCCTTCTTCCGGTGCTGGATATTGTTTTCTTTTTTTCATAGGATGCCTGGAAGTGTGGAAGTCAATTTGGGACCATGAAGAGGGCTAACCTACAGGAAGACCCTAGGAGTGTCAGAAAACTGCAAGAAAACTGGATCTTTGCCCTGGCCGGCGTAGCTCAGTGGATTGAGCACGGGCTGCGAACCAAAGGGTCGCTGGTTCGATTCCCAGTCAGGGTACATGCCTGGATTGTGGGCTAGGTCCCCAGTGGGGGCCATGTGAGAGGCAACCACATATTGGTGTTCTCTCTCTCTCCCTCCCTTGCCCTCTTTAAAAATAATAAATAAATAAAATCTTTTTTAAAAAAGAAAAGAAAACTGGGTCTTTGATAAACTGAGTTCCTGGAATTGTTCTACCTCCATACTTCTTGTTGTGGAAAGATGTCATTTTGTGAGGGTCAGTTGCTCTGTTACTTACAGAGATATTCATCTGGCACGCACTGATATGGTGGGTATACCAAGAAAAACGTGACAGATAACAATTACACGAGGCACGCATCACAGTTTGATGCATAGATGGGTTGGAGCTTATGTTCAATCGTGATAGCTACAACTCCGTGCCTATCTCTCCTACCCAAGAAAGCACATCTGAGTCAACAGACATCACATCATCATCGGGGGGGATAACCTGGAATCTGCTCTCATTTAGAAGACACGGTTGTTTATAACTGGTCATTTGAATTAGCTGGAGCCTGTACTCTACCGATTGATAAATATTGTTATTATGATCAATGCTTTCATCTGAAAGCATCTTACGTGATGGTTTTTGTTTTCTTAACCACATCTGTCCCACTCTCCCGATAGAGTCCACACTGGTCATCTCTAAGTAATTACCCCCAACCAAGGAGACAAAAGAGGGAGGCCCTTGTGACCAAGTGGTTGCATATCCGCATCCACGGGTTCTTGCCTGATCCTCCTGCCTGGACCCAGGAGATGTGGCTACGTGACCGCAGGGTGCTGGAAGTCCCCCTGCAAACCACCCCCTGCACCCATACACTCCAGCCACCCACGTGCTCAAAGCAAGACCAAGATACTTCCAGGAACGTGGATGAGACAGGACCACAAACAAAGACTGAACGCTAAAGATTCCTAAGTAAATTATGAATTTTCCCCCATGGCTTAAAATAACCCTGACATCACATGACACATTGTTCCCCAGAGTTTAGGTTCCTTTGCTGCCCCAACATGCGCTTCTAAAAGTCTGAGTCAGCTTGGAAGTTTCCATGCTTCTCTTCGGACTACTGTCTCTTGCAGGGCGGACAGGGTAAGGCAGGTGCTTCCAGAATTTTGAGGAACAGGACTTTCTTTTCTTGCTCTCTTACTCAGAAGACCCATGTGTAAGGCAGGCAGAAGAGGCCCTGAGGTGGCTAGATTTGCTCTGAGGAGCTTTGACCCCACCCACCAGACTGTCCCTGTGTCGTGAGCGCTGGTGGGGTTGAGAAGTCCAAGGAGCAGTCCCTCCCCGGCCCCCTCACCCCACCTCCCCACCACAGAACTGTGGGGATCTTGCACACGTAATTGCTGCTATTAATTCTACAGGTCTGGAGAAGCCTTCCCTGATGCTTTAGATCAGGTGAGGTCTCCCATTACATGCTCTCTCGAGATCCTGTGTTCCTCCTTCCCAACATGTACCTCAAGTGTAATTAAATAAGAGCATAATGAGTTGTTTACTGTCTTCCCAGATAGACTGTAAGTTCCATGAGAGCAGAAACCAAGGCCCTCTTGGTTAAAGTTTTACCTCCAGCGCCTGGCAGAACACCTGGTACATCTTAGGATTCAGTAAGTATGTGTTGAGGAAACAAATGAATCCTTTGAAAACTACTGATTGTTGACCTGACTCACAGAATTGCTGAGAGGGGGGTTAGAAAAAGCCAGGCCAGTTTATGCCAGGCCTTCCGGTTTTAAAATGCTCATTAAGTCAAAAAGGATCCAAACAAACACCAAATACGGGTATAGAAGAAGCTGAATAGGAAGCTCCAGTGGAATACCTACAATGTAGGCTCCACCCATACTGTTTGTTCCCTATTATGCTACAAGAAAACCCAATATGCTTTCATCTTCCTCTCTTTGTCATTCCAAGTCTTCTTGCCCTGGTCCTCCCATTGTCCTCCTGTTTAGTGCTCTGTCCTCTGTCATCTCCAAGGGTGAAAGGCCACTGGACTGAGAGTCAAAAGACCAAGGTTTTGACTCTAGTCGCATGACCTTGGGTAAGTCACTTGCAGTCTTTGAGATGACCTTCCCTTATCTGTTCAATATAACCAGTAGGCTATGAAATTGCTCGCACCCTTTCGCATTCCGGCATGCCATCATCTTTGGCTTTTTGTCACCAGCCCATAATAACTTGTCACTTAAGGGTCTTTTTCCTTATCTGTCTCTTTGGGTCTATACTTTGGTGCTCTTTGTAGGGGCCCAGCTCCACCTATGCCTTCCTAAACCCTAACAAAGCATCCAGAAATCCTCCCTTCCTTGCCTCTAGCACTTTCATGGAGCTACCCCAGTGAGGGCATTGCAACTGAACTTGGCAGGGCACCCCGATCCCCTGCCAGCCCGACAGAATCTTCATGCTTCAGGAAATGGCAGAACCAAGAAGCCCGAGCACATACCAGGTCCTCCTCGATAAGCACTGCCCAGGAGGGGTGGCAGCTCGGAGGAGACTGGTGAGCATTCCAAAGAATACAATTTCAACGATTGGGGTCAACCAGCAACAGGAGACAGAGATAAAGGAGAAAGTTACCTTTGGTAATAATAGGACCTTGTAGTTCTACATCACGTGTTTCTCCCGACCAGCACAAAACACTTTCACACCAACAGGCAAAGGTGGAGAGGTCTAAGGGAGGCAGAGGGATTATTTCCCAGGTGGTTCGCAGTGTATTGAAGCATTAGACAGATAAAGCCAGTAGCCCAAGGTCACACAATTAGGCTTTGACGGGTGGGAATTAGAGCAGAGTGTCCTAATCTCACCCGGTGGTTATTTCTCGTCAATTCTTGATGGAGCCTTTTGTTTATACCTCGGTTCTGTCTTATCTTACCTGCCCAGGTAGTGGGCTTGCCGTTTCCCTCGGGGATGAGCAGTGGGAAACTTGAGCAGCCCACAGTGGGCTGGCCAGTCTGAGCTCCGAATCCAGCTCTCTTGGCTCGGATGCTACCGGAGGGACCCGTGGGGCCAGTCTGTGGAATGCTGCTGCCTGTCTGCTTTTGGGAGGCACAGAGGAGGCCCGGGTGGCAGCTGAGAATGCAGAGGCTCCAGGGCTGATAAAAGTTGTAATTAACGTGCGCGTACAACCCTTTCATCTTCAAAGGCTTCATTCACATCAGCTCGTAATTCCTCCTATCACCGCTACGGGTGAGGCATCATTTCTGTCCTCTCGGTTTGCAGATGGAGAAGCTGATGTGGAGAAGGGGCCTTTTGCCAAGAAGTCTGGCCCTTATTCACACAGAGGAGATTCCTGGCTTCCAGCGTCTAACTCCCACTGGGGTGATGGAAAAACACAGTGGGAATCAATCGTAAGAGAAGGCTCAAGAGACTTCGCTCCTCTGGGTAGGAGACTGCATTTAATATTGTTCTGGAAGGAAGCAGAGTCTACAGTATGGCTACTTGATGGGATTTGAGCAGCTAAACTCCCCGAGGTACACACAACTACCAAAACATAAACTAGAAGAGCCTGCTGTTCTCTATGGTGATTATCATGTGACACAAGGGGTCAAATCCTCTATATGGTGCCTGTGGCAGACATCACTAATGGATCACAGAACTCTCTGTGGCTGAGCCAAAGTTTGGCTTCTTAGCAGAGCCCCTTAGGCAGCCTCTCGTAATCAATGGGCCATGTGACATGGGCTGAAATCTATTTGCTGCTACTGCTCTAGGGCTTGTTTAGGATTCCCTTAACTTGCCACTGTCCAACTCAAGCAAAGTTGCCCAAGTTCTATGTCAGCCAGTGTTGGAACTGGCCTGCTTCTGAACTCTGTGCAGCACTGTCTGAAGAGGGTGTCATGAGAACTTCTCTGGGACAGAAGAACTGGATCTTGTAAGACGGAGCCAGGGTTACCTGATCACCTGGAATCTGTCCAACCTCCTCCTCCACTGTTCTCCAATACAGACTCTTATTCAGACAGGCCGAGCCCTCTCCTGACCCCAGGCAAGCCATCCTTAACTCCTCCACTTGGAACTTTTCAGCTGTTCCTCTCTCTTCGCTCCGCCCACCTCACCTACACTCATCGCATCCTCAAATTCTGCTCCATCCATGACACCGGCCCATACAAGTGCTGCTCACGGAAGTATCTGCTTTCCTTCATCCACTGGCACCACTCGATGACATGTAACCCGGTGTGGTTCTTTCATCCGTTTAATTTTTCTCCTACCCAGAAATCACATCTTCGACGTCCCTCACTTTTCTCCCTAGCGCCAATCCCAGAGAACTGCTCAATGAATTGAACTGGTGAGTTCGTCACCATCTCACAAGTAGGGCAACAGAGGCAACCAGTGAGGGAACAACTGTCCTGTGACTGACACAGAGAAACGCTACATCTCTGCTGGCTGCGTGCGAGTTCTCACTTCTCCTGGCAGGCTGTGTCTGCGGGACTGGCAGGAGATACGGCAGACTGAGCCATATGCAGCAACCAGGGCGAGCCCTGCGTGGGACGTGAGAACCGAACCCTTCTGCTATTTTATTTCAACTTCTGGTCGGCGGATTTCAGACGGATATGAAATGGGCACACCCAGGATGGACAGCCATCCGACTAGGGACTCTGAGTGGCCGATGGCAGGCCGGAACCCCAACGTGGGATTTAGTCTCTGACCAGTTTTGGCAAACTCCTAAGTAATGCAGTCTTTATGACTTCCTTATTATTTCTTTTTTTTTTCCTGAGCAAGAGTGTCTGGTTTCATGGAAAGGAAAGGCATGTCTTAGTGAGAGTCTGGAACGTTCTCAGTAGAAGCAGCAACTTGCCATCTCAAAGGCCTGCCTTTCTTCAGTGCCCTAGTGTGTGTGTGTGTGTGTGTATGTGTGTGTGTGTGTGCGTGCGTTCTTTTGTTTCATTTGCTTATTTTCAGATTCCTAAGGCCACCCACAGGACACTCTTGCTCACCCTCTAAGCACTATTTTGGTTGAATATTGTGAGTAATTTGCACCAACATGTTGCAGAGTTCCCTGAAGGGAAGCTGAGGAATCCAAGATGCTCCTGGAGCTTTGAAAGTCAAGGGCTCAGTCTTTTCTCTTCTTCAGGGGCTGGCTTCTCTGGACACTTGAAGCAACATTTTGTAAAGCAGAGTTTAAAACAACAGGTATTATCTCCAGATGCTGCAGGTAATCCAAGCACTGGCTTCCTGTGCTGCTAGCTGTGTGACCGAGACTGCTGCTGACCTCTCTGGCCTTAGCTGTTTCGTCTGCCCACGCCTAAGTGGTTGGGAGGGTTCAGTGGAGTCCTCTGCAGTCATTCTCGCCCACTGGAGCTCAGGGTGAAACTGAGTTGATATGCTTGTTTCTGACATGGATTAATAATTCACTTCTGACATTTGATACAAACCAGCCGTCGCCTTTTTTTGGCACCGCATTATAGTCATGTTATTCTTTCCACTAAGTTTCATGAGGGTTAGGTGTTCATTGGCCCACACGGCGGTAAATTTATAGAACATGAGGCCTGGCAAGGACTTTACAGATCAGCGAGAATCCAGCCCTCTTGTGTTACACACGGAAAACTAGGGGTGAAAGGATTTGCTCAGCATCGCACTGCGAATCAATCACAGAGAGGAACTAAAATATAATAGCCATTTCTACTCCTAAAACACTTTCCATGGGCTAGACACTCAGCTCTGTGAGCTAAACATTGTTCCAGAACTTCACACGGCCAACGGCCTGACCCAAAGCTGCTCGTAAGTGGCAGACAGGGGACTTGACCTGAGATCTGTATGGCTTAACTGTCCTTCTACACAACCATCTTCTAAAGCCAAACCTCCTCATTCCTGTTCCTCCACGCTCAACATCTGGTGGTCTTTGGTATGGAGGGTTATTAAACCATCGAAAGAAACAACTTCCTTTTTTTTTCCCTTTTAACACAATAATGAAAAAACCAACATCTTTTCCCTGAGTGTCACTGAGAACATGAATTTGAAGCTTGGGCCAGATTGGAAGTGAGTGCTGGGACATAGAGGCAGACAGACCTGTAGGAAATTGAGATTTCTGCTCGATTGGACAAAACCTAATAAGCCCTAAACTTCCCCTGCCTTGCTTGACAAGTCAAATCTCAAGAAACATACTCTCAAATTGGAGACTGTGCAGAGAAAAGCAATTTCAAGGAGGTTAGAGGATCACTAGAAGAGACACTAGAAAAATTAAGATAAAAAGGGTTTACAGACCAGAATTTTTTAAAGGATGAAAAAGAATTAGTCGGACCCTTTAAAATCACCAAAGATGAATGATAAAGAAGTCTTTGCTGGCCAAATATAGACATTTCATTCATTCAGTCATCCACCCAGATATTTAGTGAGCACCTACTATATGTGGGAAACTGTGCTGACAGCTGGGGGCTAGAGAGATACAGAAATGTATAGAGAGCTTATATGTTCATGGATGAAAGAGAGCAGATTGCCAAAACACAGCTTATAGGCATTCCCTGAACTTCGTTTTAGGGTTTTTATGAAACCTTAGGGAGAAACAACTATGAAACAATAGGGAAAATACAAGTCACTCAAAAAAGTCTAGAGGGAGGTACCTGACCTCTAAGACTGACATTGGGAAGGCAGCTAGTTCCATCCCCAAGCACCCACTGCAAAGACAAACTTCTGGGCAGGAGACATTAATGGCAGCGTTACTTCCCCCTCCAAACTTCTGTCTGCATCTGCGTGATTAGCACTCTTGTGGTCACCCTTGCCCGTCCTTGCAGGGAAGTGGTGGCTCTGGGGCTAATTCTGTCACATCAGCTGGTCTCCTGCAGGCTGTGAGATGATGCTCAGCTCTGCTGGATTCTGCATCTTGGATTGCACACACGCAGAAGTGGCAACCGCTGTGACCGGCATGTAGCAGATGGTTGCTCATTTAAGACTTTTAGAGCGTGTGAAGACTGAACTAGGGACCTGAGCAGAAACAACCTCCTAGGCCAGAGGCAGGACACCAGGTACTGACTGTATGGATGGTAGTTTTTCTCTGACGTCTCAATTTGCAGAACAGTGACCACGTGTGAAGAAGTGTGGTCATCATCACTCTATTATCTTGGTAGGTTCTCTTTGAGAGAGTGAATAGAACACAGGTGGCAAACACAAGGCCCAGGGGCTGAATCCAGCCCTCTGCCTTGTTTTATCCGGCCCGGCACCTTGTTTCTACCCGATGGCCACGCCAAGCTCTCACTTAACCGTTAAGGAATAGTTACATTTATACAGTCCTAAAATTACATTTGGTCCTTTGAAGGCGACCACAAGGCTGATGTGGGCCCTGATGAAAATGAGTTCGACACCCCTGGAACGGAAGATACTGCCTGGACCCACGACTGGTGTGTGAGTTCTCCTAGGAGGCACTGCAGCCCTGCTCAGGTGCAGAGATGCACTGAAGTTTAGACAGATGGATACCCTAGGATGAATCTTTGTCTCCAGGCCAAAACCACCTCCCCGAGCGGTGGTCACCTGCTGGGCCAAACAGAGGCCAGACCGTCTGGTTGGGCTAGGGCTGGTAAAAGGAGCTACAGGACACTTCCAGCAGCAGCTCAACTCCTTGTGTCCAGGTGAGTGTAGCCTGATTCCTGGCAGCCTCCTCTCTGGGTTTCCCTCCCTCCCTCCCTCATCAATGCTAAGTGGTAGGAAAAGAAAGTCCTGGCACCACGTACCCTTACGCTGAGGACAAACATTTTGCTGGTATTTGGCTCATTTCCCACTTTGTCCAATCAAAAGCCAAAGTTCTAGGTGATGGAGAAATATCAATCAGCAACCTTCTTCTTTCATGCCGGCAACAAGTAAATGATGTGATAATGAGCAAACAATTCAATCCACTATCCCTTTCAGTCCGACATTCTCCACAACTTCCCATCTCACAGAGGAGAATAGAACTTCTATCTGGGGAATGGAATGAATGAGCCACTCAGAGTATGAATGGAAAGAAGTTTCCATTACAACTTCCTTTTCATTTTTGAAGTCCCAAGCCCCTCCTCTGACATCGAGTGTAAAAAGGAGGGCAAAACCAGCTCTATGAACATAAGTACTCCACCCACACCCAACACCCAAATGCAATTCATGAAAAAAGCCAGAGTGCTGCCGGGTACCATCCCTTGAGTTTCTGGGGGTGTCCTGCCATCTCAATATACTAAGAGATGCACATAATGTAGTTGCTATGCACATGAGCCCAGTAGCCAGATCGCCTGGGTTTGAATCCCAGCTCCATCATTTACCGGCCCTGGGGCCTTGGGCAATTTACTTAATTTGTCTATACCTCAGTTTTCTCATAAGCAAAAGAGGGATAATAATAGTACCCCTTCGTAAGGTTAATGTATGGATTAAGCAAATTAGTATATAGGAATAGAAAGTTAGTATATAGAAATATAAGTTAGCATATAGGGCTATAGTAAACAAGTTAGTATAAGGAAACAATTAGAGTGTTCCTGGCACATGGCTAGCACTCTGCAAGTGTTTGCTATTATTACTAATATTGGTGGCGGTTTCTCAGAAATAGTCAACTAGCTACAAAGAAGCAAGTGCAAAAGATGCATGAGCTCTAACTCTGAAGAAAGGTTGGGGGGAAGAAAGATGAACTTTCAGGCACCATCAAAAGAGAGCGGCAATGACACCCCAACAAATGCCCCACATTGCTGTTCTATGTGAATAATCTCTCACCCCACTGGAGTGTTGCAATTAACCTTTACTCTCAGAAGCTGAAGACTCGAGGAAGATTTTTGGGGCTTGAATTTTGCAAATTACCTCCTTGATGACTCAGCTCCTTTCCACCCACCTGGGTCCTATCTGCCCACACTTGCACTTAGGAGGGGCACTTGCCTCAGGAGGACACACCCAGACAGGCAGTGCACCTTGAACTTGGGTCATGAAGTCCTGTTCCCCCACAATATCCATCCCCATTCTGCGTTTGACTCCCTGTCTCCAAGTCTCCCTGGGCAGATGGTCCATGGGTAGCAGGACTCGCCCCAGAGGTGGGCTCTGTGCAGAGGAGGCAAGGTTTCGTCATTGCCGGTGTGGCTCCCCATCTCCCTGGAGTCTTGCACCTTAAGCAGCTGCAGGAGACCCACAGAGAAGGCAAGAATCCTCTGTGAAGCTCTTCTGCTTCTCTCTCAGCTGCTACCACCTTCCAGAAGCAGGCAAGGGGGCTGGACAGGTGCAGGCCTCTCATGCAAGGAGTCAAACCTCAGGTAAGCCTCTCCAAAATAACCAGACTTCTAAGCAGGCGGCTGCTGGGCAGTGCTTTATTTTAAGGCTTAAATTTGGGGGTTGGTGTCATCATCCTGCCTGGTTTCCCACTCCATTCTTGGCTCAGGACTCTAGTGACCCTGTCCTTAGACAGACACCCAGCCACAGCAAGCAGCCACCAAAGCCCCAAACAGGTGGGTGAGCTCCCTCTTTGAAGGCTCCCTCTTTGGGCAGACCAAACTGGACCCCTATGATGGCCAACTGGCCAGCCAAGCAGCCTCCTCGGGCCAGCCCTAAGCAAGGCCGCCATCACCACGGTTATCAGATAACATAAATGTGTTTGCGTCTTATGTATACAGTCTAGGTATACTACCCACATATATAGATAGAGTTATTTCTGTATTTTAGACATTCATTTCAGTTCACCAGTTACTGGTAACAACTATGGGCCAGCACTGAGATCTAGAACTACGAAACTGAGTGAGGTACAACCCCTGAGGTCAGGGGGCTCCCACAATACTGCAGAAGACCGACAGACAAGAAGATATGGGAGGTTTGAGGATTTCCCCCTTTGAGGAGGGTGAAAGTCACTAGCACCCGTTGGCTCCCAAAGCTAAAAAGGCCTTCGTGCATGATCTTACTGTGAAGCTTGAGGCTAATTAACTGGGGACCTAGGGAATCAGATACCACATTGGCAGAGATGAGGTTACTGGGGTGGCTGCCATCCCATTACACCAGGGAATCTCAACTGGGGGCAACTTTAACACCAACACCCCCCTCCTGCCAATTTGGCACTGTCTGGAGGCACTTTCTGGTGTCACCGTTGGAGTGGAGGGATGCACACGACCAGAATCCAGCACGTGGAAGCCAGAGATGCAGAGTCAGCCATTATCCAGGAAACCCTACACTGGACAGTGAGCTATACAGAGAGGCAAGGGTTGCTCCTCCTGACAATGACCTCTCCTGTCCTAACTTCAGTGCGCTGAGCAGGCAGCGCATAAACACTGGTTGAGTATGTTTTCTAGTTAATTAATGATTTGAGGGTGGGTAAATTATCAGCAAGGTAACAGAAATAATGCACACCCCTTTCTCATCCCCTCTTCTACGTATATTCAAATCTTAACTTCAGCCCTGGCTGGGTAGCTCAGTTGGTTAGAGCATCATCCCTATACGCCAAGGTTGCAGGTTCGATCCCAGATCGGGGCACATACAAGAATCAATCAGTGAATGCATAGATGAGTGGAACAACCAATCTCTCTCTCTCTCTCTCTCTCTCTCTCTCTCTCTCTCTCTCTCTTTCTCTCTCTCTCTCTCTCTGTCTCTTCCTCTCTCAAATCAGTAAAAAAGATTTTAAATATAAAATAAATAAATAGTTAAATCCTATTTTGTCTGTATTTCTCCCTTGTCTCTGTCATGGATTCCTCCAGTCCTCCTGGCTGTGCCTCTGCTTAGCAAGCTTATTCTCGTTACCCTCTAAATTGGCCAGGCTGTCACTCAACTGCACTACATTATACATGTGGAATCATAAAGTCCTTGAATGCAAGGCCTACATCCCATACATTTAGATCACCAGAGTAGTCAACACAGTGTGGGACCCACAGAAGACACCTTATAAATGCTTAACTGTTGACCAGTCGCACCCACATTATATGTGCTCAGATGCGCATAGACTTACAGCCACACCCATGGGTGTGTGTCCACTGCTAGCAAGCAAGAATCGGGTATGTGGCATTTCCTGGTACTTCGCATACTGGGATGATCAAGAAATGGAGAACAGAGGAAACAACCCTAAATATTTCTCTCCAAAGTAGACATTTTTGGGAACCAAACATCAATGTAATCGGCTACTAGACTGATGAAGGCGTTGTGGACATGTGAATTCATTTGTGCAAAAAGTCTTACAAAGTGTTTGACTTCTAGTCACACCAAGCCATGCATTTATTTGTAGAAAAATAGATAAATATTCAGTGAAAGTGTACAGTATGTATCACCTGGTAGAGTATTTGCATACGCGAACTCCCAACTGTCCTAGAAAGTCTGGAATGCACAGCCCCTGTGTCCATGCCAGGCCAGATCCACAAACACAAACTTCAGAAAGCACCCCTTCCTGATCCTGGAAATTGGGCTGGCTTCCCACACCTTTGTTGGTCAGCTTATAGGAGTGCACATTTCAGGCAAATTTCAACTTCCTAAGTAAGTGAAAAGTGGGGTTTAAATGAAAGGTAGGAAGCACTAACCTACCTGCTAATTCTAAAGAACATTTGTGTACTTCCCATTTAAGTAGCAATACAAAGGAAATTGAGTCATCAGTTTCTTTCCGTGCAAAACCCCAGAATTTCTGAGGCAGAAAAGATCCCCTTTGTGAGCTGTGCTTTGTCTGGCAGCATCTGAACCTGCTTCACTCACTCTTTATGAGAGCCACTTCCCTTTTAGGCTCTGGGAGGAGTGTGCTAAAGCAGTGGTGCTGGGGAAACACAGGCTTCAGCCCCTAGCTCAGCCCCAGCCCCAGCCCTAGCCAGGACTTTCTGCTGTGGAGGCCCAGCTTACCACCCACTTCCTCTGCTCTGTCAGGGGACCCCAGCCTGGAACCACCTGATGTCACAGGCGGATCTGCAATCTCACTTGCAGATGGCCACGTGTACCTGGAGCTCCACGCTAGCTTTCAGTTCCAGATCCTTGACTTTTGTAGAGAACTGTGTCATCCTGGGTCCTTAAGACCTTCCCTTACTGAGGCTCATACAACCTGCTAAATGCCGTGGGTTTCCAAAGAGCACGTGTTGAGGAGGCACTCTGGGTCAGTGCCCCTAAATGCTTGCGGGTCCACATGAGAGGCTCTGCGGATAGGGCCTATTCTGCAATTTTCACACAGAGGGCACTGTCCTAACTTGTTTGTCTCTGAGACAAGGAGCAGCCTCTCCCTTTTTTCCAAGTCTGCAAATGAGAGCTTGTCTAGAAGGGCAGCTGGACTCTGATAACGTTATGGACTTATTTTAGGGATAAATAATTAGGTTAGCATTTCTTGACAACTGTGGCCAAACCTGAGGAGATCCAGGCCAGGTCAGGAAGAGCCCCACAGCCTGCTGGGGGCGAGGGAAGACACTCAGGCCGGGGAGCATGTTAGCTGGCCATAAGGATGGAAGGAAGGGTGGGAGACCACACCCAATTTACCAAGTCTGCCAGAGGCAAAGTAATGAATCAAAGCAGCACAGGCTTTGGAGTCTAACATGGGGGATGTTAGACAACAGGGGACCCCAACTCCACCACTCACTGGCTGTGTGTCCTTGGGAGAGTCATGAGATCTCCCTGAGCCTCAATCTCTTTGCCTAGAAAATGGAGTTAAGAGAGTGCTAAAGGTATGCACACTGTTGTGAGGCATCTGTAAGACAACCCGTGCTAACCCCCTCATGAATGCCTAGCATAGAGTTGGTGCTCGCAAATGTTATTTCCTGGGCACCTAGGACACTACTTTGCACAGGAGCCTATGGTGCAATAGCTGAGTGTGAGGCTTTTAAAACTGGGGTGCTCCTCACGCCAAGGGATCCAGCAGTGGCCCGGGAGGCCCTGCAAGCCCCAGGACAGCACAGAAACTCTTTATTGAGCATCATCTGTGCTTTATGGTAAGAAATAGCTCGTTATTTTAGATTAAACTCAAAGTGGGTATATTGTGGAGCAAAATAAAAAAACTGTGATGAGTGTTTAAGATGGTATTTAAGGCATGAAACCCCAGTAAATCACACCCCGCCCACCCATTGCAGGGGGCAGAGGTGGGGATCATGGCCCCTGATGACAATGGCATTTCAGAGACCGTCAGTATGGAGAGTGTCCTTCCCTCACATTCTGTCAGAGAGCGGGGAAGTCATGCCTCTCATCCAGGGTCTGTTTCCTTCTAGGGAAAAAGACGAGGTTTTTCTGCATGATCCTCGGGAGTCCCTCCTCTGAGTCTGCGACAATGAGTCAAGAAATATTTCTTGAATGAACAGAAAAGAGCTGTCATACACAAAGAATTCCATGCTGCCCGGCATTCCCTCCTCCGTGGCGGAGGGACCTCTGCCATTTGAAAGAAAACGGAACCTTTTCCTACTGGCTGCCAGCCTCAAATACGCCTACCTGGCGCTCTGCCTTTGCGGGAAGTAGATGCCCAACGTACGTCTGGGGAATAACTGAATTAATTGATGTGAACTTCAAGCAGTGATGGAGACTTGCTTCCTTGTTCCTTCACCTGGGAACATAGAGCCAGACTCCTATGCCCAAGAGGGGTCTCTAAGGCTCAGCGTGAGCAGAGAGCACGCGCCAGCCCCAAACTCTAGAGCTCTCAGATGCACCCCTCTTCCTCAACACTAGGGGCGCGATTCCCTAGCAAGACCTCTGGCCCACAGCCGACAGGAGGAGGAGACAGATGTGGGTGGGAGAGCTCATCCCACCTGCCCTTCACCTCGGGGGGGCCACTTTCCTCCACCCACATATGACAACTAGTTCAAGGTATCTGTTCGCCAACTCAGAGTTTCTGGGTCCAGTTTGTTTAACCACATTTAGCCATTTCTCCACTTTTTGCTTTCTGACAGGGAGATTGCAACCTTCTTCTTCCCTACAGCCTTGCCCCTTTCCAAAGTTTCCTCTTGTCTTCTGGAGCCCACCCCCCTCCCCACTCCCAGGATAGGCCAACACGGTTCCTTTCCTTCTGCTCCTCTTTCTCCTTCCACTATCTGCCTGCCCAGCCCAAGCCCCCTGGTAAATCACGTCTCGCTCCTTTCCAAGTCTTAATTCCACGCCAGGGTCTGGGCAGTTCTTGCTACTGGCACTTTTTTGTGCTTCCTCCAAATGACGCTGCCTAAAGGGACCCCAGAAACATGGGGCAGGAGTGAGCCCGCAGCTCTCTGGGAGAGCCTCATGGGTCAGGACAACACCCCATATTTGGGGGTGGGGACCTTTAAGAGAATAAGACAGACAGGTTGGCAAGGGTCGTGAGTCGGAATCCTCAGAGGCAAACCAGAAGTTACCAGAAGGTACAGGCAAATTAACTTCCCCAGAGGCCCTCCTTCTCACCGAGGCCAGCCCCAGGGCTCTCCCTTCACTCAAGTTTCCCTCTTCTCTCCCATTCCAAGCGTCTCCTCCTTTCAAGGGCTCTTCGAATCTCCAGTCTCAGCCTCCGCTAAGGCCTTGGGTCCACCACAGCCCCCCTTCCCCGAAATCCTTGTCAATTTTGTCCCAGCCATACATACAGCCTAGCATATTCTGATGGAGAAGAGACTGGTGGGCCTGGGTTTACACGGGTACCAACCCTCTGGCTGTGTGAACACACCTAAGTCACTTAACTTCTCTGAGCCTTGGTGTGTTTCCCTGCAGTAAAATCGGGCCAACGCCAGAACACTTCTCAGTGGGCCAGCATGCGGGCGAAGTGACACAACACACGTAAAGAACTCAGCACGGCGCCTGGCACAGCAAACGTGAGCAATAAGTGCCGTCCTTCTTCTTCTTATTATTATTACTTCTATGTCAGGAATCTAAATCATAGAACCCCCACTTATCCTCTGTCTAAAGTACCCAGGGAGGACTGTGTCTTTTACTTTCCCGGTACCCCCAGAGCTGGGTTTAATAAATACTTGCTGAGCAGAACTAACCATAGGCTGAGCTGTCTTAATGACCCAGCTGGCACTTCTTAAAAGAAAAATTAATTTTGCTAGTGATAAGCAAATCAGCCATGTAATTATCTGTACATATATAGACAAAGGAAAGGGATACTTGGAATTCAGCCCCACCAGCATACCTCACACACAGCCACCCCCTCCACAAACACGGAAAGGCATAGACCCTGTCTGGATGGAATTTTGGCAGCATCACCCGCTCCAAGGCCCCTAAAGCAACCTTGGTGCCCTGGCTCCAGCTCCTTCTCCAAGGCTTCCAGGCAGGAAATATTAGCCACGTTACTGTCTGGATTTCCCCTAACTGATTGGCAGAAACAGGAGTTTACCAGGACTGAGCAGCTGGCCCATCATTGCCTTTCAGGCTCACACTCCCTGTCCCCCCCCCCCCCACCTCCCTGGCTGAGACCTCGTGGAGACCCAGAGCCTCCCCCACAGAGCGGTTCAAGTTCCCACTAGTGCTAAGATAGTCAGTGACTGGAGCCAACTGTAGGAGCTTTGAAACCCAGGCTCAACGGGCAGCCACGGGAAGCCAGGACCCCTTCCTGGAAAGCTCACCGCCACCAGCTCTCATACAGGCAACAGCACTAACAGCCGCTGCCCGGCCCTACCCCTGCCCTGCCTCAGCCACAGCCCAGCCAGGCTTCAAGCGCCTTTGGGACAGGAGCCTGTGGGTGCAGACACCAGCTACGGCGCATCCAGGCGTACAGTTACTTTCCGCCTTGTGCTCGGCTTCTGGCGACCTCGCCCAAAACGGCGCGTCCGCAGCCTGCCGGCAAACTTGCTTCTCTCTGCCTTTTCCTTCCAATAAAACGGTATTTCTATCAACAAACTCTCCAACAATTAAGCGCAAATCTTAGTCTTCCTTAACCAAATTGAACCGCACGGAGCACACCGTCCCCTTGGTTCCCGTCCACAGCACCAACTCAGCCAGTGCGGCTGGCGGATCGGTCCCGACCCCTCCTGCCACTCCCTCCCGCTGCCCCGGAGGGCACTTACCGATCTGCGCCAGGCTCAGATGCAAGAGGCAGAGTCCCCAGGCTGCGCGCCACCCGATCTTGTCCATGCTGTTGGAATGGACGGAGAGAGCAAGCGAGCAGAGCTGGAGGGACCCGGAGCACTGGGCTGGGGGACAGGGCGAGGAGGGCAGCCCGAACCTGTCAGAGGCTGGGGTCCTGCAGGGCAATGAGAACGCCTCGGAAGTGGGTTGCAGTTTTTATTCAAGAGCTGACTAAGAGGGAGGGAGGGAGGGAGCTAGCGAGGACACACCCAAGCGAGGGGGCTGTGACTAAGCTGCCGACAGAGGTTTAAAGACGTACTGGCCCTCCTCTGAACTGCCCCTGCGCTTCCACCGCGTTCTCCTAGGAGAATGTAAAAAAACGGCATTTCCTGGGCGTGCGCCGGGAAGGCGGCGGGGTGCCAGGCAAGGGGGTGCCAGGCAGAGGGGTGCCGGCTGGAAGGGCGGCCTCAAGAAAGAGGGTGACTGAATTCTGGAACCTCACCTCTCTGGGTTCAACCTCTGACCTCTCCTCTCTGCCAAGTTTGTCTTTGAACCTGGCCTAGGATGATTCTCTCTGGGTTTCACAGGCAGCTGGATATTTTAGGAGACGGGCGGGAAAGTAGTGCTTCCCTGCCCACCGTGGGGCGGAGGGGTGGAGAGCTTGTGATTCTTCCCTGGGGCGAGAGGAAGAACGGCCAAGTCCACATGGCTCAGGTGGATGGTGCTTCCCATCAGAACTGTTCAGAGAAAGAAGATGGTCAGCCATGGGGCTGGTATGGGGCTCCACTAACCCATGTGTATCCTCCAGTCTCTGGCACCTGGATTCTCCTACCATTCACCCATCCCTTCGCCCGCACTCCATTCTCCCAAACATTCTTCCGTCCCCACATTCATCCATTTACCCATCTTTCCTTACACCCCTCCAAGGCGCACACATCCCTCCCTCCTCCCGCCCACCCATTTAGTCACCCACACGCCCTTTCATCTATCCAGCCACCTTCCCGTACAACTTCCCATTCGCCTTTGCATACGTTTTCCACATTTCTTCGTAAGTCCACATTTACCTATTCCCTATCCTCTTCCCCATCCATCCACCTACACATCTGTTCATCAGTGTATCTGTCTGTCGTTCGTTCATCCGTCATCACTTATCCGCTCCTCGCTTTATCCATCCTCTCGTCCGCCCACATCTTTCTTGCCCCCATTTATATACCTATTTGTGCAAACGAGAATCCATTTCCCCCATCTAGCCTACCCAGTAAATCTCAGAAAAGGAAGGGAACTGTCATATTCCTTAGAGAGGCATTTTGAATTTGAAAATTTATATTTGCATTATCATTTCATACGTACCTGCAGTAGACTGCGATTTAATATTTGAAAATTAACAGGAGTATTCGTTGTTCATGTGGACCACTGAAAGTCAATCTGAATGGACTTCTTGCCTGTTGAGACACACAGGAAATGATAGTGGTTACCAGTAGCTGCGGCCACACCCTGAGGGAGCCATGGCAGAATTTCTGAGGGAATGTGATTCCCCTTTGATTTTGTTATTTATTGAAAGAAGTTGAAAAATGGAGAGAAAATGTACTCAGTCATCTCTTTTTTTTTAATCCTCACCTGAGGATATGTTTATTGGTCTTAGAGAGAGGAAAACATCTGATTGGTTGCCTCCATGTGTGCCCTGACTGGGGATTGAACCCATACATTTTGCTGTACAGGACGATGCTCCAACCCACTGAGCCACTGGGCCAGGGCTTCTCAGCCATCTTTAATTCATCAGCTGTGTAGTGAGTGCTCAGAGATGTCAGGAGAAATAAGACCTGCCTTGTTTTCAGGGGCCTTACACTTTGGTAGGGAATCAGACTCATGCGCAGGCTGTTACCATACGATATGCGTGTACAGAGTGCTAGCGATCCTTGAAAAAAGAACTGGGCCCTTTCCTGGGGAACATCAAGGGGCTCTTCACAGTGGAAGTGAAATTGGAACCAGGTCCTAAAGGAATTCTTCAGAAGAAACCGTAGGGACAAAGCATCTACAGGCAGTACTCCATAGTAGTCAGTAGCAAGGATTCAGGACGCACACTGCCTGGATTCACACCTTGCCTTGGCTGCTTACAAGCTGTGTGGCCTTGAATAAGTCACTTAGCCTTTCTGTGCCTCGATTTCCTCAAGCCTAAAATGAGGTTAATAACAGTGTCTCTTTCATAGAATTGGTGAGGATTCAATGAATCAAGAGTTCTAGGCCCTGGCTGGCATAGCTCAGTGGATTGAGCCCGGGCTGTGAACCAAAGCATCGCAGGTTCGATTCCCAGTCAGGGCACATGTTTGGGTTGCGGGCCAGATCCCCAGTAGGGCCACGTGAGAGGCAACCACACACTGATGTTTCTCTCTCTCTTTCTCACTCCCTTCCCCTCTCTAGAAATAAATAAATAAAATCTTTTTAAAAAAAGAGTTCTGCATATATTAAGCACTAGATAGATATGTATATGTGCATACAATAAGTACTATATGTGTGTTTTTACTATTATTGAGAGCAAAATTGTGAGTGAACATGGAAACATGAAAGTGCATGGCTTGTCAAGGCAGCCAAGAGGAGTTTGAACATTTGATCAGATGAAGAGTTTGAGGGACACAGTGAGACATGAGGCTAGAGATGTAAGCAGGGGCCAGGTTGTAAACTACACCAGAAAGTCTTAATTTGACCCCTAGGACATAGGGAGCCAATGTAAGTTTTATTATTATATTGTTGTTATGTTTGTGCTGCAATTCCCGTAACATAACATGTATCATTTTAACCATTCAGTAGTATTTAGTACACTCAGCAAATTGTTTAGCCATCACCACTATCTTAATCAGTGTGGGCTAGAAAACAGAATACATAAACTGGGTGACTTGAACAGCAGGAATTATTCCTCACAGGTAGGAGGCTGGGGAGTTTGAGAGCAGGGTGCCAGCATGATTGGGTTCTGGTGAGAACACACTTCCTGGTATGCAGGTGCCCATCCTCTCCTAACCTCACAGGATGGGAGGAGGAAGAGAGTGGGGAGCAAGATCTTATCTGTGTCTCTTCTTATAAAGACACTAATCCCATTCTTAAAGGGCCAAGTCCTCATCACCTCCCAAAGGCCTCAACTCCTCAAACCATCACACTGGGAGGTATGGATTTCAACATGTGAATTTTGGAGAGTTACACACATTCCGCCAATACTAATATAAGTTTTCGAGTTGGGGAGAACCTGTGTCCCAACAGGCTGCTCTTCTTACACTTTCAGGGAGAACGTTTGGGACTTAAAACGAAATCACTGAAACTGCTCCCCAACCACTCAGCTGGCATTCTGTGATTCAAGGGGTGGCCTGTCTGAAAAATGAAGGCAGGACCTCTGAGCCCCACCTGAAGAGCAGACACTTAAAACAATGCTGTCAGGAGTCGAGAGGCACCTTGCTGCTGTCTGTGAGGACACTTTTCCAAAATAACTGGAGGGCAAACTGGCTCCCAGGTAGGTCCTCGGGCGTTAACCACCTGAGAAACCAGTTCTGGTGAATTCCATGGAAGGAATCCTAGACCGAGAGGCCCCGTACATGTTAGATCCAGGGCATTCGGCTTTCCTTGTTTGGAGGAGGGGCGTGAAGCGGGGTGGATATTTGTCTCACTGTGTTTCATGGAACTTGAAGGTTCCTCGGAGACCCCCCAGAAACAGACAGAGAGGTCAAAGGAAAGTCTTACATATGGTCTGTGTGCCCCGCCCCAATCCTGTCCCCACCCCAAGCGCAGAAGTTCCACTCACACCAATCTTACCCACTAGACTACTGTGTGATTTCATTTTGACAAAGGATTTTGCTTTTTTTAAATCTATGAAAACTCCTCCACGAGGTCATGTCCAACCCTGGTCCCCCCTATATTTGCACAGTCAACAGTCTGCAGATGCAGAAACAGGTTGCCTGTGCTTTGTAAACTGTAGAGGGGCATGCAAATGCTAGGGATTGTAATTAGGATCATTCTCCCCGGGGGTACTGTTCAGCGGCCTGCTTCCCGATAGCTTCGTGAGGCTGCTGGCCCCCACACCACAGCTGACTCATCTCAAACTGACCGGGTGACTTACTGAGTCAAGACCAGTGTCAGGGAATTCCTGGATCACCTCTCCCAGCTCCTCTCCCATCTTCCTTCCCGTCCAGACATCCCACCCGTACTGCTGGTCTCGCAAGAAATGTCCCCTGCCCTTCTCTGAGCCTCCATGAGGATTCAATGCTTACAGTTACTAGTTTCCAATGTTGAAGATCTGCCGTGTGTCATACCGGATACCTTTCTAAGCCAAACCATGGGATGTGGGAAACTGAAAAAGAGAACTCAAATTGATCCGGGTTGACATGAGGTCACACATTTGGAAAGAACCCAGGATGCGGTCAACAGCCCTGGACTGAGAAAAGTCAGGTCTAAGCACCGGCTCTCCCTGTGACCAGCCAATGACTTCACTCAGGTCCCTTAACCTCTGAGAGTTCTAGTCATCCCTTCCAGAAAATAAGATTAAGAAGCCCTTTCCCACAGTTGGTTCTGAGTAGTAAGTGAAAGAAGGCATCTAGACTTTTAGAGGGGTGCCTGCCTCACGGTGGGACTCATGCCCCACCCTCCCACCTGAGGACTGGACACGTCTGTCCGTCCCAGGCACTAAACTAGCACACACTCAGCGCCTGACAGTTCTGTCTCTGGCACAAGCGCTCTGCTCGGTAAGCCCGTGTTACAGAAATGCATGAATGACACGTGTTCTTTTCTCGCCCAACACACTTTAGATGCAGGGCTGTCCAGCCTTTGGGCGTCTCTGGGCCACCCTGGAAGAAGAACAGTTGTCTCGGGCCATACCTTAAATACCTTGTGACACATAATCACAAAAAAATCCCATAATGTTTTAAGTGAATTTATAATTTTGCGTTGGGCCGCATTCACAGCCATCCTGAGCTGCACGCAGCCCACGGGCCGCGGGTTGGACACCTCTGTGGAGGGTGACTTCGGGAATCACATGAGCCAGCAGGTAGAAGGACTTAGACACTTTCTAGGCAAATGCAAGCAGCCGCGTCATATCTGGGTGACCTCTTTCAGACGACCCAGTGGAGCCACAGCGTGGTTCACTTTAGCAGACTGGTGTTTGTTTATTTTTTTTTTCTAAACATTGGGGCTTGCCGGCTTCTGACTAGTAATAAATCTTGTTCTTAAGCAAAAAAAGGTCAAATCTAAACCAAATGTGAGCAGGATTGTGTGGAGCAAGAGTGGAAGATGTGAGCTTGAACCATGGAATTTGAGGATTATAAACACAGCAGGGCACCAGACTCTTTTAAAGGGATAGCATTCAGCTCTGTGTCCCAGAGAAGGAGCAATCTGGCAAGGTAAAGAGAACGTGCCATTCCAGTTAAACTTTAACTAAAAAAAAAAATCCATTCTCAGTTTACCTTCTCAGTATGAATTCTACACATGCAAATGAGTAGTGGTAAGAAAGTTGTCATGAAATAATTACTAGGAAAGTCTAAATAATCTGGTAATTTAGGAAGCAATCTTCATGCTAAATAAATGGCATTGAATGACAAATTAGTCTCGAGGTAACCAAGCATGACTACGGAGCTGGGAAGCCTTAGAATTACTAAGGCTTTCAAATTATGACAAATAAAGTGGTCAGTGGGACGGCTGCACCCTGGAATTTCCAAGGGTACAAGGTACCTCTAGATTCTAGATATGTCGATATCAGTTGCAAAATGGGTTTTACTCAGGAACTTCAGGTGTTGAAATAGTATGCCAATAGGACCAAACCGCACAATTAAATGGAACTAATTTAGAAATGTGAATATTTTGAAGATGAAATTTGAATTAATGATGTGTACTTTTATGTAGCAAGCTAATTAGGAGGAAGAAAAATGAAAAAGTATAACTGTATGCACTATTATTTCAAAGAAATGTAATTGTATTCCTTTTAAGTACATGTAGTAACTAAAATTCTTATTTAATCATCTCTCCTGTCCAAACAAATAGACTCAATACTGGTCAAACCTAATGGTGTTTAATTGTCACAACAACCCTGTGAAAAGTTTATCCCCACTTTACAGATAAGGAAATTGAGGCTCAGGGAATTAGGTAGCTTATCCAGACTCACATCCTCATTTTACTTAAAGGAAATCTTTCTTGCTATTAAGAGATGTAGAAATGGAGAGTTCTGGCCAAGAGGGACGCATAGGTAGAAATGCTTTGCTTCCTCACACAACCAAAAGGATAACAACAAACTTAAAAACAAAAAACAACCAGAACTGCCAGAAAATCAAACTGCATGGAAGTCCAACAACCAAGGCATTAAAGAAACATTCATCCAGACTGGTAGAAGGGGTGGAGACAGGGGCAGAGAGGAGGCATGGCAAGTGGCGGACTGCACAGGCAAGGTGGGGCTGGCTGACCAGATGGTCCCACATTCATGCGCAGATAAGCCAGAAAGAACAACTGAGGGGCGAGACAGGCTGCGAAACCCAGGGTTTCAGCTCAGAAAACTAAAGACTCAAAATCTCTGGCTATAAAAATCTATGGGGGCTGCAGTGGCAGGAGAAACTCCCAGTCTCACAGGAGAGTCTGTTGGAAAGACCTACAGAGTCCTAGAATGTACACAAACCCACACACCTGTGAATCAGCACCCGAAAGGGCACAGTTTGCTTGTGGGAAGCCGTGGGAAGCAAGGGAAGTGATGAAAAGCCAGCTGAAAGCTTAGCAAACAGCATTGTTCCCTCTCTGACCCTTCTCCCACATACGGCACCACAATGCAGCAAAGGGGGTTGTCCTACCCTGGCAAGTACCTAAAGCTCCACCCCTTAAAATATAACAGGTGAACCAAGACAAAGAAATATGGCCCAAATGAAAGAATAGATCAAAACTTCACAAAAAGAACTAAGCAATGAACAGACAGCCAACCCATCAGATGCCGAGTTTAAAACACTGGTATGGTAATCAGGATGCTCACAGAAATGACTGAACTCGAGCAGAAAATGAAGGAAGAAATGAAGTCTATACAAAGTGAAGTAAAGGAAAATATACAGGGAACCAACAGTGAAGGGCAAGAAACCAGAACATAGATCAATGGTTTCGAACAAAAAGAAAAAATAAACATCTAACAAGAACAGAATGAAGGAATAAGAATTCAAAAAAAATGAGAGGCTTAGGAACCTCTGTGACAACTTTAAATGTTCCAATATCCAAATCATAGGATAGGGGTGCCCACAGAAAGGAGGAAGAGCAGGAAACTGAAAACTTATTTGCAAAAATAATGGAGAACTTCCCCAATCTGGTGAATGAAATAGACTTCCAGAAGTCCAGGAAGCTCAGAGAATCCCAAAGAATTTGGACCCAAAGAGGAACAAACCAAGGCACATCATAATTACTTACCCAAGATTAAAGATAAGGAGAGAATCTTAAAAGGAGCAGGAGGAAAGGAGAGAGTTACCTACAAAGGAGTTCCCTTAAGACTATCAGCTGATTTCTCAAAAGAGACCTTGCAGGCAAAAAGGGGCTGGAAAGAAGTATTCAAAGTCATGAAAAGCAAAGACCTCCATCCAAGATTGCTCTATCCAGCAAAGCTTTCATTTAGAATGGAAGGGCAGATAAAGTGCTTGCCAGATAAGGTCAAGTTAAAGGAGTACATTATCACCAAGACCTTATTATACGAAATGTTAAAGGGACTTATCTAAGAAATAGAAGATCAAAACTATGAACAGTAAAATGACAGCAAACTCACAACTATCAACAACTGAACCGAAAAAAAAAACAAAAAAAACCCCAAAAACTAAGCAAACAACTAGAACAGGAACAGAATCACAGAAATGAAGATCACATAGAGAGTTAGTGGGGAGGGAGAGGGGGAGAATGGGGGAAAAAGGTACAGGGAATAAGAAGCATAATAAGTAGGCACAAAATAAACAGGGGGAAGCTAAGAATAGTATAGGAAATGGAGAAGCCACAGAGCTTGTATGTACAACCCGTGGACATGAACTAAGCAGGGGTGGGGATGCTGGAGGGTTGGGAGTTCAGGGAGGAGGGAGGTAACAGGGAGAAAAAAAACTGGAATAACTGTATAGCATAATCAATCAAATATACTTTAAAAAAAGAAAAAAGAGATAGAAATAGAAAAATTTGAGTCCCTCCCGATTCTTGATCTAACACAAATGCTAACTTAATGGAGTCTTAATTAGTTTTTACTGGGTTTTATTCTAGTCAGTGTATTTTATTGTAAGACAAAAGACCTCCTTTGGAAGCTTTGTTAGAGTTGAGGAGATAGAGAGAATATTATTAAGGTAGAGGATGGAGAATGTTTTTTGTCACTGAAAAATTAGACTTTTAAAATAGGGCAACTTTAAATGCATAGACTCAGACCTTAACTATTTACTAGAAAAGTTTAGGTTTGCATAGGACTGTGCCTTCATTCTCTACAGTATCATCATGAGATAGCATGTCCTGCCTAGAAACTTTCAGGTGCTATAAATAGAGAATAGCGTTCATCCCTCAACAATTTCTGGATTGCTGGACCAGCCCACTTACGAGTATTATAGATCCTTCTATAAATATCACACCCAGAGGCTTAAAGGCAGTCCCTGGTCAGCCATAGTTTTACTATGTGACCCCATCTCCTGTGCCCATGACTTATTGACTAGCTGATGCCAGTTGGGTCAATCAGAGTCTTTACTCAGGAAATTTGGGGTTAGAATGTGGCTGAACATGCAAGACACAAATTTGGAAGCTGTGGGGGCAACCATATGCCTTCATGTGAATGGAGAAACGGGAGAAAGAAGAATAAGGCAGAAACTCAGAGAAAAATAGAAAAACTTGAGTTCTGACACTTTTCGGCTTTCTTATCCTAGTCCATTCTTGACACCTGACTCCATTCTTGCCCCTGATTTCTATGATGCACCTTGGTGGCTTTCAACAAACCCTTTTTATTCTCCTTGGGGTAGCTTAAACTGGTTTCTGTTGCAGTATAGGGGGGCATCACTCTGTTTTACAGTAAACAGAGGTTCAAATGAATGGGGGATGTGCCTATATTTTGGTCTTGAATTCAGACTTCTGATGCTAAATCTCAGACCTTTGGTTGCCAAGTTCCAGGATCTTAACACAACCTTACCTCTCCTGCAGCCCTTCCCCTATGGCATCCAATTAACCCAAAGGATGCAATTATTTCTCCTTCCCTGTTATAGAATCTAGACATCTCTGATGGTTTGACCTGGTTGCATGGGAATCCAAGCGAGTGGCAGGTCTTCTGGGTCTTGTCTTCCCAGGACTTCTCCAGAAAGCCCCTTTCTGTCTGAACAGGCCTTCTAGTCTATTTCAAAGGCAAAACCTTTCAGCTGGCAAATCCTAACAGCTGTTTCTCTACCAAACACCCAAAGGGTAAAACTTCTGGGCTCCAAAGTACAGGTGCAAGGCTCCAGCCAAGTTTTGACAGGGCTTAGAATCAGCTCCTGCAGAAAAGGGGAATAGATGCTGAACCTGGAAGTGAGGCCAGGCCAGAACCCATTTTAGTGCTAGGCACTGTTCCTCAATCACAGTAGACTATTGCTTTAGAAGACATTGCGTGAGCAAGAAGACGACTTCAACTGAGCTGAATTAGGAGAGGATGTGGTTGGGGGTTAGGAGAGAAAAAAGAAGACACATTTTGAGAGAGCATAGGGGAGGTGAAGATGCACAGGAGGCTTGCAACCACTGTGACATGAAGGGAAGTAAAAGTCTTCTAACCATCGATCAAAAATATAATGGACACCTGTTGTATGTACTACATGAAGTAACACCGAGGAAAAGCCAGAGATGCACTGGGCCTGCCCTCTCTCCTCTAAAGATTATGGTCTAGATCAGAATTGGCAGATCAGTTACTGTCATTAGTTCCAGAAATATTTAGTGAGCACCTCTCTGAACCAGCCACTACTCTAAGCACTAAGAATACAACAGCAAGAAGAAAATGATAGAGTCATATTTTATTATCATTGAGGAGGTGAGTGGAGGGTGCAGGGTAACTTTGATAGGGTGGGCAGAAAAGTCCATCTGAAGGGGAGACGTTTGAGCTAAACTTGCAAAAAACATGAAAGAAAAGATTGCAAAAAGGAGGGTACAGCAAATGTAAAAGCCTGAGATGGAATGTTCTTGGTTTGTTTGAGGAATGGAGAAGGCCAGTGTAGCTAGAGCAGAGTGGAAAGGAAAGTTAATGGTAGGAAATGAAATGATAGAGGAGGGCAAGGTCCAGCTCTCGAGTGGCCTTGCAGGCCACAGTAAGATGTTTGGATTTTATGCTGGTTGCCGTGAGCTGATTTGGGTGGGTTTCTCTTTGTTTTTCAGCTCCAGTTAATTAGTTGTGACTGCTTAGGTCTCTGTGATGAGAAAGATTCTGAGGCCTTTCAGCTCAATTGGTAAGGGTCCATTGATGGGTTAATAGTACACATCGAAACTGTAGGATAGGGCAGTCACAACATGAATAATCAATATTTACCATTTCTGATTAGGATGAAATACTGAGTTGTATTAATCAGAATAGTCCAGGTTATGCTGCAGTAACAACATCACCAAAATCTCAATGGCTTGACACAACCACCCAAATGACTTCTTGCCATGCAAATTCTGCTCTGAGTCCAGACAATTCTTTTTTTAAAGATTTTGTTTGTTTGTTTGTTTGTTTTTTAAGAGAGGGGAAGGGAGGACGAAAGAAAGAGCAAAAACATCAATCAGTTGCCTCTCATATGTGCCCTGACCAAGACCATACCCACAATCCAGACATGTGCCCTGATCAAGAACCAAACCAGTGACCTTTCCCTTTGTGGGTTGATGCCCAACCAACTGAACCATACCAGTCAGGGCCAGACAATTCTTCAAGGCAGCTGTCTTCCATGCAGTAGCTCAATGGTTCTGTGTGTTTTGACTTTATGGCATCTCCATTTTAGTGCAACTGCTGATATAAGGGAAAGAGAACAGTAGAAGACCTCATACCAGTCATTAAATGATTTGGCTCAGAAATAATATATGCCATTTCTGCTCACAATGCATTGGATTGGCTAGAACTAGTCACACGATCCCATCTAATTGCAAGGAACCTGGGGCAGGGTAATTCTCTAAAACCTGTATGTGCCTAAATGTTGAGAAGAACCTAATGTAAGCAAGCAAAAAAATGAAGGCTGTAACTCAACTTTAGAGAAAGTCCAGTGACCATCCAAGGCAGTCTGCAGTGAGCTGGATGAGGAGCAGTAAATAATGAAGCTCAAGCAGTAGTGAGAGAGGTTGCTGTAGTTCAGAAAGGCTCTAGAAAGAAGGAATACCTGAGTGAGATCTTGATGGATAGTTTTGTTAGATGGTCACCCCCTTGCTCAATCCTCCTCACTTCAAACCCATTAAACCCTTCCCTTTCTAAAACCCACCCCCATTCACCATCCTGAAATAGGCTCTCTGCACTTACCTGGCTCCTTCTATTGACAATTTTGGATGTCATTTTGTATGATGCTAAAGAGCATCATTTATTTGCTGTATAACTTGGGCAATTTACTCTCAATTCCTGGTGCTTAACTTCCTCATTTAATGCTTCATATAACTATTGTGAAAATTAAGGTAGATAATGTAACACCATATCTATTTAGCTTAACAGAATTTGGAATATAGTAGAGCCTAAAATTAAAGTTATTATTTTTAAAGGAAGACTTTACTGTTTTATTAACAAAAAGTACAGAGAAAGGTAGTTGGTTAAGCATCTTGATCATAATGTCACAGACACAAAATCTGTTCATCTTTCTGGACCACTCTTAGCCTGCCAGCTTCCATTCTTGTGCTGTTTGCCTCATGTTGCAAAATAGTTGCCAGAGATCCAGGCATTAAATCCATACATGATAATGTCAAAAGCTGAAGAAAGGAGGTAGGCAGAAAGAAGAAGGGTTTTTCCTCATATGGTTTTCTCCTTTAGTCAAGCAGAAAAATTATTCTCAAAAGTTCAGCATCTCCACCCAACCTCGTCATGTCTCAACTTCTAGTTTGTATCCAGATGCCATTACTATTATTGTTGATTCATTCTTCCTCTAAATTCCATCTCTCTCGGCTTTATAGATTCTGCCCTAGCCCATCTTTTGTCCTTTCAGATGGATTTTTCTTTCTGTATTTTGTGGCCCAGTTTAGCTATTCATAAATTAACTCAACAACATATAATGGCTCAAACACATAGACATTTATTTTGGGGTCATCTAACACTCACGGACATTTCTGGGTAAATAGAATGGCGGGAAGGGATGGAGGATTCAGGTGGATGGAGGCTCTGCCGTTCTCAGCACATGACTTCTAAATTTGCTGGGGTTGTTTCCATTCAGCTGGTGGAAGGAAAAAGAGCATACAGAGGTACTTATTGTGAGTTTCTAATGAGCCAAGTTGGTATTGGACCATCACTTCCACTCACATTTCATTGACTAGAACCCAGCTCTAGCCACACTGGACTACAAGGAAGCTGGGAAATGGAGTCCAGCTGGGAGTCCAGGGTAAAGAAGAAAAGATGAAGTCTACACTGTTGTCTTGGCCACACTTCTCTCTCCATCGCTGGCTCCGCCTGCGAGTCCATTCCACAATTGCTTCTCCTGCTGCAGTGCTCCTCAAGCAGATACCCCAGTCTGTGTCTGTTTCTTCACTTTTCCCTGGGCTTACTCTGCCTGCCTGCTGCAACAATGACAAAGGAGGCTGGTCTGGCTCTCGCTCACTGAGAGCCACCTTCTGAGAGCTCTGCTCACTTTCCTTCTTCATCCTCCATCTGGCTCTGGGTAAATACAACTGCAGACAGTGGGAGAAGGTTTGGGGGAAAAAAGAAAGAGAATCTGATGCCAGCACGGGTTCAGTCCCAAGACCAGCCACATGGGATCTTGCACACAGTTTACAGGCAAGAAAATGGTCCATGTAGTCCTAGACTATATAACCCTGTGCCTTTCTCTGCCAACTTTCTGGGACTTTGGGAGACTACTTTAAATACTATTTATAAAATGCTTTGAGACCTTTTCATCAAAAATACTCATTTCAAGGGTTGTTACTCTAAGAGTGCTCCTCAATAAAAGGCTTTCTTAGACAAAATGTTAGGGGAAACATTGGATTAAATATAAGTTAACAAGGTTCCTTACTGTACAGTCATTCTTTGTTGTTTTGTTTTGTTTTGTTTTGTTTTTACCCATTAACCATCTGTTGAGTGTTTGCTACTGCCAGGCACTGCACCCAGCCACTGTGGGTCAGTGATGAACATACCCTAGTCTCCGATAGGACATAATCTGATGCTGACCTTTGTGGTAAGAGAGGGGGCCACAGCGTGCCATTCTCCCCAAACTTATTTGACATACAAACACAGCCTCTTTTTTAAAAAAATTTTTCCAAAAACTGGTGCAAAACATAATTTTGAAATTCCTGACAAAATCTTCATATCAACCAAATAAATAAGGTTTTGTTTTTTACATACAGTAACAAATCCCAATAGAGCACAATTTCTTTCTATGTGTATGTACATATAGGAGGACTGGAAGAAAGGGGGTGTACAGATGGCCAATAGACATACGCAAAGATGCTCAATGTCACTAACCATCAGAGAGATGTAAATTAAAACTATGATGCCACCTCACACCTGCCAGAACGGCTATCATCAATAAATCAACCCACAACAAGGGCTGGCGAGGACGTGGAGAAAAGGGAGCCCTTGTGCACTGTTGGTGGGAATGCAGACTGGTGCAGCCACTGTGGAGAGCACTGTGAAGTTTCCTTGAAAACTGCATTATAACTCAGCAATTCTGCTTCTGGGTATGTATCTGAAGAGAACAAAAACACCACTTTGAAAGAATATATGCACCTCTACATTTATTGCAGCATTATTTACAATAGACAAAATATCGAAGCAACCCAAGTGCCCATCGATAGACAAGGTGATAAAAATAGGCTATGGTGCTTATGAGGAGGGAGCCCCCAAAACTGGAATTGTCTTCTGGAAGGTGGGCCCCTTGCAGTACAGGCTTCTCCCGCTCGGTGAGTGTCCTAGGAACCCATCTGTATCAGTATACCAGCTGCTGTTGTTGTGAGAGGCTGTGTTCAGCTTCAGGGAATTTTTTTGAAGACTCTTTATATGCATTTGTCCATCCCATGATGGGTGGTTTATGGATGCACCTGCCCACACCGCACTGAGTGTTCAGCAGTTTTTGACCAAAAATGGTATGACCCTGGGTGCCCCACCTTCCTTATTCACCCCATGTCACCCCAAGTGACCCTTTTCATTTCCCCAGATGAAAAAAGTCCTCAAAGGGAAAAGTTTTGCAGATGTGGAAGAGGTGAAACAGACAACAGCAGAAGCATAAAAGGCATCAAAATGACGAGTTCAAAAACTATTTTGAGCAGTGGGAAAAAAAAGACTCGATAAGTGTATCGCATCAAATGGAGAATACTTTGAGGATGACTGAAGTTGAAATATAAGGTTAAATACACAAATTTTTAAAAAGATTTTATTTATTTTCAGAGAGGGAAGGGAGGGAGATAGAGAGAGAGAAACATCAATGTGCAGTTGCTGGGGGTCATGGCCTGCAACCCAGTCATGTACCCTGACTGGGAATCGAACCTGTGATGCTTTGGTTCGCAGCCTGCACTCAATCCACTGAGCTACACCAGCCAGGACTTAAATACACAATTTTTTTATAAATAAATTCCAGCCCCCCCCCCCACATATTTACAATGGAACATTACTCTGCCATAGAAAAGAATAAAATCTTACCATTTGTGATACCAAGGATGGACTTAGAGAATATAACGTTACTTGAAATGTCAGACAGAGAAAGACAAAAACCATGTGATTACACTTATATATGGAATCTAAAGAACAAATTAAATGAAGGAACAAAACTGAAACAGTCTCTTAGATACAGAGATTACTCTGATGGTTGCCCGAGGGGAGGGATCGGATACAAGAGGTAAAAGGATTAAGAAGGACAAACTGGTAGCTGCGGAACAGTCACAGGGATGGAAAGCGCAGCACAGGAAATACAGTCAATAATACTGTGATAACTGGTATGCTGCCAGGTGGGTGCGTGTAATATAGGGGGGAAGCACTCGGTCAAGTATAGGATTGTCTAGCCACTAGGCTGTACCCCTGAAACTGAAACAGAATGATATTCAATGTCAACTGATATTGCAAAATAAAATTTAAAACCAGGTACTGGAAGAATATGAGGTGAGATTATTGGTGAGCTGTTTCCTAATAAGTGAATGGAGGGAGACAGATGGCACAAAAGGTAAAAACCTTTTAAAAGATTTTTCGATTATGACAAATTCTAATCATACCTATAGACACACAAGTAGTAATGAAAGTATAGTACGTCCCCGTGTGCCCATCGCCCCACTTCACCAGGGAGCCACTCACAGCCTATCCTACCTGCCTGCCCCTCCTGCTTCCTCCCTCACCGCTGGGTGATTTGGAAACAGGTCCCAGATGCCGTATCTTTTTATCTGTAAACATTTCAATGTTACCTCTAAAACGTGAGGGCTCTTTAAAATAACACAATAGTATTATAACATTATTGGTAATTTTAAGTTTTCTGCACTAGAGGTTTGTGTATGTGTTATAAATATATATATATATTATTTTCAAATCAAACAACAATCTTATTTTGAAAACATATTCGGACACAGCAAACATAACTAGCATATTTAGGGGCGGGCACACACACACTTGCTCAGTGGCTCTGACGTCATCCCTGGGGAAACGCCCCGGTCCTAAGGGTAGTCTCCGCCATGTGCCCAGGGCTCTGCAGCAGAAATGGGGAGGAAACCCCGCCCAACTTCGCTCCACTCCTGTGGGACATGGGGCCCATGGGGATCTGGCCCAGCCTCAGATGAACAAACAAAACTGAAACGATCTCATAGACACAGAGATAAGTCTGATGGTCTTAAAGTGTCTTAAAGAGCTGCGAGTGGCCTGTTCAGGTGGCCTCGGAAAAGTGATGCGGAGGGGAGGGTGACAAACCTGGGGAGCAAGAGGCGGGGCCACCATGGGACATCCTTCAGAGAAGGTCCTTCCGTCCCTCTTCTGCCAGCCAGGTGATGCCCCAACATCCGCCATCTGAACTTTCCAAGCCTTATCAGCAACTTTGGCCTCTGGGTCAGTGAATTTAGCAGAACCCGTCCCACCAGCAGGTTTGGCAAGGGCAGAACTCCAAATACCCAAGAAAAAACAGAGGGGAAAACCCAGAGAGCAAGGAAGCCGCAAAGACATTTCTGTTCCAGGTGTACCTAATCCAGTCTCCTCAGGGGCAAGCCCTGTCCTCCTGCCCAGTCCAGGTGGGGCTATGCCAATAATGATCAGCAGTGTTGAGGTCAAGGCTCGCCTTTGCTCAAGGATGGAAAACTTTGTCTTGCAGCCTCACCTTGTGGGGTAGGGGGACTCCTCCTCCGGACTGCGGGTCGTGTATGTCCGTGGACAACCGACCTTGGCATTTCCATCGCCTCATCTCATGGACCAACAGCCCCATGTCCAGTGACCAGTGCTAGCTCCCCTCCGTGTACCCATGCTGGGCATGGGTGGATGAGGGCTGCAGGGTGCAGAGGATGATGGGAATCCCTGCGTCTCATCTTTCTCTCCCCCGTTTTCTCTCCCTTCTTGTAACCTCTGTTTTCCTCCTGACTTGTTTCCCTCTTTCCCTGCCCTCCTCACCTCCTCATTGGTCAACTGCTCCCCACTTGCCTTCACTCGTATCTCTTGATTGGCTTCTCCTCCCACCAGCCACATTTATGCCCTTTTTCTCTCCAATTATTTAAAAACAAGTTATTGAGGTGTAATTTACATTTCATAATATTCACCCACTTGCACAACTACCGAATTGTGCGGCCACCACCACAATCAAGTTTGTTTTATTAGTCCCCGAAGGAGAAGGTTTTTATTTATTTTTATTTTTCATTGTATTTTTCCCTTACCATTTAGTCCCCTTGTACCCCTCGCTCCCCACCCCCGCAATCACCACGCTGTGGTCCTTGAGCGTGAGTCCTTTTTCCTTTTTGCTCAACCCCTCCGCCCTCTATCCCCCCTTTTAAAAACTCGACTCTCTCTTCCGCCACCTGGGTCTGCCCTCTGCCACCTCCTCGGCCTGGGTTTGTCCCTTTCTCTTCCCCCACCCACAGAGGATCGGCGCCCAGCAGCCAGATGCAGGCTTCTTGTGTGTTTCCACTGCCACCACAAGCGATCTGGAAACTCGCCCTCTGAGCGGCAGGATGGCCGTGGGTGCAACCTCAGGATAGGCCTGTATCACACCTGCCCCCTCCCTCCGGAGGCAGTGACAGACGTCTCCGGCTTCCTGTTGGAAAGAAAGGCTGACAGGGAGCTACCACGCACATGGGGTGGATGTGGAAGGCACAGGGCGTGTCTTGCTGTCTCGGTGGTTATGGAGAGCCCATCTCCGTGGAGAGGGACAGGGAGGGCAACGAAGGAACCATGTATGTTACTGGGGGGCCGTGGGAGAAAGGCTTCCTCGGGACACAGCTGAATTTAGTGTTATATGGCCACCTCAAGATAAAGTTTCCGGCCCTGGCTGGCGTAGCTCAGTGGATTGAGCGCGGGCTGTGAACCAAAATGTGGCAGGTTCGATTCCCAGTCAGAGTACATGCCTGGGTTGCAGGCCATGACCCCCAGCAACCGCACATTGATGTTTCTCTCTCTCTCTCAATCTCCCTCCTTTCCCTCGCTAAAAATAAATAAATAAAATCTTTAGGGGAAAAAAAAGATAAAGTTTCTGAAGATCAGAGAGTTTCGGTGGCTTACCTACAGCCACACAGCCTGCAACCAGGAGAGCCAGAGATGGAACCCAGGCTCCGTCCTGTTGAGCTGGTCTTCCCTGTTACCTGCATCTCCACCTTCTACAAAAAAGGTGATCTTTTTCTTCACTCCACCTCGTGGAGAAGATCACTTGAATTGCCACAGCAAGTGGTTTGCTTCTTTGAAGCATTTTCCGACAGGGCAGATTTAATGAATCAGATCCTTCCTGCAGATGATGCCATATTTACTAAAAGATCGAGCAATCAGTGCGTTATCTCTCAGAGCAATTCACTTTTTGTTGATTTTGCCATAACCACACTTGTAGATCAATCCATTTATGGGCTGCAGGTGTGGGTACCCCATGCAATTTATGGTCCCACAATCCTCAATGTTAACTGAAGCTTTGTGAAGCTTAACAAAGGTGACGTTGAAGTTCTGGTGAAGGCGAAGAAGCTGCAGTGCTTCTCAGACTTCTGGGCTCACACCATCCACACGTCTGAGCCTGGTGACAAATGCCAATTTGGGTTCTGCAGGTACAAAGAATTCGACAGCTTTTCATGCCATCTTAGCCTTTTGGATCCTGGTTCTGTACATCTGCCTGTATTCTGTGTGATAGCGCTTAGTTTTTTCATAATTAAGCTTCCTCCTTGCCTTTCAAAACATCTTTTGGTCATCTTCTTTCTCCGGCTCTTGATCTCCAGCTCTGCGAAATTCCATAGCCTTTTCTTAAGGATTTCTGGCACAGCAGGAACCTGCGTTGTCTTCTCTTCTGTACCCTCCACCGTTCCACCCGGAAAAGAGGAAGCTGGCGTAGGTCTAGGCTGCCTTTTTCTGTCTTAACCAACCAAGAACCAACCCACACCTCAGCATTTGTTTCTCTCTGTCTCCTTCCCTCTACTCATTTGTATGTCATTTCCCCTAGAAAAGTTCACTTTTCCCTGAACTTTAAAAAGTTCAGCATTTCCCTGCTGATGCACATTTCAGTTGGCGCGTTTGGTCACCATTATATAACACATTGTGATGGAAATGTCAGGCATGGAACTTTTTGCACCTATTGAAGTATTTCCTCAGAAAACTTATCAGGAACAGGAATGGTTATGAAGAATTTGATTGCAATATGCGGTTGGTATTAAGGGTGGAGTCCCGGGGGCCAGGGTAAAAACCCAGGTTTGGCGCTGGCCCGCCGAGTGACCCGGGACGAAACTACTTAATCTCGCTGTCTCAATTTTCTCAAGTGTCAAAAAAGGCTACTATGTACTATTTAGCCTAGAGGGTTGTAGTGAGAAGTGAATAAAATAATTGAATAAAGTGAAACATTCGATATTCCACATATCTTAGCTAGTACTAGTACCAGCACAACTGCTGCTATACCTGTGGCTCCCGCTGACAGTTTTTCTGTTCCTTAAACCAACCTGAGTCAACACCACGTGGCTGAAACCCAAATATTTTCTAGAAGCAAACACAGGCTGGTCTGCAGTCCTCCAACAGGTCAAGTTAGTTTAGAACTTCCCACTCCATGCAGAACTCTCACCCAGCTCACCGGCTCCCTTCACCAGTCTACTGTCCATCCTGAGTCTCCCGTTAGTCACGTTCTTACTTGATCACTTTGAAGGTCCTTGAAAGGCCTTTGTGGGCCCCTGGACCTCTTAACTTTGGAAGTCGCACTCGAGATCACATCAGACATATTTAAACCACTCGCCCCGCATCCTGAAGGAAACATAATTATATAGGAGCAGCGGGCCCTATGGGAGCCATGGAAGAGTACATGTAATATGATGTTTTGTATTCAGTTAAGTACTCACTGATTTTGATGTTGTGGTTTGGGTTAACGTTTAGGGGTTCCTTGAATAATGCTTTCCACCTTCCTTCCTGACTTCAAAGCCAAATAAGAAACATATTCAGAAGTCAGAGAGATGGCGATTTAAGACACCAGCTTCGTGACTAGGAAGAGCTAAAGAAAAGAATATGGCTTAAATAAGTAGCCACAGGGAACTTCCTAATACTACCCCTTGAAATGAACTTGAAGTATACACGCCCCCTCATAAACCTTTAGGCCTTCCCCACCTGCCACAGAGTGGATGGCAGCCCAGAGTGGACTCTTGCTGAAGGTGTGTATATCCAAAACAGAGGGAGAGGGAGGAGGGGAGGGGAAGAATGTTCAGTTTTTCTCCAAACTCACTGTCCCTCAAAAAGGGGGTAAAGGATGATCGGGAAAATGAGGAGTAGTTTCAGGTCAGGGAATGACAGGTTTCATTCTGGACCAGTATTTGATGCCACGCTGACCTGCTGGACAGGTGGCAGCAGGTCCAGTCTCACCACTGGGACCTTGTGCTGTCACCCAGCCCTGTTGAGACCCACTCTCTCCTTCCCTCTCTCCTGGCCTTCCCTGAAGCACCACCCCCCAGCCAGTCCTTCCTCCAAGACAGTGTTGGCCTGCAGCTGGCAGCCCCGGGTTGGGCTCTGACATTTATATCTCTTTAATAACGTTTTTGCATTTCTTTCCTATCAATTTATAATCCCATCCATCATATAAAAATTATGCTGGTAGCAAAATAAAAATGAATCCCAAAAATACCAAACAAACAAAAATCCCAATTGAAATGGCCCAAGCAATAAGAATATGTATTATTTCACATCACGAGAAGGAAAAATCCTCCTGTGTTATTATCAGCGACTCAGTGGTGTTGAACCCAGGTTCCTTCTGTCTTTCTGCTCTGTCGGCTGCTCTTGGCTTCACCCTAAGACTGGTCCCACTTGTGGTCCTAAAATAGATGTTGCAATTCCAGGGATCTCATCCAGAAACCACCTCATTCAGAAAAAGAAGGAGCCTATGATGTCCCTGTTTTACCTCTTTGAAAATGAAGAAATCACTCCTAAACCCCCCCTCATGCTGCATTGGCCTGAATCAGTAACTAAGTGGGGAGGATGTAGGTGCCATGATTGTCTTAGACCTGTTCCTGGATTCGTGACTAGATCAGGTGTCACCCCTCCCCAGACTGGGGCTCCGACAGAAAAAACGGGGGAGAGTGGGTGGTGTAGGCAGCCAGGCATGTCTGCTATGCATCACTAGGCTTTTTTTCAGTGGTTATGATTTTAAAGAACCTATCCTTTCATTTCTGTGTTTTTTATCTCTGAGCTTCAATTTCCTTATCTGCCTTCTGTACCTTGCAAGGCTGTTGCAGTGATCAAGTGAAATAACATAAACTAGGAAGGGCCATGTAAACCTTGCATCTAGTGAGCACAGTACCAGAACTCGAACTTTCCCCACCCAGCGCCGCCGAGGTGAAACTCGTTCCAGGCCAGAGCGGATGTGTGCAAAGTCGAGGTAGTCCGTATGAGACTGCACAGTGGAAGCGTCTCATCGTCGGCATAGGAGTTCCTCTTTGGCCTCCAAATATAATGAAAAAAAGGTAAAGAAATAACTCAAGCAGATTCAAACAACGAACTTATGAAAAGATGCTCAATGTCAGTAAGCGTTAGGGAAATGCAAATCGAAACCACAGAGAGATATCCATCACCTCACATCCATTAGGACAGCTGCCATCACACGTGTTTTCAAGGATGTGGAGATACCGCAGCCTGTGTGCTCTGTTGGTAGGGAGGTGAATGATGCAAGCATTTTGGAAAGCAGCATGGTGGTTCCTCAAAATATTCTACATGGAATTACCCTATGATCTACTAACTCTGCTTCTGGGCATGTAGACAAAAGGATTGAAAGCAGGGTCTTGAAGAGATATTTGCACAGCCATGTTCATAGCAGGATTGTTCACAATAGCTAAAAAGGTGGAAGGAACCCCGTGTCCATTGGTGGATGAATGGATACGTGAAACGTGGTGTATATGTACAATGGAACATTATTCAGCCTTAAAAAGAAACGCTGATGAATGAGTGGAACTTGAGAACATTGTGCTGTGTGAAATAAGTGAGTCACAAAAAGACAAATAGTGTATGGTTCTATTTATGTAAGGTCTCCAGAATAGTCAGATTTACGGAGACAAAAAAGAGGATGGTGGTCTCCAGGGGCTGGAAGGAGGGGGAAATGGGGAGCTGTTGTTTAATGGGTGAAGAGCTTAATCTTGGCAAGATGGAACAGTTCTGGAAATTGGTTGCTCAACAGTGTGAATGTCCTTAATGCCTCTGAACCATACACTTAAAAAAAGTTAAGATGGTAAAATTTTTGTTGTGCATCTTTAAAAATTAAAGCTTGATAATATGCAATGCTGGACAGTATGGAGTAAAATTGGCACTCACCTCCACTCTTATCAACAGTTAATGGGACTTTAAATGGGCTTATTTTTTTGTGCTTGGTGGTTTGGTACTATCCATCCAAATTAAAGGCAGAGGAAGGAGGAGATTCAGGTGTGCATTATCAGGTAGGAGGTCTACTGGGCCTAAGAGAGAAAAACCATTATGTAATAGGACCAGATGGGACACCGAGAACAGGGGTAGAGTCAGGGTACAGAGGCTGCCCAGCCTCTGCCCAGCCTCTGCCCAGCCGGTGCCATTTGCAGCTGACATTAGGAGAGTGAGCAAACCGCCCCTTGCCAGTTGAGTGAACACAGGGCTGAGGGCCTCTATTCAGACCTTTCCACTGCCCAGGGCCTCTATTCGGTCCCTCACCTGCCACCAGGTACAGGCCTCTTACCTGTCACTTGACGATCAACTTGGTAGAACTGCTCTGCACCTGTGCCTGGAGATTCTGCCAAGCCCTCTGTTGACCCATGCTAGGCGTGGCTGGCTAACTAGCAAACAACCTCATACTTCAGTGGCCTAACAGAGTAGACCCTTATTTCTTTCTTATGCAAGTTTCAATGCAGGTGCTCTTGGTCAAGCAACATTCCTGGGCAATCCTACTCCAAGCAGGGACTTGGGGATCCAGGTTTCCTCCATCTCATGGCTTTGCCATGCCCTAAGCTCCCCTCAGACTCTTCCCTGGTACCTCTACATTCAGCCATTCAACCAGAAAGCAAGTCAAAAGAGAGATCAGGGAAAATCACACCGGCCGTTCTAAGGGCCAGGCTTGGAAGCGGCATGCATCATTGCCACTCACATCCTACAGACAAGAGCTGTCCACACGGCAGCACTTGGATGCAAGGGGTCCAAGAAGTGTAGTCTCCTTGTGCATCCATGGAGAAAGTGAGATAGTTGGGAATACTCACCAATGTGTCTGGGACAGTGCCTATATGGACGACCTCTATATGACAAGCTAGAACACTTAAGCCCGCTGAAGCAGAGTGAGTGCCTTGATACTGAGAAGAACAGTGGTGTAAAGTAAAACACCCCTCCCTGCCCCTGGCCCCGCCCCCCACAGCCTGTACTTAGTTGGGTTTGTAGAGAACTGTCTCAAGATACTCCTGCTCCGTCTCCACTTCTGTTTTATTCATTTTGTAATCACACACCAAAAAAATGAAGACATCCAAGCCTACTTTCCTCTTCTTCCGCCTGCCAGAATTGACTTACTGAGACCACGTTTCCCCACAGCTACAGGGAGCCTCTAGAACATGCCGTGGGGGCCAAGGGAGCTGAGAGATGGACCCTTTGCCCTTGCTTGGCCATCTCCGTGGAGGAATCCGCAGCCCCACCTACCCAACCCTACCCAACCATGGCGGGGCACATCACAAGGCCTACAAATCTTTCCTCACTTCTCAACCCACAGAGATTGTGCCCCTTTCTTACAGAACAATGATTACTTTTGTTACCATCCTTTGAGATTTACTTATTATTTGCATTGAATTCCATATTTTAATGCAACAAATACCTGCCAAGATACCTGGTCCAAGACTAAGGGGTTCAAAGATGGTCAAAGGAAAACGGCCTCCAGGGAACATGCAATCCAGGGGTGGGGGGTGGTGCAAATGAGCACCCCGGGAGCTGAATGCTCTAAGGCTATCGGGTGGATGGACACAGAGCATCTTGGAGATTCAGGAAGGAGTCCTTCTGAGTGACTCTGAGTGTGCAAAAGATGTAAACAAGTAGAGTCTGAGGGAGAGCAGTCCAGGTGAAGAGGAGAAGGAGTGAAAGCACCAAGGTAGGAATCTGTAGGGAAATTTCAAAACAGGCAGTATTCTGTATGGTTGGAGATAAAGCTGGAAAGGCAGGTATACCCGTTAGGACTCTTTGAGCTGCGGATAATAAACGTAAGTTTACAATGAGCTTAGGCAATAAAGAAGAATATCATACACAGGCGGTCCAGGAGCAGTTTGGTCCAGGCTCTGTGTCCATCTCCCTGTTCTTCTCCTGGTTCTCCTCTGCTCTGCACTCACACTGCCCTGCTGGTGGCCATCCTCATGATTACAGAACGGCTGCCAGCAGCATCAGGGCCTGGGAGAAAATGGCTTTGCTTTCCCAGCAGCCCTGCGCAAACTAAATGGCTTAGAACAGCCCAGTCGTGAACCAGTCAATGGCAGTGGGACTACCATGAATGGCATAAAGGGGTTGCCTGAGCAAAATGCACAGGTTCCCGTAGTAGGCTTGGGCCAGGCTATGACAAGTTCTGAACTCAGCCTTGAGAATCCGTATGTGGAATGGAAGGCATGGGGGGCCACTAACTGTTTTTCAGCAGCGGAGTTGACACAACTGAGCTAAGGGTGGAATCATTTGGATGCTTTGATCAGAAACAACTGAGCAGAGGGGGCTGGATGTGGAATCGCCACGTGTCCACTGTTGCCACGCCTACTTCCTCCCACATCAGAAGTGGCTCCCAGGACAGGGGCTGTGACTCTTGCCACTTGGGGAGCGAGGGAATGATGGGGTGTAACGCCAGAGGGAGGGGAAGGAGAGCTTCGATGGGAGAAACGTTCTAGACGGGACTTACAGGATGACTGGAGATGGGGGGAAACATGAAAAAGGATTCTGACGTCATAAATTCGGATGACTTAAGCAGGTATGCAGTGCCACAAATAGAAATATAGTCCTCTAAGGGAGCCAGTGAGGTGATTTTGAACCCATAAATCAGACGCAGGATGAATAGCAATGACGATAATACTAAAATGATGCTAATAGTGAAGTAATTATAATTAGTAATAAAATTAGCATATATTGAGCAGTTACTCTGTGTCAATATTTACTAAGATGCTTATTGTTGCTCTGATACATAAGAATGCATTCATGTGCTCCTTGCAACAGTCTTATTTTTATCTCCCTTTTGCAGAGGAAGAAACTGGGGCAAAGAGGGATAAAAGTAAACAATCCAAGGTCAAGTTACCGCTAAGTAGACAAGGTAGACTCAAACCCAGGCTGTCTGACTTGGGACCCTACTCTTTCAGTCATTATAACAATAGCTAATATTTATTAAGTATCTATTATGGGACAGTACTTTCTTTTTAATCCTTAAAAGTCACCCGATAAAATGGAGAGTATTACCCCTTTTTTAAAGATAAGGACAGGATAAGAGACTTGCCCAAAGTCACACACTCTAAGTGGCAGAGATGGCATGCGCCTTGCAGGAGACATAGCGGTAATACACGTTCTCCTTCCGTGATGCCATGAGAAGGATGAGTGTGTCCAAGGACCACAGGATCTGGATCCCTTGTCTCAGCAAAGAAATTCTAAACTTCTAGCTTATGGACCAAGACTTATACATTTGAGGTGCATGCTTGGCGAGGATAGGACCTGGCATGTAGACGCTGAGACCAATAGAATTGTGAAGTCTTGGGGAACCGCTGTGGATAGGACAAAGCTGAAAGTATGGTGGGAGGGTCTTGTCCAACCGAGGCATGCGATTCGAGGGGGCGGGTGCTTAAGAGAACAAACTCGGGTCTCCCAGTCCTGCATCCAATGGTAGCCCTGCAGGTCATTTGCCGGGGGCCTTGAGCAAACTGCTTAACCTCTGAGCTTCAGCACCTTCATCTGTAAAACGGGGATAACAGTAGCCGGACTTCACTCTGAAGAACTGTCTAACTAAGACTGAATACAATGAAGCAAGGGAAACATTTGGCCCATTGCCTGGCATATAGCAAACGCTTATAACATGATAGCGATGTTGCCACAGCTGCCGTTGCTATAATTATTTCTACAAGATGTGGAAGGCAAACGGTCTAAGCCTCTGGGAGAGCGAGTCTGCTGTTCCTATTGCATAATGTCCCTGCCCCTTCGAAGCCTCCACACAGCAGCTCTTTGGCTTCCAGACTTCACGGCAGGATCTCTTCAAACCCTATCGACGAAGGCCAGCTGCTGTTCCAGGAGCTGAGGAGGAAGAGGAGCAGGGGGCTGAGGGTGGTGATAGGAGAAAGGAGGTGGAGAAGGTCTGCCCACCCAAGGAGGCTTCCCTAGGCCCCTCCCAGATCCCGCTGTGTGGCCTCAGGCCTTGCCCAGCCTGCACTCTCTGCCCAGCCACGTGGTTTGCATTTCAAAATGTAACCGGCAGCTGTTAGCAGGTGGTTCCAGCTATTAATACTCAGACTGAGAAGTGGTGGAGCTGTGAGGTCAGTGCTGGCAAGAAAGCAGCTGCTCCCCTCTTCATGCTGGCGGGGAGCTCTGGGAACCATAGCACAGGGCGCTGCCCCACCCCCCAGAGGGATGTCCAAGCCTTCCTGACTGAGAATCCCAGCTTGGTTAGCCCAGAGCCAAGGCAGAAGCAACTTCCCCTCAGCAGCAAATGTTTCCCGGAAGGTTCTGGAATCCCATGAGTCTACAAGTGTTTTGTCATGGAACATTAGAGATGGATGACAAAGCACTTAACCCAACCATCCCGTTTTGTAGGTGAAGAAACTGAGACCCAGAGGGGCGACGTGATTAATTTCGGCCGGCCCCATGAGTCAGGGCGGGGCTGGGGCAGGAACCCTGGCTGCAAATAGCGAGCCTGGGGCTTTTCCATTACTCAGAATCACGGAGCCCACCCTGGCCTCTTACCTGAAATGGGCTGGGTCCTGTGATCCAGGTGGAACCTGCAGCTACAATGCAAGGACCGCACACCTTTGAAGGAGAACTTGCCAGAAACAGGTTATGGGCAAAAATGATGGCAAAGAAACATGCATTTTGACATGGGAACCAGCTCACCCTACTGTGTGAGACGAAGAAGAAACAGATTCCCCGAGCGGAATTTATCCTGTGGGCCCACTCGGGTAAGGAGCACATGCGCACACACGTGCACACACGGAAAAAAGACTGGAAGGAAGAGTAAAACAAACTTATCCTTAGAGACAGGTTTCCCTTTGTCCCTTCTTTTGTCTTCTCTGTATTTTCTAAACTTTGTACTTGGGAGAGTATGTGCTTTTGTAACCACCATGTTAAAAGGATACAAAGTAAACAGACAAGTGCCAGGGTCCCAGTCACCCTCCCTCAGGCTTGGCTCCGCCACAGCCCCCGAGACAGACTGCACCCATTGCACAAGGCGGGGGTGTTCTCCTTTCCGGTGAAGCCAAAACAAGCTTGGACCTGAGCACTGGCAGCCACCACTGCGGTTTTGCTGAGTCTGGGAGCAGCATCTTGGGCTCAGGGCTCCCCCCGAGTCTCCAGTGTGCACCAGAGAGGAAGGGCCGGATGCCAGGCCCCGGCCCCACGGCTGGCTCAGCTGCCCCTGTGTCTGGAGGTCTGAGGCAGAGGCCAGCCTAAGGTGTGATGTGGGGAAGAGTGGCATACGGGCCAGATGGCCCTTCTGGGAACTCTTCCAGTCCCAGGCCACACCCTCCAGGAAGCCTCAGTTGTATCTTTCAGACATGCACGTTTGTCGCCACTTGCCCACTTGGATGCCAACATCTTTGAGACCAAGCCGCCTTTCTGGGTCATCCAACGAGGGCTGCCTGCCGTGTGGGCTCCCAGACTTCTTCTTGCCTAGTACAAACCTGGAGGTGCTGGGTCTTATCGCCACTGCCATGGACCTCAGAGAGGATTGGTTTACACAGAACCATTGCCCTGTGTCGCATTTGGACCTGGGACACAGGGCACCTGCCCCGTGTCCTGGCTGAGACCCGCTGCTTCCTGGAGCAACGTGTGTGAACGTTGGCTGACTGAGGCTGCTTCCCACAGGGTCTGAGTTCCAGAAATGCCATCACAGGAAGTTCCCTCTATGGAGCACGCCCGGGCCTTTCCCCACTCCCTTCTTTCCCCAGGGCACGCTCTCGCCTCCACTAGGACAGCGTCTCCTGCCCGGTGAGGGCGGATCTCACATCTACACACGAGGTGACACAGGCAGAGGGAGCGGAGCACCCAGGTTGGAGGCACCACTGAATGGATGGGCGGGGCGGAGGCACTAAGCCCCACCTCCGCCGTCTGCCCGCCTGTCTCCTGGGCTGTTTGTGGGTCCCCCTGAGCTCCAGCTTCCTCCCGAGTGTCAGAGGTGCTGGCAGGGTTCAGGAACCAGAGCCCTCTCTGTCTGGGGTCGGCAAACCACCGGGTACCTCCCCGGGGTACCTAGCGTGCTGGCTGGTTTTGTATGGCTCTCAAACCAAGGAGGGTTTTTACATTTTTAAATGTCTGAGAAAGTAAAAAGAAGAATAGTGTTTCATGAACCATGAAAACGGTGTGACGTGCAAACTTCAGTGTCCGTAAGTGCGGTTGTGCTGGCGTACGGCAATGCACATTTACATAGGTATCATTTACATATCCCTTGTGGCTGTCTTTGGGCCACAGAGCCCAGATGGTGCACGAAGCCTGAAACACGCACTGTCTGGCTCTTTACAGAGAAAAGGCTGCTGAGCCCCGACCTGAGAGGTCTGGTACGTGGCACAAAGTTAACCAGCGTTACTCTCCCTTCTCATTGTCTTCTTTTGCATCCCTTCTGCCAGGGGCCTTTTTGTCTTGTCTGAAAGACAAGGAGCAGTGTTGCTCTGGGAGGAGGGCAGATGCAGGGGATCCTTCCTCACTGCAGGTCACCTGGCTCCAAGTCAGTTACACCAGCAGCTGGTGCAGTGACATGGGGGTCATCCCACCTCTCTGTGCCTCAGTTTCCCTCACCTATGAAATGGGAGCATGACAGCAGCTAACGTTTACATACCACTTGTCATGTGCCAGGTATTGTCCTGATCCGTCACTTATTTAATCGTGACAGTTCTATGAGGTAGGTCCTGTCATCACCCCATTTATGGGCAAAGAGGCAGTGGAAGGGTAAATGAGTTGCCCGGGGTTTCTTAGCTGATCAGAAGCATGTCCAAACAGCCTCGTCACTAGGGCGCATACACAACTACATTACAGGGCCCTGCGTGCTTCGTCCCAGAGGATTCAGCGGAGATAAGGAATCGGAATGTTTGTGCTTCGTACTGGAAGATCCAGCGGAGATAAGGAATCGGAATGCTTTTAGCGACCCACCAAGTTCCACGACTGTGTCAACTCTTTTTATCGTGAAAAGAAGAGGAAGGGATAATGCTCCCAAATCTCTCACCAACGGTGGCATTTCAGAGAACATGGCAGCCTCTGAAAGGAGAGGAGACATTTGTGGGGGACGACAAGCCTTACCTGGATTCCCCTGGCTGGTCTCTGTCTCCCACCCTCTCGGAGCAGGAGAGAAGCAGCCAGCCTACTCCAAGCACTGGTGCAGTGTCTAAGGAAGACCTGTGCTCAGCACATCCTCAGTGGATAAAGAGCAGTCACCTTTCTGCTCAGGTGGTAAGGAGCCTGGTGGCCGCTCTCCCTCCTTGGCACTGGGTCTGGGCCCAGCCCCTGCTCTTGGTCCCGTCCTGGCAGAATCGCTGAGGAGCAGCCCGGGTTCCTGAGCCAGGAGCACAGAACCCGCTGCTCTGTGTCCTCCGGCTGATGAGGATGCATCTTTTCCACAGGAGTCATTCCCAGCTCCCTCCCACCAGCCGTCAGCAGCTCCCCTCCCCTCTCTCTCCTACGTTAGCATTTGGACGAGGGATGAATGGAAGGATTGGGGCAGGCAGTGTCTTGCCTTTTTGTCTACTTGATCCTCACGAGGATGTCTTGTCCCTGCCACATACAGGCTCCGGAGCGGCTGGGAGAGTGGAAAGAAGCTGGCGTTAAAGACGCAGCCTGCATGGTAGAGGGTTAATAGCTAGAGCCCTGCCGTTGGAATTCCTCCACCATTTCCTGGCTGTGGGACCTTGAGCAAGTTACTCAACCTTTCTGTGCCTCTGTTTCCTAATGAGCAAAATGGAGAGAGCACAGACCTTATGGGGTTACTGTGAGAATTCAGTGAGACGATACACGCACAAAGCCTCTGATAGTGCCTGGCATGTGTTAGGTGCTCACCACGCACAGGCCATTACTATTCCTCTTCCTCTCACCCAGTACTTCACCTTAAGGAACCTCAAGAGTGTGACACAGGCTTTCCCCACATGCTCTGCAACATTCTGCACGACAGTACGTCCTTGATTCACCTACTCTGTATTGAGGGCCTGCTAAGTGCACTGTTTTAGACCTGGAGAAGTCAAGGATGTCACAGTCTAGGGGACAGAGGAGAGACACATACGCTGGAGCCAGGGGCTGAGCAGGGACTGAGACCTGTGGGCAGCAGGGAGGGATGCTCCCCACTCTGGTGAGTAAGTGGTGGCGGAGGGGGCGGGGCAGGAAAGACCTGCCAAAGGAGAGATGAACTTGAGCTGGGTCCTCAGTCACATGCTGGCCTTGGCAGGAGCAGGAAGAACACTGTGGGCCTTAGGTACAAGGTGGAAAGGAACAGCCCAGCAGCCCCGGGCCACACAGACCCCTTCATGAGCCTCCGTGCAGACCCAGTTTGGAGCCTGAGCTCAGTGCCCAGGTGCTGGTCCATGCAGGAAGCATGAAAGTTTCTTTTAGCATCGAATGTTGAGGCCATGGCTGGCTGTCCAGAAGAGGGGGCTGGCAGGAGGAGGGGGAATCTGTGAATGCTACAGCTGGGAGGGAGTGAAGAAAGAGTGGAAGTTCTGGGGTCCTGACCAGGGCTTCTCCTTCCCAAAGGTGGTCAGAGCAACTCCACCTGAACCAAGCGGACATGCTGCTGATGGCAAAGGAGGCCCAGCGGGGATGGAGAGAAAGAAGGAATAGTAATGAAGCCGACGTTCCCAAGCCCCCCAGGGGGACTGATGGAAAAGAGAATGAACCAGTCCAGAGAGGTGCTGGCTAGACAGGAGCCCATCAGACCGGGTGGGTGGCAAGTCTGGCTGCTCCAGTGCCTGCGACCCCAGCACCTGCCCCTTCCCCATTCCCCCACCCACCCACCCAGAGGAGGCTCTCGGCTTCGTCCTGCTCATGCAGGCAGCTCTCAGGTATGTACACTCGGCAGGACACAGCCCCAGGGAGGGGAGAGCACTGGTCTGGGAGCAGACATCCTGGAGCCTCCTGCAATCTTTGCCCTTAACCCACAGTGTGGCCTTGGGTGAGTTTCGACCCCTCCGGGCTCCTATGGCCTTATCTGTATAATGGGATCACTTGCTTGCTCTGCCCTGCAGGTCAGTCAGAGGAATCAATACTATGTGGGAGGAGGAGGGAATGCTGCTTTAACTGGGAATGGTGGCGCCATCCGATTTCTACACTAAGTGGGAAGTGGGAGGCTAGAACTTGCCGGGTTCCCCTGCTGCGTTCCTACACCGAGCACACCCAGAACAGGCAGTTTGCAAGTGGTCCTGCCTGACAAGGCAGCTGTGGTGGTGGAGTGACTTCAGGCTTCCGTGTGTCCCTCTGACCTGCCCCAGCCTCGGGAGCGCAGGGAGACACCAGCTGTGAAAGGAGCCACTGGGTAACCACAGCACAGCGTGGAGGAATGCGGCTCTCACCTCCTTTATTTACCGTGCCCCGGGGCAGTGGCCGCCTTGGAGCCCCTTGGCCTTCTTTTCTGATCAACAGGAGTCCAGTTTAGCCTGAGCTGAGAAAGTTTAGCGCCAAGAGCTACATTTCTCATCATCCTGGCATCTAGAGTAGCCGTGGACAGGCGTGGCCAGGACAATAAGGAGACAATGGAATGAGATTCTGGAAAACCTCCAATAGGCCCATCTGGCCTTTTACCATCTACTTTTTCTCTTCTTACTGCCTGGAATGTAGAACTGACGCCTGGAAGTTTAGAAGCCGTTTTGCAAACAAGAGGACAAGATCCACATGCTAAAAGTAACTGAGAAGAGGCCATTTTCATGGAACCTTGGGCTGCCTACTTCTGGAAATATAAAATGTCCTAACTATCTCCCCCCTCCCCCACCCTGGGGAGAGGTTAAGGTGGGGGTGGAATCGGCTATTTGTAGGCAAGCACAATTATAACCCATACACCCTTCCCACCAGAGACTAAGTCAGTGCCTCCTTGCACGCCTTCTAAGATCCCACAAAGGGCTTACTTACCACACTGCATTGTGCGAGCCGGTTGCTTGTACACCGTCCCCGAAAGCCTGCTCTTTCAGGAAAGGCAGGATCTGCACATTCCGTGTTGATCAGAAGTGCACCCCCAGAGCGTGACGGTTTCTGGCAAGCAGGACATATTCTATAAGCTTTTCTTGAATCCGTGATAAAAGAACCCTTTGAGTTCTGATTTTAGGTGTAGCTCACCTGCCTTAGATGTAGGAGCCATCATCTCCGGCCAATTTTGAAAACTCCGTTGACACATCTTTGAAACAGTCAGCCTTTGAAATTGGTTTGCCTAAAATAGTCAGAGCCACGGTGCACGCGCTTTGTAAATAGCTCTGCCAGCCTCTCACAGAACCGCTGCCACTTCCTCCACTACCCACGGCCATGGCTGCCCGGTCCTTGTCACTATGGGACCCAGAAAGCAATTCACGCAAGCAGGTTCTGGTACCGAGTTCTTACAGCTGAGAAACGGCATTTCCTGCAACATCTATCGAGGGCTTGATAGAAAAGACACAAATGTGTACATGGAAACAGTCGCGGATGTGTGTGTAAGGTTGTTTTCTGTCTTAAATGTCCCGGTCAGATTTAGACTGTTAGAACTACTTCCTCCCTAGTTCTAAAGGTTCTCCCAGCCTCCTCCTCCTCCTCCTCTTTCCTTTATTGTGACTTTCTCCTCAAAACCTATTGTTTTCACTCTGTTCCAAAAGCATTCATGCTTTTTCCATATGCAGGTTATCCAAAGCGGATGTCCAACTATATACCTACTTCATTTGCCTTCCTTTTGAAAAGCATGGTAAGTCTATATACTATTCATGAGAATGCAAAGTCTATATATCTCCAACAAACTTGGAGTTCGTATAGTCAAGATGTGTGTTGACAGTCACTTGGAGAAAAATCACATATGATGTACTGGGGCTGCCAGCTAAAGCCTTTGTGGTCTCTTCTTTCTGGGTTCACACCATTCCCCTGACTTTCGCTCTTTCTCTGGGGCAAAATGACCTGAGACCCTTACACTCTCCTCATCCTTCCACTGAATGGAGAAGACTCCAAGGACCTAGCAGAGCATGGAGCCTCGAGAGGGAAGGAGCTTTGGCCTCCCGAGCTGCTGCACGAAGCAGAGACTTGCCGGTCTGCTCTGGGCTCTTACAGGTGCAAGGAAGAAATGTTACAGTCCCAAACAGGTGCAGGTTTTTTTCTGTCATAGCATAGCATCTGGCGTAATTTACAGATTACTCCTTACTTTTCCGTAACACTGTTGTTTTGGAGTCTCTATTCTAAAATGCTGTCACAGTTTGCTTTGCATTTGAGCTACATACATCCATGATTATATTAATGCAAGTGTTTAGATCAATGGCTCTCCACTGCGCAACAGAAAGTAACTGGGGAGCTTTAAAAACTCCCACTGCTTGGGTCTCACTCAGCCCCAGAGGCTGTGATTTAATTGGCTGGTCGCGAGGCCCAACGTGTGCTATTTTGAAAGAGCATCCCAGGTGATTTCAAAGGGCAGCCGGAGTTAGGAGCGGCTGCTCCAGATCAGGGGTTCTCAAACCTGAGTGTGCATCGGAACACTTCACAGACTTGTTACCACATGAATTTGTGGGACCCAGCCCTAGAGTTTCTGATGCAGGAGGTTTGGGGTGTAGCCTGAGAATTTCCACTTCTAATCGTTTCCCAGAGGAGGCTGATGATATTGGCTCAGGAACTGTGTCCTGAGAACCACGGATTCACCCCTTTAAATCCCCTTCAGCAACAGTAACACTCACTGGTGTCATACTGAGAAAGCACCAGCCACTCAGTAACCAACCCAGAGTATAACTGAATTGAAAATGAAGACACGCAGGCCTCGATACTTGATAAAGCCTTCAGGCTTTGTTTGGGGGTGAGCTGTAGCAGAGGCAGCGTGCACACTGAGCAGCGAAAGTGGCCCCGCCAAGCTCCTTCCCCAGAAACTACACTCAGCATCTCAACATCAGGCTGTCAGAGCTTTGAACTGTATCCCTGAGCATCTGGGCTTTACCTGCATTTATTCTCTGCATCCGTTAGCAAGACGTGTCCTAAGGTACCAGAAAGCTTCAGAGAGCTCATAAAGGTGTCAATGCTTCATGTAAAACTGGACATAATTAAATGTATTTGGCATGATTTGGTAGGTTATATTTGGGGCCTGGGAACACTCAAAGTTTTTTCCATGTTAATGGGAATTACTTCCTTGTTTTACATCATTTCCTCTCATGAAAGATTTCATAGGAACCCTCTATTTGTGGATAGCAGGGGTAACCTGTACTCATGTCTGCTGGCATAACTAAGGCAGTCATAGGCAATATGCAAATAAGAGGATGTGAATGGATTTGACCCTCGACCATAATTCGCCAAGCCCTGGGGCAGGACCAGCTGGGGGCGGGGACAGGGAGTGGGAAGGATATTAAATGAAGCACCCGAGGACCAGAACCATAAGCAAGAGCCCGTGGTGAGTCTGGGAGGAGAGCGCTCCAGGCGGGACAACTTGCACTTGAGAGAGCCCTGGGGTGAGGGATGCAGCACCTTCCCGGGACAGAGGAAGGCTGGTGCATCTGGAGTGTATTAAAAAGAGTAAAAGCGGCACGGCATGATGTCGCTATGGTGTAGGATGCCTCTGAGTCTGGAGTTTTTTTCAGTGTGACGGGAAGCCACTGGAGGGCTCTGAGCAGAATGGTGGCCCGAGAGGTCTGTTTCTTGTCAGCGAGAGGAAAGAAAGCAGCATTTGCCTATTCGCAGAGCACCTGGCCAGGCCTTAGCACATGGAAGTCGTTAGTAACTTCTCACGCATCATTGATGAGGCACTGTGCCAACACAGGGTCATCAAACCCGGGAACAGAAGGGACAGTAGGAACAAGCCAACGCATCTCTCATATTGTAAAGACACATCCACTGAAACCCAGAGAGGCCAAATGCTTTGCCCGAGGTCACTCAGCATGTCAGCAGCAGAGCTGGGACCGAAGCACGAAGGAGAGCGAGAATGTCAGGGGAGAAGACTGGCCCGACAGCAAAGCATTCGTTGCGGGAAGGGCGGGATAATTCTGGATCCAGTATGGGGATGTTGCTTGGCCATCCACGTGAGCCCAGCCCCACATGGTCCCAGCGCCAGGGTTCTGGGGAGAGACGGGCTGTGGGCAAAACCTGAGCGGCAAAGGTCTGCAGGCACAAGGGGGCTGAGTCATGGCCTGGTCTGCACGGATGAAGTCTCGGGTGTGAGCATTCTCCCAGGGGCTGCTGGCTGAAGAATCTCAAAGACAGGACTCCCCTAGAAGAGGTGGACAAGAAGACAATGGCAGGCACCACATGGAAATGACCAGGGCTTGTTTATGAGTGTGTTTGAAATACCCCAGGAAAGCTCAGAAACCCTTGATTGGCCCTTGGGGAAAGGCTGAAGTGTGTAAAAGCAGGTGAGACTAGTGAAACGTGACTAGCTGCTGTCAGCTGCCTCCCATTTTTGCCATCCTGTGTGGCACACTCCCAGGAAACCCAAGTCACATTTCAAATTCATGGGAGAAGATGACACAAATCCATATCTTTGTCCATTCAGCAAATACACCACCACCGCCTAAAATATCTGTGGGCTCTTCCCAAACACCGGTTTTTCTAGGAACTAGTACACCTGGTATTAGTGACCTTAGACCTGTGCCCGACGTGAGCTTTGGTGACTTAGCTTGCTGGTCTGGGCAGGACAGTGAGAGGTGGAAGGGTCATGCCTTTTGTGTGGAATACAGCAGGGCTGACAGCAGGAGGGTTATGCTCTGGGGTCTTGAAGTCAGATCTCAGGAGAAGGGGCTCCTCCCGAAGCCGGGAAGTGGGGTCTCAGCACATAAAGACCCTGCTGGCCTGCCAGCCTAGCCAGCCTTCCTCTCCTTCGCGGGCCAGGGCCCTAAGTCCTGCCTCTTGCACAGCAAAGCCGCCTTTCTATTTATAGGAGGAAAAAAAAAAACCCTGCTATGAAATGTACTTTCCAATTTTAGGGCCCTTTCCTGGGCTCTATTTCCAGTGACCAACCGGAAAAATATCCCTTTTCTGGGTGTGCATATTTGAAATCTGGCCAGTGGCTTCGGAGTCCACTCCCTGGAGAGCGTTAGCGAGGGAGAGCTGGTTCCAGACAATGACAGGGCCCTCCCTGCTTTCAGGAGAATGTCAGCCTGCGTCCTGCAGAGAAGACGGCAATATCCACGGTGCCACCTCCGCCACCTTCCGCCACAGGAAAATGTGAATCATGTTCTGCTTCTCTCAAAGACTGAACTATGGCCTCAGGGCTTTCTGCTAATGAAGATGATGAAACTTCGGGTTTATAAGAAAAGTCAAAGTTGCAAGAGAAGGGTGTGGGCCCTTTCACAACTTTCTCCCGGTGGGTCTCATTCCCAACAGACAATAGGGGACCTTGATAGAGGACAGGCCTGATGCTCTACTGTAAACCAAACTAGACAGACATGAGTGTACTGAGTGGGCTCAGAGTGACCTCCACTGGATGGGAGCTAAGCCTGTGTGGAGAAGGGCAGATGGAAGGAAGCCATGGAAACCAACACTAAGTGAAATACCAGGAGATAATTTTCGAAGTGGGACTGGTGACTCCAACTCAGTGAAGGGGAGGAGGGGCCAGACCCATTGGCCCAATTAGTCAGCTGCGTTGCCGGTATTATTCAGACTGTCTGGGACATGCTTCCACTCCTGTGGGATGGAAACCGTGCTTTTTCTGGGGACGATGACTCATCCCTACAGATATGGAAATCGAGGATGCACAGGGAGACCATGGGGCTTGCCCAAGAGTATGCAAGTGGGAGGCAGCAGGGACAAGGGTTGAAGCTGAGCTGTCTCCATCGAATTCCACCCTTTCTCCACTCTCACACAACGGGGCAGGTGGTCTGTTTCCTAGTCTTGTTTTCCTGAAGAGTAAGGGAAATTGAAAGGCAGAGAACAGACCAAAGAGCCTCTTTCCTACCTCCCTAACCAATAACCCTTCTCTCTAAAACTTGTCCCCACCGCCCTGTCCATGCCAGGTGACCAGATCACTGCGGCCCGGTGGGGCCATCTGGCAGGGCTGGGCCCTGTGGTTTGGGGTGTTGAGATCCTCCCCCTGGAGAGCAGGTGCTGTCACAGCCAAGTGTAAACAGCATCCTGGACGGCCACAGCGCTTTGGCTTCCAGGGTGCTGTTGGCTTTGGCACAAGCAGCTCCAGTTCTTCCTCCCCTGCCCGTCCCTCTCATTATACAGTGTCACAATAGCCTGGGCCTCACATTCACACTGAGCTTTGTCTGCAGCGGCACATGCCAAAAGCGGCCTGAACATGGGGAGCCGAGCTGCCGAGAAAACAGCACATCCTTTCGGAAACATGAGCACGGCCGCATGGCCTGTGTTCAGAGGGCGGGGTGCAGCGGGGCTGGGGAAAACCGGGGAGACCCAGGTTCACCGCAGGGCCTGTGCCCAGAAGTCTGGCCACGGGGGGTGAGGGGCCAATACTACTTCTGAGTAGGAAGAAGAGGTGGAAAGGGGATGAGATGTAGGGGGTACTCCAGAACAGTCCAGAGTTTCACTGCTAACAAGGATGGCTATTCTTTATTAAGTACTTATTCTGTGCCAGACTTCCTGCTGAGCACTTTACATAATCATTCCATTTTCACACACACAAAACCCCAAGAGGCAAGTCTTATTATATCCTTATTTTTCCGATGAAGTCCCTGAGGATGAAGGCGTTGTTTGCTCAAATTCACAGCAGTAGAGAATGGCAAAGATTTGATAACAGATCTTACAGATGACAAAATCCATGTTCGACTGAGTACTTACTAAGTGCTCAGCCTTTCAGTTTCAGATGGTTCACGAAACCAACAGACTTTCAGGAACAGGATAGCCCAGCGACTTTGAAATCTGTCGTCATCCCACAGGATTCTGAGCATTGTGCATCTGAATCCAGGCTGGGCCATTCAGCAGGGCCACTGCACGGGGCTTGTTAAGTGCCCACTGGGAGCTCTGCCTTTTGGGGACCGCCCTGCCTGGTCTCAGGAAGGTGTGACCCCCCCCGTGACTTAGGCTGAGTGAAAGACCTCTGGACCAGGAACCACTAAGGAGACGAAACTTATTTCCCTGGCATGAATGCTGCCTGTTCTGTGCCTAACCTCCTATGCTTGATCAGTTAGCCAATGACGAGTAAGATTTCCCACAGAGCGAATCGCCTAAGACAGGCATGATCAGGACGAGGCCTCTGGGAAGAGACTCCGGGATGTGGAAATGAAGGGGTGATGGACATCAACCCCTGCCCCCTCGCCTTTGTCAAAGCCTGAGTCCTTGTTCTTAGATGTGAGAAATCCAAGTCTCCTGGCTGCCTTTGTCTCCTCTGCCCAACTCAGGCCTGTGGAAATAGCAGGGGCGGTGTAGTCCAGACCAGAGATGGCGGACTCCCGGGGTAATCAGGCCTGGGACATAGAATATGCAAGATCCTGTGAGATCTGTTTGCTGGAGGATAATTAGATTAGAATTTGAAGGCACAGACAGGAAACCAAAACTAGCCCTTTAAGCCCTGTTAGTCCTTTCAAATGACAGAACTCCAAACTCTGTCCAGAATCCCAAGGGGTTCTGTCAGCATCTTTGAAAGTCACCTATTTCTTTTGATCTTTTCTGTCAGACTGTGAATCCACAAACTAAGTCTGTATTCTTAGTAAAAACCTGCTTGGGAATGGAAACGGGGCACTTCCCACTAGAGAGAGTGGCCATTCTGTTCCTACTTTCTAACAGGACCTGGTTGTCTCTGTGTATGTTTTTCTCATGTTTTGACGAGCCATCTGCAGCGTTCTGCGATCACTGCAGGCCGGTGAGCACGTGTCATCTGCCTAGTGCTCTCCAGGTCCTGCAGGCCTGCCAAGCCTGTTGACAGATTGACCACATTCATCCGAGTAACCTGACTAGTTCGATTCTGTTTATTTCATTGCCCACATAACACCAAGTCGGTATGAGCAGGTACCCCTACAGAACTTATTTTCGAGGTTGGGTTACAGTCTCCCACACCCCTGGGAGAAGGTAGAGTACTTCTTGTCACTGTCCATGCGTGTCTCCTCCTCACCCAACTCCACCACACCCCCATTTTTAACTTATAGGGGAGGAGCAGAAATAGAGGCAGAGAAAAATACCATGTCCCTCTGTTTGTCAGACTCAGAACCATCTTCTTCAGCCTCAGTTCAGGCCTCTGTCACTCAGCCAGGGCAGGAAGAGGCAGTGGGAGATGATTTTACACGTAATACGTGTAAAGGGACTAGTCACGGGTCTACGACTAAATGCTACTACGGAGCTAGGACGTAAAGCTAGGCCACCAGGATTATAGACAGGTGGGCGGCCAAAGCAGGTATCACTAGTCAATCACAGCACTCCTCTGAATCACGATGTGAGCTCCCAAGTGTTTCTGAAGGGAGTGCCTAGGCAGACATCACCAATCAATCGGAGCATATAAGCTAAAACCTATTTTTAAATGTGAACTGGTCTGTGGGCTCCTTATGAGCAGGGGTCCTGCTTTATGAAAGCATTTATCTCCTCTCAATGTAATCTAACACCACGTCATCCAGATGGTCCTCCATGTGTGTTGAATGCATAAATGAATGCAGTAATGAATTAACGGAGCTATTTAGACAGCTGCGACTTAAGTCCTCTTCTTCCAGGAACCCCAATCTTCACTCTGTCTTTGATAGAGGGGCTGGAATCTTCTGCGCACCAAACCCGTGCTTTGTTTACATAGGTCCGTTCATGCCGCTTTAGCTTTACAGTTTTCTACACGGATCCCCCAGCTGGGCAGCCTGCAGCCCAGTGACCTACACAGCTGTTAGCGAAATAATCCTTTCTACTTATGTCCTCCCTCAATTGACATATTCTCTGGTGGTGCACGAGCTTGGCCTTGGCCAGTCTTCCAGGTTTTCCTCAAGGACATCAGCAGATGAAGCAAAAAATGAAGGACTTCCCTTTGTAGCCCAAGCTGCCTTTAAGGTGCCCCGTCGCTTCTGTGACCTGAAGGTACTTTCTTTGTATCCACATGACACAGACAACTGGCTTCCTGTCACTGGCCTTCTCCTGGCTCCAGTACCAAGCTCAGCTAGCTCACGCTAGGCACCCTTCCACTTGCCGTGGTCATCTGGTGGTTTATGCCGCAGGTGTCAAGGGTGGGAGTGTGGATTCATTTCTGGTGCTTTCAGAAACTCGCTTCCCATTTGGTTCCAGCTGCAACTCTTCAGCCAAAGCAAGTTCTCAACCCCGCTAGGGAATGCATTCAGAAAGCGCAGACTGATGATGTCTGGACAAGTTGAACTCCCTTCACCACCATCGTGGAACAGCTGTGTCCTGCGAGCCGTTTGGTCATTCTCATGGGCTGCACTAAAAGGCCTGCAAAGATTACAGGATGCAGAAAGGTTCGCCTTTTGGAGATCATCTCATTTGGAGACATGTGGAAAAAAGTCAGTTCTTTTGTGGATTTTTCACTTTTTGTGAGGTCCTTCCTTTCAAGATGAGCAGCAGGGTCATTAAAGCCTGCTCCTTGGTTGAGAACACACACGACGAACCCCTATTCCTTACATCCTGTACCCATGGAGAAAAAATCCAAACCAGTTCCAGTAACATCTCCCGCTCCTCCTGGATGTCAATCTACAACCAGGCTCCGTGCCACACTCCAGGTAACTAACTGCGGCAATTGACCGGAGCTGGCAACTGAAATGAAAAACATTTACCGTAAGGATGCACCAAGGATTCCAAAGTAGAAATGAGTAAAATGGGTTGAATAATGTCGCCCCGCAAAAATTTATACATTGAAATCCTACCCCTAAGAGTGTAACCTTATTTGGGAATAGGGTTATTGCAGGTGCAATTAGTTAAGATGAGATTATACAGTTGAAATGAGGTTATACTCAGGTATATAACCTAATCCGAGAAGACCAGTGTCCTTATCAAAAGAGAGAAAGAAATGTGGTTACAGACGCACCCGGGAGAACACCCCACGATCATGAAGACAGTGCTGTATAAGCCAAGGAGTCCCGACAGTTGCCGAAAACTACCAGAAACTAGGAAAGAGGCATGAAACAGATCATCACAGCCCCAGGAAGAAGCCAACCTGCCCACGCCTTGACCTCAGACTTCCAGCCTCTAGAACTGTGAGACAGTAAATTTCTATCGTTAGGCCACTCAGTTCGAGGTGCTTAGGAAACTGACAAATAGGTCAAAGAGAGTCTTGCCAACAGAGCACAGATGACTTCTAAGATTATTTCTCATCTAAAACAGAAAGGCAGCTTCGAAACCAGATAGACAACTTCTCTCCCCCCCATCCACAAGCTCATTTTATGAATAAAGAAACCAAAACCCAGAGAAGTGACGAGGCCTGACTAAAGTCACTGAGCCATCTATTTGGAGCTGAGAATTCAGGTCAAATATTTTGACCATCATTTCCCGGGGCCGATTTCTATGCACGTTTTATTTTGTCATTTGCTTACATGTCCATCTCCTCTAAGTTACCACATCTCGAGAGAAGGGAGCATATGCCTGGAATCCGGCATGGTGCCCTCAATAATATTTGTTAATAACAATAGTTAATATGTGCAGGATCTTCCACACAGTAATCTTCATGTTGACCCAAGAAACGCTGCTTTTCCCAAACAATGTCTATGGCAGAGAACAGACAGCAAGGCTCTCGATGTGTCAGGCTGTGGACAGTAACTTCCAATGGACAGGTCAAGACCTGTCCACAGCCAGCCTGGGCCAACCGGCCTTCTGCTGACAATGTAGTGCTCAGGGCAGAGTAGCCAGTAGGGAAGGCTTGCCAGGTGCCCATGATCTTGGACAGCTTCTTTCATCAACTACAAATGTACATCCCTTCCTCTGCGGAGGGTCTTACACGCTTCTCAGAGGCAGGGACCCCCTTCTTTGTCTCTATATCTTCTATGCTGCCCTGGGCCCAGGGTTCAGCATAGATCACGGCAACCATCTAATGAATGTGCGTTGGCTCGGACCCACCCCTCGTGCAGTTGCCTGGCTGTTGAGCACAAGGAGAGGAAAATTTACAAGGTGTAATTTTGCTAAAAACATATCTCTGAGGGGAATCTCATGCCTTGTTATTTGTAACTCTTCCTTTCCAAAGCTGGAAGAGTGTTGAAAGAAATCATTATCAAAATGACACTTTTCAACACTTAAAATGTCTGCCCGAGTTTAGAGAACAAAGCTTCAGTTGCTTCAGCCTCTGCAGGAAAAGCTCCCACAAGGCACACTTAGGATGTAAATTTGACATTGTACTTGATTGTCCGTAATAAACACGCGCTTGTAAAAGGTTGAGACGTGGAACACAGTTACATTAAGTCTATTAAGTATATCAAATAGGTTAAACATACTTATGGGGTGACTTCATAGTGCTCACAGCTTTCATAATTAATTTTGTTGTTTTTATGGTTGAAATGGGTTCTGAGAAACAGAACACAATTTGTTTTTCATTGAGCTCATAGGGAAGCAGGATTGGCTTCCACAGTCTACTTCCATGGCCATTGCTCGAGACCCGCCTTGACTGAAAGGAGGGGGTTGCTGGAGTACATCTGGTCTGGTACATCATTGTGGGGCTCAAGTGCAACACGAGAGTGCGGCTGGGAAGTTGAGAACCAACCCTTTTTGTTGCATTGTTGCCTCAGCCCATCATGGCCCCCTCAGCCCATCCCCACCCCCCACATCCCCCCGCAGGGGGTTCCAACCTCCAGCATCCACTGGATATTCAGATGGGGCTGGTGAGAGGCTTCTACCAAGTCAAATGCACCACAACACTGCCAGCCCAAGGTAGGGACAATGCTATCATGCTTTTCCCCAAGACGCCATGCAATGCATCCCCAGCCACCACACTCCCTACATCTGTTTCCAGATCTCCTACAGGGAGCAGAAGGTAGAATGGGGTCTCCCTGCCTGCTGGCAAACTGGTAACCAACCTGAGCAAAGGGTGGCAACAGTCATGGAGGGCAAGAGGAGGTCAGGTGAGGTCCAGAACTCCAGAGGCTGGGGGTTGCAGAAACAGGACCACCAGGGAGCTGAGCTCTATTGTCCCTCAGGTTTCATTTGCAAATGAGAACTTCCAAGGTAAATTAAGAAATACAAGACAGCAGTGGCAGTGCGTTAAACCCTATGCAAGCCACTGTGTTCTGAGCAGGAGTCTGGGTGGCTGCCCCAGGTGCTTGCCCATGAGCCCTTCCCCACCTGGGGCCAATGCACAGGGGCTCAGGTTTTCATATGGGTGTTAACAGATGCAGATGTGTTTGCTCACGTGTTGAGCGTGTACTATTTTGTTCAATGCCATATGAGAGCTTTGCTAAACTAGATCATATGACACTTGAGAGTCAACAATTCTTTTATTCTCGTTTCTCCCGAAGCACTTAGAATGGTGCTTTTGATACAAATGCACTAACGAACACCACATAAATCACATCAGTCACAAGCAGAAATACTGAGAGGTAAAGTACTCCGTTGCACACATGTGGAGTTGAATTACAGTTTTAATCATAGCAACATAGACCTCATTCCTGACCAAGGCGTTGCAGGCAGCGTTGGAGGTAGAAAAGGAAGAAAGGGTCATTTCAATGCTGCTGTGGGAAGGGGAGTGAGGAAGGAGGTTTCTGAGAAAGACGGCGTTTACTGGCTCCGAGCCTCGGCTCATATTCTTGATGCATACACGTCATAAAGTAATTTTCACTCTTCGGGGAGAATTAGGTAATGATGAGCCCTTGGAAACTATAAGAAAAAAATGAAGACATGCCATGAATGTGATTAAAAGCTGGAAACCACGGCCTCTCAGCTCCTTACTAGTGAGACTACTTAATGACAAAATCCCTTCCTGACGCTGTGCATAATTGCCTGGAAGAGGGAGCAAATGAGGCCCTTCCATCCTCTATGGTTCAAATGCCTATTGGGTTGATTCACTGGCTGGCGCCCTGCTGTTTGAAAGCTTCATGCCAGATGACTGCTGGGAGAAGTCACGAAGCCAGTGGATGGAAATAGCCCTGCCCGCTGCGAGAAAGACGATCCTGGAGCTCTCCCTTCTCACCCTCCTGCAAATACCGATGAAGCATTGTTGTACCTCTGCCAGTTGCTATAGAGACCGTGTGGTGAACACATGTAAATATTCAGCATGTGAGAAACAGGCTGAGGTCCTCTAGTGTAATGTGGTTGGTTCCTCTTTGAATTTTCCTGTTCTGGCCCGGAGCTGCAGTTCACAGCCACGTCAGTCAGCCCTGCGGTTTCAGGCCCTCAGACTTGCATGGCTCATTTTTAAGAAACTCTTCTACCAGGAGACACAGAAACACCCCACATTTCGGGACATGAGACCCTGGTTTGAAATGCTTTCTTGCTGCTTTTGTGGCAGCAGCAACTTACTCCACCTCCACCTTCTCATCTGTAAAATGGGAGACATAAACCCTTTTCACGTGAAGAGAATGAGAACAGACAAGCTTTGTAAAGATGAAAGCATTAGGTGTGTTCAGCAGCATGATTATGTAATTACTGTATACTCTCAAAGGCTTGTCAAACGTGGTCTTCTGTAGACACTGGCATGTAGAAACGGACGGGTTCACCCCCAGAGTTAGCGGTTAGACGGCAGGGTTCCTGCTCAAGGTGTGGTGCAGATGGCCCCACGCTCAGAGGAGGAATCCCCGGCCATGGGCCTGGCTTCTGGCCCATCTCCTTTCAATTTACTGGGGCCTCCGCGGTGATCAAGGGCCCCATTTCCAGTCTGACATCCACATGGAAGCAGAATAGTTCAGCCGCTAATCCCTTCTGACCCTTGAAAAAGCCAGGTGTTTTCTTACAATGCAAACACACACCCAAGGTTTACAGAGCCGGCCCTTCCAACGGGAAGCACCTCCTCCTCAAAGAGGCCTTGAGAGCCAGAGAGTACCTGTGAGCAAGCCCTGGTTTGAAGTCCAAGGCAGCCCCTCGAATTCCAGCTGTTTGTGTGGCTCCTTCTGGGGTGTGGGAGGAGGGGCAGAGCCAAGGATTAGGATGTTGTCCTGCTGACTGTCTGTCTGCCACCACCCACGCGCATCAAAATGTTCCTTTCTATCTCCTTGGCAACCCGACTCTGTGCTGTGGTGAGGAGAGGAAACTGCAGACCAAATCAGACAGCTGTGACGGGTTGGGCCTGCTTGCTCCTTCCACCTGCTCCTTCCGCCATACCGCGCTCCATGCAGAGTTCTAGATTTGTGTTTGTCATTGAACGTGCCATCAAACACACCAGCCCCTCCCCATCCCGGCCCTCCGGAGAAGCAGCCTAGCCCGCGTGCTTCTGATGGCTACGCACCCAAGTCAGTGAGGGGATGCTGGAACCCCAAGTCTGCGGACTCCAGCCTCCCCGGCCCAAACCCCACAATGTGCCGAAGAGCAGACAGAGCTCAGCAGGCAGGAATGTGACAGCAGTGTGAGTAGCAAGGGCGGAGGGACATGGACGGGGAGCGGGGAGAAAGGCAGAGCCCCGCCGGGTAAAGAAATTTGGAGAAAATTCTCCAAATTTTCTTCCCTTGACTCTCCACACCCCAAATCTGCCCTCTGGGAGGAAAAAATAAATACATACGTATATCAGAATTTCCATGGAGTTGAGAAGGCGGGACTAATAGCATCTTGTGGTATTTGGTTTGTGTTTGCTTTGCCAGGAAAGGAAGCAGGAGTAAAAGGGAGGCGTGAGAGGAGTAAGCCGTGCTGTTGACAGTAACGCAGAAGCAGCGGAGAATTGATTTACTCACTGAGTAAACACTGTGTGGGACTCCACCGCACACCAGGCCCTGTTTTAGGTGTTGGGAAAGCAGCAGTAAACAAAGGAGAAATTTCTGACCGCATGCAGCTCACAGTGAAGTGAGAGAGGCCAGAAATAAAGAAGACACATTTATTTAAAAAAACATGATAAAACTACAGCCAAACATCATGAATAAGTGAAATCGATTGTGCGCACACACGCAGGCCGGAAGCAGCGCGGAGGACGAGGCATCTGAAATCCAGGGTTAGGGTAACCGGGGGGAGGCCTCGCTGCGAAAGGAGCATCTGAGTCCAGTCTCGGCGGATGAAGATGAGAGTTGGTATCTGGGGAAGGAACGTTCTGAGACCCGTCAGGAAGGCACTGCGGCCTGCGCAGTGAGGGAGGCGGGGGAGGCAAGAGGGTGAGTGGGGGTGTCAGGTCAGGTAGGGCCCTGAGGGCCACTGAAAGGGGGGAGGCTCTTCCTCTAGGTTAAATGAGGAGACATTGAAGGGTCCTAAACAGAGCAGTGGCCTGATATGACTTCTGTCGAAGGATCCTTGTGGCTACTTCACGGAGAATAGCTTTCGCATGGGGGGGGCTGCTGATACCCAGAGTCTGAGGTCTGCTCTCACTTTTTTTTTTAAAAAGGGGAATTGGAAAGTGCTGGGTGAGAGACAAGAATACCACCCAAACTTTCTCTGACGCGTTAAGAAGGGCTGTGAGAAACTGGAAATGGGATGCTGTGGGTGTGATTCAGTGTTAATTAATGGTGTTCCCACACAACCTGAAATCATCGCAGCTATCACCGGTGGTTTATCTCCCACCTCTTGGAAAATGTGGTCTAGGGAGAAGCCAAACACTCACCGCACATGGATGCTATAATTTATCCAATCCATGGAGGCTCTCAGCAGGAAGCTGCTATTCAGCTATGACTTAAGAGACATTAAGTCTGACCCTCCCTCACTGCATAGCTTGGACAAAAATTCAAAATGTAAGATGTTTTCTGTAAGTGGACTGGGGTCACTGATTGGTTCTCCTGCTGTCCAGCATGTATAGATATGTAGCTTCTTTGTTTTCCATCCCGTCTTCCTGGTAAGCCCCAACCCCATGCGGTATGGGGGAGAAGACTGGACTTGCACGGTCAGTCGGGATCCCTTGGCCTCTTGCAGTAGCCTCTGGTCTGACATTAGCCCCTGGGTCTCTGGTTGGTGGTAGTGTCATTATCATGTAACTATGAGCGTGGGAATCAGCATGATGACCTCCGGCCTCGATGGCTCCTCTCCAGGGTGTGTAGGTCCTGTGCTAGTGTCCTCGGAGGTGCTGCTGGTCTAGCTTGTCCATGGGCGTGCCACGGCATCCATAGTCACGGGACACTGACATTGCCATTGCCTCTAAAGATCAAGCTCCCTGACCTCACTGGCCTCCACTCCCCAGCTTCAGGCCTCTGCATTTCCACTGATCCCCCTGAACCTCCCTGACCATCACCAGGGCACAGGGAAATGTAGGTCACATCGCTAAGTACTAAGGTTCCTCTTTCCACGAATACTGGACCGCCCCACACAAGCCCTGTGAGACATGGTGCCAAGACAAAAGTGGGCTTCAGCTTCCTCCAGGCTATGGGTGGGAAATTAGGCCACTTGTCCCAATATTCCTTAGGCTCCCCATACCCTTCTGATCGCTTCTCTGTTCCCTTCCCAACAGAGCTTGGCCCCAAGGACGAGGCGAAGCAAGATCCTGCTGTCTGAAGTTCTTACCTTGCCTCCACCTCTCTTGTCATTCCTGTACTCTCCTAAACGGGGAGCAGTGTGCCCCTTCCCCCCTTCTTTTTCTGGTAAAAATGTATCCCTTCAAATATCTTTTTCCTTGCTAGAATGGTACCTGTCCATTCCCACTTCCCACTTCCCTGGGGCCATGAGGGTTGTGTCAAGCGTGCCCCCAGAGAAGCAGACACTGAAGCAGAATTAAGAATGGAAGAGGCCTGGCTGGTGGAGCTCAGTGGATTGAGCGCGAGCTGCAAACCAAAGGGTCACTGGTTCAATTCCCAGCCAGGGCATATGCCTGAGTTGCAGGCCAGGTCCCTAGTGGGGGCCACTTGAGAGGCAACCACACATTAATGTTTCTCTACCTCTCTTTCTCCCTCCCTTCCCCTCTCTCTAAAAAAAGATAATAATAAATAAATAAAATCTTTGGGGAAAAAAGAGTGGAAAAAGCTTACTGGGGAGTCACACTTTGTGAAGATAAGAGAGGGAGAAAGCAGGATTGGACAAGGGTTCAGACCATGAACCCTTGTCCAATCAGATATATGCATATCTGAGTAAGCTGTGGTCAACCCAGTGGGGAATTCCAGAACAAAGATTGCTCTGAGGAGTCCCTTGTTGAAAAGAAAAGTCTAGGCTTAACACCCACTCAGCCATTGGCTGGGGGCTGTCCCAGGAAGAGCAGGTCCTCAGCTCAAAGGCTGAGGTGGATTCTGCTGCCCTTCTTATAGCTGAACAGCAAGACCTTTCTTGAAGGGCGACCCAAAGGGGCACCTCCAATGCTGCCATCATGCTGGGAAGGTTGCTAAGAAAATGCTTGATTGGGGACATACTGAAATTCATATCGGTGTAATATTTTCTACACATTTTACATAGTAGACAAGACCTTAAAGTCATCATAATGTTAGCATAATACCAGCTCACATCCTCTTCACTGCTGGTGAGATTTTTGCACTATGGCCACAGCATAGAACCAGATACATAGGGTAGCTCTGACTTCTTTTGAACCTCACCTGTAGTGCTGGTGTAGTGCTTTCAAACCATGAGCGTGGCCTTCACAGAGCCCTCTGATTTTTACCTGAGCCTTTCTGGAAACCCCAAAATGTCCATTTTACTTCAGTGTTTGCAACCAGCAAGTGCCCAGCAGTTCACCTAAACCTAAGCCTTTTACCAAAACAGCCCCTGTGTGCTGCCGGAGCAACTTCAGTGGTTTGTCAATAGCAAACTAACAGTGATAGATGGCTAGAAATCTCTAGCAAAGGAGCTTCCTGTGAGTCAGAAGCCAACCATCCAACCGCCTGTTCACCAGGTTTCCTTCCTGTGAGTCACCACTTTAAGAAACTGGACTTCTTCTTTCTCCATTTTCGGCTCTTTTCTGGTTAATCCATGGCAGCTGAAGCTATATAATAATTCTTGGAAGTGTTGATGGATGCGATGGGTCCTCTCTCTCGGACAGCCCTCGGAAGGGAAGTGGTAGAGAGGAGGTGAAAGGAATCTGGAGGGGAAGGAGAAGCAAAAAGTAACTGGAGGAGATGCCAAAGGACTTGAGATTCCTTGCTCTTCCAGGAGTCAAAATATTGCTTAGTTTAGTCATAATTTATCACAAAGGCAGCCAGATTCCTGGGCCAGACAAAATGCAAGACTCCAGGAAAATTTGAATTTCAAATAACAGTTTTAGTATGAATATGTCCAATGCAATATTTCAGACATTTTTTTCTTTGTTTATTGGAAATTTGAATTAAACTCAGTGTTTTGCATTTTTTTTTATTTGCTAAATCTGGCAGTCTTACCCTGGAGACTTCACTCTCATCACTTCGGGTTGATGGGAGTGATAAGAGGGAATGGAGAGGAAAGCACCATCCTCCTCCTTTCTAGCAGAAAGATCCAGGTTATTTGGACTCAACAGTGTCTTCCTTTGGGGGCAACCTCTGCCTACCCTGCTCAGCTGAGCACTGAGCCCTTCAAATTGACCACTGCTTCCAAACCACCGGAAGGTCACTGACATTGGACTTGCTGTCCTAAACTCGGTCTCTTCCACAACTAAGATAAACTTGAGTTTCACACGTCTACTGAGTTTCAGTCCTGCCTTAATCCCCACCATGTTTGTCCTGGCAACAGGACTGAGCTTTTGCCTTGGTTTCTGTCTGTACCCGAGGTCCTGAACTCTAGATCATTCAGCTGTGGCTTTGAAAATCTGCCTAGACCTTACCATTTTTTTTCTTTGCGGAGACTCCCTTTAGCCCATGCCTGGGGTGTGTCTTCAAACAAAACACAACACCTATAACCACAATGCTGACGCGAAGCCTCACTATCTTATAGAACAGGGATGACCAAATATTCTCTGTAAAGGGCCAGATAAGAAATCTTTTGGTTTGGTAAACCTTACATTCGCTGTCACAACTACTCTACTCTGCCATTATAACAGGAATAGACGTGCGTTCCAATAAAAACTTATTTACAGAAACGGTCATGGGCTAGATCTGACCAGCCCTAATGTACTGACCCCTGTTCTAAAAAATGCTGTCATCTTGCTCTTCCTTCCCAAGAGGTTCCACTTAGATGTAGATGTTGGTCTATTAGTTCATGGGAACCACAGCTTTTTGATGTGATGTTGATGGCTGTTCCACTCCCCCATCAGGGCCAAGCCCTGGTTCACACACTTGGTGGCCTGGTCTTGTGCCTGGCGGTCCCCAGCTTTCTTCTTTCCCTCTGCCAGCCTCTGAGGTACCACCATGTCTAGGAGATCAAGTGATCCAACTTCTTTCTGCTTTAGTTCCCACACTATAACCAGGATCCACCCCTTTCTTCCCACAGACACTACCTTAGTTTAAGACCTAGTTGCTAATGCTTTGGATTGCTTCTGTCTCTTCTTTTGACTTTTTCCTGAGGAATCATCCATCATCTGCCTATTACTGCTGCATATATCCACGAGACTACCCACCAACGGTAGGCATTGTTTGTCTTATAAAAACTACAGATTCACAGAAAGGCCATCTCTCTTACATGATTAAAAAACCCAGCAGAACCACATAAAGGCAGCCAGTACATGACTCCAAAGCTTCACATGTAGTACTTCAGCCTGAAGAAAAATCAACATTATCAATTGTATGGATGCTGTTACTAAAAGCAATAATATGACCTCAGAAAGACCTCATTACAGTGTGACAGAGCAAAGCAGACTTCACAAGCAACTAAATACATGTATACATAAGTCCACTTATTCACCAGGGCCCAACTTTTGGACCTAACAGCTGAATTTCAAAAACACAGTTTTAAGTGAGAAAAGATAACCATTTCGAAGGAGCGCCACACAAACCTTTTCGAATGACGTTGACCGACGGCAGCTCTGAGTCATCTGACTGCCCTTTCCTGCACATCTTTGTTCTTTGTGGGATATTTCTCTCAAATGTTAAGTGCAATTGAAGGTTTGGTAAGCCAAATCCTATTTTAAATAGACGGGGCTCACTCTTTAATTTTGGAGTCTTCCTTCCCTCATTTTAAAAAATTGTTTTTCTGTTTACTTTCCTTCCTTGTAACAAATTTCCAATAACCATTATATCTCCAAACTGAAACTCCCGACATTTGCTTAGGAAGAATGCTTTTTGGATTTATCTGAACTCCTTCAGAGGAGTCAACGATTCCTAACTGAGTTGTGTTGGAAGGGCTGTATACGCTTGCTGGTGATGCGAAGTCAAAGCGGGCTGAGATGCGGTCTTCGAAGAGCCCTTTGAAAGAAGCATTTGGGACTCTGACCAGGGGAGTTCAGATATGGGGAGACTTGAGAAAGGCACCCACGGTTTGTAAGTCTCTGTAAAATGTGATCACTCACCTCCCATCCACCAGGCAGAACCTTAGCTGTAAGAGAACGACCACATGTCTGGGTTGCCACAGAAGGTGGCCCTGGGTCCTGGGCAGAGGAACTGAGAAGTCGGAGGGCTTGGTTCTTCAAGTCCAGGGAAGCGACAACACAAGAAGAGAAAGTCTCAATCCACCTCGCTTCCTTGGAATCTCCACAACGTGGTCTCTCTCAGGGAGATGACCCGATCTACCTTTCCTCCAAACGAGTGCCTCGTGGTGAGTTTGGGGCCGTTCTCCCGGGATCTTTCTCTGTCCCAAAGACCTCCCCGTGTACTACATAAGGTCACGGAAAAGGGGCGGGCGAGTGAAGAACCGCTGTGGGGTCGACAGCCAGGGGTGTCTCTTGTTGGGACAGTTGGGTTGTTCCTCTCAGAGAGGCAACGTCACATCACTTGAAAGGCTTTTGAAGAGACGGGAACTGTCTTCATGAGATCATGGATATTACTGATGTTCTGGTTCGGGGGCAAGCGATTCCATTGTAAAACCCTGCTGCGGCTCTCCAAAGAGCAATTTCCTAAGTTACATGCGAAATGCAACTGACGTTCATTTCTATGTTTAGCACGCACCTCATCAAACCTCACCCTCTGGGCTTGCGGCCCACAGATATCTCATAGTGCTTACTAAAATGAGTAATGACTTGACGTAGTTGCGTATTTCTTTGCCTCTCCCATCACTTTTACTGTCTCATCTGCCTTGTTCTCCTTTCTTTTTGGAAGCACACAGCACCAGGCCTGGGACATAGTAATCATTCAATGAAAAGATATTGAATGATTAGGCGAGAGAATGCAGGGCTTGGATGGGGAAATGGTGAGGCAGATCTTCAGAGCAGAAAAGGCACTCAGTACTATCAGTATCTTCACCAGATTTTTGTTGAGCACAAAAGGTTGTTTTTAATATTTAACTTATTACCGAGTGGGGAACACCATGGAGAGGTAGCCAAAAAAGGCACCTTTCCATGGACCTCCGTCAGCGTTTGCAAGTGCGGAGTTTGGCTACACCAAACAGTCACTGTCTCACCAGCTCCGAGAAACGGGGAGTGAGTTGTACTTCATGTTTTTGTTCTGGTTGAAGGTAAGAGAGTTCTGTCTTTCCGACTCTTCGAGGATCTTCAAGGATCTCCACCTCCCCAGGTTTTAATGCTGTGTGCTGAGTGCCCAGAGCTGACGTGGAGGGAGTCCCATCCTGAAACAGGTGGGCACCAACTGCATAAACCTGGCCCCCACTTTTAGATTGTGGGCTCCTTGGACCACCTTCCCTCTCAGGGGTGAAAGCGAAGAGTAGAGTGTCCAGCGAATGCGAGAAGAGGGAAGAATGGGAGGGCCTCAGACAGGAGCCAGCTAAAGACTTTGAAGACCGTGGAATAGCTCTGTGTGTCCAGTGTTCCTTTATCACAGAGGAGAGGAGGGAAGAGAGGACCCAGCTGAGAGTGGGAGGGCCTGGGTAGGGAAACCAAGTTAGAATCATTCGAAAGGGTGGGTGCTAGGTAGGAAAATGGTGGCATCTCTGGAAAGGGAGATGGGACACTGGAAAGTTCGGGTCTATAAACAGAGCTCCACTGCAATTATTCCTCCAACTTCCCTCCTCCCCGTGGGTGCTTTCCATGGCTGGCACTTCCTCAGACACGTCCCAGGGAGGCTGAGTGGTGACAGCAAAGCTGACAAAGGGAGAAAACTGTGAGGAGTTTCAAGAGCTTCCTCCCCACCATGCGTCTTTATTTCCCTCGTAATCTAGTTTCAAAAATAAAGAGCAGCTGTGGAAAGAGACTCTACCTGCAGCTTTTTCCACGGCCCGCCAGCCATTTCTTCTCTTTGCTCAAACCTTAAAATCCTGTAGGACTTTTATGAACTGTCTAGCAGGGGCCCTGCTCAGCTGATGATTCATTACAAAGGGAATGGAAATTTTGAGGCTTTTTGGTGAATGGGTAAAACGAATAGGACAACTCCTATCCAGACCCCTGCTTCCTCGGAGGCTGCCTTCCCCCAGCCCTCAGTCTCCGGCTTGGTGTGAATGGTGCCCAGGAATGAAAAACTCTTCTGGGAGAACAGAATGCCCCGGGCTGCCTAGCACACCGGCACAGAGAACACCAGAGGAGAGGGCCATGGGTGTTCAGCACCCTCATTCTAGAATGGAGAAGCTTGCCCTCCAGGTTGCCAGTTCAAATTCAAGCTGAGCTGAGGCCAGGGAGTGGAGGGGATGTTAACTGAATATGTTCGCTTGTTTCCCTGACTGAATGGTTGGTCTCCACCAAGATCCAGTTTCCAGGACGTGGTGCTGCCCCATTGATCCTCGCACCTGTAACATATCAGCCACCTGGCACAAGACAAGATGGGGCCAATTCCTGCAGCATGAGACTAGCTCCTTCTGCAGCAGAAGCGGGATTGAGGGCAGGGCTGATCTCAGAGGGCCAATCCTTGGATGACTTCTCCTTTCTGTCTACATCCTCTTCCTGGGTGACCTCATCCAGTCTCCTTGTTTTAACCAACACCCACATTGACATCTTCAGTACCAACTTTCCCTTGGAGCTCCAGCCTGTTATCTCCAACTGCCTCTTTTTGCCTCCATGTAGACATCTGATAGACAGAGACCAAATGTGTGCAAACAGTATTTGGAAACTTCCACCACACCCGTTCCACCCACGTGGCAGTTGACTGGAACTTCACTCTTCTAGTCACTCAGGCCAGAAACCTTGAGTGCTCTCTCTGTCTCACAACCCACACCCAAGAGTAAACCCTGTTTGTCTCTACCGCAAACAATATCCAGTTCTCGCCATCTACGCCACAGGTCCAAGGCACCGCGGTCTCTCCACTGTATCACCGTAGTGACTCCCTGCCCGCACTCCTTGCTTTTGCGTTGACCCTTTTTCTTTCCGTTCCCTCTCAGCAGCCCGAGAGACTCTCACGAGTTATGTCTGATCATGTGTCCCACTTTCCACTCAAAAGCTCCCCGTGGCTTCTACCTCATTTAGAGGAGAAGTCACAGCCCTTCCAGTGGCCTGTGAGGCCCCAGTGACCCCTGACTCTGACCTCTGCTACTGTCTTTGCTCACCCCCTCCTGCTGCACCAGCCTCCGGCTGTTCCTTAAACACAGACAGTGTATCCACCTCAGGCTCCCTCCACGTGGGTCATTCTTCTCCCCAGCACCTGCACGGCCATCCCTCTTCTCCAGGCCTCTCACCTGTGGGCGAGGCCTTCCTTGACCACTCTCTCCACAACAGCAAAATGTTATCCCGGGCACCTGCTGCCCCACGCCCAGGCCTTGTTTTTCCTCCATTGCCTTTTCTCATTCACTTGTGCATTTTCTATCTGCACCAGAATGTAAATTCCACGAGAAACAGGACCTTCTCTTTTGTTCACTGTTGTATTTGCAGTGCCCACAATAATGTCTGAGATGTATTAGGTGCTCAATAAATATTTCCCAATTGAATGAATGCATGAATTTCTGATCCATTTCACCCTCTGATTCCAAGATGACTGTTGTTCCCAGACTCAGCATTTTGGTTTTCTTATCCATAAATGGAGAAAGAATGAAGTTTGATGGTTTTATTTGAGGATAGAGTTTTTTAATGACCTTACAAGGAAGACATTAAACTTTTAAAAAAAAAATCTGTGAAAATCCATTCAATGTTTTTCTATTCTGATTGACACATTTGGTAAGAACAACAAATTCAGGAAGCTGGCTAGGGGAGCAGTGTCAGAAACAAGGCAGGGAGAAGCATTTTATCTTTTATTAAAATGAGAATCACCTCTCTCATCTTATTTCTGTAGATAAACCTTTATTTTTTTCAGTAGAGCATACCTACAGAAAAGTGCACAAACCCTAAGTGAATTATTGCAGAGCAAACACAACCATGTACCCATCACCCAGGTCAAGAAACAGAAGAGTACCAGCCCCCAGAGCACACCTCACGCCTCTTCCCATTGCTACCTCCTTCTGGCTTCTTCAAGGGACTATCCTGAACACCACAGATGAATTTTGCTTGGTTTTGAACTTTATGTAAATGGAATCACACACTATGTGTTCTCTTGTAACTAGCTTCTTTCATCCCACATTTTATTTGTGAGATTCACCAGTGTCCTCTGTGGCAGCGGTTAATTTATTATGTATATAGTAGTTCATTCTATGAATATACCATCATGTATTCATCTGTTCTATGCTTAATGAATATTTGGGTTTCTGTCTAGAGGTTATGATGAACATTTTTTTGTGTACGTCTGACATACCCCCAGGAATGGATCCGACAGGTCTTGTGCACACTATGTTTAGGTCAGTAGATGTGCCAGACTTCCCCCACTGCCTGTCTCCCACCGGCAATGGATGTGAGTTCCAGTTGCTCCATATCCTCACCGACACTTGGTATCATTTGTCATTTTAATTATTTTCCTTCTTGTGAATGGTTAGTGATATCCCAATATTTTCATTTGTATTTCCCTGATGGCTAATGGAGCACCTTTTCATGTGTTTATTGGCCATTCTGTCTTTTTGTGAGGGGTGTTCAGTTGGGTGGTCCATGTTTTCTTTTGTAAGAATTCTTTATGTACTCTGAATTTCAGCCCCTTATCAGTTACATGTGCCGTGAATACCTTTTCTCACTCTGTAACTTGACATGTTTTACCTTCTCAATGGTATCTTTTGATAAACTCATATTTTAAAATTAAATAAAATTCAATATAGAGATATTTTTTCTTTATGGTTAGGGATTTTTATGTCCTATTTAAGAGTATATGCCTACCCCAATCAAAAGGCTATTCTTTTATGTTATCTTCCAGAAGCTTTCATCTGTAATCTACAGACCATATAGGACTGGCTTTGTTTTCCTGTGGTATGAGACAGGGGCTGAGCCCTATTCTTAGTTTTCCATTTGGATATCCATTTGTTATAAGATTGTCCCCTCCTCAGCTTCCCCAAAGAGCCACCTTCTTCGTAAACCAAGTGCTTTCATGTAGGTTTCTGTCTTGACTTTCTCCTCTGTCCCACTGTTTGTCCATCGTTGTGCCCATGCCACACTGTCTTAATTACTGTCACTTTATCATAAATCTTGATACGTGGTTGAGTAAGTCCTCGGACTTTGTTCTTTTTTGAGGTGGTCTTGGCTATTCTTGGCTTTTGCATCCCTACCTTATTTTTGCATGGAATAGGTTCTTTAACAGTAAAATGTTTTCGCCCTGGCTGGCGTAGCTCAGTGGATTGAGTGCAGTCTGCAAACCAAAATGTCGCAGGTTCGATTCCCAGTCAGGGTACATGCCTGGGTTGCAGACCATGACCCCCAGCAACCGCACATTGGTGTTTCTCTCTCTCTCTATCTCTCTCCCTCCCTTCCCTCTCTAAAAATAAATAAATAAAATCTTAAAAAAAATAAAAGTAAAATGTCTTCCCAGTTTGGTGGACCCTCACATCATCCAAGCCACAGCTCTGAGCTGACGTCATAAGGTCGATAAACACACCTCATTCCACAAGCAGCCTCTAATGCCGTCCTCGCTGTCACACGAGGCGCTGCCTCATTCATGCCCACTCCTCCTTCCTTCTTTCTCTCCAAACAGCACTCTCTGGTGTGTGCAGTAGATCGAGATGCAACACAATACCCTGCGCACTTCTGCTACTAAGACTACCTCTATCATTTCCAGTAATGAGTCTATTGTGTTCTTACTATTATGTCAGGGGTTGCACTAAGTGCCCTGCATGCATTATCTTATTTAATCCTGCCTACCTCCCTGGGAAATAGTTTCCCTTTTACTGCCCCTTGAAGACTTGCAGCATTTCCTCAAGGAGCCTACTTTGCCCACTCGCTGTTCCTCCTCTGTCAGCTTCAACATGTCCATGGAACATAGCTTTTCTGAACTAGGAAGGATCTGAGAGATGTTTTATTTGACGAATGAGGAAATTAACGCCCAGAGAGGGAACTGATTTACTCAGGGCCTCCTCAGCTGGCTGATGGCAGAAAAAGAATTACAACATAGGTCTCCGGACTCCCAGACTATCCACTTCTCCCACACACTTTTCCTGGTTACAGCGCCCAGCCAACCAACATCCCCGCTGCTACCCAATTCATTTCCTCCCCATTTCCACTTAAAGTTCTTCAAAGGTCTGTGTATGATGTTAGCTATTTCTACTTCCTCATCTCCCTTTCTCTTCTTGACCTGCTCCAATCCTGCTTCCTTAAACTGCTCTCATCAAGGCCACCCACACTGCCGAACCTCAAAGGCTCCCCTCTCTCTATTACCAGGCCTAGCAGCTGGCTTCCACCCACCTGATCAGTCCCACCTTTCTTGCAACACTTTCCACTTTTTTTGCCTATATCGCTCCACCCCCTCAGATTTTCTTCTACCTCATTGAATATTCTTTCTCAATTCCCCTCAGCTGGATGCACCCACTTCTGCCTAAACACGAGACTTTAGAGTGCCTAGGTTTTCTTCTTGACTCATACTTCTATCACCCCCTCTCTCTGCGCTAGTCTTATGACCCTAAACACTACAGCTCTTGTGATGCTTCCCAAGTTAGGAGTTCCAATCCTGCTTCTCCCCTGAGCTCTAGACTTGAACCACCTACTTGACCTTTCTGTTTGGATGTTGTCTTAATCCAGTCCTCTATAAAACAGAGCCCGAGGCAAAGATTAAGATAATTGGGACAAGGAATTGGGTGTAGCAGAAAAAGGGGGAGGAGACAAAAGAAGGTGTGCTGTCATGTAAGAATGTAAGTTGCCACATGACTGTCCTGGCTTCCACCTCACCCCCAGCAGCCAATGGTCCCAGAAGGTCCCTCCGAAGTTGTGTCCAGTCAGCATCCAAAACTTCTCCCGAAGAACTGTTTGAAGATATTGTACCTTGGAGTCATCCCCAGGAGAGGAAAGAATGAAGACTTTATTATCCGTCTTCCAGGGAACTCCCATTTGCCCTTCTGCAAGGTTCACCTGAGGGGTTGCTAGCTCTATACTTCTGGTGTGCCTAGTCTGAACCCTTGTGGGCCTGCAGGCAGCCACCCTGCCGCGTGCTATTCCATGCACGCCCGAACGTGGCAGACTGACGCAGAGCTGATGGAGCAGTGCTGAGGGAGGGAGAAGACCAAAGAGGCCGTACAGTGTGTGTGGCCCGATGCAGCTGTTACACGTATCGGGATGAATGTGACTACACAGGACTCCTGATTTCTTTCTCCCAACCAAACTGCATCCCTCCTCTCCTGCAGTCTTTCTCCTCTCAGAAAATGGCACCACTGTCTTCATTACCAGAGTCTAGTCAAGGAAACCATCAGCTCTGGCACGGACCATGGAAATGGTCAGCTAACTGGTCCCCTCACTCCCATCCTTACTTCCTTTTGATTCTTCACACTGCAAGTGGGAACTTTTTAAAGGTAATGCAGTAATGTTCTTCTCACCTGTTCTGGGGCTCTGTTGCATCATGCAGCTCTCAGACCAAATCCCCCAGGAAGAATGTCTTTTCTTGACTTCCTATCAAAAGAGGCTCCCCTCTCCCAACACTATCTGCATCATCCTGTTTCGGTGTATCCTAAGTTGTATTAACCACTCTCTGAAATTATCTCCCATATGTGTTGCATATTGTTCACCTCCCTCATTATAATGTAAGTTCCATTCAGGGACAAACAGAGTCTGTTGTCTGTCTCCCTGTAGCCGGAGCACCTAGTGCAGTCCTGAGTGTATCGGTGGGGCACCCAAAATGTCTGTTGAATGAATGACAGCAGGTGAACTGAGAGCCTAATCAGTGGCAAGGAATGTACCAGTTTGCCTGACTTTTTGTCTAGTTAGATCTTTCTACAGTGCAAATCCTTTTATAGCAGGGAAGGCGGGAAAGTGGAAGGGCATTATTTAGGCTCTCCTAGAGTTCCAGGGGAGTTTGGAGATTCACTGACAGTCTTTCTCCTGTCCCATTTAAAAAAAAAAAATAGTTGTTGCTCTGTCTAGTTTGGCTCAGATGGGGATTAATAATAAAAAGTAACTACCATCCAGATATAACATCCTATCAAGCATTTTCCTTTAAGAAAGGATGACAAGAAAGGAAACTTACATGTCTCCTGGCCTGCCCAGTCCATTGTAAATGTCAGAAATGAAGATCATCCCCGGAGGCTTTGAAGGAGTAGTCTGTGGCCGGATTTCAGTTGGGTTTTGATAAGCCACAGGAAGTCACACACTCTAACCCAATTAGGCAGGTAGGGGTAGGGGACATTTTAACACGTTTTTTATAAACTCCAGGTAGGGAGGTTCCGCAGGCAGAAGCGGCAACAGCAGAAATGCATGTTTTAATTCGTGTTTCCTTGCCCGAGCCCAACCTGGGTTGAAAGCTGCTTCTAAAGGGGAAGATTTAGCTCTCATGTTTGGTACTGGGGTCATCCCAGGTTTTTCTACTTTGGGGAGCTTGACAACACAAAACCAAGAAGCATAAAAGTCTGTGCTCAGCCCCTGTCGTGACTGCCCACAGTGTCTTGCCCTCCTCCAGGGCCCAGCACCCCCAGCCTCCCCTTGCCTCCCTGGCCTTGCCTTGCCCTCACCTTCTCAGACTGTCTGTTTCCTAACACCTTAAGTATTTAAATTCGATGTAACACATACTTATATAGTGGTTACTACTCCTCAGGCATTATTGTACAGTTTTATATATAGTAGCTTCACTAAAATCCCTGAGGTCCCTAGGAGGTACAGATCACTCACATCCTAATGTCACAGATGAGGGACCTTAGACACAGAGAAGCTGGGTAACTTGCCCAAGGTCACACAGCTCGTGCCAGAGCAGTTCAAATCCACGCGACCAGGCTCTGCACTCTGAATCCAAACATTATGCTGCCTTTCAAATATGCTTTAAACTATTTTGTCTTTTTTCAAGGCCATAGATTGCAGTTATTTTTTAAAAAGCCTTTCTACAACAAAAACAAAGATATCAGAGGCCCCACTGCCTTCCACGTGTCCTTTATCCATGTCACGTTCTGTCCCCCAGACTAAGGGATGGACACACAGGAGCCGCACAAGGGAGAATATATCCCATATAACTGCTTTATCTTGTGCAGGTTATTGCAAAGAACGTTTAAGCAACAGAATTAGTATGTGCCGGAGACTGGGCTAGGAGCCGCACGTACACTACTATGTCAACGAGCGTGGGGCAGGCGAGGTTAGCTCCCCAGCAGGGATTAGGAAGCTGCGACACCAGGGGGATGAGTCCCATGACTTGAGAATGGCCGTCCTCCGTCTGTCCGAGCCCAGTCCTGGGCCTGCCTGGTCTCCTTCCTCCGCACAAAAATGCCTAAAGAGGGAAAGCTTCCAGTTTCATGTTCTTTATTTTTGGTCACAGTGTCAATTTTGGCAAATGACAAGGTAAGAATAGAACCTTCCATTTCCCTACGCAGGATAAAGTTACTACCCCAGAGTTTGACATCGTAGAATATGGCACTCCCATCGGCCTAAGAACTCAAATTTAAAAAAAAAAATAGAACTTGGCCTTTATGTACCCCTCATCCTACCTTCTTTATATAATTTGTCAGCAAGTTCTGTCCATTCTATCTCTAAAATGCATCCTGAGTGCATCTACCTCTGTCCCTTGCCACCAGCAACCCCCCCAAGTCCGGGCCACCCCCCGCATTGCCTGACTACATCAACAGCGCCTTCCTGTTACACCCCACTTCACCCTGAAATCCTCTCCAAACAGAAGATGTGTATGACCTTCAAAGAATGAATTTGACCTTGCTCCTCTCATAAACATTCTTCCAGCTGGGTCTGATGTCGCTTCCCTACTCTCTGCCTGCTCCCCAGCCATGGTGGAGCAGGTCATGCCCTTCCATGCTCAGGACCCTCCCCCCTGCCAGAAGCATCTCCCACTCTTCCTGTGGCTGTCACCTGCTCTAAAAGGTCACCTGAATCTGAAGTAGACACTTCCCTCTGTTAAGATGAAATGTTAAGGTCAATCGATCCACTCAAAGTCTTAGACCAACTCCTGGTATACAGCAAGCACTCGATGAATGTTAGTTCTTGCTTGTTTTGGATCACTGTTGTTCTAGTAGATGCTGAAAAAATGCATGTCTAGGTGATTAGAGTAGGAAAGAGGGATAATAATATCTGGGCCCCCAGGAGCTTCAGTGACAGGAAGATTAGATATTCTCAGGGGAAAAATAATGTGGGCTTACAAATCCTTTCTCTGCCTTAACAAAAGTTATTGTTGTTATTGTCACACACAATTACTAGGTGCCTCATGGAAGCGTGTTTTACCATAGCAATGTACATAGTCTGACAAAATATAAGCACTCAATGTACATTTTGAAAGCAGTGCCTAGACCTGTCTGATTGATTTTCCATACATTCTACCTCAGCTCTCAACAGTCTCCCGACACGTACCTAGAGCAAAGTACATCCTCTTGTTTATATCCCAGTATCGTCGCCAACAATCTGGGAAATGACTTCCAGAAACATGAAAAGAGGAAAGAGTGAAGGAATCGTGGCTTAGACTAACCTACAAACTGGACACTTCAACCTTGTCCAATTAAGAGCTGCTTTTTAACAGAGACAAAGGTGACAGGGTGGGGACCTCACACGCACCCAGTGGCAAGGCTGGACTCGGTTCCCACAAACGCGTCCTGGTTTGAGCACAGAGACACCCATCACTGCTTCGCTCACGGTCTTTCATGCCTGGTGCTGGGGCGGCTTCGGGGTGTTGTGGAACAACCATTTGATGAATATCACAAAGCCACTTATAGAATACTGGCAAAGCAATTTTAAAGCATGGGGAAGGCCTCGTGTTACAGTAAGTGGTATTAATGGGAGGCGTTAAAACCTGTCCCTATATTAGCTGCACTGACTGATACAACTTTTCGCTTTATTTCAGACATCGTTCCCAGGCGAAACAGAGAGCGGAGGCAGGGAAGTGCGTCAGGGACAGCACTGTCGACCCCACAGCGCTCCCTCCCGATCTAGAACCCAGGGTGGGCGACACCCCAAAATATGAATGCTATGCGTCCTAGCAGGCTTTTCTCGTTTGGTCCTCTGTATTTTTCAAACGTTCGAACACTTTTTAGAAACAACTTTTGTCCCCTGTCAGTGTTTTCCCAGAAACTTCTACAAGGCAGCTGCTGTGGGTTCACATGGTGCCCCTTCCCCCGCCGACATGTAAATAAGGAAACACCTCTGTCTCTAATTTATAACCGGCTAAACTTTCTCCTGTAAGTGGATACTCTGACCAGAAGCCTGTGGGTGGATCCACTGTTGTGTTTCGTCCGCCGTAGCTTTTTCGGCTGATAAACTAGCACTTAAGAGTTTCCCTTTTCCAAAGCCCCAAATGGCAAGCGTCTCTGTGGTGAGGTGGCAGTCCAACCATAGTCAGCAACACGAATGGTCCCGGGGACACTTATTTTTAGTTTGCTGTCTAAGCAAGAATGAGGCTGGGGGCCTGGGGGCCTTGGGGCCCCAGATTCCAGAATCCAGAGCGTGGGGTTATTAAGGAGACCTCCTCGGAAAGGCCCAAGCATCTTTTCTCTAGAAGCCAAAAAGACAAGGGAGAGAGTTCGCCTTGGGTGAGAGAACTATAACCCACTTTTTACATGGTTTAATTCCATCAAGGATGCTAGAAAAGAGAAACATATTGATTCCATTTAGAGGAAGGAAAATCCAGGCAGTCTTGGGGAACTAATTGTAACCACGAGGTGGATGATGGGAAGCAGAGGGTGGCAGACGCCTGTTCTGTGCTCCGCTCAGGCTCAGCGTCCAGAGCGCCCTCCCGGCAGAGCCTGGGGGAGGCTGCCTCGCCTTCTGCTGGTCAGGAAATTGGGGTGTCACCGAGCAAGGCCAGTGGACTCTCTTCAGGGAAGGGGAATCCTGAGTGAAGTGACACAAGGGGCTCCCACCTCGTGGAGAGTCCCTTCGTCTCTCCTACCAGGTCCCCCAGCTTCCGGTCCTGTGCAAACCCAGACTCTTGAGCTTTTTATTTGAACCTGTGAGCTACTCTGTGGCTTTCTGACATGTATGTGTGATTTGTATGGGTACTTTCTTATGTAGTTATTTATTTTGCTCAAATTAGCTAAACTTGTAACTTATTTATTTACTTGCTTGGAACCAAAGAATTCCCCCAGAATGAGAGCACAGACATATATATTTATATGCAAATCTCTGCCTGGCTCTGGATGAAGCGCAATTTCTCTTCCTTCTCTTCCCTGTCCACACTCACCCAGACCCAAATGCTTTCAACTTGGGGAAAAATGAGTTCTTCCTCTTAAACAGGAACTGTGAGACGCTGGGTTTTATGCAAGCCTTGGTGATTTTTTTTTTTTGGTTCCCTTCCTTTTTCCACAAATGCAAGCTTCTTACTATTTCCTACCCAGAGGCAGCCAAGCAACCCCAGCCTCAAAAAGACCCTTCGGACAGGAGCAGGAGCGAGGGCCCGCCCACTGTCCAGTCTCGTGTTCAGCTGCTGTGGGCCCCGGCTGTGCTTCTCCTCAGGTTCTTGAGCTTGAAAGCAGGCTCTGATGTCGACCTCTCAGAGACCAACGGCACCTCTAACAGAGTGCCTCTGACACCCTGACCGAAGTGTTGGCCGTCAAAAACCAATGTTCAGCCACAGGCAGTGCAGGGAGAACTAGCCCCGCCCACCCCAGCAAGACCTGGCTCCTCAGCCACAGTCGCATGCAGAGGCAGGGTCAACACAAGCTGCCGTAAGATGAGCAATGACACTCTTCTGTGTCCACAGCTCTTGCTATTACTTTGCCCGGCATGGACGCTGTCTCCTGTCTATGCGGTACACTCATACGCTGATTTTTCAAGGCATCTCTTACTTCATTTGATGCATCTCAAAATCTGGTGCAGAAAGAAGGGCCGGCAGCACGGGTCCCATTTGATGGATTCAGAAACTGAAGTACATGCCGGTACTTCACGTTAGAGGGTGTGGTGTGGTTCCTGACAATAACAGCGCTAGCCATGAGGTCAAATTATCAGGCCTCTCTCCCAAAGTCTGTTTACAGCACAACAAAAACAGTAATAGTTTGTATTCATTGAGTTCTCCATATGGGCTTCAATACTGAAGTACATGGAATTGTCCTTGTTTTCAAGTCAAAGAAACTGGAGTTCAGAAAGATGAAATAATCTGCCTACAACGACATACTTAGTAAGTGGTGGAGTCCTCGCACGAACCCGAGCAGTCTGACTCCAAAGTCATGCAGTGGACCAGAAAGCCACAGGTCTGTTAGTCCACTTCTGAAGAAAAATTGTATCAGACTAAGTTGGCCAGGCCCTTGGACTCTGTCCTGTTCTAATCTGAATGCCACCTGTAATGCTTCTCAATTCGAGAGTAAATGTCCCATACCTGCTACGAGCAGCAGTGGGGCTTCGCTAATACCTTCAGCTCAGAGTGAAGGCCGAAGACCTCAGAGGAGGAGGGGTCGAAGTCCATCACGTAGACCCACACGGTTTGCAGGACTTGGGTAAGCACTCAGCTCCGATTGCTAACAAGGCTCCCAGCCTTGGCCTGTGCCTCTGCCCACGTGGCCAAACTAAGGGAAGAAGTAGCCTAGAGGCTGTCAAGGGTCTAATAAGTCATTTGCACTGAAACCAAGCCTGATTTCCTTCTACAGTGTGTTTCTCTGCCCTGTTGGCCCTGCAGCACAGCAGACGCCAAAGTGTGGCAGGAAACCCAGCAGTCTACGTGAGCGACTTACCTCTCTTTCAAAGCAGTGTGGCCGTGGGGGTGGGAGGGGTGCTGGGAAGGGAGGGCAGATTGGAGAGACAACAGATCAAAGGTTCGATAAGACCTGGTATCATTCAAATACAAACACCCACAGGCATTGGAGCGCTGCTTTGCTCATCTGGGCAGCTGGAGGCAAAGCGACGAATTCAAGGAAGTTGGTCCTGTGTGCCCTCTAACATTTTTCTGTGCCTTTTTCCCTAAGAAAGTCTTTTCTTTCAGACACTCACTGCCCTCAGCTACCATCCATGCCCAGAGCAGGGGCCTCCCAAGTGTCTCCCACACAGCTCTGTCCTTCCTGGCCGAGTCCCTGGGCTGCTGTTTATTCATAAGGAATTTCAAGTGTGTTTTCCCCGTAGTTGTTCATTTCTTCAAACCGTTAGTAACAAAACCAAAACTAAAAAACTGATTCATGATTTATATGCTCTTGAGTGAAAATGGGTATTAATAAATTAATACTGTAAAAGAACGTTTTGAAATTTACCCTGACCGTCACTAACTGGGATTTTCTGGTACTCTGGGAGGTCGCTGTGATAGACATGTTTGTTGCTTGCTTTTATCCTGTTCTCTCTTGTTAGACAAGGTCATGTGACTATGGCCTGTGGCGACTCACATACAGACCGAGGTGTTTACTTTGCAGAGCGAGGCATTCTATGATGTTCTTCCTCTGTTGTGACTTTGGCTCAACACCTGCTCGTTGGAGAAGCTGTCAGCTGGCTACCTTCCGAGTTGCCGGGCAGACAATCCTTTCTCGGAGGGTGATTGAAGGGGTGCATCTCTCCCTGTCACACCACACTTCCCCCCCCATAATTCTAGGAGGCAATTTGCCTCTCAAGGTAATTCGTGAAGGATGACGTAACTCTATAAATTACAGTGTGAAGTGCCCTATAGGCCGTCTCTAAGCCAGCAAAGTCAGAAAGAAAATTATATGGCCGTCACTGCATTAGCTAGAGGGTGAGTTGTGCCTAGAATATGGGATTGCATTTCACTGAAGAAAACCCTCTAATTGCAAATCTAAAATAAGATCAGAGGAGTGTTTGCTGCAGAGACCCGGTCGCCCTCTGCAGCGAACATGACTGTTCGGGGATACATGGTGTGACCAGTCACTGTCGGGAAGTCACCACTGAGAAACTGAAGCAGGGATGGGAAGGTAGACAGAGGCCCGGGAAAGGTGGCTTCTCTTAGGAGAAGGCAGGAGCGCCCGTCCCTTCTCTCAGCCTGGGCTGTGAGTGGGTGTTTAGCATGAAGGACAGGCTGGGGTGAATCCAGCTAGTGGGAAATAACTACAAGATCGAACCTGAGAACGGGGGCTGTGTCCTGTCAGTCCGGTTTCACACACGAGCCAGTTCATCTTCAAAGATGCATGTTTCATAAGCTACCACAGTGGTTTCCCACTGGAAGTTCATGCAGATCAAGGAGAGCAGAGGGGAGAGCAAGTGGAAGGGAGAGCCAGGGGGCTGGACCATCCCCTATCCTTGTCTCCAGTCCTCCTTCCAGAGAGCAGTCCCATCTCTATCTGTTTTACACGTTAGGATTCTGTGTGAGGTTACATTTGAGAAAAGGTTCTTGAATGAAAATAAATGAGTCGGTTAATGACAGTTTCCTGGGGCTCCCCTGAAAACTACTGAAATAAAATCTCTCAGGAGTTTGTAGTTCTAAAAATGCTGCTCGATGTACCTCCTGTCAGAACGAAGGACGGATAGATGACGTCAGAGAGAGGATAGATGACAGGTGGATAGGCGAAATACATTTACCAATATTGTATGTTATATACACAGAATAGAACATTTAAAAGGATAAGGGATACATATAACAGAGATTCTAGCATTTTCTTCTTGCACCCAATGAATCATCTTGATTTCCCCAGAGGTAGGCACACCCTGAGCTGGGGCATCCTCATCGTCCTGTCTGCCATAGAGACTGTAGGGAGTAGCGGGATGACCTACCATTACTTACAGATCTAAATCCATCCCGGTTTGTAATGGTCTCTGAGTCACTGAGAGTGGCACTCCCCACCCTAACCTAGTCCTTCCTCTTCCCAGGGCTAGGGCCTGGGAGTAGAGTGGACAGTGGTGTTAGCTGTTTACTACAAAGTGGGTAAAAGTTACATGTCCTTTTGCCAAACAGGTGGATTCTTCCTCTTTCTTTCCTTGAAGCACAGATGAAATGCAATTTATGCAAATCCGGAGGTCCAAAACTGAGCTCTATTCACTCACCAATGTTTAGAACAGTGAGTGGAATCGCTGATATTTCAGTTCATGAAATGCCCTGCAGCTCAACTCTGCGCGTCAGTCATGCATACAGAGCCCCTGATATCTGGGAGGACAACTAGAGAAGGACCACTCTGGGGGAATCATTCCCGAGCCAAGTAGGTAGATAATGATCGGAAAGCTCTCAAGGTCTGAGCAAGCAACACCCTGGGGAGCCAGAAGGTATGAGACAGGCACCAGATGTGTTTGTGTCACTCCTGTGACTCAGCTTCTATTTCAGCGACCGATAAATAAAGGACCTTTTCCAGGTATGCTATGTTTGTTCAACCCTAAACTTGGCCATTAAGTATAGCCCTAAGTTCCTGAGACTACACTGCTCTAAACCACAATTATTTCACACATATTGAACTAAAAAGAAATGAAAATTAGAAGCATGCACAACATAAAATAAGCATCTGTGAGTTTCCCCCACACAAATCTCCCTTCACTGTTAACTCAATGCAGGAGTTCTGCTTCTGTTCTGACAGCTTCTTCCACCCTGGAGACCCACTTTCACTACTATTTCCCCAATGTGTTTTCCCACTTTCGGTTCATTCACATTCTCTCTTCCCTCCAAATTCCCATGTGCCTATCTGCCTTGCCAGCCCCACCTCCAGATACAAGTAGAGGCTTTGCCCCCCACAGCCTCCTGGTGAGCAATGTATTTTTTCTGGAGCTAGTTAGCACTGACTCACTGCCTTGTCCTCACCACAGTTTCCAAAACACATCTTATTTCACCCTTATCTCTACCCAGATCTCTGTCAGTCTGGCCACCGCATGCAGAAACAGACTTGCAATGGGGGATTCCCTCTTCATCATCCTAACAGCTCTATCTCTCCTCTGATGCCTAATCTTCAAAAATTCAGAAGATAGCAGTGCTTGGGGAACCAGGCCCCTTCAGGATCCATTCTTTCCTGTGTCTCAGACTTGGGGCCAACAAAGGAAAGCACATGTCTGCTGTTCAAGACTCAAGATCCTCAGAGAACGGGGTCTGTAAGATGAAAACAGATGCACTGCAGTCGGTTTCATCTTAACTCCACTACTTGGGCAGGAAGAAGATAAGCTAAAGATAAGTCACAGTTCTCTCTGTATTCGGTAGCCGAGGTTTTTTGTTTTGTTTTGTTTTGTTTAGGATTTTATTTATTGATTTTTAGAGAGAGAGGAAGAAAGACAGAGGGAGAGAAACATCCATGTGTGGTTGCCTCTCATGCGCCCCCTACTGGGGACCTGGCCCGAAACCCAGGCATATGCCCTGACTGGGAATACGCTGGCTGGCTGGTTGGTTCACAGGCTGGTGCTCAATCCACTGAGTTTTACTCCCCTTCTCCCAGCTCCAGAAAGAAGTAGTAAGAGATTTAAAAGTGAGTCGTTGAAGATGAAAGTTCTCAAATTTCTATGTTAAATATGTGTGTATCCCTTTATCAGATCCATGCAAGGAAGCACCTTTAAGACACTGATGTGAAAAGTGGTACGTGACAAATGACAAAGATGCTATTCAGCAAAACCAATCAGGTTACTCTCTTAACTGTTCCCAAGTTCCTCTTCTGAGCCAGCCTGAACTGGGTGTTCTACCTTCTGACACTCTTTTCTGCATATCTATTCTTGAGATCCTTCCCCAGCTGGAAAAAGTCAGTTTCCTGGTGACTCAGAATTAGTTTAGAATACCCTCCACACCCCGCCCTCTCTGATCAAGAACAAGCCTGTTCCCTGTTGATTTCCAGCATTGACCCCAGCATGCCCTCAGGTTCGCCCTCTGCCAAGAAGCCCGTGGCTTTTTGAGTCGGGAAGCTCAGGGAAGCATGCGAGGCAGCCTGTACAAACCTCCACAAACCTAATGAGCTGTTCCGTGCCAGCCTTCCTGGAGGAATTCACTGAGAAACTCCCTAGTCCATTTTCCAGAAGACAGAATGTCTTCTTTTTCTCTGGAACATCTTCATGTCTTGACTTAATTTTAGAGAAAATGCTATCTGTAGTGTTTAGTAGGGATTCCCATGCCTGCCCATTCATTGTAAGACCACTGAAACAAAACAGAGCAAACAAAGGAAAAAGGGAAGGGCGTGTGAGAGAGTCCCTGTGAATAAAGGGAGGTGTTTCACCTGCAAGGATGCTGGTGGGACTAGGGTTGGGACAGGGCACCTGGGGCTGTTCTGCTTACCTCCTCACCTGGTCTCAAAAGAAGAATTTGCATTTCCTGTGGCTTCCAGATGGTGCACTGCAGATCACCTACTGTCTTGCAAAATGTGTACTGTCTTGCAATATTTGGGAATTGTCAACTCCCGAGAGTTTCCCAGGAGCACAGAAGCCTGTGTCAGGGCCCACCCATGAATGTGATGTCAGCCTGGTGCTAGACCATTTTAATAATGATTCACATTCCCATAGACAAATCCATCTCCCTTCTGATTCTTCCTTTCAGATCCCATCAGGGAAGCAGAGTTTCAGGAATCAGGACTTCCAGGATCCAGCTCTCTTCTGCACCTCAAGACATTTGTTGGATAAAAAGTATTTTTGCTGTTAACTAAGACTCTGAGGCTCGTAGTTAACACCATAAATTATCAGTAGCGTATAATGATACAGAGAAGTAGGTGCAGTCATTTACAACTTATGGTCTCCACTTGGCAAGAAAACTCAAAGATGAGCCAAATTCGCTAAAGAAAGACTCCATTCATTCATTCATTCATTCAATCATTTATTCAAGCCATTAATATTATTTATGGAGTCATGAAGATCTGAAGTTAGATGGTCATTGGTGCCCATGACTCCTCTTACCTCCTCGGAGAGCATAGCTTTTTGTTTTTTTTTCTAAAACTAGTGACTTAAGTGACTTAAATGTGCCACTGAGACTTTCTATTTCCCATAGAGCAGACTTCTGGGGAAGGTTAACTTACCTCGTCTACATTGCTTGATCCAAAGTCCTTTAGCACAAGCAACATAAATCAACCCTGGATTGACTGAAGAAAAAAAGAAGTTTATCAGAAGGGTTTAGAGAAGTTCAGTTTAGGGACATTCACAGAAGAGATGGGAAGGCAGGAGAGTGAGGCTTGGAAACACGTAAAGACCAGCACAGTTCCAGGGGTGCAGGGGGCAGAAAGCACGGTCCAGGTCCAATGCCTGAGGAAGGCCTTGTTTAAGACGTGCTGTGGATCCTCCTGGTTCTGTAGCCATTGCCTCCTTTTAACACACTGTATGATAAAGCAACTCGGTGGAAAAGGGAGGCTGGTTTGCGCCTATGGGAAACATGCTTATACTCCCTGTGGAGGCCACTCCTCTCAGTAAGTACTTCTCAGAAAGGGGGAGGCTAACAAAGAAGGTGGGGTCAGCGTGGGCTCTCGTGTTCTCTTGGTGGATAAGGAGGTGCTCTGGGCTGATAGGTGAGTTCTTAGGAAAAGGGCTGATGGGCGGGCTGAGTCCACAGGTATGCAGAGTGACTAATATGTGTTTAAGGACAGGCCAAAAGTAGGTCGGTAAAGGGGGCTGAAATCAGGGTGGGGACCAGCCAGGTGGCTAAGGCAGGACCATGGCAAGGAGCTGGAGGAGGAACCCCCACAGGCAAGCTGGTGGTTAAGTCACAGCTGAAACACCAAAACCAACAGGGCCAGGATGCAAGGATGGGGTTGACATCAGAGGACCCCTCCTGCTGACAATGGCCTCGCCAAGCGCTGCTCTTACAACGAAAGCCGAAAGGGGTCCCTTCTGCAAGTTAACCAAGCCCAGAGCCCCCTGTGTGGCCATTGTAAGTCTTCTTCTACACATTATTCTGGAATCAGGAAAAAATAAAAGGTTTTGTTTCAAAACGAACCTCCCAAACAGATATGGTAGAAGAAAGGCCTGGCTTTTGTTTGAATACAGCTGTTCCGTTCACTAGCTGAGTGTCATTGGGTAAGTCAGATTCCTCAGGGCCTCAGCTTCCTTCTGTCTGTCAAATGAGGAGGTTGGGCTAAATACAGCCAAGGGACTTGTCCAGCTTTAGATACGACTAGTGCGCTTCCAGGGCTCGAGTGTGCACACAGGCGCACTCACACATGTGCACACACATCAGGGCAATGCTGCCCTCCAAGAGAAAAGGCACTGAGCACCAGCCCTGATGCCTGTCTGCCCTCCTCTGAGGCTGGCTCGAGGACAGCCAACTTCCTAAAAACCACAGCTGTTGAAACGGCCCCAAGAGAGTTATAATTAATTTCTGTTTCCTAACATCCTGAATGTGGGGCCCAGCAGAACCGATAATGGGGTACTTCCCCCAAGTTACTAACCACAAACTGAAAGGGGGAAAACCACGCTATCCAAAGGCTTAGCCAGGAGTGGGCAACTGGCGCCAGAAATAACAAGCCAAACCTGAGACCGGCCGGTTCACAGCTCAAGAATGCTCAGTGGTGGCCCAGCTAGGGTTCCCTTTTTCCCAAGACGAACCGTGTGGGCTCTGATTACTCTCTTGGTTATGGCTTAAATCTCCTTTGTTACTCATATCGTTATTCCCCAGATTACACTGCACTGCATCGAGAGGGAGTTTGGGGGAGGCTTTGAAATTATTCATGCATTCTAACCGACCGGTGTTTATCAGCTTCTTCACTGCGTGTCGTTGTGTGCCAGGCCCCGAGCCAGGGATCAGGAATACCACAGGAAGTAAGACCGCCGTGACCCATGCACTTGTGGGACTTACAGTCTAATGTGGGGGGTAGAAAATGCACAAATAAACGTACAGCTACAATGAGTGACACGAAGAAAGAAGCAGAGTGCCATGTGCAGTGATGGAGAACCAAGGAAGGGAGCAAAGGGGAATGTATTTGCAGACAGTGATTAGAGAAGGTCTCTCTGTGAAGGTGGTGTTAAAGCAGAGGCCCAAAGGATGAAAAGGAGCCAACTGTAGGAATTGCAGAATTCAGCTGAAATAACATGTATGGTGTGTGTATACATGTGGTGAGTGTGCATGTGCAGTATGTGGTGTGTGGTGTGTATAAGTAGTGTGTTTTGTGTGTAGGGGTGTGTGGCATATATGTGGGCTATAGGGGTGTATGAGGTATGTGCATATGCAGTGTGAGTGGCGTATGTGTGTGAGAGGTATGTGGTGTGTGTGTGGTGTGAGGTGTGTGTGCTGTGTTGCAGGTATGAGGAGTGTTTGAATATGTGGCATGTATGTGTGTGGTGTGTGCGTACGTGCACATACACATCGAGGAGAGGAAGAAGCAGCAGCTTTATTGGCACAGGGAAGGGCAGGTTGGTAGGAAGCTCAGCTGACAAGGAGCTGGAAGAAGTACCATGTAGGTGAAGCAAAGGGGAAGACAGTACGAGACGGGACTGATGAATTGGCAGAGGCCGTATCACACAAAGCCTTTTCAAAATCTGATATTTTTTCTTAAACTGTTTTTCTAAATTCAATAGGAAAGTATTAAGGCATTTTAGACAGAGGAATAACAGTCTTATTTCTATTTTCTGTGTGCAACAAAAGAAAAATAAGAATAAAATTTGAAGCAAGAAGGCAAGTTCAGTGAAGAGATGGCGAGAGCCTGGACTGTTAGTGGCTCTCTGTCCTCCAGGGGGCGCTTGACAATGTTCGGAGATCTTTCTGCCGGTCGTGACTGGGAGTTGCTACTGGCATCTAGTGGGTAGAGGCCATTTATTTTGCTAAACATCCTAAAAATGCACAGCACAGCCCCACAGAACAAAGGATAATCCAGCCCCAAATGTCAATAATGCCAAAGTAGAAAAACCCTGGACTAGGTAATGGTAGGAAAAATGAAAAGTAATTAGATTCAAGATGCATTTTTTAAGCCAAAATGACCAGGAATTCCAAAGAAATTAAATATGGAGAAAAAAAAAGATAAAAAATGGCTTTCAGATTTTTGTCTCGAATAACATGTTGGATGAATAGGTACAACATTTCTGTAGAGTACATAGACTCAGTTGTTTGGCTTAAATTTTCACATCTACTATGTATCAACTGTGGGTTAAAAGACACACAAGCATTCTGTGTCTCAATTTCTCCATCTATAAAATGGGGTGACGGTGTACCTACTTCGAAGGTATGTGGTGAGTCAATGATTCCATCATGCAAACTGCTTCAAAAAGGTCTGGCATGTGGTGAACAGTTGAGTATTAGTTACTTTTGTTGTTATTGCTGTTGTTAATATTATTATTATTATTAAAGTGTAGGCCTCATAAGAGCTATCAAGGACAGTTGCATGAATTTGGAAGCCATTAGCACAGAGATGGCTATGCCAACATAGAGGGCATTTAAAGCGTTAAGATGAGTGTGTGGAAATAGAAAGAACCCCAAGCACTTTATTGGTAGAATACTGAGCAGTGAGAAAAAGCCAGCCGAGGAGACTGAGAAGGATCAGACAGTGATGTAAGAGGAATCAAGAAAGGAAGCATTTTAGCCCTGGCTGGCGTAGCTCAGTGGATTGAGCGCCGGCTGAGAACCAAAGTGTCGCAGGTTCGATTTCCAGCCAGGGTACATGCCTGGGTTGCAGGCTATAACCCCCAGCAACCACACATTGATGTTTCTCTCTCTCTCTCTATCTCCCTCCCTTTCCTCTCTAGAAATAAATAAATAAAGTCTTTAAAAAAAGAGAGACAGGAAGCATTTCGAGAACTGGGTGCTCAACTGGGTTGATTCGCAATCTCACTTGGATAGACTTGAAGGTCATTTGTGAGTTAGATGAAAACAACTTTAGTTAGGAAGCGGGATGAAAGCCAGGATAAAATCCGGTCTGAAATGAGCTGAAGACTAAATGGAAGAAGAGATGAGACAGAGTATTGGGTGAGAAGGGCAGACCTGGTGGAGGATTGTTAAGTTAGTGAAGGATGGGAATATTTTCCCCTTCCTTTTGTTTTTCAAGGTAAATCCTATTACCTTTCATTTCTATACTAATGGGAAAAACATGGTAGAAAGGGAGACATTAGAGCCATAGGAGGGAAAGGAGACAGGTAAAGTATCAGAGTCCTTAAGAGGATGAGAGGAGACAGGACAGAGTGGCCACTGGTTACATGAGAGACACCCTGTGCTTTGAAACAAGAGGCTGGTAGAAGATGGTGTGTGTGTGGTGTGGTGTGGTGTGGTGTGTAGATAGGTTTGCAGGTTTTATTTCAGGGAAATGTAAGTAAGGAAATGAAGTGAGTGCATGTTTGATCACTTTTGTTTCCTTAGTGAAGAATCGGGGGAAGCACACGCAGGGATACATGGAAGAGACCGTGTTTGGAGGACACCTTGGTGACGGGGAAGGCTACACGTCTAGAGAGAAGTGGTGGGACTGCCGGACATATTTTGAGACTGACGATTATTAATCTTAACCAAAACCAGTGAACTTCATTCTTTTAGTTTTCTCCTGCAATGTCCCATGGTTCAGATCTAAGTGTAGAGGAGGTAGAACATAGAACACTGGATCTGTGAAGGAGCTGGATTTTTGCCATATGAATGGGACACAGGATGAGAGGAGGGAGTTGAGGGTATTTTCAAGAGAGTGATTATAATGGTAGGCTGTGAAATCTAAGCAGGGACAAGGGGTGGGTGGATTGCTGGAGGGAATGGGATACTGGGTGGAGGGGGGCCAAGGGGAGAATTTGGGACAACTGTTAATAGCATGATTGATGGAATAGATTAAATAAAATAAAAAAAGGAGGTGATGTATGGGGAGAGGGGTGGGGAGCCACAGGCTTTGTCTCTGAGTTACAGTGAAATGAGAGCGGAGGAGAGATGAAGATAGGAGGTGATGGTCAGGGAGAGGGGTGTTGACAGCTAATGTCAAAGGCGGTATACTTTCTGGGGATGGCAGCGTCCAGGGAATGAACAGACGAATGGGTGGCTCAGGTAGGGTGGAGGGGTTGTCACTGGACATGAGGGGATCAGAGAACCAAGGAAGGAAGAAGCTGAAAGGAGAGGCTCTGAGAGTGGCAATGGGATTCGACTTAAGAGAGAAAAGCAGGGGCTTGGGTCCTCAGAGGATGAGGTATGAGCAGCAGGCTGAGCAATGAGGAGAGGGGGAGAGACAGAGGGAGGGGGAGAGGGGTAGAGGAAGATGGAGTGAAAGAGGGAGAGGGAGAGTAGTTAGCAAGGGAGCACGCATCTTAAAGTGACCCTAACCCTAACCCTGGCAGGAGAGAGCCCTGACTGGCATAGCTCAGTGGACTGAGTGCAGGCTGTGAACCAAAGCATCGCAGGTTCGATTCCCAGTCAGGGCACATGCTTGGGTTGCAGGCCACAGCCCCCAGCAACCACGCATTGATATTTCCCTCTCTCTCTCTTTCTCCCTCCCTTCCTTCTCTAAAAATAAATAAATAAAATCTTTAAAAAAATGAACTCAAGGGTGCATATATTCTAAAAAAAATAAAGTGACAGGAGAGAACGATAGGACACTTGCTCCACTCCTGGACCTGAAGTACTAATGGTATGAACAAATAAACAGCCTCTGTTTGGGAGACTTCAGGTGAGTGGTGGACTCATAGGCTGCCAGGTCCTAGAAGGGCACCGAGGTGGAGTTGAAAGAGGAGGTCACCTGCCGCCTTCAACCCCCATCTGCCACCTTAGCCCCCATGTGCACACAGCGGTCTGTTACTCAACATGAGGTCCGAACCTGCTCGGGCAGAGCCTTTCCCCCTATTCTCCTTCCCCCGCCCCATTCTCCACTTCCCGTACAGAAGGAGGCTTTCCAAAACTTGGCAGACTAAAAATAACCATACAGCAAGCTCCTTAAGCGACATGAGTGGTTTAAACAAAAGCCCACAGTTACCGCCAAGGTGGATTAGGGGGAGGCTATTTTCATGAAATCCACATTGTTTTTGAGAGCATCCCTCCCTCCCTCTCAGCGTTTAGGTTCAAAACAGCCCTTTATGTTTCCTTTTAAATCCTCTAGACTAAAAAAACCTTATATAAAGGTATTGTCAGAAAAATAGAAGTCATCCAGTGGGCTCCATGCTTGCTATGGCCGTTTGAATCTGATTCTTATGCTTACATATCATGGATAGCCCAAAGCTGTTCACGGCGATTGTCCAAGATCAGGGAAAGCATTGTAATAATAGTTTACATTTATTGAAAGCTGATTGTGTCCAGGCATTGTTCTAGGGAATGTTCATTTGTTAGTGCATTTAATGCTCACAAAATCTTTACGGGTTTTAATCCCATTTTACACACTGGGGAAATGAGACGCTAAAGAAATAAGGGACCAGTCCAGGGTCTGCAGCCATAAGGGGTGAAGGTGAGAAGACATGCAGAGCTTGCAGTCCGAACCACTCGCCAGGGCTGCCGAGAGCTGCAAACACATGGGCCCTGACTCTCCCTTTGTTGTGCAGAGCAGACACCACTGGTCAATCACCGAACGAGCCCACAAATCTTGATCCCGAACCCATTGCTCTGGGGGCTCCTATCAGTTGATAAGTTCTAGCACTGGAATGGAAATCTTTTTGCTTTTCCTTCCCTAGTCCCTCCTCCCTTGTTCCATATGTCCTCAAAACTTGTCACTCTCCTGCTCCCAATGATGGGCCTGCTTTGACTCCTACCCTCCACACTTGGCTTATGGCCTTGGTCTCTCTCATGGTTGACTCACACTGAGATTTGCCCCCAGGTCCTCCTGTCCCTTTTCTGGTTCCTTCTCATCCCCGACCTACTATATACTGTCGGGATGAGTGATTCGGTCAGCGTTGATGAGGCATGTCAGGCGCAGGGGTAAAGCAGGGGCGATAGGGCAGGAGTGGAAGGTCTCGGTGCAGATTCATCTTCTGAATCCTGAGCCCCCAGTCCTCCGTAAAAACTTCTGTGTGAGTAGTGCTGGCAGAGCTTTAGGGGTCGGATCATGTTCTGAAGATCCCACAGTTGGAGACATACCACTGAGATCATACTGTCCATGTCTCCTAAAATACCCCTCAAAGCTCATCAATTCTAGTAAACTGAATTGTACACACACACACACACACACACACACACAATTTTGGAGAATAACTTAGATATTTGCTGTGCATTAAAGATACTATCAATAATCCAGGGATTGGAAAGCAGTGGGTTCACACTGGCTATGCAATGCTGGAAAATCCCTCAGCCTCTCTGGGTGGTGGCTAGTCTGTAAAACGTGCCGATTAAACGTGGGCCGTCTCAGTGCCCCCCCAGGCCGGCAGTACCGTGTCAGCGTGGCCTGTGTTTCAGAGGGTGTTCTTGCCATCTGCTCTGCAGGGCTGCTCACTGCCAGCAGTGTCTTGCTAATTACTCCCAAGAGTCACCAGAAGGTGCCCCACACACGCTCACGGGGGTTCTGTCCATTCCCACAGGTCAGATGACATCTTATCTCTCTTTCCCGTGCTGGCTCTGCCCTCTGTTTCATCCACCGCAATTGCCTGTGACCAACCTGGGTTGCCGGTTCTGTGGGGTCTAACGTCTGTCACCCATCATCACCATGTCCGCCAGGGGGTAGAAATGTCCTCCCGGTGTGAAAGCTCCTTCAGGGTTTGTGCACTCTGATGCTGAAACCCGAAGCAGGACCACCCGTCTTGGCCAGCAGAACCCTGAGAGCATTTACTAAGAGGTGTTGTCAGATTCCTGTGAAAACTTTCGGTGCACGGCTCAAATTCTCGATGGCACGTCCATCTCTCCTCCACTGCCACCAAGAACAGCTTGGGTTGGCTGGACACCTAAGCACCACGAGATAGAGGACCGATCTCATCTGTCCCTGGAAACCACTGAGACAAACCCATTATCTGGGAAGCCAAGACAAGTCATAATCAGAGCCCCAGTGAGTCACGGCTCATGGGAGTCAGCCCCAAACTCCCACCCGGAAGATGGCACCCAGCTGGACGTCTGCTGAGGCTCATTCTGGGCGTGAGCACGCAGACTCGTACGGGGACCGGAGGGATGTGTTAGGGACCAGTACGGTGCATGGAGCACGAGGATGTGCACATGGGGCCCAGCCTCACCACGAAGACAGAATAACAGGCACAGGAAGTACAGACACAGTGATAAAAATGTTTACTAGAAAAAAAATTTCCCTTCGCCCAACACAATTTCTCTTTAATTTTTAAAGATGTCATTGTTGCTAATTTAAGCCCTTTGCATACTTTCCCAGCCGTGAATTGAACGTTTAACTTTACTGTACATCCTTCCAGGCCTGGTGGAGGCAGATAGAACAGGAGATTTAAAACCCCAGTTCCCTTACCTACGTACTGTCTATAGACTGTGAGTGAAACTGGCAAACTTTCTAAACCGTAGTCCACTTTATTTCTAAAATGGAAAATCTATGAGATAAAAATAACAACACTGTAGGCAAAGCACCAGGCTCAAGACCCCACACTCGATGGGCGCTGACCCCGGGTCCGCTTCTGCCCTTCCAACTGGAAGCCATCGGATCAGGCCAGCTCCAGGTTTTCGGTCCAACGCAGAACAAGCCCCTCACAATGCTAATGCTGTTTTAGCTCAGCAGACACCTCGTCTCAGGAAAGCCATTAGAAACCCCCAAAGTACTATATTTTTCTCCTGCTAAGTAGTTCACTCCCCACAACTTCCCACAGCTTTATATTAAGTGATCTCAAAAAATGAGTCATGCTACTTACAAAAGCCAATTCGGGAGCCACACCTACAAAAGAGGCATCTTGACTTTTTACAAGCAGCTGTCGGTATCACCAAAAGAAGGGCTCGGGGGACCCGCAGTTAAAGCAGCCCGCACTTCCACGCTACCTCTGAATGCATACGCAAACCCGAGAGCTTAGTTCATTTTTTTTTTCAGTGAATTTCTGTTCTCAGTATCCAATGCCAGCTGAGCATCATTGGACAGCATTCAGACTTGTGCTGAACTTGCTGCTTGTGTCGGGTGCTGTAGGGGAAGGAGGTTATAGCAAGGTGGTCCAATCACTTTCCCTCTTAGGTTAAGTGGGCAAAATACAAAATTAAATTTAAAATAACACCCTACATTTTGGGCAATTTCGAGGTGGTAACTTACTTATTAGAAGCATCTACCATAGCATTTTAAAAGTATAACTTTGATATTCATAAAAGTTTTCAAGAATTTATTTTTTATAGATGTGCAAAAGAAGATAAAGGAAATCTGTTCTTTGCACCCTAGCTGGTGTGGCTCTGTGGACCGGGTGCCAGCCTGCGAGCCAGGGGGTCGCTGGTCGGATTCCGGGTCAGGGCGCATGCCTGCGTCGCCTGCTGGGTCCCCAGTGGAGGACACTGGAAGGGCAAGCACACATTGATGTTTCCCTCTCTCCCTCTCACCCCATCTCTAAAAATGGATAAATAAAATCTTTAAAAAACAATTACAAAGAAAAGAAAAACTAGTATTGACCAAGGTCATAAGCGAAGAGTTGCACTTTCAATATAAATACTTTAAGTCCATAGAAACCACAGGTGTGGTGATTGAATTAATTTGTTGTCTGGAAATCTTGTCCAAGGAATTAACATCAAATTGGTGTAGAACCACTGAAAGTACTAAAGCAGAAACTAAGCAAAAATTTTCCTTATAGACTTCCAAAATCCAGTGTACATGGGCCTTCTGCATCATCCAAAGCAGGACGATGGTAAACTCTGGCAGTAAATGAGCTGCTACCAGAGAGAGTCACCAGGCATCACGCACACAAGAGCGAGCACCCTGGGAGCTGGAGCTGGCAGAACAATCTAGGAGATGACAAAATAAGGATGTTTCAAATAATTACGCTGTTTTAAGAAAGAAGGGAGGATCAATAAGATCCATGGTAAAGAAGAGGAAAGCGCAGCAAAAGAAAAGACATTTGAAAAGGCAGCAGAAGGAAATACGATCAATAAAATAAAGAATCGGTAGGATATTAGACACAACTGCGGGACAGTTAGTGAACTGGAGGATAAAGTAGAGGAAACTACCTGGAATATATCACAGACAACAGATGGCAAAGACAAATGAGGAGACAGAAAACATGGAAGCAAGACTGGGAAAATCCAGCAGGTGTAAGACAGAGCTGTCATGTTGTCCAAATTCTGAAGGCTACCCTGCGCAAGGGTGACTACAACAGAATAGTGTTTCTAGATTTATGCAACATTTATTTAATGAGAATTCTAGACTGTGAAAACAGAAGATGACGGTGAAGTGGTAGTTTCTTTAATTGAGTTTATTGAGGTAGCACTGGTTAATAAAATTATATAGGTTTCGGGTGTACCACCCTATAAGACATCACCAATTCAAGTCTCCTCCCCCCACCGTGTATCCCCCGCTTTACCCTCCTCTGCCCCCCAACCCCTCCCTTCCCTCTCACGATCACTGTACTGTTGTTTGTGTCCATGAGGGTTTGGGGTTTTTTGGGTTTTTTTTTTGCTTAATCCTTTCATCTTTTTCAACCAGCTCTCTAAAGTGATATTTTTTCATAAAGCTAATAGATAAAAGAAATTTCAAAATTGAAGGAAGACACAAGTTTTCAGACAGAAAAGTACATTAGAGTCCTGGTCAGGATAACTAAAAATAAATGTACACCCAACCAATTTGTGAGGAAAATACAAAAGCCTTCAAAGGCAAAAATATGAAAAAGAACCAGGAAAAAACAACCAGGAAAAAAAGAGAATGTTCTGAAAAAACACGAGCAATCAAAATAACTGGAGACTTTTCTATCAGCAACAATGCATGCCACAAAACAATGAAATAACATATTCAAAGCGCTGAGGCAACAATTCTGTCACTTAAAAATTCTAAACCGATACACTGTCATTCAACAGTAAAGTATGTTTCAGTCACAATGTGGAAGGTCACCTTGGAGAGAGCATCCTAATACATTCTTAAGTGAAAAAAGGACACCCCTTCTCAATCATCCCTGCTCTGACTGCCCAGAGGCAGCGGATGCTCCAATATTCCCCCAACACTGGTTAGTTTTGCTGTGCTTCCACTTGGCGTAACTTAACACCTCTTATTCATGAGCTCAGATGGACAAGCTCAGATTGACCATTGACTCTCTCTCTGTGTTCCAGTAATAGAGGCCACCCATTTGTTATCGCTGCCACCCCTGCTGGCCACTTCACCGTTGCAGCCAGAGGCGTGACAGCCCTGCCGCAGCCTACGGGATGGGTAAAAACGCCAGGCCAGCATCACTGGGGACGGGGGGGAGTGGAAGTCACAGGTTAGGTGTTCATGAAATACGTACAGGAGGCAGACACGGCCCAATCATGTGGGGACGGGGTGGGAAGTAGAACAGTGGTTTTGTCAGTCATTGTATGGTATAAATCTACAACTATTTGTTTATTTCAGGGTTTGACAACACTTTTATTTTGCAAATCCTCTAGGCAGCAACGAGCCAAAAAAATTTTAAACTAAACTAAACTGTATGTTTAGTGAAAAATTAGATCCTAACCTTCTGCGTCTGGAGACAATTGATGAAAGTGTAATGTGCACGAAATGTGTTTGGCATTTACCATCCAAATCCCTGGCTGCTAAGGGGAACATCCCTTACCCAGTAAAAAGCATCCCAGCTGTCTCACCAACGACTCAAAAGCCAGCGGGTACAAGTAGGCTCCTGAAGAAGCCTCAGCATCTACCAAACAGTTGGGGGGTTTTGAAAGAAGAAAGTGTCCCCATGACTGTAGCGGCAGAATATGCATCTACAAATCCCATCGTAAACAATGGCTTTTCACGTGCAGCAACCAAATATTCTCAGCTAATTGTGCTCGTTTTCAGCTTACAAAGTGAAGTGTTAGTTACGACCAAACAGGGAACTTTGCAGTTTTTAAAAAAGGCCAGTTTTAAGTACCACTGTCACTTGATACTTCAAATAGAAAAAAAAAGTTGAATTATTTTCTAAAATTGGATTTTTTTTAATCCAACTTACAGAATCCAAAGAAAGCTTTGGAAATTCATCCTGTCCAAGATGAAGCACTTGGCCTCGTTTCGAATGTTCCTGTAAATTCAATGAAAATGTTGAACAATGATGATAAACTTATTTGCTTTTCCACTGATCATCTAAATGCACATTTTGGCGCTGCACAGCCATGTGGTAAAAACAAAGCTCTTATCGAATGAAACAGCCCATGGAGCAGAACTGGACTGAGAATCTACTGGGTACACACAAAATCCACAGTTTTGTACAAAAAGCAACAATATTTCACCAATAAAAATAAAAGCTAGGGTTGTCGAAATTTAGACACACACATGCATGCAGAGTAATTAAAACTACCAAATTTTTGTGACAAGGCTAATGCTGAAATTAAACAAACAAAATACCCTGGCATAGTGATATCAGCTTTATTTCCTTGTTTCCCAAAAGCGATCATATCATACACACATTTAGACCTTTGAATTATTATTTTGTAGATCAACCTAAGTGTTCTACAATGCACCAAATTTTTATTTATTTCATTAGCAATGAGAGTGCTAAAATTGGATTGAATTTCATCTCTAATGCATTGGAAATCTTTCATTAAAGTATATGATGAACAGAAAGCTCCTCAGTGCAGCGTCTAAAGCTTGTGGAGAACTGCCATAAAGAAAAAACAAGTTTGTGCCCTGGCTGGAATGGCTCAATGTATTGAGCACCAGGCTGTGAAGCAAAGGGTCACCAGTTCAATTCCCAATCAGGACACATGCCTGGGTTGCAGGCCAGGTCCCCAGTTGGGGGCATGTGAGAGGCAGCCACACATTGATGTTTCCTCCCTCTCTTTCTCCCTCCCTTTCCCTCTGTCTATAAATAAATAGAATCTTAAAAAAAAAGGGAAAGAAAAACAAGTTTGCAAAAGAGAAGATAATGAAATATTAAGGCAAAGAAGGAACTAAGCAAAATAATAACTCAAATAGTATAAGAAATTTAATTTGGAAATTAGGTAATAGAATTAGGTAATAGAATATTTCAACATGTAGGAAGAATATTTAGATGCTGCTTCTATTTCTAATTGGATAAAGTATTATTCTGGGCTAGAATGAAGTAAAAGTAAAAAGTCATGATTTTTTTTCAGCACTTAAATTTGGTAAATCATTAAAAATAATAATACAGGCAATCTTTATGGTAAATTCTATCTTTGAAAATATTTGTCAAAAACTTTACTCTGAATGGATGCTGCAAGACAGCATGTCAAATATTCAGCCTGAAATATTTAGTTATTTCAATATAAAAAATAGAATTGAAAATATCCTCCATCCAGTATAAATTATTCTGATCTTACCAGATACATTGGCATTAATGAAATACTTTCTCAATTAAAAATATATTTTCACCCTGCTGGTATAGCTCAATGGATTGAGCACAGCCCCGCAAAACAAACGGTTGCTGGTTCGATTCCCAGTCAGGGCACATGCCTGGGTTGCTGGCCCGGTCCCCAGTGGGGGGCGCATGAGAAGCAACCACACACTGATGTTTTTCTCCCTCTCTTTCTCCTTCCCTTCTCCTCTCTCTAAAAATAAATAAATAAAATCTTTAAATGTATATATATATTTTCACCAGAAGTAAAAGTTATTTGAATATGCCAAGAATTTCAAATGTATTAGCCATAAATTACAACCTTGAAGGTCTCAGAAATTTTATGGGAAAAAAACCCCACAAGATAATAAAAATATACTGAAAAAAAAATTCCTCAGAAAAATACCAGTGACAGTTTTAGAGTTGAAAAGGGCAGAGCACAAAGGATATTTAGGGCAATGAAAATACTCTATATGACACTATAATGGTAGAAACATGTCCTTCTATATTTGTCCAAACTCACAGAATGTACAACATCAAGAGTGAACCCTAATGTAAACTGCAGACTTCGGGAGACAGTGCTGTGTGAATGTAGGTTCATGAGTTGCAATGAATATACCCCTCTGGTCAGGGAGGTCCATGGTGGGGGAGGCTGTGCATGCGTGGGGAAGGGGATATGGAAATCTCTGTATCTTCTGCTCAATTTTGCTGTGAACCTAAGCTGCACTAAAACATCTATTTAAAAAATGTTAAAGCATAAAAAAGCCACTGAAGGTATAATAACCTAATTAAATAAAAAATGTGTTCAAGCCAGAAGTATTTTATGATCAATTAAGATATTACATTAATAAGCCCTGGCTGGTGTAGCTCAGTGGATTGAGTGCGGGCTGTGAACCAAAGCATCGCAGGTTCGATTCCCAGTCAGGGCACATGCCTGGGTTGCAGGCCAAGGCCCCCAGCAACCACACACTGATGTTTCTCCCTTTCTCCCTCCCTTCCCTCTCTAAAAAATAAATAAATAAAATCTTTAAAAAAGATATTACATTAATTATCATTATTTTTGTATTGTATAAAATTTTGGTGCCAAAACTAATATTTTTCTAAGTTTACTTTATTAGTTATATATGACAATACCCACATTACCTTTCATAAGTAATAAAGTACTTTAAAGTAAAAATAGTGACTAAGAAACTAATTAAAGTACACGAATATGTGCTGAGAATATTTATCCTGATTGTTATTTTAGTGGTCGTTTAATCTGTATATAGACATTTAAAACTGTTTGCATTCACATACGTGAATGTGTTATTTTCTGTTTACTAGAAATAATTTTTGAAAAAAAATTTGGGTCAAGAGTTTTTGTCATTCTATTACTGTAACATTTCTTTGTCAAGAAATATTTCAAAATGTGTAACAAATTATTTTAACATTCTTTTCTCCTCCCAGAGGCGGGCTGTCACTGGGAGGGCAGTTAGAAGAATCCTGCGTGTTTTGACAGCAGTTTTAAAACACGAGTCACGGCAATGCTTGGGGCAAAGGCCATGACTAATCAGGGCATTTCCCACGGAAAACACTTGGAAAGGGACAACGCTCATGTGGAACTCCCAGCATAGCGTGGAACAAAGAAACGGTTCCATTGACTAAATTCCCTTGTTTGTAAAAGGAAAAAAGTCTGTCCTGAAGTAGGTTCCACAAGCCAGTCTACGGGGGATCTTGAAACAAACACAGAGCCCCAGTCTCTGAGAGTGCCACCCCAGAAATCTGCATTTTAAAGACTCCCAGGAGATTCTGCTGGGCAGCCATGCCAGAGCCTGCTGACCTGGCTGCCTCCCACGGCTCTTCTTGGAGTGACTTTCCGTGAATCCATAAACGTCTGCTCTGCGCCGTGTCTCGGAAGACTCAGGACATCGCTGTCATTCGACAACACGGCTGAGCATCTGCTCTGAAGGAGACAGCTTACTAACTGCCGGGTCCTGCCCTCGTGTTGCTCCGTGTGGTAACAGAAGATGGTTTTCCTAGACTCAACTGAAGCCTTGTCCCCTTTCCTCATGAAGCCCCCATTCACCGAAGCCTTCCTGGGGGAGGAAGGTTTGTTCAGACCCCTTCCACTGCAGAAGCTGCAGGTCAGACAGAAGTCACTCCCGCCCACCCCGGTGGCTGTTCACGTGGGCTGGACCGAGTTCTGCATCTCCAACATGGGCGGTGAAGCTTGCCCATCACTAGAAATGGTCTGCTTGCAGCACGCAGGGGCGTGTTCACTTCTTTTCCTTCTTTTTTCTCGACCCTTAGACATTCGCTGTATTTTTCTCATGTTCAACTAGTTATATAGACTTGGTAGAGAGAAATTTGAAAACACAGAAAAATAAAAAAATTGAAAGTCATCTAAAATATCACTTTCAAGAGAAAGTGAATCTCTGTGAACATGACGGTTTGTATGTTCTTCTCCTCTTATCTAATTGCACTTTATTCCATTTTCAAACGAACGTCAAATCACGTGTATATGTGGCTTTGATTTTTTTAAATCAGTGTTCATGTGCAAGAAGTGTGTCTTGAACTGCCCTTTCAATTTTTACTCTTCCTGGAGATTAAGGTATCAAAGTAAACTTTTTAACCCAGCACAGGGAGAGATGAGATGTCTCATTATAACGGGCATGAACTCTGTTACAGCTTATTTAATTTGGTAGCTTTCTGAAAAGCGATGGCCCCCACTAAGACATAAACATTAATGTCTCACAGCTAAAGACATTGAGATAAACGGCTACTCCTCGCTTATGTATTGAACACACAACAAATGTTGGCCGAGATGGGCCTGCTGCTCTGGAGTGCAAGATTGGAAAACGAAACTTTATTTATCATCTCCATGAACCCAAAGTCAAAATCAAAGCACAACCTTCTGTGTCCCATTGAACTTGGAAAAAAATTGTAAGTAATCTTTTTGAATAAAAGCTGCTGGAATCTCGAAGGATCATTTCCTAGCCAAGGGTTGCCTTTGAGGTTCACTCCAAAAACCAAGTGTCTACTGGGGAGGGCTGGTCTCATAATTTTGAGTGTTTAGTGTACAGCAATTCTAGCTCATGGGCACTAATATAATTTATGAAAAACAATATACCTGCAATCGGCATCACACACAGAACTAAAAAGGTGTCCTTTCTCCTGGAGAGTATTGTGGGCCGGTTTCTTTCAGCCATCACAATGGAAGACACAGTGCTGGGGAATCCTTCGGAGTAGCACACAGCTACAGAGCACAGAAGCGGGTGAACTAATCATTTTTCATCTTCTTTTTCCTTTGTAGTTAATTAGCGAACATTACTCTCTCCATCTTATCCTTGTTGAGGTCATTTCAGCAATTATCTGCCCTTCAGTGCGTATGAATCCACCTGAATAATTCATAATGCAGAAGAGCTTGTCCACTTTCTTCCACGTGCCTTTGCCCAAACATGATTAGCAAGGAAACATTTCCAACACACAGAAAAATAGAGAGGTAAATAAAACCAACCAGGTAGAGTAGAGGTTAACACTCCACTGTACTTGCTTAACAAAGTTTTAATAAAGCTTTTCAGTCATCACTGCCACAGTCATGAGGAGATTTGGCCCTGTGCTACATGTCTCATGAACATATCCTTGTATGTAAGTCTCTTACATATTTCTCGAAGTGGTTGCAAAGCTTTCATTTCCTTGGTCTTTATTTGTCCTGTGTGGCCCACTCCACAGGGTAGGGGATACGTCTGGGAGGGGTAGTGGCTGCAGCCTGGCTTTGGGGCCACACAGATCTGAGCTCCACATCCTGCCGACCAGCTGAGGGAATGTGGGCGAGAACCAATACCGTCTCGTTTATAAAATGGGAATGATAATGCCACTGTGCAGAGATGTTGAGAGGTGATGTAAGTAAAGCAGTAGATGGGTACCTGAGCCATAGCAGGTGGTTATTACCAGCTTGTGTGTCTGTCATACGTGCCAAACAAGCCTCAAAGGCTTGGGTGCCCGTCCGACTGAAGCTGTGTTTACCAGGAACCCGCCAACCACTGTGCAGACCATAACTCTATTTGTGGACCCACTGACACATACCACTTCTGCACGCAAGGCCAGATTTAGCCCAGTGAAATGGAGATCTTCTGGTGCTTCTGGTTTTAAAAACATGAAGTTTATTAGAATTTTGTGGAACTTACCTTTATGGAAAGTCAAATTAGCCCATGAAAAAAGGGAGCAATTGGTCGTAACCGTGAAGCGAGGCCCCTTGTGACCGTGGGCATTCTTTGGCGATCTTCAGTTCTGTGCGTATCTCCTTCTCTTCCTCTCCTCAGGGTTAGCTATGAATTGTCACTTTAGCGAATTGTCACTTTAGCAAATTGTCTTTAAAAGATCACATTGTCTGACTCAGTGGTTCTCAAATATGGCTGAGCTTCAAACTCTTCTGTGTTTTTAAAATATCTATCTATCTATGTATCTATGTATCTATCTATCTACCCATTCATCCATCATTGATCCCGAGGCCCCAGCCTGAGCCATCCCAGGAATCTCTGGGACTGGGAGTGGTGGGGGTCGGTAGGATGAGGGCAGAGGTTGATGTTCCACTCAGGCGAGGCTGTTAAGAACCCAGGGTTGAGAATCACACTTGGTTCACTACTTGAAATGGTATGCATCTAAAGAGCCATCTGAGATTTCGGAATTAATCAGGGAGTCTTTTCTTTTCATTCCAATTATTTTGCTGGCAGGATACCGCTATTCCAAGTCTTCTGTTGCAAATTATGTCTTCCATAGGGATGAAGCACACACATGGTGCATCCAAGCACAATGTAAACCAAAACAGATGTCCACAGCTGGAGTGAGAGCATGAGGACCGTTTAACTGGATTCCACCAGAATGAGTCTGTGTGATTCCATGCCAAAGGAACTGGAAATGCCCGCCCCCCTCAAAGAAAGCTACAGGGGAGATAGCTGAAATGCAAACAGACATCGGATTTAACTCAATGAGCAAAAAAAAAAAAACAAACAAAACAAAACATAGTAAAATATACACACTATACACTTTTGCAAACAAAACCACACCAAATGTCAAGCACTGCCATAAGAGTATATTGTCTTCCACTTATGAAGCCCAGACCAGTACTGACCAGTACTGACCAGTGCTCCCCATACTCCCTCCCCCTCCCCATTCCTCTTTACCCCCAACAGCTGCACGCTCTCAGGTAACCTGGCAGAGAAGCGCCTCTGAAGATGGAGACCATTAGGAAATCACGCTTCTCTATTTATCGCAGTTTCCATGGCAAGAGCAAAATAAAAGACAACAGTAAGTGTTTCAAAGCAACAACAAAAGAGAAGCAACATCTCCCCCAGGCAGGCCACCCTCGGAGGGGCAGTAAAAGCCCTATTGCTCTCTGCTGGGTGCTGCCCTGCACCTGCCCCCATGCCGAGGGGCACGGCTGTTCTTTGTGGGCCAGGCCGCCTGCAGACACAGGCTCCAGCCGCCAAGAAGCTCCTCCTAGAATGTGCTAACTTTTGTTTTCACTGGGGATCTGTTGCTAAGTTTCACTTTCAATGAACTTCCAGAAATCAGACAGTGAAATCTCTAGGGCTTTCTGAGCCACCTAATTCAAAGGAATCCGGAACCTGAGAGGGTTAGAACGCTGGCTGACTCTTTGCAACAAACGGGGACCTGGAATTGGGGGGAGTGAGATATTCAGCAAGTTGTATCCCTCAGGAGAGAGTCCTGTGGGAAGTGGCCTGCGTGGCTGGGGTTCTAGTGCCCGGATCCCCCTCCCTCTGAGAAACCAGGGCCACACTTACCCTCAACATGGTACGACACCCCCTCACTGCAACCTCACCCTCATTTCATCGCCTTGCCTCGCAGTGCGGTGCCCCGACCCATGTCAACCACACAAGTTTGCTTGCCTTTCCAAGAAAGGCTCCGAGAAATATCAAATCATTAGTTCCCACGCCCATCCAACCCATTGACAGGACTGTCGTTGATGAGTCCCCAGGAGCTCCCCTCGGAAGAGAGTGGAAAATCAGACAGAGAGCATGGTGAAAGCCGTGGTTTCTAATAATTCGTTTTCATTTTTTTTTTCTAAGGGGAGGAAATTCCCTCAGTGGATTCACTTAGACCCAAAACGGTACCTCTGCTTTGGACTTGCCCCTGCGTTCACTCACGGGGGTACTTTTGTAGTTGAAGTTTTTATAGAAGGTGATTCTTCTTTGCCTGAAAACCCAAGGGAAAACCCCCCAATTCTTGCATTTACTCACATCCTGCTGCGCTTTCCCAGGCTACTCACTCTCACACCACGCCTCACCTTCAGCAGCAGCATCCTCGGTTGCGGGAGAGGGAGAGACCAGGTCCCCTGGATGCTGCCCCGAGCTCCGTGGGAGGAAACTCCCAGGTGCTCCTTCCTGGTCGCCAACACCAGGCTGCTCTTTCAGAACCTTCGCAGGCTCGGTCCTAGGAATGGACACCCCCGATTCCCCAACCTGCCAGGGCTCACAGGGGCAGAAGGAATAAATTAAGTAAATTAAGTGACAACATCTGGTAACTCTCAGTTCCTGGGAACCCGGGAGGTGAACCGTGAGAGGTACCTTCCACCCTGAGCGGTGGAGGCTGTCCTGTTGCAACAAAACATAAAGGCATAATGAGCTCCGCAGGTTTGGAGAGAAGCTCCCCTTCTGTCCTGGGGGTTCCCCTGTGGTTCTGGCTCTGGGAGACCGCCTGAGCAGCGAGGTCAACCGTTGCCCACAAAAAAGCATAACTTTTGACCCACTTACAAGGTGGGCCAGTGGACAGGTTATATCCTGAGGGTGATTTTTAATTCTTTCCTTCCCGTCAAGGTGGCCCACACTGTGCCTCACCCTGGTCTTTACATCGAGTTTGATCACACTATAGTGAACACTGGAGGTCCACAGGAAGGAACCACGAATGGGGGGAGGGGGAGGAGACAGTGAGGGGGGGCCATGGTGCCTCCATGGTTTGATTGATAAGGGCAGCCATGACTGTGGGGGAGGTATGGGGGAGGGTTGCAGATTATATCGAGTGGCCATAAAATAGAGGCACCCCTTTTATTGTCTGGTTGGGGAAGCCAATTTCAGGACGGTGCTGACATTCTGAATATGTATATGAATTACAGGTCTGAAAAACGTTTAAAAAAGTTTTAGTCCCAGTTGGAGAATCCACACCCACCTCCCACACAGCCTTCCCTTGGCCACTCTACAGCTATCGGCAAGGCCAAGTTCCCCGGCTCTCCAAGCATGGGAGCTCTGGCCCCCCACCCCCCACCCCGCTGCTGGCCGTTTTGCCCTCTGAAACCCTTACATCTCCTTCTGAGTTTACACACTCAGAATCTGACGTCATATCCTTAAAGTACAAAGCTCTCTAAGTCTTGCCCCTTCAGAAAGCCTAAGCAAGCAAGACTGGTTAACCTAGGAAATGGCCAGGTTATTCCATGGAAATCTAACCCTCCCATTGCCTAATAACCACAGACCAGGAAAAGTTGCTTCAGGTGGCAGGGAGCTCAAGAGCTACTTCTCGCTCCACCTCTAAGAGCTGTTTGACTTTGGGAACAGACCTGTCTTTTCTCCAAATTTTAGCTCTCTCCTTTTTAAAAGTGAGAAGCCGGCTAGACCGTCACCTCGCAGCTCTGTGTCCCATGCTTTGCAATGGCAAGGTTGAAGACCTGAGAATGTGTGCATGCCAGAGGGCTTAAGAATAACAGTATCTAAATAAAATCCACCCTGGCTGGCGTAGCTCAGTGGATTGAGCGCGGGCTGGTAACCAAAGTGTCCCAGGTTCGATTCCCAGCCAGGGTACATTCCTGGGTTGCAGGCCAGAACCCCCAGCAACCGCACATTGATGTTTCTCTCTCTCTCTCTCTAAAAATAAATAAATAAAATCTTAAAAAAAAAAGAATAACAGTATCTAGCACTTAAGTACTTTACCTGTATGAACTCATTTAATCCTCCCTAGAACTCTAGGAGGTGTTCTAATTAAGAATAATTAGGGCTATTTTTTAGGTAGGAAAAAGACAAGAGAGGTTGAACAGCCTGACCTGTGTCATACAGAAATGGTATGAACTCGAGGAGTCTGGCTTTAAGGTAAGTACTCAGCAACCCCCAGAAATACAGGAACAGAGACAGATCTGAGGGGTGAGCCTCCTAGATGTCTGCACGTTTAGCAGTTGAAAGAGGAAGTGTGAGAATCACAACGTAGCTGCCAGTTGACAGCCTTTACAAAGCACCAACTAGAGCCAGGCAACGACTGCCTTGCAATACTACCCTCTGGGTTCTCAGTCATTACCATAAACACACACCAGTTCTTGGGGCAATGGGGTAAATTAGGATGATTATGGCAGCAAAGCCTGAAATCACTTAAAGATACACTATAAGCCTGGGATCTCTTTGTCACCTACTGACCTGTGTATGGTTTGGGGCAGGAAATGCTCAGATAAACCGGACAAGGGAACCCAAGAGGCCAGGCAAAGAGAGCCACTCTCCAGACTGGTTTAGACGAGAAATCAGTCTGCGGACATAGCACCCTGAACGCGCACTGATATCGCCTGCTGTAGGAAGCTGGAGGAGAAATAAGCGGTGTCTCCAGGGTCTTCAGAATTCTGCGGTCCCCTCTGCCCTGTTCTGCTCTCCCAGCGTTGGCCTCCTCAAAGTGAGCCCGACCCTCATCTGGCAACACCTTTGCAAAGGAAGAGACGACATGCTTGTTCGTGTTGAAAACGGGTCTATTAACCACCCCCAACACACGCGGCAGAAAGCAGAGATGAGAATGTATGCTATCTTGATTCTAAGCTCACTGCACCAGCCTAAGGTTCCGATTGCGCTTCTTTCAGTACTTATTATAGAAACGTTTTTTCATTAAAATGTTATTGAGTGTTGTTCAGTTCTGTGCCCTTAGGGGTTTTTCCACCATTAATCCTCTGGGAGCAGGGTGGGGCTGAGCGGAGCTGGCTGCAGGGACCCTTGGGCAACACAGCACGCCACAGGTTAGAAGCACCTGTGGGGTGAAACCAACACAGCGGGGCAGCTGGATCTGGCGCCAGGCTCTCTTCACTGATAGGTATTCTATCGCCAACTTGGAGAGCGTTCTCTACCTTGATACTTTCTTTGACTCTGTCAAGCAAATAGCTATGTGGCATACCAGCTGTCATACAGAATGAAATAATACCTTTCTTTCCCTTGAGCTAAACACATACTGTAATAAGAAGCTGTAGATTCTTCGCCACTGTGTCATTGATTTACCTGCTGTATTTTGTAACCCAGGAGAGCTATGAATCACTCCTCTTAAGGTCCCAGCTAACACAACAGGTTCCTTTTGATACAATCTGTTCTTTATCTGGATTTGTTTTGAATCTTGATGCACTCTTAGGGCATTGTTTCTTACTGAACACAGCTCTCCCTCAGTGTTTGTTCAGTGATAACTTTTGTTGCAAGCTCTTCCTGAGTAGTAAGTATACTTGCCCTTGCTGGAAGCTCTCTGTTCCAAGAATACCTGAGTCACATGTTTCCAGCTTCCATCCATCACAGACAGGGGCACAAACATTTTTTGTGTCTCTCTTCTCTCACGTGGGTCCCTGAACAGTGGTAAAGTTCTGATTTCTTTAGGGGTTGGGCTCAGAGACATCTTTTTTCTTTCCTCTCTTCATAGTCATTATTTTCATTTCCGGACACTACCACACATCATTTATTCATTCAGACATTGGTTGAGGAGTTACTGTGTGTTGGGCACCTCACTGGGTGCTGGAGACTGAGCTGAAGAAACACGGTCTGCTCCAGAGGATGCTCCCAACATGATGCATGGGAGAAGGTCGTGACTAGACAGAGCGCGGGGTGCCTGAAGGAAAGAACGATCCTTATAGGCGTGTGGGAGTGCTTGACCCAACCTTCAAAGGACAAGTAGCAGTCGTGTCAGGGGAGTCCAAAACACAAGCCCTGGCTGGTGTGGCTCAGTGGACTGAGTGCCAGCCTGCCAGCCAAAAACCAGATGGACAGCTGTGGATGCTGCAGAGGGACGTAATAAAGGAGAGCCTGGAGAGTCGTGGCCAAGACATTTGAACTTTATTGTAGACCAGAGCCACTGAAGGAAAGAGGCGGCAGAACTGTAACATATAATGGCATCGTGGACGTGAGAACAAAGTTTGCACACACCGGTAGTAAGACGGTGTTGCCATTCACCTCATCCAGCACTGCTTACTTGGCCCCAGGGACAGCGTACAGAGCATGGGGACACTGGTGGGAGCTTAGCGCCACTTTGTGACACCAGCCTGCTTCTCCTGAGACTCGTTGCCACAACCCCCATCCTCGGTTCTCTGGTCTGCAGAAGGGGCTGGAGGGTGACCATCCCGGAAGCCTTCCCAGAACAGGAGGGATCCTTTTGCATCAGGTCATGAAATGAGGGATCCGGATGACCAACAGCGGTGTAAACGGGAAGAGAGGGTGTGTACAGAGGTGGAGACGCAAGCCAGCCAGCCCCACATGCTGGGAAGAGGTGGGAGATGTTGTGAAAGGGAACAGATCTGTGTGTTCCCTTTTCCCACAGAACACGGCTGCACAATGGAGCACACGTTTCCAAGCTGGAGCAGCTGAGGTAGAAAGAAATAGAGTAAATTGTCTCAGCACAGAGATGAGGCAATCGCAGACTAATAAAATGAACCTCATGGGTTTGCTTGCTTCTGCTTCTGATCTCTGTTCTCCACACCCATGGGCAGCCTGCCTGTCATGTCCAGTTAGGCATCTGCCTTTGAAATCAAGCATTCACAGAGCTGCGGAAGTCTCCAGGTAGATATGTAATTACTTTGATAGAAAAAGGCTCAAGTAAAGTCCTACTCCTCTCCTACTGTCACATCAGTAGCATGGCTCGCGTTCACTGGAGGCTCATCAGAAGACGTGGAAACAGCTCAGGAAAACAATTTGGCTCCTAATGACCCCTGATCAATTCTTTTTCCCCCTCCAGACACAGGCTTCTTTCATTTTTCCATGAGAAATTGTGGGTCAAGTGAATTAACGAGTAACAGAATTTTAGGAGTGCATGAAACTGTTAGGTTGATCTCATTTCATGCACACCGGCCTCTGTTTCAAAACCCCAAATTTTTCCCTCATCTGTATGTTTCATGAAGGACTTTTCCAGGAATTTAAAAGTTTAAAACTTTTACTGAGGCTAAGTCAGTTTCCATTAGTAATTTCATTGGCCCAGTATGTGTTAGAGAGACAAAAGCAGTTTCAAAATTGTTGGCTTGGTCATGTTCCCTGCAAGTGACTGTCTCAGTCTAGCAAGAAGAAGAAGGTTTTTGGGGTCATTACTGTCCCCAAACATACCCTTAGGCTAATGTGTAAGCCCCTGAGAACCCCCACCCCCACTTGGGCCATATTTCCTATGTCACAGATGTAAGGAGACAGGTTCTGGATACTGTATGACAAATGTAGGGCCAGTATGTTTAATGCAATAGGTGTATTTCTACAAACATATATGTAAATGAGGATTTTGTAAGCACCATTAAAAACTATCTAAGAGGAATTTTCTAGGTAACTTAATGTGAATCCTTTCATGAAGCAAAAGCCCTTTTGAAAAAAATAACATCACTATCTGTGTTTTAATTTCAGGGTTTCATGAATTAATTTAAAAAGCTGATGGAGGCCACCCTTCTTTTTCATTTATTCAGTAAGCTCCACACCAACCCAAGAGCCAATCTTGCTTTGCTGTTCAACTTTACTAAATAACAAGTAGCATCTAAAAATGCGGGCTACTGAACAGAAACCTTCCTTGCCCATGAGTCAGCAACCAAGCCCTGCAAAAGATCTCATGGTTCCAACTAACTAGCTCACAGACTTTCACATCCAGTTCTGCTTTTTTATTGGTCACTAAGAGCCCAATTTCTGGGTAGGAACTGAGAAAGTGGGTTGGTTTCTACTTCCGCAAGCCAGTGGTGGTGCTCATATACCTTGAGTTAAATAAAAGTGGTCAAAAAAGTAGCTGAGCCCCAGGGTCTCAAATGGAACTCGTTCTCTTCAGCCCCCATTCCACCCTCTCCTCCCTGAGGTTCCAAAGGGGTACAGTAAGTAAGCGGAGAACAAGGCCAGGCAAAGTACAACGTGTTGCTAATGGGACTCCTGCCTCAGAGCCTGCGGTGGTGGATCCTGGGCAGCTGGCTTGGGTTAGAAATACTCTTGCCAGAGAAACAGTTCCTAAATCCGGGCACACATCACAATCACCTGAGGAGGTGTGGCTGTGTTTTGAACCGTAATTCCAAGTCTCTCCTCGGACCGATCTCCGGATTCTGTATTTTGAAGAGCACTGGATACCGGCGCCTGTCTCTCACTGTGCCCACCACCAGCACAGAAGTGCCAATCTGAGAGGGAGGGCACAATGCCGGCGGCGTGCTGAAGATGGCTTGTGCCGGCTTGTGAGAGCTGATGATGAAACTTTCAGGGATTTTGCAAGCCCTATTAAACATTAAATTATATAAGCTCACTATTAAATAAATTATATCGTCAACAAAGATAATACCCAAAGCTCATCACTTTCTAATCACTTACAACACTTTGCTATTACCTATGCTCTTCAGGTTTTGTGCATCTATTGTCTACACAGTTGTGGGAAATGCTACACAATGGGGCCTGGCTGCCCATCTCTTCCCAACTCTGCATTCAGTGACGTCACATTAGTAGCTAGAGATAGGAGCATTTGTGCCATGGGAATCAACAAATGCTAAAAATCAGGGCTGGATTTATTGCTGATTACCTCTAGACTTAAGCAAGTGAGGGGAAAATGTAGTTAACGACGAGGGAGCTCCCACAAGACTGTCAGCTGGTTTCTCAACAGAAACTCTGCAGCCAGACGGACGGGCACGAAATAGTCACAGTGATGAAAAGAAAAGAGCTACAACAAAGATTACTCTACCCAGCGAGGCTTTCATTTAAAATCGAAGAAGAGAGAGAGGAAAAGCTGAACACGTTCACCGCCACCAAATCAGGATTACAAGAAATGTCAAAGGGACTCCTTAAGAGAAGAAAGTAAATCAACAAAAAATACGAATAAGCAAATATTGCAAAGAAAACATTCCCCCTGACAAAGGCAAACATAATAAAAGCAGTAGATCAACCAACACTACATTTAGCACAAAGGTTAAAAGGCAAAATTAAGGGATATACACAAACATGCACACAAAATAATTAAACATAATGACACAAACATAAACCTAAAGAGTGTGAGTAAAAAATGATAGTGATTATAGAATGTGTTTGAACCTAAGCAACCACCAAATTAAAATGGAGTGCTATAAATATAGCTGTGTATATAGTAAGCACATGGTAATGGCAAACCAAAAATCTCTAAGAGATATACAAGAAATAAAGAGAAAGAAATCTAATTAAAACACTACAGAAAGTCATCAACACACAAGAGAATAGAGCAAGAGAATAAAAAAGAAAAAAGAGAGAAAAGGGAGAAAGAACTAAAAAAAACAACCAGAAAACAATAAAATGGCAATAATTATATACTTAACAATGATTACTTTAGATGTAAATGGATTAACTGCTCTGATCAAAAGACAAGTAGAGAAAGATGTGGTACATTTATATAATGAAGTATTACTGAGCCATAAAAAAGAATGAAATCTTACCGTGTGAGACAACAGGGATAAACCTAGAGGGTATTATGCTAAGTAAGTCAGACAGAGAAAGACAAATACATATGATTCCACTTCTATGTGGTATCTAAAAAAAAACCCAACAAACGAAATAGAGACAGACTCATAGATACAGAGAACAGACTGATGGTTGCCAGATGGGAGAGGGGTTGGGGATTGGGTAAAAAACGCTGAGGGATTAGGAAGTACACCTTGGCAATTACAAAACAGTCGTGGGAATGTAAGGCACAGCTTAGGAAGTACGATATTATTGTAAAAATTCTATCTAGTGGCCTGTGGGCACAAGTTATTGGGGGATCACTCTGTAAGTTATATAAACGTCTACCATCATACACCTGAAACTAATAAAATATTGCATGTCAACCATAATTGAAAAAAATTCTTCAGCGATGCAACAACGTAGATAATGCAGATTTAACTTCGAAATGTGTCATGTCTGTAGCTGGTACATTGTGAATAGCACAATATTTGAGAAAACACTTCTAGTAAGTGAAAATTGTCCGATTGCATTAAAGATGTTCCTTTCTGACGAACAAGTGAAATTCCAACATATGTCTTTGTTGTTTTCACTTTCATCTCACTCTATCATGTGAAAAAAAAATATTAACCAACATTTGGGTTGTGAACCGCACTTACTCATCAACTGTAACCACAGTCTGGCTACAGATACAAGCGCTCCATAGAAATCAGTGAAAGCGTTCTGTAAGAATTAGTGAGCTCTAAGTAAAATTTGCAATAAAGTGTACTGTATATTCTATTATTGTTTGTAAATTGTATATTTTATTACAATTGTATTAAGTGTATTACTGTATTACACATTTTCTGTATCTAATAGTACTGCATATTCTATTACATATGTGAATGATATACTTTATTATTTGTATATTGGTAAAACTTCTCATAGATTGACATTTGATTATGCATGCAATGTACGCTCCTTTCCCAGAGAGCTGGTTGGTGAACATGTACCTGCACACCACTGCCTACACCAACAACAGGGTAAGCCCTCCTTGGCTGCTTCCATCCCGCAGGTCCATGCCCTTATCACAGCTGTGTAGTTTACCATTCCCCTGTCAAGAATATTACAAAGAACTGTACAAGAACACAAATCAAAAGAAAAAGATTTTCCCGAAGACTCAAAGAATAGAATGTAATCCCCCTAATGCAGCCTCTCCTAAAAACGCTGCCATCCAAGCAGGGAAAGCTTTAGGCTGACTTGACCACATCTGCCATGTGGCAGAAATCAGAGACAATCAGAGAAAATCCTAATGGTTTGGGCACCGTAACTTAACACATGTCCTCCCCCCGTGAATCCACATAGATGGCCCCTTGGGAGCAGAGGAGAGGCGGGCAGTGGCATCAATGTAGGGACAAAGGGAGCTTGCATCTTCCTGTGGAACTGGAACGTGTGTGGGACACACAAGAAAGGCTCAGTGAGCACTCCCCCCTTTCACCAAGCAGAGTGCTCGTAAACATCAGGGTTCCCTACGGATTTATTGTTCAAGTGGCGTTGCTTAATTGTAAACTGTCTTTCTAAAGGTGAAGTAACTCAGTTACCACAGCAAGGTGTACAGAAAGTTGAAATATTGTTGCTTGGTAGTCTTGCTGTTTGGCAGTTTTAGGCCAATGCCAACAGCCAACGCTAACCAGTAAGGAATTTCCTTCGGTGCTAAACATAACAAAACCAAACCAAACCTCAAAGGTTCTTAAACAAAACAAAGAAAAAAGGTCAGACCTAGCCCTAGTCATACCAGGTTTCTGACTGCTCGGGTTACCCTCATGTGCTTGTTCAGGCATCTGTTCAATACCAGAAGTATTTTTCCACTTGGGGCAGTCTTATCCCCCCACCCCCACCTTCTCCGCAGTGATTTTTCTCTTAAAAAACGAATGAAGCAAAAGCTCACCATATGTCTGGTATTATTATCTGAATACCACGAGGTAGAAATGTTTGCTAAATGACATCCCCCAGTCAAGGCAATGCCATTTTTCGTAAATGAAAAAACACAGCTGATTTAGAGCAGAAAACCAGTGGGCCTTCAGGTAAGTAGCTTTTGACGTCTTATTTATAACGTGACAAACATCAACACACAAAAAGACTTCTCTGACCTCCAAACAAGAAACGAGTCAATGCTACCCTCATAAAATGTTCACATCCACCCACCACAAAAGCAAAACCCGCTTCAGAATACCTTACAGGGAGCATAAAGCTAGTCTTGACAAATGGTAATACTTTCATTGAACCGGTGTGTCCCTGAGACCCAGGCACAGAACTGCTCTAACAGGGTCCCCAGGCCCCTCAGAAAGGAATGTGTTTGGGAAGGGTCAGGCCGACACATTTAGGGGGTTGGCGGAGAGAGGGGAAGAGCGGCATCCTACAAGGTATGAGCCACGTGTCATTATATTTTATGAGTTAATAACTGTGTTCGTGATAGTAAGAACAAGGTGTGGAGGAGCAATATATTTCAAGCAAAAACATATCCGAGAAACTTAGAAAACAATCTGGGAAAAAGCAAGGAGATATTTCTACTTACCAAGCTCTGCTATCTGCATAGAAAGAACATGTACTCTCAACCACAAAGACATTGACTGACTGAAACATTTTTTATCAGACATTTCTTTTTCTATAACTGGTTACCCAGAATAAAGGGAAAGAACTCTCGGGTCATCACCCAGTAACTTGCCTCTCGGTAAGAGCGCCAAGGTGTTTTTCTATTTGACTTTTAATTCTTAATCCACACCAGCTGCCACCCACTCATGATTTGGAAGATTAAAGGAATACATCATTCATTAATACTTATTTCAGCAACTCACGTCTTTTTAATGTGCTGAACTCCAGAATTTCCTAATACACTGATGTTTTTAAAAGAGGACTCTCCTGTGAGGCTCTGGGGCCGGACTACCTGCCTTGAATCCGGTCTGTGCCACCTGCTAGCTCTGTAATCCTACACAAGTTATGTGACGTGTCTTCTGTGAAACACTGACTGATAATACTAGTATCTGTCTTACGGAGCTGAAGACCTAATGAGTTAATAACACATGTAAAGCACTCAGGGCAATGTCTGGAACACAGTAAGTCAGCTGTTGCTATGGTATTATCCATTTTCATGATGAGCATATGTATAGTTTGACTAAAAAAGGTCTGCATGTACTTTGTGAGAAATAATTAGATAACTAGAAAAATATTAAAATGTCTACCTAGAAAATAAAACTTTCTGTAGAGAATTTCCCAAGTGGTACTTTGAAAGAATTACCTTACCAGTTCAAGCGGATTGAGAGCAGGCTCCTCATTTGGCTCTGAATACTCAGTGCCCGAGCACACATGCTCCCCATTATTGAATGAAGAACGCATTTCAACATTAAAAAGTGGATCACTTAGCAGATAGGGGTATTTATAGGAAGTCAAGTGACATTACCTCTAGCCTAGGTAGAATTCTATTCACAAAGCAGATCTAAGACAGGCGGTTTACACCTTTGCAACGTGTCTTATCATTTGGCGTTATTACAAATCATGAGATCACATTTTACTTCCCAGAGCCTTGGACTGTTGTGCCAGCTACCAATTTATTGTCTGTCGGATTCAAATGCGCCCTTCAATGTCTGTTCACAAGAATTTGATGAGTCTTTTAAGCATGTTTTCTCAGTAGACGGCACCCGAGGGACACTGTTAGTTCCAGCTGCTGCACGGCTGGTCAGCAGATACAGAACGTGCAGTGACGCTCTGCCCTGCCATGTGCCCAGAGCGGCAGCCCCAGCTCGGCCCGGTGACCACCTTCCTGTGGCCTTCCCAACAGACACCACGTGCGGGAGCGGCACCCCGACCCCGCAGAGCACAGGCCCAGCAGCTGAGGCTGCCCGGTGGTGCCCTGGGAGGAGGCTTCCTATTTCCCAGATGACTGCACACAGCACTGGCCTGGGCAATGAGAGGACTTTCTCTGCTGCCCAGTGGGCTGCCACAGCCGGACCCTCCCTGATAAGGCTGCCAATATAGAAGCCTGGAGCCTTCAAATTAAAAGCGTAGGTAAATACTTTTGGTTCTGAATCGTGACCAGATTCAAAGATACTTATTAAAAGGAACATGTTCTATGTTATGGTTTTTCCCTTAAAGGAAGTAAGCTCCTAATTTTTTCAAGTTTATGTTTTTGTAAGCCTGCCATTCAAAAATAGAAGTTGTAATACTCAACTTCAGGATTCCAGGTTAAGAGCAGTTGTCCATAATGGAAACAAAAATCCCTCAGCACTTTCTGCATACAGTTACCATAGAGGCACAGAGAGAGCCAGGACGGAGAACACAGGCATCGAGGTACGTGGTCACGTGGAACACACATCAGTGCTGCTACGGAAGAACCGGACCATCAGTTCTCTCGGGTGGGAGATGCTATCTGTTAATACAGCACTCTCTCAGCAGGAGTAATCCAGCCCACGGGGCTGCACACTGTGGTGCAGTGTCTGAATTTTGGCACTGTGGGGAAATCCCAGGTGTGGCACCTGTGAGCTGTGTGCCTTTGGCCACATTACACAACCTCTGAGTGGTTTCCTTCTCCTGTCTTGCAATGGTGACCGTAAAGCAGGGCACACCCACCTTATAGAATCAGTCTCCATTCTAAACGAGATAAGCAAACACCACTCTGATTGATTTCTCCTCCTGTTTCCTCATTTTATAGGTAAGCCAACACTGAGGCATAGAAGTAAATGACTGAGAGTGGAGTAATTTATACAAAAAGTTGAAACTAGGCTAAAAATACTTGTGATTTAAGTATGCAAACTTGGGGAACAGAGCATGTACTAAAGGCCAGTAGTTTCTACTGAGGATGGTAATTTATTAAGTCTGGTCCTGTGGCTTCCTGATAAATGCCACTCTCTGTCAGACTGCCGATAAGCCACTGGTGGAAAGTGTAGAGTAAGTGCAATTTATGTGATTAAAAAGTGATACCAGAGAGTTATATATTACTTTATACTTGGTAAAATGCTATGTCCAATACCGTTTAATCACACCAGCCATGTCTTTTAAAGGCCTGTTTTTTAATGATAGAAGTAACGAAAACTTTCATAAATGAAGATAGTTCAGAAAAAATAAATGATCTTGTGACAGGACATAGCTGAACAGCAGCCCTTCTCAGACAGCAGCCATTCCCACATAAGCAGCTATCTCAAGATCGTACGCTAACCCCCGCTTTCTGCTTCTGTCTGCTGCTTTCAGCAGCTGCACTCCTTCCCCCTCCTCCTCCTGCCTGTGTAACAGGAATATAAGCGGCCCCAGCCTGAGCTCGGAGCCCAGAATTTGGAGGCTATCTCCTCTGGGTCCCCATGCGTGAATAAAACTCCGCTTCGCAACCTCCAACACTGTCTGAGTCGCTTTCCTGTAACAGTCTTAGGTATGGATAAAGGAAAATCATAATGAATGAATGATTTTGCTAATAATTTCTCAACCTGGAATAAAAGCCCAACTTTCCCTTAATTGCGCCTATCACCGATAGAAGTTAAATTAGAGGTTTAAAAAAATAGGCACTTTGCTAGAAAGAAAAAGGCTGCTCAGATTTGGTGCATAAAATATAAATAAGTGATAAAATGTGAAAGTAAACTTTACATGATAAAGAAAAACAGTCGCTAAGGCTAATAATACTTTTTCAAGACTTCTTTATAACTTAGAATTTCAACTAAACGGTGTCTTCAACATTACAGGTCTAGACAAACCATACCTTCCCTCCAGCCCTGCCTGTCCCCATGTCTTGAAACCAATGGAGACACTAGAAAATAAATGTTTAAAATCCAGAAAAACTAAAATAATTTCAGTGGAAGACTCCTGCTTTTTCCACTTATAAAAAGTTTAAATGTCTTCTGAAATATATGTAGCTTAACAGAAGTCCGATCTTCTGTGAGCTGGTGATGGGGGCCACGGGGCACTGCTCCGGCCTGGGCCACGGCATCGCTGTCGCCGCATCATCTGACAGCACACACCCAGCTGGGCACTTACAGCTCAGCACCCCAAACTGGCATGTCCAACGTCCTTCCTCTTCTCTCTCCTTTAAAGCCACTTGACCTAGTGCAGAATCGTAACAACTCACGCTTCCACTGCAGCAAGAGCTTCCAACTGGTTCCTGCTGATTGCGATCCTGTTTTGACCGACCTTGCATATTGTGGCCAGACTAATCTTAAAGTAATTCTGCGCTGTTATTTCTTCAAAGACCGATAAGTGTTTCCCATGAATAATGTCACATTTAAATGAATGGCTCTATCTCACCTGCCACACACTTGGTTCTTTCACTTTGTCACTTCACCTGAGATGAAGTCCGTCGTAATGCAATATGTAATGAGGACAAATTTCCCTTGAAAATTTAAATGCCATTTTTATTTTTCTCCCACACTCTCACTACGTTACATTAACTCACAGCACCACCTACTTTTCAATAAAAGGTTAGGAAACTAGGTTTACTTTTAGCATCATGTTAAAAGGTTGGCCTACACAATATAGAATAAAATCAAGATCCAAAATGCAAACAAGAAAAAAAAAATCTAAAAATCCAAGTTCCACTTGGCACTAAATATAAAATGCTTGCACCAGCACATACAAATTTCTTGGGAATACTCCAAATGAGGGAGTCTGGCCAGCCGTGTGCCCTCACTGGGTCTGGCAGGACGGTCGGTGCACAAGCGGCACCTGGGAATGTTAACAGGCAGGTGTGCGCGGGGAGAAGCGGGCTCTTTCGACTTATAAATTCTACTATTCACTGACACTGTCCTGCCCAAGTGTTAACTGGGATGTGCGGTGCCTTTTCCTTAGAAGTCTTCTCACTATTTTAGCCACGTTCCCTGTTTAAATGAGAGAAAAAAGGTGACCAGGAGTAAACTTTCATTTTTATATCCTCTCAGCGTGATCCCTATCAGTACTAAAAACATTTATAAAACCTGGAGCAGAGCCTGCTCAGGCACCACGGTTCTTTCTCTACAGGATCCAAACCACGCATCCCATAGTTCCCTCTTCAGTCAGCGTTCCTCTTCGACTTTGCGCTTGAATTCTTTTTTTACCAGAAATTACAATCTGCTCACACAAACCTAAGCAGTATACAAATATGAGAGAAAACACTTTTTAGTCAGCATAACGAGCATTTGTACCAATAGCTGAGAAGTGAAAGTGTGAGAAGCAACTGATCATATGAAAAGCCTGGTGGCGATGTTAGAGAAGAATGGAAAGGCCTTAAACTTACACCGCGTTTGCCCCGTGCAGTTCACAGCAGCCCCATCATGGCAGGCGGGGGTGGGGCCGAGGTCCATTTGACCACAGGGGACAGAGGCACTGGGGGTGTGCGCCTCAGCCCATGGAAAACAAAACAGAGCCCCCAGCCAAGGGTTATTTGTGGCTGTCTCATGCTGTCTTCCTTAGGTATAAAAACTGGAAAACAACAAAACAATTTCCCTTAAAACTGACTGAAAATAATTAACATATAAAACTGATTTTAAAAGTAGTAGTTGGTTACAACTTTCAGGAAAATTGTGAATATGAGAAAAGTTTTGAGGACTATTTTTAAAAAACAGCTTGTTAAAATGCAATAATTGGATTAAACATTTTCTTAACAATTCACAGGCCAGCGTTCTAATTACTTTGGGAGGCGTTGCTCTTTTCCTAGAGTGTGAAGTTCATCACGTCACACCACACGTGTACCAGACAGTCTTTCCTCGGGTGGGTCATGTTGGCTGACACCTACCACGAGCCAACTTCAGTACAACTGTCTGGCCGGTAATAGCAGAGTTGCTAAAAGAAGGAAACTCTTCTAACCTTTACAGTAATGAGTGAAAACTTCGCGTCATTGATGGAATAACAAGGATAGTTCTCACCTGCTTCATATGCCTTCTTATCTACTCTCTTTACATTCCATATCCACTATTTTCCTAATGTCATTAATTTCAAATTCCTCCTCTCTTCTTGTAGAGTCCCCAGTAAGCTGTTCCAGGGAAACTACAAACACACTTCCAGGTTTCACTAAACTGCCCTGATGTGACCAGCCTGGTTTGGTTGGTTGGGCATCACTCTGCAAAGCAAAAGGTCTCTGGTTTGATTCCTGGTCAAGGCCCATGCCTGGGTTGCAGGTTTGGTCCCATGTCTGGGCACATATGAGAGGCAACCAATCGATGTTTCTCTCTTGCACTGATGTTTCTTTCCCTCTCTTTCTCTCTCCGTTTCCCTCTCTCTAAAAATAAATAATTAAAAAATCATAAAAAAAGGTTTGACTAAATTTGTGTCCTAACATTTAAAATACAATAGAAATTTTTACATTGTCTCCTATCTTATTGCACAATACAAACTTGATTAAAATGAGTAAGAAACATTTTGTATTCAAATCAACACTAACTTAAAATGTTTGGTAGTAAACAGCATAATTTATTTTAATACATTCCAAGTTAGTATGAAGGTGAGCAGTTATTTCTGAGGGTTTAAATATTTAAACTATAGTTTACCATTGAAACAAACAATTTTTTTGGTCTCTTTCTCTTCATTTTTGATTTAAAAAATTTTCCTCTGTTGAAGTTCACAGTGTCACAGGAGTAAAAAATAAGAATGATAGAAAGCACTCTAAAACATATGGCTTTATATACATAAAAAATTCAATAATGTTGCTGCAACCCCTAATACAATGTGATCCTTATGTACTGTTATCCAGAATAAACTTCTGTACATATTAAATTGTTCAAGTATATCTACAGCAGTGCTTGTAAAAGTGAGGACCCACTGCCAAATCAGTGGGTATTTCTTTGAAGACCAGATCCAATGTCAACACAAGTAGAATTGTAACAATTTTTTAAGTTTACAATTTATCATATATTCTCAAATATTCTCAAATGCTCCAAGGAGCCAAACATATGACTGAACTTATATCTCGTTTAACGCTCCCTTTGTACAGCACCAAGATTAAAAATGGATCTAACTAAATGTTCTCTTTTTTTAATTATTGTAGTTACAGTTTGTTGTCATTTATTTCTACAACATTAAACCCACTTTAAAAATGATGACAACTCATGTCAAACTCTTTCAGCTTAAATAAATAAACATTTCATCCATTTCACACTTAAATATCTAATGTTTTTCATATAGTGTATGTTTCCGGGTAGCAGTTCTGTCTTTGAGAACTAGGCCAGTCGAATAGGATTCTCTAGGTTTGCTTTAAAACTTTCTAGAAACCGGGTGGCTAGTTCGTCGTCCACTAGCCGACCGTCACTGGACATAGTGACCGTGATGAGCTGGTGCTGCTGCAGCTGGTCATTCCCCTCCTCATCCTGCGTGAGCTTCAGCACCGGTCGGAACCTCCCGACGGCCAGGATGCAGGCCTGAGGGGGGTTGATCACGGCAGTAAATTCGTCGATGCCAAACATCCCCAGGTTGGAAATGCTAGAGAAAACAAAAAGCTCTGAAGGTGGCATGTTGTCCATCAGATTAGACTTTCCCCAAGCACATATTTTCACTTTACTGAAAAACTGTAGTACAGACCTTATACCAGGTCATTCAAAGACCACAGACAAAAGACTATTATTTACAACAGTATCAAAAAGTGTGTATTAAATATTGGCACGCATACAGATATTACATCTCATATAAACACCTATTCAGCATCCTATTGGAAGTTATAGGCAGTGGCATATGACAAGAAAAAGAAATGTAAGATGCAAGGACTAAAACTAATAAAACTGTCACAATTCACAGATGAACTGATTGTATCCGTAGAAAAATGTAAGGCTCCACAGATAACCTAGTCAGATTAGTAAGTGAACTTAAATAAGTCACTAGATAAAAGGTCAATAAAAATTCATTTAATATCTATATACAAGTTGCTATAATTAGAAAATAAATTTTAAGAACAACACCATTTACAATAACATCACACATATCAAGGAGTAAATCTAATAAAAAATTTATGAGATGTCTACACAGAAAATTATAAAACATAAGCGACTTCTAGCCAAGATGGAGGCATAGGTGGATGCACCATACCTCCACGCACAACCAAAATTGGGACAACAACAATTTAGAGGCAGAATAACACCCAGAACTGACAGAGAATTTATCTGAATAGAAGTCAGACAGCCAAGAAGTTGAAGTAGACCCGTTTATCCAGACCGGTAGGAAGGGTGGAGAAGAGCAGCCGGATGCGGGTCGTGGTGCGGAGAACAGGGAAAATTGGGTGCATAAGGCAACCGGGGGCAAGTAAGGCATCTGGGGCGCATAAGATCACAGCAGGTGGACCCTGAGTACACAAGTGGCAGCTGGCAGACCCAGTGAGGCGGCGATTGTGGAGCAGGGCAGAGCGCACAACCCAGGATCCCAAAGAGGGACTGAGGTCCCACAGAGAACGGAGCTACCACCATTGCTCCCTCTTGACCCCGCACTCACATACAATGTCACAATCTAGCCACTGGAGTGCCCAGCCCTGGTGAACACCTAAGGCTCCACCCCTCACCGTAACAGGAGTGACCAGACCCCCCCCCAAAAAAAGAGAGAGAGAGATGTCTCAAACAGAAGAACAGATCAATACCCCAGGAATCATCATCTTAAGCGACTGAGAGATAGCCAATCTATCAGATGCACAGTTCAAAACACTGGTGATCAGGGAACTCACAGAATTGGTTGATTTTGAGCACAAATTAGGTGAACAAATGCAGTTTACCATAAAAGAAATGAAGGAAAATGCACAGAGAACCAATAGTGATGGGAAGAAAACTCGGACTCAAAACAATCGAGTGGACCAGAAGGAAGAAACAACCAAACAGGAAAGAATGGAGAAATAAGAATTCAAAAAAATGAGGAGAAGCTTAGGAACCTGCAGGACATCTTTAAATGTTCCAACATCCGAATTATAGGGGTACCAGAAGGGGAAGAGGAAGAGCAACTGATTGAACACGTATTTGAACAAATAATAAAGGAGAACTTCCCTATTCTGGCAAAGGAAATAGACTTCCAGGAAGTCCAGGAAGCTCAGAGAGTCCCAAAGAAGTCGGACCCAAGGAGGAACAAACCAAGGCACGTCGTAATTACATTAGCCAAGGTAAAAACGAAGGAGAGAATCCTAGAAGCAGCAAGAGATAAGGGGACAGTAACCTACAAAGGAGTTCCCATCAGACTGTCAGCTGATTTCTCAAGAGACATTGCAGGCAAGAAGGGGCTGGAAAGAAGTATTCCAAGTCATGAAAGACAAGGACCTATATCCCAGATTACTCTATCCAGCAAAGCTTTCATTTAGAATGGAAGGGCAGATAAAGTGCTTCTCAGATAAGGTCAAGTTAAAGGAGTTCATCATCACCAAGCCCTTATTTTATGAAATGTTAAAGGGACTTATCTAAGGAAAGAAGATTAAAAAAAACATGTATAGTAAAAGGACAGCAAACTCACAATTATTAACAACCACACCTAAAGCAAAACCAAAAGAAACTAAGCAAACAACTCAAACAGGAACAGAAACACAGAAATGGAGATCACATGGAGGGTTAGCAACAGGGGAGTGGGAGGAGGAGAGAGGGGAAAAGGTACAGAGAATAAGTAGCATAGATTGTAGGTTGAAAATAGACAGGGGGAAGATAAGAATAGTATGGGAAATGTAGAAGCTAAAGAACTTATGACACATGGACATGAACTAAAGGGGGGATGTGGGTGGGACAGCGTGTACAGGGTGGAGGGGAGTGAAGGGGAAATGGGACAACTGTAATAGCATAATCAATAAAATATATTAAAAAAAAAGAAAACATGCTAAAAAAAAACACAACACATAACCAAAAGGAGTCACAGCCCTGAAGACACAACGGTTTACGCTACAGTCACCGGCTGGAAGACTCATGCTCCGAGGGTGTCAATTCTCAAACTAACCACCAGAGTCAATGCAGCCCCAGTCAAAATCCCAGCAAGGCTTGGTGTGTACATGACAGATGACCAGCTGACCCTAGAAAACCTACACATGATAAACAGAACCCAGTTGCAGATGGATTACGATCTACCTGTGAAAAGCTCCAATGGCTCTAGAAGACAACATAGAGGAGTAACTCCATGACTCTTTAGGCAATAATTCCAAGCAGAAAACAAGGACCAACTATAAAGAAAAATGCTGATAAACAGGACTTCATTAAAATTCAGAAATTCTGTTTATTAAAAAACACCATCAAGAAAGTTCCATGGAGAACATTAGGCTAACTGAAATAAGCCAGTCAGAGAAAGACAAATATCATGTAATTTTCTCATATCTGGAATCTCATGAACAAACTGAACTAACAAGGGAAATGGGGACAGACTCACAGATGGAGGGCAGGATGACAGTTGGGGTGGGGGGCGGTTAGGGGGTGGAGGGATGGAGCAAACAGGAAAAAGGACTCATGGACACGGACAACAGTGCGGTGATTACTGAGGGGAGGGGTTCTGAGGAGACTAAATGGCGATGAAAAAAAACATACAATAAAGATTAACTTTAAAAAAGTCCCAAAGGCAAGGCACAGAGTGGGAAAAGGTATCTGAAATAGTCCTACAAAGGTCTGTGTATCTGGAGAGGAGAACTCCTACAAATTCTTTTTAAAGACAGACACAAGACTTCAGCAGCTACTTTATCTGATGAGTTACCCGATACCTGTGTGGCTGAGAGAAAAATGAAAACCATTTTCAACATCATCAGATTGTATTCCCCTGACCACAGAGAGTGCCACTGCATACTCCAAAACCTGTTAAAATTTAAAACCTAGCATTCCTAAGAGGAATTCTCATAGACTGTTAACTGTAGATCTGTGTAAGCATTTTGAAAAACTGTTTGGCAGGACCCAAAAAGCTTTTAACCTAGCAATTCTACTTTCAGTGTATACAATGAAAATATGTACAATCATCATTAGACACTAATAAAATGTTCATGGCACCATTATTTGTATTAGCACTAAATTCTATCCACACCTTAAATGCCCACAGTAAATGGATACTGGCATATTTTTACAACACACTACAGAATGTAAGACACTGCAATAATAACAGATAAATGACTGCTTCACACAGCAACATGGTTGATCTCACAGATACTATTGTTGAGTCAAAGAAGCCAGGCAATAAGAATGTGTGTCTCAGTCAGTTGGGTGTTGACCTGTATACCAAAAGGTTGTGGGTTCGATCCCTGGTCAGGGCACGTGCCTGGGTTTTGGGTTCGATCCCCTGTGGGGGCATGTGCAGGAGGCAACTTATTGATGCGTCTCTCTCACATCAATGTTTCTGTCTCTCTCTCTCTCACCGTCTCCCTTCCTCTCTTAAAATCAGGCGAACATATACTTGGGTGAGGATTTTAAAAAGTCCGTATTTATACAAAGATCAAAGCTAGCAAAGCAAATCTATGGTGTTTTGAGAAAAGTGGTTACCTTTAAGAGGATGGAAGGGTAGAGGGAGTATATCCTGCTTTGGTTGGCTGCACAAGTTTCTTTATTTTGTAAAACATTCAAGCTGCACTAATTGCAATTTATTGTGTGTAAGTTACACTGAAAAACAGAGCTGGTAGTAAATGAAGGGCGTAAGTGTTAACATATTTCCCCAAGGTACCTTAACATGAGGAATTGCAGCAGAAAAAACATACAGTTGAGTTTTATAAATCTATTGTACTTATAAATTTTTAAATATCAACAGCAAACTCTGAATGTCGTTCTATGAATATTTGAATGAGTTAACTAGCTAACCCTAAGGGGTTCCTACTAGCTTTGATATGAAAATCTGATTTGTCTGCAGAATATCTTCACATATTCTGTTACTGAAATATAGTATGTGATATTTATCTTAAAATTTTAAAAAAGTTTCAGAAAATAAATAAAATAGGTTAACACGGGTTTTATAAGTCTTCTATCTGTTTGATGCTACTGATGATTAAGAGTTTAAATTTTACCTGAAAGATCCTCCTTGGTATTCTTCAGGTAACAATTTTCCATCTCTTGCTTTCTTTGACAGAGCCTGAGAAAAGCACAAATGAAGTGTGTCAAGTAAGACTCTGTTACACAGAGCACAGGTTATTTGTCATTTGAAATATCTGTACAGGGCACAGTCTCATCTCTTAGGTGTTTTGATTTGACTTTATCAGATATATATATGGTTTTCTCTTAACTAATTAAAAAAAAGATAAAATACCGATAAGCTAAAGAAGCTAAAGATGTGAATCAAAACTCTAGAAAAGTCACTTTCCTTTAAAAATTCTTTGAATACTGGAATTACCTTATGCACCATTAGTATGCAGAATGTTCCAATATTTCTATTTTTCTTAGAGGATAAAATGTTAGAAGAAGCCATTCTTGTTGATCTAGTATTTTAAATAAACTATGCAACAGCAACAAACCTACAACCAACATATCAGATTTCGTCTTTCAACTTTTGCCTCTTTTTTACCCACAACACATATACAATTTCAGACAGTTGTTAAAAAACCCCAGAACTCTCTATTTCACTTTTCAATATGTTGCTAAGTCTTTATAAACAATTTTTTAATGTTTGCTTAACATTCTAAAGACCGTATCTGCCAGAATTTACTTAGTCATTTCCCCAGTGTCATAATTTGGTTCATTGGTTTCTTTTGAGTGATTTCATATAAATTCTCAGAAGTGGAATTACTAAGCCCCAGAAAATGGACATTATTTTGGTTCTTGATCCTACAGCTAAAGCATTTCCTGAATGAGCCAGTCCAATTTAGAGCGCAACATTGAGTGTAGTAATTTTTGTATCACTCTTGACAATACTGACGTCTAAAAACTTACAAGGGGAAAGACAGGTGACGCCCTAAGAGTGAATTTAAGAAAAGTCATTAAATTTTCCTCTACTTGCACTTGCAATTAACCATACTTGTGTTAATTTTTATTTTTCAATGCTTCCAAAATAAGGAAACACAGGCTGAGTCATTACATCGAAAAATCAATAGTGAATTATTTTATTAAAAGAAGAATAAAGCTGTTGTCATTTGAATAGATAAACTAAATCAGGGCATACTTGATGCCCTGTATTATATAGCTAATAGAAGTAGTTAGTAGTCATAGCTAATAGGAGTGATTTTAAACCACAGGTGATTTCAATTTTGCAAACTAAAACACTCTTTAAAAATCTAAAAACATCTCAATGTATCACTGTGACTTCATGCAATTGAAACAACTGCGGATTCCTACTATTTGGATACAGTCACTCATGAAGCTACTTGAAACCAAAGTGAAGAATGAGGATACAGCCTGCGTTGGTCCGTGGAATGACAGAGGTGGAGAGAACGGGCTACAGACGCATTTCTCCTGCCTTACGCAAATAGCTGTTCACATGCTTTGAACAGGCACACGTCATACGGACTCTGAAAGGCATTTCTTCCAACGCAGATGATCTCCACATACCCGTGCCACACAGATACAAACAAAAAGCGTATTTATTTTACTACACTTAAAAAAAAATCTCTATAAACCCAAACCACATCAGCAGAATGTTCCTATCAATGAGCACTAAGAGCCTAAAATAAAAATAGAACCTGAGGAGGATCGTTCGTTCTAAAAATTCCTAAAGAATTCTCACTGCATTTTCCTGGTCAGATGAAAATACGAACTTAAAATAAAGCAGATGTTACCTGAAGCCTCCAGCTGAAAGCACGTTATACAAGATGACTAGCAAACATTTCTAAAATACATCACATGCCTTACCAATTCATTCAAAAACTGTACTAATTAGTACTGAGTACTAATGAGGTAACTTTACCTCTGCCTTTTTTAAAAGTATATTTTGTTGATTTTGCTATTACAGTTGTCCCAATTTTTCCTGCTTTGCCCCCTTCCGCATGGTGTCCCCATTCCCTCCAGCAATTCCCCCCCACCCCTTAGTTCATGTCCAGGGTCGTGCATATAAGTTCTTTGGCTTCTCTATTTCCTATACTATTCTTAACCTCCCCCTGTCTATTCAGTACCTACCAATTTGTATTTGTTAATCCCTGCACCTTTTCCTCCATGCTCCCCCTTCCCGCTCCCAGCTGATAACCCTCCAAATGATCTTCGTATCCATGATTCTGTTCCTGTTCTGCTTGTTTGCTTAGTTTAAGATTCAGTTGTTGATAGTTGTGCATTTGTTGCCATTTTAATGTTTATACTTTTGATCTTTTTCTAATACAGTTCTCTTTAACATTTCATATAATGGCTTGGTGATGATGAATTCCTTTAGTTTTACTGTGTCTGGGAAGCACTTTATCTGTCCTTTCATTCTAAATGATAGTTTTGCTGGATAGAGTAATGTAGGCTGTACTTACTTTTCATCACTTTGAATACTTCTTTCCAGCCCCTTCTAGCCTGCAAAGTATCTTCTGAGAAATCAGCTGACAGTCTTATGGGAACCCCTTTGTAGGCAACTCTACTTTTCTCTTGCTGCTTTTAAGACTCTCTCTTTATCTCTAACCTTTGACATTTTAGTTATGATGTGTCTTGGTGTGGGCCTCTTTGGGTCCAGCTTGTTTGGGACTCTCCGTGCTTCCTGGACTTGTATGTCTATTTCCTTCACCAAAGTAGGGGTGTTTTCTTTCATTATTTTTTCAAGTAAGTTTTCAATTTCTTGCTCTTCCTCTTCTCCTTCTGGCATCCCTATGACTTGGATGTTGGTATGTTTAGAGATGTCCCAGAGGTTCCTTATTCTATTCTCGTTTTGAGTTCTTTTTTCTTCTTGCTATTTTGATTGAATGCTTTTTTCTTCCTGATGTTCCAAACTGTTGATTTGAATCTCAGCTTCATCCCATCCTCTATGGGTTCCCTGTGAATTTTTCTTTATTTCACTTAATTTAACTTTTATTTCTGTTTGGGTCTTTTTTATGCTATTGCAGTAACCAATGATTTCTTTGAGCATCCTGATCACCAGTGTTTTGAACTCTGCATCTGATAGGTTGCTTATCTCCATTTTGTTTAGCTCTTTTGCTGGAGTTTTGTTTTGTTCTTTCATTTGGGCCATGTTTCTCTGTCTCCTCAATTTGGCAGCCTCCTTGTGTTTGTTTCTATGTATTAGTTAGAGCTGCTTTGACTCCCTGTCTTAGCAGCATGGCTTATTGTAGAAAAGGCACCCATCTGGATGAATGTAGCTTTTTAAAATCCTTGGTTGTTAGATTTCCACACAGCTGGATTTTCTGACAGATTTGGGTGATGTTTTTGTAGTTTAGCTGTAATTTTTGCTTTAGTTATGTGTGGAGGCAAAGCATGTCTAGTTATGCCTCCGTCTTGGCCCAAAGTCTCTTAATCTGACATCAGTGGATTCAAGGAAACACAGATGGCTGTTCTAAAAAGCAGGAAGAGCACAACAATGGACAATCCAGCCAGATGTTTCTCAGAAATCTAAAGGCTGCCTCAAAGGAAGCCTTATGGAGCTTAAGCAAGGTGTTCTTTCCCGGAGGTCCACGGACTCTCAAGCTATCTTCTAACTGAAGATCTCCCCTAATTTCTAACAGGAGTTGAGCATTTTCCTGGGTTGTGGGTTTGGGCCCCATTCGGGGTACATGTGGGAGGCGGCTGATTAATGTTTCTCTCTCTCTCTCTCTCTCTCTCTCTCGCTCTCTCGCTCTCTCCCACTTCCTCTCCCTCTGCCCGAGGCCAGCAGTGTGGTCCAGGCAGCAGCCCCTTGCATGCACCAGTTCTACCTCTGCTTTTTAAAACTGCTATAATTAATGAGGAATTAAGAACAGTGTGGGATCTATGGCTTGTTACTGTATTACTCTATTTAGGGAATATAAACTTGAACTTGGCTGAGACGTGCATTCCTTTAGCACCACACATTGACATCCTTGAGATAAGGAAGTAAATACTTAGCACAGGTGTTCTTAACCTGGAGTCCATGGATGCATTTACAGGGACCTACATACACACTTCTTGGAAAATTAACTTCGGTAAGAGTTCTTATTAAATATTTTTAAAGATTTACTGAGTAGTTAGTATCTTCCAAGCACTCTTCTAGAATTGGATATATGGCAAAGAACAACACAGGCAACATGAGATAGAAGGGAACATAGAAGGGTCAACAAATAAGGTAATTTCAAAGACTGATAAGCCAGCCCTGGCTGTTGTGGCTCTGTGGATTGAGTGCCGGCCTGCGGACTGAAAGGTCACCAGTTCGATTCCCAGTCAGGGCACACACCTGGGCAGGCCAGGTCCCCAGAAGGGGAAGCAAGAGAGGCAACCACACATTGATGTTTCTCTACCTCTTTCTCCCTCCCTTCCCCTCTGTCTAAAAATAAAATCTTTAAAAGAAAAGGCTGATAAGCCAATGAAGACAATAAGACAGGCTAATGTAGGAAGCTATTCCAGCTATGGAAGCCACGGAAGGCCTAAGAAAATGGCATTTGACATGAGGAATGCCTGGATTTAAATACATCCCCACTTCTACCGCTTTCTAAACACATCACTTCTGGGCAAATTTCTCAAAGGTGTTAAACTCAGTTTCCTCAATTTTAAAATGGGGACATTTAGGTTCCAACTATAATATTGGGCCAATGGATGATATGAAATGCTAAGCCTAGTGTCTGGTGTATCATAAGAACAAGAGAGTGGAGTGCTGATCGTAGACAGCAGGGTAGGAGAGAGAAGCAGGTAGAGTAAGTACAGGTGAGTAGCCAGAGCACGGCAACCTTGGAGTTGCTGGGAATTACAGGGGACACCAAGGACTACCAGAGGTCTCGGAACACCCTAAGGGGTTAGCACTGTCCTTCCCACGGCAGGGAGGCTGCTGACACTGCTTCCGTACCGCCCCAACTTCTGGTCTTTCAGGATGGAAGGGAGAGGGAATGCTGACATAGCTACTTCAAGAACTATTTATCACAGCAGTAAAATTGGTAAATTAGAATCAAAGAAACCTTCCTATCATTTTTAATTTTTTTAAATTAAATTTATATAAAGGTAAGAACATTCTCACTCCACAGTTAAATTCAATTCCATTCGACTTTCACAAAAACACTAAACTACATATAATCTCACTGCTGTTGAAAACCCCTGATGAATACAAGGCACACACCGTCCTAGTAAACCAACCGCAAAGTAAGAGTACTAGTCAAAGTAATTTGACTTGTAAATTGGCCAAATTCATACCACCTCTCAAGTACAAAACACAGTTGAATTTTTTATGTCTAAATATACACTTTGCAAATCTTTTGAAAAATGAGTGAAGAAAGGTTTCAAAATGACAATTCTACTAAGGTCACCTTTAATTATATCTATCTCTAAGATTCCAAACGTATGCTCTTTAAACTAGATGGCCTTGCATTTACTTATTTATTTTGGGCAAGTAGGTCTACACATCTGCATGCTGCCAGCTCCCCAAAGAAATCTTATCTTCTACTTTTTAACCCCCCTTACATCTCGTTCTACCACTACCCATACAACTGGTCCTCGGTAAGTGAAAAAACAATCGCTTATCTAAATGGATCTGAAATTGGCAATGCTAACACTACGATATTTCTGACCAAAAAACATACAGGCCGTCAAAGCTGACCTACTGCCTGTATTCCTGCTTATTCCATGTGATATTTTTGGTCAAATCAGACTCTTCTGTATAAAGAGCTACAAAACTGCTTTTAAAGAAACCTAGGAAAAATGAAATATTTTTGTTTTTGGAATACTAAGTACGTTTAGTGGTCTCAAGTCCAGAAAGGAAATGAATAAACTTTTAACAATAAAATGATGTTAACAGCGAAGTCTACCTACTACCACTTTAAAGAAATATAGTTTCAGCTTTAACAATCTAAAATACCATGTTTAAAGTTGAACTCCAGACTTCAGTAAGTAAAGCATTCATTCATTCATTCATTCAAGTGAACGCAGTTGACCATAACTTATGTTCAGAAATAACATATGGTATTTCTGAAATTTTAAATGTTAAATGTTCTTAAACTGGGTCTTTTTATCCATGCCTGGGTAAAAACTTAAAACTCCATATATATAAATGACAATCATTTGAAATGCATACACACATATGTACGTACATACGTAACTGTATATATAAATATATAATTATATACAGATACATGCATATCACATCAACCATAAAGTGACCAGGTCATGTCAAGACTCACTTGGAAAGTAAATTCCAACCTTTTGAAAGTGTTTCTTAAGGCGTACCTTCACAGAGTCGGCAATCTCCTGTATCCCCTTAGCCGCAGCATCCTTTATGATTGGTGTAATCAGACCTTTATCTGTGGCCACAGCCACTGAAATGTCGATGAAGGGCAGCTGCTTCGGGCCGTCTCCATCCCAGCTGACATTGACACTTGGCATTTGCTAGAAAACGGAAACACAGAAAAACATGTTACTAAAGAAGCAGCTTTAGACCAAAGCGATCACAGAAAAATAACTGACCCTATTGTGCGTATCTGAAAGTGAATATAACTAGACAGAAGGCAATAAAAATTCTGTGTAAAAAATGGATTGGATCTCTGTGTTAATGTCTTTTACATTTGGGATGAACGATTCAGCATACTATCTTTTTGAAGCAAGCTTGAGGAAGTTCTGATGATGTCCATATTTTGGTCTCTTTGTATCATGGTAAAAATAAAGGCTTCCTTTGTTAACCCTGATTGCTAAAAAGTACTGTATTTTGCTGTGGATAATGCACACTTTTTTGCCTTAATTTTTGAGGGAAAAATAAGGATGAGCGCTATACATGAACAGTACTTGAAATACCTTGTTATCTGTTCTTGTGCATTTGTTACATAAAATTTCTTGTACCATAATACGTTCAAAAGTAAATGCTAAAATTCCTTTGTAATACAAAAATCAAATATCTAAATATAAATAAATAAATAATTGAATTAAAAAATTAAAACAAAAGATTTTTTGCCTGAAAGTTTGGGCCAAAAACATGGGTGTGCATTATACACAGGAGCACCTTACACACGGCAAAACATGAGAATTGACATTTGCTCTACTTCCTGCCTCAGCAAATGACCAACATTTGACCTGCTTCATCAATATGACCTTGAGAAGAAAGACAGGAGGGAGGAGGGCAGTGACATTCATCCACATTACTCCTGGGGCGTGGAGGAAGCCTGACTTCCTTAGTGTGGCCCTGGGCAATATCAGCCGGCCATTAATAAATGACTTCCGTATTCAAGAGAGATTTTCCAGCGTCATCGACATATTATATGCCCTATGCATGTATATGTATATATTTAATACATACATATGAACTACATGGAGGATGAAAAACCAGACAAAATGATTAAATGCCTGGAAATAATGTGCAATGATAATATTGTCAAATATCATAGCAGAATATGATGCTCAAAAAATAGATATCAAAAACAAATTTCTCTTCTCCAGATACTTTGCTTTCTACTGAGTGAGATCCATGCCTCTCCACATGTAATGTAACAAAGCCACCCGCCAACAGGATTTCACCCACTTACCCAATTTTAGCTCTGACCAGCCCCCAACAGCGAACTCCCCACCCCACTCGGGCCTCCTGCTGCCACGCTAAGCTCACTTCCACTACCTCTCTTTTCAACTGCTCCTTTCACTTCCCCGTCTTTCAGGGTTCAGCTCACTCATTGACAATCCCATTATGTCAAAACAATGAACAATGATGTCTCAATCTCTTAGAAGATTGTAAATTCTTTAGCGATAATGGAAAAGTGAAAGAGAAAAAAAAAACCCTCACAAATGAAGAATATCTGGAAAATAAATTTAATTAAAACTGTAACAAAAATCTATGGGATATAACCTAAGTTGTACTCAAAGGAAAATTTATAACCCAAATAATCTTATTAATAAAATATAATTACAATTAAACATTCACGTTTTCTAAAAAAAAAAACACAAAAACCCTATAACCAAAATAAACCTAAGGAAATGAAGGCATATATAATGAAACAATATAAGAGGAGTGAGAATACAAACACGCAATAAAAGCGAGAAGGAGTTCAGAAAACCCCCAGGCACTGAGGACACTGACATAATTATAAGAAGCAAATTTAAATAACTCTAGGCTAATAAGTTTGGGAATCTAGATGAAATAAATGATATTCTTGGAATATATGTTTCCAGACTGACTTAAAGAAAGCTGAAAATTAAACAGCTCAATTATTTGGGGAAAAAATGAGAAAGTTGCCAATGCTCCCTCCTCAATAAAGAACTCAGATATTTTTACTGGTGAATTTTACAAAACTTCAAGAAATAAAAATCTTTACAATATTGAAACAATCACGAAGAAAGGAAAGGAAAAAAGTAACTAAATTCATTTTGATGCAGCCACTGATTTAAAAAAAAAAGGAAAATCCTAAAAGAGCTAGGAGAAAATTTAAATTAAAATTACTATGGCTCCTGATACAAAATGATGAAATAAAATATTGACAAATAGCTAATGTCCACTTAAGGAGGGCAAGATAACTCATCATTAGAAAATTATTACTGTAATTCAAAGCATTTGGTCATAGACAAAAGACTTATGAGCATTTAGATACGAGCAGGTGAAGAGGCATGCCTTTAAATTCTCTATTATTTAACTGTTCAATAAATAAAATAAATTCTTTATAAATGTACTTTAAATGCAGCAACTACTAAGCAGTTACACAGACAAGCAGCCCCGTTCACACGAAGGCATGACAGAAAGCGGTGCCGAGCAGCGAGCCAGGAGCCCGGGCTGTAGATGCACATCTCCGGTCAGACCACCTGCCCTCCCGCCACCTCCACTGGGGCTCCACGAGGCTTCTCAAACTTAATGCACGTCCAGAGCCGAACTCGAGATTCCTCCCTCAAACCGGCTCCTCTCCCGTCTTCCCAACCTTAGTACATGGGAAATGCCACGCCTCCTGTGCCTGGGCCAAAATCCTCACCCCTCTTTCCCTCACACCCCACATGCAATCCATCAGCTAATCCTGCTGGCTCTACTTTTGAAAACGGTCACCTTCGACAGCCTCCTAGGAGCGCTCACTGCCCCCACCTTGCCTCTCCCAGGCTGCACTCCACACGGCAACCACAGCAGTCTCTCCTTTTTCTGCTTAAAATGTGCGTCGGGTTATGTCAGTCCTTTGCTCAAAACCCTCTAAAGACGTGCTCCTCATTCATAATAAAATCCCTGGTCCTTACTGTGGCCACCAAGGCCTCGTGTACTATGGGCTGCCCTCAACTCCATCCTCCTGTAAATTTTTTGAATCGCATCTCCTACCCTCTGCTCTTGCTGACTCCTCTGTAGGCACATGTAGCCGCAGTGCCACGTCTCTGAATGACACAATCCACTCCTCACAGCCTCTGCGTTTGCGTTCCCTGGAATAATAATCTTCTAGCACATGTCTGCTCAGCCCGGTCCTCTCTTTCTGCAGGCCTTGTCTCATGATCGCCTTGCCAGAGAGGCCTCCCTTTCGAAAATAACACCCCTAGCTATTCTGTTCCCATACCCTGCTCTCCTCACCTCTGCACTTTCACACTATGAGGACGGTGTTTGTTTGTCTCTCCCAACTAGAACTTAAGCCCCATGAGAGCAGCAGAAAATACGTAGGCTTTTGTTCACGACAACATTTCTAATGCCTGGCATGTTTTTAGCACAAGATGGGGGATCAATTAGGATATGCTGAATAACTGGTCTTTATTCTGCTATGACTAATTAGTTGTAAGCCCTTCTGATTCTCAGTTTCTTCATCTGTAAAACTAAGGAAGATTAAATGATAGAATGATTTTAGCAATAAAATTATAAAATGTTTGTGCCTTAAAAAAAAAGAGTTCAATTTATTATATAAAAATTTAAAGATGTGCCATGGCTGGCTGGCTCCGTTGGTTGGAGTCCCATACACCAAAGGGCTGTGTGGGTTCGATTCCTGGTCAGGGCACGTACAAAAGGCAGCCAATTGATGTTTCTCTCTCACACCAATGTTTTCCTCTCTGTCTCCTCCCCTCCTTTCTCTCTCTCTCTCTGATATCAATAAACATGTCCTCAGATAAGGATTTTTAAAAAAAAATCAAAGATGTGAGACTACTTGAGGAGCCAAAATTATTGGGGTTTGCTACTTACTTTAAGGGTAACAGCTGCTGCCTTGATGATAAAATCATTTACTGAGACTTTAATGTCATCTGAAAGAAAAACAGGCATATTATAATTATTGCTCATAATAAACTTTATCATTGACCATTATGATTTCAAACTTGTAAATTATGGACTACACTGATAAACAATGATAAAAAACATTACAGGTTTTTATTGGTTTGCTTATTCAACAAGGTTCTGCTGATCAGAAAAACTTGTGCTGTATGAGGCCCTTGATAAATAGTATGAACTATGTACATAAAAGTTTACTTTTGGACTTCTGGCCAAGATGATGGCATAGGCACACATGGCTTGCCTCTTTGCACGACCATATCACAATTACAACTAAAATAAAGAAGAGCCATCACTTCTTTATTTTAGAAACATGGCCCAAAGGAAAGAACAGATCAAAACTCCAGAAAAAGAGCTAAATGAAATGGAGATAAGCAATCTGTTGGAAAACACTGGTTCCTTAAGGATGCTCAAGGAACCTAGTGAGGACCTCAACAGCATAAAAAAGATCCAGTTACAAATGAAGGATACACTGATGAAATAAAGAACAATATACAGGGAAAACAGTAGGGTGGATGAAGCCAAGAATCAAATCAATGATATGGAACGTAAGAAAGCAAAAAACAGTCCTGGCTGGTGTGACTCAGCAGATTGAGTGCTGGCCTACAAACCAAAGGGTCGCCAGTTCGATCCCCAGTCAGGACACATGCCTGGGTTGCAGGCCCAGTTCTCAGTGGGGGGTGTGCGAGAGGCAACCACACATTTATGTTTTCTCCCTCCCTTCCTCTCTAAAAATAAACAAATAAAATCTTTTAAAAAATAAAATAAATTTATTTTAAAAAAGCAAAAAACAATCAGAACAAGGAGAAAAAAGAATTAAAAAATGAGGATAGTATCAGCAGCATCTGGAACAACTTTAAAAGGTCCAATACTCGCATTGTAGGGGTGCCAAAAGGAGAAGAGAAAGAGAAAGAAATTGGAAATCTATTTGAAAAAATAATGAAAGAAAACTTCCCTAATTTGGGGAAGGAAATAGACATGCAAGTCCAGGAAGCACAGAGAGTCCCAAACAAGATGGATGCAAAGAGGCCCACTCCAAGATACATCATAATTAAAATGCCAAAGGTTAAAGATAAAGAGAGAACCTGAAAAGCAGCAAGAAAAAAGAAGTTAGTTACCAACAGGGGAGTTCCCATAAGGCTGTCAACTGATTTCTCAAAAGATACTTTGTAGGCTAGAAGGGATTGACAAAAAATATTTAAAATCATGAAAAGCAGGGGCCTACAGCCAAGATTGGTCTACCCAGCAAAGCTATCATTTAGAATAGGAGGGCAGATAGAGTTTCCCAGACAAGAAAAAGCTAAGGGGTACATCATTACCAAACCATCATATGAAATGTTAAAGGGACTTACTTAAGAAAAAGAAGACCAAAACTATGAATAATAAAATGGTGAAAATACATATCTATCAACAACTGAATCCAAAAACAAGCTAAGCAACCATGAAGAACAGAGAAAGAGAATCATGGATACAGAGAGCATTTTGATGGTTGCCAGATGGGAGGGAGTGGGGAGAATGGGTGGAGAGGTGAGGGGATTACGAAGTACTAATAGGTAGTTACAGAATAGCCTTTGGTATGTAAAGTACAGTAAAGGAAATGGAGAAGCCAAAGAACTTATATGTGTGGCCCCTGGATGTGAACAATGGTGGAGGGAATTGCCTGAGGGAGTGGGTGGTGCTGGGTGGAGAGGGACAAAGAGGAAAAAAAATCAGGGCAAACTCTAATAGCATAATCAAATATAATGAAAAACATTACTTTTGGGCCTTGATTATAATTCTTTAAATATCTTCAGATGTCATACATAAGAACTTGAAGGATGTATTATACCCTCAAGCACAAAGAGAAGAACCAATCCCTATGCTTCCGAAGACAAATGATTTCTCTGGGACGTATATACACAGGACGTTTACAAGATGATTCACTGTTTTCTCATCCTTTTCAAATGTCCTCATTCTGCGTATGCTTTATAACATACCGATTATATTAGAGCCGTGGTACACATAGTCACTTAAAAAAAAAAACAAATATATATCTGGGACAGATTTAAAAATTTCTTTTTATTAACTGGGTATATGACAAAACTTTAGACCCCTGCATTAAATAAGATTTGCTTTTTAACTTAACAAAGAGGACAGAGCAAATGCCAAAGATGAGGCAATGCTGGTGTAGGCCCTAGAGTAATAACTAGAAATGAGGTTTTCTGTCTAGTTTTACGGTGAATCCGTTTGCATTAATTTCAGTGCAGTACAAATAATGATTTTAAGATAAAGCCGAGGTCCTCTCCCTTCCCACAGAGCTGATATAACTACAGCACTTGATTTACACTTTTGCTTTTCCCAGTGGATGTGAAAGTGTTGGCAAATGTAAACTATACTTGATTCTTTATTGCAAGAGCTTCCAGAAGAAGCTTTAAGATCAAGATGTAGTCAATGGCACGCGGCAGGAATCACAAATCCTTGGTTACAGTCCCCTGGAATTCTGTGTGAACGACGGCGCACTCCAAAGGCACGCTGAAGGCTTCAGAGAGAGACGAGATGAGTTACCATAAATATTGTCAAACTGCCATGGCAACTGTCAGCTGCGTGTTTAATTCACAGCTCTTCCAATCCAGATTTCCAGAAACACACACATTTTCTGTTTCTCTAAAAACCCTTTAGGAATAGAAACATAAACGGATCTCCAGTGCTCAGGCTTTTAATGATAAACCATATAAAAGTCATGGTCTGTACAAATTCAGATATACAGACATAATCTTTCATGAATTCACTATATTTCCCTTCCACGGCTCCCTCAGCTTCCTTCTCACTCCATCTACCATCTGCAGGTGCCCATGGCGAAGACTTCCCAGACCAGCTACCACCCAAGTCCACAGTCCTCACCTACAAGTCTCTGCCCAAACGCGCTCCAACACTTCGTATTCTTTGGTTGGACACTTTTCCCATCTATTTTCTCTTACTGGCTTCCTTGTCACTCTGCTCTTCTGGTTTCCTTCCACTCCATGTCGCTCACTAACTCAGGTTCTTCCTCGGAAGGCTGGCATGCACGTCTCCAGGCGAGAACTTTCAGTTCTATGCTTTTGATACCACTTAGGCAATGCGTCCTCCAAATCCACCTCTAATCCTGGCGTATTTGGAGCTTCAGACTTATACATCCAATTTTTCACATGATATTTCCACCTACATGTCTAATAGGCATCTCAAATTGAACATGTGCAAAGGAAAGTTTCTCAAGTTCCTTTATTGTAACTCATTACTATGGCACTTTTCAAACATATGAAAGGAGACCATCAGTGACATTTGTTGAAATGAAGAGAGGAGAAAACAGTTTGTTGGGGGGATAGTGGACACTCATTTGCACAGTTACGAAAGAAAGTGTGGAACAGGTTTACAGAATAGTATATGCTATAACCTTATCTAAAATAAGAGGAGTGACGTGGGCTCTTTGAAGACTGACCACAGAACCGCTCACTGCAAGGACATGTAAAGTCTCGCGGAAAGATCCTCCACACTAACCTACAGTGCTCCCGACAGACTACTGCTTTCTGTCACATTAAAGGAGCGAGCCAAGAAAATTATTCTCATAATAACCTCTATACCATAACTAAACAAGTATGATTTCAGACCTACAAGGGAAGCTTCCAGGGTTAACTTTTTGAATATTAATCACTTTCTCTAAAATAACTTCCCATTTGGTCCCTTGAACTTTTAAAAGCTATTAGGTTATCTTCATATGCAATCTTGAAAGTCTGTATCTAAACTGATTGATCACTCCTGTTTTCACTCGGGACGAGGAATGCAGCCAAGAGAAAGTGCCCCATCCTAACGGGGTAGGAGCAAATGCGGGATCAACTACAAAATCAGAGCTTGCTGAGCTCACTAGGGAGCTGAGGTTATGAGCAGACAGGTGAACTGAACGGCGAAGGGTGATATCCCCTCTGAGGAAAGGCGAGCACAGTCGTGATTAAGTGCTGCCGGGGCACGGGAAAGTGTAGGCCAGAGCACGGCACAAGGAGCACCAACAGGTGGGGAGCATCAGCAGAGAGATACAGACTATAGACATTCAAATGGAAATGCGGGGGAAACCATGCAATATCAAAGATAAAGGATTGCTTGTTTAAGCTTCACAGACTTAACACAGCAGAAGGAAGTGTCAAAAAATGAAACTAGATTGGTTTGGTAAAGTAAAACACACCATGCACATATTCTGGGGCTTACATCAGATGTAAAAGTAAAACAAAAATAAAAGCATACAGGATAAGAGAAAGGAAACATAGTGAAACTGTAAGTTTCTTGTATTACACATGAAATGCTGTAGTTAAAATCTGAAGGCAGTTTGTGACAAGTTAAAAAACTATACAAGGGTGGGCAAAAGTAGGCTTACAGTTCATATGGAAAAAGGCATGCAGGTTATGATTATAAAAATACAAGAATAAACTCTGAGCTTTGTATGCTCACAATTGTAAACTGACTTTTGCCCAAGTATTGTAAACTCTTCAACCGTCATTTATAGAACACTTCTCAAAACAAAAATAGAACATATATTCTTCCCAAATGCTCATGAAACATTCAACAAGCTTGACCTTACTATGACTATAAAATAAATCTCAACATATTTAAGAAGATTTAAATCATACAAAGTGTATTCTCCAAACACAATGGAGTTCAATGAGAGATCATAAAAAAAAATAACAGAAAAGTCCCCAGATATTTGCAAACCAAACGGACATGTCTAAATAATTCATGGATCAAATAAGAAATCACAAGTGAAATTAGAAAGTATCTTGAATTAAATGAAAAGAGAAAATAAAAACACCAGAACCTGTGTGATATAGTTAAGCACTGCTCACAGAGAACCTAAAAGCATTCTATGCTTCTGTTAGGAATAAAGTTGCTTATATCGATCTCAGTTTTCATCTTAAGAAACTATAAAAAGGGAAACAAATTAAACCAAAGCAAATAAAAGAAAATCAAGATCAGAGCAGAAATCAATAAAAACAAAACTACAGAAACAATAAAATGAAATCAAATGCTGGCTCTTTGAAGAGATCACTATAATGGATGCACCTCTAGCCAGAGTGCTCTAGAAAGGAGAAGGCACGAACTACTCGTGTCGAAAATGGAGACATGGCTGCAGATTACATAGATGTTAGGAGTATAATAAGGTACTGAATGGCTTTATACCAATACATCAGTAACTTAGATGACATAAACAAATTCTTTGGATGACACAAACTACCAAAGTTGATTCAAGAAGAAATAAAAAAAAAGAGGAAGAAATAGATAACTCACATCTATTTAAAAAAATAAATTCAAGTTAAAAATCCTCTCATTAAGAAAATCACAGGCCTAAATAGCCTCACTGCTAAATTCTACCAAACAATTAGAAATAAAACCAATTCTACTTAAACTCTTCCAGAAAATAATGGAGGGAAAAAAATTTCCCAGCTCATTCTGTTAGACCTGATAACAACCCCCACCCCTGCTGCCTGAAAGCATCTGAATAGAAGAAAACTACAGGTCAGAATTTCTCATGCATACAAGTGTAAAGATTCTCAGACAGTTTTAGAAAATGGAATCAAGCAATTATGAGAAAATTAATGATCAAATGAGTTTTATTCACTCATTACAAGCAATCACTCATATAAACAAAACAACTTCACTATTTGGGAATTAACCAATAAAATTCACCATATTAACAGACAGGAAAAGGAAAGATTATCTCAAAAAGATACACAAAAAGCATTTGACAAAATCCAACACCCATCCAACTGTGAATTTCTTCAGCCTGAAAAAAGAAATTACAAAAATCTACAGATAATACTAAACACTAAAGGCTTTCTTTCAAGGTCAAGAACGAGGCAAGAACATCTGCTTTTACCACCCACATTCATCACTGTAACAGAGGCCCTGGATAGCACAGTAAGGCAAGAAAATGAAATAAAAGCCATATACATTGGAAAGTAATGACGTATCAGTTTATGCTAAAAATTCTTATGTTTGTCAGCAACCTTAATTGTAATTCATTTTTGGGAGAAACTTTTCAAATTTAATAACCTAAAATGCGTTCTGAAGAAGTTGTTAAAAAATTAAAACTTGAATCAAGAAGAATGATATCTAAGACATATTTATAATCTAAAACATTCTTAAACCAGTTTTGGATTTTGAACTTTCTAAGATGTTAAGGACTGCTTTGTTCAGATACGTAGCACACCGAGAAGTATGATTTATTCATACCAAAAGGATGAAAAGTAATATTTATAATACTATGGGACCAATTTATTTCTTAAAGGAAAAGAAAACCAATTCTTTTTTCTAGCACTAAAACATGCCCAGATGATAGAACTGAAATAAAAAGCTACACAACACGCATTTTATAAAGGATTTTATGATCGTTAGCATGTGTATTGCATTAAGTAAATTCGCTTTACTAACCTTCGACCAGTTTCTGTCTAGCTTTTAAAACGGCTCCGACATCACAGTCAGCAGTAGCATATGCATGAGGTATAGTATTTTTGGATTCAGTTAACCTCTTGGCAATAACTCTTCGAATGTTGCTGGCCGGGATCTCAGTAAAGGTGCCCTGCAGAAAAACAGCAACCTGTTCATTAAACCATAAAAGGAAGGGGAAAAAAACAAACTTTGTAATGGAAACCAGGTCTTAGTTACTTAGGATAATAATTAATAATTAAAGATTAATATAGAAAAAGTACTATTAAAATTCTTAGTATAAGAGACAATGTAAGAAATCTGAGGAGCTTTACTGTTACAGTATAAAACTGTAGAAAAAACTTCACAGCATATGACTGTAGAGAAAAGTGGAAAAATTCAAGTTTCAGTTGTAAATGGGGCTTCTTATGTCACACTATGTTTAAGATTATTAAAAGGAATCTAACAAATCATGAATAATTCCCCATGGATGAGTGTGCGTGCACACGCGCACACACACACACATACTCCAGAGATGCTGCCTAAAACCAGCTTTTGTTATAAACAACATTTTTCATTTTTTAATAACACTCAAAGCAGCCAACATATCAACAAATTAACTAAAACAATTCTTATTTGTAAAAATAGCATACAATAGAAAAAATAATCTAATATATTTAATAATCTACCAAATTATTTCTATTTTGGTTTGTCATTTTCTTTTAAAAAATCACACGAGTGTCTTATTTCCTAGAAATTCAAAATATAAAGTATGAATGAGATAATTAAATCTTCCTGTGATTTTATTGTAGTGTTTCCATTCTCTTCTTTGAACTTTGAACAAAACCATGATGGACCTTAAATTACATCTAATTCTTTCTTTGTTCTTCACACCATTCTGGGACTGGCTTGCAATCACCTCAGGATAATACAAAGAGGCAGAAAGTACAGCTGATTTCTTTTTTAACAAATGGGCTCTTCTGGAATCAAATATTTTAGGTTAATAAGGTACTTGATCAAATGGGACAAATGATATCTATATACAGTAAGAATTTGAAAGTAAGGTTTATCTTCCTAATTTGAATAACCTTCTTTTTAAAAAAAGATTTTATTTATTTATTTACTTTTAGACAGAGAAGGAGGGAGGGAGGAAGAAAGAAGAGGAGAGAAACATCAATGTGTGGTTACCTCTCACGTGCCCCCTACTGGAGACCTGGCCCGCAACCCAGGCGTGTGCCCTGATGGGGAATTGAAACAGTGACCCCTTGGTTCCACAGACCAAGGCTCAACCCACTGAGCCATACCAGCCAGGGCTGAATAAGTTACTATTTGAAGAAATAATATTTTATTACACATACACTTTTTTCATAAATCATTAATGTATATTAAAAAATCTGTTTCCTATGAAACTTGCACTGTTTTCAATTCTTTTAAAGGTATTATGTTAAAGTATATTTCTCCATTAGAAACAGCAGTGTAGGTTTGTCTCTGTCTGTTTATTTTCTTATTGTTTTAAGTGCCCATGCAATGTTAAATAAACCAGATTATCCTGCACTTCTTCTGATGGGAAGGAAGTGACACGAAACCTAGGCAAGGAAGACTGAGAAGAAAAATGGAGCAATCTGAAAACAAAAAAGGACCGTTACACTGCATACACCTCGGAAGAAAAACATGATTAGCTATGGTCACTGTGGTTTTTCATAGTAGACCATCAGTTTCCTTAATCAAAAAATAAAGCACACCCACAAAAGGGAGCTAGTGTCAGCTACCAATTACTGGTGCCACACCCAAGAAAAAAGGCCCGAAAGAGTGTCGTGATTATAGAACACATATATGGTACTGAAGTTGTAGAACTTGTAGTAAATTTAAATTGAATCATAGTTCTAATGTTCCTTCTGTAAGTTAGCACTGCACGAATAAATTTGATTTGTCCTAGGAAATCTGCAACACAGAGCATTTGGAGAGTTTTGTCTTTATCATTTTTAGCTGCTACTAAAACAGACTGCTAAAATACGGTAATAGTGCTTATTTTCTCTCCCACTGAAATCTGAAAAATAAAAATGTGCTCAGATGACATTACCGCTGCGTTAGGCTGCCCAGGGGTTGACACTGCTGGGATCATCGGCCGGGGATGAGATGGCCTGGCTGTGGCCTGCGCGGGCAAAGGTGCAGCAGGGGTTACTGGAGGGGCTGGGGTCGGTCTGGATTCAGGGATCTTGCCCATCTGTTTCAACTGGACGAGCTTGAGGGCATCCCTAGAGAGAAGAGGGAATTAGAGAGCCATGATTAGCCCCAAGACCTACAATAAAACTTCTAGAAAATGGAGGTGAGATGTGGAGGGAAGATACAAAAATATATACATGTCAAGGCTATAATGCAAAATAAATTATTTGAGCTAGACAGGTAAATCTTGTCTCCTGGTCCTCTGACTCATATTATTTGTTCAATGGCTATAGTATTTGTACATTTTCAAAAACCGAACAACAATTAGAATGTTATCAAAGTATTGGGTATAGATATTCAATAGTTATTTTTACAAAAAAGAAATCAGTCTTTTTATGGGGGGGGCATCATCTGGAAAATGAACAATTCATAAATCAAACCACACACTTATATTTGTGAAATAATTTTCACAAGGCACTCAGAAAGTATCATGTTTATTGGACCTATGACTTTCATTAGGACATTTATTAAGTAACTGTTAAGTTCAAATTAGCTTGTTTAGGGAGAGAAAATCACCCCATTACTAACTTTGCTTAATAAGCTACCAGCATAGCCTAACATAATAAACCTACCCACGACATCATTTAGAATGAAAATTCACTAAACTAGTAATAGATCTGCCTTTGTATTACTCTGTAAAACAAAGGAATCTTTTATAAAAAGATATAATTATCTTAAAAAAATTTAAAAAAGAATCATTAAAAAAAGAGATATAATTAGATTCTTAAATATGTCAAGTCATCAATTCTCATAAATTAGACAAACGGAATTAAGCAAATTGCTTTAAAACATTAAATCAATTTGAAAACTTTAATATGACTGCCAAAATAAAAGTGGCACAACCACAGCAGCCTTCCATCAGTTCATAGGCCTATCTGACTGATCTTTGTCTTCCCACTAGAATATGTTTCCATAGAGCAGGCACATCTGTTTCCACACACTCTTGAAAGACACAAAATTTAAACACATGAAAAGACATATCAGCGTTCTTAAAGGGAAGACAACATCAAAATGATGCCAGTTCTAAGTTAATTGAAAATGTGACAAAGCCCAATAAAAATACCATATGTCCTCTGCCAAACCCTGCCAGTGGGGCTACATGAACTGTTTAAAATTCATGTGGAAAGATTAAGAGTGTGGTACTAAAAATTAGAGACAAAGTGGAAAAGAACATCCAAAAAAAGACCCAGACGTATTTGCAAATTACTTTGATCATACAAGTGAATAAAATCCAAACAGATACGAATAAAATTGCTTTTAAAAGAATATTTTGAACTTCTGGCCAAGATGGAGACGTAGGTACATGGTCTTTGTCTCCTTGCACAACCAAAAGAAGGACAACACCAAATTTAAAAACAAAAAATAACCCAGAACTGCCAGAAAACTGAACTGTATGGAAGTCCAACAACCAAGGAGTTAAGAAGAAACATTTATTCAGACTTGCAGGAGGGGCAGAGATGGGCAGCCAGGGCAGAGAGGACGCACAGCAAGGTGTCAGCTGGAGGACTGGGTGGTCCCACATTTGGGTGCAGATAAACTGGCAGGAACAACTGGGGAGCAAGACAGACCACACAACCCAGGGCTCCAGCGCAGGGAAATAAAGCCTCAAAATCTCTAGCTGTAAAAACCGGTGAGAGTTGTGGTGGAGGGAGAAACTCCCAGCCTCAAAGGAGAGTCTGTTGGAGAGACCCACACAGGGTCCTAAAATGTACACAAAACACCCACACGGGAATCAGCACCAGAGGGCCCAATTTGCTTGTGGGTAGCAGGGGAAGTGACAGAAAGCTGGCCAAGAGCCAAGCATGCAGCATTGTTCCCTCTCCTACTCCTCCCCCACATACAGAGTCACAACACAGAGACGTGGGTTGCTCCACCCCTTACAATGTAACAGGCACTGCAAGACAAAGAAATATAGCCCAAATGAAAGAGCAGATCAGAACTCCAAAAACAGAACTAAGCAACAAACAGGTAGCCAATCTATCAGATGCAGAGTTCAAAACATTGGTAATCAGGATGCTCACAGAAATGCTTGAATATAGCTGCAAAATAGAGGAAGAAGTGAATGCTATGCAAAGTGAAATAAAGGAGAAAATATATAGGGGACCAACAGTGAAGGGAAGAAAACCAGGACTCAAATCAATGGTTTGAACCAGAAGGAAGAACTAAACATTCAACCAGAACAGAATGAACAATCAAGAATTCAAAAAAAATGCAAGAGGCTTAAGAAAGTCTGGGGCAACTTTAAATGTTCCTACATCCGAATCATAGAAGAGCCAAAGGAGAAGAGGAACAGCAAGAAACTGAAAACTTATTTGAAAAAAAATGAAGAAGAACTTCCCCAATCTGGCAAACAAAATAGACTTCCAGGAAATTCTGGAAGCTCAGAGTCCCAAAGAAGTTGGACCCATAAGACTATCAGCTGATTTCTCAAAAGAAACCTTGCAGGCAGGAAGGGGCTGGAAAGAAGTATTCAAAGTCAAGAAGGGCAAGGACCTCCACCCAAGATTACTGTAGCCTGCAAAGCTATAGTTTAGAATGGAAGGGCAGATAAAGTGCTTCCCAGATAAGATAAAAGTTAAAGGAATTCATTCTCACCAAGCAGTTATTATATGAAATCTTAAAGGGACTTATCTAAGCAAAAGAGATGATAAAAAATATGAACAGTAAAATGACAACAAACTCACAACTAGCAACAACTGAACCTAAAATAAAAATACCCCCCAACAAAAACGAACTAAGCAAACAACTAGAATAGGAACAGAATCACAGAAATGGAGATCACATGCAGTGTTATCAGCAGGGATGGGGATGGGGGAAGGTACAGGGGATAAGAGGCATAAATGGTAGGTTCAAAGTAGACAGGGGGAGGTAAAGAATAGTGTAAGAAATGGAGAAGCCGAAGAACTTATATGTACGACCCGTGGACATGAACTAAGGGGCTGAGGGGATGCTGGTGGAAGTGGCGGGTGCAGGGTGGAGGGGAATAAAGGGGGGGGGGGGGGGGAATGGTACAACTGCAGTAGCATAATCAATAAAATATATTTAAAAAATAAAAGATCATTTCCATGTTTTAGAAATTTAAATGTGAGTTCATGTTTATTTAATACAAATATAAAACAATACAAAGTTCCACTACTCTGCATTTATAACCATTTCTAAGGATGTAGCTTAGTTATCAACTTAGAGCTATTCCTGAGCAATGCCGCAATTATTCAGAAAACCACCCTTGCATTGAACACACTTTTATACAGACAAAAATAAAAATACAAAAACCAGTGTACTTCCTTTTAAATCTTAACACTGAACAAGCTCTTCTTTAAATACTTCCAAAAAAACCCCAACCTCAATAAAGAATAAAATTGGTTATTACGAGCAGCACTCACGTACTCTTTCGTGAAGACCCCCCGAGGCCCAGTGGCTGTGCCCTGGCTGGCGTCCAGTGCATGTTTGGCCAGAATATTACGGGCAGCTGGACTTAAACGGAACCTAAGAAGAAAACATGAAGGTTAGAGGAATCAATTAAGACTCATATTTGATTCAAATATATCTAAATGTCAGCAGCTTTGCTAAGAATTTAAAAAATAAAAGCATAATAAAGCTAAAATAGTCACAAATAAATTAATCTGCACTGATCTGGTTTCTTTTACTAGATCAAAATTTTCACAGAAATTTAGTTACTATTTCAAAATATTCTTTTAAGAAAACTAAACATAAGGAGAGAGCTTCTACTTTTCACGTGGCTCACAACAGATAAATAGGGAAGTAACTATAACATTCCTTCATTTTTTTGTGATAAAATACACTTAACATTTACCATTTTAAGCATTTTAGGTGTAGAACTGAGTGGCACTGCGTACGCCCCACGGTTGTATAACCACCACCACCGTCCTTCTCCAGACCCTGTTCCTCTCCCCGGACAGAAAATGGGCTGGGAAAGAGGAACTCCCCGTTTCTCCCTCTCCACACAGCGGGCAACCGCCACTCTACCCTCTGTCTCTGTCACTCTGCCCCTCGAGGTAGCCCGTGGAAACCACACAGTCTTTGTCCTTTCACGAGTGGCCTATGTGACTTAGTATAACGTCTTTGAAGTTCATCTGGGTGGTGCGTGTGTCAGCGTTTCCTTCCGTTTTAAGGCTGAGTAACATCCCATTGCATGGATATAGCACTTTTTGGACACATGGGCTGTTTCCACCTTTCAGCCACAGTAGATGATGCTTTTATGAACATGAGTGTCCAGTATCTCTGAGTCCCTGCTTTCAACAATTCCTTTGAGTATTTATGCAGAAGAGAAACTGCTGTATCATAGGGTGATTCTACTTTTAATTTTCTGAGGAACTAGAACTGCCATACTATTTTCCCAGGTAGTAACTGTACCATTTTACATTCTCACCAATAGTGCATAGGAGTTCTAATTTCTCTACATCCTTGTCAATGTGAGTCATTGTCTAGCATTTCTTAAAAAAATAACAGATATTCTAACGAGTGTGATGTAGTATCTCCCTATAGTTCTGATTTGCAGTTCCCTAATACTCAGTGATACTGGACAGTTTTCATGTGTTTACTGGCCATCTGCACATCTCTGGAGAAAATGTGTACTTGGGACCTTTGCCTATTCTCACTAGGTTGTTTATTTTGTTGTGCTTGAATTGTATCTTTCACATATTTGTTCTACAGGAGCAAATGAAATCTATATGAAATCATTTTGTAATTTGCAAACACTCTAGAAGAGTAAAAGGGGGAAAACAATCATGCCGATTCTACAGACAAGGAAACTGAGGCTCAGTGAAAGCTAACACGACTGGTGAGTGCCTGCTCTTCCACGGAGCCCTAAAAACACAGCGGCGAACACAAAGGGCTGTAGCGTCAGATAAAGAAAATCAGTCAAAGGAGTCGAGTCCGTAAGTCTAACTTAGAAATGAACTGGAACAACTTCATTTTGTTCCGCGCTGCAGGTGCGCGAGCTGCAAGTCCCGGAAATGCTCTAGCTGATATGGACTCAGTGCTACCCAATCTTCACTGAAATTATTTCCGATTTTTATGTAAGATTGACTACTAACTGGCCAATTCGAAATGTTTTAAAGAAAGAAAATCACTGCGTGGGCCAATGCTGAGCAGGTTCACAGTCAGCTGGTTCGTAACCCACACCCTGGGGCCTCAGACCTACGTGTCTCCGAAGATGAGTCGCACCAGCAAGAGCACGCCCGTTATCCCTGCAGGGGAGGAGAGCACCAGGCACAAGATGCCCGTGAGCCCCTACCTTCTGATCTTCATGGTGAAAAGGAGAAAATAAAGGGAGTTGTGACCATGGAGTCAGAAATACTGTGTGATAACAGGAATTTAAAACTCACTACTTCAAAAACACTTTTTTTTTCCTGACAAGAACTGACAATGGTAAACTAAAGAAAAAAAAATACTAAAAAATGGAAGGGTTTTACTCAAGTTCAAAAGTGGTTTTTAGGATATTTTCTCTACAAATAACTTTTTCCTATAAAGTTATTTGTATTATAGAGAATATTAAATAAGTGAAACTTGTTAGAATTTTCAGAGTCCACCAATTAAAGCTATGTAAAGCTAAAGTAAAACAATGTTTACTAAGTATCTGTGTTGTTACAGAACAACTAGACAAAACAAAGCTCTAATCTCTCCCAAACTCAAATGCAAAATAGCTGGAAAAGGAACACATGTTAAAATGCTAATTTCATGATCAATTATACATTTAAAAGTGGTATCCACAGTACAGTAATTATAATCCATGAATGGGAACACAACAGGAAGTTTTATATATTGAATTCCACTCTGGAATCCTACAACCCCATTCGAGTTCAGTGTGAACATGTACAGGGCGTGCCCAGTACCTGGAACACGGCAGGTATTCATTCAATACCTATTTGTTTATTGAATGAACAAATGAAGGTAAAGTACTCATTCCTAAGTCTCAGTTTCCTAAGAGAAAAAAGGGAAGGTCAGCAACTTCCTACTTAATGTACAAAGATGTTCTAAATATTATATGATCAAAGTACTCTACAGGTTGCCACAGCATATTTCTTTTTTATACATCATCATTCAAATAAACATACTCACTGCAATTTCCCTGGTGTGTGTTCCTTTTTGACAGGGACAGAAATCGGCGGTTCTGGCGAGGGGCGAGGTGCTGACGGTTTGGAAGCGGCTGCTGGAGGACCTACATCTTTGGGAATCTCAACATGTTTCCAGTCTTCTCCCTCTTCAACTAGCAAACCAATTAGTGAACCCAGCCGTATATTTTTAGACCCTTCTTCAACCTATATTTTAGAAAGAAAATAACTGCAGAGATGGAAAGGCTCATGACCTCATGAAACAGTTTATTCCTTTGTTGGACAATTCATTAATCTCTCAATTTGAGCTAAAATCTGCTTCCTCCCCCCACCCCGACTCACCACCTTCCTTTCCTACCTTCCCACAGTTACACCTTCCTTTACCACTTTCCCCTCCCAGTTACTGATGCTCTCTCCTGAAATAGCACACGTACGTACACACATACACACACACACACACACACAATCTCCCCTCTTTCTGGCAGCCTTTAAATATATAAGACATATCTACAACTGTCTTCCTTCTTAACCCCAAACTAGACTGTGGTTACATACCTCAGCTATTGGTAATCTTTCTCAGGGTTTCTATACAATGGCTTCAGAATTCCAAGAACTCCTAAGAGATTAATTCCCCCAAATAGGTTCTATTTACTTACTAAAACTAATTTAAAGAAAATATTTTCAGTAGACTTGATCTAAAATAACTAACATCTCATTGTACAGACAGAACTAGTTAACTGCTCTGGTCAATGTTAAGTGCCGCTTCCACCTGTCTCTCTGTGCCTATTTACAAACCCGAGACAAAAGGAAACTGCAGGGCGTTTTCATGAGGACATCAGGTACGTGGTGGTGTCTCCGCTGAGCAAACGCATCTTCACAGATAACACCACTTAAAAGTGTAAATAAGACTGAAGATAAAGCTTAAGATAAATATATTTTGAGTGCTCCAGTAGTACTAATTTATTTTTAAAGAATCAATTCTTATTTAATTTTAAAAAGTCCCTGGAGAACCTTCAGATGACAATATTTTATCAGTTCAGTAACAGAAGAAAATGTCATTCCTTTAAAATTTGCTATCACTGCCTTTCAATTACTTTAAATAAGGTTCACTACAGATGTAATTTGATGAATAACTGAATGACAGGCTGCAGGACGCTGACCAATACAGTAATTATAAATAAACTCCTAAAATGAGACTGACATTTCTGAGTGATGCTAATTTTGATGCTGATTAGTATGAGCACTACTCTTAAAGTAACAGGACAGAATTCCCAGGAGTAAGGAGCCTTTCTACGTTACCAATGACTGATGGAGAAGGAGCGAAACAACGGCGTTGGTAAGGCCAAGTACACCCTATAGGAACTGTGTGTAGAACTCAGTGAGGACGTTGAAGGAATCGCAAGCTGCGCAAAATACTAAAAGTCCTAAGGACAGTGTGCGTAGTGCTTTGTCACACACTGAAGTTCTGCTTCTTTGGACTGCTTATTGTCCTCACTACATCACAAAGATGAGTTAAGATTATCATTCAGTTAACATTTTGTCTTCTTCTAAAAATGTCTAATGACCTGCTTATCAATTGCTAACTCAAAACCACGAAGTAAAATAGCTCATATTTAAAAAAATCGATTAAAAAACACTAAGCGATATAAAGTCCACTTGATATTAATTCCTATCAACGGTGAACCAGAAGCAAGATCAATACCCAAGTACAAAGAAGGTCACTCCAATGCAAAGCATTCTTTGAGAGGAAAGTTGTATTGAAAAAATATCAATGGATTTCTGAAGTCTGAATCAGATACTATATTAAATCTAAAACTGACACCTCAACTGTTTTATCTACAATAAATCATAAAAATGATTTCCATATCAACTGATACCTTCACAAGGAGGCAATGAGTATTTGGTATCATTTCAACTTTTATCATATCTAAATATTAAGTACAATTTATTTTTAACTACTCACATTTTTCCCATTAAAAAATGACAGCATGAAGAATGATACCCAAATATAATGGCCAAGTGTGTACTACCACACAACTTGAATATATTGCAGAAGTTAAATGAAAATAAAGTCTATTTGTAGTTCAATTTAAAGTCATTAAAATCACTAAATGAAGTTAAGATCATTTCTCTGACTTTATTCCCTGAGAAATAGAGGTGTGCTAGTTTCCTGTAGACTAGTTTGCTTATGTTACAGTCAGCAAATATTTAAAATTGGGGAAGGCTTAGTAACAGAAGAGTAAATAACGCTCTTTCCAAGTCATGTTTAGAAACCAAACAAGAGAGCCCTCGTTACTGCTCCCTCTGAGTGAGCACCGTGCATGCACGCGACCCTACCACAGCGCCCAGTTCTTTTCCCAGGGGCCTGGCTGCTTCACCAAAATGCTCTCCTCCTCTTGTGCCTCTGATTTCTCAATATGAAATGCAGGGTTTTTATACTTTGCCCTGCTGAAACTGCTGATTAATGCTGAAATACTGGATCTGGAACTTGCCATTCAATGTATTAGCGTTCACGCCTATTCTTCTCCAGACTTCGTTGCTTTTAATGCTGGCTCTGCTACTTACTAGTTAGGTGAGCTTAGTAAAGTTTCTTTATTTCACTATGACTGTTTCCTCGTCTGCAATGGAAATAATAATAGTCGCTACTCAGAGTTGTTATGAGGAAATAAATGAGCTAGATATACAACACAAAACAGTGCCAGAAATCTGGTAACCACTGCATAAATGTAGGTATTTATTATTATTAATATTATTATTATTATTATTATTATTATATTGGTATAACAAGTTACTGTTACTCCAAGTTACTGTTTTAAAACAAAAATATACTCAACACGGATCAAGATTAGACTACAGAGGAGTGTCCCTTGGTAAGGGTTGGACATTCATACCTTAAGGCCCAGCGACCGCAAGGCTGGAAGTACTAGAGAGTAAACAGCAACATATGAGACCACAGAAGTAAGGCCTGTGACAAACTAGTTTCCCACAATACTTGACAGAGGCTGAATTCTCTCCCAAGGCATGACCTCCACGAAGGGGCTATTTACCAGAGACATCTCCACAGACTTGACATAAACCACCTGCAAACATGCTCAAAACGGCCACCTAATCCCATCGGTGAACCAATACAGGACAGGAAATGAACAGACAGAGTGGCTACAGCAATATTTCTCAACAAGAAAAATGAGGTGGTTCATTCCACCTAAGTGCTGGTAAATACAGTGTTTTGATTCTGACATTAAAAAACAATCAGTTAGTTGAGCAATTATTTAAATATTTTTCTTTTTAAAAGTGGAACACTCGAGAGCTGCCAAGCGAGTGCTGACGGAGCCTGCACTGCGGTTGGTGGAGATGAGCTGAGTCGCAGGGCTGACCCGGTGGTTTGAAAGAGGAATAAAGATCTGCCACCAGGGTTTCAATGGTTTTATTCTTTAACATGTAATGATTAACTTATGTGCACAATGAACTTGGGTGTAAAAGGAACATAAGTAAGAACCACTGAAGCTGAAAGCAAATCAATGACAAGACCAGGTAAGCCGTGAGGAGCTGAAGAAACATTCAGCAAGTCTTCGAATAAAGGTTTATCCGGCCTTCCCGGCAAAGTGCCAGGCTCTGTTCCAGCACAGATTTAACTCATTTAATTCTCCTAATAATCTTATGAGGTTAAGTGCTATTATCATTGCCATTCGCAGATGAGGAAACTGAGGCATAACAATGTTAGGTGCTCAAGATCACAAGGCTATCGGGCATCGAACTCACTACTGTCTGGCACGCCCTCCTGCCGGCATTCAACTCGGTCACTACCAAATCCGAGACAGCGTGCACATGATCAAATGACCACACAGCACCTCAGGACGGTGCTACCATTTTTAAAAACAAGCTTAAAAGAGAAGCTGTCCCTGGCTGGCATAGCTCAGTGGATTGAACTCAGGCTGCGAACCAAAGCATTGCAGGTTCAATTCCCAGTCAGGGCACACGCCTGGTTTGCAGGCCACTGCCCCCAGCAACCACACACTGATGTTTCTCTCTCTCTTTTTCTCCCTCCCTTCCCTCTCTAAAAAGAAATAAATAAAAAAAATCTTACAAAAAATTTAAAATTCAGTATTCTATAAAAAAAAAGAGAGAAACTGTAAAGTGGATTATAACTGATTTAGTTTTTAATTCTTTGGGAACATAGGCTCACTTACCATTTCAAAAGGCAAAAATTAGAACTGAGAATATCTTCTATTTAATAGAATTTGCTCTGAGCTTTCAGAGGGTATTTTCTCAATTAGAAACGTAAGGCCACAGAGAAGAATTAATTGAAACTCTCACAAGTTCAAATTTCAACCATAAACTTTCAAATTATAAAATGCAACTTTGAATGCAATTTTGGGAATTTAGTAAAAAATAAAGGGGGACTACCTAACAATAAAATAAAATCATATTAAAAAAATTCTTTAGAAAACACCATTGACATAGTATCAGAGATACAGCTAAAAACTGATTGAACACAATCTCTAATAAACTCTCTAAATGTCATCCTAATATTCTTTTATTAATTTATCATTTAAAACACTTGCCATCCAATTGCTGAATAATAAATTTAAGCTTATTCACTAATATGTGTGTAATAATTTAAGATTTTCTGCTCAACAATTTACTAGTGATTAAATGAGAATTTAACTTTCCCATTAACTGAACTTAATTACAAAAAAAAATCATAAAATTATTTAAACTGACAGCAAATATTCTTTATTAACATTAAGAGCTTCTAAACTTTTTTCCCTGGTTCTAGGTGAAATGCAATAATTATTATTATTTTATATTTAAAATGGAATTCAGATGCAAATATTTTAAGAGTGAATACAAAGAAAAAATCAAACAGGAGGGAGGAGAATGCAAAAAACCCTTAGAAGACTGTGAAAATAAATCCCTGTGATTACCAAAATAAGATATAATTTCTCATACTTTCACAAAAACTAGAGTTTTATATCATCTCTCGGCTTTAATAAGCTCAATTATCCAACTCCTTGATTCTGAAAGTAAAATCTCTTTTATGTATTCCTATAAAATCATTTTATTTATGCTAATATGAGAATTTGTCTACAATGAAAGACAAATTTGCTTATGTACAACTTGCTTATGCAGGGTTGGAGGGCTGGAAATGGAGTGGGGTGAAAGGCTGAAAAGAAATAAACCAACCAGTAATATCACCTCAGGTTTTTTTTCCATTTTTCCCCCAGTAAATTGCACACTCTGTGACATTAATATACTCCCATTTCTATTACCCCAAAAGCATGTGAAATGATAACAAAGCCATAAAGCCTTAAAATATACATACAATCTTTTCTTTGGCAAGAAAACAGCTATTTGTGCCACTAAAGCTGCTATCAATCATGCTCCCACTGCTCCCCAGAGCACCAGGGGAGCAGATGAACAGGCCCTGCCGACCCACGGCACTGCTGGCCATCTGAAATGCACTGCTAAGCGGCTAAGTGGAAAATGCTATCAGCTCTGGAAGACGTTCATAGCCAAACAATCCAGGCAGTCTAGGGCCAGGCACACAGCTTGCCAAAAGCACACACAATAAACTGTACTTGGGCTTATTACATATGGCAGTTCAAACAACCTTTTTCTTTCCGGAAATGCTGCATAAATTAGTCAAAGAAACTATTTTTGTATGGCTATTTATATTTTTGAAGCCTACAATCATAGCTGCTAGGTAACATATTTGCACTTAGTTATAAAGGGAAAGAAATTTCACTGCCTGTTCATATTTCCTCCAAGGAAACATTTTCAACAGCGTGTTTTACATGGCTACTAATATTGTGGATTACAAGTGAAAGACGTTTGGTAAATTAGAATATAACAAATAAAATAGAAGCACCCAGAAAAAAGGGAAAGAGGATTTTCTGGTAAGAAACACAGGTGAAAACCATGTGTGGACCTACGTCTAATTGGAGCACGGCATTTCCAAGTACGCTCTTTGGATAGGACACACAAAGAAAGGCGTTCCGTCCATGCTAAGGGCAGAGGTGAGCTGGAGTTTCAGAATTAAAGACATATCGACAAGGGACTACCGATAGATGTGCAGCTTATCTGTACAAATCACATTGTAGAGGCACGGATACTTGGCATCTAGTCACGATTCCTTAGACACACATACAGAAAGCATGGGATCTAATGGTCACCAAGAGCTGAGGGAATAATTACAATGATGGGAAGAGCAACATGTATCGACACTTGGTGGGTGACAGGTCTTGTGACGACTGCACATGTGTTCCCTCATTGAATCTCCATTATTTCCCCATGGCGTAGGTATTATTATTATTATCTCCACGTGATCATGAAGAAAACGACAGACAGAAGAGGAAGATGTTGCCGATCATTACACGGTGAATAGCCGGTGCGCCTCATCAGCTACATGAGCCAGGCAGCGAGCCCACGGCCGTAGCTGCTGCACCACACTATCTACTAAATGTTCTGGAGGTTAAGAAACAACCATGCAGCACCAGGGAATAGACCATGTCCATGCAACCCTAAAGAGCCAGGCTTTAAGCACTTTACTTACTTTTCACATAGACTCTAATATTCCATCTTAAAAATAATATGCTTAGTACAGAAAACCTAGAAACTATGAGAAAAATGAAGAAGGGAACCAAGTGGATTTGGTTCCACTCACCAAAGATAAACACTCAACGTTTTTATGACATTTTATTCTTTTCTATACTTATATTTTCTGTGTAGTCTTAAGATTATAATCACTGTCTACATACAATTTCCCAAAATTTTTGAGTATTTATTAATGTATAACATATACAAAGAAATCACATTTTTAATGGAGATTATTTTTAATGGCTAAGGACATTCTTTTCTTCCGTTAAGTAAACTCTCTTACATTGCTACCCCTTTTGTTTGACGGGATGTCCTAACTTCAGGTTCTAGTAAAACCACTAGAGTCTCCAACATGCTGCTCCCCATTTTAAATCAGGAAGTCAAGGCTGCCCAGAGATGAGCTCTCAGAATGACTGTGACGGCAGGCCCAGGGTGGGAGAGACCAGAGACTGGAGAGGTTAACCAATGAACAACCACGGGGCAAAACCAACAGAAGACTGCTTACACTCCCGAGTGAACCCTGCAACTCTGATTTACCCTCCAGGTGGCTATTCCGGGGTCATCTGAAGAGAAAGACCCAGCAGCCTCCTACCAGGTGCTCCGCCTCCCTTCTCCCTCCTGCTTGAACTTTCTGGACTGTTGCCTGCCCACAGCCAATTCAAAGGAACAAACACTTCTTCCTCAGGGACTATGTACTTAGCCCAGAACTAGCTCTTCTCGACCTTCTCCCACCCCTTCCATCTACAGCCAATGCAAATTATTTCAAAATGACTTACATCTTTCTTCCTCAAACCGTTCTCGTAAGAGCCCTTCAGCTCCTTCCAGCCCTGCTGCTGGTGGTTCTGACTTCCTGCCCCAGGACCTGGTCCTTTCTCTGCCTAGCATTTGGCTCAACGAAACCCTTCTTTTATAAAAACCTTTGGGCGAGTAAATGTCTTTGTTTAACAACTGCATGTACTTAAATTTAGGTCTAAAAGGAAATGAGTGGTCTTCCTAGAGGCACAAGCACATTTTCCATAAAAATGCGTATGGAACAGAAAATACACCATCAACAGAAAAGACTGTCAACTAAAGACTGTATACATTTTCGTATACAGAATACTGTACACACATGTTTTTATATAAACATATATTTTAAATGATGATAAAAATGCCTAAATTGTAAGAATGAGTGAGGATTTAGCCGGGCCAGTGAGAGTGGCTATGAGACCTGCAGACAAGACCTCACAGGATGTCTGAAAACAGCCTGGTCGGGGGCAGGCATGGAGCAGATGGCAACTTTCACACTGGCGACTCTGGGGCTCCCGGGGTCCCGGAGGTAGGACTTCTCATCTTCTTGTGATGAGAGTAAAACATTCCTTCTTTCTGATGAACTTCAAAATTGCTAGTTCTAAGCTCTAACCTATTGCTTTCTTTGTCTTCAAAACTCCACCTCCAATAGCCCTCTCTCACCCTCGCGCCAGGATCCTTCTCCTTCTCCGCTAGCGAATCCCACACACTCAGCACCACGACTGGTAAGGCTGAAATAGTGTCCTGCTGTCTGGTCACCATTGGCCATTAGCAGTCCTTAACACTAAAATATTTTGTACATCTGAACTTAAAATGTATTATGTAGCACATAATACAACACTATAAAAACGAGGTAAAAATAAAAGGTCACTTCATCTCAAGGAACTTCACATTTAAGAAATCTTCATCCTGTTGAAAACAATCAAAATAAAGACTCACCACTATTTTGGCCAAAATGCCATCGTCATTGGCATCTAAGGTCACCACGGCTTTGTCCGTCTCTATTTCACACAAGGCATCTCCGGCACTCACAGCTTCACCTACGAGATAAAACTGGCTTTAGTTTGTGTTTTAAAGTACGAATTTTGGTATGTGAGTTGATATGTGTGTGTGTGTGTGTGTGTGTGTGTAAAACACGGATAATAAACACCAAAATATTTGGTAGCTATTTCTGGGCTGTGGAAGTATAAGTAATTCGCATTGTATACCTAATATGTTTGCCTGTGTATATATGTATGTTCTGTTGTATTTTCCTGAAACTCTATAATGGACATAGTGATTTTTTTTTAAATTTTTTAAAAATTGAAGTTATTGCGGTAACATTGGTTAATAAAATTATATAGGTTTCAGGGGGGGTAATTCTATAATACATCATCTGTATATTGCCTTGTGTGTTCACCACCCAATATTTCTTATAATAAAAAAAGCAAGTACAAAGATTACTGAGTAAATACTAAAAATGAGATCACATTTTGGAGACAATAGCAATGAATGTGTATCCTCCTGTTAAGAAATCAATTCCAGATGCCACACTCCTTCCTTTATGATATACTTTGACTATTATTCCACAAAGAGAAAAATTTTACAGTTAATAGCACTTCTGGGTTAACATCGAGTTCAGAAAACCTGCTGGCAGCAGGAAGCATACATAAATAAAGTATATTAAGCAGAAAGAGAGATAATCGAGATACAATAAGGTCAAATAAGAAACGTTTCTATGCAACAGAAACAGCATGGAAACTCAGAATCGGTGAGCAGGGCCCGGCTTGCTGGTTTCCAGATCTAGGTTAGATTGGGGGCAAAGTACAGCAGCTTCTCTTCGAGTACAGGGAACTGAAAGCAACCTTATGAAGCCAGGGGACTCCAATCAGATTCTCAGCTTAAAGCGGGGTCAGGGTTCCTCTGTCCTAAGAGGAGGCTGGTAAAATACGTGATCCACACCTCTGGACCCCGACTGTGACTTGAGGCAGTGGGGTGGGTCTAGGAAGGCAAGGGAAGAAAACACCGTCTCCATGCCAGGAAAAGCTCCAAGCTGTCCTCTGGCTCCATGGCTGCACCTGCTAATGTCTCTAATATCAACAGCAAAATTCCTGATTGGGGGTGGGGGGAGGGAAAGAGTAGGGGACAAGTGGGAAGACATTAAAACACAAACACCTTCCATTCAAAAGTAAACTGCAAAACAAAGTTCCACAACATATGAAGAAATCCAGTGCTAAGAAAGCAAACCACAGATCAATATTTGGAACAGAAGTTCATTTTAGATGCAATTCATTTAGTGCAACCTGCCAAAGATTTGAAAATAAGTACTTGAGGATGTTCAGAAATACAGATGAAAAGAAAGATCCATCACAAAAACAAGAGACAGAAAAAACAATACTGTACAGGAATACAATGATATCAGACAGAAAGAAAAAACTAGAAATCCTGGAAATGAAATAAGTCTTGGAAGCGAAATAAAAAGAAACAATCAACAGAGCATATTCTGGATGAACTCGGTGAAGTGATTGGGTAAATTATAGATGGCGGTAAGGAACTACCTAGAACTTCATACAGGCAGACAAGAAGGTAAAAAATAGGAGAGAGGAGTTAAGGCATAGTTCCAAGGAACTCTTCCAACTCAGACACAGGTTTGAGTCCAAGCTCTGACACTTGCTAGTGATCTTCACCAAGCTACTTATCTCTCTGTCAGAAAGGTTTTGATATATAGATATATATATATAGATATATAGATATATCAAAGATATATATCAGAGAGAGAGATATATATAGATATATATATATATAAATATAAATATATATTTAAATCACAGAACTGGAAATGTTACTTTTCACATGCATCTTCAAATAAGACTTTGCAACATCTTAAATTAAAATGTTAGGTATGTTATAAAGAACCATTAAGAACCAAGACTCATTCTAGCTCCCTAGTCCATACCCTGTTATTTCACACAGATCATTCAGCAAATATTAGTGTACAAGGCATTATACGAAGCACTGGATATAAACACAACAGTAAGATATGGTTCTGTCCACAAGTTCACGGTTGAGAGGAAAAGACTGAGAAGCTAGGACAGAGCATCAAGGTTGGCATGGGGTGACAGACAGCTCCTCAGCTGCCCTGTTGGTGGCTGATGGGTTGTAGAAGAGGTGGCAGCCCTGCAGTGACCCTGTGCCACCCCCTCGTGGTACAGCTGAGGTGGAGCGAGCCTGGAGCAGGACTGTGGGCCCCAGGAGGGGCCGGAGCAGAGGCCTACCCGGGGCCGCTCCCCTGCACCAAAGCCAGCATCATCACCCTGTTCCTTTGTCCCCATGGGCAGACAGCTGCCACAGCTAAGGAATAATAGAGTATAAGGAGGCTTCTCCTTCTCTCAGAAATTCTGGGTAAGAAGTAGAGTCTTGACGAAACACAGTTAATGGTGCCGTTTATGTTATCAACCTAAACACATCCTGTGGCTTTCTCAAAATAATTTTGTTCTGCCAAAAATTAAAAATAAAAGTTTAAAACACAGGTGGCAAACACAAAGCCTGCGGGCTGAACTGGCCCTCCACCTTGTTTCTACCCAGTGGCAGTGCTGAGCTCTCGCTTAACTATTAAGGTGTAGTTACATTCATATGGTCCTAACTAAAACTACATTTGGCCCTTTGAAGGCAATCACCAGGCTGATGTGGCCCCCAGTGAAAATGAGTTTGACACCTCTGCTTTAAAAGATGTATGTAATAGTAGAGGCAGGGGAAGAGTTAGTTTTTTATCTGTAAGACCAACTAAATCAAACCTACTTTAATGTTCATTTTTTAAAAAATCCCTTTTCTGTGCTATGTTGAACCATCATGACAACCATGACAGAGACAAAAATAAAAATAACTCAATCAGTGTATTCAACAAATATTTACTAGCCGCCCCTAGGTGTAAGACATTGCGTAAGGACTGTGGTAAAAACAGTCAGACAGACCTGCTTCAAAGCATTCCTGATCTGACTGCGGAGGAGTATAAACAAATGAGCAGCGATGCTAAATCCATCCAGTTGCACCTACAGCAGCGTGGGAAGGCAGAAGGGGCCCCTAGGCAGCAAGTCTGCCAACCCTTCCCGTCCTCACACACAAGAAAGAACAATATTTCCACGGCCCAAGCCCCCAGACAACCTGGCTCTTACGCCATCTGAAGTTTTTTTCATTGTACTCCTATTGCCTTGGCTTAAAACACGTGTTTGAGCACATACGACTTTAATAATAGTAACTGTAGCAGATTTTCAAGAAACTCTGGCAGGGGTGTCCATCCTTTTGGTGTCTCTGGGCCACACTGGAAGAAGAAGAGCTGTTTTGGGCCACACAGTAAATACACAAACACTAATGAAAGCTGATGAGCAAAAAACCCCAAAGGTCTGTGCATAATTCTCGCGACATCCGCCACCACAGACAAGCAAAAGTCCTTACACTCGGCCTGTGCACTGCAGGTTAGACACCCCTGCATTTAAAGGCCGAAATGCTATCCATTAAAGGTTATCGGATTAGCCTTTGCTTAAAAACAAATCAGATTCATGTTGAGCTACAACACTATTCTGTTTTATCAAAAAAAATTCCAATATCTTAATGTTTGAGGGATTAAACTCATCGTTTTAAATGGTGACCATATATTAATAAAGATCTCAAGATAACTTTTAAAAACACAGCTAATAAGAGAAAAAGGTATATAAAAACTTTTCCACCAGAATATAAATGATTTTAATGTAGGATGTATGAACCAAGTTATCATAAATACATCAAAAAGCAAACACACATAGGCATGTACAGTCATACCCATCCATGTGAATAGTACATAAACGCTAATAAAAAGAAGTAAATTATGCTCAGTTAAACCACAAAAGTGGTAAACTTAAAAAGAAGCCAGCAAATAGCTAAGAAACAAGGATTTAAGTTGCTCTGAATTAATTATAGTGTATTAGCAAATAAACATTTCTCCTCACTTAACAGGACACAGAATTTTAAGAGCAACCTTCAGGAAGACATGTGCATGGGCTTACAGAGCATCTTGGCTTTTCCTATATAAAAACAGCTCGTTGTAATCAAACGGGAAAAAAGAACAGCACGATGAGGCCATTTGTCTCTGGGCTCTTCCTCCTACTCTCTGTATTCAAATGGGTGTGAATAACTTATTGGACTGCCAATGAGCTAGAAGGCTGAGAGATGAATGTGATCTGAAGAATCCCCTTATCTACCTGTCTATCAGTTCTCAAAGTGTAAAAAGTATTAATCTTTTTGTAATAACCCTGAAAGGCTGTTCTGTGTCTGAATTATTATTTCATGACACTAACACTTTATCATATTGAATATGGAAATAGCCAAAGCTCTGTAATTTATCAGGAAAAAAGAAAGTTAAAAATAGATTCCAACTGATTCCATTATTTATAAAGGTGAAACTTTCTTAGAGACTGATAATTATTTTAAAAGATGGCAACAGCCGTGCAGAGCCAATTACTCGAAGTGCTTCCACATGATGCACTGGCTGTTCCAATTATATGACATGTTTTTCTCAAAGTCTAGAAAAGTCTCTGCCACTTTTTCTTTGCTATTACTTCTTCATTCCCTCTTTTTTTCCTCCTTTTGGAATTCCTCCGATTGGATTACTGATTATCACTTTATTCATGTCCAACTTCTCTTTCATATTTTCTACTGCACTATCTCTCTGTGCTGTACACAAGTTAACTGTTTCAGGTTGGTTTTCAGTTCGAGAATTCTCTGGTCAGTCATGTTGACCCGCACTTTCACCCACCCTTGGGTTTCTGACTTTTAACTTTAGAGACTATGTTTTTCGCTCACAAAAATCTATTTGTCATTGCAAATCTGTCTAGACTTTTTAGATAGTGTTTGTCTTTCTTTGTATGTTCGATTCTCTCTCCTACATGTTCAATCATTCCAAACATACATTCATTTTGTGGATCTAGCAGTTCCAATGAACTGAAGTTCCTGGAAGTCTAGTTCTGTTGCTAGCTATGATGCCCAATGACTTTTGCCTGTGTAAGACCGACACCAAATTCCTACGAGTAGAATTGCCAGGATACTGACAAATTCTCTTCCCAGGGTTTATACTATTTTGCATTTCCTCCAGAAATGCATGGAAGTTCCTGCTTCCCCCCTTCCCTCCACAGCCTTATCAACTGGGCAGTTGTCAAGCTTTCTAATGTCTGTTGCAATGACTGGTAAAAAATGTGACCTCAGTGTGGTATTTGTTTGCTTAGTTCTTATTAAGTGTCTTTTCATATGTTTAAAGGCAATTTGCAATTCTTCTTCTGAAAACCATTTGTTTATATATCTTTCCCATTTTTCTACTGAGGTAATAGTTTTCTTATTCTCTACATTTTAGGAATATTAACCCTTTGTGATTGCAAATATCCTTCTCCAATTTGTCACTTGTCTTTTATTTATTGTGTTTTCAGCCATACAAAAGTTACGATTTTTATCATCAAATTTATCAACATTTCTCTTACTGCATTTGGATTTGGAGCTGTAATTAGGGCATTTATTTCACTTCCAGGGTGAGAAAAATATGCCATTTTTTCCCCTAGTACTTGTATAGTTTCATTTTTTGTATATTAAATATCCGATCCATTTGTAATCTTTCCTTGGCAGAGTACAAACACTAAACCTAATATTGTCTTCCTTCATTATACGTTAAATACCCATGTTCAACTGTTGATTTTCTCATTTTCTATTCAACTCTATTGTCTTTTTAAGCAATAATACCATAGTTTTAATTATGGGGGGCTTAAAAATATATGTTTCAATATAGAGTAGAGAAACAGTCTTCCTCCACTGCTCTTCTTTCTAGAGTTTTCCTTATTATTCTTACTTATTTGTTCTTTCCAATGAAATTCATAATTACCTTGTCTAGTCTCAGGAAACACACACACACACAAACACACACAAAATCATCATAAAGCTAAAATTAACTTAAGGGAATCGACAAATTTATAATGTTGAAACTAAACGTTAAGTATTAGGACTAAAACTTGGGGGGACAATCCCATAAAATATTTTACCATTCTCTGCTTTTGAAAAGTTACAGTCTGAACCTAGGAAACTTTTGTTACATTACCATGAAAAAACTGTACTGAAAAAACTATATTGAAAAAACTTAGATCAACTAGCAGAGAAACCCGATTCGTTCCATTTATCGTGTACTGAGTGACACAACTGATTGGAGGAGCATGATCAGATCACACGGGGCGTTAGCAATGCGCTTGCTCACCTTCCTTCTTCAGCCATTTCACGAGGTTCCCTGCTTCCATTGTCGGAGACAGGGAGGGCATCAGGATCTTTATAGGATCAGCTGAAATTGAAAACAAGGAAAGATTAGCCACAAAAAAATAATGCACCTCACAAGGCATCCATAAAAAGTTCAAGCAAATTAACACTAAATTTAATTTGAGAAAGAAAATATTCCAAAGTTGGAAAGATTGCCAAATGGTCAAACTAAGTATCCAGGTTATCAAATAGAAACAATTATCAACTTTTTAAAAATAAAACTTTTTTGGAATACTTTCAACTCCTTTCTCATGGTCCCCCAGCACTCTGTACATATTTTTAAGCCAGGTGTTTACAAGATTAAAAAACAGAAAAGTTGATTTATGTTTCATCTTCACCTTCCCCTTCTGTTGCTGCAAAAAAATATTTACAAGTAAAATGATCAAAGAAAAAAGAAAAAAAGCAAGGGTTCTGATAACCTACAACAAAATAATCAAGACAGACTTCAAGAAATTGGTTGTGTTTGTATTATACTATACTATTCAGGAATTAAAGGTTTTTGTGATGTGCACTTGAGGCCTTATAGGATCCTATTAACCACTGTTAATAAATTTAATTTTAAAAGGGGTAAATGCAAAAAAATAAAGAAATTGGTTGTGTTTTTATTTTCTTCTAATAATATACTGTTCTTGGCTGGTACATATGAAAGGAAAGGGTTGTCAAGGATGACCAGGCAAGTGAACCTAAATGGTTAGATTAACCTCGGATTGTGTTCCATGCTGCAGTTTCACTGGGGATCCAAGAAGGCAGACTCTCACCGGGGCGACCTCTCAGTGAGAGGTCTGATAGTTTTTCCTTAAATATCAGAAAAGGAGATGCCCTAACACATTTGGCTAGACGTGCTTCCCAACAGTCATCTGCTGGACAGGACCCCAGTCACAGAGAACACAGCTATGACATTACAATTCACATAAAGTTTATACTAATAAAATTGTTAACAGCACGTTCCAGCTCTAGCAGTAGTCATGGTAACAAACCTATTCTCTACACAGATTGTTCAACAATCTGACCCCATAAAGCAAAACACATTGCATATCTAACATATTTCAAATGTGGAAGAGAACAGAATGGTCGTCCCCCCGCCACTGACATTTTAGGTTAAAAGAAAGGGTACTGAATACCAATATTAAATGAAGTGAGGACTTTTGGTCAAGATGGAGGTATCAGTGAACACACTTTGCCTCCTGGAGCAACAACAGAAAAATTACTAGACCTCAAAACAAATAACACACAGAACTGTCAGAAAATTGAGCTGTATGGAAGTCTGACAACCATGGATTTGAAGAAGTCGCATTTATCCAGATGGGTAGCAGGGGTGGAGATGCTGAATGGACAGAAAGGCATAAAGATATCAGGTGGCATGCAGAGGTGCCAGAGGCAGAATGGGTGGTCCTGCATTTACCTGTAGTGGATAAAAATCAGGAGGGATACCTTTGGAGTAAACGATCCCAGCCCCAGGCCAGACCACACAGCCCAGGGTTCCAGTGCCAGGGAGATAAATCCCCATAACTTCTGGCTGAAAAACCAGTGAGGGTTGGGGTGGCGGAAGAAACTGCCAGATTTTCAGGAGACTCCACTTAAAATTAGTGGGCCTCCACTAAGGCCCACATGGACTTAGAACATAGGCAGACCCACCCTCCTCAGGGATTCAGCACCAGGGCAACAGCTGCAAGGGCACCAGTAGCATGCAGGGAGTAAGTGAAGTGACTGGAAACAGGTGAGTGCCAGGCACACCTCCAGAAGCCAGGCAGAGGCACTGTCCCTGGTATTGTCCCTTCTCTGAGCCCTCCCCTCCACACAGAGCTACAAAGTGGTGAAGTGAGTTGCCCCGCTCTGGTGATTACCTAAGTAGGTGGTCCCACACAACTTACAGGTGCCTTTTCTACAATAAGCCATGCTACTATGACAGGGAGTCAAAGCAGCTGTATCTAATATACAGAAACAAACACAGGGAGGCTGCCAAATTGAGGAGATGAAGAAATGTTGTCCAAATTAAAGAACAGAACAGAACCCCAGAAAAAGAACTAAAAAAAATGGAGATAACCGACCTATCAGATGAAGAGTCCACAACACTGGTGTGAAGTACTCAAAGGACTCATTGAGTACTTCAACAGCATAAAAACACCCAGGCAGAAATGAAGGTTACACTAAGGGACATAAAGAAAAATCTACAGGGATCCAAGTGTGAGGGGATGAAGCCAGGACTCAAATCAACAATTTGGAGTATAAGGAAGAAATAAGCATTCAGCCAGAGCAGCAAGAAAAAAAGGAATAAAAAAAAATGAGGATAGTATAAGGTGCCTCTGGGGCATCTCCAAATGTGCCAACATCTGAATCACAGGGGTACCAGAAGAAGAGGAAGAGCAAGAAATTGAAAACTTACTTGAAAAAATAATGAAAGAAAACATCCCTAATTTGGTGAAGGAAATAGGCATACAAGTCCAGGAAGCACAGAGAGTCCCAAACAAGCTGGACCAAAGAGGCCCACACCCAGACACATCATAATAAAAATACCAAAGGTTAGAGATAAAGAGAGAGTCTTAAAAGCAGCAAGAGAAAAGCAGAGTTGCCTACAAAGGAGTTTCCATAAGACTGTCAGCTGATTTCTTGCAGGCAAGAAGGAACAGGCAAGAAGTTTTCAAAGTGAGGAAAAGCAAGGACCTACAACCTAGGTTACTCTATCCAGCAAAGCTATCGTTTGGAATGGAAGGGCATGGAAGGGCAGATAAAGTGCTTCCCAGACAAAGTAAAGCTAAAAGAGTTCATCAACACCAGGCCATTATTACATGAAATGTTAAAGGGAGTTATTGAAGAAAAAGGAGAAGATTAAAACCATGAGCATTAAAATGGCAACAAATGTTGCAGGGAATGGGGATACCATGTGGAGGGGGGCAAAGGAGGAAAAATTGGGACAACTGTAATAGCATAATCAATAAAATACATTTTAAAAATTAAAAATAAATAAAAAGTAAAAAAATGAGGTTGGTTATTTCCTTTGGGAAACTGAACTAATTCACTGTAATTTCAAACAACATGTTCCTACAGCTTCATGATAAAGGAATTCCACCTCGGAAGCATTTGGAAGGAAGCTTCCGTCCTTTTTCCCCTTTTCATTCTTTCCTCTCTAAAGGACTGGGAAAAGGGCCTGAGCGTATACTTGCCTTAGCCCTTTCCTCTTTTTCTTTTAAGATCTGCCTACATGCAGGGAACCTGTAGTTTCCTTTCAGCCCTTCCATGTGCTAGGAGTAAAGGGGCCTGCCTTTCAAAGGCAGATGGCGAGCCTGCCGCTCTCACTACCCACCATCAGGACCCGCGGGGGCGAGGCAGGAATTCAGGTGTGTGTTTGCTTTGTCTACACAAACTCTCCCTCTCAAACAAAAGCGCAAAGTCTAAACATGGGCTTGTATTGGAAGTCCGGCTATAGAAGGCCACGCATCTAAGTCACATTCTCAGAGCTAATAAAACCATCAGCATTAAAACTGTTACTTTTGATTTCTATAAGCTTTTTTTGCCTGTCCCTCAATTGGTACCGAACTCTAAGAATCAAAAAGAATTATCATTCCTAATACTCCAAAAATAACAAAGCTCCAATCAAACTCCAAGTCAACAGCACACCCATTCTATTAAATGAGAAAATGATAATGCAGATTGATGAAGGGACTTGAATTCTGCCTAATTCTCAAGGCTGTATGTACTCTATTACACTGTACAACCTCTCATCATTAATTACAAGATAGGATCATCAACTCATCACCTGTTATTTATAGCCTACTGACCCAGAAATGAAAACATGAACCAGACATATCAAGTCCATGTGAGCCGCCTTCTTATGTCCAACTGAATATCCTAATAAACACTTTCCATACCATGGGCATAAAGAATTCCTGTACTAAGAAACCACTTCTACTACTGACCATTAATTTTTTGAATTTGGAAGGGAACAGGTAATCTTTTAAGTGCACTAAATGCATATCTTGAAAATAAGGGAGAAAAAAAATAGCCACAATGCGTTTCCTAAGTCCTGATTTATTATTAAAGCTCACAGCTAGAATAGGCTGCAGTATCTGTGTGCTACATCTCTCAATAACCTTCACTGTGACAGTTTCATTTAATTTCCAAGTGACCTCTAGCTGAAAAGCAAATTATGCTACAATACAGCTTTAAAAACACTTATTTTTTTCCTTAGTAAAATAAATCTTCATGGATTAAAATAGGTACTGTGAATAGGTACAAAACAATGCAGACCACAATATACAACCTCAGGGCACCGTTGTCCATAAAACAGGGGAGCACTGAATTCTGAGTGAAGTAAATTAGAATTCGGGAAATGCACTGAGGTTAAACACACACACAGGCAGGCTTGCGCTGTAATGACAGGGAGGCATCTCCAAATCCAAACCAGAACAAGCCCACGCTTAACTGCAGGAATCCTTAAATAGTAGTCAAAGCTTTCCACTGGCAATACATTAGGAAATAATAAAATGAGCTTTCTCATCTCCTGCATTATTTGTATAGACATCACTTTTTTAATTTTTTACATGGCTTGATGAAAAAAAATAAAATAAAAACATTTGCCTGTAGAATGTTGAGCCAGCCTAAGCCCGGGCATTTAATTTTTTAAAGTTCATAGTGGAAAAAGAAAAACAAATCAAAGACCTACAATCTAATAGCACCATGATAAGAGGCCAACCTCTCCTGGAAAAACGCAGCTTAAAACAAATCCCGATTTGTTGCTTCTAACAAAAAACGTCAAGGCTGCGATAGAGTATTTCATATGCACTTACATATCAGATTTATATCAAATAGAGTTCCACTTCAAAGAAGCAAAGTAAATGGACTTCAGTGCTTCTATGTCCAGATTCCAATTTATGACAAAAATGAAATCAACTCTCTCGAAACAAAGTCTGTCTTCAATATTTTTACATCTTGGTTCTAGTTGCCTTGATACAATTCATATTTATTTTATGATTCTAACTGCCATTATAATCTCTCACCTAAGAGACCTTCATATTTCCATTATTCCTGACATTAAAAACTATATTATGAAACTTTTGCATTTATTATTTGCCAAATTACCACATCAAAAGCCTCAAAATTATTCATATTTTAAAAATAAAAAGAACATAATCATTCCTCATACAGCCACCCTTCATGGATGAATTGAAATTGCTTCTCTAAATAATGACAATAAAATATAAAGATTGTGTAATAGATCACTATCCTTACTCTGAAACAAAGGTAACGAAAACAAAGAAGGGCACTTTGGACATCTCCATTATTCAGTACTATCTTTTGATTGATTATACTGGCTTACTATGGAAAGCCAAATGTGTAATGTATTTTCTGATTTATCCTCAAACTGTCATGCTGGAAAATAATATCAAACATAAGCACTGATTTATTAATAATGGTACATATTTCATTCTAATATATTTTCTTTCAACTGGAACATTATACACATCTTTTTCAAATGCATTTTTCCAGCGGAAAAGTAATTACGCAAGCACAATATCAGCTTGGAGCGACAGGGCTGCGCATAATTCATATCTACCCTTCACAGATCAATTCTACTGAGACGGTGTGGGTTTTTCCAGACTCCTCAGAATTTTAACCTATACCTAATAGTGTTTAATTTCACTATAAATTAAATATAGCTTCCTTTTTCATTCCAGGAAGCAGTACATTATTCAGGAGGTCTTGAAATGTGCACCAGTTGTATTTCCTACAAACAAGTGGGCACACCTATGAGTAAGAATAAAGAAAATGTGGGTTTTTTTCCCCCCTCCACTGGTCACACAGGCTATTTCAAAACAGTAAAAATACCACAATTAATAAAAATACCCCAAATTTAGTTAGAATTTAACAGCTTTGTAGTCATTTTAATGTCTATTCCTTTCTATCAAGCTAACAAACTACGCTAATGGCTTGTAAAGTCTGTCCTTCTATATAGCAGTTTTAAAAATATTTAAGATGATTATGGTAATGTACATTTCCAGTTTATATTTAAATATACTGATTTTAAAAGTAGGGTCTCAGAAATCATTTGAACTGTCTTGATCTTTTTTTTCCCCCTCAATAGAATGACACAATAAATCAAAAATTTTTTTCTTAGTATATTGCTGCTTTACCTGCCCCATCGGGCACACGAGAAATCTACAAATCACTGAATTTTAGAGCAGTTTCTCTAAGCAATTCCTGTATTTCTTCAAATCTTCTCTTCCGATCTTTCTACAGCAAAATTCCATCTTCAACATCAAATGCAGTACACTAATCTAATTGTAGCTTCTTGTTCCCTAAAGGACCTTTTTTAACCCTAAGAGCAATAATACTCATACTTCAGGCAAATCAATGATATCAAGGCTTTAAACTGATGACCTATGTATCAGTTCTGAAAGTCCTCAAGACTTAAAAAAAGGTAACACAAGCAGACCACACACACACGCAGATCAAGCTGCTCCGTGGCTAAGGTGCAGCAGATCTAGGCTCCACTGTGGGGCCTAAGGGAACTGAGGAAATCCAGCAGGTCACAGACACAGCTCAAGCGCCACTGTAGCCCGTTTATACTGCCATAACCCAAACACAGAATTCGTGAAAGGAGGGCAGGCCAGAGGAAGGAGGAAATTACCCGGTACGTTCTTAGTGTGGCTCCCTGTTCCTAACATTAATTTGCTTCTTTATTAGGAAGAGATGCTGCTCGTTTCATCACCTCTCTTTTCAAGGCAAGAACTCATCCAGTATAACTGGACCTTTGAAACTTCCATTCGAGAAAACAATTCTGCCATCTGCAGGCTGAATAGAATGAAGCAGAATAAAGTATCAGGGTAATTTAAAAACCAACATCCAGGCACGGAATAATATTAACACTGCGGATTTGAATAACGGCAGCCAAAGCAATCTTCTTAATGGGTGGTTGTCATGTAAGTCTTCTTCATTCAAATAGTTATTTTGGTATGGTATTGGTGTAAGAATGCATTGAAAGTATCAATGGATGACAACAGTATGCATAATAGTCTGGGTGAAAATAGCATTTATAGGCTCTGGCATGGCAAGAGATGCCAAAAACATGTGAGAGATGCCCCAAACAGTATATATAGCATAATCTAATTCCCACCTGCTTAGCTTGTACAAAAAGGCTATTCCAAAATGTAAGTGATGGAATAAGTTTTTTAAATTAATTCAACACTTTATTAAATAGTAAAATACCTATTTTAACACAGTAAGACAGGTACTTGGTTTAAATAGTGAAATAGTACTAAAGGCCTATTAACAGTAAGGTAGGTCTCTGTCCGGTCTCTCTCCAGTTCCCCAGTTCCCCAGTCTTCATACAGGTAACAGTAGTTATCTCTAGTTAGTGATAAAATTATTTTAAGTTCCTTTCATTACATTTGTTTCTTATAATCTACATGTTAACTTTCTGCAATAAATTTATCTAATTTTACTCCCTCTCCAAAACTTATCTAACGCTAAATAAAACAATGTGCTTTCATTTTTCTTGTATTTAGACACAAGCCCACAAAGACAGGGAGAAAAGAAGGGACAACTGCACATAATTTTGGATGTGGAAAAGTAAAGAGATGAGTGATGGCCGACTTCCGAGACGCCAGAAAGCGAAACTCGGTGCCGGGTAACCACCCGCCCTCGTGCAGCAGAAGACTGAACGCCTGGGATGGTTTTCCCCGGAGAGGGTGCTTGGGAATGGAGGGTCAGCCTTCACACCCGGGACCTCAGGCGCTGCAAATGTCAGTCAGCTGAGAGATCGTCTGATGTGACTGGCGATACAGAAAAGAGTGCTGAGGCTAGCAGATGGGGTGGGATGAATTAGCAATAAAAAATACAGAGAAAACCAAAGAAAATTTTTCAAAGACAACCATGTCAAGAAAAGCAAAAAGAAAGGTAACAATCATAATATTAGGACAATATATGGCAATCCTCAGGTGTGTAGAATATTTGTGTAGTGTGAACAATGAACACGGATTTAATCAAGAACTGCAGAGGAACTATATGAATGTTACAGAACAACAAGGGGGGGGGGCCTGGGACGATATACTATTACCGAAAGGAACCCCCCAGGTTTGTTATGTCCACCGCCAGAGGAAAGACGTCTCTCATTGTCAGAGATTCGTGAAAAGGAAAGGAAATGTTTATTTAATGCTATACGGACTTACAGTAGTAACCTAATGTCTTCATCAAAATCCCAAAGTCCCTTAAAACACCCACAAACACACACAGTCCTTCCTTCCCCCCTTTGCCCAGTCTGGGGTACTGTATCTCAGGAAAAGAAATAGAAGTCTGTAGCTCAGGCAGCCCCCAGTTCTTCCCAGTAATCCATCTCGGCTGGTAGGCCTCCTTCAGTTCCCGGCACCATCAGCTGTGTCACGGGGATCTCTGCTAAAGCCGGGTGGTGGTTCCTCCTTCTAAAGCTGGAGGGGTCCCCACTCTGGCAAAGCCACATGATCCTCTCTCCACTGGCTGGACCTCTCTGCACTGCCCCAGCCGCATGGTCCTCCCTGCCCAATGGCTGCAGTAGTCTCCACTGTGGCAAAGCCACATGGTTCTCCCCAGTGGCTGCGGGGAGGGAGGGGTCGCCACTCTGCCAAAGGCAAGTGGTGATTCTCTGCTAAAGCCGCATGGTGATGCTCTCTCGCAGGGCTGCGGGAGTCCCCACTCTGCTAAAGACGGAGTGGTTCTCCCCTTGCGCAATGGCTGTAGTCCTCTCTCTGCACTGCCACAGCCGCGTGGTCCCCCTTGCAATGGCTGCTGCGTCTGGGTTTAAATCCCTGCACCAATCTTCCTCTGCAGCCCCATTTCCGACTCCTCCCACACTCGCCCACACTTACCATCAGTCTCACAACCTTCCAGCTTTACTGGGCTGCCATCATGAGTCCGGGCAGGCGTAGCCCCAAGTCATGGAGCCAATCTTCTCCAAGCTCCCAAGCAGGCACTGTAACTCTGGGGACCTGCCTCCCAGTTACATCTTGAGGGGGTGGGGGGAGTTACTTCCATTCCCCTGGCTCAGAGCATGGCCACAGCTATTTAACATATCTATGTAACCAGTTAAAGGTTACATAGATATGTTAAATGACCACACCAGAGGTTACCTGCAAAGCTGTTGCTGTACAAAACAGCTCTCAATGGCCCTGCTCCATGTGTCCCTTCCCCCAACCCACACTTGTGGGGGTGGTGAGGACATCCTAATATTTCCTGAACACCTTGAGTTCTGGACTCCATTTCAAATCCCTATTTGGGGCCCCCCTCTTGACTGCACCCTGTTACATGAAGAGAATGGGGGAGGGAAAATACGGAGGGGGGATGGCGCTGACCGGCAGTCAGTCATCCACAGATAATACAAAAGTAGAAATAGAGAGAGGAGCAAATACCAGAAGAAAGTTAAGAGATAAAATTTGTTGCTTTCAATGAAGAAGACGGGGGAAACGAGGAGAGGCAGGGCAGAGACCGACTTTACTGTTACTAAGCCTTTAGTACTATTTGACTATTTAAAACAAGTACTTATATTACTGTGTTAAAATAAGTATTTTACTATTTAATCAAATGTTTAATTAATTTTAAAAACCAATTCTACCACTGACAAGTCAATCACTCTATGCCTCAGTTGCCTCTTTGGTAAAATACAGAGTGTTGTGAGGATTAAATAAGGTGAACACACGCGAAGTCTTTACAATGGAGCCTGGCAAAGAGCCAGTCCGTCTCCCCGCTGTTAGCATTTTTTTTCTAGGCAGCACGGACAGGGTTAAGAGGGCGGACTCTGGAGGGTTCCAGACAGTTGGCTGGTTGTATCACGTCATCACTGTTTATGTATGATTCCCTCCTCCAGTAGTGAGAGATGGATTCACCAGTTCCTTCAGGCTTCCCAGCCTAAACTTGGTTTCCTTTTTACTCTCTCCTTTGCCTACTTCAGGGATTCTCGCAGCTATAGTGCACTAACTCAGGATGTCTATTTTAACTGTACATTTGAAAACTAAGCTCTCATAAAATCACTGGCAGGTGTTTTGGTGGACCACGTAAGTTAAAAATAGCATGTTGGAACTACTGCCTTAGCACATAGCACCTCAAAGTACCAGATTACCTTATAGTACACTTTACTACCTACTTAATGGTTTGAGGTTATTTAAATAGCAGTGGAAAGCCATGAAAACAACGTTTGAGCAAGTAAGAGAAATGACCACAATAAGAAAATGAACTTGTCTGCAGGTCCACATATATGGCTAATGTTCTCTAGTCAATTTAAAAAAAAATGCACATGCTCTGAGATGGTCACAACTTAAACATCACAGAAAAGCTACAATAAGTGCGAACTAAAGACACCCATGAATGTGTTTCCTGTCTCCTTTACTCAGTTAAGACCCTTCGACCTGAAGGACTGAAAAGGCACCAAGGGACCAACCAGGTCCTTCTACACTTCAGGCCCTTGTCCTAAAACGTGTTAGGGAGAAATGGAAGGGTCTTAGGCTGGGGTGTGGGCATTTCTGGAAGATCAGTTCATGGCACAGGAGTGGAGTAAAGGAGGAGAAAGAAAAAACCCTTTGTTTATTCATTTGTAATTCACTCAACAAGTATTTATTCAGCACCTACCAGGTAGGTGATTCTAGGGGTTGGAGCTGTCAAAGGTGAATAAAAACAGACAATAATCCCTACTCTCACGGAGATTGGCTTTTAAAGTAAGGAGATAGAAATAAATAATATGTCTGGTGGTGGTATGAACTAAGAAAGGAAGGTAAGGGGACAGTGACAGTGGAGGAACTATTTTATCAGCTGATCAGAGAGGGCCTCCTCTGAAAGAGCGAGCAGAGGTGAATGGAGGAAGCCATGCACGTATCTGATGGAAGAGCCTTCTAAACAGAGGAAGCGGTGAGCACAAAGAAGGAACAGAGTGTGCTCGGTATGTTCCAAGCACAGGGAAGCTGGCATGCTGGCGTGAGTGGGGGAGAGGCACGGCAAGGCTGAGGTTGAGAGGTGGAGGGCATTCATCTCCCACGGGGCCTTGTAAGCCACAGCCAGGGCTTCAGGCTTCATTCCGTGTTTAACAAGCAGCTCTTGGAGGGTGTTCAGTGACATGATCTGACTTACAATGTACAAGCGCTCTGAAAGCTGCATGGCAAACAGTCTGTACTGGGCCAAGGGTGGTGGCACGGACATCTATTGAGACACTCCTGCAAGAATCTAGATTAGAGGTGGCTTGGGCCAGTCTAGTAGGTCGTAGTAGACATAGTGGTAGTGGTCAGGTTATTTACACTTAAAAGGTAGAACCAAGGGATTTTCATTGACTGATGCGGTATATGAAAGTCAGGAGTCAAGGATGAGTTAGGAGGACAAGTGAAAGAACAAAAATCAGAATCAGCTGCCACAGCCCCAAAGGAAAAGCTTTCTCCCTATGAAAATGCCCAAAGAATATTATAAACTAATAAACTTGATTTCTAGTCAACTACTCAAATATAGACTGAAAAAAAAAACACTGAAAAACAGGTCAGTTATAAAAACTGTGTGCTTACTCTTGTGCAAGGCACTGCCCTGGGGACACAGTCCAGGGACACACGACTCTTCCACGTGTAGGAATTATACTTGCTCTCTTCACCTCTCTGAGCATGAGCACTATGAAATATATATCAGGTATAGTACTTGCTGGTTCCAGTGCTAAAACTGAGATGTAAATTACGACTGATGACTGAGAGTCCAGTAGGTGTGGGAGGTACCCCCAATTTGTCTGTCCAGGTGTACTTCTCAACCTTCCCCCACATAACTGTATGGGTTTCGGCCTCCAGCTGGGTTCCCCCAATGGGCGGCATAAGCAGGAGGCTGAAGAGAGAGGGGCGAGTGAGGACGAGGTATTTATTTCCCCAGCTACCTCCCGGGCGGGTCACCTGGAGTGCGTTGGATCTTTTAAATAAAGGACTCATCTCCATCAGAGGGCCTTCCCACAGGCTCCCTCCTCTCCAATTCTGGTAACTGGCTCCTCCCGTGCCTCTTGAAGCCTAGAAGTGGTGACAGCACCTTGCTCTAAACAGCCCCTTAGTACAGCACCATCTCTACACCTGGAATTTACAAAAATGGTTACTTATTAAGCTCAGCTCTATTCACCCACTTTTAGGGTCCTGGCCAGGAACAGATGGCATTGTCTATTGTCTTTCTGTAGAAAGACTTAGGAGGGTGGCAGCACTTAAGTAATGAGAAAAATTTCAAACCACAAAGTCATTCCGTTAGAAGGAACATGAGCAAATGAAAGAGAAGTACCCATGTTCAGGGAAAGGTGAATTGTCTGAGGAGCCTAAATCCACACGTCAATTTAATCCAAACTCAGATCTGAATCAAGATTTCCAAATCTGTGGCCTTGTTGTAGTCGCTTATGTAAATGTATCCACTAGTCATTTATTTACCGTTGGAATCCCTATTGTCAAACACATCTTCCTTATTCTCTGACACAGTAAGTATCCTTGCAAAGTAGTACAACTATTTTCTGTGGGAAATGCCCAAAATGTGTATGGAAGTAGGGTAGGGTAGGCAGTAATTTATAAGTTGCAGGGAGATTTGAGTTCCCTGGAATCATATAAAAATTTTTCTATGTGTGTATTTTTCTGAAAAAGTGGTACAGCTTTTAACGGTTTTCAAATAGATTCGTGCCTCGCTAAACACCAACGCTTTCCATGTAATACAATAAAACCTTGATTGCAGAAAATTATCTAGATCACTAACTACTATAAATGCACTGCCTACGTCAGTTTACTGGCTGCCAATCTGCAATCCTACTATGGACCTCAGTGTCCTTTTATAACTTTCCAGATTTTCGGCTTCCCTAGATGTTTATTTACCATGTACAATATGCAAGGCCTGTAGCTATATATTAGGTAAAGCACTACAAAGGTTGAACCTCATTTATTTTTCTACTCATATGTTATTTTAAATTCAACATGTTACTCCTCAGAAAGAACTTACAACCAATATTATTAACATCTTAGTTATTAATTAATTAAATTCCAAGCAATGCCATTTAGTCTGAAAGGGCAGCAGTGGAAACTCTCCAAAATTAATTGCCTAGGCTAGTTTGAAAAACTATTTACAGATGCTGTATCACTTATGTCAATACCACATCTGGCCTCTGGGCTTTTGTATCTGCTGTTCTTTTAACCTGGAAGGGATGCTACCTCTAGGAAGCCTTCTTAGGTGCCCCGTTATTATCCTGCACTTAGCCCTCAGAGCTCACTACACACACTATTGAAATCATACCCTTAGTATCTCCCCAAGCAGACTGCACAGAATTAGGACTGCACCTCCAGAAGCTATGATTCAATGGGCCATGTGCCAAATACAGAGTTCTGTTCCATTCTGTAGGACAACCAGTTCCCAAGAGGGCTACCATGTAGCCTAACGTTCATTCCTTCCCTTATATCAGTAGAATGGTGAATAACGGTAAGTACCTGCCTTCTCAATAAGTATCTCAGTTGGAAGAATAAAACGAGTTAGGAATTTACTAAACAAGATAAAAACTATATATTTATTCATTCTTCAGTTCATTATCATTAGAGCTATGTGGCTTTGAGAGGCCCACTTAATTTCTCTGAGCTTTAGTATTTTTATCCAATAAAATGTAGGTAATGCCAACTTTACTAGGTTGTTATGGGAAGTGAATAACGACTTTCTAGGAAGTGCTAAACACAGCATATGTCATAGCTCATAAAAATGCTGCCAATAAATACCTTTTAAGGAAATCAAAATCCAAGTGTACTTCCATCTGACACATTTTTAAATCATGGATAGACACATGAAAAAAAAAGAGAAATAGTCCAATAATCATACTTAATTCACACAATCTATAGATTACCATATAGTTGCTTAGTTTTATGAAACAATTTCTACCAAGCTCAGAGAAAAAGGAACAAACACCATGTAAAGTCATGCTGCTCTGCAGAACCAGGAGCACAAGAATTGCCATGTGTATTCAGCATGGCAAAACTAAACCTTGTAGGTGAAAGGACAGGAGACAAATTTTGGTTCAGGATTAGGGAAAAACTCCAAACCTTTCAAATAACTTAGAGCTACCCTACAACACAACTGGCTTCTGTGGTAGTAGGCAGAATAATTTCCACAGCCCCCCTTGCCACCACCCTGACAAAGATGTCTTGGTCTTAACACCCAGAACTTGTGAAGATGTTAGGTTACGTGGCAAGGGAGAATTAAGGTTTAAGAAGGAATTCAAGTTGCTGAGCAGCTGACCTTGACATGGGGAAAGCATCCTATATTCTTGGGTAGGCCTGATGCAATCACAAGGGTGCTAATAAGTGAAAGAGGGAGGCACTAGGAAACTCATACAGCTTCCTGGGGATGTCCTGTCCTCTTCCTTACAGATGATGGTCAAGCAGAGTTAGACAAGTTAGTTACACTTGGGGGGCGGGGAGCAGGGGAGGGGAAAATACATCAGGTAAGGATTGCCTAAGTGAGTCTCTAAAGGCAGGGGTCCTTAAACTGGGTCTAAGGAAAGCCTCCTAACCTGCAAGAACATAAGCCCATTTCTCTGTAGGGAGGATCTAGAGCATTCAAATATTCTCGAAACGATCTGCTTTACAAACAAGGTTAGACACACTCTTCCTAGATTATTTCCAACACTGGGTTGTTACTATTCCATGCTTTTCTAAGGCAGCGAGTCTCAAAGTGTAGCTTGTCAAACAACAACAGAAAATATCAAAACTCCTCTAAGGCTATTTGTAAAATTCAGATTGCCGAACTCCACCTCAGGCAAAATCTCTGGGAGCTGTAGGAAAGTTCAATATTTAATAAACTAGGAGGAAAAGGGAATTCTATACACAGTTAATGAACCATTGCTCCAAATATTTGATGAAACATTAGCCTGAAGAAACTGAAATAAATTATCCCATCACAAAATCTTTAGAAATCTCAGTGCATTCATCTTACCGTGTGACTGTGTGTAACTTACTCTTTTTTTCCAAGCCTTGGGCAGCCCAAAATATGCAGGCAATGTCTTTTGCACGTTATTTTTTAGATTAAAGTTCATTCTGTGCAGTGCCAGAATGATGATTGGTAGGTAATGGGTCACATTAAAAAAATGTTAATCTTGTGATGCCGCCCCACCCCCATGTAAAGATAAATAATGCCCCACATGCTATAATATCTATTGTTAAATACCGGAAGAACTGCTGTGTCAATATCATCAACAAATGACGATTTCTTGTAATACATGTCATGGTATGATTTCCCCTCCTAACTTTTCACTCTTTCATGCTCATGTTTTGCTGGACCTGTGTCTGTGATGCGGTGGGCATTTACGTATTAAGTCCTTTACTAGTGGTCGCGTGGAGCAACCTGGTGGCCTAGAAGAAAAGGTCTCCCACTAGGGAAAAGCCAACAGAATGAATAAGAACAGCCAAAAGTGACTTTTCAATCTCAGCAACCTTAGGCAGATTCTCCCAGACAGGGATGCTTGACAACCCTAAAGGAACCTGAGGCTTGACTAGGAAGGGGTCTCAGAGAAGGGCGTTTAGGACCTATCTTCGCGCCTCGCCCCCCCCCCCCCGCCCAAATTCCAAGGCAAGGTCAAAAGAAACCATACCAACCAGGAGGCCAAAGACGGAGTCAAGTTCTCCCTGCTCCCAGGAAAGCCCTTCGGAGCATGCACGTATTAGGCGGTCAAATCAGCGGTCCCCTCCCTAAGAAAAGGCCTAGGGAACGGGGAGCCCCGAAAACCTCCATATCCAAATGCAAGACCTCAATCAAAAAGCCCCTGACCCTGCCCCACTGCTCATTTACACATAGAAGCTGAGCGAGCTTCGGTCACTCACCCGGCAGCCACTGAGTGCTGTGAAACCATCTCCAACTAGCTCCGCGGCCAGCAGTCCACCCAGCAGCTCCCTTAACTAGCCCCAGGCCTCGCCGGCAGCCGAAGCCTTGGAGGTAGCGAAGCATCCGCAGGTCACAGCCTAGCCTCCAGGAGGCCGCCATCTTCCCAGCCTTCTCACCGGCTGTCGCAGCACAGCCTGATCGCTCAGTCATCAAGCCCCTCCCAGGCTCCGCCTCTCGCCCGGTTAGTCACGCCCCTCGAGCCCCAGTTGTGCCTGAGTTCCAGGACTCCTAGCCCCTCCTCCAACCTCGTTGGCCCCGCCTCCCAGTTAGGGGGCTGAGCCGCCGGCTTGCCAGTCAGCGAGGCCCTCCTAGGCTCGCCCACCGCCTTGTACGCCCCGCCCCTGGGATGTCCTCAGCACCGCCTGATTGTATTTAAGGCCTCGCTGCGTTAGTGCACGTGGATCGCCAGGAGCAAAGCCGTGCGACTAAGGGGAGCAGCAGGTGTCCCTAGTCCGGGCCATGTCTGGCTGTCCCACTCCGGGGGGAGAGTGTTGCTTACGGCAATGCGGCCTGCAGGTAGGGGCGGAGTCGCGGGTGTCCTTTATTCCTGGGAGGCGAGGCGCTAGTGGGGCTTGGACGGGGCTTCCGGGAGGCCGTGATGCGACCCCAGGGCAACTCCGCTCCTTGGAGCGACCTTAAGTCACGATCTGCAGTGGTCGCTTCCCGGGGCTGGGCTGTCATACGGTGGGAGATGGGCAGCAAACGTTGAAAAAAGGAGGAACCAAGGAGGAGAGCATTCGAGGCCTTAACTGTGTGTTTTAAAGCAACTTACTGGGAAGACAGACCAATCAAGGGAACATGCAGCGCTGGAGTGGACAAGGAGCAAACACTGACCTCTCAAGCTTACCTTTAGGCACTGGCTACCCGCCTGAAGTTTGTGGAACACGCTGAAGGCTCACGGCAGGGGGCGGTGGGGGGGAACGTTCGCCTTGACCAGAGCTGTGCCTTAGTAGCCAACACTTTCCCTCAGCAGTTTGCCAGCCTCAGTTTAGATTGATTATGGGGTGATCATAGAAGGGATTCTTAAGCTGAGGTCAAAGGAACATCCACCCTAGGGCTGCTATGCTTTTCATTTACTTGCACACACCAACAACTTTATGGAGCACCTACGTTCTCATTGATACAGTGATGATGTATGGCCTAGGGTCTAGAGGAATACTAGACAGCTTCATTACAATGTGGGAAGCCCTGCATAAAATTAGCTCCCTTATTCTTCTCCCATTTTTCTTTATTAAGGCTGAAGGTCCCAATTAAAAAATAATAACCAGCCTGAGGTTTTATTGTGAAATAGTTGTGGAGGAGGATGAAGTTTTCCTCTCCCTTCTAGGTTCTTTTGATTGGTTGGTCCCATAATCAAATCAACATGAGACAGATTAACAAGAGAAAGTAACTGAACTTAATAACATAGTAAATAAGGAAACTCCATATACATGGAGAGGTTCAGAGACAGAAAGGTAAAACAAGGCGTACAAGGCCTGTCTGGAAAAAGTTCAGCCATTGCTGATATAATGAGAATGTTTGTGTGACATGATGTAGCCTAACAGCCAAAGAGCATAGACTGGAATGCTCATGTATGAATAATGATGACTTCACTGTACTAGTCGGTGAGGGGCCTTAGATACTTTGAGTGAGCATGTGTACTGTGTGGCCATCACATTCAAAATGACTGAGCGAGTAGAGCAGTGAACCTGCATCAAATTTCGCGTTAAGCTTGAATGGCTAACCATGGCTACTGTGTGGATGATTCCAAAGACCACAGCATGGGCAATTGGTGATTGGCAGTTTCATCATGACAACACACCAGCTCCTGCATCTTGTCTGGTACAGAGTTTTTTGGTGAAACATCACATCACCCAGGTGACTCAGCCCCCTAAAGCCTGCAATGCCTGGCTTTTCCAAAAACTAAAATCACCTTGGAAAAGGAAGAGGTTTCAGACTATGGATGAGATTCAGGAAAATACGATGGGGCAGCTGATGGCAATTGGGACAACTGTGTGAGGTCCCAAGGTGCCTACTTTGAAAGGGACTGAGTCGTCATTGTCCTATGTACAGTGTTTCTTGCATCTTGTATCTTCTTCAGTAAATGTCCCTATTTTTCATACTACATGGCTGGAAACCTTCTGCACAGACCTTGTGTGTGACTTTCTGAGCTGAGATAAGATGCCTTGGAGCTTCAGAGGGGAGAGGAAGGTCATTCTTAGAATGATAAGAAAAGCAAGTGTCAAGTAATTAGAAGTTTGCCCTGCTTTATAGATAGGTCATGAAAAGTTATTTCTAGTAATAATGCTTATGGCCAAGGCCCCAAATTTAAATTCTCTAAGGGAGAGGTAAAAGTTTCTCCTAAGTCTACAGGGTCTCGATCGCCTTCCACTGAAAATAATTGACATGCCAAAGTGGCACATCTTGGGGAGGCCTGTTCTGACCTCCTTCCGCGTCTACAAGCATTATGTGCTGCTGCTCGCCTCTGAGCACCCCAGTCCTCTGGGCACCCCAGTCCTCTGGGCATTTTCCTTTCCCAGTCCCCCACATGGCTGTCTCAAAACCTTACCATCTGCCCCAACCCTGGTTTGCAGCTGACTTTGCCTCCAGAATTGCTAAGAAGCTACTACTATGGAAGCTATTAGGTGTGAACTTGTCAACTTCAATTTCTTCCTCTTCCCACATTATAATGTAAAAGTTAAGAACTAGGCATCTAGAAGCAGACTGCCTAGGTTCAAATGTTACTTTTCTACCTGGGTGGTCTTGGACAAATTAATCTTTCTTTGAATAATTATTATAAGGATTAAGTAAAGTCCCTATAAAGCCTGTAGAGTAGTGCCTGGCACACAGTAAGCGCTCAAGAAATGGTAGCTAGCTGTTCTTGACCCTGGCTGGTGTGGCTCAGTGGATTGAGCGCTGGCCTGTGAACCAAAAACATGGTAGCTACTCGTGATATCAATTGTATTATTACATACAGGGTGGGGCAAAAGTAGATTTACAGTTATATGCAAAACACAGTTTATTCTTGTGTTGTTATTGATTAATTATCGTATTTTTCCATAAGAAAAACTGTAAACCTACTTTAGCCCCACCCTGTATTTACTTGTGTCTTTACTCTTCCTCTTGTCTGAGGCACATTCTCCCGTTTTCCTAATTCTAGCTTTTGTATGCACTAATACTGACCTATTATTTAGGTTATTGCTCTCCTATACTCTTTTTTTTTTTTAAAGATTTCATCTGTTTATTTTCAGAGAGGGAAGGGAGGGAGTAAGAGAGAGAGAAACATCAATGTGTGGTTGCTGGGGGCTGTGGCCTGCAACCCAGGCATGGGCCCTGACTGGGAATTGAACCTGCGATGCTTTGGTTCGCAGTCCACACTCAATCCACTGAGCTACGCCAGCCAGGGCTGCTCTCCTATACTCTTAATCTCTCTCTTTCCGTAATTTTACCTCCTAACACGTAGAAAACTCTCCTAGCCAGTTTTTCCTTCTATTTCTCTATCGAGCCCTTGATAGCAACACTACTGAAAGAGTCCTTAGAATTCTCTGCCTCTAAGCTTTATTAATTTCTTATTCCATTTCGATCCAGTTTTTATAACCAATTTGTTGAAGCAGTTGTTACGCAAGGTCGTGGTTGACCTTAGGTACAAGTAGAGTTGGCCTAGCGAAACTCCATCCCAGGGTCCACCCTATTATCCACGCCGTTTGTGACTGAACGTTGCTAGAGAAAAATCACACAACTGTGCTGACAGGCCGCACATCATAGTCAAGATTTTAACCTCAAATTGGCACGTAGTACTACCCAACACCCCTCTTGTGCTTCCCTAGTGGTTCGCTGTCCCACTCCTGGAAATGACTGGTTGATCCTATAGTCTCTTCAAGGCTCTCACACTCTGTCCCCACATTCTCGCTCGGCTGGTGACTTTGTTTCTACTTAAGAAAATAGAAGTCGTGAGATACGAACTTCCTACCACAAAACCTGCAGATCTACTTACACACAAACCCATCACCTTCTCATTGTGCGAAGTAGAAGGCCACTTCTTCCACTGGTGCTCCGGACCTCCATGCCCTCTCACCTTCTGAAGTTCTTGCTCTCCCTCTCCACGTCTCTCTTACTGTGAATCAGTTCCTTTTCCGGCAGGACTGTTGTCATCAGCACGACCTTCCAGCTCCTGGGTGAGCTGGCCCTACAAACGCATAATCCACCACTTTCAATGCTTCATCCCTCTAGCCAACTAATCATCTCTCTGTTCTTTAAACTCCTCAAACACTTTCTCACTCTTGGTTCTTCACACCTGCTGTTTCCTTTGCTTGGAGCGCTTGCCTGTCCCCAGCACGAATCTTGCTTGTGCACACACACTCATCCATCATACGCTGGTTTTTCTGTATCTGTTAAGCCTTCAATGTTTCCTACTCAGAGGAGCCTTCCTTAATCAAAGTTGATCTTTGCTATTTTTCTCCAAGTCCCTTGTTTGTTTCCTTATTGAAATGTATATATTGCCATTTGTTTATTAATGTGGCCTTCTGTTTATAAAACCTACCCCCTGCCCTGTAAATTCCCTTAGAGTAGGCACTTTGTCTCATTCTTAGCTGATTTCCCGGACATGCTTTGCCAGTGAGTACTCAAGAAAGATTCATGATTCACGTGCCAGTGAATGGCAACACTATCTACTTGAGCTACTCAGCTAACCCCAAACTTGGGAGGTCCTTGAAGCCTTGCTTTTCTTCACTTCTCTCATCCAGAGTGCTGCCTTTCATTTCAACTTCTAAAATACCTTCCAAGTCCATCTCCACCATCACTCCCTTGCAATTTCCTTCTAGAACTTTCCACAGCCTCCTTACTGGTCTGGTCTCTTGCTTTCTTGGTCACCACCCTTCATCCTCCTCTCTCCACTGCCGCTGTAGCAGTGTTTCAGAACCCAGATCTGACCCTGTCATCTGTCTAAAACTGCGCAGTGGTTTTCAACTGCCTGTGAAATAAAGTCCCAACTCCTGTGCATGGTGAGGTTGATCCTCTGTACTCTGCCTTCCTTTCCCTTCCATCCCATGGGACCTGATTTATGACCAGTCCCAACTACGGAAGGTTCTTTCTGACAGAAATACCTTTTCTCCTGCTTACCTACCTAGCATAGTCCCACTTTCCTTCATGAATACTCGGCACAACCCTCCCTTCTATGGAGCTTTTCCTAACTCCTGCTCCCTCCCACCCATAGCTTCTGTTCCCATAATGCCCTAGATTATCCCGTACTGTATGTTGCTTTGTTGCCTTATAACTGTTAACTTCTTTACTAGATTGTGAGTTCCTCAAGGGTAAGGATTTTATCTTATTTACATTCCTTTTGGGGGAGGGGCCTTCAGTAAAAGTTGTTGAATGAATGAATGAATGGATGAGAGGGCTCTGCAATTGATGCCAGAAGAAAGGTATGTAGAGCGGATGTTGTGGCACAGAGTCCAAGAACGAGTAATCACTTCCTGGTGCAGCGTAAGAAGGAATCCCACTTCATAGTGGGGCGGGGGTGTGGTGTGAAGGCAGACGAGCAGGAGTCTGACAGCTAGCGGGGGGGATGATTGCAGGTCCAGCATGAGCAATAAGAGTGCAAAGAGAAAATGTATTCTTGGCTGGCAAGAAAATGTCCTAGTTATCGATGGCTGCATAACAAGTATCCTAAAACTTAAGCTTAAAACGCAAACATTTGTTGTCTCAGTTTCTCAGGATTAGGAATCCAGGAGAGTTTAGCTTGAGGTTCTGGCTCAGGGTCTCTCAGGAGTTGTCAGTCAAGCTGTCGGCTGGAGCTACAGTCACTCTCAAGTCTTCACCGCAGCTGGAGCGAGCTTCCAAGCCCTTGCGTGGAACTGTTGGCAGGTCTCCATTCCTCGCTGATATTTGGTCTGTCACAGGCCTCCGTTCCTCGCCATGTGGCCTTCTGCCCAGGCTGTCTCAGTTATCTTGAGCGGCTGGCCTTCCCCACACCAAGTAATCCAAGAGAGAGAGGGCATCCAGTTGGAGACTATAGCCCTGTAGCCCGATCCCAGTCCCCAAAGAGACATACTGTCACTTCTGCAGTGGTCTGTTGGTCATACAGACCAACCCCAGTACAGCATGCAGAGGAACTATATACCATGCATGGTGTGAACACTAGGAGATCATTAAGAGCCATCATGGTGGCTGACATTCACAACGAGGTTGAGTGGAACTGGGAGACTTAAGTAAAAAGTGAAAAAGTATTTGCAAAGTTAAATTAGGGCAAGAAAGCAGAAATATTTAGACTAAGAAGGTGGTATTTAGGCATTAGGTGATGTGAGGAATGGAGTTCAATAAAGTAGTTCATTATTTCAGTGTTAATAGTAGAGTGAAGGGTAAGCTGGAGAAGCAGAAGGAGAAATTGTAGGCAAGGGGACCAAGTAGGAAAAGGTAACCTTAATCCTCCCCCTAAATATCAGTTGGAAAGAATTTTTACTCACTATTGCAAACTAAGAAAAATTAGGACAGTGAAAAAGTGAATTTCACAAAATTAATTGCGTTCAACTTAAAGGATTACTTTTTTATTGTGAGATTATTATTTGTTGGGAACCGCCCTGCCTGGTATCAGAAGCTGTAACCCCCACCAAGGCTAAGGCTGAGGGAGTGGCCTTGGACCGTAAGCCACCAAGGAGACAAAAGCTTATCTCCCTGGCAGGAGCACTGCTTCTGCTGCTTCATTCATAACTGAACCCCCAATGCTTGGTCAGTTAGCCAATGACGGGTAAGATTCCCCAAGGGGGGAATGATCTAAGACAGGCACGATCACGTGGGAGGACCCCAAGAAAGGACTTTGGGGGCGACAGCAAAAGGGGGTGATGGACCCTCACCCCTCGACTTTGACATAGCCTGAGTCCTCATCCTCTGGGAGAAAATCTCCTTGTCTCTTGGTTGCCTTACTTCCCTTGCTCCACCTAAGCCTGAAACAACGACAGGGTGGTGCAGCTCTGTGCTGAAAAGGGCGGGTTCCCCAGGTGATCAGGCCCAAGAAAGAATATGTAAGATCCTGTGGAACCTGCTTTGTTTAGAATGCTCTCAGTTGAATGAGAAGGGTCCAAGGAAGAAGTAAGTTTGTTCCTCAAAGTTTTACAGCTCTTTGACCCTGACTCAAAATAGGCCCTCAAACTTCCTTGTTATCTGTTGTTTGATCCTTACTTCCTAGCAATGAGTAATGAGCTTTTACCTGAATTCTTATTCAAACAAAACCAATAAAAAGCCTCTCTGGAGGGGGAAGTGCTCTCCCCACCAGGGAGGGTGGCCAAGTGGCGCGCTCCCCATGTGAGGTGTGGCCATGGCGCCCTCCAGGAGAGAGGGTGACCAATGCACTCCCCATGTGAGGAGTGGCCCTGCTGTTCCTATTCCCCCACAGGACCTGGTTGTCTCTGTGTTTGTTTTTCTCAAGTGTTGACGAACATCCGCAGCCAAGATGGATACTGCTAGCCGGTATCCTCCACAATTCTTCCTGCCTTTTTATGTTTAAAATGCACTTTATTTTTTTGAAGAAGGTGATAGTGATTGTTAAATACAATTAATGCTGTAACTTAGCAACCTTACGTCAGTCTCTCAAATTTAAAAACAACAAAAACTACCGATCTTGAAATTGAGAAGTCTGAGAATCACTGAGATGATTATTGTAAGGAAACTGACATCCAGAGGGCTCTGACTGGCTTTACAGTCTTCTGATGTTTAGTTAGTGCTTGATTAACGTGAAGAAGAATTTTTAAGTGTGGCAAAGGGCTTTGAGTGCAGGTGACGTTGCAAAGAAAACCAGCCTGCACAGAGAGGAGAACAGAGCAGACGCACAGAAAGGAATGAAAACAGTGCCGACAACTGTGCTGTGTCTGCATCCAGTCCCTTCCCGAGGCCCGTGTCAGGAAAAATCCTGGAAGCCTGAAATGAGCCAAAAAGACGACTCGCTGTGTCGGGCTCCCTTTGAGCTGCTGTACAGCTCCGTGAGTTGTTGCATCCTGACAGGCATGCAGACGACCACTGTTCATAGGAATGCAATTTGTATCACGGACGCTCTGCTTATTGCTGCGTGGTGGACGTCGTCCTGTTTTTGCTTTATTTGTAAATCTAGAATTCCTGACTACTTATATATGCTAGTGTTTGTTTTGAATTCTCTCTGGTACCAGTTGTAATGTATTTCTGGTTCCCTCCTTAATTGATGAATTAAATAGTGTCTTTGACACATGTTTTATTTATTTATTTATTTTTAAAAGTATTTTATTTATTTATTTTTAGAGAGGGAAGGGAGGGAGAAAGAGAGAGAGAGAAACATCAATGTGCGGTTGCTGGGGGTCATGGCCTGCAACCCAGGCATGTACCCTGACTGGGTATTGAACCTGCGACACTTTGGTTCGCAGCCCATGCTCAATCCACTGAGCTACGCCAGCCAGGGCTGTGATTTTATTTTTTAAATTATATTTTATTGATTATGCTATTACAATTGTCCCGATTTTTCCCCCTTTGCCTCCCTCTACCCAGCAGCCCCGCTACTCCCTCCGGCAGTCCCCACACCATTCATTGTTCAGGCCCATGACTCATGCGTGTAAGTTCTCTGACTGCTCCCTCTCCTGTGCTGTACTTTACATCCCCACGGCTGTTCTGTAACCACCAATTTGTACTTCTCAGTCCCTTCACGTTTCCACCCATTCCCCCAGAATCCCCCCGCTCCCCTCAGAGAGGCAACCACACATTGATGTTTCTGTCCCTCTTTCTCCCTCCCTTCCTCTCTCTCTCTAAAAATAAATAAATAAAATCTTAAAAAAAAAGAAATTATAATTTTGTGGGTTTGGACTAGTGAATGAACCTTTATTAACAACAGCTGCCTTATCATTGTTATTCCTGCAGAATGAGGCTGGCTAATTGCTGTAATACCTCAGTCCTAGGAAAGACAAAAAGGCAAAGGGAGATCCTTAATAACAGGCCATTTTCTATAATGTTTGCAACTTGCTGGGCAAATTGGTGGTTTTAAGGATTGGAAAACTGCAGGAGTCTTCTCATTAGCTGTACTTTACTATATAATTAAAATATCATTATATTCCTAGAAGAGGAAATAGCACGTTATACAGGCTATGGATAACTTGGCTAGATTTCATTAAGACACACACACACACACACACACACACACACACACAAAACTAACATAGCTATACTATCAACTTTAATTCAAGAACTTTTAACTCATTAAAATGGGAAGGAAACTAACATCGTGTCACACATTATGCCGGTCGCTTTATATTCACTGTCTCTCATTTTAATCCTCATAATGTTCTCATTTTATGGATCAATAAACTGAAACTCAAAGTCATGTAAGCAAAAAATTGTGTAATAGGGATTTAAGTTTATGTCCATGAACTCCTAAGCCCTGTGTTGAGTCAGAACTTTAAAAAATTTCAACGTTCCCATGTCCTTAATTTTATGTTTTGAATCTGCTCCATCAAAGTATCATTCATAATACCTTAAATAAAGAGTATATGTCAGATATTAACAGTGAATTCAGGAAAACACCGTGATTTCAGAAATCCAGTTAAGTAGCTGAGAATCCAGTCTGTTCAATAATAATTTGTTTGACCTCAAAGATGTTTTTTGCCCTTTTACCCAGTGCCAAGATTCACACCGTCAAGCTTCCTTGCTGTTCTGTTCCTCACTGTGGGTCTGTGTTAGCTGGAGGATCTGTCCCCTTGGGGCCTCCAGCATGTGTAGGGATTTTCTGTGAGACGCCACACTTGGGGCATGCCCTAGGTTTGATCTGTGTTTTTAGTAGCTTGCACAGCTGTCAGAGTTGAAGCTCAAGGTCTCCAGAGTTTTGCAAAAATCTTCAGGGAAATGATGGCTTTGGAGCTCACTTTCCTTCCAGGTAGATTTACTCTCATTTCTTTTATGGCCCCTATGAGACCTATTTTCTTGCCAGCTCCGAAATTTATTTTGAAATATTTTTAAAAATAATTCATTCAGCATTTTAGTTGTTTTCAAAGTTAGGGTTGTATATCATACTGCCAAAAATGGAGTTCATTGTATTTCTTTGTTTTTGTTTTCATTAATTTTAACTTTGAAAAAGAGGGAAGAATGTTGGTGTTTTTTTCTCCTAAAGAAATAATTTTTAGACATATAACAATAAAGCTCTTATTTTAAGTAGACTTATAGCACTGATCATTTCATGGTACATAAAAATATCAAATAAAAATGTTTGTATACCTGAAACTAAAATGTTACATGTCAATTATGCCTCAATAAAAAGAAACCAATGGACACAGTGTTTATCCCAACATATATATATATATGCCTGTGTTCCTGCACACACCCCTTTTTACAGAAACGGGCCCAGGAAGTGTATTCATTGTCACTGTTTCTGAGCAAGTGCTTTTTGCTATTTCCTTGACTTTATATTTCATAATAAGTATACATTGCTTTTGTAATAAGAGAAAATAAAAACAATCACTATGGTAAAAAGGCAAGGCATCTTTAGAATAAAAAAGTCGAACCAACAGAAGATGAACAAATAGCTATTACATTGTATCATATATATTGTGCCTCAATTAAATGTTTTGTGTACTAGAAATTTACTAGATGACAAGCATGCTCCTTCAAAACTAGGTTTTATCTTATTTCAGACATCTCCATAGACACTTTGTAATGTATACTGGGCAGTTCCCCACTTTGGTCTTATAACCTGTCTCATAATGATGGACTGTAGGCCCCATACTGGATAACTGCCACGTAATATAGCAGATCCACATTGTAAACATTAAAAACAAGGTATGTTTTATAATAGGTTTCTCCCTCACAGTATCTTCTCTGTGGTAGATTTTCTTAAACTTTCTCAAATTGGCTTCTTAATAGAAATTTCAGCTAGAATAGTCACTTGACAAAATAATGTCTGGTTTTAAAATAATTGTCTCCTTTTTAAGGACAAGGAACATCCAAGATACCTGATCCCAGAGCTTTGCAAACAGTTTTACCATTTGGGCTGGGTCACTGGGACTGGAGGAGGCATTAGCTTGAAGCATGGGTAAGTTTCTGGTTGATTTCTTTTTTTATTTTTAATTTTATTTACTTTTAGAGAGAGGGGAAGGGAGGGAGAAAGGGAGAGAAACATCAATGTGTGGTTGCCTCTCACATGGCCTTCACAGGGGACCTGGCCTGCAACCCAGGCATGTGCCCTGACTGGGAATCAAACCGGCAACCCTTTGGTTCGCAGCCTGCACTCAATCCACTGAGCTACACCAGCCAGGGCCTGGCTGATTTCATTTCTGGGAATTCTCCATAGAATAGACCATGGAGAGCCCAACATGCATTATGTCCAAAGAAAACTGATGCGCAGTTTTGTGTGATCCTGAAGGTGTTTCAATTCTACTTGAGGAAATAAATATCTGCGTAACTGAGTGGAACAGGTACAGTGTATGTATATCTAAGTTGCAAATATAATAAATACCTAAGGATTTGAGAACACAGTCTCTAATCAGAATAATTTGGTCCTCAATCTTTAGAGTAGCAAAGTTAAATAACAGGCTGCCATTATGTTCATATGTCTGGAATTGTAAAGGGTCCCCTCTAGGTAGACAGGATTTGTTTCAAAGGTTCAGAAATATATTTTAAAGTCACTTAAAAACAAATTACAACTTCCAGCAAGATGGAGACATAGGTGGACACACTGTACCTCCACGCACAACCAAGATTGGAACAATAACAATTTAGAGGCAGAATAACACCCAGCATTGACAGAAAATTTATCTGAATGGAAGTCAGACAGCCAAGAAGTTGAAATAACCCATTTAACCAGACCGATAGGAGAGGCAGAGAGGAACAGCTGGGCGCAGGGTTGGAGCACGGAGAACAGGGCGCTTAAGGCAACCAGGGGCGAGTAAGGCATCTGGGGTGCACAAGATCACAGCGGGTGGACCCTGAGTACGCAAGCGGTAGCTGGCAGACCCAGTGAGGCAGCAATTGTGGAGCAGGGCACAGCGCGCAACCCAGGGTCCCAGAGAAGGGACTGAGATCCCACGGAGAGTGGAGCTGCCACCATTGTTCCCTCTCACCCCCGCCCCCACATACAACGTCACAATCTAGCGACTGGGGTACCCAGCCCTTGTGAGCACCTAAGGCTCCACCCCTCACCATAACAAGAGTGACCAGTCCAAAAAAGTAAATAAATAAGAGAGAGATGGCTCAAACAGAAGAACAAATCAGTGCCCTAGAGCTCATCCTTTTGAGCGACCAAGAGATAGCTAACCTATCAGATGCACAGTTCAAAACACTGGTGATCAGGAAACTCACAGAATTGATTGATTTTGGTCGCAAATTAGATGGAAAAATGCAGGTTACCATAAAAGAAATGAAGAAAAATGCACAGGGAACCAACAGTGATGGGAAGGAAACTGGGACTCAAAATAATAGAGTGGACCAGAGGGAAGAATGAAACAACCAAACAGGAAAGAATGGAGAAATAAGAATTCAAAAAAACGAGGAGAAGCTTAGAAACCTCCAGGACATCTTTAAACGTTCCAACATCCGAATAATAGGGGTAACAGAAGGGGAAGAGGTAGAGCAACAGATCGAACACGTATTTGAACAAATAATAAAGGAGAACTTCTCCATTCTGGCAAAGGAAATAGACTTCCAAGAAATCCAGGAAGCTCAGAGAGTCCCAAAGAAGTTGGACCCAAGAAGAAACACAACAAGGCACGTCATAATTACATTAGCCAAGGTAAAAATGAAGGAGAGAATCCTAGAAGCAGCAAGAGATAAGGGGACAGTAACCTACAAAGGAGTTCCCATCAGACTGTCAGCTGATTTCTCAAAAGAGACCTTACAGGCAAGAAGGGGCTGAAAAGAAGTATTCCAAGTCATGAATGACAAGGACCTATATCCCAGATTACTCTATCCAGCAAAGCTTTTATTTAGAATGGAAGGGCAGATAAAGTGCTTCTCAGATAAGGTCAAGTTAAAGGAGTTCATCATCAACAAGCCCTTATTTTACGAAATGTTAAAGGGACTTATCTAAGAAAAGATTAAAAAAAAAACATGTATAGTAAAAGGACAGCAAACTCACAATTATTAACAACCAGACATAAAGCAAAACCAAAAGAAACTAAGCAAATAACTAGAACAGGAACAGAACCACAGAAATGGAGATCACATGGAGGGTTAGCAACAGGGGAGTGGGAGGAGGAGAGAGCAGGAGACGGTACAGAGAACAAGTAGCATAGATTGTAGGTAGGAAATAGGCAGGGGGAGGGTAAGAATAGTATGAGAAATATAGAAGCTGAAGAACTTATAAGTATGACACATGGTTATGAACTAAAGGGGGGGAAGTGGGTGGGAGAGGGTGTACAGGGTGGAGGGGAGTGAAGGGGGAAAATGGGACAACTGTAATAGCATAATCAATAAAATATATTTAAAAAGCCCAAATTACTAGCTATTGAATTCCTAAAAAGTACATTTTATTGAATCAAAAGAAAGGCAATACGCCGTTCTAAAGCACAGGACCATTATTAATGGATGTAGCACCTGCTGGTCTGTGTTGCTCAGAGGACAAAGCAAGAGGTACTGAACTAGAAACAGAAGGAATGAACAGTATGTAATATTTCACTAGAGGTATTCGGTGCCTTTCCTCCAAGAGGATGAAGAAATCAGTAACTTACTGACAATGAAAAGAGAGGTGGTAGAATCTCATTCTCTTAAGTGATTTTTCTTCCTGGAATGGTTAGAAATATTGTTGTCTGGAGGCTGAATGTTAAACCAAGTAGCTTGCTTTATTTCTTTATCCTAATTCACTTTATTTAACAAAATTGGATTGCTACAATATTTCTGTAACATTGAGTATATAGAGTAATACCCTCAAGGAGGCCGCATTGTGTGCAAGGAATGGAATGTAAAATGTGACAATCCGGATATTTCGAACGGAAGGGGTTTTATGGCACACCACAAGGTGGCGCCGTTGTGACTTCATCGGCTTCAGCTGACCGAGTACCTGCTGAAATAGTGGTGAAACTGTGAGGAACGACAGGAGGGGCCTGAGTTGGTGACTGTCACAGCAGCGTGGGAAGGGATGCACTCCGTCTGAAGAGGTCACGTTCCGGGTGCATCTCTGTCTGTCTATCTGTCCGTCTGTCCGTCCATGCCTCTTTTCTTTGCGTCAACCCAGCGCTGACGTGCCAAGTCAGCATTGCGCAGGTTTTCAGATTACTGTGCCAAAACTTTTAAGGTGACCTGTTTCCAGCAGTCTTGCAATGGATAAAATAACATTGGTGGTTATCTTAATCCACTCAGGAGTCCCAGTACTAGTTTCTCAGCTGTATTATTTAAAATAAATCACATTCTAAACATTGCCTCCGATTAACTGCTTTTTATTTGCATATACAGAAGTAGTTTTTGAATGCACAAGACAGAGCTTTCTAACACACTGAATTAAAATAACCATTTTAAACTGACTTTTTTTTTTTAATAAAAAGCAAAGTTAAAAATAGAGCGCAGGTAAGGGGTCATTGTAAATCTCAAGAGGGAATTTTTTTGATCATAAGGACATAAAAGACTATGTTCCTTCTAGAAGAATTTTACTGACCCATATACTGAAATTGTGCGGTCACCCTGAAATACTCACTGGCACCTTTTAAAACTAAATGGCTTTTATAGCACTATAATCAGTTCATAGGAAAGTTGCATCCCATGTGAAAGGCCTTGGCCTTAGATTCTTAATGGGCGAGGAGCTCCTCCTGGAGGTCACAAATGGAAACAGCCACAATTTTGTGGCACTGTGTTTGGAATCTTACTCGATTTGTGCCTTACATAGTAAGATAGGTAATTTGTACTAACATGCTGAATTTTTTCCCTAAGACTTAAATGACTTCATAAGCCCACATCAACTACTGTATCAGCAATGTTATCCTTATGTTGTTAGCAGAAACTTGGTTTTCTTTGATGCTTAGGACAAATAAATTTGGAATGAAGCACAAACCCAATAGATTATGTTTCCAGCATACTACTGACAATAAGCTCTTTGGGAATATAAAATTATTTACTGAGTCCAAGGTTTGGCTGATACTATTCCAGCTTATGCTGCTGATGCGTGATGCCAAAAGATGTACATGAAAGGCAGCTGAAGACACACGTAAGAGTTGAGTAAGAAGGAGGGAATGGAGGACCAAGAAAATGACAGGGATTGAGGCAGTCCTGGGGTGCGCAGCAGCCGTTGTGATTCATGGGGTCCCTGCCATTCCCATGTAGCACGTCCTGTTTCTACGGCCGGAGGTGCTAATCCTGTTGCATGCCATTAGAGTTCAAATGAATAAAATAGACAAGATAATTAAGGCATAGTAAGATTTAAATGACTAGACGCTAAAAAATAGATGTATTACCAGCTCTGGGGTTTTGTTTGCGCACTTACCACTTGTGAAAGAGCAGGGAGTATAGAGGAATAAATTCTAAAATTTAATACCTTGAAATTTAAAATGGGTTTTGTTTGCAGCTAAAATAAAAGCTCTGTCATCTTTGTTATTTTCGTCCAGACATCTCCTTTGAAGGTGTAAATATATCTTTTCTAAAACCTGTTTACCTAACCTTTTAATTATCCAACATTGATCAAAGTCTGAACTCATTTCCATTTTACAAAGGCAGTAATAAAAACAGAGTTGGCGTACCGAGTCACTTGAATGCGCAGAATAAATACCCTGGATTTTCCCACTTTGTATCTGGGTTTTATTTACAAGCAGACTGTTTTGTACTTTATTTGGGCCTGTTCCCAGGACTGCATAAATTTCTCCCACATGAGAAGACCTGCAAGTCCACTTACCACTGGAGGTGGTTCGAGTCCAGCACACATCATTCTAGAGTTTCTTCCCTGCCCATTCCCACTGCTTCTAGAAGAATGCCACTCTATGGCTTTCTTACACAACAAAGCTTTTAATGTCGCTTACATGCTTTGGTTTCCACTGCCATTATCAGGTCAGGCATTTATTTTCTAGTTCTTAATTTGCCAGTGGACCATTAAGGGACTTTCTTCATTTCTTTTCATTTTCATCAGCTCCAAGTCAGTAGCTTTACTAGTGACCCCAGCTTTGACAAGCTTGATTCAATACAGGCTGCCCTCATTTTCACTATGAAACAGTTCACGTTTACTTCATGTCCCTGTGTCCGTGCCTCAGTGGCAGAAGCTGGAGCACGCATCTGCTGGCATTTCCGTCGTTTGCATGCCTGTGGCAGTTCTATACCCTCTGGTAGCAACTGAAACTGATACGTGAGCTCAAGGATCCTTGGTGGGGCGGAGAATTTAGAGAAGATTTTGAAATCAATTTGCAAATCAAATTTAGCACTTTGTGGTAAATGGTAGGGTATAACACAACATTCTGTAACAGAGACCTCCGGATGTAGCCATGTCTTTCATATTTTAACTTTTATAACTGTTTTAGCCTTATCATCAAATATTTTAATAAGGTAGGTGTGTTTTTCAAACAGGAAGCATATTTTCCCCAAAAGTAGCCGTGTTACTGCTGTCATTTTTAATAAACTGTCCAGCAGAGGTCTCTGAACTTCATGTTTTATAATAAGAGCATTTAAAACAGTAAAATTAAACTGATTACTTGCAAGACAGATATGTACTCCCGGTGAGCATGTTTTCTCCTGATTGGATCTTAAATTAACTGTATTCCACATATACTATGATAAACTCTTATTCATGCTTAAAAGTTCATGCTAAAGACTTGCGTTTTCAGATTTTATTTCTGCTAACCAGATGAAAGCCTGGTGGCCAATGATTTTGTCCCATAAAAAGAAATAAAGAAATATAAATGAAAACGTAGAAGACTAAAGCAACTACCACCATTTTCCTGTGTCACCAGCATTAAAAGGCATTAAAGTGTTTGGTTTCTTTCTGCACAGCCCATTAATTAAATCAAGTTCTTCCTTGTGTGACTTGACTTATATGGAACATTAATGATTGGACTACAAGGATACATTCTTCTTTGTGCAAAAGCAGAGTATCAGAATTCAATAAATACCAATTTCTGTGTTTTGTGTTACCAGCGATGAAATCTACATTGCTCCTTCAGGAGTGCAAAAGGAGCGGATTCAGGTATGGGAAAGGGATCCTTCTTAAATTCAAATGTCTTTTCTTCTCCACTTGACTATTGTTTTGTGAAATGGAATTAATTTTTTTTAAAGTTTGTTTCAAGGGATGGTCATATTATGAGAGTGTAAATAACTTATTAACAAACATTAGTTGAGTGACTTAAATGTTTTTATAAGGTAGGGAGTGTCCTCCGTGCAGCCAGTATGTGTTGAGCTCCCCTTCAGCCTCTAGAGGGCGAGCGTGAATAGCGCAACCTTAAGTCCTGGGGTAAAGAGGGTTCTAGCTTTGCAGCTTCAGAGCCCGCCTTTATCAGGCGAGGAGGGAGTCAGATTGATGGTCTCAAGCAAACCAGACTTGATTCCTCTTTGATAATAGCAAAGCTATTCCAATTTAAAGTTATAAAACGTACTTCAAAATTTTGAGAAGACTCATTTGTATTGATGCTACAGTAATACCCCAAATCTGTTTAAAATGGCCACATAATACTTAACTTCTATTTATGGCATAATACTTTATTCATTCAACATTTGTGATAAATCCTGCAGTTTGTAGTTGGTAATAAGCCCTGACAGATACAAGTGACAAGTCAGAAACACGCATGCATTACTAGGGAATTTCTGGAACTCTCCATACGTACTTAGAACTTGAAGAATAATACACCTTGTTGAGATGAACAGTTCTGAGTGGCAGCTAAGTATCTCAGGGGATAAGAAAATTTTACTCTCTATATTTTCCCTCATATCATGAAATTAAAACGTCCATCTTAGACTTCTAAGGCTTCTTTATATAGTCTCTCTGAAATATCCTCGTGAACCTAAAGTGAAGAAGTGACAGCCACATCACTGCACACGTGTTAAATGTTCCTTATCAATGTTTTCCTTCAAATTCTAAAGGAAGATTTTTTTTTAGCTCTCTTGAATATTTTCCTTAGTATAAAATATTTTTTGTTCTCAAAATAG